>NC_066582.1:247327392-249727392 GCF_024323335.1 Lathyrus oleraceus | reverse complement strand
TATCAGAGCGACTCCACTAGAAGACCCGACCGATAACAACATATTATACACCATCAACTACTCAGGTACCTGATTTTCTATACTCCAAAGGAGTACAAACACAATAAACAAAAAGGGGGTGGGAAATACATTAATATAATTAATTGGTGCATAACATGCTAAGGATAGTATTCATGCATAATGCACCATAATCATTCACAATCCACAATCTCACCACAATTAAACACCACACAATATAATGAAAATGCAATGAGACTTCATAACTCAACCCAATGCATGTGGTACTAATTATTTATCAACGATTCATCATACGAACCCGATTGCCCTTTCGGAATCCCAAACTTCCGCTTTGATGTTCCGGATAAGTTTAACGCCCCCCTTCGAGCTTAAACTTATCTCCACCAACTCAACAATTTATGAATGCATGGCATGGCAAAAAATGCAACTGACACACACTTGTCATTATTCATGTTGTGATCCATAAGAGATCACACAACTACAACCATACACAACATAATCAACCCTTCTGGATTATCACAATCACAACTGAACAACAAATTCAAATGATTCGCCATGTCACAACAATTGCAACAACACAAACGTTATCACATCGAACCGCAAAATTTCATGTACAACATCAATAAGATAGTTTCACATTGAAACCATACATCACAACCCATATTGTCATCAAAACATAATAACCAAACAACCTGTAATTATATTAAAATTTTATCAATTTATCAATAACAAAAACTCAATGTTTTGCTAAACTATTCATAACATCATCAATAAAACCACAACAGTAGACTCATAATCATAATTTGATCATCCCAACTCCTTCTACTACTGTTTATTTCAGCATGTTATCTTTCCAACGCTTATAACGATATCTAAATCGGACTTACGAAATGAAAGTTATGACCAAAATCGTCGGGATATGTCAACAATTCATTAACCAAACATATGAACAAAACTTCACCCACACAGTAGGCATGTGTAAGACCCAAATTTTCGCCCTAAGATCCCTCATGTCATCTCATAGCATTGCATTGGCATTGGAATCACATCTTGGTATCCTCCCTACCTATCATTCATTGGGTTTGCATTGGGAGAGATCACCAAGCATATTTGTGATTGTATCTTACTTTATTTTCTTTGTTTACTAAAAAATACCAAAAATATGTCTAGTGTAGCTTTGTTTCTTTTGTAGGTAGTGTGTATGTCCACATGTACCTCATCAAGCTCGCAAATAGGGTTTGAGACCCTCAATGCAAGGGATCAAGTTATCAAAGGTTTACGTTGGTTCAAATAATCATATATGGATCCCTATGTTCTCTATTTGTCATTTTGATCAAGAATTCATCAAGAGTTTGAAGTTTGTTTGTCAAGGAAGCCCTAATTCATCTAGGTACCTTGTATGCCTTCCTCAATAAGTTTCTTCAACATTTGGTCAAATATATTAAGGGATACTCCATTGAACTCCATCATAAGCATATCTTATCCTCCATGAGCCCTAAATAGCAAAGTAACTTCAAGTTTGCAAGTTGGTTCAAGGAGATTGACCAGAAAACTCAACTCGTCAAATCTAGGGTTCCTTAGACCCTATCTCCTACATATTTTGTTACATGAAAATGATTCCAAGATAAATGTTACTCTTTATGACACTCCGAACAACTTTCATGTTGTTATCAAGAGATAATTTTGCTTAGAAAGTCATTTTTTATGGTGAAAGATTATAGGTCATTTTGTTTGTGCCCTAGATAGAAGGTCAACTTCCAAGAACCATAACTTGCTCAATTTGTATGATATAAAGATTATCCAAGTTTCATGATTAATTTCAAGTTGTCTTATTCAACTTTGATTCTTTTATAAAAGTCAAATTCTACTTGCAAGGGCATGTTCCATGAGGAAACATTATATGTCCATTTGGGCCATCATCATTGAACAAGCAATTTTCCTCAACTTTTAAAATCCATAACTCCATCATGCAAGATCCAAATGGTGTCAAATTTGAGACTAAATTGAATATAATTTAAAGATATACAACTTTTTAGAAGGAACCAAAGTCATCTGAAGCTCATAACATTCAAGGTGAAAAAAGGGGTCATATGACTTTTAACTTAGAAAATTTTCAAGTATGTTTGATTCCTCCAACTTCAAGGTCAGAATTTATCATGATCCAAGCTTCAAATTAAAAAAGTCCCAACATCAAAGTTTCTCCCCTTCATGGTATCTTTCCAAAGAGTCCAAGATCATTCCATTTGGCTCCAAATTGAGGGACTTGCGTATGGTTTCTTTGCATGGCCCAATTTGGCAACTTTTGAACTTAATTTTCAAACACCTTTGCATGGCTTCATGTTGTGATCTCATCATCAATTGTGAACGAATTTGGACTTATTGCAATCATAATTTGGGACTAAATGCCTGCCCAGGCACCCATGCGCACAACTTGCTATTTTTGGATTCAAATTTGAAAGGTGTAGAAATCACTTTGCATTGCCTATATAATGAGCTCCATTGCCTCAGAATGAAGGAGAACCCTTGCCCAAGCTTTTATCAGCAATCCCATAGCCTCAATTGAAAGAACACCTTGAAGACTTCATTAAAATTGAGCTTCTAGTTCACTTTCTGTTTTTGAATTAGAACTCCAAGGGCTCACATCCTTTTTCATCTCAATCATCTCCTGCAAGCAAGAAGGAGCAAGGCCAAGTGTAATTGCATCGAGATCTAGCTCAGAGTTCATCACCCAAAGTGAAATTTCTCAAACTTTCCTTCTTCGTTTCTCTCTCATTTTTGAACCTTTTTGTTTGATTTTTTATTGGCTGAAGTCCTACCAATGTAAGCAATAAGATTGAGTTACTTTGAGGTTGAGTCGAAGCAACTCAATTATGGAACCTCAATTTTCAACTCCATATATCTTTTTATAGAGTGAGAGTTGAAGAAATTGGAGGTCAGATTCGAGATCCTCATGATTTTATTTTCAAAATGGTATATGATCCATTAATTTTGGTGATGCTTTGGTCCTGACCAGTCTGGTTGTAACACCCCAATAAAAATAAGACACTTATTTAATTTAAATTAATATTTTATTTATTAATTTAATTAAATAATTGGAATTTGGATTATTATTATTATTTTGGAAAATATATAAGTTGGAATTTAGAAAAATCCCATTTTTGGTAAAAAGGTTATTTTCACGTGAAAAAGGGAAAAGAGGCAGAAAGGGCAAAAAGCAAAAGAACGAAGGTTGAAGGAAGGGAAAGCTTGGAGCTCAGAGACTGCCGGATTTACTCAGGTAAGGGGGGTTTATCATCGGTTAAAGGGTATTATATGATAATATGTACTGGGTAGTAATAACC
The DNA here is from genome assembly GCF_024323335.1 of Lathyrus oleraceus. NCBI lineage: Eukaryota > Viridiplantae > Streptophyta > Magnoliopsida > Fabales > Fabaceae > Lathyrus > Lathyrus oleraceus. The sequence continues at coordinate 249,724,033 of NC_066582.1, read as the reverse complement.
ATTGGTTGTATCTCTGATTTGATTGATGCATGAGGATTTGTGAAAATATTGGATGAATGAAATTGGATGAATGAAATTGGATGATAATTGAAAAGAATTCGTAGGAATTAGAAGAGATAATGTTAGGATTGGTGAAGATGAATAGGATATGATTCGTGTAGATGATATGGACGATTATTTTGTGTGATTTGGACTGTGGAAGGTTAGATCGGATAGGTTTCGTAACAGAGAAAGCCATAGCAGATCTGAGAGTTCTGGTTTCTGGTCATACGCGTATGGCACTAGGCAATACGCGTATGAGATGGCTGGTACGCGTATGGGGGAAGCCTTACGCGTATGGGAGAAAAAGATGATATTTTGAACGTAAATTGGTCTCTGTTGGTACGCGTAAGGGGAGATTGTTACGCGTAGCATACGCGTATGGGATAGGTGATACGCGTATGAGTTGGGCGAGGAAATGCGCAATACGCGTATGAGAGTGGGCATTACGCGTATGGGTTTGGCCAGGTTTTGGGCAATACGCGTATGGCAGAGGCAATACGCGTATGGGCAGAATTGTGTTTTGCTGTGCTACTGTTGTGCAGTTTTTGGTTGTTTAGGCTGAGTGATGCGACTTAGCTGAGATATGATGTGATAGGGATCATTTCCCGTTGTTTTGAGTGGCATAGGTATTAGTAGAGTGTGCTAATACTGTGTTTGCTTTTGTGGCATGATATGATATGCTTTTGTGATTAATTATGTTGATGATGTGTGATGGTATACATGATGATGTGAATGTATACATTTGTGAATAGACTGTATTATGGCTTAGAGTGTGAGCATGTGTCTATTCTTGATTATTGTTGATGTTGCATTGCTAGGTGATTAGCATGCATATTGTGGCCTTCGGGTGGTAGCTAATTCCCATGGTGAGGAATTAGTGAGTTTAGTCATTTTTGGACTGTTGTTGATTGTTTGCATGCTAGGTGAGTAGCGTGCATTTCATGGCCCATTTGGGGTGGTAGCTAATTCCCATGGTGAGGAATTAGTGAGTGAGTCACTATGTCTCAATTGAGTGGGACTAGTGAGCTTGGTAGCCGTGCCTGGATTTGGACGGTGAGGTTGAACTATATGTTCACAAATAGTCGGTACCGCATGCATAGAGTCTCATTGCATAAGGAATGTATGGCATATAATATGAATGGATGTATTCCAGTATTATATGTGTGTTGTATGTTGTGCTGTTAATGTTCAATGTGATTGAGATTTTACCGTTGAATATGATGCTTGAATGGATATTGCTGTTGCTGAATGCGTAGTCTGATTAGGGTGAATTAATGTGTTAATTACTTGGCATTACATGTTGTTCTATAATGCTTATTATATTGATTGAGGAACTCACCCTTACGCCTATTTTTCAGGTAACGAGAAATGAGTTGAGTAGAAGCTAATGCTTGGAGTCTAGAGTAGTTCTTATGGGTCATGCTCTGATAGATGTAACATCGGGAGGGGATGTTTTAATTAAATTGATATTGGTTGTTGAATGATTTACATGTATTGTGTTACATGTTCTACATTGATGTTGAATTATTCCGCTGCGAATTATGCAAAAGAACCTTATTTTGATTTAAATAAATGAGCATGACAGGATGCTTGATAATTTTGTTAAATGATTGTGTGACACCCTTCGGGGCATAATTACTCTGATGAATATATTGTTATTTTAATTATAATAATTTGGGGTATTTTAGAAGGGTGTTACATTAGTGGTATCAGAGCATAGTCGGTCGTGTCGAGTCGTAGTTATTCTGTTTCCCCTGTACGGGATAGGTGTTGTTTAACCCTATCAGTACTTATTGTTTAGCTTGTTTGGGTTTTCAGAATAGAGATGGCTGGAAGAGGTAGAGATGATGCTGCAATTGCTGAGGCTCTGGGTATGCTGGCTGGTGTACTTGGAGGAAATCCGAATGTTGTGGGAATGGGAGCTGCTCGTCAGTTGAGTGAGTTCCAGAAGAACAATCCTCCAATGTTCAAGGGAGCATACGATCCAGATGGCGCTCAGAAGTGGTTGAAGGAGATAGAGAGCATCTTCAGAGTAACTGAGTGTGCTGATAACCAGAAGGTCAGGTTCGGTACACATATGCTGTCAGAAGAAGCTGATGATTGGTGGGTTGCTACCCGCACTGAGTTGGAAACTGCTGGAAATGCTGAGATTACTTGGGCAGTGTTCAGAGAGAGATTTCTGAGGAAGTATTTTCCCGAGGATGTCAGAGGAAACAAAGAGATAGAGTTCTTGGAATTGAAGCAGGGTAACCGGACTGTTACTGAGTATGCTGCTAAGTTCACAGAACTGTCGAAGTATTACACTCCCTATGCTGAGGCTGCTGGGGAATTTTCAAAGTGTGTGAAGTTTGAGAACGGGTTGCGTCCCGAGATCAAGCAGGCGATTGGATATCAGAGGATTAGAGTGTTTCTGATTTGGTTGACTGTTGCAGGATTTTTGAACAGGATTCCAAGGCCAGAGCTGAGAGCTATCAGCAGAGGGTTGATAGGAAAGGCAAGAATCAGAGTGATCGTGGAAAACCATATGCAGCTGGCAAAGGTTTTCAGAGGCAGAGTGGGATGAAGAGGCCTAGTGGGGGAGATTCTAGTGCTCCTGTTAAGTGTTACAGATGTGGTCAGGCTGGACATCGTATCCATGAATGTACCAGTAATGAGAAGAAGTGTTACAAATGTGGAAAAGGTGGTCATTTGGCTGCAGATTGCCGGTTGAAGACTGTGACTTGCTTCAACTGTGGAGAGGTAGGTCATATCAGTCCGCAGTGTCCTAAGCCAAAGAAAGAGAATCAGTCAGGAGGCAAGGTTTTTGCTTTATCGGGTTCTGAGACTTCTGCAGATGATCGTTTGATCCGAGGTACGTGTTATATTAATGGCTTTCCTCTTATAGCTATTATTGACACAGGTGCGACTCATTCTTTTATATCTTTGGATTGTGCTGTGAAACTTAAGTTAGAGATATCTGAGATGCTTGGTAGTATGGTGATTGATACTCCTGCGAAGGGTTCAGTGACTACTACTTCTGTTTGTCTGAGTTGCCCTTTGAGTATTTTTGGTAGGGATTTTGGGATAGACCTTGTGTGTCTTCCATTAGTGCAGATTGATGTTATTCTGGGTATGAACTGGTTGGTGTTTAACCGAGTTTCCATCAACTGTTTTGATAAGACTGTGATCTTTCCTGAGATTGAGGAAGGCAAGAGTTTGTTTCTATCAGCCAGGCAGGTGAATGAGGAAGTGGCAGATGGGGCAGAGTTGTTTATGCTGTTAGCAACTTTGGAGGCTAAAGATAAACTGGTGATTGGCAATCTCGCTGTGGTGTGTGATTTTCCTGATGTGTTTCCGGAAGAAGTGAATGAATTGCCGCCAGAGCGTGAAGTTGAGTTCTCGATTGATTTGGTACCTGGTACTAGACCGATATCGATGGCTCCTTACCGTATGTCTGCTGTTGAGTTAGCTGAATTGAAGAGTCAGTTGGAAGATTTGTTGGATAAGAAATTCATTCGTCCGAGTGTGTCACCGTGGGGTGCACCAGTGTTGTTGGTTAAGAAGAAAGAAGGTACTATGAGGTTGTGTGTGGACTACAGGCAACTGAATAAAGTGACGATCAAGAATCGGTATCCTTTGCCGAGGATCGATGATTTGATGGATCAATTGATTGGTGCTAGTGTGTTCAGCAAAATAGATTTGAGATCTGGGTATCATCAGATACGTGTGAAAACTGAGGATATTCAGAAGACTGCTTTCAGAACAAGGTATGGACATTATGAGTATTCTGTAATGCCTTTCGGTGTGACTAATGCGCCTGGAGTATTCATGGAGTATATGAATAGGATTTTCCATCCGTACCTAGACAAGTTTGTTGTGGTGTTTATCGATGACATTTTGGTGTATTCGAAATCTGAAGAAGAGCATGTTGAGCATTTGAGAGTGGTTTTGGGAGTTCTACGAGAAAAGAAGCTATTTGCTAAACTGTCTAAGTGTGAATTTTGGTTAGAAGAAGTTAGTTTTCTTGGGCATGTGATTTCTAGAGGTGGTGTTGCCGTTGATCCTTCTAAGATAGAAGCGGTGTCTAAGTGGGAAGCTCCGAAGTCAGTTTCTGAGATAAAGAGTTTTCTTGGACTTGCAGGTTATTATAGAAAATTCATTGAGGGATTTTCCAAGTTGGCGTTACCGTTGACAATGTTGACCAGAAAGGGGCAAGCGTTTGTTTGGGACTCAAAATGTGAAGAAGGTTTCCAAGAGTTAAAGAGAAGGTTGACTACTGCTCCTATCCTGATATTACCGAGTTCGTCGGAACTATTCGAGGTTTATTGTGATGCTTCATTGTTGGGCTTAGGTGGTGTGTTGATGCAGAATAAGCAGGTTATAGCTTATGCTTCGAGACAACTAAGGGTTCATGAGAGGAACTATCCGACACATGATTTAGAGTTGGCAGCTGTGGTATTTGTTCTGAAGTTGTGGAGGCATTATTTGTATGGATCAAGATTTGAAGTTTTCAGTGACCATAAAAGTTTGAAGTATTTGTTTGATCAGAGAGAGCTGAATATGAGACAGAGAAGATGTTTAGAATTTCTGAAGGATTATGACTTTGGTTTGAATTACCATCCGGGTAAAGCAAATGTAGTGGCTGATGCATTGAGTCGGAAATCCTTACATATGTCTATGTTAATGGTTAAAGAGTTGGATTTAATTGAGCAGTTTAGAGATTTGAGTTTGGTGTGTGAGAGTACTCACAATAGTGTTAAATTGGGGATGTTGAAGTTGACGAGTAATATTCTGGATGAGATCAGAGAGGGTCAGAAATCCGATATGCTTTTGGTTGATAAGTTGACTTTAGTAAATCAAGGTCAAGGTGGTGAATTCAGAGTTGATGAGAATGGTGTTTTAAGATTTGGTAATCGGGTGTGTATTCCGGAGGTTACAGAACTTAAGAAGAGTATTCTTGAAGAGAGACATCGTAGTGGCTTGAGTATTCATCCTGGAGCTACGAAGATGTACCATGATTTGAAGAAGTTATTTTGGTGGCCGGGAATGAAAAGAGAAATTGCGAGTTTTGTTTATTCCTGTTTGACTTGTCAGAAGTCAAAGATTGAGCATCAGAAGCCGTCTGGGCTAATGCAACCGTTGGCTATTCCAGAGTGGAAGTGGGATAGTATCAGTATGGATTTTGTTTCTGGTTTGCCGAAGACAAGTAAGAATTTTGAGGCTATTTGGGTGATTGTTGACAGATTGACGAAGTCGGCTCATTTCATTCCGATCAGAATGGATTATCCGTTAGAGAGGCTAGCCGAGTTGTATATTGAGAAGATTGTAAGTTTGCATGGTATTCCGTCGAGTATTGTTTCGGACAGAGATCCTAGATTTACATCGAAGTTCTGGGAAGGTCTGCAGAGGGCTTTGGGAACTAAGCTGAGATTGAGTTCTGCATATCATCCGCAGACTGATGGTCAGACTGAGAGGACGATTCAGTCATTAGAGGATCTTTTGAGAGCTTGTGTTTTGGAGAAGAGAGGTGCTTGGGATTGTTATTTGCCTTTGATTGAGTTTACCTACAACAATAGTTTTCATTCGAGCATTGGTATGGCACCGTTTGAAGCTTTGTATGGTAGGAGGTGTCGGACACCGTTATGTTGGTATGAGTCCGGTGAGAGTGCTGTAGTTGGACCGGAGATTGTTCAACAAACTACGGAAAAGATTAAGATGATTCAGGAGAAGATGAGAATTGCTCAGAGTCGTCAGAAGAGTTATCATGATAAGAGGAGGAAGTCACTTGAGTTCCGAGAGGGAGACCACGTGTTTCTTCGTGTTACTCCGATAACTGGTGTTGGTCGGGCTTTGAAGTCGAAGAAGTTGACACCTCGATTTATTGGTCCTTATCAGATTTTGGAGAGGATAGGAGAGGTAGCCTATCGTATCGCTTTACCGCCGTCACTTGCGAATTTGCATGATGTTTTCCATGTGTCTCAGTTGAGGAGATACATTCATGATCCGTCGCATGTAGTCCAAATAGATGATGTACAGGTGAGAGATAACCTGACTGTTGAGACATCACCTATGAGGATCGAGGATCGAGAGTTGAAGCAGTTGCGGGGTAAAGAGATTGCCTTGGTGAAGGTAGCTTGGGGGGGACCAGCAGGTGGCAATGTGACTTGGGAACTGGAGAGCCAGATGAAAGAATCTTATCCGGAGTTGTTCGATTGAGGTATGTTTTCGAGGACGAAAACTCTTTTAGTGGGGGAGAGTTGTAACACCCTAATAAAAATAAGACACTTATTTAATTTAAATTAATATTTTATTTATTAATTTAATTAAATAATTGGAATTTGGATTATTATTATTATTTTGGAAAATATATAAGTTGGAATTTAGAAAAATCCCATTTTTGGTAAAAAGGTTATTTTCACGTGAAAAAGGGAAAAGAGGCAGAAAGGGCAAAAAGCAAAAGAACGAAGGTTGAAGGAAGGGAAAGCTTGGAGCTCAGAGACTGTCGGATTTACTCAGGTAAGGGGGGTTTATCATCGGTTAAAGGGTATTATATGATAATATGTACTGGGTAGTAATAACCATTGGTTGTATCTCTGATTTGATTGATGCATGAGGATTTGTGAAAATATTGGATGAATGAAATTGGATGAATGAAATTGGATGATAATTGAAAAGAATTCGTAGGAATTAGAAGAGATAATGTTAGGATTGGTGAAGATGAATAGGATATGATTCGTGTAGATGATATGGACGATTATTTTGTGTGATTTGGACTGTGGAAGGTTAGATCGGATAGGTTTCGTAACAGAGAAAGCCATAGCAGATCTGAGAGTTCTGGTTTCTGGTCATACGCGTATGGCACTAGGCAATACGCGTATGAGATGGCTGGTACGCGTATGGGGGAAGCCTTACGCGTATGGGAGAAAAAGATGATATTTTGAACGTAAATTGGTCTCTGTTGGTACGCGTAAGGGGAGATTGTTACGCGTAGCATACGCGTATGGGATAGGTGATACGCGTATGAGTTGGGCGAGGAAATGCGCAATACGCGTATGAGAGTGGGCATTACGCGTATGGGTTTGGCCAGGTTTTGGGCAATACGCGTATGGCAGAGGCAATACGCGTATGGGCAGAATTGTGTTTTGCTGTGCTACTGTTGTGCAGTTTTTGGTTGTTTAGGCTGAGTGATGCGACTTAGCTGAGATATGATGTGATAGGGATCATTTCCCGTTGTTTTGAGTGGCATAGGTATTAGTAGAGTGTGCTAATACTGTGTTTGCTTTTGTGGCATGATATGATATGCTTTTGTGATTAATTATGTTGATGATGTGTGATGGTATACATGATGATGTGAATGTATACATTTGTGAATAGACTGTATTATGGCTTAGAGTGTGAGCATGTGTCTATTCTTGATTATTGTTGATGTTGCATTGCTAGGTGATTAGCATGCATATTGTGGCCTTCGGGTGGTAGCTAATTCCCATGGTGAGGAATTAGTGAGTTTAGTCATTTTTGGACTGTTGTTGATTGTTTGCATGCTAGGTGAGTAGCGTGCATTTCATGGCCCATTTGGGGTGGTAGCTAATTCCCATGGTGAGGAATTAGTGAGTGAGTCACTATGTCTCAATTGAGTGGGACTAGTGAGCTTGGTAGCCGTGCCTGGATTTGGACGGTGAGGTTGAACTATATGTTCACAAATAGTCGGTACCGCATGCATAGAGTCTCATTGCATAAGGAATGTATGGCATATAATATGAATGGATGTATTCCAGTATTATATGTGTGTTGTATGTTGTGCTGTTAATGTTGAATGTGATTGAGATTTTACCGTTGAATATGATGCTTGAATGGATATTGCTGTTGCTGAATGCGTAGTCTGATTAGGGTGAATTAATGTGTTAATTACTTGGCATTACATGTTGTTCTATAATGCTTATTATATTGATTGAGGAACTCACCCTTACGCCTATTTTTCAGGTAACGAGAAATGAGTTGAGTAGAAGCTAATGCTTGGAGTCTAGAGTAGTTCTTATGGGTCATGCTCTGATAGATGTAACATCGGGAGGGGATGTTTTAATTAAATTGATATTGGTTGTTGAATGATTTACATGTATTGTGTTACATGTTCTACATTGATGTTGAATTATTCCGCTGCGAATTATGCAAAAGAACCTTATTTTGATTTAAATAAATGAGCATGACAGGATGCTTGATAATTTTGTTAAATGATTGTGTGACACCCTTCGGGGCATAATTACTCTGATGAATATATTGTTATTTTAATTATAATAATTTGGGGTATTTTAGAAGGGTGTTACACTGGTGACATGGCCGAAGAAGATGACCGGAGCTAGGGCTTCGGTGATGCGCTGGTTCAATCCAGGCCATCAGATTTGGTTGCCATGTTATAATCTCAGCCTTTGATGTTAATTATCAAGTGTACATGCACATTGACTAGGGTGTAGGGTGGATGATACGCGCTTGGCCATCAGATCTTCCACCTCAGTTAATGAGGGAGTTCTGATGGCCCTCATTTTTTTTATTTAATTGATTTTCTGATTTAATATTTTAATTAACATTTTCTCATTAATTCATTATAATTTCAATATTAATCCAAAAAATATGGGACTTTCACCAAAATTTCACAAATAGTTTCCTCTTCCATTTTATGAATTTAATGATTAAGGATTTTTGACTTGTTTTTAATTGATTTTAAATACTTCGGACTTTTCAAAAATGCCAAAAAAATTAGTCAAAGGTCCTTTGACCTTGTTTGACCTATGATAAATCCCTTGGCTGTTTCTTTGGTGATTTGAAGGGATTTTAGGTTTTTCCCCTTTTAAAATGTATTTTTATTCATTTAAAAATTGGATTTAATTTGTTTAATAGCTTTAAAATTGTGTTGAGCTATTTGTTTGACTTTGGGTTGAATCAACTTCTATTTGGTCTTGATCTTGGTTGAATTAGACATTAATTTGATCAATACCATTAGATTTAGGGGGTTGATGAAGTTTGAACTTCATCCCTCAAATTGAATGGATGGTATTGGTCAAATAAGGTTCATCCCTTGATCAATTTGGGATTCCTTTTCACTTTATTTCTTCATCTTCATCCCTTTTATTTCCTAATCCATCATCGACCAATGATTTCTTATAGAATCCAATGCTAGTTGATTCATCAATGACCTTGTGTCAGATGAATCAACATGAGCTTGATTGAGATAGGTTCATCCCTTCTTATTTTTGTGTGTGGTATGATTTAGGAGCTTCGTCTTTATACATTGTCTTTAGCATGCATTAACACCAATATTATTATTGCCCAACCTCAGATAGTTGTGACTTCTACATAAGTCCAATTATGATTGCTTAAGATAGAGCTAAATTTGTCCCAAAGGCATAGCATTTTTGTAAGTGAGATTGTAAGTCTCCCATTTCTCATGGTATTGTGTGAAGATTTAACCTTTTTTCCATTTGTGAGAGCTAGTGGCATGTTGTTGACTTATCCAAGTTAGAGCCCTTCTCATGGATGATGTCTTGGTTCATATCTTCATACTTGTGAGTGGATGGTTGAGTGTTCTCCAAGAAATGACTTAAAACAAATTTCTTATTCCACTAGCATTGACTAACATCTATCTTATTTTGCTTTATTTTAATGCAATTTACTTTAATGAAATTTAAATTCTTGTCTTTTATCAATCATTGTCATTTACATTCATGCAATTTGTTAATGTTTCAGTCATTTTCACTTTGCTCACTTGAGCCATATTTTGTGCTTGTATTATATTGTGTGCTTGTGATTTTGTTTTGTTTGTGGGCTTAGGACCTTAAAACACTTAATAAAAACAAAAAACCTAAAAAGTACATTGGTGGACTGTGAAACCTCTATCTGTGACTTGATTTGAACTTCTGAACCTATGGACTTAGAGTAGGCAAAATTCCTGAACTATGGAAAATGCTTGGTCAATGCCATTATTTGAGACTGAGATATATTGGCCAATGCCATTCATCTGATTGGACTGAGGATTTCCAGAAAGCTTTTGACACTATCAAAGAATAATTTCTTGAGCCTCCAATTCTGTCTCCTCCTATTGAAGGAAGACATTTGATAATGTATTTGACTGTGCTTGAAGAGAGTATGGGTTGTGTTCTTGGTCAACAAGATGAATATGGTAAGAAAGAATATGCAATTTACTACCTCAGTATGAAGTTCACCAATTGTGAGTCTCAGTATTCTATGCTTGAGAAGACATGTTATGCTTTGGTTTGGGCTGCTAAGCGTCTGCGCCAGTATATGTTGAATCATACTACTTGGTTGATATCCAAGATGGATCCAATCAAGTACGTCTTCGAGAAGCCTACTTTAACTGGGAGGATTGCTCGTTGGCAAATGTTGTTATCGTAGTATGATATTGAATATCGAGCTTAGAAAGTGATTAAAGGTAGTGTCGTGGCTGACCATTTGGCTCACTAACCTATTGATGATTATCAGTCAATACAATATGATTTCCCTAACGAAGATATTTTATATTTGAAGATGAAAGATTGTGATGAACCCTTGCTTGAAGAAGGGCCAGAACCTGGTTCCCATTGGGGTATGGTATTTGATGGAGCTGTTAATTTGTATGGTATTGGCATTGGGGCAATGATTATTACTCATCGAGGCACTCATTTTCCATTTACAGTTAGATTGACCTTCAAATGTAAAAATAATATGGATGAGCATGAAGCTTGTATTATGGGGCTCGAAGAAGCCATTGATCTTAGAATCAAATATCTTGACGTCTATGAAGATTCAGCTTTGGTGGTGAATTAGATCAAAGGTGAATGGGAGACGAATCAACCCGGTTTGATACCATATATAGATTATGCAAGGAGGATGTCAACTTTCTTTACAAAGGTTGAGTTTCATCATATTCCTCGAGATGAAAACCGGATGGCAGATGCTCTTGCAACGTTGGCTTCCATGATTGTGGTGAAGTTTTTGAATGAAGTTCCTAATTTGACTATGATGCATCTTGATAGGCCAACTCATGTGTTTGCTGTTGAAGAAATCAAGGATGATAAGCCATAGTATTATGATATCAAATGTTTCCTCCAAAGTCAGAATTACCGGTTTGAGGCATCTTTGAAAGATAAGAAGACTTTGAGAAGATTAGCCGACAACTTCTACCTGAATGGTGATGTGCTGTACAAGAGAAATTTCGATATGGTAAGTGTACTATTTTTGCCGACGTAGTAATAAGAGGGATGTTTTCCAAAGATCGATCTCGAGGATTGCACAACAATATAAAGGTAAACAGTCACTCAATTGAACAAAAGTAATAGTTATGCTTTTGGAGAATTCACTGTAAGGAAAAATATAATAAATAAATATTTTCACAAGTTAATATGATATGGTAAGTGTACTATTTTTGCCGATGTAGTAATAAGAGGGATGTTTTCCAAAGATCGATCTCGAGGATTGCACAACAATATAAAGGTAAACAGTCACTAAATTGAACAAAAGTAATAGTTATGCTTTTGGAGAATTCACTGTAAGGAAAAATATAATAAATAAATATTTTCACAAGTTAATATGATATGCCAAGGAAGGTGTATAAAAATCTCATGTAATGACCCTTGAGTGTATATCTCCTTAATACTGAATATTATTTCAATTACCGGATCTTAAGATTATTTCCCCCTAAGACCTCGGAGGGAAACCTTTGATACTCAATCTAACCTCTAAGTCTTTAGGTGATTATGATAAAACCAAACATTTTAATTTAACAAGAATAATCCGGTAACCATAGGGTATCCCTAATTCTAGGTGATATCTACTATGGTTTCACTGTATGAAAACCTTAACCATTGCAGTCCTACTAATCGTTAACCATACATCAATCTTAATTTTTGCCATAAAAAAGCACTACGCGAATCATATAGTGAAATTGAAATCAAATAACATATATTAAGGAAAATCTAACGTCAGAGCCATTACATGATCAATTCAGGGACACCCCTTGGCATTGGGGTGTTTAGCCTATCATATTATTCAAATCAGATACAAGATAAAATTGAGACATTACAAAAATTTCGGAATTCCGTTGATCTTCAACTGCGTCCGCTCTCGAAGGATCTTCGTTCTTCTTCGCTTTTCACTGCTTCAATCTTGATCGTCTCCAATTTTCTATCGTCTCGAAAGTCCCTTTCTTCATATTCAAATCTCCTATAAATAGTTCCTGATGACAATTTTTCTCGCGTAAAAGTCCAAAATGCCCTTCGGGATAAGCTGTACCAAAAACAACACAAAACTGGAAAGTCAAGTGCCCAAGCCAACACTGGCCGTGTCAGGAAACACACCAGGCTGTGTTGGCTTTTGGGGCATAAGGCCTTGACACGCCTGCTCAGGGAGGCTGACATGGGCCGTGTCAGCTCCTTATTTTCTGTTAGACTATGGCACGGATCTAGAAAGGGGGGGGGGTTGAATAGATCCCAGTTAAAAACTTGAGTCGGCGCTACCAATTTAAAAATTGGTTTTGAAAAATTGTTTTAAGTGCGGAAGCGGCCGAGGAAAAATGTTAGTCTAAAACGAACCGTTATTGAAAAACCGGATATGCGTTAAGCTAATGGATTAGAGATAAAGTGAAATACAAATCACTATACTATTTGCACAATCAATGATATATTTCACTTACTAGCAAGCCTAGTTCCAATGATCCAAAATACCAAATTAAACTAGATGCAAACTTAAGACAACTTTGGCTTATGCAAATTAACAAACACTTGGTGTGCATAAACACTCCAAGTGATATTTGAGTTGAGTAAGTAATTCAAATTGACCTAGTACAATATACTATTGTACTTTGTTATTCAAACAGGAGTTTTAATCTCTTACTCAACTTATATCAATGTTTGGTAAAATTGCTTAAACTAAAATCACTTAATTTTTAAGCTGAAAAACACTTATGCAGAAAATTAAAGAAGACAGAGATTTGATGAGGCAGTTCCCCCGCCGTCCTCGCTTCGGGGTACGTCTGCCCTCAATTCTAAAATTAGAATTGAGATGATTAATTAGATATCACCTGTGAAACTTAACCGTTTATACAAGGATTGCAAAGCAAGTAAACAACAGAACTTCCAATGTGTTGAATGATGCTTCCTATCCTTGCTCCTTGATTCAAGATGAATCAAGACCTTCGATCGTTGTTGCTAGACCTCCGATTCCAGCCCCTTTGTTGAAGAATCTTCCGTTCTTCAAACCCTCGGCCCGGCTGATCTCAAACACAACGAATCGAACCCGAATCCTTTAATTCAATATCACCGAATCCGCTACTAGACTGATGAAGACTTCCTCTTCTCAATCACCTTCGCTCGGCTGAATATTGATTAAGAAATTTGTCCAAAAACCCCCAAACACAAACCAGTATTGGAGGACAAAACCCTAACGGTTTTATTCAAGAAAGAACCTGCCACAAGCTTCAACTCGAACCGGATTCTCCAATCACAGCTTCGAACCTTATCACCTTTAACCGAACACGAAGCACATCAAAAATGGTTGTGTGTAGTTGATGTGTTGTGAGATGTTGAAGATGAAGATGATGAATCTTGGACACCTATTTCACTCTTTCTTGTTTCCTTGAACACTTGAATTCAAATTGACAAATGTTGGTTGATAAAAGTGATTTTACTTCTATTTATAGTAACAGCTTACCAACCAAAAATAACAGCTTTTTAAACAGTGGAAAATACTCAGGAAACTGAGTTTACGCCCGAGCGGCCGACCATAGGTCGGCGTGCGCTGACCCGTGGGAAAATGAAAGTTTCATGCGCCGACCCTATGGTCGACTCAAGTCTTCCATGCGCTGACCCGTGGCCAACTGCACTATGCCATGCGCCGACCTGTGGTCGACTCAAAGCCATCATGCGCTGACCAGTCACCAACTGGTCTGTGTTATGCGCCGACCAGTGGCTCATGCGCTGACCCGTGCGGTCGACTCAAAGCTTCCATGCGCTGACCTGTGGTCGACTCAAAGCATCATGCGCTGACCCGTGGTTCATGTGCTGACCCGTATGGTCGACTCAAAACCTGCACATCTGCACAATTTCATATTTTTGTGATTTTCATGCATTTTGTCATGATCACATCTTGTCCACATATGTTTTTAAGAATTATAACAGATTTAGATAATCATAGGAAAGGATACGATAGGTGACGTGTTGCATTTGTTTGTAGACGTGGAATCGACAATGCCGATTCATCTATGATGGTCATTTGTCATCATCGAAACTTGTGATTGTATGTTGTCTGACAATTTGCCCTTACATACTCCCCCTTTTTGATGATGACAACCTGTGCAAAGCCAACGAGACAAACAATATGCAGTATTTACACATTGTGCACACTCCCCCTTTCTTTTCTAATCTAAGGCTATCTATCTGCAAAACCGACTGTTAATTGTGGTGAACATTTTGGCTTTGGCTGCTTGTACTCTTCTCCCCCTTTGACAACATCAAAAAGAGACAAGGTATGATTATTCAACGTAACACAAAATTCAACAGGAAATAACACTATCAGATAATAATATCACACCAAATATCATTACTGAACGATAATCATTAATTAAGAGAAGATAAACATTAAAATTAATGTTGCACAAACAAGCATTACAGAGAATTCAGTCAAACAACAAACAAATTCAGATGCATATGCAGTTTTATGTCCTAATGACTTCGTCCTCGACGGAAACAACCATCCGTTATTTTGTCAGCAATACACAATGAGAATTTTAATGTAAATGCATGAGAAATTTGCAGTTTTTCACTGTTCTGCACATATGCTCACATGTTTGATGCATAATTAGAATGCCATACAACAATAAACATCCAAAGAGATACATCATGCATATATATACAATATTATTATGTAGTATAGCTATTTAACCATGAAACTTTCCAGAGAGAGAGAGAGAGAGAAGGGAACAATATCACCTTGATGCCGAAGTAACTTGATGAACAATAAACTTGTGCTTGCAACAACATCAACTTGTTAGAAGTACAAGATTATAGTCTTAAATGGAATAAGGTAAAACAGCAGATTATAGTGCCCGTTCCGAAATATCGAGAATACCAAGTTCTCGGCGGATATGAAAGAAGGGTTCAGTGGCTAGCGGCTTTGTGAAGATGTCTGCTAATTGATTTTCAGTATTAACATGTTCAAATACAATGTCACCTTTCTCTACATGATCCCGAAGAAAGTGGTGTCGAATTTCGATATGTTTGGTGCGAGAATGTAGCACAGGATTCTTGGTCAGGTTAATGGCACTTGTATTGTCACAAAAAATGGGAATACGTTCAAGTTTGAGGTTAAAATCCAATAGTTGTTGCTTAATCCATAGGATTTGGGCACAACAACTACCGGTGGCAACGTATTCCGCTTCGGCGGTTGACAAAGCAACTGAAACCTGTTTCTTGCTATGCCAACTGACCAAAGAGTTTGAAAATAAGTGACAAGTGCCACTGGTGCTTTTCCTATCCGATTTGCAACCGGCAAAATCAGAATCGGAGAAGCCTACCAATGAACAATCATTACCTTTGGAATACCATAGTCCATACTTCGGAGTACCAGATAGGTATCGAAGTATTCTTTTGACAGCTTTTAAATGGGATTCCTTGGGACATGATTGATATCTTGCGCACATGCATACGCTAAACATAATATCGGGACGAGAAGCAGTAAGATAAAGGAGTGATCCAATCATACCTCTATACCGTTTTACATCTACTTCCTTACCGTCTTCATCTTTGTCCAAGTTTGTACAAGTAGGCATGGGGGTGTCTATGGCCTTAGCTTTTGCCATGTCAAATCTCTTGATAAGGTCCAAACAGTACTTTGTCTGGCTCACGAAAGTTCCTTCTTTGAGCTGTTTAATTTGCAAACCGAGAAAGTATGTGAGCTCCCCCATCATACTCATCTCGAATTCGCCCTGCATAAGGTCTGAAAATTCTCTCACAAGATTCATGTTAGTAAACCCAAATATGATATCATCTACATAAATTTGCACTAATATCAAGTGCTTTCCTTGACGTTTAATGAAGAGGGTTGTGTCAACCTTTCCTCTTGAGTAACCTTGATCGAGTAAGAATTTGCTTAGTCTCTCATACCAAGCTCTAGGAGCTTGTTTGAGGCCATACAAAGCCCTTTTCAGTTTATAAACATGATCAGGATACTCATGGGATTCGAAACCCGGAGGTTGTGCAACGTAAACCTCTTCATTTATGTGACCGTTAAGGAACGCACTCTTAACATCCATTTGGAATAACTTAAAATCTTTCGCACAAGCGAAGGCAAGGAGAAGGCGTATAGCCTCGAGTCGGGCAACCGGCGCATAAGTTTCCTCATAGTCGATGCCTTCCTCTTGGTTATACCCTTGCGCGACTAAACGCGCCTTATTACGGGTTATTACCCCGTTTTCGTCCAGCTTGTTCCTAAACACCCATCGGGTGCCGATTACTCGATGATCTCGCGGAGGAGGGACAAGGTCCCAAACCTCATTTCTGGTGAACTGATTAAGTTCCTCCTGCATTGACAAAAACCAGTGTTCATCGAGTAGGGCTTCTTTAGGGTTTTTAGGTTCCATTTACGAAACGAAAGCGAAGTGATAACAGAAATTACTTAGCTTAGATCGAGTTGTTACACCCTTTGAGATATCTCCGAGAATGTTGTCGATTGGATGGTCTTTGGAAGACTTCCAAGCTTGAGGGAGATCATCGTTTGAAGGCAGATGAGCTACCTCAGTTTCCTCATGGTGTACATCTTTATCCTCCTCAATTTTGACTATGTCGGGTTGATCAATCCCTGGCTCGCAACCTTTGAGTATGTCTTCAGTAGATGTACCTGCACCATGAAAAACACTACCCTTTCCGACGTTTCTCGGATTGGATTCATCAAAAGTAACATGTACAAACTCTTCTACAGCAAGTAATCGTTTGTTGTAAATTCTATATGCTTTGCTAGATTGAGAGTATCCGAGGAAGATACCTTCGTCGGCCTTGGAATCGAATTTTCCGAAGTTTTCCTTTCCATTGTTCAATACAAAACATTTGCAACCAAAGACATGTAAGTGAGAAACATTTGGCTTTCGCCCTTTTAAAAAGTTCATACGGTGTTTTGTTTAGAATGGGGCGAATGAGCACCCTATTCAGAACATAACAAGCCGTACTAATGGCGTCGGCCAAAAAATATTTCGGTAAGCCACTTTCATTGATCATTGTTCTTCCCAATTCTTCCAAAATTTGATTTTTACGCTCCACAACCCCATTTTGTTGAGGAGTACGTGGAGTGGAGAAGTTATGATCAATACCATGGTTACCGCAATATTCTTCAAATAAGTGATTTTCGAACTCACCCCCATGATCGCTTCTAATTGCAACAATGTTTGTATTTAGTTTATTTTGGGAAAGCTTAGCAAATCTTTCAAAGGCGGCGAACGTATCGCTCTTGCTTACTAAGAAAATAGTCCAACAAAATCGAGAAAAGTCGTCCACTATTACGAAACCGTAATAGTTTCCTCCTAGACTTTTAATCCTAGATGGCCCAAATAAATCCATATGAAGAAGCTTGAGAGGTCTCGTTGTTGAAACGATATTTTTGGATTTAAATGAGATCCTCGTTTGCTTCCCCTTTTGACAAGCATCACAAAGGTGATCCTTGGTGAACTTAATTTTGGGGAGACCTAGGACTAGATCTTTTGAGACTACTTTGTTTAGTAAGTCAAAGTTAACATGTGCTAAACGCCTATGCCATAACCATGAATCTTCACTCATTGTTACAAGGCATTTGTCACTTGTTAACGATACTTCATTTAAGTCAAGCATATAGACATTGTTCACACGCAGGCCATTAAACATACTCTTCTTATCATCATTATGTATAATTTTGCAACAAACTTTTGAAAACGATACATTGTATCCTTTGTCACATAATTGACTGATGCTAAGTAGATTGTGTTTAAGACCTTCGACAAGCAATACATCAGAAATAGTAGTGGAAGAAGGGTTACCTACACTACCTTTACCAAGTATTGCTCCACGGTTGTTGTCACCATAAGTTACATATCCCTTCTTCTTAGCCACAAAGTCAATGAAGAGAGATATGTCACCTGACATGTGCCTTGAGCATCCACTGTCGAGAACCCATCTTCTCTCGGTAGTCTCGAGGCATTGTACCTGTGACAAGATAATTAACAAGAGAAGGTACCCAATGGCTTATTGGGTCCTGAATGGTGAGGAACGAAATGGTTGCATTTGGGCATCCATTGATAAATGCCTTTAGGAACTAAAAATCTCCTAAACCTACATTTAGCAATGGAGTGACCTTTCTTGCAACAATAGAGACAAGAGAAATTTACATTTAGATTGCTTTTGCTATCTTCATCCTTTATAACATATTTATATTTTTGATATGGATTAACCATACTTTTTCGAAAGTTTGATTTGTCGATAGCAAAAGTAATCTTTGGCTCAAGAGCCTTGTCAAGTTTGGCCTTTAGGTTTCTTACTTCACCTTGCCAAATGTAACAAGTATCACACCCAAAGTTCATCATTCTACTTCTAAGGTCCTCATAACTTGTTTTTGTGCTTTCCACTATAGAAGCTTTAAGTGCCTCAAGTTTCCTTATGGATTCTTGAATTTTATGTTCCAAATGAGAAAAAAATTTCTTATTTGAGGCAAGCCTTTTAAAGGCCTCTTTCGCTTCATAGTGTAAAGTATCAAAAGCAGTTTGCAATTCGTGATGAGACATACTAGAGGATTTTTCATATTTAGCATGTCGTACCTGTTTCTTCTTGTTCTTTTGATGAGCAGAGAGACATAGATTTGCATTTTCATCTTCATCACTAGAACTTTCATCATCGGAGGAGTCGCTATCGCTTTCCCAAGCTATGTATGCCCTCCTTGGCTTTGATGGTTTCTTGTGTGATTTGTATGATTCTTTTTCTTTTGTCTTCTTGTTCATCGGACAGTCCGGTTTGTAGTGACCCGACTTTCCACACTTATAGCACGACCCTCTAGTTATTTTTCCTTTTGAGTCATCATTTTTGGAGTACCTAGATTGCTTCCGGAAGTTTACCAAGTTCTTCTCGGAATGTTGGATGCCGTTCTTTCTCACGTAACGGTTGTAGCGTTTAACGAACAACCCCATATCTTCACTCTTGTCCTCTTCTTCTTCGTCGCTCGGTGAATAATCACTTTGCTCTTTTGCTTGAGACTTTGAGGAGGAAGTCTTTAGAGCTATTGATTTATTTTCACTCACCTTTGCTTTGCCCTTCTTATCTTTCTTTTCGTGTTGTTCCAAGCTTAAGAGAACTTGTTCGTGCTCTTGTAGTTTACCAAACAATGTTGTCAAGTCCAATGTGGTAAGATCATTTGCCTCTTTGATGGCGGTCACTTTCGGCTGCCATTCCCTGTTAAGACATCTTAAGATCTTATTAGTAGCAATATCATTGGACACATGCCTACCAAGTGAACGTAATCGATTGATGAGATGAGTGAATCTCTTTTGCATGTCAGCAATGGTTTCCCCTTGCTCCATGAAAAAGAGATCAAACTCTTGTATTAGTGTATTGATTCTAGCCAACTTAACATCGTTCGTCCCCTCATGGGCAATTTGTAGTGAATCCCACATGGCCTTAGCAGTAGGACAATGGGATACACGATAGTATTCATCTACACCTAATGAGGATATTAGGATATTTTTGGCTTTCCAATCATAATTGTATTTCTTTTCATCATCATCGGTCCATTGTGCTTCGGGCTTAGGCACCAATTTGTTGTTCTCATTGGTCATGGTTATTTGAATTGGACCATTGAGAATAACGTTCCATATTTTTCTATCTATGGAATTTATGTGCACCCGCATACAGTCTTTCCAATAACTATAATTTTCACCATTGAAAACGGGAGCTCTATTATAAGCCCCTTTAGGTTCGTTAGCCATTTTCTATCAAAGTTATATTTTGAAGCACGGAGTGAACCGGAGCTCCTGATACCACTTGTTAGACTATGGCACGGATCTAGAAAGGGGGGGGGGGGGGGGGGGGGGGGTTGAATAGATCCCAGTTAAAAACTTGAGTCGGCACTACCAATTTAAAAATTGGTTTTGAAAAATTGTTTTAAGTGCGGAAGCGGCCGAGGAAAAATGTTAGTCTAAAACGAACCGTTATTGAAAAATCGGATATGCGTTAAGCTAATGGATTAGAGATAAAGTGAAATACAAATCACTACACTATTTGCACAATCAATGATATATTTCACTTACTAGCAAGCCTAGTTCCAATGATCCAAAATACCAAATTAAACTAGATGCAAACTTAAGACAACTTTGGCTTATGCAAATTAATAAACACTTGGTGTGCATAAACACTCCAAGTGATATTTGAGTTGAGTAAGTAATTCAAATTGACCTAGTACAATATACTATTGTACTTTGTTATTCAAACAGGAGTTTTAATCTCTTACTCAACTTATATCAATGTTTGGTAAAATTGCTTAAACTAAAATCACTTAATTTTTAAGCTGAAAAACACTTATGCAGAAAATTAAAGAAGACAGAGATTTGATGAGGCAGTTCCCCCGCCGTCCTCGCTTCGGGGTACGTCTGCCCTCAATTCTAAAATTAGAATTGAGATGATTAATTAGATATCACCTGTGAAATTTAACCGTTTATACAAGGATTGCAAAGCAAGTAAACAACAGAACTTCCAATGTGTTGAATGATGCTTCCTATCCTTGCTCCTTGATTCAAGATGAATCAAGACCTTCGATCGTTGTTGCTAGACCTCCGATTCCAGCCCCTTTGTTGAAGAATCTTCCGTTCTTCAAACCCTCGGCCCGGCTGATCTCAAACACAACGAATCGAACCCGAATCCTTTAATTCAATATCACCAAATCCGCTACTAGACTGATGAAGACTTCCTCTTCTCAATCACCTTCGCTCGGCTGAATATTGATTAAGCAATTCGTCCAAAAAACCCCAAACACAAACCAGTATTGGAGGACAAAACCCTAACGGTTTTATTCAAGAAAGAACCTGCCACAAGCTTCAACTCGAACCGGATTCTCCAATCACAGCTTCGAACCTTATCACCTTTAACCGAACACGAAGCACATCAAAAATGGTTGTGTGTAGTTGATGTGTTGTGAGATGTTGAAGATGAAGATGATGAATCTTGGACACCTATTTCACTCTTTCTTGTTTCCTTGAACACTTGAATTCAAATTGACAAATGTTGGTTGATAAAAGTGATTTTACTTCTATTTATAGTAACAGCTTACCAACCAAAAATAATAGCTTTTTAAACAGTGGAAAATACTCAGAAAACTGAGTTTACGCCCGAGCGGTCGACCATAGGTCGGCGTGCGCTGACCCGTGGGAAAATGAAAGTTTCATGCGCCGACCCTATGGTCGACTCAAGTCTTCCATGCGCTGACCCGTGGCCAACTGCACTATGCCATGCGCCGACCTGTGGTCGACTCAAAGCCATCATGCGCTGACCAGTCACCAACTGGTCTGTGTTATGCGCCGACCCGTGGCTCATGCGCTGACCCGTGCGGTCGACTCAAAGCTTCCATGCGCTGACCTGTGGTCGACTCAAAGCATCATGTGCTGACCCGTGGTTCATGTGCTGACCCGTATGGTCGACTCAAAACCTGCACATCTGCACAATTTCATATTTTTGTGATTTATGATCACATCTTGTCCACATATGTTTTTAAGAATTATAACAGATTTAGATAATCATAGGAAAGGATACGATAGGTGATGTGTTGCATTTGTTTGTAGACGTGGAATCGACAATGCCGATTCATCTATGATGGTCATTTGTCATCATCGAAACTTGTGATTGTATGTTGTCTGACAATTTGCCCTTACATTTTCCTCTTCCATGCCCCTTCTCCTGACACGGCCCGTGTTGGCCGACACGGGTGGCCGTGTCAGGGTTACTGTAGGTCAAATTTTCTTCTCCCGATGGGCCCGGAACATCTACTTTGCTTGTCTATCCCTTCGATACACTTGTTTACACCTGAAACCAAAAGAACTACCACAAAAGGACATAAAATGGAGTATGATGATGCATATAACATGTACTCAACAAATGGAGACAACAATACCAAACATATAAATAACCAAACAAAACAATAAAATAAGTGGACTAATGTGTTATCGACTTCTTACAACGGTGCCGAATGAGTGTCAGAAAACAAGGAGAATTGGAGACTGATCACAACCCAAACTTATCTCATTGCGTATCCTCAAGTGATGCTCGAGACATCAGGACGGTTGCCTCTAAATTTTGCATCCACAATGCTACTGCGATCTTTCGCAATCTCCTGTTCACTTTTCAATCATAGTTTTACTCTTCCATGATTTTTGACTCTAGCCACACGATTTTAGTGTTGTTACCCTCGTACTGTTGTTCAAATTTAAAACTCGGGGATATTTCTTTTGGACACCATTCTTGTTGAGGTTCATTGACTCATATATTTTCTTTTATTGCTCTTCTGAGCATGCTTTTGCCAACCATAATAGTTCTAGATAAGTGCTTCATGATCTCTTTTTTTTCTCCTTTTTCTTTGAATTTTCTCATCTTTTTGCACTTATCTAAGGTTTGCCGGTGTCCCTAAATTTTGATGAAACCCCAAACTTAGGCTTTTCAGTAGCTTCGGGGTAAACAACACTTATCTAAGCAAGGTGTGGTAGTGTATGAGCATATGGCTATATACAATGGTGAAATAACAAACAAAAGGTGTAATATGGCTCAAAATTGGTGAACGAAGGGTAATAATGATGGGTTGGATGGAAAGGCTCAGGGTCAAAATACAAAAACAATGCCTTAGTGTGTATAATGTGTTATGAAATTTCAGTATCTCTAATGCAAACCCAGAGAGACAAAGACATACTTGAATAGCTCTCATGATGACAAGTGTTTGGCTTTTTGTAGTTCTCACCATGTTTTGTCTAGCTTTCAGGCTTCCAAGATGTCTCTCAGTGTGATGTAGCTTCGTCTTCTCTTCGGTTACGGAGTGTCCCTACAAAATCCATTGACAGAGAGTCGCGTCCGATTTTTCGGATCAGTAGCATCAGCCTTCGGGGGTTTCCAAAAGAGCAAGTAGAGGGGTGTGTCTTCAATCCAATCGCTCCAAGCGTCATCGTTCATCCGACACGGATGTCCTTTATCTGTAACACATAGAGTACCACACAACTAATTAAAAACAAAAATATTAAGAACAAAACAAACAATAAATAATAAAAAAAACCCACACTTGAACTAAATATTGTCCGCAATGTTTAATCCAAGATAGAAAGGGCCTCACATTGGTTCACTATGGTGGTGGAAATTGCAACATCAGACGCTGCATCATCGTGTGCATCTCGTCCATCAGAGTCCCTTAACGGGCTTGTTCTACACCTTGGCGTGTTTGCTCCGCTCGTAGATCGCCAATTTCTGTTTACATCCATGACCATTGGTCCGGGTCACATATGACGAACCGGCACCTGGGTGCATGGAGTCCTCTGGTGGAGCAGCAAATTGCTCCTGATCCTACATCTCTTCCTGTACTTCTTCCTCTAGTGGGTCACCTGCAGCAAATGTGTCAGTATTGTGCTCGTCCATATCATCTTGGACGGAACTTTCATATAGCCAATTGGTCATGTTTGAGATGCTAATTCGTGCAGGGTCAAGAAGAGCCATAATAAACTGACCTGAACTCATTAAGGCATAATAATCAGAAACTTGTGAAATCATACCTTGCTGGACCAATGCATTCATGTCCAGTTTGCTCTTACCTGCTACCAGTGTCTCATTAAGTGCAGCCGGGTCATATCTGAAATGGTGGACAATCTGAGTGATGATGCCCCCTATGGAGATTCCCCCTTGGGCTGCTCTCCCCATGCGACCCAGATAATCTGTAGCAAATGCTGCAACACTCACAGCTACCCGGTTTTCCATGGCAAACAAAAAGAACAGCTCCATCTGGGTGGCTACACCTGTACTGTCACCCTTGCCAAAAAGTGTGAAAGCAAGCACCTTCTGGGCATACCTGAAACAGGGATTTTGAATACCCGATGCCTTCGCCCTTTTAGCCACATAGTCGGATCGTCCCGTAATGGCCAACCAGAACGTCTTAGCATCAAAGCTGTCTGGTATGGCTCCGGGGCCATAAAGGGGTAGGTGAAGAATTTCATCCAGTTGCTCCACTGTTAACTCGTGGTCGACATTGTATAACCTTAAAGGCATTGTTCCTCCAAAGTACATCGTTGTACCCATCCAACCTTTTTTAAGCTTGAACTCAATTGTGCTCATAAATTCTAAGGTGATACGCTCATAGGTTGGCGCTTCACAACATCAAAGTTGTTCCCCTTCCTGGTATCTTTCCAAAGAGTCCAAGATCATTCCATTTGGATAAAAATTAAGGGACTTGCGCATGGTTTCTTTGCATAGCCGAATTTGGCAACTTTTGAACTCAACTTTTAAACACCTTTGCATGGCTTCATGTTGTGATCTCATCATCAATTATTCACAAATTTGGACTTATTGCAATCATCATTTGGGCCTAAATGCATGCCCATGCACCCATACACACAACTTTCTATTTTTGGATTCAAATTTGAAAGTTGTAGAAATCACTTTTCATTTCCTATATAATGAGCTCCATTGCCTCAGAATGAAGGAGAACCATTTCCCAAGCTTTGATCAGCAATCCCATAACCTCCATTGAAACAACACCTTAAATATTTTATTGAAATCGAGCTTCTAGTTCACTTTCTCTTTTTGAATTAGAACTCAATGTATTCACATCCTTTTTCATCTCAATCATCTCCTACAAGCAAGAAGAAGCAAAACCAAGTGTAATTGCATCGAGATCTAGCTCAGAATTCATCATCCAAAGGTGAAATTTCTCAAACTTTCCTTATTCGATTCTCTCTCATTTCTCAACCTTTTTGTTTGATTTTTGTTTGGTTGAAGTCCTACCAATATAGGCAATAAGATTGAGTTTCTTTGAGGTTGAATCGAAGCAACTCAGTTATGGAACCTCAATTTTCAACTCCATATATCATTTTATAGAGTGAGAGTTGAAGAAATTGGAGGTCAGGTTCGAGATCCTCATGATTTTCTCTTCAAAATGGTATATGATCCATTAATTTTGGTGATGCTTTAGTCTTGACCAGTCCGGTGACATGGCCGAAGAAGATGACTAGAGCTAGGGCTCTGGTGATACGCTGGTTCAATCCAGGCCATCTGATCTGGTTTCCACGGTATAATCTCAACCTTTGATCTTGATTATCAAGTGTACATGCGCGTTGACTAGGGTGCAAGGTGGATGATACGCGCTTGGCCATCAGATCTGCCACCTCAATTAATGAGGGAGAATTGATGGCCCTTGTTTTTTTATTTAATTGATTTTCTGATTTAATATTTTAATTAGAATTTTCTCATTTAATTCTTTATAATTTCAATATTAATCCAAAAAATATGGGACTTTCACCAAAAATTCACCAATAATTTCCTCTTCCATTTTATGAATTAAAATCATTTTTTTGGATTGAGTTTGATATTTTTAGTGAATTTTATGATTTTTGACTGATTTTTAATTGATTTTAAATACTTCTGACTTTTCAAAAATGCCAAAAAAAAATAGTCAAAGGTCATTTGACCTTGTTTGACCTATGATAAATCCTTTGGCCATTTGTTTGGTGATTTGAAGGGATTTTTGTTTTTTCCCCTTTTAAAATGTAATTTTATTCATTTAAAAATTGGATTTCATTTGTTTAATTGCTTTAAAATTGTGTTGAGCTATTTGTTTGACTTTGGGTTGACTCAAATTCTGTTTGACCTTGATCTTGGTTGAATTGGACATTAATTTGATCAATACCATTGAATTTAGGGGGTTGATGAAGTTTGAACTTCATCCTTCAAAATGAATGGATGGTATTGGTCAAATGAGGTTCATCCCTTGATCAATTTGGGATTCCTTTTCACTTCATTTCTTCATCTTCATCATTTTTCTTTCCCAATCCCTCATTGGCCAGTGATTTCTCATAGAATCCAATGCTAGTTGATTCATCAATGACCTTGTGTCAAATTAATCAACATGAGATTGATTGAGATAGGTTCATCCCTTCTTATTTTTGTGTGTGGTATGCTTTAGGATCTTGATCTTTATACCTTATATCTAGCATGCATTAACACCAATATTATTATTGTCCGACCTCAGATAGTTGTGACTTCTATAAGTCCAATCACAATTGCTTAACATAGAGCTAAATTTGTCCCAAAGGCATAGCATTTTTGTAAGTGAGATTGTAAGTCTCCCATTCCTCATGGTATTATGGGAAGATCTAACCTTTTTTCTATTTGTGAGAGATAGTGGCATACTTGTTAACTTATCCAAGTTGGATCCCTTCTCATGGATGATGTCTTGGTTCATATCTTCATACTTGTGAGTGAATGGTTGAGTGATCTCTAAGAAATTACTTAAAACAATTTTCTTCTTCCACTAACATTGACTAACATCTCTTTATTTTACTTTATTTTAATTCAATTTACTTTAATACAATTTAAATTATTTCCTTTTATCATTCATTGTCATTTACATTCATGCAATTTGTTAATGTTTCAGTCATTTTCACTTTGCTCACTTGAGCCATATTTTGTGCTTGTATTATATTGTGTGCTTGTGATTTTGTTTTGTTTGTGGTCTTAGGACCTTAAAAAACTTAATAAAAACAAAAACCTTAAAAAGTACATTGGTGGACTGTGGAACCTCTGTTTGTGACTTGATCTGAACTTTTTGACCTATGGCCTTAGAGTAGGCAACATCTCTGAACTATGGAAGATGCTTGGCCAATGCCATTATTTGAGACTGAAATATCTTGTCCAATGTCATTCATCTAATACAAGCCTTGAGAGCAACTCTTTGGTTTATTTGTTACTCACTTTGTCTCTATGCTTAAGTTATTATTTTGATCATGTTGTTTCTATTTGATGCTTGTCTATGTGAGTATGTTTCAAGGGATACTTTATCTGATACATTTGAAGGATATTGAAGGTTGCTTGCTTTTGGAGTGCTTGCTTGGATGTTTGGTTATCTTTATTTGATATCACTTGGTCTACTTATTAATTGCTTGGATGGTTATGCTTATTGCTTGCTTAAAACTCCAAAGGAAATGGGTTTCTATCTGACATTCTTGTCTTGTGGATGCTTCCCATTGGTTAGATCTTTTCAACTCTAAAATTTTAAATCTTGTCTAGGATATCCCCTTCATATCCTCCTACTTCTTTAATTTCAAAATCGCTCCCTCATTTTTAAAACCTTCTTTGCTTATTGTTTTCAACTTAGACTTGTTTTAATGAGTAGAAACCTTGGCCTTATGCCATTGATTTTCAAAATATTTTCTTAATCAAATTTGTAAATAAACTTAATCATATTGACTTCATTTTAAAAAAGAAAAAATGAATTAACAACCTCATCTAATCCTTTTGGCCATTTTGTCCCTTTTCTTTTAAACTTTTGAAAAGAGAGCATTTAGATTTGAGTTATCTTTGGTTGAGATATAATTCTCCCATTCCATGATATTTTGATTATAAGTCTTTCCATTTATTAGGGGTTAGTGGCATACTTGTTGATTGAACCCAAGTTGGAGTCTTCCCTCTTAAATGTTGTAAAACCTTCATTATCGATGGATGTTTGGTTGAGTATTCTCCCTTTGATAACAAAATATCTTTAAGCTTTTGTTAAAACTAATCAACCCACCTTTGAAATTTTTACCACGAACTACGAGGTTTTGATCCCTCATTTTTATGTTGGTACGTAGGCATAAGACCGAGGGTCTTGTCAAACATAAAATATAATTAATGAATTATTTTCTCATCCCCTCACTCTATTTTTTTAGCAAACATCTTTTTCAACTAAAACACTTACACACAAAAAGGGCTCCCTAGGAGTACCTAGGACACTTTGGATGCTAATACCTTCCCTCTATGTAACCAACCCCCTTACCTGTAATCTCTGACATTTTATTAGTTTTGATTTAAAAACTACTTATCTTTGGATTTTATTCGTACTTTTCCATTTTCCTTTGGAAACAATAAAAGCGCGACATCGACTCTGGTTTTATTGACGTTGAGCTAACCAATAGCTCAGTGGTCATAAATTTACCGCTACACCATAGTAATAATACTCAAACAATTCACCTATCACTATCGTATTATATCTTTGAGAATTAGCTTTCTAACGCTTCAAACAACACTCGATTTTGACTTACATATCAAAAGTTATGATCGAAACCGTATTGGAACCCAAATCTCCCTGGTTGCGACGACCTTGGTGATGCCCGCCACCGCCATGCCATGGCGTCCGTGAAGGCCCCATGGGGACCGCCATGTACCTAAAAACCAGAAAAATGCATTTTTCACCATTGAAGCCATTCCGGAGCTCCGATTTCGACTCCGTAAAAAGTCTCGATCTCAGAATTCAAAACCGAACACTCATCGAATGATTAAAACATCAAATTTATGATTTATCACATATTCGCATCGATTAAATCATATATTTCATAACTTTATTAATCCCGTAAACCTTCAAAAATCTTAACAATGGTAAACATATTCTAACTCATCAAAACATAATTTATGCACATATGATAGCAACGAAATTTGCACCAAATTCATCATACAACAACGATTATAACAATAACTTCAGAATCAAGTATTAGAACACCCAATTCTATTAGAGGTCAATGACTCTTCCTTCTATGCCTCGTTCTTAAACACCCATTAAAGAAGTAATCCCTCCTTACCTTGGTTTTCCTAGCAACAAAAAGGAAATATGGATTTCTTGGTGTTCTTACCTCTCCCATAACTCTAAGTTTCCAATGATACTTTTACCTCTTTTGCTCCAACTCTCAAAACCACGTACTGTAATCTATATCCCCTTATAATTCTTTTTTTTTAAAACCAAAAACCTAATTCCCTCATTAGGCTATCCCTATCTTAACCTTAATATTTTTCCATAATGCCTACCTTATCCTCACTTACTAAACATAAGCCCAATATTGCTCTCAAAATCTCTACACACTCCCTTTTTCTCATTATTTTATTAAATAATCATAATTATTTTATATATCTAAAATAACTCTAATTGTTCTAGATTAATTTTATGATCACAACACCTTAATTATTCTCTCATCTTCAGGATACATACCCCATCAACGCCCAACCATAAAATAATCATAAAAATACATAATTCTAACAAAATACATAATTAAATTAAAATGACTTCCATAAAATAAATTACTAAAATTGGGGTGTTACAACTCTACCTCGCTTAAAAAAAATTCGCCCTAAAAAATCACCTTAAGTGAATAGATTCAGATACGAATCCCTCATTTGGCTCTCAAACTCCCACGTTATGCTCCCACCAGCTAGTCCTCCTCACACTACTTCACCAAGGCAATCTCTTTACCATGAAGTTGATTCACTTCTTGATCCTCTTATCCGTATGGGTGATGCCTCAATAGTCAGGTTATATTTCACCTGCACATCATCCACTTGGATCATATAAGATGGATCTAGAATGTATCTCCTCAACTGAGACACATGAAACACATTATGAAGATTAGCAAGCGATGGTGGAAAGGCATTCTGATAGGCCACTTCCCTTATCCTTTGCAAAATCTGGTACAGACCAACAAAACACAACGTGAGTTTTCTAGACTTCAAAGCTCGACCAACGATGATTACATACCAACAGAAAGGCGTCTTACACCTTCTATCATACAATTCCTCAAATGGTGTCATTCCCATGCTCAAATGGAAACTGTGGTTGTATGTAAACTTAATCAACGGTAAATGCTATCCCAAGCACCTCTTTGTTTAAGTACACAATCCCTCAATAAGTCCT
This sequence comes from Lathyrus oleraceus, assembly GCF_024323335.1. Classification (NCBI taxonomy): domain Eukaryota; kingdom Viridiplantae; phylum Streptophyta; class Magnoliopsida; order Fabales; family Fabaceae; genus Lathyrus; species Lathyrus oleraceus. The sequence continues at coordinate 249,694,069 of NC_066582.1, read as the reverse complement.
CTAGCGACTGAATAGTCCTCTCAGTCTGACCATCAGTCCGCGGATGACAAATGGAACTCAACTCCAACTTAGTTCCAAACACAACTTGAAAACTCTTCTATAATCTTGATGTAACTATCAGATCTCTATCCAGAACAATACTTGAAGGTATACCAGTCAGCCTCAGAAAGTTCATATAAATGTTATCCCATTTCCACTCTAGAATATTGAGCGGTTAGATCAGGCCTAATAGCTTCTGATGTTCAATTTTCGACTTCTGGAAAGTCAAACACGAATACACAAACTCAACAACATCTTCCTTCATTCCTGACCACCAAAACATCCTCTTAAAATCTTGATACATCTTTGTAGCACCAGGATGAATACTCAATCCACTTCTGTAACCCTCCTTAAGAATACTCTTGTTAAGCTCGGGTACATCAGGAAGAAAAACTCTATTTATGAACCTCATCACACCATTCTCATCAATTATGAAGTTTCCACCCGTATTCTGATTGATTAATATGAGACGATATATAAATCTCAAATCAGATCTCCGACCCTCTCTAATCTCTTTAAGGATATCACTTGTCAGCTTTAAAATACCCAACTTCACACTATTAGGAGTTTCTTCACACACTAAACTCATATCTCTGAATTGCTCAATCAGTTCTAACTCTCGAACCATAAGCATCGACATGTGTAAGGACTTCCTACTCATCGCATGAGTTATAACATTAGCTTTACTCTGATGGTAACTCAAATCTAAATCACAACCCTTCAGAAGTTCAAGCCATCTCTTATGTCTCATATTCAACATTTCTGATCAAATACATATTTCAAACTCTTGTGATCATTGAACACTTCAAATTTGGAGCCAACCAGGTAGTGCCTCCAAATCTTCAACACGAACACCATAGATGCCAACTCAAGATCATGCATAGGATAATTCCTTTCATGAACTCTCAACTGCCTCGAATCATAATAGACAACATGTCTATTATGCATCAACGCACCTCCCAGACCCATCTTCGAAGCATCACAATATACAACAAAGGACTCACTTGGATTCGGCAAAATTAAAACTAGGAAGACGTCAACTTCTTTGTGAGTTCTTGGAAACTCTCTTCACAATGCACATCCCAAACATAGGTTTGACCCTTTCGAGTCAATTGAGTCAACGCCAATGCTAACTTCGAAAAACATTCAATGAACTTCCTGTAGTGACTAGCCAATGCAAGAAAACTTATAATCCCAATGACATACTTTGGAGTCTCCAATTGCAACAATATTTATCTTTGACAAATCCACAATTATACCACCACTAGAAATCACATGACCAAGGAAAGTCACTTCTCTTAACCAAAACTCACACTTGGAAAACTTTGCATACAATTGGTTCTCTTTCAGTGTTTGTAACACATTTGTCAAATGTTCCACACATAGCCTATACTATCGCCCTTCTTCTTCACTAACTGCACCCGCGTGCCCTACGGTGAAACACTCGGACGAACAAACTTTTCTTAAGCAAATCTTCCAGTTGCTTCTTCAATTCACCTAACTCTAAAGAAGGCATCCTATAAGGAGCCATCAACATCGGGCTAATACTAGGTACTAAGTCGATAGAAAACTCCACTTCGCACTCTGGTGGTAAATCAGGGATGTCTTCAGGAAACACTTCCGAAAATTGACACACTACAGGAAGATCGTGAACTACAACTTTTCCTATGGCTTCCAACTAATCTAACATCACGAACACTTGCGCCTTATCCTTCACGAACTTTCTAACTTGCTTAGCTGATAGAAACGTCAACTCTTCACCCCCACCGAACTGAGATCCATGCTCTGGAGGAAAGTTGTACATATCTTCATGAAAACATCAGTAATCATACATCAATGGTATAACACTAGCTATCACATTGATCTCTACTCTCCGAGAAGTAAACATCAATAATACCTGGTTGTTTTACCTAAAGATACCCAACTTGACCAACGGACAGGAATCTTGAATCCATAACATCTTCAGTGTTCAGAATAACATAACTCGATATTTCCTGAGCTCTTGCAATCCAGGACACACTGCACCAACTTATCAAGACATTTGGTAACCACTTGGTGTAACTCCAACTAATTCATTCCAAGAATAACGTCAACTTGTTCCAATAAAATATAAATCATACACATCCTTAGGGAACACGTCAAAATACTAAACACATCACTGAATCATCTCTAGCCAACATATTTCCTCCCCCTCACAAGGAAGCAAACAAAGAGAACCCATTACCATCTTCCTTCAAGGATAACACCATTTTCTAACCGACACCATCCTCGAATCCGACCTCTCACCGGGTTCAAGAAAAGCACAATATTCTCAAAATAGTTGAACTAGCCAACCATGAACTCTTGCATGTAACAACATGATGTCCAAGCCCTCTACAATTGGAACATCCAAGATAATTAGACGCTTTCCCTCCACTTGTTTCATTTTCAACCTGCAAATGGAAAACAAAATAAGCATCGACAGTGTTTTTACACACCTGTCGCATATTAGGGAACAACATAATTAAACAACCTGGTCGGACGGACCAACCTGCTCTGATACCACTTTGTAACACCCTACTTCCCAATTCAAATAAATAAATAAAATATAAATAATTAGATGTAGTAGGATGTCACATCCATATAATTTGAAGTTTAAAAGTTTACTTCAAATCATATAAATCACAATGTTACAGCGAAATTAAAAATAGTTTTTGTTCGACATCCAAAGCTCACCCAAACATCCAAACAATAGTAGTTTAAAACAACAATCCTTATTATTTAAAGATACATAACATGAAAAACACATAGGTAAAATATCCCCATAGACAAAACAACCCCTATGTTACGTATCAGAGTGACTCCACTAGAAGACCCAACTGATAGCAACATATCATGCACATTCAACTAGGTACATGATTTCCTGTACTCCAAAGGAGTACAAACACACCAAACAAAAAGGGGGTGAGAAATACATTAATATAATTAATTGGTGCATAACATGCTAAGGATAGTATTCATTCATAATACACCACAATCATTCAAAATCCACAATCTCATCACAATTAAACACCACATGATATAATTAAAAAGCAATGAGACTCCATAACTCGACCCAATACATGTGGAACCAATTGTTTATCAACGGTTCATCATACATACTCGATTCCCCCTTTGAAATCCCGAACTTCCCCTTTGAAGTTCAGATAAGTTTAATGTTCCCCTTTGAACTTAAACTCATCTCCACCAACTCAGCGATTTATGAATGCATGACATGGAAAAAAATGAAACTAACACACTTGTCATTATTCATGTCGTGATCCAAAATCGATCACACAACCACAACCATGCACAACATAATCCACCCTTATGGAATATCACAATCACAAGTGAACAACCAATTCAAATGATTCACCATGTCACAACAATTGCAACAACATAAATATTATCAAATCAAACTGCATAATTTCTTGTACAACATCAACAAATCGAAACCATACATCATAACCCATATTTTCATCAAAACACAATAATCAAACAACCTGCAATTATATTAAAAATTCACCACATCAACTTATCAATAACAGAAACTCAATGTTTTGCTAAACAATTCATAACATCATCAATAAAATCACAACAATACATAATGAAAGTTATGACCAAAATCGTCGGGATATGTCAACAATTCATTAACCGAACATAAGAATAAAAATTCACTCATACAGTAGGCATATTAATATACTCAAATAAATTACATGTCGCTATCATATTATAGCTATGAGCATCAGCTTTCTAACGATTCAAACGACACTCAATTTGGACTTACAAATCAAAAGTTATGACCGAAACCGTATTGGAACCCAATCAGCCTGGCCGCGACAACCTCGATGACACCCACCATCACCATGCCATGGCGTCCGCCACGTCCCCATGGCGACCGCCATGAACCTAAAAACCATTAAAAATGATTAAAACATCAAATTTACAAAGTCTCGATCTTGTAAAAAGTCTCAATCTCAGAATTCGAAACCCAACACTTATAGAATGATTAAAACATCAAATTTACAATTTATCACATATTGGAATCAATTAAATCATATATTTCATGACTTTATCAATCCCATAGACCTTCAAACCTCTTAACAATGGTAAACATATTCTAACTTATCAAAACAAAATTTATACACATATGATAACAACGAAATTCGCACAAAATTCATCATACAACAACGATTATAACTACAACTTCAGAATCCAGCATTAGAACACCAATTCTATTGGAGGTCAAAGACTTCTACTTCTACCCCTCATGCTTAAACATCCATTAAAGAATTAATCTCCCCCCTTACCTTGGTTTTCCGAGCAACAAAAAGGAAATTTGAAATTCTTGGTGTTCTTGCCTCTCCCATAGCTCTAAGTTTCCAATGCTACTTTTGCCTATTTTGCTCCAACTCCCAAAAACATGTACTGTAACCTCTATCCCCTCACAATTCTCTTTTCTATCAAAAAACCTAATTCCCTCATTAGGCTATCCCCATCTTAATCTTAATATTTTTCCATAATATTTACCTTATCCCCACTTGCTCAACATAAGCTCAATATTGCTCTCAAAATCTCTACACACTCATTTTTTCTCATTATTTTATTAAATAATTAATTAAATCATAATTATTTTAACTATCTAAAATAACTCTAAATTATTCTAGATTAATCCTATGGTCACAACCCCTAAATTATTCTCCCATCTTTAGGATACATATCCCACCAACACTCAACCATAAAATAATCATAAAAATACATAATTCTAACAAAATATATAATTAAATCAAAATGACTTACATAAAATAAATTACTAAAATTGGGGTGTTAGAACATAGACTTATACTCGAGATGGTCGACTTACGGTTCATGTCTGGTAAATTCTCATATGCTTGAGCACATCATGTGGTAGTTCAGCTACATGCAGTTTATTCCCAGAGACCCTTATGAGTTTGTTCCTCCCGCTGTGACACATAGATATATGAATACCATGGTTGATGATTATCTTAATCATCTGGTACAGATGAGACACATAGTACCATAACTCCTAGCGATTGGAGTGTTGTACACGACTATATTAAGTTGTATTTAAGGGTGTCACATCCTTATATAACACCAGATGCTCTGGGATATCCATCTAAGCCAGCTCATCCGGAGATACTAGAGGAAGAGCAGGCTAGGGAAGATCATGTTGTTAATGTGTTTCCTAGACTTCGCCGCATCATAGAGATTAGGTAGGTCGGTATAGACATGAAACTCTTTCTATATGGATCTAAGGTGAGGGACACTGTATTTGCCTCGACAGGGGAGACACAGAGGCAGCGTAGGAACTGGAGGGCCCGAGTCCGTCATACGCATTAGTATACAATATTTGTATTTGGAGCATTATTTTCATTCCTATTTTATTTTGACTTCATTGTGTTCTACAAATTTATTAATTTAGATATTTCATTTTCATATTATTCTAAAAGTGTGTGGTTTAATTTATACAAAATAGAAAATAATATTAGAGTTATAATATATCATCGATTTCATAAGAGCATATCTTTCCCTGTTATAATTTAGCCCGTTATTATGATATGGATCAAATGATAACCCTATTATATCAAATATTATTTGAGAAGTTCTCTTCCCCCCTTTATGGATGCTCCCACACCATTGAGAAAACTCAAAAATTTCCCTAGCATTCGGAGATGCATATCCGGACACACCTGTTTTTAGCCATTTTCAAATGAAATTGATGGGGCGACCATATTATGCCAAGATTTAATTTGGAGATGCATCTCCTTATGCACTAAAGGATACGTCAGAAGATGCATCTCCGTACACACCATTTATTCAAAATTTAGTGGATGGTCTTGAGATGAATCTCCTGATGATGTTCTTATATCATGGCGTCAAAACCCTCCCTTTTCCTCCTTGTTCATATCATGCCTCCTGTTTGGTCTACTTGTACTCGAAACTGGCAATGGTTTATCTTTGGAAGACAAATCAGATAACATGGAGTTGTACGCTGCTTACCGTAATTTATTGTTACCAATATTTTCATAATTCATTTGTTACACTTGTTATTAATATTATATATGAACCATTTTCATGGATGAATCATCTCCCACTTCCCTCACACCGTCGGGTTTGAAGTTGCGCCTGCCTACACTGAGGATTGGTCGCGTGCTGTCGCATTTATTCTGTACAAGGGGAATAATGTGTCCGAGCCACTCAAAGTGCATCTTGATCATCTTGTGACATATGACATTTACTTGTGCCTATATGGAGGTCACCGTGATATGCACCCATTTGATGCCATTTTCTTATACCTCTTATGGGTGGCATGTGGGCTAGGTATGATGTTTCATTATCTGCCTGAGTGAGTGATGCGTTAGTTTGGCTATCTGTAGATTATTCTGAGATATCCCTTAGAGTCTGCTCCTCCCACCGTGTGCCGCAGAGATCTCGATGTGATACTTGACTATTTCGAGAGTCACATGGTATCAGAGGAGTATTACAGGGTACTAGCTCCAGTACAGTGGGCCTATGGAGACGGTTACATGACCTGGTTTTATAGGGTATCACACCTTATCATGACATCAGAAGCTCCTAGAAGACCACATAGGCCAACTAACCAGGAGGTGCTTGAGGCTCAAAATGACTACATCGAGAGCGTGATGGCGGTATGTCGGCGTGTTGTGGAGATGTGTATAGCAGATATAGAGGTATGACTCTTTGAGGATGGTTGTCCCCAGTTGGCCATCGTGAAGAATATGGTTGTCGAGTTACGAAATGATGTGCATTATAATCGGAGGAGGAGAAGGCAGGGGGTTCAACATATGCAGTAGTTTATGTTTGGATATATTGTTTTTTTTCTCGGACAAATAGTATGTACGGTGTTGCATTTTTGAATTAATGTATGACTTTAACTTTCATTTATCTTTAATCAAACTTGATTTTACCGCGATTTTACTTTGATTTTATGTTAATATAACTTGACTTCAAAAAATTATAATATTGGGACAATGATGTTGTTCTGAAATCATTCAGGAGAATTTTTGTAGATGCATCTCCGAAGTAATCCCCCTTATAATTATCATGCTTCAAATACCTATAAAAGAACTTCATGAAATATTTCAGAGATGTATTTTCAGATACACCCAAATAATACATATAGATGTATCTCTGAACTATATTTTGATCAAAATAGAGTGGATTTCAGAATATCATATTTTGGTGTGATTTAAGTGCGTCCGAAAATGTATCTCCAAACACATAAAACATTCAAATTTTCAAGAATCTAGAATGCACGTATATACAAGTATAATAAACAATTACCTATTATTTTGACATCTTTCTAATTTCTACTATGATAAGAATAAGATGGATCACATTAATTAATAATACACATCAAATACTTAAAATATACTTAAAATATTCAGCTTTATGAATATCTATCTATAGGAATGTTTTAAAAGTTTTGTAACGTAATTCTAATACAGTGTCTTTTAATGTAATCCATAAAAAATAGATAGAACAGGATTAGAACAGAAGTGGGTAACAATATAAAAATTCTTATAATAAAGTTTTCAATTAGAAGATAAGAATCCGTAGGACCTCACAAGGATGGATTTTTTTTATATATAAAAATATATATGAAAATTAAGTTTGTTTGCGATTTTTTTATGAAAATAATCATATATATTTTTTAAAAATTCAAAATAATCATATTTTCAAACAAATAAATTAAACTAACTATATTTCAAAAAAAAAAATCACCCCCAAGAAAATGCGTCACAGGCACTAGCATATGCACTCATGTTTTGACCTAAGGTGTTATAGACTATGGCGCATGTCCTTAGGAGTAGCCAACGGGTATAGTGTATGCATTCGACTTTTAGGTGCATGCGTTATTGCTTGTGACTCCTCTATTTTGGTTTTTTTTTTATATATATATAGCTCATTCGCTAAAGCACTCAACCAACACATGTCTTTCAAACACCATAAGTAGCATTGCTTTGTTTGCAAAACGATTCAATATCTCATTTCAACCAACCAACACACTCACTCGTAACCCAACCAACACGACTCAACTACGACAATATGAACACCAAACTCAATTACGGCAGCACCGACTACTAGAGAGATATGATCGAAGATTTGTTAAATAACACTAATATTTCAGGAACCTTGCACCAACCACCTTTGGCTCGGATGAATATTAGGAGATCCCAAACATCTCAAAAAAATTGTGGGAGACCTCGAAAGCAAGCGAATGCGCCAGGGTGTGGAACCGGTAGACGTTACAATTGAGCAGGTCATTAAATTTTTATCCAATTGTTGTATGATTCTATTTGGTGGAATGATATTATAATTTATTTTTTTATTAAATATTTTATTTAATAATATTATTTTGTTGTAAAAATAATTAAAAATGAAAAACAAAACAACATAGTAGCCACTAACTATCATACATGCTCCTAAAAGATGCATGCATGCGCCATAGACAATGACATGATATATGAGCATGCGCTATAACCTATCACACCTTATACCAAAAGATAAATGCATGCGCTATAGACAGTCACACATTCTCTTAGGGGTGTTTTTTATTTTTAAATATGATTATTTTATTATTCTTTTTGAAAAAGTAGTTATTTTGAAAATTTTAAAAAATAACATAGTTATTTAAAAAAAATCTGAAAAGTATAATGTTGAGATAAAAAGTGAGTAGTTTCAATTTTTTTTTCAAAAACTAAATACTACTTGTATCTTTTTATCTCATAGATTTTTTTGAAGGTTAAAATTAATTTGTATTTTAAACATCAATGCTCTAAAATTAAAATAAAAAATAAAAATAAATTTAAAAAAACAATAAATAAAATAATAATAATAGTTGACTAATTATATATATTTTTTAATAAATTGGATATCTTTGGGACGCAATTGCGAATACTAACTCTTGAAGTGAGAATAAGATCGATCTAATAAATTCAGATGCTTTATTTTAATTTAAAAATGAACTTAAATTTTTTTTAAAAATATATTATTTTAATAATTAAAAATAACACACCAAAAAAATTATATATTTTTTTCAAAGATTAAAATAGCTTTCACTTTAAAAAAATTGTTGAATTTATTTGATATTTATTAACAATGCGTTCTTCGTAAACAAAACAACATGTGTACTTCTCTTATCCTAAATATATTGAGGTTTAGGAATATTTAACCAAATGTATGGTACACTTTCTTTTGATACAAACCATAAGGCCTAGAACCCAAGTCTGTAAAATATATATAATTAAGTTTTCAAATGGTATAAATGAATCCGTAGTAGCTCACATGGTAAATTCTTTGAGTGAATTTCCGGGTTCGATTCCCGGCTACGGAAATTTGATTTTATAAAGTTCTTTGCTCATTTCTAAAATTAAGTTTATCAAGTATACTAGTAACTGAAACGCACGGCTCGAGTAATAGAGTACTACAAATATATAATGAATATTTTAACAAAAATATTAAAAAATGAAAAATAAATAACATACTGATATAAAGATTATTTTTAAATAAATTTTTGTAATGAATCAAATAAAAATGAATAAAATTGAATAAAAAATATAAATTAATAATTGATTCAATAAAGGATAATGCTTACTATCTTAGGGCACAAGCACAAGTTAAAAATTTCATCTATAAAAGTTTATATAAAAAATATATAAAAGTAAATTATACGTTATCATTATAATGGATACACAATTTTCCAAGATAATATTTTTTCTTAGAATTTTTAACTTGAGTTGTATTATCCAAATATAAATGATAAAGTATTAGTATTAATAAATAATTGACATTTATTCTTATACTTTTTGTTTTAACATTTTTTGTTTTTTTACTCAATTTAATTTTTTCTTAAGAATACGAATTTTTCTATATAAGTTAGGGTATATCTTTTTAAAAATATAGGGGAGACTAATATATGGTGATTAATAAATAGATAGTGTTCTTATCAAATTTATAAAATATTATAGAAAGAATGTTTAGTATTATTGTAAATGTTTAAATTTTAAAAAATATATTTTATTTGTCTAAATATAAAATTTTAATGATTTTTTACTAATAAATAGGAATATTATTAGTAGTAAAAATTAAGATTAAAAAAATTATAAATTTAAGTACAACAAGGAATAAGGAGAAATTGAAAATTTTGTAGTAAATTGTAAAATAAATAAATAATATTGTTTCTTATTGAGTACAGTAGTTCTTATTTGGAATTGTTTGAATATATCATTTTTGCTTGAAATGTTTAATAATTATAATTGAAGTTATAAAAAAATGATAAAATGAAATCAAGAATTAAATACAATTAAGACAATTATTTTAGAATAGATAGTACAATTTTAAAATACATACTCTATTAGGGATGTCAATTAAACCCGTTCAAAGTTATATGTTAAAACACATATAGGTTATAATTTTTAATTGTAATTTATAATTTTGTAGAAAACTAGTATTCTTTAACACAATTGAATAGCTAATTGAAGTAGTAGGAATCGGATTAATGTTGTAGTGAAGTCAAAATATAACTTATGTGTTTGGGCTTGATAGTAAGTTTTGGGCATGGGCTTTTTAGTTGCATAATGTAAATATGTACTACAACAACTTCACTAAATAAGTATTCCTATTTCACAAATTCAGTTTATAGTTTTTTTTTTCTCATCTTCTACTTTTATTTCACAATATATGGTACACTTTCTTTTTGATATAAAACAGAAAAGGCCTAGAACCCAAGTGTGTAAAATATATATAATTAAGTTTTCAAAGTATAAAAGTTTTATAACGTAATTCTTGTCCCAAATAAATATTTTGAGCTTTAGGAATATTTAACCAATGTATACAAGTTTTGTAATGTAATTCTTGTCGCAAATAAATATTTTGTAACATAATTCTGGTACACTTTCTTTTTGACGTGAATTTCTGAGTTCGAATTCCTGCTACGGAAATCTTTTTATTTATTTATTATTATTATGAAAATTAAGTTCTTTGCTCATTTATATATTTTTGTGCCCATTAAAATTAACACAGAAAATAATTTATTGGAATAAAGAAGGAAAGAGTGGTTGTTAATATAGCATAATGTATTCTCCATTTAATCTCAATTGTCCATCTATATTTTCTAGTTACATATTGTTACATTTCAGTTATTAACCTTTAGTCAATTCCCAATTTATATATACCGGTTGATATAGCTTTGTAATATTAACTCATTGAATAAGAACTTTACACCTCATTTCTATTATCTTCTTCTTCTTATCCTGTTTGTTATCTTTCTTTCTCCTTGGCTTTATGCGTCAGTACTATACCATTAACATGGTATCAGAGCTTCTAAAGCTCTGGTAGCCATTGATCTCCTTCTTCCCTTTCCTGTTTTTCCCGTCGTTCTGCAGGCTTTTCTTCCAACTCCCTCTACTGCAGAATCAACATCTTCCAAGAACACCTTTTTTATTCTTGATTTCTTTCTCCTCCAATGGCTTACCAGAACTACCATGACTTCTCAACGAATTCCACAAATCCTTTCTATCTTCATCCTAATGAAAATCTGACACTAAATCTTGTGACTCCATTACTCGATGACAAGAATTATCACAGTTGGTCAAGATCGATGCATATCGCATTGATTTCAAAGAACAAAGAGAAGTTCATCGATGGCTCTTTAACCAAACCTCCGATAGCAAATCCTTTATACTCCCCATGGATTCGATGCAACACCATGGTACTTGCTTGGCTACACCGTTCCATCTCAGAAGCCATTGCAAAATATGTTCTATGGATCGGTAGCGCCGCCTGTGTTTGGAAGAACCTCCAAACTCATTTTTCTCACAGTGACCTATTTCGCATATCTGATATTCAAGAAGACCTGTACAAGCTGCCTCAAGGTAATCTTGATGTCTCAAATTACTTTACTCAGTTAAAGGTTCTGTGGGATGAATTGGAAAATTATCGCCTTGTTCTTACTTGTTCATGCGCCATACCTTGTTCTTGTGGTGTTATTGCTTCAATTAGGAAGTATCATGAACAAGACTGTGTGATTCACTTTCTAAAAAGTTTAAATGAAAATTTTACACACTCTAAGTCACAAATTATGATGATGAATCCTCTGCCAAACATTGACAAAGCCTTTTCCCTCGTTATCCAACAAGAACGAGAGATGCACAGTTCAGTTGCTGCTATGAATCCTACTACTACTACTGAGGAAATTGTTGCATTCCAAATCCAAACCAACTCAGGAAATTCTTATGGAAAACCTAACTACTCAAAGGGCAAGACTCAAGGGTTTATTGGTGCTCGAGGTCATAACCGTGTATGCAGTCATTGTGGAAGAACAAATCATATTGTTGAGACTTGTTTCATGAAGCATGGTTATCCACCTGGGTTTAAAGGGAAGAATAAATTTCAGAGTGCTGGAAATAATGTACAATCCGCTGCTGCAATTACCACTGCATTTGATACTTCTCCACAGGGCTCAACATCATCTTCTTTTGGATTCACTCAGGAGCAGTATAACAACATCATAGAACTACTTCAACAATCCAAACCTAATCCTTAAGTCAATTCTATTTCCATTTATCCTTTTGCCATGAATTCCCACTCCACCACTCAAAATGGTAAGCATGTTAACCTATGGATTCTCGATACTGGTGCAACAGGCCATATTTCATTTGATAAAACAACTTTTCATACATGTTTTAATATCATTCATGTGCATGTTAATCTACCTGATGGTTCACATATCACTACATCCATGTCTGGCAGTGTTATTGTCTCACCCTCTCTCACTTTACACAATGTTCTTTACATACCCAATTTTCATGTAAATCTTATCTATATTGTTAAGCTTGTCAATAATAATAATTGTTATGTTCATTTCACTGTTGATACTTGCCAAATCATGCAGAATCTTTCCAAGGAAATGATTTGTACAACTAGGTTGCAACGAGGACTGTATGTTCTTGACTCTGCACTGTAAGACCCCAATTTTGACCCTAAGATCCCTCATGCTTTCTCATCATATGCATTGGTATTGAGATCACAACTTGGCATCCTCCTTACCCCTCATTCATTGGGTTTGTATTGGGAGAGATCACCAAGAACTATTTGATTGTATCATACTTTGTATCTTTATCATTTACTAACCAAAATACCAAAAATATGTCTTTGTATTTGTCTAACTCTTTTGTAGGTAGTGCATATGCTCACCTTTGATTCATCAAGCTCATATCTAGGGTTTAAGACCCTCAATGCAGGGAGCTCAATCAAGAAGTGGTCTACTATGGCTCTAGGCATCATATATGAATCCCCATGAGCTTCACATGTTAGTTTGATCAAAGTAATCATCAAGAGTTTGGAGATGGTTTGCCTTGGAAACCCTAATTTATCTGGGTATCTTGTATGACTTCTTCAACAAGCTTCTTCAACAATTGATCAAATAATTCAAGGTATACTTAAAGATTCATCATCTTATGCATATATGATCTCCCATGAGTCCCAAAGTTCAATAGAATTGCAAGTTAGCAAGTTGGTTGATGGTGGTTGACCAGAGGAATTCATCTGATCAAAACTGGGTTCCCTAGACCCTATCTCCTATAAGTTTTGTCATATGAAAATAATTCCAATAGAACATTTACTCTAAATGACATTAAAAACAACTTTCATTTTGAGGTCTAGAGCTAATTTTTCTTGGAAAGTCATTTTTATGGTAAAATATTATAGGTCATTTTGTTTAAACCCTAATTTGGAGATCAACTTCCCAAGATCATAACTTGATCAGTTTTTATGAGATGAAATATTCCAAAGTTTCACAATCAAATTCAAGGTGTCTACTTAAACATTTATGTTTTAAGGAAGAGCAAATTCAACTTTTATGTGCATGTGATATGAGGATACATTATAGGTCATTTTGGACTAATGCCATTGAACAAGTGATTTTCCTCAACTTCAAAAATGTATAACTCCTTCATATTAAATCCAAATGAGGTCAAATTTGTGACCATTTTAAATTACTTTGAAAGAGATACAACTTTTATGAAGGAACCTTTCTCATTTGAAGCTCACATAGAAAGTTAGCCAAGGTGGAATAAGCGAACATATGGCTTGACACTTAGAATTTTTTTTTGACATGTTTGATTTTTCCAACTTCCACCTCAAATTTCATCATGATCCAAGATTCAAATGAAAAAGTGTCCAACATGAAAGTTGTTCATGTTGAACTAACCTTTCCAAAAAGTCCAATTTCATCCACTTTAGACAAGATTTGAATAGGTTGCGTATGGATTGAACATGAATGATCATTTGGCACAAATTGAACTTAAACATTCCATACACCAATGCATAATACTCCAAAATAATCTCAACAAGGCTTGTACACAATTATTGATCAAAAGAAGTGATTACATGGGCCTGTATACGCCCATGCACCCATGCAATGTACATTGCTATTTTTGGATTTTCATTTCAAGTGTGCAAATATCAATCCATTTGAATCCATACCTTCAAACCCTCTCATTTCAAAGGATAACCTTGATAATTTCCATTGGAAATTGAGTTTGAATCTCACTGTTTTGAGATTCGAAACTCCAAGAGTCCTGAGCTTTTCATCCATTCAATTCTACTCCTTCAAGTGTCCTGAACAGGATCAAGAGCAAGATTAATCGAGCACAGACCAACATTGAAGGTATTTTCCAGAACTTTTCATCTCTTCGATTCTCACTCAATTCTACATAATTCTCTTGGATCTTTGGTTGTCTGAAGTCCTACCAATGTAGGCAACAAGATTGAGTTGCTTTGAGGTTAAATCGAAGCAACTCAGATCGTGCACCTCAAATTTCAACTCCTTGTATCTCTCAATATACTTGGAGTTAGGATAAATTGAGGCCAGATTCGAGCTCAGAGGCATTTTTACTTTAAATTCATGTCCTTATTTTTAATTTTAGTGATGGTTGGGGATGAACCAGTCCGATGAAGCTCACCGGAGAAGGAGACCGGAGCTTTGGCTCCGGTGGTGAGTTCACATTCATCTGAGCCACTTGATCCATTTGAAATGATTTAATCTCGCGCGGTGAAACTGATTACCACTTGTGTTATGCCTTGACTCGTGACTATGATGGAATGTGCGCTAGTAGCCACTTGATCTTCCACCTCAATTAATGAGGGAGATCAAGTGGTCCACATTTTTTCTTATTTTCTGATTTTCATTTTATTTGGTTTATATTCATTAATTCATATTAATCTGAATATTGATCCAAAAAATATGAGAGTTTCACCAAAAAAATTAAATAAATTCCTCTTTCATTTTCTGAATTAAAATTATTTTTTGGATCATTATTAATATTTTTCATGATTTAATTGATTTTGATATTTTTAATTGTTTAAAAATACTTTTAAGGTTCCAAAAATTATGAAAAAAATTCTCCAAGGTCCTTTGACTTTGTTTGACCTACAATAAATCTCATGGCCATTTCTTTGGTGTTTTGATGAGGTTTTAAGATTTTGATAAACCATAATTTAATTTAATGTATATTTTAATTGATTTTAATTGTTTAAATGCAAAATAAATTGTGTTGAGCTTTTGATATTGACTTGTTGAGTTTGAGTTGTGTTGTTGGGCTTTGGTCAAGGTTGATTTGACTTTGTTGAGTTAAAATCATTGGATTTAGGGGATTAATGAAATGTACATTTCATCTCCCAAAATGAATGAATGATTTTAATTTGATAAAAGTTCTCCTTTGACCAATTTGTGTTGATTCCATTTCCCCTCCCCCTTCATCTCAATCCCATTATCTTCTTATTCATTCCATGAACCTATAATGCCTCTATATCCTAAGGCTAGTTGATTGCAAAATCAATATAAGTATGGATGAGATTAGTTTCACCCCTTTTGTATATTCTTTTTAAGTGTGGTATGTTTTAGGAGCATGGTTCATAATACCTTGTCTCTAACATGCATTAACACTAAAATTTCTATTGCCCGACCTCAAATAGTTGTGACTTCTACATAAGTCCAATTACGATTGCTTAACATAACGCTAAATCTTGACACAAAAGGCATAGCATTCTAGTAAGTGGGATTGTAAGTCTCCCTCTTTCAAGGTATTGTGTGGAAACTTGGCTTTTTTTTCCTTCCTTTGGAAGATACTTGGTTCAAGGATCCATGCTTGTGACAAGTGGGTTGAGTGTTCTCCAAAGAATGACTTAAACAAAACAAAAGCAAAAATAATACTAACTTCTAATCAACTAACAACTAACATTTAATTTCAAGCCATTTACTTTTATGCACTTTAATTTTAGTCTTTATTCATTTGCCATTATTCATACCATTTAACTTGTTTACTTTAATGTCATTTTCACTTTGCTCATTTGAGACATATCTTGTGATTATCCTGTAATTATACATACTTGTTTGTATTCTTTTGACCTTAATGTACATAATAACAACAAAAACCCTAAAAGACATTTTATGTTGACTGTTGGTTTGCTCTGAGACATTGGACTTAGAATTAGGCAACACTCCCTATGCAAAAGGACTTGGCCAGTGCCAACTTTCATGAAACTAAGTGCTTGTGATTTAAACTTCATCTAAAGCAAGTATTGTGATCCCACCTGAGCTCATCTGCTACATAGTCTTATTGAAGTTGTTACTTTGAACCCATGGTTGGTGCTTATCTTGGAGCTTATATGATACATGGGAGATTATTAAGAAGATCATGGAGTTGCTAAGCTTGGATGTGGCTATCTTTATTTGATGCCTTGCTCTTCATCTTGCTATTTGTGTATTGATATTGCTTGATTCTAAAGTCCAAGGGAAAAGTGGGTTTCTATATGACACTCTTGTCTATTGGATTGCATTCCACTGGTCAGATCTTTTCAACTCTTAACTTTTAAATTTATGCTTAGGATTAGTCTCTTCATCTCTTCCCCATTTCTTTAATTTTAAATCTCTCCTTCCTTTTAAAATCTTCTTTGCTTGTGTTTTCTAAACTTAGACCATATTGCAAATTAGAAACTTTGGCCTTATGCCATTGCATTTTTAAACTTTTTTCTTAATCAAACTTGTAAATGAACTTAACTATACTTGACTTAAAATTTCAAAAGACAAAAAGAACTAACACTCATTCAAACCTTTTTAGGCCTTTTGTGCCTTTGTTAAACTTAAATTTTTGATTAAAAGCAATGCATTCACTTTGAAATTGTTACCACGAACTACGGGGTTTTGATCCCTCATTTTCATGTTGGTGTGTAGGCATAAGTCCGAAGGACTTGACAAACAAAAAATAATAATAAATGAATTCTTTTCTCATCCCTCCATTCTATTTATTGCAAACATCATTTTGTACAAAAATACATATGCACACAAAAAAGGGCTCCCTAGGAGTACCTAGGACACTTTGGGTGCTAACACCTTCCCTCTGTGTAACCAACCCCCTTACCTGTAATCTCTGGCATTTTATTGGTTTTGATTTGAAAACTTCTTATCTTTGGGTTTTGTTCGTACTTTTCCCTTTTTCCTTGGAAACAATAAAAACGCAGTGGCGACTCTGGTTTTATTGACGTCCAGCTTATCCATAGCTTGATGGTCATGAATTTACCGCTACAGAAATTAAGTGGCGACTCTAGTGGGGAGTAGTCCTCAGTGGGTTTAGCCTACTTTTTTATGTGTATATAATTGTATATTTGATGTTTGTATATTTGTTTTGTGTGATATAATTTTCTTGTTATGCTTGGTGATCTCTGAGTGGTGAGATAAGTTCTAACCCAAACTTGAGTGCAATTAAGATAGGAGGATGGTATAGTCATGTTCGACCTGTGTGGAGTAGTCCTTAACAAGTTGGCTTGAGATCCATCTACTTAGTGGAGACCCTTTTGGAGTTATGAATGTCACACAAGTTATTTGTGGTTAAGCATTACTATCTCTGATTTGGGGTCCGAGAAGCTTAGGACCGTAGAACATTTAACCCCTCTTGACTTATTTAGGACGTAGTGCAGAAACTGTTCAAGTGTAGACTTGATAACAGTTGTTACACGATACTACACTCAGACGAGTTTCTCTTGAGAATATTATGGGTTGATGAGTCAGTCATCCTAACCTGTAATATCCGATAGATGGAATTAAGACTCTGGGAACTTTTTAGAACATGATCTACAGGTTTTTATCCTTAGTTCACTCCTTTGGGATGGTTCTTACCTAGACTCCATGCTCGTGACTTGCAATAAACCCTTGATTCTTGGTTGATCCAATCAAGTCTTGTCAATATCAATGGAACTTGGGTGTTGATAAGGTGAAAACCATAATCCACCAAAATGGATGATTGATCTTGACAATGACTCGATTCATCCCTTGACCTTTGTTTGTTTGCCTTCTGTGTGATCCCTTATTTGTGTTTGTTGAATTCATGCATTCGTGTGCATCATAACATTCATCAAAGAAATAAATTTCAAGGAACTAAGGTCTTATTTCCAAATATTTTCAGACCATGGATTGTGGACGAAGGAACACTAAGAAGTACAGTTTCAGATGTCCAGACTTGAAAGAGTTAAGGAAGTTATCATCTTTTGTATTAGATCCCTTAGACTTCAAGCAACATCATGGGAAGCTTCTGTCTATTTTATCTGCTGATGTGGTTGAAGGACTCTTAAGTGTGTTGGTTCAGTTTTATGACCCTTTCTACCATTGCTTCACTTTTCCTGATTATCAGCTTGTGCCAACGTTGGAGGAATATGCTCATCTCTTAGGAATACTTGTTTCTAGCAAAGTGCCCTTTAGTGGATTGGAAGAGATTCCCAGATCTCATCTTATAGCCGAAGCTCTTCATCTGAAGAAGTCTGAGATTGAGGCTCATTATGTAAAGAAAGGGGGATTGTTTGGATTGACTTTTGAGTTCCTAATCAAGAAAGATACTGCCTTTGCTCGAGCCGGTAGCGTGGATGCTTTTGAAGCTATCTTTGTGTTTCTTATCTATGATTTATCTTTGTTCCCTAACATTGACAGTTTTGTTGATGTTAACACCATTAGAATCTTCTTGGTTGGGAATCATGTGCCTACTCTGTTAGGAGATATGTACTTCTCTTTGCATCTAAGGAATTCTAAAGGTGGTGGGACGATTGTGTGTTGTGTTCCTCTTTTGTACAAGTGGTTTATTTCACACTTGCCTCAGATGCCTACTTTTGTGGAGAACAAACAATGTCTAAGGTGGTCTTAGAGACTTATGTCTCTTACTAATGATGATATAGTTTGGTATGATTCTTCATTGCGTAGTTTGGAGATTATTGATAGTTCTGGTGAGTTCTCTAATGCGCATCTCATTGGTACACAAGGAGGAATCAACTGCAACCCTGATTTGGCTTGTTGTCAACTTGGGTTCCCATTGAGAGATAAACCTAATAACACTTTGTTAGAAGGTCTTTTTTATCAAGAGGATAAAGATCCCCAACATTTGAAGCAGAAGATTGTGCATGCTTGGCATAATATGCATAGGAAAGGAAGATCCGAGCTTGGTCCGTGCAACTGTGTAGCTTTGGAAGCTTACACTCTTTGGGTGAAGAAGAGAGCTTTGGAATTGAAGATGCCTTATGCTTGTGAGAGACCTATGTCTATGGTTGTGGTTGAGCCATTAACTCTACCTAACCAAGACGTGGAGGAGTTGGAAGACGCTCTCACCAAGATGAAGCAAGAAAAGGATATGCGGGAAGAGTGTTTCCATGCTTTGAGTAGAAAGCATGAGGAGTTGCAGCTTGAGTCTAAGGATAAAGATGCACTTATTGAGCTTCTTGAAGACCGGGTAATGAAGAGACAGAGAGAGCCAACGGTTTCATCTTCCTCTAGTATGCCTCAGCCTTCTGTTGCTTGGAAAAAGATTGTTGATCAGCTTGTCCTTGAGAAGGCTCAGATGAAGACTTCTTTTGAATCCGAGATTCGACGCATCTGAAGGAAGTACGCGCCTGCAATTAGATCTTCTGACATTGTTGTTAGGGATCCTTAGGATGATTAGTCTCCTTTTCTCTTGTATTTTGTATTTTGGTTTCTGAAATTATACTCAGTGTAATCCTTCCAATTATATAAATAAAAGAGATTTTATGGTCAATCAAATTGTGCAGTTGTTATTATTTATATATTTTCAAATGAAACAGTAAGTTCCTTGAAAAATAAAAACAATCAAAGCATTGCATTTCATCCATCATTTTCATAAGCAGGTTTCTCTTTCTCCAGATATCTTATTGGTTATTCTTCTATGCTTCAGCCATGCTGACTCATCGATACAATACCTGCGTCAATCATCCAAGAATCATGGAACATCTAGAGCAAGAGAACAGAGACATGAAGAACGAGATCGCACCCCTGACTGCCATAATGGAGTCAGTGTTAGCTGCTCAGAGTCAATCGTCTCCAATGCCTGCAACTCCTCCTCCTCAGAGGACTGTCATTTCAAAGGTTGCTACCTCTACCATTCCTTCTACTGCTGCTCACTTTGCACCTACCATGCCTACCGGATTCCCACGGGGAATGCCGCCTAACTTTGTGCCTGAAGGTTTCACGCCTACTTTTGCTTCTATGCCGACATCTAGCCCGATTATGTATGTGCCACCACCGGTTGTTCATACTTTACCCCGTGTTGAGGACATCATCTATCATTCCGAGCCATCTGAGGGTCCGGATGTTTATGAAAAGATGGATGAAATGAAAGACCAATTCCTTGAGTTGCGAAAGGAGTTAAAGACCCTGAGGGGAAAAGATTTGTTCGGTAAGAGTGCTGCGGAACTTTGCTTGGTTCCTAATGTGAAAATCCCGATGAAGTTCAAAGTCCCTGACTTTGAAAAGTATAAGGGGAATACTTGTCCGCTCAGTCATCTCGTCATGTATGCTAGAAAGATGTCAACACAGACTGATAATGATCAATTACTGATTCATTATTTCCAAGACAGTTGGACTGGTGCCGCTCTAGGTGGTACATGGGTTTGGATAGTGCAAGTATCTACACATTCAACGATTTGGGTGAGGCTTTTGTGAAGCAGTATAAGTATAATATGGATATGGCGCTGGATAGGGACCGGTTAAGGTTATTGCCTCAGAAGGATAAGGAGACGTTCAAAGAATACGCTCAGTGATGGAGAGAGTTAGCCGCTCAGATTACCCCTCCTTTAGAAGAAAAGGAGATGACCAAAAAATTTCTCAAGACCTTGAGCTCATTTTATTATGAGCGGATGATTTCCAGTGCCCCCAATGATTTTACTGAAATGGTAAACATGGGGAGAAGGTTAGAAGAAGGTGTCCGAGAGGGGCGGTTGTCTAGAGAGGAGGTTTCATCCAACAAGAAGTATGGCAGCGGGTTTGCCAGAAAGAAAGAGAACAAGGCCAATGCAGTATCTGTTGGGAGGAAGAGGAGGCCTCATGTTAGAAGGAATCCACAACCCCGTCAACACCATCATCAAGTATCATCTGTCATTCCGGTATTTTCAAACAATCAATCAATGCCAATTCAACCACAATGTCAACAACAACCACAACAAAGAACAAACACCTACAACAACAACACCAACAATCATCAACAACAATATAACTTTAAGAGGAAGAAGGTCTCTTTCGACCCGATCCCAATGTCTTATGCTGAATTGTATCCATCATTGGTTCTCAAGAACCTTTTGCAACCAAGAAATCCGCCACAGATTCCAGAACCACTTCCATGGTGGTATAAGCCCGAACTTCAATGTGCCTTTCACCAAGGGGCTCCGGGCCATGATATTGAGAACTGTTATCCCCTAAAGTATGAAGTCCAGAAGTTGGTCAAAAGTGGGATGGTGTCCTTTGAGGATCGTGCTTCGAATGTCAAAGCTAATCCACTACCTGCTCATGGTAACCCTTTTGTCAACATGGTAGATGGTTGTCCGGGGGAGTTCAAGGTATTTGATGTCTGTTTCATTAGAAGGTCTTTGGTGATGATACACAAAGATATCTGTTTGGTGAGTGATTGTGAGCATGACCATGATGGTTGTGCAATCTGCAGTGTCAATCCCCGAGGTTGTGTGGTTGTGAAGAGAGACATCAAGAGGTTGATGGATGAGGGTATGATTCAGGTTCTTCAGTCCTGTCACTGGGGTGACGATGTGAATGTTATAGTACCCGTGTTCAAGACACCAGAGAGAATGGTGATTCAATATTACAGCAGCAACAATAACAATGTCAGCAATAGATCGGTATTGCCGTTGGTTATACGGTTAGCAGGTCCAATCCCATATGCATCTGATAAGGTTGTCCCATATCAGTACAGTGCTACTATGTTGGATAATGGTCAAGAGGTTCCTTTACCTACGACCAGTTATGTTGTGAGTATTGTTGATGTAATGAAGGTGACCCGTAGCGGTCGTGTTTTTGTGCCGGTGTTCCCAAAGAATGTTGAAGATGTATCTGCTAGTAAGAGTGTTGAAGTACCTGCAGTTGATCTGATTAGTGCTCCAAGATGTCAGCCTGGCGAGTCCAGCGGTTTGAAGCCTGATGATGATGATGAGGTACTCCGGTTGATCAAGAAAAGTGAATTTAATGTGGTGGAGCAGCTGCTCCAAACTCCCTCCAAGATTTCAGTGTTGTCTCTGCTCATGAACTCCGAAGGGCACAGAGAAACACTACAAAAGGTATTGGAACAAGCTTATGTGGAGCATGATGTAACAGTTGACCAATTTGATCATATTGTGGCTAACATCACTTCCTGCAACAATCTTAGCTTTTGTGATGAAGAACTCAATGAGGAGGGTAGAAATCACTACTTGGCGTTGCACATTTCAATGAATTGCAAGGAGGATGCTTTGTCAAATGTGTTGGTTGACACCAACTCTTCATTGAATGTACTCCCCAAATTGACTCTTTCCGGATTATCATATCAAGGAGCTCTGATGAGGTATAGTGGTGTGATCGTCAAAGCATTTGATGGTTCTCGCAAGACTGTGATTGGTGAGGTGGACCTTCCTGTGAAGATAGGTCTGAGTGATTTCCAAATTACTTTCCAAGAAATGGATATCCACCCGGCCTATAGCTACTTATTAGGAAGGCCATGGATGCATGAGGCAAGAGCCGTTACTTCAATGCTACATCAGAAACTGAAGTTTGTTAAGAATGGTAAGCTTGTTATTTCCGGTGGGGAGAAGGCTTTGTTAGTAAGCCACATGTCGTCTTTCTCTTATGTAGAAGCTAAGGATGAGATTGGAACTCCTTTCCAAGCTCTATCTATTGCTGAGGAAAAGAGAGTTGGGGCACCTATGTCCTCATTCAAAGACGCTCAGAAGATTGTTGAAGATGGTATTTCTGACTAGTGGGGACAGATGGTAGAGGTCACCGACAATAAGAGAAGAGTTGGTTTGGGTTTCCAACGAGGTTCATCTGTGGTTAGAGCTGAAAATGTGCAACCCAGTTTTCGTAGCGGAGGATTCATTCATGATAGTGAACAACACTTACCTATTGTGATCGAGGGGGATGAAGATGAAGACTGCACCAATTTTGTGATGCATGGAAAAGCTTGCGACAATTGGACTACTGTTGATGTTCCTATTATTGTGCATCGAGGGAGAAGTGAACATTGTTTGAGAATTTTGTGATGCATGGAAAAGCTTGCGACAATTGGACTGCTGCTTTTATTTGTTTTTTGAAAATACTTCTCCTATGCCTAAGGGAGAAGTGAACATTGTTTGAGAATTTTCAAATTTGATCATCAATAAAATTTAATTCCATTCATCCACATCTATGATGTTTTATTTTACCTTTTTGCTTTTTCTGAAAATGGTAATCACAAAAAAACATAAATAAATAATTATAATTGTCCATCTCCATAATATTTGGTCACCAATTCACTTCTCTAAAATCAAAATATCAAATCATTATGCAGGTTGGTTTCTAAACCCATTGAATACAATGATCCTACTCTTTCACCAAATTTTGAATTCCCTGTGTTTGAGGCGGAAGAAGGAAGTGATGAAGAAGTGTCTAATGAATTGTCTCGTCTACTTGAGCATGAGGAAAAAACCATTCAGCCATTTGAAGAACAGATTAAGTTAGTCAACTTGGGTTCCGAGGATGATGTGAAGGAAGTCAAGATTGGGTCTCGCCTGCGTCCAGAAGTGAAGAAAGGGTTGATCGATCTTCTCCGAGAGTATTCAGATGTGTTTGTCTGGTCCTATCAAGACATGCCTGGTTTGGATTATGAGATTGTGGAGCATAGGTTGCCGTTGAAGCCAGAATGCCTGTCAGTCAAACAGAAGTTAAGGAAGACTCATCCTGATATGGCAGTAAAGATCAAAGAGGAAGTGTAAAAGCAGATTGATGTTGGTTTCCTTGTTACCGCTGAGTATCCGCAATGGGTGGCTAATATTGCACCTGTTCCGAAGAAGGATGGAAAAGTCCGTATGTGTGTTAACTATAGAGATTTGAATAAAGCCAGTCTGAAATATGATTTCCCTCTGCCACACATTGATATGTTGGTAGACAATACGGCTAAGTTCAAAGTCTTTTCATTTATGTACGGATTTTCCGGATATAATCAGATCAAGATGGCACTCAAGGATATGGAGAAAACCATATTCATTACACCCTGGGGAACATTCTGTTATAGAGTGATGCCTTTCGGTCTAAATAATGCTGGTGCAACTTACCAGAGAGCAATGACTACTCTTTTTCATGATATGATGCATAAAGAGATCGAAGTATGTGTTGACGATATGATTGCTAAATCCATTGATGAAGAGGAACATGTTGAGAATTTATTGAAGTTATTCCAGCGTTTGAGGAATACAAGAGATGCATGCGCCCAAAACTGAGAAGCAAGTCAGAGGTTTTCTCGGCCGCTTGAATTATATCTCAAGATTCATTTCACACATGACTGCCACATGTGCTCATATATTCAAGCTTCTTCGGAAAGATCAGTCTTGTGATTGGACCGAAGACTGCCAAAAAGCTTTTGATAGTATCAAAAAGTATCTGCTTGAGCCTCCAATTCTGTCTCCGCCTGTGGAAGGAAGACTATTGATCATGTATTTGACTGTGCTTGATGAAAGTATGGGTTGTGTTCTTGGTCAGCAAGATGAGACTGGAAAGAAAGAATATGCAATTTACTACCTCAGTAAGAAATTCACCGATTGTGAGACTCGGTATTCTGTGCTAGAGAAGACTTATTGCGCATTGGCTTGGGCTGTTAAGCGTCTGCGTCAATATATGTTGAGTCATACCACTTGGTTGATATCCAAAATAGATCTAATCAAGTATATCTTTTAGAAGCCTGCTTTAACTGGGAGGATTGCCCGTTGGCAGATGTTGTTATCAGAGTATGATATTGAGTACCGATCTCAGAAAGCGATCAAAGGTAGTGTCTTGGCTGACCATTTGGCTCACCAACCGATCGAAGATTACCAGTCAGTGCAGTTTGATTTTCCTGATGAAGAGATCATGTACTTGAAGATGAAATATTGTGATGAACCATTGCTTGAAGAAGGGCCAAAACCTGGTTCCCGTTGGGGCGTGGTATTTGATGGAGCTGTTAATCAGTATGGTAATGGCATTTGGCCAGTGATTATTACTCCCCAAGGCATGCATTTTCCATTTACAGCTAGTTTGACTTTCAAATGTACAAACAATATGGCTGAGTATGAAGCCTGCATTATGGGGCTTGAATAGGCCATTGATCTCAGAATCAAATATTTAGACGTCTATGGAGATTCATCTTTGGTTGTGAATCAGATTAAAGGTGAATGGGAGACGAATCAACCCGGTTTGATACCATATAGAGATTATGCGAGGAGGATTTCAACTTTCTTTACAAAGGTTGAGTTTCATCATATCCCTCAAGATGAAAACCGGATGGCAGATGCTCTTGCAATGTTGGCTTCGATGATCGTGGTAAAGTTCTGGAATGAGGTTCCCAATTTGACTGTGATGCGTCTTGATAGGCCATCGCATGTGTTTGTTGTGGAAGAGGAAAAGGATGAGAAGTTGTGGTATTTCGATATCAAATGTTTCCTCCAAAGTCATATTTACCCATCAAGGGCATCTTTGAAAGATAAGAAGACTTTGAGAAGATTAGTCGACAATTTCTACCTGAATAATGATGTGCTTTACAAGAGAAACTTTGATATGGTTCTGCTCAAATGTGTGGATAGACACGAAGCAGACTTATTAATGACTCAAGTCCATGAAGGTTCCTTTGGTACTCATTCCAATGGACATGTTATGGCAAAGAAGATGTTGCGAGCATGTTACTATTGGCTGACAATGGAATCTGATTGTTGTAAGTTTGTGAAGAAATGCCACAAGTGTCAAATCTATGCAGATAAGATTCATGTTCCTCCGACACTGTTGAACGTCATTTCCTCTCCATGGCCTTTCTCCATGTGGGGAATTGATATGATTGGCATGATTGAGCCCAAAGCTTCGAACGAACATCGTTTCATTTTAGTGGAAATTGACTACTTCACAAAGTGGGTTGAAGCGACATCGTATGCAAATGTAACCAAGCAAGTTGTTGTGAGGTTTATCAAGAATCAAATTATATGCCAATATGGTGTGCCAAGTAAGATCATTACTGATAATTGATCAAACTTGAAAAACGATATGGTGGAAGCTCTTTGCAAATACTTCAAGAAAGCACATCATAACTCTTCTCCCTACAGACCTAAGATGAATGGGGTTGTTGAAGCTGCAAACAAAAACATCAAGAAGATCATTCAGAAAATGGTTGTGACGTATAAGGATTGGAATGAGATGCTCCCATTTGCCTTGCATGGGTATCGTACATCCATCCTTACTTCAACAGGGGCAACTCCTTTCTCACTTGTTTATGGTATGAAGGTTGTGCTTCCGGTAGAGGTGGAGATCCCATCATTGCGTGTCTTGGATGGAAGCCAAGTTGACTGAGGCTGAATGGTGTCAGACCAAGTATGACCAACTGAATTTAATTGAAGAGAAGAGGTTAACGGCCATGTGTCATGGTCAGTTGTATCAGCAGAGAATGAAGAAAGCTTTTGATAAGAAGGTCATACCTCGCAGATGCAGTCAAGAAATACTTCTCCTAAAAAAAAGAACAACTCGCTAAGTCGAAAACCTGAAAAGGCGGCTTAGGAAAAAATGAGCGTCTCGGTGGATTGAACCCGAAAGGACGATCCATGCAAAAATTAGAGACATAACAGAAAAAAGAATCATCCCGATAAATTGAGTACCCCACCTTGGGGAAATTTATGCAAAAATTAGGGATCATGGCAAGTAACTACATCCTGCTGCTCTTCAGTTTTGAAGACATTCTTGAGCAAGTCGGTCAATTCTGATTCATCATCTTCAGCCGACGCCAAGAGCACAGTGGACGTCAAGAGTTGATAGAAGGATTATTGATCATTATACTCAATGTAGCCCTTTTCCATGTAAATTACCAGTTTTCAACTTTTGTAAAGATCTATGGAGTCTTGTCATTTACAGACTACCATTCTATTAAATAAAGTTGAGCTTTTTATCCAATTGTTTCTACTCTTATTTGTTATTCAGCCAAACGAATTTAAATTTTTTATTATGATCATTTTTGGAATTGAATTTTAAATTAAAACCATATTTTCTTAAATATATAAAAGCAGTTATTTTAAGCAATCAATCTCACTTAAATAAATATCAACAGCAGTTTGAAAAACGGTAAGCCCTAACTGAGGAGCATTATTGGTTCTCCCCAAGCAGTTGGCGTGACTCTCTTCTCATCCTCAACAGCATTTCAGCAGCTTTTCGGCAACCGAGTTTTTGATGACATCCCTAGCTGAGTTTATTGGCTTCCCCAACCGAGTTTGTTGGCCTCCCTTGAGTTATAGGCGCGTTATTCCAGCAGTTTGTATGGTTTCGGCATAATTTTGCTTCTCCGCAAGACATCAGAATTGCTCCTTGATTTTGAGCAGCTATTGTGTTATCCTCTGCAGGGTTGTCTCCCATTTGATATGGTGTTGACCTAAAATTCCCTACAGACTTTGTAGATGCTTCCTTAGCAGATATTTTCTTCCCCATCCAGGGTCGAGCCTTTGAGATGTTTGATCTTTTCTCCAGTAGTTGTTTCCCTCTTGTGTGGAGTGGCCGAGAATTGTATCGATGATCCAGATCAGTGACAGTTGTATCCCTTGTGATCATTTTGTCAGCATGATCATCATATATACATATACATATACATATACATATACATATACGTATACATGTTCATAAATTTCATTATTTCATCATTTCACTTTATGATTCATTATGCCTTTAATCCTATGCTATGATGGTACCCTTTCCCCATGCAGATTTGGTGTATCTGTCCTCTTTCAATTGTAGAGTGTCAGCCCAATAAGCAGAAAAACTTTAACCTTTCTCTTTTCCCCACTGAGTTATTTCCGCGTGGATGATTATTATTTCAGTTTCCTCCCCAGTTGATTATCTGGATGGAACCATTCCCCTTGGGTTATATCCTTATTGGGTTGAGTCCTTTGATTGACCTTTTCTTTCTATATCTTACCTAGATAGAAGCTTTTGGTCCCCTTAGAGCCTATTACCCAATAACTGGTAATATTCTTCTCATGATTGTTACTTCTTCCCAATACCCGGAAAGAACAACCTTTGTTTCCCCAGCAGATTCGTGTCCACATTTCGCCAGGAAGTATGTCCTTGATATGTTCATCCTAACCGATGACAGATATTTTCTTCCCCTGCTTTGAGTTTATCCTTGATCTGTTCATCGTAACCGGTGATGGATATTCTCTTTTTGGTTTTCTACCCAGTAAAAAGGTAGTTGTAATCCCTATTTTATTTCCCAGAAGGTTAATCCTTGATATGTTCATCCTAACCGATGACGGGTTTCCTTCTCTTTGCGGTCTTCTGCCCAGTAACCGGTAATTGTAAATCCTGCTCTTCTCCTTGCTACAGAGTCTATCCTTGATATGTTCATCCTAACCGATGACGGATATTCTCTTTTTGGTATTCTATCCGGTAACTGATAGATGTAATTCCTATTTTCCCCTTTGAGTTTATCCTTGATATGTTCATCCTAATCGATAACAGATATTCTTTTTTCGCTATTCTATCTTGCATTCGATAGATGTAATTCCTACTTTTTCAGGAAATTTATCCTTGATATGTTCATCTTAACCGGTGACGGATACCCTCCCTAGATTCCCCAGGCAAGTCTATCCTTGATATGTTCATCCTAACCGATGACGGATTTTCTTTCCTTTGAGTTTATCCTTGATATGTTCACCTTAACCGATGACGGATAATCTCTCTCTTTGGTCTTCTACCCAGTAACTGGTAGTTGTAAATCCTATTTTGGCCTTTCCCAGCAATTTATTCTTACCCAATAACCAGTAATGAATACACCTCCTGGTCACCTTCAACTAGTCATCCTTGATATGTTTACCCTAACCGGTAACAGATGTCCTACATGTTAGATTTTTGTTATCCCTCTACCCAGTAATCGGTAATGGATAATAGACTTCTGCTCCTCCTGTGTTGAAGTTCTTTTCTTCCCCAGTTGAGTTTGAGTGCGCATTTCCTTAGTGAAATCGATGTTTCCTGCTTGATTCGAGTATTTCAACTTTGTCCTGATCTACTAGTTTCCCCTGTAGATGTTCCTTTCGTTCCCCGGATGAGTCTTTCCATCGATTTATTTTCACGGAATCCCTCTAGTCCCCCTAGTTTTTTTTAAAGTCGTAGCCTAGCCTACGCGCAACCTTTTCATCCCCCCAGAGTCTCGGTCTCCCCAGTGAGTTTTCCTTACGGAATGCATTATACTCCTGTAGACTTTCAATCTCTCAGGATTCTTTTCCTTTGTGGCAATATCTCCCCACAAAGATTATTTTAACATAACATTTCATATGCATCGTGAGGTCTCTTAGGGACCAAAATTTGTTTCTATATGTTGTTATTTAAGCCCATTCTATTGAGTCGGTGTGAAGATTATAGCCTTCATCTCCTTAGTTAGAACGTCCTTAAATAGGGGCAGCTGTAAGACCCCAATTTTGACCCTAAGATCCCACATGCTTTCTCATCATATGCATTGGCATTGGGATCACAACTTGGCATACTCCCTAGCCCTCATTCATTAGGTTTGTATTGGGAGAGATCACCAAGAACTATTTGATTGTATCATACTTTGTATCTTTATCATTTACTAACCAAAATACCACAAATATGTCTTTGTATTTGTCTAACTCTTTTGTAGGTAGTGCACATGCTCACCTTTGATTCATCAAGCTCATATATAGGGTTTAAGACCCTCAATGCATGGAGCTAAATCAAGAAGTGGTCTAATATGGCTCTAGGCATCATATATGAATCCCCATGAGCTTCACATGTTAGTTTGAACAAAGTAATCATCAAGAGTTTGGAGATGGTTTTCCTTGGAAACCCTAATTTATATGGGTATCTTGTGTGACTTCTTCAATAATTGATCAAATAATTCAAGGGATACTTCAAAATTCATCATCTTATACATATATGATCTCCCATGAGTCCCAAAGGTCAAGAGAATTACAAGTTAGCAAGTTGGTTGATGGTGGTTGACCAGAGGAATTCATCTGATCAAAATTGGGTTCCCTAGACCCTATGTCCTATAATTTTTGTCATATGAAAATTATTCCAAGAGAACATTTACTCTAAATAACATTAAACAACTTTCATGTTGAGGTCTAGAGATGATTTTTCTTAGAAAGTCAATTTTTTGGGTGAAAGATTATAGGTCATTTTATCTAAAGCCTAATTTGGAGGTCAACTTCCCAAGACCATACCTTGCTCAATTTTTATGAGATTAAAGATTTCCAAGTTTCACAATCAAATTCAAGGTGTCTACTTCAACTTTGATGTTTGTAGGAAGAGAAAATTCAACTTTTATTTGCATGTGATATGAGGATACATTATAGGTCATTTTGGACCAACGCCATTGAACAAGTGATTTTCCTCAACTTCAAAAATGCATAACTCCTTCATATTAAATCCAAATGAGGTCAATTTTGTGACCATTTTAAAGGACTTTGATAGAGATACAACTTTGATGAAGGAACCTTTCTCATTTGAAGCTCACATAGAAAGTTAGCCAAGGTGGAATAAGTGAACATATGGCTTGACACTTAGAATTTTTTTTGACATGTTTAATTTTCCCAACTTCCACCTTAAATTTAATCATGATCCAAGCTTCAAATGAAATAGTGTTCAACATGAAAGTTGTTCCTCTTGATCTAACCTTTCCAAAAAGTCCAATTTCATCCATTTTGGACAAGATTTAAATGGGTTGCGCATGGATTGAACATGAATGATCATTTGGCACAAATTGAACTTAAACATTCCATACACCAATGCATAACACTCCAACATGATCTCAGCAAGGCTTGTACACAATTATGGATCAGAAGAAGTGATTACATGGGCCTGTGCACGCCTATGCACCCATGCAATGTACATTGTTATTTTTGGATTTTCATTTCAAGTGTGCAAATATCAATCCATTTGGCTATAAATAGAGCCCTCTATGCTCAGAAACAAAGGACATGTGCGCCAGCTTTGAATGCATACCTTCAAACCCTCTCATTTGAAAGGATAACCTTGATAATTTCCATTGGAAATTGAGTTTTAATCTCACTGTTTTGAGATTCGAAACTCCAAGAGTCCTGAGCTTTTCATCCATTCAATTCTACTCCTTCAAGTGTCCTAAACAAGATCAAGAGCAAGCAATAGAAAGATCAATCGAGCACAAACCAACATTGAAGGTATTTTCCAGAATTTTTTATCTCTTCGATTCTCACTCAATTCTCCATAATTCTCTTGGATCTTTGGTTTTCTGAAGTCTTACCAATGTAGGCAACAATATTGAGTTGCTTTGAGGTCAAATCGAAGCAACTCAGATCGTGCACCTCAAATTTCAACTCCTTGTATCTCTCAATATACTCGAAGTTAGGATAAGTTGAGGCCAGATTCGAGCTCAGAGGCATTTTTACTTTAAATTCATGTCCTTATTTTTAATTTTAGTGATGGTTGGGGATGAACCGGTCCGGTGAAGCTCACCGGAGAAGGAGACTGGAACTTTTGCTCCGGTAGTGAGTTGGCATTCATCTTAGCCACTTGATCCATTTGAAATGATCTAATCTCGCACGTTGAAACTGATCACCACTTATGTTACGCTTTGACTCGTGACTATGGTGAAATGCGCGCTAGCAACCACTTGATCTGCCACCTCAATTAATGAAGGAGATCAAGTGGTCCACGTTTTTTCGTATTTTCTGATTTTCATTTTATTTAGCTTATATTCATTAATTCATATTAATTTTAATATTGATCCAAAAAATATGAGAGTTTCACCAAAAAAATTTAAACAAATTCCTCTTTCATTTTCTGAATTAAAATTATTTTTTGGATCATTATTAATATTTTTCATGATTTAATTGATTTTGTGAATATTTTTAATTATTTAAAAATACTTTTAAGGTTCCAAAAATTATGAAATTTTTTCTCCAAGGTCCTTTGACCTTGTTTGACCTATGATAAATCTCATGACCATTTTTTTGGTGTTTTGATGAGGTTTTAGGATTTTGATAAACCATAATTTAATTTAATGTATATTTTGAAGGTAGAGGAAAACAAGAAAGGGGGGTTTGAATTGTTTTAGGAAAATGAAAACTTTTTAGAACTTAGACACACGCAGAAACAAAAGAATTCACATAGAATTTTTATACTGGTTCACTTGAAATTCAAAGCTACTCCAGTCCACCCGGCCAAGGTGATTTCGCCTTCAAAAAGGACTTAATCCAATAATCTTGAAAGATTACACAAACAACCGTCTAAGAGAATAATAATCCCTTAGCCCTCTCAAGTAATCAGACTTCACAAAGTCACTTGAGAAAATATCTTAGCAATAATATGTTTACAGTAATGAATGGTGCTTCTAACAATAAGCAGAGATTACACAAGATAAGAACACAAATATTCTCACGTTTAGAGTAACAGCTTGTGAGAGAATGAAATAATGAATGGTGGAAGTATTGTATTCTCGTGTGTTTCAGGTATCTTCTTTGGGAGGCGTTCCATCCTTTTTATAGAAGAGTGAGAAGACCGTTGGGTGATGTTAATGTCAGAATCTTGGGCATTGATGGATGATTAACGTCACTAATCTCCGTGTTCTTTCCAAAGCAGTATTTGGAGCGCCATAACTTCCTTCTAAAAATAGTTTCTTTCCATAAGCGATTTTCTTCAATGTTAAGCTTTCTTGAATCAGAGGGTCTTATAGTCAGAGTCTTCATTTAGCGATTTGCAACATCAGAGGATGCTTGTTGTTGACTATCTTTAGAGTTTCTCTTTAATTGACTTCTTCAGAACGTACGTCTTCAGAGTATAGAGTCATTCTTCCCCTTCAGAGTGTCTGACTTCTTTAGTTTAGCTAGCCCGCGTTTGATTAGAGTCAGAGCTTCTGGGCGTATCTTCTGAGTAACATCTTGACGCTTGATTCTGTATCTGATGATTGTCTATCTGATTGTTTTGATCAGAGTCCTGCACACTTAGAAAAATTTAGTTAGGGTACCATTTTTGTTTCATCCTTTGTTATCATCAAAATCTTAGAGATACATTGTACAACTAAATATGTTCTTACAATCTCCCCCTTTTTGATGATGACAAAATAAGTCAGAGTGATGATGAAACAATAAGAAATATCTCAGAATCAGATAAAGAGAATGGACTCCCCCTGAGTTAGATCATTAGATTTAACAGAAGTTCTTACCGGACCTTCCTTGTGTGGTAGTTGGTTTTGTATCTTAGCTATTATCCCACATAACTTTAGTTCTCATAAGTCATTAAGATATTTAATGTTCGTAGTTCCTTGAGAGGTTTAGATATATATTTTCATCAGAGTTGTTTTAGTTCTCCTCCTTTTTTTTCAGAATCAAAAAGACATAAATATAGGCAGGAAATGGATGTTCATATATAAGAGAAAACAGGTACAGATAGGCAGCAATGAAAACATATATCAGAAAGCATAAAAAACATCAGAAGAAAAACAACAAGAAAAGAGCTTAGGTGCCTAAGGGTTTGGGGGAGGAGGCATCCTTTGGAGCAGCTGAGTCAACAGATTCTGAATGTTAGTATTGACGGAATCCTGGGGATCCAACCTTGCTCGTACCACTTGTTGTTCCTTTTTCAAATCCTCTAGAGTCTTTAAGACTAGAGGGGCAAAAACCAGAGTTAGATTGCTCCCCCTGATTCAAAGCATCAGCACTGGCCTTGGCAGCTTCCTCTGCAACTATGTGTGTTGCTTCTTCAGCTTCGGATTTTGCTTTTGCCCCAGCCTCAGCAGCAGCCGCACCAGCAGCAACTTCAGCAACAACCTTTTCTTCAGCTTCTCTGATTCTTTGCTCTTCTTCCAGATGAGCTTTCTCTTCTGCTTCCTTCCTGGCCTTTTCCTCAGCCTCTCTAGCCAAGCGAGCCTATAGCCTTATTCCAGCATCTCTGATGAATTCATTGCGTACTTGTTTAGAGAGGCCTTTCAGTTTGAAGCTGTAAGACCCCGATTTGGACCCTAAGATCCATCATGCAATCTCATCATATGCATTAGCATTGGGATCATACCTTGGCATCCGCCTTACCCCTCTTTTATTAGGTTTGTTTTAGAGAGATCACCAAGCACTATGTGGCTGTATCATACTTTTATTTTATCATTTTACTAACTAAAATATCAAAAATATGTCTTTGCATTTGCCTAACTCTTTTGTAGGTAGGGCATGATCACCATTGATCTATCAAGTTCATATCTAGGGTTTAAGACCCTCATTGCTAAGAGCACAACCAAGGATTGATAAAAAATCTCTCTAAGCATCATATATGAGTCCCCGTGATCTTTACATGTTATTTTGATCAAGATTTCTTCAATAATTTGGAATTGGTTTGCATTGGAAACCCTAGTTCATCTGGGTATCTTGAGTAACTTCTTCAACAAGCTTCCTCACTAATTGATCAAATTTATCAAGGGACATTTCAAAATTCATCATCTGATGCATATATGATCTACCATGAGCCTAAAAAGTCAAGATAATTTCAAGCTAGCAAGTTGGTTGATGGTGGTTGGCCAGATGAATGCATCTGATCAAAACTGGGTCTCCCTAGACCCTATCTCCTACAATTTTCATCATATGAAAATGACTCCGAGAGCAAAGTTACTCTATATGACATTACAAACAAGTTGCATGTTGAGGTCTAGATCTGTTTTTTCTTGGAAAGTCATTTTTTATGTTGAAACATTATAGGTCATTTTGTCTAAACCCTAATTTGAAAGTCAACTTCCCAAGGCCATAACTTGCTCAATTTTTATGATATAAAAGATTTACAAGTTTAACAATCAAATTCAATATGTCTAATTCAACTTTGATGTTTCGAGTTAGAGATAAATCAACTTTTATGAGCATGTGATATGAGGACACATTATAGGTCATTTTGGACCAATACCATTGAACAAGTGATTTTTCTCAACTTCAAAAATGCATAACTCACCCATTCCAAATCCAAATGATATCAAATTAGTGACCATTTTGAAGGTCTTTTAAAAAAATACAACTTTTATGAAGGAATTTTTCTTATTTGGAGCTCACATAAAAAGTTAAGCAAGGTGGAATAATGAAGTATGTGACTTGGCACTTAGAAATTTTTCCAACATGTTGAAATTTCCAAACTTCCACCTCAAAATTCACCATGATAAAAGTTCCAAATGGAAAAGTGTTCAACATAAGAGTTGTTCTTCTTGATCTAAGCTTTCCAAAGAGTCCTAATTCATTCATTTTGGATGAAGTTTGAGGGGTCTGCGCATGGTGTAAACACAACTGTATCAGTTGGCAAGATTCAAGCTTCAAGTAATCAAATAACTTTGCCTTGCCATTCAAGCTTCATTCAAACCTCATTTCAGTTGGTTTTAGACTTAATTGAGTTGCTTCATGGGTTTGTACATGCCCATGCAAGCATGAACATGGCATTGCTAAATTTGGACAAATTTTCAAGTGTGCAAATAACATTCCATTTTGCTATAAATAGAGACCCTTTGCGCTCACTTGAGAGGACCCTTGCGTGCCACCTTTGCCTCTATACTTGAAACCCTCACATTTGAAAGGAAAATTTGAGAATTTTCATTTGAAAGTTGAGTTTGAATCTCACTGTTTGGAGATTCAAAAACTCCAGGATCCAAAGCTTTTTATCAATCCTAAGCCACTTCTGCAAGCTACTTGAGCAAGATCAAACACGAATTGAAGCAAGAGAGATCAAGTTCTGCACATCATTGAAGGTATTTTCCAGATCTTTTCTTCTCTTCGATTCTCACTCAATTCTCATCAATTCTCTTGGATCTTTGGTTGTCTGAAGTCCTACCAATGTAGGCAAGAAGATTGAGTTGTTATGAGGTCAAATCGAAGCAACTCAGTTGACACACCTTAAAATTCAACTCCACATATCTCTCTATATATTTGGAGTTAGTTAAAATTGAGGTGATATTCATGATCTACGCCATTTTATCTTTCAGATCATGTCCTCCTTTTTCATTTATGTTACGGTGATGATTGAACCAGTCCGGCCAGGGTCATCGGAGAAGATGACCGGCCTTTGGCTCCGACAGTGATGTGGCACGGTTCAGAACCATTGATGCATTTTAAAATGTTTTAATCTGAGGCGTCCAAATTGATTACCACGCGTGTGGAACATTTGACTTGGTGCATGGTGGAACGCGCACTCAGATCCACTTGATCTGCCACCTCAATTAATGAGGGAGATCAAGTGGTCCACGTGTTTTTTGGTTTTTTTATTTTTATTTTTTATTCCTTTGATTTTCATTAATTCATATTAATTTTAATATTGATCCAAAAAAATATGAGAGTTTCACCAAAAAAATTTAAATAAAATCCTCTTTCATATTTTGAATTAAAATTATTTTTTGGATCATTATTAATATTTTTCATGATTTAATTAATTTTGTTAATATTTTTAATTGTTTAAAAATACTTTTAAGTTTCCAAAATCTCTGAAATTGTTTCTCCAAGGTCCTTTGACCTTGTTTGACCTATGATAAATCTCATGGCCATTTCTTTGGTGTTTTGATGAGGTTTTAGGAAATTGACCAACCATATTTAATTTAATGTATTATTTTTAGTATTTTAAATTGAATAAATGCCAAATAAATTGTGTATAGCCATTTTGATTGACTTTGTGAGTTTGACTTGTGTTGTTGGGCCTTGGTCAAAGTTGATTTGGCTTTGTTAGGTTAAGATCATTGGATTTAGGGGATTGAGGGAATGTACATTCCATCTTCCAAAATGAATGAATGATCTTAATTTGGTAAAAGTCCTCCTTTGTCCAATTTGAGTTTAATCCATTTTCCCTCCCTCTTCATCTCATTCCCCTTCTTTATGCATTCATGTCATAGACCTATGATATCTCAATATCCTAAGGTTAGTTGATTGCAAAATCAACATAAGTATGGATGAGATTAGGCCCCCACTTTTGCATATTCTTTTTGTGTGTGGTATGTTTCATGAGCATAGTTTATCATACTATGTCTTTAACATGCATTAACACCAAAATTCTATTGCCCGACCTCAAATAGTTATGACTTCTCCATAAGTCCAATTACGATTGCTTAATATAGCGCTAAATTTTGACACAAAAGGCATATCATTCTAGTTAGTGAGATTTTAAGTCTCCCCTCTTTCATGGTATTGTGTGGAAACTTGGCCTTTTTTCCTTCCTTTGGAATATGTCTTGGTTCAAGGATTCATGCTTGTGATAAGTGGGTTGAGTCTTCTCCAAAGAATGATTTAAAAAGAAAAGAAAAGAAAAAGCAAAAGCAATACTAACATCTAACTCATTAACAACTAACATTTAATTTCAAGTCCTTTATTTTAATGCACTTTATTTTCTAGCCTTATTCATTTACCATTATTCATACCATTCTAATTGTTTATGTTAATGTCATTTTCACTTTGTCGACTTGGACCATATTTTGTGATATATTTTGTTTGTGTTTGTTTGTGTGGTCTTTGACCATTAATATACATAATAAGAACAAAAACCCTAAAAAAGATCTTGTGTGGACTGTTGGTTTGATCTGAGACAATTGGCCTTAGAATTTAGGCAACATTCCCTATACAAAGGACTTGGCCAATGCCAACTTTCATGTAACCAAGTGCTTATGATTTGAAACTTCATCTGATACATCATTGAAGATCCATTTGAGTTCACCTGCATTATGATCATTGTGAAGCTGTTATTTGGAACCTGTGACTTATGCATTGTGAATTTCATCTACTACATGGGCAAATTTGAGAAAGATCATGAAGTTGCTAAGCTTGGATGTGGTTATCTTTATTTGATGCCTTTCTCTTCAAGTTGATATTTTGTGCATTGTTTGTTGTTTTATTCTAATGTCCAAGGGAATTTAGGTTTCTATATGACATTCTTGTCTATTGGATTGCAGCCCACTGGTCAGATCTTTTCAACTCTCAACTTTTAAATTTATGCTTAGGATTAGTCCTTTCATCTCCTCCCCACTTCTTTAATTTCAAAATCTCTCCCTCCTTTTAAAAAACTTCTTTGCTTGTGCTTGTTTTCTAAACTTAGATCATCTTGCAAACTAGAAACTTTGGCCTTATGCCATTGCATTTTCAAATTTCTTTTATTAATCAAACTTGTAAGTATACTTAACTATACTTGACTTGAAATTTTCAAAAGTCAAAAATAATTAACTCATTCAAACCATTTTTAGGCCTTTGTGCCTTTCAAAACTAACTTTTGTTAAAAGCAATGCATCCACTTTGAAATTGATACCACAAACTACGAGGTTTTGATCCCTCATTTTTATGTTGGTATGTAGGCACAAGTCCGAAGGTCTTGTCAAACACAAAAATATAATTAATGAATTCTTTTCTCATCCCCCCATTCTATTTGCTTTCAAACATCATTTTGTACAAAAATGTAGATGCACACAAGAAAGGGCTCCCTAGGAGTACCTAGGACACTTTGGGTGCTAACACTTTCCCTCTGTGTAACCAACCCTCTTACCTGTAATCTCTATTTTATTAGTTTTGATTTGAAAACTTCTTATTTATGGGTTTTGTTCGTACTTTTCCCTTTTCCCTTGGAAACAATAAAAGTGCGGTGGCGACTCTTGTTATTTGATATCTTGCTTATCCATAGCTTGATGATCATGAATTTATCGCTACAGAAATTAAGTGGCAACTCTGCTGGGGAGTAGTCTTCAGTGGGTTTAGCCTACTTTTTTGTGTGTATATAATTGTATATTTGATGTATGTATATATTTGTTTGTGCGATATAATCTGCTTGTTGTGCTTGGTAATCTCTGAGTGGTGAGATAAGTTCTAACCCGAACTTGAGTGCAATTAAGATAGGAGGATAGTATAGTCATGTTCGACTTGTGTGGAGTAGTCCTTAACAAGTTGGCTTGAGATCCATCTATTCAGTGGAGACTCTTTTGGGTTTGGAAATGTCATACAAGTATTTGTGGTTAGGCATTACTATCTCTGATTTGGGGTCCGAGAAGCTGAGGACCGTAGAACATTTAACCCCTCTTGGCCTATTTAGGACGTAGTGCGGAGACTATTCAAGTGTAGACTTGATAATAGTTGTTACGTGATACTACACTCAGACGAGTTTCTCTTGAGAATATCATGGGTTGATGAGTCAGTCATCCTAACCTATAATATCCGATAGATGGAATTAAGACTCTGGGAACTTTTTAGAACATGATCTACAGGTTTTTTATCCTTGGTTCACTCCTTTGGGATGGTTCTTACCCAAACTCCATGCTCGTGACTTACATCAAACCCATGATTCTTGGTCGATCCAATCAAGTCTTGTCAATATCAATGGAACTTAGGTATTGATAAGGTGTAAATTATAATCCACCAAAATGGATGATTGATCTTAACAATGACTTGATTCATCCCTTGACCTTTGTTTGCCTTGTGTGTGATCCCTTATTTGTGATTTTTGCATTCATGCATTCATGCGCATCATAACATTCATCACACGAAAATTTCAAGGAACTGAGGTGTTATTTGCAAATATTTTCAGACCATGGATTACGGACGAAGGAACACTAAGAAGTACAGTTTCAGATGTCCCGATTTAAAAGAGTTAAGGAAGCTAGCATCTTTTGTATTAGATCCCTTGGACTTCAAATAACGCCATGGGAAGCTTCTATTTATCTTGTATACTGATGTGGTTGAAGGACTTTTGAGTTTGTTAGTGCAGTTTTATGATCCTCTCTATCATTGCTTCACTTTTCCGAATTATCAGCTTGTGCCTACATTGGAGGAGTATGCCCATCTTTTGGGAATACCTGTTTCTAGCAAAGTGTCATTTAGTGGAATGGAAGAGATCCCCAGATATCATCTTATAGCTGAAGCTCTTCATTTGAAGAAGTCCGAGATAGAGTCGCATTGGGTGAAGAAAGGGGGATTGCTCGGGTTGCCTTCTGATTTCCTCGTCAAGGAAGCTACTGCCTTTGCTCAAGCCGGTAGTGTGGACGCTTTTGAAGCTATCTTTGTGTTGCTCATCTATGGTTTAGCTTTGTTCCCTAATATTGATGGTTTTGTTGATGTTAACGCCATTAGAAGTTTCTTGATTGGAAATCCTGTGCCTACTTTTTTGGGTGATATGTACTTCTCTTTGCATCTAAGGAATTCTAAAGGTGGTGAAACTATTGTCTGTTGTATTCCTTTTCTGTACAAGTGGTTTATTTCCCACTTGCTTCAGACACCTGCTTTTGTAGAGAACAAACAATGTCTACGGTGGTCTCAGAGACTTATGTATCTCGCTAATGATGATATAGTTTGGTATGACCCTTCTTTGAGCAGTTTGGAGATTATTGATAGTTGTGGTGAATTCTCTAATGTGCCCCTCGTTGGTACACAAGGAGGAATTAACTACAACCCTGCTTTGGCTCGTCGTCAACTTAGGTTCCCCTTGAGAGACAAACCTAATAACACTTTGTTAGAAGGTCTTTTCTATAAAGAGGGTAAAGATCCCCAACATTTGAAGCAGAAGATTGTGCATGCTTGGCACAATGTGCATAGGAAAAGAAGATTCGAGCTTGGTCCGTGCAATTGTGTAGCTTTGGAAGCTTACACTCTTTGGGTGAAGAAGAGAGCTTTGGAATTGAAGATGCATTATCCTTGTGAGAGACCTATGTCTATGGTTGTGGCTGAGCCATTAACTCTCCCTAACCAAGATGTAGAGGAGTTGGAAGACGCACTCGCCAAGATGAAGCGAGAGAAGGATATGTAGGAAGGGTGTTTCCATGCTTTGAGCAAAAAGCATGAGGACTTGTAGCTTGAATCTAAGGACAAAGATGCACTTATTGAGATACTTGAAGACCGAGTGACAAAGAGACAGAGAGAGCCAGAGGTTTCATCTTCCTCTAGCATGCCTCAGTCGTCCGTTGCTTGGAAGAAAATTGTTGATCAGCTTGTCCTTGAGAAGACTCAGATGAAAGCTTCTTTTGAGACCGAGATCCGACGCATTCGAAGGAAGTACGCGCCTACAACCAGAACTTCTGACGTTGTTGTTAGGGATCCTTAGGATGACTAGTCTCCTTTTCTATTGTATTTTTCATTTGGTTTCTGAAATTGTACTCAGTGTAATCCTTTCAATTACATAAATAAAAGAGATTTTATGGTCATATCAAGTTGTTGCAATTATTGTTAAATATAAAATATATAAATTTGCAAATAACATAGTAGGTTCCTTGAAAATAAAAATAATCAAGCATTGCATTTCATGTATCATTTGCATAAGCAGGTTTCTCTTTTTCCAGATGTCTCATTGGTGTTTCTTCTGTGCTTCAGCCAAACTGACTCATCAATACAATACTCGCGCCAATCACTCCATAATTATGGAACATCTTGAGCAAGAGAATAGAGACTTGAAAGAGGAGATCGCCCGCCTGATTGCCATGATGGAGTCAGTTTTA
Organism: Lathyrus oleraceus; assembly: GCF_024323335.1. Taxonomy (NCBI): domain Eukaryota; kingdom Viridiplantae; phylum Streptophyta; class Magnoliopsida; order Fabales; family Fabaceae; genus Lathyrus; species Lathyrus oleraceus. The sequence goes on along the minus strand of NC_066582.1, from coordinate 249,652,001 downwards.
GCTGCACAGATCCAGTCTTCTCCAACACCCGCAACTCCTCCTCCTCAGAGGACTGTCATTTCAAAGGTGGCTACCTCTACTGTTCCCGTAACTGCTGCTCAGTTCTCACCCAATATGCCTGCCGGATTCCCGTGGGAAGTGCCGCCGAACTTCGCACCTGAAGGCTTTGCGCCTACTTTTGCTTCTATGGAGGCATCTAGCCCGGTCATGTCAGTGTTACTGCCTATCGTGCATACCTTACCTCATGTGGAAGACATTATTTATCATTTCGAGCCGTCTGAGGGCCCGAATGTGTATGAGAAAATGGACGAAATGAAAGACCAATTTCTTGAGTTGCGCAAGGAGTTGAAAACTTTGAGAGGTAAGGACCTATTTGGGAAGAGTGCTGTTGAATTGTGTTTAGTGCCGAATGTGAAGATTCCAGTGAAGTTCAAAGTGCCTGACTTTGAAAAATACAAAGGAACACATGTCCACTCAGTCATTTGGTGATGTATGACCGCAAGATGTCTATGCAAATAGATAATGATCAGCTGTTGATCCATTACTTTTAAGACAGTCTGACCGGTGCCGCTCTGAGGTGGTACATGGGGTTGGATAGTGCGAGCATCCGCACGTTCAACGATTTGGGCGAAGCATTTGTGAAGCAGTACAAGTACAATGTTGATATGGCTCCCGACTGAGATCAGTTGAGATCACTATCTCAGAAGGACAAGGAGACATTTAAGGAGTATGCTCAAAGACGGAGGGAGCTTGCTGCTCAAATTACCCCTCCTCTAGAGGAAAAGGAGATGACCAAGATTTTTCTGAAGACCCTGAGCTCATTTTATTATGAGAGGATGATTGCCAATGCCCTCAGTGATTTGACCGAAATGGTAAACATGGGGATGAGGCTAGAAGAAGGTGTCCTAGAAGGATGGTTGTCTGGAGAGGAGGTATCGTCCAGCAAGAGATACGGTGGCAGTTTTGGTAAGAAGAAGGACAGTGAAGCCAATGCAATTTTGAGCAGGAGGCAAAGGAGGCCTCAGATTAGAAGAAGTCAGCCACCCCGTCAACATCATCATTAAGTATCTTTCGTAATTCCTGTGTTTTCATCAAACCAATCAGCACCAATTCAACAACAACAACGTCAACAACAACAACCACAACAACAAACAAACACCTACAACAATAACAATACCAACAATCATCAGCAACAAAATTTTGAGAGGAAGAATGTCTCTTTCGACCCTATTCCGATGACATATGTAGAACTATATCCATCATTGGTTCTCAAGAACCTGCTACAACCAGGAAATCCTCCGCAAATCCCCGAACCACTTCCATGGTGGTATAAACCGGAACTCCATTGTGCTTTTCATCAAGGAGCCCCCTGACACGATATTTAGAACTGCTACCCTCTCAAATATGAAGTTCATAAGCTGGTAAAAAATGGAATGGTGTCCTTTGAGGACCGTGCATCCAATGTGAAAGCTAACCCACTACCTGCCCATGGGAATTCATCTGTTAATATGGTAGACGATTGTCCAGGGGAGTTCAAGGTATTTTATGTACGCTTCATTAGAAGGTCCTTGGTGACGATGCACAAGGATATTTGCTTGGTGAGCGATTATGAGCATGACCGTGATGGCTGTGCTATCTGCAGTGTTAATCCTAGACGTTGTATGATTGTGAAGAGGGACATCCAACAGTTGATGGACGAAGGCTTGATACAGATTGTTCAAACCAGTCACATAGATGATGATGTCAACATAATAGTGCCAGTATTCAAGACACCAGAGAGAGTGGTGATTTAGTATGATAGCAGTAGTAGTAACAATATTAGCAAGAGATCGGTATCGTCGTTGGTCATACGGTTGGCGGGTCCAGTCCCGTACGCATCCGATAAAGTTGTTCCTTATAAGTACAATGCAACTATGTTGAAAGATGGTCAAGAGGTTCCATTACCTACGACTAGTTATGTCATAAGCATTGCTGATGTTACTAAAGTAACCCGCAGCGGTCGAGTGTTTGGGCCGGTATTCCCAAAAGATATAGAAGATTGTTCAGTCGGTAAGAAGGTGGAAGTGCCTGCAGTAGATTCGGTTAGTGCTCCAAAGCGTCAGTATGGTGAATCCAGCAATTTGAAGACTAACGATGATGATGAGGTACTTCGGTTGATAAAGAAAAGTGAGTTCAACGTGGTGGAGCAGCTGCTCCAAACCCCCTCAAAAATTTCAGTATTGTCTCTGCTAATGAATTCGGAAGCGCACAGAGAAGCACTGCAAAGAGTTCTAGAGAAAGCTTTCATGGAACATGATGTTACAGTGGATCAGTTTGATTATATTTTAGCTAACATCACTTCATATAATAATCTCAGTTTCTGTGATGAAGAACTCCCCGAGGAGGGTAGGAATCATAAATTGGCTTTGCATATCTCCATGAATTGCAAAGATGACGCTTTGTCAAATGTTCTAGTTGACACCGGATCCTCGTTAAATGTGTTGCCGAAGTCAACATTGTCCAAGCTATCATACCAAGGAGCGCCTATGAGGTATAGTGGCGTGATCGTCAAAAGCTTTGACGATTTGCACAAGACAGTGATTGGTGAAGTGGACCTTCCGGTGAAGATAGGTCCGAGTGACTTCTAGATTACTTTTCAAGTAATGGATATCCACCTAGCCTAGAGTTGCCTGTTGGGAAGGCCATGGATTCACGAGGCAAGAATTGTTACCTCCATGTTGCATCATAAGCTCAAGTTTGTCAAGAACGGGAAGTTAGTCATCATTGGAGGGGAGAAGGCGTTGTTGGTTAGCCACTTGTCACCTTTCTCTTATGTTGAAGCTAAGGATGAGGTTGGAACTCCATTCCAAGCCTTGTCTATTACTACTGAAAAGAGATTTAGGGCACCTATGTCCTCATTCAAAGATGCAAGTAAGGTCATTGAAGAAGGAAATATTGATCAGTGGGGGCGAATGGTAGAGGTCTCTGATAACAAGAATAGAATCGGTCTGGGTTTTCAGTAAGGTTTGTCAGCTGTTAGATCCGAGGATATGCAACTTAGCTTCCGTAGAGGAGGGTTCATTCACGGCAATGAACAACACTTAGCTGTTGTGCTAGAGGACGATGAAGATGAAGACTGCACCAATTTTGTGACGCATGGAAAAGCTTGCAACAATTGGACTGTTGTTGATATTCCTGTAATTATGCATCAATCTAAGTAATTGCTTTTAATTGCTTTGAAAATCCTTTTCCTATTCCTAAGGGAGAAGTGAACATTGTTGGGCATTTAAAATTGATCATTAATAAATATAATTCTATTCATCCACATCTATGATGTTTTGCTTTTACTTTTTGCTTTATTCTGAAAATGGTAATCACAAAAAACATAAATAAACAATATAATTGTCCATCTGCATAATATTTGGTCACAAATTCACTTCTCTAAAATCAAAATATCAAATCATTATGCAGGTTGGTTTCTAACCCCATTTAATACAATGATCCTTCTCCTTCTCCAAATTTTGAATTCCTTGTGTTTGAGGCTGAGGAGGAAAGTGATGAAGAAGTGAGTGATGAATTGTCTCGTCTTCTTGAACATGAAGGAAAAGTCATTCAACCATTTGAAGAGCAGATTGAGTTAGTCAACTTGGGTTCCGAGGATGATGTGAAGGAAGTCAAGATTGGGTCTCGACTGTGTCCAGATGTGAAGAAGGGGTTGATTGATCTTCTTCGAGAATATTCAAATATGATTGTTTGGTCCTATCAAGACATGCCTGGTTTAGATTCTGAGATAATGGAGCATAGATTGCCATTGAAGCCAGAATGCCCGCCAGTCAAGTAGAAGTTGAGAAGAACGCATCCTGATATGGCAGTGAAGATCAAAGAAGAAGTGTAAAAGTAGATTGATGTCGGTTTCCTCGTGACTGCCGAGTACCCGCAATGGGTGGCCAATATTGTGCATGTGCCGAAGAAAGATGGAAAAGTCTGTATGTGTGTTGATTATAGAGATTTAAATAAAGCTAATTCAAAAGATGATTTCCCTCTGCCACACATTGATATATTGGTAGACAATATAACTAAATTCAAAGTCTTTTCGTTTATGGATGGATTTTCCGGATATAATCAGATCAAAATGGCACCCGAAGATATGGAGAAGACCACATTCATTACATCTTGGGGAACATTCTGTTATAGAGTGATGCCTTTCGGTTTAAAGAATGCTGGTGCAACCTACCAAAGAGCAATGACTACTCTTTTTCATGATATGATGCATAAAGAGATTGAAGTATATGTTGATGATATGATTGATAAATCTATTGATGAAGAGGAACATGTTGAGCATTTGTTGAAGCTATTCCAGCGTTTGAGGAAGTATAAACTCCGCTTGAATCCTAACAAGTTTACTTTTGGTGTTCTTTCTGGTACGTTGTTGGGCTTTATTGTTAGCAAGAAAGGTATTGAAGTTGATCATGCCAAGGTAAAAGCAATACAAGAGATGCCTGCGCCCAAAACTGAGAAGCAAGTCAGAGGTTTTCTCGGCCACTTTAATTATATCTCAAGATTCATTTCACACATGACTGCCACATGTGCGCCTATATTCAAGCTTCTTCGGAAAGATTAGTCTTGTGATTGGACCAAAGATTGCCTGAAAGCTTTTAACAGTATCAAGGAATATCTGCTCGAACCTTCGATTCTATCTCCACTTGTTGAAGGAAGACCATTGATCATGTATTTGAATGTACTGAAGATAGTATTGGTTGTGTTCTTGGTCAGCAAGATGAGATTGGAAAGAAAGAATTTGCAATCTACTACCTCAGTAATAAGTTCACCGATTGTGAGACTCGATATTCTGTGCTTGAGAAAACTTGTTGCGCATTGGCTTGGGCTGCTAAGCGTCTGCATCAATACCTATTAAATCATACCACTTGGTTGATATCTAAAATGGATCCAATCAAGTATATATTTGAGAAGCCTGCTTTAACTAGGAGGATTGCCCGTTGGCAGATGTTGTTATCAGAGTATGATATTGAATATCGATCTTAGAAAGAAATCAGAGGTAGTATCTTGGCTGACCATTTGGCTCACCAACCGATTGAAGATTACCAGTTAGTGCAATTTGATTTTCATGATGAAGAGATCTTATACTTGAAAATGAAAAATTATGACGAACCATTGCTTGAAGAAGGGCCAGAACCTGGCTCCCGTTGGGGTATGGTATTTGATGGAGCTGTTAATCAGTATGGTAATGGCATCGGGGCAGTAATCATTACTCCTCAAGGCACGCATTTTCCATTTACAACTAGATTGACTTTCAAGTGTACAAACAATATGGCAGAATATGAAGCTTGCATTATGGGGCTTGAAGAGGCCATTGATCTCAAAATCAAGCATTTAGACGTCTACGGAGATTCAACTTTGGTTGTGAATCAGATCAAAGGCGAATGGGAGACGAATCAACCCGGTTTGATACCGTATAGAGATTATGCGAGGAGGATTTCAACTTTCTTTACAAAGGTAGAGTTTCATCATATCCCTCGAGATGAAAATCGGATGGCAGATGCTCTTGTAATGTTGGCATCAATGATTGTGGTGAAATATTGGAATGAGGTTCCCAATTTGACTGTGATGCGTCTTGATAGGCCAGCACATGTGTTTGTTGTTGAAGAAATCAAAGACGATAAGCCATGGTATTATGACATTAAGTGTTTCCTCCAAAGTCAGATTTACCCATTTGAGGCATCTTTGAAAGATAAGAAGACTTTGAGAAGATTAGCCGACAACTTCTACCTGAATGGTGATGTGCTTTATAAGAGAAACTTCGATATGGTTCTGCTCAGATGCGTGGATAGACATGAAGCAGACTTATTGATGACTGAAGTCCATGAAGGTTCCTTTGGTAACCATTTCAATGGACATGCGATGGCGAAGAAGATGTTGCGAGCAGGTTACTATTGGCTGATAATGGAATTTGACTGTTGCAAGTTTGTGAAGAAATGCCACAAGTGTCAAATCTATGCGGATAAGATTCATGTTCCTCCGACACTATTGAACGTTATTTCTTCCCCATGGCCCTTCTCCATGTGGGGAATTGATATGATTGACATGATTGATCCTAAAGCTTCGAACGAACATCGTTTCATTTTGGTGGCAATTGACTATTTCACAAAATGGGTTGAAGCGGCATCGTATGCGAATGTAACCGAGCAAGTTATTGTGAGGTTTATTAAGAATCAGATTATATGTCGTTATGGTGTGCTAAGCAAGATTATTACTGATAATGGATTGAACTTGAATAATAATATGGTAGAAGCTCTCTGCAAGGACTTCAAGATTGCACATCATAATTCTTCTCCCTACAGACCTAAGATGAATAGGGCTGCTGAAGCTGCAAACAAGAATATCAAGAAGATTATTCAAAAGATGGTTGTAACATATAAGGATTGGCATGAGATGCTCCCATTTGCTTTGTATGGGTATCATACATCTATTCGCACTTCAACAGGGGCAACCCCTTTCTCACTTGTTTATGGCATGGAAACAGTGCTCCCATAGAGGTTGAGATCCCTTCATTGTGTGTGCTCATGGAAGCCAAGTTGACTGAGGTTGAATGGTGTCAGACCATATTTGATCAGCTGAATTTAATTGAAGAGAAGAGGTTAACTGCCATGTGTTATGGTCAATTATACCAGCAGAGAATAAAGAAAGCTTTTGGTAAGAAGGTCAGACCCCGTGTGTTCAGAGAAGGTGACTTTGTGCTCAAGAAGATTCTATCTTTCAAACCAAATTCTATGGGCAAATGAACTCCTAATTATGAAGGCCCATATGTTGTTAAGAGAGCCTTTTTAGGCGGTGCTTTGATTCTTACAACTATGGATGGTGAAGAGTTCACTCGTCCTGTGAACACAGATGCAGTCAAGAAAAACTTTTCCTAAAAAGGAAAGAAAAGAACAACTCGCTAAGTTGAAAACCCGAAAGGACGGCTTAGGCAAAAAAGAGCGTCTCGGTGGATTGAAAACCCGTAAGGGCGGTCCAGGCAAAAGTTAGAGACATAAAACAGAAAGAATTATCCCGATAAATAGAATACCCCACCTTGGGGCAATTTATGCAAAAAAATAGGGATTATGGCAAGTAACTGCATCCTGTTGATCTTCAGTTGTGAAGACATTTTGAGCACAACGGTCGATGTCGACTCATGATGCCCAGCAGCAGTCAAGAGCACAGGGGATATCAAGAGTTGGTGGAAGGATTAGTGATCATTGTATTAAATATACCATTTTTCCATGTAAATTACCATTTTCAACTTTTGTAAAGATCTATGGAGTCTTGTCATTTACAGACTACCATTCTATTAAATAAAGTTAAACTTTTATCCAATTGTTTCTACTCTTATTTACTTCAGCCAATAGAATTAAATTTTATTATGATCATTTTTCAGATTAAATTTTTTAAATCAAAATCATTTTTCTTAAACATATAAAATCATGAATTCTAAGCAATCGATTTCATTTAAAAGGAATATCAACAGTGGTTCGAAAGAAGTAAGCCCTAAGTATGGAGAATTATTAGTTCTCCCCAAGTAGTAGGCGCATTTCTCTTTCGTCCCCGTTAGCATTGATTCAGCACTCGGTATTCGTTGATTTTTCCGCATAATCTTGTTCACCATATCCCCAGTAAGTAGCCAACTGAGTTGATTGATTAATCCCCTGCGGAGTTTAGTGTTTATTTCCCAACCGATTTTGATCTCTAGCGGAGTAAGAAGAAGTTTCCTCAGCAGATCGCATGGTCGCGACAGAGCTTCGATTTCCCCATCAATCGCCATCAGATTCGCTCCCAGTCAGAGTTTCCTCCTGGTTCCTGAGCAGTTATTTTTATCCCCTGCATGGTTGTCTCCCATTCAATGTGGTGTTGACCTAAAATTCTCCGCAGACTCGATAACGGTTTTTCTCAACAGATCTCCTCCTTCCCCAACTAGGTTTGAGCCTTTGGGATGTTGATCTCTCTGTTTTCTCCAGCAGCTGTCTCCCCCTTTTGTGGATTGACCGATAATTATATCGATGATCCAAATCTGCGACACCTTTGTATCCTTTGCGATCGTTTTGTCAGCATAATCATCATATCTACATATACATATACATATACACTCACATAATTTCATTATTGCTTCATCGCTTTTGCTGATTCATTCTTATAATTTTTGAAGCCCTGTTATGGCGGTACTTTATCCCCATGCAACTTTGGTGTCTGTCCTCCTTCAAGTGTAGAATATCATCCCCCTAAGCAGAAAGACTTTAACCTTACTCCCTTCCCCACTGAGTTATGTCCTCGTGGATGATTATTGTTTCAGTTTCCTCCCCAGTTGATTATCTGGATGGAACCACTCCCCTTGAGTTATACCCTCATTGGGTGGAGTCTTGATTGACCGTTTCTTTCTAGATCTTACCTAGATAGATGCTTTGGGTCCCCTAAGAGCTTATTACCCAGTAACTGATAATATTCTTCTTAGTTTGCAGTTTGTTACTTCTTGCCCAATACCCGGCAAAAAGAAACCCTTTTCTCCCCAGCGGATTCATTTTCATGTTTCCCCAGGAAGTATATCCTTGATATGTTCATCCTAACCGGGGACGGATTTTTTTTCTTCCCATATTCTGAGTTTATCCTTGATATGTTCATCTTAACCGATGACTGATATTCTCATATTTGGTATTCTACCCAATAAAAAGGTATTTGTAATCCCTATTTTGCTCCCTAGAGAGTTAATCCTTGATATGTTCATCTTAACCGATGACAGGTTTTCTTCTCTTTGCGGTCTTCTGCCCAGTAACCGATAGTTGTAAATCCTACTTATTTTCTTCCCCCCGGAGTCTATCATTGATATGTTCATCCTAGCCGGTGACGGATATTCTCTTTGGTGGTATTCTATCCAACATTTGATAGATGTAATTCCTACTTTTTGTTCAGGTGGTTTATCCTTGATATGTTCATCTTAACCGATGACCGATATCCTCCTTAACGTCCTCAGGCAAGTCTATCCATGATATGCTCATCTTAATCGATGACATATTCTCTTTCCTTTGAGTTTATCCTTGATATGTTCACTTTAATCAGTGATGAATATTCTCTCTCTTTGGTCTTCTACCCAGTAACCGGTAGTTGTAAAGCCTATTTCTGCAATTTTCCCCAGCAAGGCTATTCTTACCTAGTAACCGGTAATGAATACACCCTCCTAGAATTTCTCAGTGAGTCATCCTTGATATGTTCATCCTAATCGATGACGGGTTTCCTTTCTGATGATGATAAAACAAGTCAGAGTGATGATGAAACAATAAGTAATATCTTAGAATCAGATAAAGAGAATGGACTCCCCCTGAGTTAGATCATCAGATTTAACAAAAGTTCTTACCGGACCTTCCTTGTGTGGTAGTTGGTTTTGTATTTTAGCTACTATCCTGCATAACTTTAGTTCTCATAAGTCATTAAGATATTTAATGTTCGCAGTGCCTTGAGAGGTTTAGATATATATTTTCATCAGAGCTGTTTTAGTTCTCCCTCTTTTTGTCAGAATAAAAAAGATAGAAATATAGGTAGGAAATGGATGTTCATATATAAGAGAAAACAGGTACAGATAGGCAACAATGAAAGCATATATCAGAAAGCATAAAAAACATCAGAAGAAAAAGAACAAGTAAAGAGCTTAAGTGCCTAAGGGTTTGGGGGAGGAGGAATCCTTTGGAGCAGCTGAGTAGCAGATTCTTAATGTTGGTGTTAACGGAATCCTGGTGATCCAACCTTGCTCGTACCACTTGTTGTTCCTTTTGCAATTCCTCCAGAGTCTTTAAGACCAGGGGGGAAAAACCAGAGTTAGATTGCTCCCCCTGAGTCAAAGCATCAGCACCGGTCTTGGCAGCTTCCTCTGCAACAATGCGTGTTGCTTCTTCAGTTTCGGCTTTTGCTTTTGCCCAAGCCTCAGCAGCAGCCGCAGCAGCAGAAACTTTAGCAGTAGCCTTTTCTTCTGCTTCTCTGATTCTTTGCTCTTCTTCCAGGCGAGCTTTATCTTCTGCTTCCTTCCTGGCCTTTTCCTCAGCCTTTCTGGCCAAGCGAGCCTGTAGCCTTATTCCAGCATCTCTGATGAAGTCATTGTGGACCCCTATTTTGAAGTTGTAAGACCCCAATTTTGACCCTAAGATCCCTCATGCAATCTCATCATATGCATTAGCATTAAGATCATACCTTGGCATCCTCCTTACCCCTCTTTCATTGGGTTTGTTTTAGAGAGATCACCAACCACTATGTCACTGTATCATACGTATATTTTATCATTTTACTAACCAAAATATCAAAAATATGTCTTTGCATTTGCCTAACTCTTTTGTAGGTAGGGCATGATCACCATTGATCTATCAAGTTCATATCTTGGGTTTAAGACCCTCATTGCTAAGAGCACAATCAAGGATTGATCCACAATGTCTCTAAGCATCATATATGAGTCCCCGTGATCTTTACATGTTATTTTGATCAAGATTTCTTCAATAATTTGGAATTGGTTTGCATTGGAAACCCTAGTTCATCTGGGTATCTTGAGTAACTTCTTCAACAAGCTTCCTCACCAATTGATCAAATTTCTCAAGGGACATTTCAAAATTCATCATCTTATGCATACATGATCTACCATGAGCCTAAAAAGTCAAGAGAATTGCAAGCTAGCAAGTTGGTTGATGGTGGTTGGCCAAATGAATGCATCTGATCAAAACTAGGGCTCCCTAGATCCTATCTCCTACAATTTTCATCATATGAAAATGCCTCCAAGAGAAACGTTACTCTAGATGACATTACAAACAACTTTCATGTTGAGGTCTAGAGCTAATTTTGCTTGGAAATTTATTTTCTATGTTGAAACATTATAGGTCATTTTGTGTAAACCCTAATTTGAAAGTCAACTTCCCAAGGCCATAACTTGCTCAATTTTTATGATATGAAAGATTTCCAAGTTTAACAATCAAATTCAATATGTCTAATTTAACTTTGATGTTTTGAGTTAGAGATAAATCAACTTTTATGAGCATGTGATATGAGGACACATTATAGGTCATTTTGGACCAATACCATTGAACAAGTGATTTTCCTCAACTTCAAAAATGCATAACTCACCCATTCCAAATCCAAATGATATCAAATTAGTGACCATTTTGAAGGTCTTTTTAAAAAATACAACTTTTATGAAGGAACTTTTCTTATTTGGAGCTCACATAAAAAGTTAAGCAAGGTGGAACAATGAAGTATGTGACTTAGCACTTAGTAATTTTTCCAACATGTTGAAATTTCCAAACTTCCACCTCAAAATTCACCATGATAAAAGTTCCAAATGGAAAAGTGTTCAACATAATAGTTGTTCCTCTTGATCTAAACTTTCCAAAGAGTCCTAATTCATTTTGGATGAAGTTTGAGGGGTCTGCGCATGATGTAAACACAACTGTATCAGTTGGCAAGACTCAAGTTTCAAGTAATCAAATAACTTTGCCTTGCCATTCAAGCTTCATTCAGACCTCATTTCAGTTGGTTTTGGACTTAATTGAGTTGCTTCGTGGGCTTGTACACGCCCATGCAAGCATGAACATGGCATTGCTAAATTTGGACAAATTTTCAAGTGTGCAAATAACATTTCATTTTGCTATAAATAGAGACCCTTTGTGCTCACTTGAGAGGACCCTTGCGCACTAACTTTGCCTCCATACTTGAAACCCTCACATTTGAAAGGAAAACCTGAGAATTTTCATTTGAAAATTGAGTTTGAATCTCATTGTTTGGAGATTCAAAAACTCTAGGATCCAAAGCTTTGTATCAATCCTAAGCCACTTCTGCAAGCTACTTGAGCAAGAACAAACACGAATTGAAGCAAGAGAGATCAAGTTATGCACAACACTGAAAGTATTTTCCATATTTTTTCTTTTCTTCGATTCTCACTCAATTCTCATCAATTCTCTTGGATCTTTGGTTGTCCGAAGTCCTAACAATGTAGGCAAGAAGTTTGAGTTGCTTTGAGGTCAAATCGAAGCAACTCAGTTTACACACCTCAAAATTCAACTCCACATATCTCTCTATATATTTGGAGTTAGTTAAAATTGAGGTGATATTCGTGATCTACGCCATTTTATCTTTCAGATTATGTCCTCCTTTTTCATTTATGTTATGGTGATGATTGAACCAGTCCGACCAGGTTCATCGGAGAAGATGACCGACCTTTGGCTCCGGCAGTGATGTGGCACGGTTCAGAACCATTGATGCGTTTTAAAATGTTTTAATCTGAGGCGTCCAAAGCGATTACCACGCGTGTGGAACATTTGACTTGGTGCATGGTGGAACGCACACTCAGATCCACTTGATATGCCACCTCAATTAATGAGGGAGATCAAGTGGTCCACATTTTTATTTTTATTTTATTTTTGATTTTTTATTCCTTTAATTTTCATTCATTCATATTAATTTTAATATTGATCCAAAAAAATATGAGAGTTTCACCAAAAAAAATTAAATAAAATCCTCTTTCATATTTTTAATTAAAATTATTTTTTGGATCATTATTAATATTTTTCATGATTTAATTGATTTTGTGAATATTTATAATTGTTTAAAAATACTTTTAAGTTTCCAAAAATTCTGAAATTTTTTCTCCAAGGTCCTTTGACCTTGTTTGTCCTATGATAAATCTTATGGCCATTTCTTTGGTGTTTTGATGAGGTTTTAGGAAATTGACCAACCATATTTAATTTAATGTATTATTTTTAGTATTTTTAATTGAATAAATGTCAAATAAATTGTGTAGAGCCATTTTGATTGACTTTGTGAGTTTGACTTGTGTTGTTGGGCCTTGGTCAAAGTTGATTTGACTTTGTTAGGTTAAGATCATTGGATTTAGGGGATTGATGGAATGTACATTCCATCTCCCAAAATGAATGAATGATCTTAATTTGGTAAAAGTCCTCCTTTGTCCAATTTGAGTTTAATCCATTTCCCGTCCATCTTCATCTCATTTCCCTTCTTTATGCATTCATGTCATGGACCTATGATATCTCAATATCCTAAGGCTAGTTGATTGCAAAATCAACATAAGTATGGATGAGATTAGGCCCCCACTTTCGCATATTCCTTTTATGTGTGGTATGTTTTATGAGCATAGTTCATCATACTATGTCTCTAACATGCATTTACACCAAAATTCTATTGCCCGGCCTCAAATAGTTGTGACTTCTACATAAGTCCAATTACGATTGCTTAACATAGCGCTAAATTTTGACACAAAAGGCATAGCATTCTAGTTAGTGAGATTTTAAGTCTCCCCTCTTTCATGGTATTGTGTGGAAACTTGGCCTTTTTCCCTTCCTTTGGAAGATGTCTTGGTTCAAGGATTCATGCTTGTGATAAGTGGGTTGAGTGTTCTCCAAAGAATGATTTAAAAAGAAAAGAAAAGCAAAAGCAATATTAACATCTAACTCATTAACAACTAACATTTAATTTCAAGTCATTTATTTTAATGCACTTTATTTTTTTGCCTTATTCATACCATTCTAATTGTTTATGTTAATGTCATTTTCACTTTGTCCACTCGGATCATATTTTGTGATATATTTTGTTTGTGTTTGTTTGTGTGGTCTTTGACCGCTAATGTACATAATAAGAACAAAAACCCTAAAAAAGATCCTGTGTGGACTGTTGGTTTGATCTGAGACAATTGAACTTAGAATTTAGGCAACATTCCATATGTAAAGGACTTGGCAAATGCCAACTTTCATGTAACCAAGTGCTTATGATTTGAAACTTCATCTGATACATCATTGAAGATCCATTTGAGTTCACCTGCAATATGATCATTGTGAAGCTGTTATTTTGAACCTGTGACTTATGCATTGTGAAATTCATCTGCTACATGGGCAAATTTGAAGAAGATCATGGAGTTGCTAAGCTTGGATGTGGCTAGCTTTATTTGATGCCTTTCTCTTCAAGTTTATATTTTGTGCATTGTTTGTTGTTTGATTCTAATGTCCAAGGGAATTTGGGTTTCTATATGACATTCTTGTTTATTGAATTGCAGCCCATTGGTCAGATCTTTTCAACTCTCAACTTTTAAATTTATGCTTAGGATTAGTCCCTTCATCTCCTCCCCACTTCTTTAATTTAAAAATCTCTCCCTCCTTTTAAAAAACTTCTTTGCTTGTGCTTGTTTTCTAAACTTAGACCATCTTGCAAACTAGAAACTTTGGCCTTATGCCATAGCATTTTCAAATGTCTTTTATTAATCAAACTTGTAAATATACTTAACTATACTTGACTTGAAATTTTCAAAATCTAAAAAGAATTAACTTATTCAAACCATTTTTAGGCCTTTGTGCCTTTCAAAACTAACTTTTGTTAAAAGCAATGCATCCACTTTGAAATTGATACCACGAACTATGAGGTTTTGAGCCCTCATTTTTATGTTGGTACGTAGGCACAAGTCTGAAGGTCTTGTCAAACACAAAAATATAATTAATGAATTCTTTTCTCATCCCCCCATTCTATTTTCTTGCAAACATCATTTTGTACAAAAATACATATGCACACAAGAAAGGGCTTCCTAGGACACTTTGGATGCTAACACCTTCCCTATGTGTAACCAACCCCCTTACCTGTAATCTCTGGAATTTTGTTAGTTTTGATTTGAAAACTTCTTATTTTTGGGTTTTGTTCGTACTTTTCCCTTTTCCCTTGGAAACAATAAAAGCGCGGTGGCAACTCTTGTTATTTGATATCTTACTTATCCATAGCTTGATGATTATGAATTTACCGCTACATAAGGCTTCAGAGGTCATACATCTAATCACTCTGTTCCAGTGGATCCTTACTTTAGAGGGATCATCACTGATGCCAGAGTTGACAGATAGAGACTTGATCTTCTCCACTGAAGACTCTACAAATACAATTATTACTTCTTATAATATGGGGAAGGCAATTTCTGGTTCAGGGCTAGAGGATGGGGAGGGTGGTGAAGTTGGATTGGTTTCATCTGGATTTTGAGTAGGAGTGATGATGGCATCATAGGTTGGTGATGGGGGAATATCAGAGGGAGATGGTGTTGTTTGTTCAGGTTGTGGATTTGGTTGATGGTCAGATGGTGAGTGTATTGGTTGTTCAGGAGGTGGATTAGTTTGTTGTTCAGGAGTTGGTGTTTGAGGTTGATCAGATGGAGGTGGATTTTGTTGTTCAGGGGGTGGGGAGGTGACTTCAGGTTCAGGTTCAGGTTCAGTTTGTGATGGCTGCTTTGAGGCCAGAGCACGTGCCTGAAGTTGAGCTTGAGTGGGGGATTGAGGGTCAGAGGGTTCGTTGTCTGATGAGAGAATATAATATGGTGGGGAAGAAGGTGAGGAAGATGATGATGAGGTGGTTTCGTTCAGCATTTCTGCTTCACAAACGGGTAGGGTAGTGGTTGCAAGATTGAATTTGAGGGATGATGGGTTAGAAGTTCTGGTAGTGGATGGAGGAGTTTCTGATGAGGTGTAGAAGAGAGTCGTTTGGGGAAGAGAAGAAACAATAGACTTTAATTTAATGGAGCGGGAATGAGGTATAAACTAACTTGGAGAATCAGCCAGAGGGACTAGAGGTCTTGACCCAGAAGTTTCTCCCAACTTTTCCTTCTTTGACTTCTTGGACTTGCCAGATGGCTCCCGTTGTCTCTTCATGAAATTTGGTGGACGCTCAGGTAGCCAGTCCACTGAGAACTCAGAAATGTCTACCCCTTGGTTTTCCAGATCTTGTAGATAATGAGCCACCACTTCTGGAGGTTCAATCTTGGAGAACAGATAGAGACCGTTGGGAATCTTCCTCTGATCCTTGAGTGCTTCCCAGGAAGTGTCTAGAGTTAGTTTAGCTCTGACTTGCTCAATTACCCCCATACTCTTCAGATTTCGAGCATTCAGAGGTCTTCCAATGTCAACAGTGACATCCTCCATCAGATTGTGATGGATCAGGTGATCCACCAACCCACCCTCAATAAGAACATATGAGATGAGTCTTCCTAGGGGGAAGTATGTTCTGGGCTTCATATTATTTCTGGTATCTTTGACAGAATCTCTGAGATACTTGAAGAGCAGTGTTGGCAGATTCAATTTCAGCCCCTTGTGGATGCAGTAAAGGATGCACTTCTGATCCGTGTTGATGTAGTCAAAAGAGTTTGATGCAGGGCGGTGATGGATGGTGCCCAGGATGATCTTTAGCCAGACACTGAGATTCTGATGCAGTTCTTTGTTCTTGGAGTGTTTTCCCTCAGCGTTTTGTTGAAAAATGGTGGGGGGCTATTTCCTGGGACATTTATTTTGCCCTAGGATTGATGTTGTAGATTCTTCTTCCCCTGTCTTTTCCATGTTCAGAAGGGAGGCTATTGATTTCTCAGTGATGACTATTTTGACTCCCAGAACATGAGAGACGATATAGTGATCATCTGAGTCTGCGAAGCGCCAGAACTCTTTTACCAGATAGGTGTACACCGGACCGTAGAGTCTCTGAAAGTAGGTTTCCCACCCTTGCATTCTTAACTCTTCAGTAAGGTCTATGCCATTATGCTTAGTATTATCGAAATCTACCAGCGATTCGCACAGTACCTCAAGCTTCTCAAATGGTGTTGCAAGATGGATGTGAGGTTCACGGTCAAGAATGTGGGGTTCTCTGTAGATGGTGGTTGAGACGACACCAATAGTTGTAGTTGTTTGTTGAGTAGAAATGGGTGTTTGATCAGTTGAATCCATATGTTATGAGTAGTTGTAGATGGATTGTTGTTGAGCATCCATGTAGAAAAATTTGAACAAGGTTGAACGATGAATAACTTGCTTGAAGATGATGAAGACCTTGATGAAGATGATGAAGACCTTGATGAAGATGATGAACTGAGAGAGAGAGAGAGAGAGAGAGGGTTTTGTGTAGGGCGTGAGTGTAAAGTGTGAGCTTGTGATGAGTGAAAAGTATTAATACCCAAATAGATGTCTCGCACCTCGAAAAATGAGAATACGACTTTACGAAGCGCAATCACACGCTCGCGGGATGGACTGAACAGAGTCGCCACCGAACTTTATTTATTCCCAAAATGGGAAAGGTAAAATATCGATAAAACCCCTAAAAGAAAGGATAAGATATGGTCATCGCAACCAATATCAGGGTTCGGGAGTCGGTTACACAAGGGGAAGGTATTAGCACCCCTCACGTCCGTTGTACTCAACGGGAACCATTTAGTTAGTTTCGATGAATGTTAGCGTGTTGTTAGTTTCTAATCTACTACTTATTTGGGATAGGGAAAGAGAGAGAAGAGAAATGTTTTTGAATTTTTATTAATGAGAGAAGATCTAATTTTTTTTTTATTATTAGGGGCCTGAGAAAGGAACTAAACCTAATTTTTTTTATTAATGGGCTTGACAAGATTTCGCAATCCCGCTCCTACGTACCTCAATAGAGAACTCAAGGCTTACGTAGTTCTAGGTAGAAAATGTTTATTTGTTGGTCGATTTTAGCGAAAGCTATATTGTATTAATCGATGAAAAAACATTGTTTTACCCAAAATAGATGAGGAGCGGACGTATACCACACATCGAATGGATTTACAAATCAACATTCGGAAAAACGTCATTTATCTCAACTCAACAATTGTGGACGAAGCATTGTTTCACATCATCTTAAGACAATATGTATTTTGTTTATGAAAAGGTTTTTCAGATTAATTCTACGGCGGCGAGAAAAGAGTTTGATGTGTTGGATGTATTTTATAGGTGAATGACGAATATTTGATGAGAACGAGATATGAGCCTCAGGATCAATCACTCGGGGTTCCACCGGAATGCTAGATTCCAATGGTCCTTTTTTCATTCGAATTAGTTGAGAAATTTGTTTGATGGACAACGAACGCTTGATAAGAATCAATTGTTCAAAGGGTTACATCAGAATGCGAGATCCCAATGGTCATTATTTGTCCAAGTTAATTAATGTGTTTTTTAAAAAGAATGAATAGTTAATCCAAAATGCGTGGTTCAAGACCGATCATTCAAGGGTTCCTACCGGAATGCTAGATTCCAATAGTCCACTTCTTTTGAGTTATTCAAAAAAATGTTTTAATATTTTAACTTAAATAGTAAAGCGTTTTAATTGGGATAAGAAACAAATTAATCAGATTAAAATGTATAACTTGGGATAGGATCAAAGTTTAAGAAGGTAGTCCTAAGTATTTTATTATATTAATTAGTCAAAATCATTATTAGATATTTATTTAATTATTTATTCGTAATATTCTAACAATGATAAATAAAACTACAAAGAAAATGATATTATATGAAAATAATAATTCTATAGTTATTCAAACATTTAGAGAAAATAGCAAGAAATTAAGTTGAAGAAAAATACAATTATATTCTTTTATGTCTAGTAAAATAAAGTGAGAGAATAAGACCAATTCAATATTAGACATATGCATATTATTTATAAAAAAAATCTGAAAATAAAACAACTAAATACTTTTTTATTCTCTTTAAAATCTACCTTAAATAACAACAAAAGAAAATAAATTAAACATAACCTTTTTATTTTTCTAACATAATCTAATGATAATAATAAATATATTTAAATTAACTCTTTTTATATTTTTATAACATAATTTAAAATAATGATGAAAATAACTGAATTAACTATTTTTTTAAATAATATTTATAACACAATCTAAAAATAATAATGAAAATAACTAAATTAACTTTTCTAAATATTTTTATAACACAATATAAAAATAATGATAAAAATAAATTAATCTTTTTTAATGGTTTTTATAACATGATCTAAAACTAAAATGAAATAAGTGGTAAACATTTTGTTTTTTGGAATTTTTAATGACATAATCTAAAACTTGAATAAAATAAATGGGAAACTCATTTTTTTGGAATTTTTTATGACATGACCTAAAATTAAAATAAAATAAATGGTGAATTCTTTTTTTTTTTTGGAATTTTTAATGACATAATCTAAAATTAAAATAAAATAAATGGTAAACTTTTTTTTTGGAATTTTTATGACATACCTAAAATAAAAATAAAATAAGTGGTAGACTCTTTTTTTTTGAAATTTTTTATGACATAATCTAAAATTAAAATAAAATAAATGGTAAACTCTTTTTTTGAAATATTTCATGTCATGATCTAAAATTAAAAGAAAATAAATGCTAAACTTATTTTTGATGAATATTCATGACATTATCTAAAATTAAAAGAATATAAATGCTAAACTTATTTTTGATGAATTTTTATGACATGATCTAAAAATAAATGGTAAACTTAATTTTTTGGATTATTTCATGACATGATCTAAAATTAAAAGAAAATAAATGCTAAACTTATTTTTGATGAATTTTTATGACATGATCTAGAAATAAATGGTAAACTTAATTTTATGGAATATTTTATGACATGATTTAAAATTAAAAGAAAATAAATGGTAAACTTATTTTTGATTTTTATGACATAATATAAAATAAAAATAAAATAAATGTTGAACTTAATTTTTTTTGAAATTTATGACATAATCTAATAATAATAATGAAAATAACTAAAATAACTTCTTTTTTAAAATATTTTTATAACATAATCTAAAATACGAGAAAAAAATGGAAAAATCTTTATGTGATTTTACTATTATGATTTCTATGTATTTATTTATTTATTTTTATTTTTAAAAGAAATAACAAAAGAATAAATTGATTAAAATGTTTTAAGAAACAAAAGAAAAGAATGAACAGTTAACCCAAAATGCGAGGCTCGAGACCGACCATTCGAGGGTTCCACCGAAATGCTAGATTCCAATGGTCCTCTCCTTTCATTTTTGTTTAGAAAAAGGTTTGATAAAGTTATGTTGGATTTGTGAAATGGTCTTGAAGTGATTCACATTATTTTTTAAACGGATTTGGAAATTGAGGAAAGTTAAAAATGATCTTGAATGTATCTGAGAATATGGACGATAGATAAAGAAATTTCCTAATTAATCGACTAAGCATGAAATTAATTTGATTAAAAAAAAATTATTAAAAAATTCTAAGAAAAGGTAAACAAATAATTAAAAAAACTTAATCATTTTAAAATCTAAACACCAAATTAACTACTAAAGAAATGCTAAATAAAATAAGCAAAGCATAAAATGGTCAGTGGGTGTAAATATGAATGAGGAGGGGGTATTAACAACATACCGTCAAACGCTTTTACCACGAGCGCACTGGGTTCATCTCTGACCCTTGGTAAGATAATTTAGCAAGCGCTCTTTTTGGTAGAACATTGAGGGATGATCTAGTGTCAACTAAGACCCTGACCAGAGCATCTTCTTGGCACTTTATGGATACATGTAAGGCGCGGTTGTGATTCTGCCCTTCCTTGGGCAGCTCTTCATTGCTGAAACTTAGAGTGTTGCAAGTCATGATATTGGCGACCACCCCATCGAATTGGCCAACCGTTATATCCTGAGTAACATGAGCTTGAGCAAGCACTTTCAGTAGAGCCTCCCTATGAGCTTGGGAATTCAGAAGCAAGGACAAGATAAATATTTTTGACGGTGTTTGATGTAACTAATCGACTATCTTGTAGTCACTTTTCTTTATCATTTTCAGAAATTCAATCGCTTCATCTGATTGCATCGCCAGTTGTACCCCTCCATATTCTGGGGCAGGAACTGCAGTTGTAGCTTCCCTTATTGGTTCTTGAGGGATTATATTGACATCGGGAGTATAAATCTGACCACCGTGGGTCATTCTGCTTGTCCCTGCAATGTTCGTGATATTGGTGTCAACATTCTCCAAGATTTTCTCACCTTCA
The DNA here is from genome assembly GCF_024323335.1 of Lathyrus oleraceus. Classification (NCBI taxonomy): domain Eukaryota; kingdom Viridiplantae; phylum Streptophyta; class Magnoliopsida; order Fabales; family Fabaceae; genus Lathyrus; species Lathyrus oleraceus. The sequence continues at coordinate 249,631,173 of NC_066582.1, read as the reverse complement.
ACATCTTTGGGTTCTTCATCTACCACTCCATCTACCACAGTTATGTCATATTTCCAAGGCACCGCCTTGGTGCTTTCAAAGGGAAAGGGGGTAGGCATACAAACTACCACGGGTGATGGATGAACAACATCTTTCTTTGGTAAGTTATCTCAACATGTTCTGGTAGATTGAAAAAGGGTTCAATGACTGAAATTTCCTCATTTTTTGCAGGACCACAAACTTGTAAAACACCTTGATCCATCAAGTTTTGAATATCAGTTCGTACCACTTTACATCCCCTTGGATAAACGACACATTCTTCACAATTGTCGTGACAGGTATCAATCAAACTAGCTCCCACCAATCTTGCATGGAGTGCTAGCAATGGAGTTTTAACATCTACAACATTTTTTATTATACAAACATCAGAAACATCCTCAGTGGCATTAACATCACCATGCGCCGGCATAGGGTTACTTTTTACGTTGGGTCCAACATCTCGGAATGAAAGGATCTTCTTCTCAACCAGCTCTCGCACAATATGCTTCAAAGCATAACATCCCTCTAAATCATGCCCAGGGGCACCCTCATGGAAAGGACAATGGGCATCTTGGTTGTACCATGAAGGTAAAGGATTTGGTGGAGGACCCAAAGGTCTGGGAGTCACCAACCCTTTTTGCAGCAACGATGGGTATAACTCAGTGTACGTCATAGGGATTCAAGCGAAAGGAGGTCTTCATCTTTGTACCCTATTTTGATTTGGAAGATTTTGTGGATGCGAAGCTTGTGCCCTTGGCTGTTGATAAGCGGGTGGCATGGGTGCTTGCTGGTATACTGGTGCTTGTTGAATAGGTTGATAGACAGGAGCTTGTGATTGGTTGAAAGTTGGCGTGGCTGCTGCCACATACAGTTGTTGAATATACTGCACTGGATAAGTGGGTTGTTGTTGAGCAATTTGTTGTTGTTGCTTCTTCCACGAGTGACTCCTTCTTTGACTGGTCGACAATGCGTTTGTTTCGCCCTCTTCCTTTCTTTGAAAACCTCCGAAAAACTTTTTGACATTATTACTGGATGTTTCAGTGGTGGTTATCATTTTGCCATTCTTCAATCCAAGCTTGACTTTTATGCCCACGGCAACCAAGTCAGAGAAACTTGCCGATACACTACTCACTATCCTTTCATAGAACATGGGATTTACTATATCCATGAACCAATCCGCTAACTCCTTCTCGACAAGGGGTGGTTCAACTTGCGAGGCCACTTCCCTCCATCGTTGTGCATATTCCTTAAAAGACTCGTTGTCTTTCTGGGACATGCTGAGAAATTGCCTCCTATCCGGAGCCATATCCATGTTATACTTATAATGCTGGATGAAAGCATCAAATAAGTCTTGGAAACAGCGAATTCTACTTTGATCAAGGCTTAAGTACCATTTAGAGGGAACACCCCTCAAGCTGTCTTGGAAGCAATGTATCATAAGTTTATCGTCTTCCACGTACGCCGCCATTTTCTGATAGTACATAATGAGGTAACTTTTAAGACATGAGTGGCCCTCGTACTTATCGAAATCCGGGGTCTTGAATTTTGCGGGAATCACGAGACGAGACACTAGGCACATCTCCCTAGTAGCAACACCAAAAACTTGGTCACCTTCCATAGCCCTTAACCTTTTCCCAAGAATCTGAAAATTCTCCTTCATTCCTCTTATGTCTTCATGCCTTTCATCATCTTCGTCATAAAAATCTGGAGCATGTTGTTGATCTTTAAAATAAGGTTGCACATGTGTGTGGACAAGGGGTGGCGCAAATGTGTGGACCACGGGATGAGCTTCATTGATGGTTGGTAGAGGGACTGTTTGCTGAGTGGATTGTACAACGCCAGGGGCACCTTCAACTGGAGGTGTAAAGTCGGGAGGTAAATCGAAGACTGGCCAAGTAGTGGGCACTATCCTTGCAGGTTGGGGTTCAATCGTAGGACCGGTGATTTCTGAAACGATTGCCGTTTGGGTGTCCAATTTGGCCTTAATGACTTGTAGTATTTCCATGACTTGACCCATGTTTCCTCGTAGGTCCTCAAGTTCTGAGCTTACTCTCTCTAATTCTTGTTCTTGATCTGCCATTCTTTGACAAGCGATGGCTCTTATGTTGTAGTGGTGTTGAGGACTCAGTGTGTAACAACTGAATAGAGAAAACGGAATGAGTTTTTATTTATTTATATGGAGAATGCATGAATGTATGTATGAATGCATTTTATGTTTATTTATTTTTAGGGATTCTTATAAACTTTGCAATTGTTGAGCACACACTTTGAAAGTAATGTGAACAAAAACAGAAGACAATAGTCAGAAGCTGATGCAAAAATTCAATACCCATTCATTCAATGAAGCCAAAGAGTACGAAGTATACAGTCAAAGTGGGTACAAAACATTAAGCCAAATACAAAAATTGGAAATAACACGAAGCAAACAACTTAAAGAGTCTTCTTAGCAACTCGCTTTTTGTGGGCCTTCAATTCTTCTTTGAATCTTCACATCATCCTTTCGCAAAGAAAAACAAGGCCACGAGCCGAAGGATGAGTGTTATTTTCATCATGTCCTCTAGAGAATTTTCTAATTTCCATGGTAAGTCTATGGCCACGCCATTACAAAACTCTATGAGGTTAGCCAACTTCGTACGGTATGCAACAACACTTGGATGCAGAAGGTTGATGGTGCATTCATACTCATCCAATATCTCATTCAAATGCTTCCTATGATTTAGCCAACCCATGCTTTGGCTCTTCAGAGACTCATACTGTTCCTTCCAATAACTAGCTAGCTCCTTGTTGGTATTCAACTCACCACACTTCTCTTCCCAGGCTTTAGGACATATTTGAGAGGCTCTTTGGGCTCGTTCCTTAAGACGTCTTTCGCGCACCACTTTAGCTTCAGAGCTTCGAAGTTGCTCCTTCACTTATTGGATTTGGGCTTCAAGCTCCTCCCTTACCTCCTTCTTTTGCTTAGTGGCTAGGTCCCACTAATGTTTCCACTCTTGTCCATCTCTTTTGGCCTTAGCTAACTCATCATGGAGTGAACCTAATCCACTATCAGCCTAATCTAGGCACTCCAAGGCTCTTTCCTTGAGATCTTTCTCAATTCTGTTCTTCTTACGACTCTCCTCCAGAAGTTCCTTCCTTTGGTTACTCTTCCTCTTGAGAATCATATTTTCCCCAGTTTCTTTGTAGAGTTCAGATTGCAGATCCTCTTTCTCCTTTCCAAGTTTAGCTACCATGGCTCGAAGTTCTTCCACCTCTTCAAGAGAAACAGGGACTGGTTTTGGTGAAGTAGACTTTAGAGGAATCTCTATAGAAAAAGGGAGCTTCACAACTTTGATCCTCTCTGAGACCCATTGCTGATAAGGAACCCTTGTTGCACCATTCTTCTTTACTAATTATGTTCCTTTGGTATGCACCTTTTCCCAGGATCGGATGATCTTACGGAGGAGAAAAGGATCATTGGTTCCCATATCATTCAAAACCATATCTTCTAACTCTTTATCATCGGGCTTCCCACATATAGGGTATCCAAACTGTCGCAGAGCTAACATGGGGTTGTAGCTGATGCAACCTTTAGATCCTATTAGTGGTACATTTGGGAAACTACCACAACTGATAATGATTTCTTCAACATTCAGCTTGTGTCGGTACCAAATGATATCCTTACTAGACAAAGACACCAGAGTTCTTGCCCACTCCCCATTGGACATTTCACTGATGTGAGCATTAGGCTTGAACACATATGAGATAAGCCAATTATAGAGCAATGGAAGGCAACATATCAATATTCCATTCTTATTTTGATGTCGAGTATGCAAAGTATGAAAAGTGTCAGCTAGTAGTGGAGGAACCAAACTTTGTTTATCCTTCCAAACGGCCCAAAAGATACTTATGGCAGCTGAATCTATAAAACCTTCATGTGTTGGGAACAATACTAGCCCATATATGAGAAGAGCTAGTATATTTGCCAATGCATCCTAATGATGTATCACAAACAGCCTTTCTGCTTCTTCTTCTAGGTGAGCCCTCCAAAAACCAAAGAGATTCTCCCTTTTCTTCCAATTAGCCAATGCATCAGATATGGGGATGTGGAGTGCAAGGGCTAGCATCTCTACCTCAGGTACCTGACCAATTCTATTATACGGTGTCTTTCCTTTCATAGAAAATCCCAAGAGCCGGTCGAATTCCTCCAAGGTTGGAGTCAACTGAAAGTCTTGGAATAAGAAACTTCGAAGCGGAGGATCATAGAACTGAGCTAAAGCGGTGATCGCTGGTGTTTGAACATCTACTGAGAGGAGATCCAAAATCTGGCCAAACTTTCCTTGCAAAGTAACCCTGAAGCATGCGGGAAGTTCATTCAAAAGTCTTGATATGTTGGCAATATCTGGCATTTTGGCTTTGAATGGTAATGCTTTCCTTCTTTCTGAACCCATTACAAACTTTTTGAGCTAGCAACTGCGTATTCAAAAATTCCTTGAAAACAAAATTTTGTATGAGTGTCATGATGTTATGCAAATGATCATGAATGCATGGTATTTGGTTTTGGGATATCATAAGGTAACTTAAAACACCTTATTTGGTAGGCTTCTTAATAGATAGTTCTAAGTTGGTTACCCATAAACCCACTCACAGGATAGTTTCTACATTTTTGATAAGGTTCCCAGAGTCATGGACCATAGTCGTATCAACATCATGCAACAGGCTAGTCGCTTTATGACAAGAGTGACGAAAGGCCTCTTCTGGGTGGGGTTTTCATGTTGGATGCAACAAGGAGAGGCCTTTGGAGTCCAACATTACGCAACCACCAAAGCAGAAACTGGTTCTAAGAGGGGCTCCTAGAGTCATGGACCCTTCATGAATCAACGTCATACGACAGACTAGCTGTCTTATAACGAGATCTACAAACATGTCTACTCTAGAGAAGTCTTCATGCTAGACACGCAAGGAGTGGCCCTTGGGGACTAACACTACACAACTTCCAATTCTAAACTTATGTGTTCTCTCTTCTTTTTCCAAAGCTCGGGTGTAAAGCTTTATTCATGATATCAAAGATCCCAAAGCCCACATATGAACATATATACAGATATACAAATGCGATAAAGTAGGGATAAAGAAATCATACAACAAAGGAAGAAAAATAAACAAGCAAAGCTAACACACATACGAAAACTTAACTGAACTAGGGTTGACTCACTTAAGGATGTTCCTGTCCCCAACAGAGTCGTCATCTGTCGCACCTCGAAAAATGAGAACACGACTTTGCGGAGCGCAATCGCACGCTCGCGGGATGGACTGAACAGAGTCGCCACCGAACTTTATTTATTCCCAAAATGGGAAAGGGAAAATATCGATAAAACCCCTAAAAGAAAGGATAAGATATGGTCATCGCAACCAATATCAGGGTTCGGGAGTCGGTTACGCAAGGGGAAGGTATTAGCACCCCTCACGTCCATTGTACTCAACGGGAGCCATTTAGTTAGTTTCGATGAATGTTAGCATGTTGTTAGTTTCTAATCTACTACTTATTTGGGATAGGGAAAGAGAGAGAAGAGAAATGTTTTTGAATTTTTATTAATGAGAGAAGACCTAAAAAGTTTTTTATTATTAGGGGCCTGAGAAAGGAACTAAACCTAATTTTTTTATTAATGGGCCTGACAAGATTTCACAATCCTGCTCCTACGTATCTCAATAGAGAACTCAAGGCTTACGTAGTTCTAGGTAGAAAATGTTTATTTGTTGGTCGATTTTAGCGGAAGCTATATTGTATTAATCGATGAAAAATATTGTTTTACCCAAAACAGATGAGGAGCGGACGTATACCACACATCGAATGGATTTACAAATCAACATTCGGAAAAACGTCATTTATCTCAACTCAACAATTATGGACGAAACATTGTTTCACGTCATCTTAAGACAATATGTCTTTTGTTTATGAAAAGGTTTTTCAAATTAATTGTACGGCGGCGAGAAAAGAGTTTGATGTGTTGGATGTATTTTATAGGTGAATGATGAATATTTGATGAGAACGAGACATGAGCCTCGGGATCAATCACTCGGGGTTCCACCGGAATGCTAGATTCCAATGGTCCTTTTTCATTCGAATTAGTTGAGAAATTTGTTTGATGGACAACGAACGCTTGATAAGAATCAATTGCTCAAAGGGTTACATCAGAATGCGAGATCCCAACGGCCCTTATTTGTCCAAGTTAATTAATGTGTTTTTTAAAAAGAATGAACAGTTATTCCAAAACGCGTGGTTCAAGACCGATCATTCAAGGGTTCCTACCGGAATGCTAGATTCCAATAGTCCACTTCTTTTGAGTTATTCAAAAAAATGTTTTAATATTTTAACTTAAATAGTAAAGCGTTTTAATTGGGATAAGAAACAAATTAATCAGATTAAAATGTATAACTTGGGATAGGATCAAAGTTTAAGAAGGTAGTCATAAGTATTTTATTCTATTAATTAGTCAACATTATTACTAGATATTTATTTAATTATTTATTCGTAATATTCTAACAATAATAAATAAAACTACAAAGAAAATGATATTATATGAAAATAATAATTCTATAGTTATTCAAACATTTAGAGAAAATAACAAGAAATTAAGTTGAAGAAAAATACAATTATATTCTTGTATGCCTAGTAAAATAAAGTGAGAGAATAAGACCAATTCAATATTAGACATATGCATATTATTTATAAAAAAAAAATCTGAAAATAAAACAATTAAATAGTTTTTTATTCTCTTTAAAATCTACCTAAAATAACAACAAAAGAAAATAAATTAAACATAACCTTTTTATTTTTCTAACATAATCTAATGATAATAATAAATATATTTAAATTAACTCTTTTTATATTTTTATAACATAATTTAAAATAATGATGAAAATAAATAAATTAACTATTTTTTTAAATAATATTTATAACACAACCTAAAAATAATAATGAAAATAACTAAATTAACTTTTTTAAATATTTTTATAACACAATCTAAAAATAATGATAAAAATAAATTAATCTTTTTTAATGGTTTTTATAACATGATCTAAAACTAAAATAAAATAAGTGGTAAACTTATTATTTTTTGGAATTTTTAGTGACATAATCTAAAACTAGAATAAAATAATTGGGAAACTCTTTTTTTTGGAATTTTTTATGACATAACCTAAAATTAAAATAAAATAAATGGTGAACTCTTTTTTATGAAATTTTTAATGACATAATCTAAAATTAAAATAAAATAAATAGTAAACTCTTTTTTTTGGAATTTTTATGACATACCTAAAATTAAAATAAAATAAATGGTAGACTCTTTTTTTTGGAATTTTTTATGACATAATCTAAAATTAAAATAAAATAAATGGTAGACTCTTTTTTTTGGAATTTTTTTATGACATAATCTAAAATTAAAATAAAATAAATGGTAAACTCTTTTTTTGAAATATTTCATGACATGATCTAAAATTATAAGAAAATAAATGCTAAACTTATTTTTGATGAATATTCATGACATTATCTAAAATTAAAAGAAAATAAATGCTAAATTATTTTTGATGAATTTTTATGACATGGTCTAAAAATAAATGGTAAACTTAATTTTTTGGAATATTTCATGATATGATCTAAAATTAAAAGAAAATAAATGCTAAACTTATTTTTGATGAATTTTTATGACATGGTCTAGAAATAAATGGTAAACTTAATTTTCTGGAATATTTTATGACAGGATCTAAAATTAAAAGAAAATAAATGGTAAACTTATTTTTGATTTTTATGACATAATATAAAATTAAAATAAAATAAATGTTGAACTTAATTTTTTTTGAAATTTATGATATAATCTAATAATAATAATGAAAATAACTAAATTAACTTCCTTTTTAAAAAAAATTTATAACATAATCTAAAATACGAGAAAAAATGGAAAAATCTTTATGTGATTTTACTATTATGATTTATATGTATTTATTTATTTATTTTTATTTTTAAAAGAAATAACAAAAGAATAAATTGATTAAAATGTTTTAAGAAACAAAAGAAAAGAATGAACAGTTAACTCAAAACGCGAGGCTCGAGACCGATCATTCGAGGGTTCCACCGAAATGCTAGATTCCAATGGTCGTCTCCTTTCATTTTTGTTTAGAAAAAGGTTTGATAAAGTTATGTTGGATTTGTGAAATGGTCTTGAAGTGATTCACATTATTTTTTAAACGGATTTGGAAATTGAGGAAAGTTAAAAATGATCTTGAATATATCTGAGAATATGGACGATAGATAAAGAAATTTCCTAATTAATCGATTAAGCATGAAATCAATTTGATTAAATAAATTTTATAAAAAAATTCTAAGAAAAGGTAAAGAAATAATTAAAAAAACTCAATCATTTTAAAATCTAAACACCAAATTAACTACTAAAGAAATGCTAAATAAAACAAGCAAAGCATAAAATGGTGTGTGGGGTGTAAATATGAATGAGGAGGGGGTATTAACAACATACTTCAATTGGGCCCAAACCCAATAAAAACTCAAGATAACAAAAAAGAAATAAATAAATAAATAAATGAATAAATATATAAAATAATAAAATAATAAACTCTTTTCTTTACCATTCATCTTCAAACTTAATATTCAAAATAGAAGATAAGAAAAATTCAAACGGAACACAATAAAGACTACATAGTAACGGAAAGAGTAAAGTGAACCAAAAAAGGGAAAGAAGGAAAATAGATTTACCGAACCGAGATCGTGAAAGCGGCGGCGGACTTGAGGTTGACTCTTATAGTTGACGCTAGTGAGGGTGGTGGTCAGCGTCGTGCGAATGTGAGTTTAAGGTGTTGGCAATGCTTATGTGTGCAACGGTCATGCGGAGGGAGAGGCTTGGTGTTGTTGTGTGAGTATGATGAGGAAAGTTATGTTGTCATGAGGGTGGTGGTTTAAGGTTATCTTTTTATGGTGAGGAAAGTTGGATCCGTTATTTAGTGGCAAAGGTTGTTAGCAATCAATGGAGTTCTCACCACCCATTTTCATTGCAAGGAGTCTGTATTATGGAGACTTGTGGATATTGAAGTGGAAAGAAGAGTTTCTCCTTTTCGGTGTTGCAGGCGGGTCCCCCTTTTATATCAAGGGAAGAAGAAAAATACATGGAAGATAAAGTAGGAGCTAGTAAATGATAAAAGTGGCATTCCTCTTTTCCTCTTTCTTATTGTTTTATTTTATGGAGTCCTTTTATTAGTGGTTGTGAATGATTTTAAGTGGAGAGAGATATCCACAGTTTAGGAGATATCCATTGGTGAGTGTCATTCACATACATTGTCGTGGAAAAAAACAAGATGTAAGGAATGTGTTTGTGTAACTTTTTTAGGGAGTATTGTTTGTATGCCTAAAAGAAGAAATAATGGGTGAGTGGATCTATTATTTTTCATGATGAAGGAAAGTTTTGTTTGGCTGTGAAGTTTTACTTAAAAGAGCCTATGCCATTTTCCCTTTGTTTTTTTTTTTTTAATTTAAACACAACAAAACAAACTTCTAGCTGGCGCCACGTGGCAAAAGTGTTTTTTTTTGTTTCCCTTGTCTCCAACTTTCTAACACAATATATATTCATAATTAGTTTTTTTCTAAATTATCATACCAACAATATATTAGTATAGTACCTTATGAATTAAAAGAATTTAAAGATAAAAATTCACATAAAATTAAATAGTCAAAAATTAAATTGAAACCAAAGTATAGATAATTTTATTTAATTGTTTCAAATATTTTGACAAAACGATAAAATAAAATGACTCAAAGTTAATAAAATCGAGCGCAAAAATTCTTGAAAAATAAATAAATTGCATGTACCAAAATGATCAACGCGAAATAAATCTCTAAGAAATATACAGCGTTTGAACCAATTTTGAAATAAAATTTGACTGGTTAAAAGGCTCAGACTGACCGAAATGCGACCGAAAAAGTAGTCGAGAAATTAAAATGAGCACGCCAGGTTAAACTACGCAAACCGTAGATTAATAAAATTTACATCTGCAAGATCGACCTTGAAAATTTTAGCCCGCTAATTTCACGTATTTTTGAGGATTGGTTCGATCGGTCTATCCGTAAATCCGAAAATTTATTTTGGTTGAAATTCCTAGGCATTATGCAATATGAAATGCATGATATGATGTGTAGATGATGCGAAACTCATCATGGGTGTATCGATTTACTGAATGAGGGGAAAAATCGGGGTATGACAAGATGCATGCAAAACGACAGTGTTGGAGGTAGTTTTAGAAGTTATAAAATTAATGATGCACGTTATCCAAGTTTACACGCTTAGGGGAGAAATTATTACAGCCCATGATGGAGATATAATCCCCAAATCAGCACACTGCTCGAGGATATTTCAAGGGTCTGTCTTTTGATTTCTGCTAGACAGCTGTCTAAAAGATCCAAAGTCAGACGCATGATGCCCCACGTGTTGATTTATCTGATCTTCAGGAATACCAAAGGATTGGATCCTGAGGATTTCTGATTCAGATAACTCATAACTGGTAGAAGTATCAGAGTCAGATCCAGAGACCAGATGTTTAATTCAGAGCCTTATTTTGCTATTTTAGAGAAGCACATTTGGGTTATTCTGGGTAAATTTGAATGTTTAAAATTTTCAAAATAAAAGAGAATTTGTCTTCAGCGAGGGGTTTAGTAAAAATGTCAGCCCATTGATGGTCTGTATCAATTTTTTTTAATGATATTACCCCTTTCTGAACATAGTCTCTAATTAAATGATGTTTTATTTTTATGTGCTTAGCTTTGGAATGCAAGATATGATTCTTACTTAAACAGATGGCAGCAGTATTATCACAGAAGATAGGAACGTTACTCTCAAAAATCAGAAGGTCTTCTAGTTGATTTTTCATCCAGAGCATCTAAGTAGTGCATAGTGACGCTGATATATATTCTACTTATGCAGTAGACAGGGCGATGGTTGACTGTCTTTTGCTGGCCCATGATATGAGATTATTTCCCAGGAACTGATAGTTCCCAGATGTACTTTTGTGTTCCATTCTGTCCCCTGCATAATCTGCATCGCAATAACTAGAGAGCCTATACTCTGATGTTTTCTCATACATCAGGCTAAGGTTAGGGGTTCCTTTCAGATACCTTAGGATTATTTTAACAATTGTTAAGTGAGACTCCCTAGGATCTGATTGGAATCTGGCGCAAAGACATACACTAAAAAGAATATCAGGCGTGTTGCAGTCAGATAGAGAAAAGAGTCTATCATACCACGATAGAGCTTCTGACAAACCTTCTGACTAGTTTCTTCTTTCTCGAGAATGCAGGTTGGATGCATGGGTGTCTTAGCAGGTTTGCATTCTGCCATTTCGAATTTCTTCATAATGTCTTTTATGTACTTACTTTGATATACGTAGGTAGCTTCTAAGGTTTGATTGATTTGAATTCCCAGAAAGAACTTTAGTTCTTACATTAAGCTCATTTCAAATTCTGCCTGCATTAGCTCAGAGAATTCTTGACATACATAGGGGTTATTTGAACCAAAAATAATGTCATCAACATATATCTGGCCTATCATGAGATCATTTCTAATGTTTTTTCAAAAGAGTGTAGAGTCAACCTTTCCTCTAATAAAATCATGTTCCAGGAGAAAGTTACTCAATTTTTCATACCGAGCTCTAGGAGCTTGTTTTAGTCCATACAATGATTTCTTTAGTTTAAAAACGTGTTTTGGACATTTAGGATTTTCAAAGCCTGGAGGTTGATTGACATACACTTCTTCTGATATATAACCATTAAGGAATGCACTCTTGACATCCATCTGATATAGTTTGATGGAATGATTTATAGCAAATGAAACAAGTAAGCGAATAGATTCTAACCTGGCGACTGGGGAAAAGGTTTCATTGTATTCAATGCCTTCTTGTTGATTGTAACCATGTGCCACCAGTCCTGCTTTGTTTCTGACTACTTCTCTTTTTTCATTCAGTTTGTTTCTGAATACCCATCTGGTTCCAATAATATGAGTTCCTTTAGGCTTTGGGACGAGATCCCATACATCATTCTTTGAGAATGGATCCAGTTCTTCTTTCATTTCCAGAACCCAGTCATTGTCTTGAAGTGCCTCATCACAGGAAGTAGGCTCGATCAGAGATACTACTCCTAGAGGAGTTTCTTCAGATACTTTGAATGTTGACCTAGTTCTAACGGGTTCATCCTTGTTTCCCAGAATCAAATCTTCAGAGATGTTGGGGCGACTTCTTGATCTTTTCTGGATAGTTGAAGCTTCAGTTGAATCTGGACTTTGTTTGTCAGATTCTTCTGATGCTTTAGTCTTTTCGTCAGAGTCTGCAAGAGTTATCTTCAAATCTGCAAGTTTCTCAACTAGCTTTGACTTTACAGGGTCAAACTTATCATCAAATCTAACATGTATTAATTATTCCACAATTTTGGTTTCTGTGTTGTATACTCTGTAGCCTTTAGAGCGTTTTGAGTATCCTAACATAATACCTTTTTGTGCTTTTGAATCAAACTTGTTCAGATGTTCTTTAGTATTGAGAGTAAAACAAGGGCATCCAAAAGGATGGAAATATGAAATGTTGGGTTTTCTTCCCTTACACAGTTCATAGGGAGTGTTTTCCAGAATAGGTCTTATAGAGATTCTATTCTGAATATAACACGATGTATTTACTGCTTCAGCCCAAAAGTGCTTAGCCATATTTGTCTCATTGATCATGGTTCTGGCCATTTCTTGGAGTGTCTTATTCTTCCTCTCTACAACTCCATTTTGTTGTGGAGTTCTAGGGCAGAAGAAATCATGGGATATTCCATTAGAATCAAATAGTTCCTCAAAGAATTTATTTTCGAATTCGCCACCATGATCACTTCTGACTTTGATAATTTTAGAGTTAAATTCGTTTTGCACTTTAGAATAGAAGCTAGTGAATATAGAGTGAGACTCACTCTTGTGCTTTAGGAATTTTACCCATGTTCAGCGACTAAAATCATCAACAATGACTAGTCTGTACTTCTTTCCATTGACTGACGTTATCTTAACAGGCCCAAAAAGGTCAATGTGAAGAAGTTCCAGAGGCTTAGAGGTGGAAACAACATTTTTCTTTTTAAAAGATGTTTTAGAAAATTTTCCTTTCTGACATGCCTCACACAGAGCTTCTGAAGAAAACTTCAGCTTGGGTAGACCTCTGACTAACTCGAGTTTATTTAGCTGAGAGAGTTTTCTCATGCTAATGTGGCCCAAGCGTCTATGCCATACCCATTTCTCTTCGTGAACAGAGATCAAACATTTTACATTTTGATCTTTTAGATCTGAAAGATTTATTTTGTAAATGTTGTTTTTCCTCTTGCCATTGAATAGAATTGTTCCATTGTTCTGATTAATTACTTTACAAGTTTTTTGATTGAAGATTACATCATAACCGTTATCACTTAATTGGGTTATTGATAAAAAGTTATGCATTAATCCTTCTACGTAGAGAACATCAGATATAGAGGGAAGAGTTCCATTACCAATAGTTCCGGAGCCTCTGGTTCTTCCTTTTTGATTTCCTCTGAAACCTACAAAGCCATCATCTTTAAATTCCAAGATTTGGAACATATACTTTATTCCCGTCATGTGTCGCGAGCAACCAGAGTCCAGGTACCATGATTGGTGTCTTAAATATGTTGCATAAGATATCTGCAACATAAACAATCTTATCCTTTGGTACCCATAATCTTTTGGGTCCTTTGTGATTAGTTTTCCTATAGTTTCTTAGAACTTTAGGTTTTCTAGCATTATCAAAACGTTGTGCTTGTTCATTTGTGTAGTGATAAGAAAAAGGAGATTTGGGTTTGTCATTTGTGGACGTTTTATCTACACTAGGATCCTACCTTATTCCTCTTTTATTATTCTGACTGACTCCATAAATCATGGATGCCATTCTGCTTCTTTCTATCCCATTTTTCAGAAACTTTTGAAAAGATTTTTCATATTTATATATCATTGTGTTATAAGTTTGTGGGGCTTGAGATAAATCTTCTTCAAGTTTTAAACATTATTTATTTGTGGAGTCTCTTTCTTTTGTCAGAGTTAGATTTTCATCTTTTAGTTCTGAAACCTTCATCTCAAGTTTATCACATTCTTCGATGGTTCCTTCAAGAACCCTTTTTAGAGCTTTAAATTTTTGTTTAAGTTTCTGATATGAGTTCAAAGATTCAGAAAGGCATGATTCAAGGTCAGAGCGAGAAAGATCAGAAAATACCTCTTCAGGATCAGACTCTCCATCTGATGTATTTCCATAGGTGGTAGCCATGAATGCAACATTTGCCTGTTCTTCAGAGTCTGATTCAGAAGAATCAGATCCACTGTCGTCTCAGGTGGCCATCAGTCCCTTTTTCGTTTTGAATGAGCTTTTCTTGAAACTTTTTCTTCTAGAGCTCTCCTTTTTCAGCTTTGGACATTCGTTTTTGTAATGACCTGTTTCCTTACATTCAGAGCATGTTATTTCTTTGTTTGATTTACCTCTGGAAGTTGATTCTGAGTGATCTCCCTTGGATCTTGGTCTTCTGAAGTTATTATTCCTTTTCCTCCAGAGTTGTTTTACTCTTCTGGTCAAAAGGGACAACTCTTCTTCTTCGTCAGAGTCTTCCTTTTCAGAGTCGTCATTGTCTTCCTCTTCAGCTTGGAAGGTTTTGTTCCTTTCTGGTTTGCGTCTTTCAGATATGGACTTTAGTGCTACAAACTTGATCTTCTTTTGAGGCTCATCTTCCTTAAGTTCTATCTCGTGACTTCTGAGTGAACTAACGAGTTCTTCAAGGCTTATATTATTCAGGTCCTTTGACAATTTTAATGTTGTGACCATGGGTCTCCACTTCTTTGGCAAGCTTCTGACTATCTTTTAGACATGATCTGCAGTTGTGTAGCCCTTGTCCAGAACCTTGAGTCCTGCAATTAAAGTTTGAAATCTAGAAAACATTACCTCTATAGCTTCATCGTCCTCCATCTCGAAGGCTTCGTACTTCTGAATTAGAGCCAGAGCCTTTGTCTCTTTGACTTGAGAATTTCCTTCCTGAGTCATCCTCAGGGAGTCAAGTATTTCTTTAGTTGTTTCCCTGTTGGTGATCTTTTCATATTCATTGTAGGAAATGGCATTCAACAGTATTGTTCTGGATTTGTGATGGTTTTTGAAGTCGCGCTTCTGATCATCTGTCATATTGCTTCTGGCAATGGAAACTCCAGCGTCAGATACAGGAGGTATGTAGCCAATAGTAACTATGTCCCATAGATCAACATCATAGCCCAGAAAGAAACTTTCAATTCTATCTTTCCAGTAATCAAATTTTTCTCCATCAAAGATTGGAGGTTTAACATTGTAACTATCTCTTTCATTGGTGTTGGCCATAGTGTTTTTCTCACGCTGGATCTCTCTACACTGTTAAGTGTTTGATTAGAAAATAAATAACAGAGCCGAAGCTCTGATACCAATTGAAGGTAGAGAAAAAAAAGAAAGGGGGGTTTGAATTGTTTTAGGAAAATGAAAACTTTTTAGAACTTAGACACACGCAAAAACAAAATAATTCAACACATAATTTTTATACTGGTTCGCTTTAAATTCAAAGCTACTCCAGTCTACCCGCCCAAGGTGATTTCTCCTTCAAAAAGGACTCAATCCACTAATCCTGAAAGATTACACAAACAACAATCTAAGAGAATAATAATCCCTTAGCCCTCTCAAGTAATCAGACTTCACAAAGTCACTTGAGGAAATATCTTAGCAATAATATGTTCACAGTAATGAATAGTGCTTCTAACAATAAGCAAAGATTACACAAGATAAGAACACAAATATTCTCACGTTTAGAGCAGTAGCTCGTGAGAGAATGAAATAATGAATGGTGGAAGTATTGTATTCTCGTGTGTTTCATGTGTCTTCTTTGGGAGGCGTTCCATCCTTTTTATAGGAGAGTGAGAATACCATTGGGTGATGTTAATGTCAGAATCTTGGGCATTGATGGATGATTAACGTCATCAATCTTCGTGTTCTTTCCAAAGCAGTATTTGGAGCGCCATAACTTCCTTCTAAAAATAGTTTCTTTCCATAAGCGAGTTTCTTCAATGTTAAGCTTTCTTGAATCAGAGGGTCTTATAGTCAGAGTCTTCATTTAGCGATTTGCAATTTCAAAGGATGCTTGTTGCTAACTGTCTTTAAAGTTTCTCTTTAATTGACTTCTTCAGAGCGTACGTCTTCAGAGTCTAGATTCATTCTTCCCCTTCAGAGTGTCTAACTTCTTTAGTTTAGCTAACGCATGCGTTTGATCAGAGTCAGAGCTTCTAGTCACGTATCTTCTGAGTAGAATCTTAGCGCTTGATTCTGTATCTGATGATTGTCTATCTGATTGATTTGATCAGAGTCCTGCGCACTTAGAAAAATTTCGTTAGGATACCATTTTTGTTTCATCCTTTGTTATCATCAAAATCTTAGAGATACATTATAGAACTAAATTTGTTCTTACATATTTTAATTGATTTTAATTGTTTAAATGCAAAATAAATTATGTTGAGGTTTTGATATTGACTTGTTGAGTTTTACTTGTGTTGTTGGGCCTTGGTCAAGGTTGATTTGACTTTGTTGAGTTAAAATCATTGGATTTAGGGGATTGATGAAATGTACATTTCATCTCCCAAAATGAATGAATGATTTTAATTTGATAAAAGTCCTCCTTTGACCAATTTGTGTTGATTCCACCCCCCCTTCATCTCAATCCCATTCTCTTCTCATTCATTTCATGGACCTATAATGTCTATATATCCTAAGGCTAGTTGATTGCAAAATCAACATAAGTATGGATGATATTAGGTTCACCCCTTTTGTATATTCTTTTTAAGTGTGGTATATTTTAGGAGCATGGTTCATAATACCATGTCTCTAACATGAATTAACACTAAAATTTCTATTGTCCGACCTCAAATAGTTGTGACTTCTACATAAGTCCAATTACGATTGCTTAACATAACACTAAATCTTGACACAAAAGGCATAGCATTCTAGTAAGTGGGATTGTAAGTCTCCCCCCTTTCATGGTATTGTGTGGAAACTTGGCTTTTTTCCCTTCCTTTAGAAGATGTCTTGGTTCAAGGATCCATGCTTCTGACAAGTGGGTTGAGTGTTCTCCAAAGAATGACTTAAACAAAACAAAATCAAAAGCAATACTAACTTATAATCAACTAACAACTAACATTTAATTTCAAGTCATTTACTTCTATGCACTTTAATTTTAGTCTTTATTCATTTGCCATTATTCATATCATTTAACTTGTTTACTTTAATGTTATTTTCACTTTGCTCATTTGAGTCATATCTTGTGATTATACTGTAATTGTATATACTTATTTGTGTTCTTTTGACCTTAATGTACATAATAACAACAAAAACCCTAAAAGACATTTTGTGTGGATTGTTGGTTTGCTCTGAGACACTGGACTTAGAATTAGCCAACACTCCCTATACAAAAGGACTTGGCCAATGCCAACTTTCATAAAACCAAGTGCTTGTGATTAGAACTTCATCTGAAGCAAGTATTATGATCCCACCTGATCTCATCTGCTACATAGTCTTATTGAAGTTGTTACTTTGAACCCATGCCTGGTGCTTATCTTGGACTTCATCTGATACATGGGAGATTATTAAGAAGATCATGGAGTTACTAAGCTTGGATGTGGATATCTTTATTTGATGCCTTGCTCTTCATCTTGCTATTTGTGTATTGATATTTCTTGATTCTAAAGTCCAAGGGAAAAGTGGGTTTCTATATGACCCTTTTGTCTATTAGATTGCATCCCACTGGTCAGATCTTTTCAACTCTTAACTTTTAAATTTATGCTTAGGATTAGACTCTTCATCTCTTCCCTATTTCTTTAATTTCAAATCTCTCCCTCCTTTTAAAATCTTCTTTGCTTGTGTTTTCTAAACTTAGACCATATTGCAAATTAGAAACTTTGGCCTTATGCCATTGCATTTTTAAACTCTTTTCTTAATCAAACTTGTAAATGAACTTAACTATACTTGACTTAAAATTTAAAAAGACAAAAAGAAATAACACTCACTCAAACCTTTTTAGGCCTTTTGTGCCTTTGTTAAACTTAAATTTTTGATTAAAAGCAATGCACTCACTTTGAAATTGTTACCACGAACTACGGGGTTTTGATCCCTCATTTTTATGTTGGTACGTAGGCATAAGTCTGAAGGACTTGTCAAACAAAAATAAATAATAAATGAATTATTTTCTCATCCCTCCACTCTATTTATTGCAAACATCATTTTGTACAAAAATACATATGCACACAAAAAAGGGCTCCCTAGGAGTACCTAGGACACTTTGGGTGTTAACACCTTCTCTCTGTGTAACCAAACCCCTTACCTGTAATCTCTAGCATTTTATTGGTTTTGATTTGAAAACTTCTTATCTTTGGGTTTTGTCCGTACTTTCCCCTTTTCCCTTGGAAACAATAAAAGCGCGGTGGCGACTCTGGTTTTGTTGACGTCCAGCTTATCCATAACTTGATGGTCATGAATTTACCGCCTCATGCACCTCAACCTTCAGCCTACAATTCCATTGCTAACGATGCTTGTAATCTTTGGCATTATAGATTAGGACGCATTTCAGATATAGGTTTAAACACAGTTGCAAAATTGTTTCCTTTCATTCCTTATACAAAGAATAATAAACCTTGTGAATCTTGTCATTTTGGCAAACATAAAAAGTTTCCATTTTCTCATAGTAATACTCAATCTTGTCCCCCCTTTGAAATACTTCATGCTGATGTATGGGGCCCTTTCTCTACTATTTCTTTTCTAGGACACAAATGTTTTTTGACCTTGGTTGATGATAATAGTAGACACACTTGGATCATATTCCTTAAAACAAAAGATCAAGTTAAAACCGTCTTATGCAGTTTATAGCTTACATTGAAAATCAATTCAAAACATCCCTAAAATGCCTCAGAACAGATAATGGTACAAAGTTTCTAACCTTATCTGATTTTCTTTTGTCAACAGACATCACACACCAAAAATCTTGTGTTGAAACACCTCAACAAAGTGGGGTGGTTGAAAGAAAGTGATAACACTAAAATTTACCGTATTTTCGACTCCGATTTCACATGCATTCTAGTCGTTTTATTATCATTTTGTTGTGTTATTGGTATGTTTTCCTTTGTTTTCAGGTTTTTACTTTAATCGGAGCCCCGGTCGAGAAAAGGAGTGAAAAAGAGTCAAAAACCCTAAAATTCAGCATTTTGTGCTTATGGTCTACCCAATGGCGGGCGCCACAGACCAATCCATGACGTGTCCAAGCTCAACCTCCCTCAACTCCCATGTTCTCCACTACATCCACTAAGGCGCCTCACTTTGGCCTTGTGGCGGGCGCCACAAGAGGAAAACAGTTTCCCTCCATTTTCAAGTTGAAGGGCATCCACGTCATTTCCATCTTTTTACTTGCTTATAAATAGAAACTCGAATTCACTTTTACAATCATCCAAACTTAGAACAGAGGCAAACTCAGAAGCAAATTTGTTTCACTTAGGCATATATTCAGTATTTTATAGTGGTAATCGCTTCGCATTGGAGTGTTACCACAATTGTGTAATCAAGTATGTGATAGAGTCTGTAATCGAGTTTGGAGCACTTTGGAAGGAAGTTAATCCTGCCGCCATTTTCATTTCCGCATTGCAATTTACTCAGCCCTCCGATTGGAGCAGGTTTTTATTACTTGTCTTTACTTTATTTATTTCCCGCACTCGCTTTAATTTGTTTATTTCCCGCGCTCGCTTTAAATTATTTATTTCCTCACACTCGCTTTAAATTATTTATTTCCTCGCACTCGCACTACTTTTATTTACTTTCTGCACTCGCACTACTTTTATTTACTTTAATGCACTTTTACTTTACCATGTCTAACTAAATCCAAAAGGTTAGAACGTAAGGATCTTAATTGAACCGATAATTCGTACAATTGTTCGTAGAAACACTTAAGGGCTATTTTAACTTTCAACTTAAGTTTTCCCGCACTTCAATTCCGTTGGGTAAGATCGAAAGTCGTCCAACGTCTTTTTAAACTTAATTGTTTTTAACTATTTCAAAAACAGCGAAGCGCTTTGTCTAGTTCATTAAGAGTTTTTAACATTAAGAAGAAAAGAGATTTTAAAACTATTTTCGGACGCGTTTATAAGTTTAGAGTCTGGTTCGTGAGAACCTCTTTTGGTTAAGAAGTCCAGGTTATAATACTTTTCAACTTAGTCAAGATACTATATTTCTTAAAAATAGGTTTACTACTCTAACGCAATGCGCGCCTTTTTATAAGTGACAATAAAAGGGTTTGATTAGGGAGTACAACTCGGTTTTGAATACGTGAAAGCGACAGTTCCCGTTAAATTAGTTCTTTTCAAAGTAGGAAACATTGCCCATAAGTAGCTCTATTAGCAAGTACTTGGATTATCAATTAATTATGTGAATTACATTCGACCCTGTCTTTATTAATTAATCTTTATTCAACACTTTATTTTTCATTGCACACTCCAAAAACACTTATTTTGATTGCCTTTGATAAACACTATAACAACAGATAACGATAGATTGACACTTGGTCTCTGTGGATTCGATAATCTTTTATATTACTCTGACGCGTTCGTATACTTGCGAAAACCACGCATCAAGTTTTTGGCGCCGTTGCCGGGGACCAATTTCGTCAAATTTCATTTTCCTATTGTTATATCGTTTAGACTTAGGTTATTTCCCGCCGGTCAATGCGAAGAACTCGCAGCACCGGAAGTTTAAATTTAGTAAACCCTCTGGCGGAACCTGAATGTTACGCTCGCGCACGTTTATTCTTTCATAGAATTAAGAGAGCTATGACCGAAGATCAAAACCAAAGACCTCTTAAAGATTTCGCTCAACCATCTAATGAAGAACCTAGTTCTAGTATAGTAAACCCAATAATTCCAGCAAATAATTTCGATATTAAACCATCCCTTTTGCAACTAGTGCAACAGAGACAATTCGCGGGTCTCGCTACCGAGAACCCAAACCAACATTTAAAAATATTTCTTCAATTAGCAGATACTTTTAAAACCAATGGAGCTTCTCCTGAGGCAATACGTTTAAGATTATTTCCTTTTTCCCTCAGAGATAAAGCCCTATCATGGTTAGATTCCCTTCCACCCAATTCCATTACGACTTGGGATAACCTTAGAAGAGTTTTTCTTGCTAGATATTTCCCCCCGAGTAAGACCGCCATTCTTCGAAACCATATAACTAGATTTACCCAAAACCAAGGAGAATCGTTGTTCGAAGCTTAGGAGAGATATAAAGAGTTGTTACGAGCATGCCCACATCATGGCTTAGAAAATTGGTTAATCATTCAAACCTTCTATACTGGACTTCACTATAACACAAAGATGACCATCGACGCTGCCGCAGGCGGTGCTCTGATGAACAAACCTTATCCTGAAGCTAGTGCCCTCATCGAAGACATGGCTCAAAACCATCAATCATGGGGAGTCGAACGAGCGACAGTTGAGAAGAAGGAAGCCCAAGGAGGAGTGCATGAACTGAGCTCTATAGACATGATGCAAGCTAAAATGGACGTATTAGCCCTTAAAGTCGAACATATGTACACAAACCCGAATACTGTAGCCGCAGTTTCGTCGGATTGTGAGATATGTGGAACCAAAGGACACCAATCTGCAGAATGCAGTCTATTAAACGAAACCCACTTTGAGCAAGTGAACTACACCCAAGGGAACCCATATTCGAATACCTATAACCCTGGATGGAGGAATCACCCGAACTTCTCTTATAAAAACAATAACCCTATTCAAAATAATGCACCTCCGAGACCTAGTTATCAAGCCCCTAGATCAAATCAACCTATGCTACCTGTACCACCAAAGCCGAGCCTTGAGAAAATTATGGAAAATTTTATCACCGCTCAAACCTAACAAAACAAGGAGTTCATGAACCAAAACATTCATGTTAACGAATTGATTACTCAGTTAGGAACCAAGGTTGACCAAATAGTTACTCATACCAAGATGCTTGAAACTCAGATCTCTCAGGTAGCTTTAAACCAAGCCCCTTAGACTACACCTGGACGACGATTCCCTGGACAACCCCAACAAAATTCGAGAGGACAAGCCAATGCCATTACCCTACGAAGTGGGAACGCTTATGATGAGCCACCAAACCCAAGATTGAGTGAACCCGAAACTCCTAAGGAATGTACCAAACCCCCGGACAAAGTAAAGGAACCAGAGGAATCTGAAAACCAGGGAGGTCGAGAAAAAGGAGAAGAACCTAAAGATAAAATTTACGTACCACCCCCGCCGTATAAACCACCTATACCATATCCGCAAAGACTCAAACAAACCCAGATCAATAAATAGTATCAAAAATTTATTAAAGTTATAGAAAAACTTCATGTAGAAATCCCTTTCATAGAAGCCATCACCCAAATACCTTCTTATGCAAAGTTTCTGAAAGACATCCTTACCAACAAACGTAGACTTGACGATCCGAAGCCTTTGGAATGTAATGCTATTTCCGAGGACAAATTAGCAAAGAAAGATAAAGATCCTGGAAATTTCTCCATTCCTTGTCTTCTGGGTAATCATATCATCGATAAAGCTTTTCTAGACTTAGGAGCTAGTGTGAGCTTAATGCCTTTAGCAGTTTGTGAGAGGTTAAACTTAGGAGAATTACAACCCACTAAGATGTCACTTCAGTTAGCCGATAGATCTGTCAAGTATCCGATAGGCATTTTAGAAGATGTTCCTGTTAGGATAGGTCAGTTATTTATCCCTACTGATTTCGTTGTCATGGACATCAAAGAGGACAATGATATACCAATCCTTCTAGGTAGACCATTCTTATCGACTGCAGGAGCCATAATAGATGTCAAGAAAGGAAAGTTGACATTTGAGGTAGGTGACGAGAAAATAGAATTTATACTTTCGAAATTTCTTATGGCACCTGTGATGGGAGACTCGTATTATGCCTTAGATATCATTGATGAATGTGTTAGAGAATTAGAACAAAAAGAAATTATAAAAACAATTAAGTTACCATCAACTCTCATAAGGGAAGATGATGACTTTAAGAAACCCTACATCGATGATAACCTTTACGAATGTTTATCCCTTACCCCAGATCCTTTGCCATGCCCTAAGAAACCAACCTTAGAACTTAAGGAACTGCCTAAGAACCTGAGATATGAGTTCCTCGATGAAAAGATGAACCGTCCAGTGATAGTTAGCGCTACCTTGAGCCATGAGGAAACGAACCAACTTTTAGACGTTTTACGAAGACATCCCTCAGCCTTAGGATATAATATCTCTGACCTGAAAGGTATAAGCCCATCCGTATGCATGCATCGGATTTCGCTAGAAGAAGATTCAAAACCCTCTAGGGAGCATCAGAGAAGAAAAAACCTTATAATGAGTGATGTTGTTAAGAAGGAAGTTCTTAAGTTACTTGAGGCATGTATACTCTATCAGATCTCGGATAGTAAGTGGGTGAGCCCTGTGCATGTAGTACCTAAAAAGGGAGGCATCACAGTCGTGCAAAACGATAAAGGCGAACATGTAGCAAAACGTTTAGAAGGAGGATGGAGGATGTGTATAGATTATAGAAAATTAAATAAAGCAACTAGGAAGGATCATTTCCCTTTACCATTTATAGACCAAATGTTGGAGCGTCTAGCCAGACACTCTTACTTCTGTTATCTAGATGGATACTCTGGATTTTTCCAAATACCTATTCACCCCGAAGATCAAGAAAAAACTACCTTTACATGCCCTTATGGAACTTTTGCCTACAGACGAATGCCTTTCGGCCTCTATAACGCCCCAACTACTTTCCAACGCTGCATGATGTCAATCTTTGCAGATTACCTAGATGGTATCATGGAAGTGTTTATGGATGATTTCTCGGTTTGCGGATTCGATTTCCACAATTGTCTTGCTAACCTTGAGAAAATCCTGGAGAGATGCGTGGAAGTTAACCTCGTGCTAAACTGGGAAAAATGTCATTTCATGGTAACCGAAGGAATAGTTTTAGGACATATAGTTTCCGAAAAAGGTATAGAGGTAGATAAAGCTAAAATAGAAGTTATAGAAAACCTAAAACCCCCCAAAACCATCAGAGAAGTCCGAAGCTTTCTTGGACACGCTGGATTCTACCGGCATTTTATTAAGGACTTCTCCAAAATAACCAAACCTTTAACTGGACTTTTAATGAAAGACGCTGAATTCATTTTCGATGAAAAATGTAATGACGCATTTAATCTTTTAAAACAAGCAATAGTATCTGCACCCATTATGAAACCACCCGATTGGTCGGAACCTTTTGAGATAATGTGCGATGCTAGTGATTATGCAGTTGGAGCCGTTCTAGGACAAAGGAAAGATAAAAAATTACATGCTATTTATTATGCCAGTAGAACCCTAGATGCTTCCCAACTTAATTATGCAACAACTGAAAAAGAATTACTCGCTGTAGTTTTCGCTATAGACAAATTTAGATCTTATCTAGTAGGAGCAAAAATTATTGTTTACACCGATCATGCTGCCATTCGTTACCTATTAAGTAAAAAAGATGCCAAGCCCAGGTTACTCCGATGGATTATATTACTACAAGAGTTTGATTTAGATATAAGAGATAAAAAAAGGAACTGAAAATGTAGTAGCCGATCACCTTTCTAGGCTAGAACATCAAAAACCTGAACTAGCCAGCTTGTTAGGGATCCCTCATGGGGAAGGTGCTATTTGTGAGGCCCCTTTGGATTCCGAATGGTCTGTTGAGGTATTTTCCTTCTGGGAGCGTTTATCAAATATTTCCATAAACTCTTTTGAAGGAGTTCTTGCCTCAACTATCCATAACCCGGCCATCAGAGTTTTTAGATATCTGTTGGCATGCACTATTTTTGGCTGGGAGAATCCAAATAAGGTTAATGCTAGAGAGCTTCTATTTTTACAAGGAAGCCTCACAAATAGACGTATTAATTTGGTCCCGTTCATGCTTGCTCATATGATTTTAACTGTGAATAAAGCGGGACCGATTTCTTTTGGTGGATTGATTACATCTATTGCTCGGGCGCTTAACCTGAACGATGAGATGGCTACCCTAAAACCCTTACCTCCTCGCACAATTAACCTAAAATTTCTGAGAGACATGAAATTGTGTCGCTCGAGGAGAGAAGGAGGCTATATGCTTATGGTTCATGGTGTATCCATCCCGTCTGTTGTTTTACCGTGCACTAGACGTACAGATATACGAGTTGAGAGGAATTGGACCTACGATTTAGATGCTCCACCTGTTTTGGGTCCTCTTCCTCCTAACATTCCTGATGAGGCGGGACATGACACTGATGATGAATATGATCGGCGAGAGAGATCTCTCGTACCCCATGTGTCCCCCCATCATCCTTCACCACCACACACCGCACCATCTTCTTCTTCTGCAGGTACCACTCATGGCTTCTATATTATAGAGGAGATGTGGCGTGACCACATGGCTAGAGAGCAAAGGCGTGACGACCTACTCTCTACCATCCAGCAACAAATGACGGATAACATGAACTTCATGCAAGAGTCGCAGCGGAGGACAGACAGGTCCTATGACACTATTCTACAGTCCCTGCAAACGATCACAGATACACAAGCCCGTCAACAAAACTACCACCAGAGACACATGGCACTAATTGAAGCCACTCAAGGTTCCATTATAGGTAACCTTCGAGAGGTGAGGACCGCTCAGGATGCTCTGATGGCGAGGATGGTTCAGAGAGATCGTCGTCGTACCCGATCCCGTCGTCCACCTCAGGATGGCGAGGGCACTAGTGGTCAGCAATAGGTTGTCAGGTAACTTTTCCCTTATCTTATTTCGAAACATTGGGGACAATGTTCGATTTAAGTGTGGGAGGAGACTCTATCGTATTTTCTTTCTTTTCTTTATTGCTTTTCTCGTTTTTCCTTTATCGCTTTTTCTTTACTGTTTTTAGATAGTTTATTAATTGTTATTTCCTTTTAGTTGTTTATTTTGCTTTTTAGTATAATGCATGAGTCTGACGAGTCACCAAATACAGTAGATCTTTAGTACAATCCTACCTCCCCATACCTTTAGCCCCACCAAAAAAAAAACCCAAATTTTTTTTTTTTTTTTGCAAAAGAAAATAGTGTTATTCCGAAAATTTTCAGGTTTTAAAGACATGTTTTGAGTAAGGATGCGGTGACTTGGGAGAACTTTGCGAAACATCAATATTATTTTAGCACCATAGACTTCGTAAATATAGGAACGACTCCCGAAACCCCATATACCATGACCTTAATCATCATTTCCGTATAAGTCCTCAGTAGTTTATCCTAGCAGTCAGCTCCGGCCTACGCATCCTCTACGTAGGGGACCGATGCAAATAAGTGAATGATCCAGAAGAAAAAAAAAAGCAAAAAGGCAACTCCGGTATAGGTGACCCTCACAAAGTCATTTAAACCAAAGAATTGTAAAAATTGCTACAAAAAGAAAAAGAAAAAGAAAAAGAAAAACTTACCCACTGTTAGTTGGTTCAGAGGTATCTGGCACTGAACTCGGTAGGGCGGATTACGATCCGATCCCCCACAACTTCAGTTGGGTCCAATAAAAGGGTTTACACATATTTATGTCCCAGAAACCCCATTCTCAGATCATAATCACTAACAGGCCACTCTACTATGAAGCATGTACGGATAACGGGCTTAATGTGATTGCGCCTGAATGAAAAGGACACAAAAAGAGATGAAGAGGCAAGCCTAGGTATTGTGGGATAATATGGGTTGGTTAATATAGGAATGAAGTTTATGTCCGTATTTGCGGATTAGTGTCATCATGATACCCTTAGTTCACTCAGTTAGTACCTATCACTGCATCCCGACTTGAACTTAGAATTTTTACCTGAAGCACTCGTTTACATAAATTTTCTTTTATGAGATTTTCAATGTTTTGCTTGAGGACAAGCAAAGGTTTAAGTGTGGGAGAGTTTGATAACACTAAAATTTACCGTATTTTCGACTCCAATTTCACATGCATTCTAGTCGTCTTATTATCATTTTGTTGTGTTATTGGTATGTTTTCCTTTGTTTTCAGGTTTTTACTTTAATCGGAGCCCCGATCGAGAAAAGGGGTGAAAAAGAGCCAAAAACCCTAAAATTCAGCATTTTGTGCTTATGGCCTACCCAATGGCGGGCGCCACAGACCAAGTCATGACGTGTCCAAGCTCAACTTCCCTCAACTCCCACGTTCTCCACTACATCAACTAAGGCGCCTCACTTTGGCCTTGTGGCGGGCACCACAAGAGGAAAACAGTTTCCCTCCATTTTCAAGTTGAAGGGCATCCAAGTCATTTCCATCTTTTTACTTGCTTATAAATAGAAACTCGAATTCACTTTTACAATCATCCAAACTTAGAACAGAGGCAAACTCAGAAGCAAATTTGTTTCACTTAGGCATATATTCAGTATTTTATAGTGGTAATCGCTTCACATTGGAGTGTTACCACAATTGTGTAATCAAGTCTGTGATAGAGTCTGTAATCGAGTTTGGAGCACTTTGGAAGGAAGTTAATCCTGCCGCCATTTTCATTTCCGCATTGCAATTTACTCAGCCCTCCGATTGGAGCAGGTTTTTATTACTTGTCTTTACTTTATTTATTTCCCGCACTCGCTTTAATTTATTTATTTCCCGCACTCGCTTTACTTTGTTTATTTCCTCGCACTCGCTTTAAATTATTTATTTCCTCGCACTCGCTTTAAATTATTTATTTCCTCGCACTCGCTTTAAATTATTTATTTCCTCACACGCGCTTTAAATTATTTATTTCCTCGCACTCGCACTACTTTTATTTACTTTCCGCACTCGCACTACTTTTATTTACTTTCCGCACTCGCACTACTTTTATTTACTTTAATGCACTTTTATTTTACCATGTCTAACTAAATCCAAAAGGTTAGAATGTAAGGATCTTAATTGAACCGATAATTCGTACAATTGTTCGTAGAAACACTTAAGGGCTATTTTAACTTTCAACTTAAGTTTTCCCGCACTTCAATTCCGTTGGGTAAGATCGAAAGCCGTCCAACGTCTTTTTAAACTTAATTGTTTTTAACTATTTCAAAAACAGCGAAAGCGCTTTGTCTAGTTCATTAGGAGTTTTTAACATTAAGAAGAAAAGAGATTTTAAAACTATTTTCGGACGCGTTTATAAGTTTAGAGTCTGGTTCGTGAGAACCTCTTTTGGTTAAGAAATCCAGGTTATAATACTTTTCAACTTAGTCAAGATACTATATTTCTTAAAAATAGGTTTACTACTCTAATGCAATGCGCGCCTTTTTATAAGTGACAATGAGAGGGTTTGATTAGGGAGTACAACTCGGTTCTGAATACGCGAAAGCGGCAGTTCCCGTTAAATTAGTTCTTTTCAAAGTAGGAAACGTTGCCCATAAGTAGCTCTATTAGCAAGTACTTGGATTATCAATTAATTATGTGAATTACATTCGACCCTGTCTTTATTAATTAATCTTTATTCAACACTTTACTTTTCATTGCACACTCCAAAAACACTTATTTTGATTGCCTTTGATAAACACCATAACAACAGATAACGATAGATTGACACTTGGTTTCTGTGGATTCGATAATCTTTTATATTACTCTGACGCGTTCGTATACTTGCGAAAACCACGCATCAGAAAGCACCAACGCATTTTAAATGTTGCTAGAACCTTATATTTCCATTCCAATCTCCCATTAAATATGTGGAACTTTTGTATTCAGCATGCCATCCATTTAATAAATAGACTACCCTCTCCCCTTTTAAAACTGAAAAGCCCTCATGAACTCTTATTCTCCCAACCACCTTCCTTAGTACATTTAAAAGTTTTTTGTTGTGTATGCTTTGCCACAACCTTACAGGCTCACAGGGCAAAATTTGACCCTAGGGTCAGAAAATGTGTATTCCTTAGTTACAAAGATGCGACAAAAGGTTTTCATCCTATATGATTTGCACAACCATACTACCTTTGTCTCTAGAAATGTTATATTCTATGAAAACAATTTTCCATTCAAAAATAGTTAGAATACCACAAATCAACATCAATCTAACACACAATCTCATTTTTTTCTTGATGATATACATGTTATACATCAGGAAATTGACACATCAGCTGGCCTTGTTGACTTAACCACACCCCCTTTATCCAATATACAACATAATGGACCTATTACTTCCAGTAGTCACAATCCTATTCATGATACTGCAATGTATAGTCCAATGGATAATAATCAGTCTGCTCAGCTTTCTCCCAACAGATGTAATCCTATTTCTAGTATCCCTCCTACTGCTCTTACTGATAACACTTTACCCCCCTACAGTTCTTATTGATAACCCAAATCACATCCAACCTATGAGACAATCTAACAGAACCTCTCACCCTCATAGTTACCTAGCGGAATATCACTATTATTCTACTATAAATAAATCTCATTCATTGCATTCACATATTTCTAACATTGCATATCCTTTATCTTCAGTACTTACTTATGATAAATGTCTCCCAGCTTATAAACATTTATGTTGTGTCATAAACTATAACACTTAACCAAAATCTTTCACCCAAGCCATCAAATTGGATTGTTGGAAAAATGCTATGAATGTTGAATTACAAGCCCTTGCTGAGAATCACACTTGGGATGCTGTTGAATTACCTTCTGGTAAGAAACTTATTGGTTGTAGGTGGGTTTATAAAATCAAATACAGGGAAGATGGATCCATTGAAAGGTACAAGGCTAGGTTGGTTGCAAAGGGATACACACAAATGGAAGGCATTGATTACTTTGATACATTTTCACCTGTTGCAAAAATCACCACAGTCAGAGTCTTTCTAGCTCTTGCAATAATCAAAGGCTGGCATTTAGAACAGCTTGACATTAACAATGCTTTTCTCCATGGGGATTTAAATGAAGAAGTTTATATGACTGTTCCTCCTGGTATGTACACTACTTCTACATCTCAAGTTTATAAACTCCATAAATCTATCTATGGTTTAAAACAGGATAGCCGTCAGTGGTATTCCAAACTTTCATCCTTTTTAATCTCTATTGGATATTCTCAATCCAAAGCTGACCACTCTTTGTATGTTAAGGCCACTCCTCATCACGTTACTGCATTGCTAGTTTATGTGGATGATATCGTGTTAGCAGGAAATTCCATTGGTGAAATTCACTCTATCAAACATTTATTAAATCAAACATTTAAGATCAAAGATCTTGGTCAGTTGAGGTATTTTCTTGGCTTTGAGATTGCTCGATCCAACAAAGGAATTTTCTTCAATCAATGGAAATACACGCTTGACCTCCTATAAGATAGTGGATTTTTAGCTTCAAAACCTTATGCAGTTCTCTTTGATCCTAACATCAAACTATCTACTAATGATGGTCAGCCATTAGAAGATCCTACAACGGAAGCGGAATATAGAGCTTTAGCCTCACTAACGTGTGAGCTTCAATAACTGCAATTCATCTTCCAAGATTTCCAGATCAACCTATCTCAACCTGCTTTTGTTTTATGTGACAGCAAATCTGCGATATATCTTGCTCACAATCCTACGTTTCATGAGTGAAGCAAACACATTGAACTCGATTGTCATGTTATTCGAGAAAAACTACAATCCAAGTTAATCCATCTGTTACCGGTCTCAACAAAGTTGCAACTTGCAGATGCCTTCACTAAACCGTTACACTCACCTTCATTATCTTCCATTTTATCCAAGTTAGGAGTATTAAACATCCATAGTCCAACTTGAGAGGGGATGTTAATATAGCATAATGTATTCTCCATTTAATCTCAACTGTACATCTATATTTTCTGTTACAGGTTGTTCATATTGTTACATTTCAGTTATTAACCTTTAGTCAATTCCCAATGTATATATACCGGTTGATATAACCTTGTAATATTAACTCATTGAATAAGAACTTTACACCTCATTTCTATTATCTTCTTCTTCTTATCCAGTTTGTTATCTTTCTTTCTCCTTTGACTTTATGCGTCAGTACTGTACCATTAACGGTGGTAGTATTAAAAAATTCTCAAATATGGTACCGTCAGTACTGTACCATTAACGGTGGTAGTATTAAAAAATTCTCAAATATGGTACCATTTTATTTTTATGTGTATTTCTAAAATTAAGTATATCTAGTATACTAGTAATAGAAACTCACGGATGGAGTAACATGAAGAGTAAGTACATCAAGGAATTGAAAATTTTGTAGTAAATTGTAAAACAAATAAATAAGTTATTTCTAATTTTGAGTAGAATAATTTTTATTTAGAATTGTTTGAATAAACCATTTTTACTTGAAATGTTGAATAATCAGTAATGAAGTTATAAAAAAAAATCAAATCAAATAAAAAATTAAATACAATTAAGAGAAATATTTTAGAATAGATAGTACAATTTTAAAATACACTAGTAAAAGACTCGTGCATCCGCACCGATGTGATGAGGATTAATAACTCAAAATTTAGACTAAACTATAATTATAATACATCAAAATTTAAAAGCTTAAAACTTATTAAGACAATTAATTTAAAAAAATAAAGAGAATTTAGATATTATTCAAGAACTTGCTTAAATTTACATATAATTTGATGTTATTGTTTAGCCAGAACATGGACATCAGTAAGAGAATAAATTACAATTTTCTTGATGCTATCAGTAACAACATGTACGTCGGGTGGCACAAATTATTACATGTGACAAAATAGGTTCGGTCTATTGCACATGTCTATTTTTCTTATATTTTTTGCAGGACAGGTCTATGTTTGAGACTCATACCCTCTATTATGTCTATCCCGCCTTATTATGTCTACCACGTCCCGTCCTCACTCATTTTTCACATTGCAGATAAAAATACTTAGTGCAAAAACTTTACTATGTCGGCCTTACTTCATTCTGTTTTTTTACATGCTTTTCTTGGAAAGACCTAAACGCGGCAGATATGTCCGTAGATTTTAAACACACTTTTCTGGTAGATTTTTTAAATGTGTGAGATGATGTATCATACATTGGTTCATATGAAAGTTGCTTACAAAATTTTCAATATTAACAGCATATAATATATAATATCTTATACTTAGTTCCAAAATAAGACAAAATTAAAAAAAAAAATGAATAATTTTAGTTTGACCAGATAATTTTGAATATTAATACACATTCTTTTCGTGATCTTTTAAATTTAAAAGAATGACAAATTTGTATTTTTCATAAGAAATTTGTATACTCACTATTCATGAATGTCTCATGTTTTTTTATAAAAACAAATATTTGTAGCATTTTTTTAGTATAAATGCTAACATTTTATCTTGAAAAATTCTAACTTTTTTATAAATTAAAATTTTAATATCATTTAAATAGGACAGTAGTTAAAATGAAAAAAAAAATTGTCTTAAGTGTTTCTTCACAGGTAAAAAAAATAGTGTTGTGATTTGGTATAATTTTAATGTTTAAAGTAAATTCATAAAAAAATTGTTCTTTAAAATGATTTTAATGTCTTAATATTTTAAAATAATTTGATTTAAAAGTTAAATAAATATTTCTTATTATTAAATTTAAAATAAAAATGAATTATCTTATATTTATATTAGAAAGGGTTAGGTCAATTTATTTTTTTATCATGTTATAATATATATATATATATATATATATATATATATATATATATATATATATATATATATATATATATATATATATATATATATATATATATATATATATATATATATATATATATATATATATATATATATGGTTTTTCATCAAGTATAGAGTTTTTTACTCACAATATTGATATTGATAGTGTATTATTATTATTATCATCACATTTTTAACTCATAATATCGATTTTAATATTCCGTTATTATTGTCACTTTACTTAATTACCTTATCAGTAAAAACGTTTAATATAATTTATATAAATTATATTTTTTCTTTTTATAGAAATAAACAGATATATATATATGTAAATAGGAAAAGAAAATCAAATAAATTCTAATAATAAAGATCCATTGGAGTAATTTTTTCTTCAACATGCATATCAATATATTTTATATGTAAAAATAGATATAACACTTACTCTCTCCGGTATAATATATAATCAATTTTAAAAAAAAATGCACCCTTTAAAAAAAATGTCTATATACATTTAAATCTTACACTCTTTCTAATTTTACTCATATTCTTTATTTTGAAAATCATTAAAAACATGAAAATACATAATAAATATAGTTAATTTTTGCTTAAACTTAATATTTCATATATATATATATATATATATATATATATATATATATATATATATATATATATATATATATATATATATATATATATATATATATATATATATAATTCTTCTCAGTTTCATCCAATCTCTAGAAAGGAGTTTCTCTTCAAAATACTTCATATTGAAGAAACCAATTCTTATTCCATCATACAAGACACCAACAAAAAGACATATTTCAATCCAATAAATTCATCCTTTCAATATTTAATTGTGCATTGTTTGCTTTAAATTCTTGTAATCAAGATATATTGGATTATGAATGATCTTTTCCTGATTAAATGCTGAGATTTTTTTTAGCTCTGAATGATGAGAATAAAAAGATTCTCAAGTGAGAAAAACATGAGTGAGTTGAAAATTTGATATTGTTTGTTTAGAGATATTTTTCAAAAAAGAAAAAGGAAACACAAGAATATAAATTCTTAATGAAAAAAAAAAGTAATTGTCAACAACCATTTTTCAATTAAGATTTCATCCCAAGACAAACCAAAGTAGTGTTTGGAACATGCAGAACATAATCCCTTCATTCTTATTATTAAACTGATAAATATAAAAATGATATTATTATAGTTTATTATAAATAATTAATAAATATTTTATTTAAGATTATTATGAATTCATTATATATATATATATATATATATATATATATATATATATATATATATATATATATATATATATATATATATATATATATATATATTAATGAAAAAGTGTGTTAGTCTAATATGAAAAAAATAAATGATTCTATTAATTGGGATCGACTACAACAATGAGCATACTATACCTATAAATTGTGTCATTTCTTCTTTCTTGTTGTTCTGCATATATTTCCCATATGTTCAACTCTCTTTAACTGCTTTTATTTAATCAGCGAAACCGATAACTACAAATCGATAATTCGCATCATCATTGATAACATATATTTCAACTTTGTATCTATTATATATAACACACGACAAATATTTCATGTTGAAATAAATTTCAACCAATCTTGTCTGTTCGTCGGGAACATCATAATCTTCCCCACCCTCTTCTTCAGCTTGGTAAATGGGTGAATTAAAGTTAGGAGTGAAAGTAGAGTCATTGGATTCAACAGGGTTGTCTTTTATTCTGCATGTGTGAATGATTTGCTTTTATTAAAAGTGAAAAAACAAAGGAATGCAAGAGGAAAATGATTTTTATTTTATTGATTTTGAAAGATTGTCATTTTCCTTTAAAAGTGAAAGAGAAAGAGCACTAAATGAACAAACGGGAATTTAACAAAACACCTTTATTGATATAATCTTGAAAATGCAAAGGTAACCCTACAAAATAGTCCAATAGCTTTGGGAATAATTATTGAATTTTGAAAATAACAAATAAAAACAACAAATTACTTTGACAAAGGAAACATCTCTGAGATTTCAATCGCCTTCCAATTGTTCAAAGCCACATCACACTGGTACACCAGGTTGCTCAAATCTTCATCTTCAAGATCTTCATCAATAGCATTGACTTGATATCCAACATTGACAAACACTTCTTGGATAGTCTTCAGACGTCCTTTGATGGAGGTTGATGCTCCCTTCTTGGCATTAGTTGGTTTGTAACCCAACCCATAACGGTCCAACTTTATTTTGACGTCAATAACATCTCCTCAATCTTCGGGACTTCCTTCCTCAATGGTTGATCTTGCTTTCCTCCATGATGCAAAAGATGGAATACTCATCCCCTTTGGTTCTTCGACTTCCATAAGGACGACGTTGACTATTTCAAGAGCTTGAAAAGAAGTTTCCAAAGCGTCCTCATCAGCCTCAATATAATTAAATGAACAGAGGTGGCTTACCATAAGATATTCCTCACCAGACACAATCACCAGCTTATTATAAGAACAAATTTCATTTTTTGGTGCAAGGTGGAAGTCACTGCCCCAGCGGCATAAATCCTCAACCTTCCAAGAAAATAACTATAATTTGGATTGATGTTCATAACTTGAAAAGTATTTTCAAACACATGTGGACCAATTAAGATTGGAAACTCCACTTCCCATATGAAGGTCCTCCTCGATCCATCAAGGAGAGCCTAAAACGATTGGTTTGAGTGTGTGTTATGTATTTCTTATCTCGTGTTTGCTTGTTTTTTACCCTCCAAGCATTCTCTTATTTATAGGTCCCAACCTCCTTCTCCCCTCTTCCTCTTTACTCTTCATATTCCTCATAAATACATCTGCCAATAACGTATGTTGTCCTTATAATTTATATATAACTTCAATAATTATAACCCCCATGTCATAATGCATCATTATGTAACTGTTTCTTACGACCCTTCAAATGACATCTAAACCTTGTCATTGAATCCGACTTGCATGAACTAGATCATTCTTGGCTTACATGAGCTCGATTCCGTCTTTCTTATTTTGATACCCTAATCAAATTCTGATTAGTAGGTGTAAGCACGACTATTCAACTTGTTAGCCTCACCATACTCGGTTGTCACACCAACTCGACTTCATGGAACTCATGTGCACAATAGGCTTCGTTGATCTTATATCTCGGTTGGTCAAACTAATTTTTCGGGATGTACATAAGCCCCCCGAGCATGAGATCTGAAAGGTTGAAATGTTTAGACAAAGAAAGCCTGAAAATTTCCTTTCTACTTAAAATCGAAGCTTTCCTCAGTCTTTTTATGCTATGATACTTGGTTTTTCACCAGCTATTTTAATGATGGCAAGTCTTTCTCTCTCCTCTTCATGGTGACTTTTATGGGAACTCCCACTTTCATCATTATCCTTTGATACAAATTCTTGACCGTTATAACTTTATTACTTTAAAAGGATTAGTTTTTATTCAAATTTATTTTCTAAGCAACCTTCCCCATGAACGTCTATTAACCGATCTTCCTTTATACTTTAGGTATCATTTCTTTTTTGCTCTTTTTACTATGTCTTCATATTCAATTGTTCTTACTGCTAGTGATAGGAATAGGATTTGGAATGTCTGTATGCGAGAGTGTGAGAGTTATTTGAATAGAGCGGACTTTGACCGAATTATTAGAGACGTTTATGGTGAAATCCCTTCACCCACTAGTAACGTTGATTTGGAGTCTTCCTCCTTAGATTTTTTGGATAATCAAATGGAAGCAACATGATCTTTGATAGATAAAGAGGTTTTGAGTTACGACCATAGTATTGTCGACGAAAGCTATATCTCGAAGCTTTGTTCCACCACTTTAATATATTCCACTGAAAATGAATAATACATTATATTTGAACCTTGTGTAGTTGGTGAAAGGGTGTGTATCACTTGTACCAAAGAAGTGTTGGAGGAATATTTTTATTTTTATTCACGAGTCATTGAAGACTTTAAAGTCCTCATTCCATTTACCGATTTCGAATCAGATCTTCCCAAAACCCTAATCATAACCCCCATCACAATTACACCCTAATGGATGGGGATTTATTAAGGCTTTTTAGATTATTTGTGATACAATAGACATAATGTCGACCTTAGGTTTATTCTTCTCGTTCTTTGAGTTAAAGGTTGCAGAAAAAGGAGGTTGGATTTCCCTTAGTGAAATTTCGGGAAAGTGCTTCCTACAAGCCTACACTACTAGTTATAAGGGATTTAAAGATAAATTCCTCCGAGTTAAAAGTGGGAAAAGATGTCCCCATGTTATGTATGATTTAGATGGTAACTATCGTTTCCCGATCTATTTGTCGGGTAATCCTTTACCTATCTCTGGCTTTAACTATGACAAATTAAATGATTTGAAACTTCAATCTTTGGCCGTCTTGGATGCTTTCCAGGTAGTGAAAGTAAAATATGGTTTGAAGAGATCTCATAGCATTCGCCTTAATATCTGCAAGTGAGGTCCTT
This sequence comes from Lathyrus oleraceus, assembly GCF_024323335.1. Taxonomy (NCBI): domain Eukaryota; kingdom Viridiplantae; phylum Streptophyta; class Magnoliopsida; order Fabales; family Fabaceae; genus Lathyrus; species Lathyrus oleraceus. The sequence goes on along the minus strand of NC_066582.1, from coordinate 249,593,869 downwards.
GATGAAGAACCTAGAGATTACAAGGAAGTTGTGAGGAGTCAAAACAAGACTGAATGGCTGAAAGCCATGGATGATAAGATGAAATCTCTTCGTGATAACAACACTTGGGAGTTTGTAAAGAAACCTGCAGAGTCCAGGTTAGTCAACTGTAAGTGGATCTTCAAGGTTAAGGAATGAATCGAATGAGTGATGTCGAAGAGATTTAAGGCAAGGTTGGTTGCTAGGGGGTTCACTCAGAAAATAAGGTGTTGACTTCAATGATCTGTTCTCATCTGTCGTAAATCATAGATCCATTCAAATGTTTCTTTATATGATGGTGAAGTTCGACCTAGAACTTGAACAAATGGCTGTGAAGACTGCCTTCCTGTATGGTGATCTAGATGAAACAAGTCTGATGAGGCAACCTGAAGGGTATGCAGAAAAAGGAAAAGAAGATTAGGTGTGCAAGCTAAATAGGTTGTTATGGCCTGAAACAATCTCCTTGACAATGGAATATGAGATTTGACAAGTTCATGGCATACATAGGTTTCACTTGGAGCCAAGTCGACCATTGTGTTTATGTCAGATTTCGACTAGGAAATTCACTTGTTATTTTTTTGCTTTATGTGGATGCCATCTTCATAGAAAGCAACAATGTTGAAGATGTTACGACATTGAAGGCTGAACTCGATAAGGAGTTCGACATAAAGGATATGAGAGATGTCTCCAGGATTCTTGGGATTGACATCCAGAGAGATAGAAAGCAGACGAAATTATGCTTATCTCAAGAGATATATCTAAAGAAGATTCTCAGCAAGTTTGGTATGTCGAATTCAAAGAATGTAGTAACACTGATTAATCCTTAATTCAAGTTGAGTTCGACTCAAAGTCTTAGTACTGAAGTTGAAAGAGCCTATATGAATAGCATTCCATATGCTAGTATAGTAGGTTCTTTGATGTATGTTATGATTCGTACGAGACCAGACATAGCGTACGGAGTGAGCCTCGTAAGCAGGTATATAGCCAATCCTGGGAAGGCGCATTCGAAATTATTAAAGTGGATTCTAAGGTACATAAATGGGTCTCTGAAAAGAGTACTTGTCTATGGTGGAGCCTTTGGCGATGATAACAAAGTCGAAATCGAAGGATTTTTCCATTCTGATTAAGTAGGTTGTATGAATTCCAGAAAATCTATTTCTAGATATGTGTTCACTATGTTTGGCACATCAATCAGTTGAAAAGCGACACTTCAGAAGGTTGTTGCCTTATCAACCACTGAAGCGGAGTATATTATCCTCACTGAAGTTGTGAAAGAAACATTATGGCTTAAAGGTTTTGCTAAGGAGATGAAACTTAAAGGTCTAGTTATCACTGTTAAATGTGATAGTCAAAGTGCAATACACATGTCAAAGAATTCAGTCTATCATGAGCGAACCAACCACATCGATGTTAGGTTGCATTTCGTTAGAGAGATAATCGAGTGTGGAGAAGTCTAAGTGCTAAAGGTTCCGACTGAAGACAATGTCACTGATATGATCACTAAGACATTGCCAAGTTGCAAGTTTTTCCATTGTATGTAGTTGATAAAGCTGCATGAAGAAAACTAGTTTGTTTCCTTGATGTTTGTAGAGTTTGTTCCAAGGTGGAGATTTTTGAGATTTTGGATCGAACTCTAATCTCGACAAAGATAGCTTGATATTTCGATAGGAGTTATGCACGTTGTAGTCGAAGTCTGTTCAAGCATGTTGTCGAAATATGTTAACTTGTATTCTAAGTTAGTATGTTGAATCAAGCCTTTGTTTAAACTCAATTGTTTAAGTTAGCTTGTTGTTTAAGTTAGCTTAGTAGTCTATAAACAGATTAGTTCTCTCAGATTGTTGAGAGAGGCTAATTGTTGTTATTCACTTGTAATCTTTGAACCCTTATTGAGTAAGTGAATAGTCAAACAGTTTTAACCTATTCTTTTCTTCTTCTTTCCTATTCTCTCTCTTTTGTAAAACCTAATAGGATTTCTTGTGTTTATTTAAGAAACTCAATCTTTATCTCATAATTTTGTTCTATTGTTTGCGACATCGTTTCACAATAAAAGATTATCACCGAAGCATGGTGTTTGCCTCCACTCTGCTCAACAATAGTCATGGTCATTTCAACAACAGATGCAAAGGATGTAGGACCCGATATTAAGACATAAGTATGACTAGTTCAGTATTACAATATTTATAATATGAATAAGTACAATTCTCACCGGAACAACAAAATATACAATAGATGTATAAAGATCTACTCATGGATAACTAATCATTCAGTTTAATATTTTGAATCATGTTATGTTGATAGAAGTTACTATCATGGAGGAAAATCCACTATCAACCATCATAACATAAATTTACTGATCTAGGTATGTATAGCCGAGATTTCCCGCCTACTTTCAAGTAAATGTGGCAATAGATGTTTCAAATGCCCAACTGCCACTTTTTAAAATTGATTCCACAAGACATGCCTCATACCTATGTGACCACCATGAAGGAAAATTTGAAACTATAAAGTAACATCTAACATAATAAAATTAACATTCTATAAGAATTCTTTAACAATTCTTAACTACTTTAATTAGTTTTTATTCTATATCCACACAGCTTACTATGGCATTGCTTAGGAAAGTACATGAGTCACAGAAAAAAAAAGTTAATATAATGGTAGATAGATATATGGAAGTGAAATAAAATAACATTATTTTATAATAATACCAAGCAATACATCAAATCATACAACAATACCCTTAGAAGTACAAAATGCTAGAGTCTGACACATGTCACTCTCCAAGTAGAAAATGGCATATTACAGAATTTATTTAGCTCTTTAATCTGTTAAATACTGCATATCACATGTATTATTCTTCTGTTTTGGCTTCAAGGAAGTGTGTACTCTGCAAAGAAAAAAGAACAAGGTTAATTAATTAATCATATTACAGTTATCCAAATACAATACTAAATAAAACATTGGATGAAACACTTACTTCCACATTTCTTTCCAGCAGGTCTGTTCCTAATGTTGCATCTCTTAGGAATGGTAATAGCTATAGCAAGATTGATTTTAGCTTGTTTGGCAAGAGGTGACAAAAGAACTGAACAAAGACATTTTGGAGAAGTTGAAAGCAAAGCACCAACTTTACTACAACATGCTGGTGAAACTTTTGCCCTAACATTACGTGAAGCATCTAAGCATGGACTTAGACTAGCAGCTGCTGAACCAATTGGTGTCTTTCCACATTCTCCAGCACTCTCAGTTTCAATGATCAACAAACTTGAAGCCAACAGAAACATCACCACTGTGGCAAGGAAAGTTCTAACATTGAAATCCATCTTATGATTTAGAATCACTTACTACTTACTAGTATGTTTGATTTGGTTTGTTTATGGTATATTGAATTAGAAGGAGCGAGTAGCATAGTTATATAGTAGTAGTAAAGTTAAAAAAAGGGGTATGAAATTAGTATTAGTGGGGTGGTTGTGGTGTTAGGATATTCAACCTTTAATCATAACAATGTTCATGGTAGAAGCTTCACTATGAACATCCCTTGAATTGAATAGCATTTGATCGACATTAGACACAATAAAATGTATACAATATTTCTATAATCAAAGAAAGATTATAATTCTTTCAATAACATACTAGCAAAAAGAAGTAGGTGAGGTAAAAATGTAGTGTGAACATAGCAAAAGTTGGGCAGACAAAACTTTGATGCACTTGATGCTATCTCATAATTGTTCCACTAAGCAAGCATGCTTGAGCTATAAGATCACTACACGTGTGGTTTGTTTATCAGGTACATGATCAAATCTAATTCAACAAATTTTATTGGTATTTCTGTTCTTTTTTAGAGTACCGACATGATTACGATTGAAGAATACTCCTTTTCATCTGAAAAAATAAATAAATAACTTTCCATTGTTTCTGAAATATGAGATTCGAATATTTGATGTAATTAGAAAAAAAACTGATGGATTTCAATGCATTGATAGTGATGACATCGTATATACTGTTTTATTTCTTTCTGCATGTTGTTTTCTTAACTTTTAATACATTTTATTATTTTTAACATTTTTATATCATTTTTGATAATATTTTTAATATATTATTATTTTTTAACATATTTTTATAACAGACACTATTAAAGATACATTTATAATTAAATATTATTAAGATAAGGAATTAGAAATGTTTGGTGAAATAATAGGAGTCTTGATGCAATGAAAAAGAGTTACGATTTGTTGAAAATTCATCATAATATATGGAGAATTTCTATCAATCTTCCTGAATAAGATTGTTATCACTCATACAATGGCAATGAAAGAAATGAACAATGGAGAAAGAAACAAAGAAAGAATGTTGGAGAAGAAGAATATTTTCTACAGAGTTTCTCTTTGTCCACAACATGTGGAAAACTTCTTTATTCACTTTGCAACTGCAAATTTTTGTGAATACAATGTTATAACTTCTCTATTACAAGAATAAGGGTTACTCTCTCTATTTATAGATTTATGTTAGTTTGCTCACTAAGACAAAGCCCAAAACTATAAAAGTGCAAAATAGTTAACACTACTAAAAATAGGCCTAAGTCGAAATCCCGTGTGAAGCAACATGCTTCGACACTTCGACACACTAATACAACTTAACACACTAGGTGATTCGACACTTCCTTGCTTTTGTCGAGCAACCTGCTTCGACACAAGAAATTATAATTCAACACACCGCCTAATTCATTGTGTCTAAGTTATCTAGATTCATCATAACTCTCTTTACTGTGGAAATTGGTAAACAACCGCTGGTCCTCCCTATGGCTTAAAACTTAAGGGTTACTTGCAGGATCGACTAGTTGATCCTAAGACATGTGCTAGTACAAGTGTAACTTATTCAATTCGATAGAACAACTTTGTGAGGAACGGCTCCTGACAAAGTATTGAACAAGCGCAGGTTTTTTCCACACGAAAGGTTTAATCGATGCTATAGTCTATGAGTGACTCGTGACCGACAACGCTACAGCATTCAAAATACGTACACGACGAACACACTTTTGGTGAACTCTATTATCGTAATAGAATCAGTGTCGACAGCATAGACGACAACGTAAAGTGATAACTCAAAAGTAAATGAAATTAAAATAAAATGTTCAACGGGAATAATTGAAAAGTAAGAAAGTTGCATTGAAATAAATGTGGTGATTCACGTACATAGCACTCTTAAAAACTCTTGCTTCCTCGCGTTGGGAATGAGAAGTTTTTTACAAGTGATTTTTAGTACAAGGTGAACACCTCAATCCCCTCGTGGGATATCCTATTTATACTAAACTAAAGAAACTGCCTACAGGCCAAAAACTCCTAGAAAATAGCAGACGTCGTGCCACAGGATCTGCAAACTGCTCTATACACGTTCTACAAACTGCTCCATATTCTGGCGCTTTATTCTTCTTGTAACTGCTAGTCATTTTCAATTTCAAACTTCTCTCGCCCAGGTATTTAGGGCGACGTTGTCTTCTATGTGTGTGGCACAATCCAAAATTCCTTAAGTCCCAATCCTCATTTCAGTCGACGGAATGGATTTTCGACCAAACATGTTTCTTCTGTCGGTTTCATCCCTTGATGACTTACGTTTTTCTCAACACTTGCTTATCTCAGGCACATCTTCACCCCTTGATGGGGTATAAAACTTAAATTCATAAGACCCTTTCATTAATTACGCCTTCAACATGCCTTAGAGATTTCTTGTGGTAACAAAATGCCCACCAGAGATGCCATTTTCGAATGTCGACGTTTGTGAGATAATGGCATCTTTGAGATGTCGACTTGCTCCTTACTGCTTCCACTTCTACTTAGTGGGACACTTGTTTGCCCCACGCTGATGATGTCATCTAATCATGACGAACGTTTCCTTTTTTCCTCGAGATGCACAAAATCACGTCTCCATCACTTCATGTCTTTATGACTGAAACGTGCTTACCGTCATAATTGCCTTCTCTCTTCCACATGTCTGTGGACGTGGGAACATATGTATATGTGTCGAAACAGAAGATCAAACGTTCACTCTTCCTTTTCCCAGGGTTTAACCCTTATAAAACCCTTGTTCCTTCTTCTTATTTCCTTTTTTCGCCATTTGCTTCTGTAAACGATAATCACCTGCACTTTGTTTTAGTAAAAAGAACAACCATTCTTCTCCAAAAAACTTCAACTTCTTCCATGGCTAGCTCAAGTAAAAGTAAAGCATTTCCCTCCTGCTAAGCTCGCACATCCTCTCACCATTAATGGTAAGGAGTACGTTCTTGAACCTCCATTTGTAGAAGAGAAGTCAAAAATCTGGCGTTCTCAAGTATTGATCCCTTTCTCCTTGGTTGATGAACCTTTAGCATTTTTAGGTCCTCTTCTAGAAAATCGTCGCCCTGAGATAACCAAAACAGATTCCCTTTTCCTCACCAGTCATCTCTCTGAACCTTTGGTTTCTTCCCAAAAGCCCATTTCCCTTCGTTATATCGACAGGAATTTTAGGACTGCTCCTCCCAAGAACTGTCCTAAGTTTTGCGCCTGGATGGATCGATTAGAAACATAGAAAATCGACCATTGGAAAAGGACAAATATCTACACCCTTCTACAGATTGCCCATTATGGCCCTCCTCAACCTTGTGGCATGTTACTAGTTGCCCTCCAATTTTGGGATAGTTCGACCAATTCTTTCCATACCAAGTGTGGCATGATTACGTCGACACTCTTGGACGTTGCTTCCATCACTGGCTTAAAACCGACTGGCGAAGTCTTCGACTGCGAAGCCGTAGCATCAATCCCTCTGTGGTTTGACGTTGGTGACTCCCGCAAGCCGACCTACAACAATTTTATTGATCACCATGCCACCTCTTCAAGCCCTGTGACCGCTGAAGAACACGTGGCTTTTCTGACTTTATGGCTATCTCGCTTCGTTTTCTGCTCCAGGTCTATGCAGATAGTCAAACATTTTGCTCTCCTGGCAACCCAGCTGCACCAAGAGCGCAACATCGCTCTGGGATAATTAATTTTGGCCTCTCTTTATGAATCTCTGTCTGAAGTCGTTTGTCAAATCAAGCTCTTTGACCCTGAGAATTCAAAGAAGAAAAATGTTTTGGTCCATGGACCCTTTTGGCTCTTACAACTGTGGCTCAACGCCACTTTCTCTAAAGACATAGCACCCTATGGGATGAGGAGGATTGCGTGTCCCCCATAAAAATGACACCTCATTTGGAAGTGACTGATCCCTTTGACGCCCATCGACAAAACTTTTCCTGACGTCAAGGTATTCCGCCTCTTGTTCACCATCATGCTGACCCGCGTCGACTTTCTTCTTTCTATGGCCCCTTTCAGCCGTCGAACTGAAGGTCCTGCATGGCTCACCAGGGATTTTCCTCCGACTGAAGATGAGCATAGAAACGAAACCTTCCTCATCTGGAGACGTCTTCTGGTCCCTCGATTTTTGTCGGCTGAAACCTCCGGTAGCAACTCTGGCCTAGTTGCTTACCAACCTAACTTGGTAGCCAGACAATTTGGCCTTTGTCCATTTATTCCCAAGTCCCTGTATTCTTCTCCTGAATTACTCACAAATATCCTTTGTGATCAACCCTGGAGTACGATCCAGGAAGATCTTGAGACCCTCTGGGAAAACCGACCAAAGCTCCACTCCACTCCCTTTCGACCAGCCTTCTTCTGCACCAAAGAGTTTGATGATTGGTGTCAGTCATATCTTGTTGTTTACATTGGCGCTCCTGAGGCCAAATTATCTGAACTAACTCAGGTTTTTGTTTATTTACAGGTGAAATCGACCAAGTGTAAGGCTCTCCATGTCAAACAAATTTGCGTTTTTCAGAACTATTTCCAAGTTGTGTATCGACTTGATAATCTTCGTCGGACCATCTTTGAGGCCGCATCCGAATTAAAGGAGAAGATAACCGACAGGCTCCCCAAACTCAAAATCCCTGGTTACGCGAAAGACAAGTATCTTTACGCCCTTCATTTTGGAAACATCAAGTTCCCTCATTTGCCATCTAGCCCAATGGGTTTGGCTTTTGGCAATTCGGTTCCAGAGTGGTTTTATTGTCCCGTTTCACACGTACAAAATGCTTATAAGAAAAAGGTCGATAGAGTGGTACCGACGAAGCATTATCTGCCCTACTACTCAGGGCCACTTCATATTGATCCTCAATATGTTAGTGTGTTCGAATCCACCCAACTTGGTAACACTTTTCTGGAAAGCTAACACCTCATTTTAGTTGGATTTCACCGCTTACTTGCTTTTTTTATGTTTCTTTATAGCGTCCCTCTAGACCCTATGGATCACGTTCCTGCCAATGAACCCACCATTTCGACACAAGAGACTCAGGTTCGACTCTGGCTGAATTGATGTTTTCTTTTACCTCGGTTTTTTATTCTTAACCGTCATTTCCTCTCTTGCAGGCTGCTCCTGAGAATTCCTCTGATGATGATGGGCGGCCTATTGCCCAAGTTTTGAAAAAACCCAATTCTTCGGTATGCATCTATATGAAGCACTCTCACTCAACCTTGTGACTTCTCTAAGGAAAACAATATGTGGTCTCTAACTTCTTACTTATGTGCAGGGTCAACCACGTTCGACAGACCCAACTGTCTCCTCTCACTCCAAGAAATCCAAAAAACACAAATGCTCTGCTGTCACAAGATCTGAGGTATTTCTTGTTGGCTTGTCTGATCTTCTGACTCGAATATCTGCTTATAACCTCTCTTCATGTCTTCAGCCGACTCCCCATCCGACTCAACCATCTTCTCAACACTCCCACAAATCCAAAGGCCATCAGGGCCACAAAAGGAAAAAGCATGATTCTCCCTCCAGGAGTGGTGAAGCCAAGAAAAAGAAACACCACAAAGTGCTCACTCTAGAGGCTCCAACTTTAGATGCCGACACTATTATGGTCGACACTTCCATCCTTAATAAAGCCCCTGGTCCAGCTGTGGGGGCTTCGTAGTCGACCAACACCCCCGCTACTGCTGTCTTGGGGGAAGAAAATCCAAATGTTGTTTCCCCTACACCGACACAGGTAATCACTTGTTTTACTATCTTTTTTCCTTGAATCACTGGACTCTTCTTACAGACATCTCTTTCTCTTACAACAGGCTGATGCTTCTGGTGAGCCATCTCACCCCGTCGCCAACTATACTCCCCCGTCGCTGGCTTTTTCTCCAACTCACCCAATACATTCTGTCGACACTGCTGGTGAGTTCATTGGCTTCCCTATCCAGATTAGTGATAGTGACTATGATTCAGTCACTAGTCCTGCAACGCACACGGATTCCAGTTCGACTAGTTCTGACTCTAGTCTTTCTTAAGCTTCCTTGCCTTTGTAGGATTCAAGGGGACCAGTGGATGTCGGCACCACCAAAAACCAACCTTCTCAAACTACTCCTCTGTCAACTATTTCTCCTTCATCTTCCCAGGGGTTGGCGATAAAGCCTTATGCCCTAGAAGCAATTGCTAGGCTTCGTAACCTGGTGAGATCGCGTGATGCTTCTTCTGACTCTGAGCAGCTTCACCACTATGGCAAAATGGGTTATGAGGCGACGAAAACCAAGGCTTTAATGGACAAGTTTCGTTTTCACGCCTTGAATCCAGACCTCCCTTTTGTGCTTATGCATGAACCTGCTGTCGGCCCAGAGATCTTGCATGTGCTTGCCCAACTTAAAGATCTTCAGCTTTCAGAATATGCTAAGCGTGCAACGGCCGCTTTAGAACAACTTCTGGTTCCCGTGTTGCGTCATCTCGACAGCGTTAGGCAAAATGAACGCCAGGTTGTATCTACTGAGGCCTTTGTGAAGGAGAAATGAGAGTTGGTGATGAATGTCGACGCAGAGATCACCAAATTGCTGGGGACGATTGAGGAGAAGAAAAAAGAATTGGCCTCCAAACAAACAAGGGCTGCTGAGATACGCCAGCAAATTGATGAACTTCGGCGTCAAATTGTTGTATTGGACATTGAGTTGGAGTCAGTTGCTGAGGAGGAGTCGAGTATTGTCGACCAGGTTATAAAACCTGCCCAAGCCACTGTGGAGTAGACCACCAGCGATGCCTTGGCGATAGCTGAAGAACTTTCCACTGATGAAAAGAAGCTTGCACAACTTAAAGTCCAGGCCGACACCTTGGAACCTACGTCTCTCCATTACAACTTTGAGCTTCAATCCTTTCAATCCAAATTCGGCCAACTTTGACCAATTTTATTTTTTGTGTAATATTTGAACAATGGCTTTTCTTGACAATTTTTTATGTCAACATCTTATTTCAGCACTGTGTATATTTATTTTTTGTGCCTTTTATAGTTGGTTTCAAACATAGTTTTCTCCAACCTAGTTTATTCGACAGTCATTTAGTCTATCAAAATCTTGATCTCTTGAAGGAGAGGCCTATACTTTTTCAAGTATTTTCCATTTACCCTCAAGATTCGCCTATCTGGTGCCAACTCTTCGACCTCGTAGGCGTTATTAGAGAAAACCTGCAAAACCTTAAATGGTCCTTCCCAATTTGGGGACCATTTACCCAAAACTCTATCATTTCTATCCATAGGCAAGATCACTCTCCTAACTAAATCGTCGACAGTGAACATTTTGCCTTTCACCTTCTTATTGTAGGCTCTGGTGACTTTTTCTTTCTGCCTTTGTAGTGAATCTAAGGCTAACATTCTCTCCTCATCTAAATCGACCAGTTCATCCGTCATCATGCTCCAATAATCTTCAGAAGGTATTTCATATTGCCTTTGGGTTCTGACTGCTTGAACCTGAATCTCTACTGGTAACACTGCATCGTGCCCATATACCAGTCTAAATGGAGTTGTTCCAATTGCTTCTTTTGGCGATGTTCGACATGCCCACAAAGCTTGATCTAACGTCTTATGTCAATTTCTCGGCTTCTTGCCTATATGTTTATTTATTAGGCTAATGATCACTTTATTGGCCGCTTTGATTTTGCCATTTGCCTGTGCGTAATAGGGGGTAGAAGTCAGTAATTTGATTCCCATTTCTTTTACAAAATCTTGCACTTTTCGACCAGTAAAAACTGACCCTTGGTCGGTTGTGATTGTTTCTGGGATGCCAAATCTGCAGATGATATGACTTTGGACAAAGTCTATCACAGCCTCTTGGTCTACATTTGTCAATGCTACGGCTTCGACCCATTTTGTGAAATAGTCGATACCGACCAAAACATACCTTTGTTGTTTCGACGAAGCTGGTTTTATTTCTCCAATAACATCCAATGCCCACCCTCGGAAAGGCCAGGGCTTCACAATTGTATGTAACTCGCTTGTAGGCACATGCTGTATGCCCCCATGCAATTGGCATTCCTGACAGCTTTTAGCAAATTCAATGCAATCTTTCAACATTGAAGGTCAATAAACTCCTGAGCGCATTAAGAGCCATTTCATCTTCAGTCCCGCTTGATGCGCCCCACACGCTCCACTATGTACACTAGACACAGCCACATATGCATCACTTTCTCCTAGGAATTTTAGTAAAACTCCTTCAGCTGTCTTTTTGAACAATTCGTCATTCACCAAGACGTAGATAAGGGCCCTATACTTTACCTTTTGATCTGTCGACCCTATAGGATTACGTAAATAATCAACTAGCGGTTTACGCCAATCACTTTCTCCCTCGTCTTCGACGGTCAGAATTTCAAAATGATATTTATCTACAGCTCCCAACTTTATAATCGACAAATCTGATGGTGATAACAATGTCGCTCGTACCTTCTCTCTTACTTGGACCTCTTCTTCATCCTGGCCTTTCGACGCTTTGTACCCTGAATCCTCCTGCGCCAAATCGTTTGTTCTCTAGTTCTCTTTCCGTGGTATATGTCGGAGGTTGACTTGCTCAAACCTCTTGAGTAATCTGATGGTAACCACAAAATACATGATTAAATTTTCTTTAACACACCTGTATTCTTTTGATACCTGCTTAATTACTAACTCAGAGTCTCCCATAATTTCGACATTCCTTGCCCCCAATTCTAGCAGTAGTTCAAGTCCTGTAATCAACGACTCATATTCTGCTTCATTATTTGTGCATACTCCTTCAATTCTGTATTTGAACTCTGCTGGAATTCCATTTGGAGAAATTATGACTCCTCCTATCCCAGATTCATGCTTATGCCTTAAACCATCGAAGTATAATCTCCATGGCACTACGTCTACGTAATTTTGCGCCATTTCGACCATTGAATGGTCGACAAGGAAATCTGTCACTGCTTCCCCTTTCATTGCTTTCAAAGGCATGTATGTCAGAGAGTACTCAGTTAACGCCAAAGCCAATTTACCAATTCGACTATGCAAAATTGGTTTAGATAACATATGTTTAATAATATCAAAGTGAGAAGATATGTACACATCAACAGGCTTAATATATTGCTTTAGTTTCATACAAGAGAAATACATGCATAGACATAGTTTTTCTATATCATTATACCTAGTTTCAGGATCATTAAGCATTCGGCTAAGGTAATACACAGGTCTTTTGACACATTTTTCGTCCTCTTAGACTAACATACTTCCTATAGTCGATTCTGAGGCTGCAATATACAACCTCATCGGCCTATTCCTAACGGGAGGGACCAGTACTGGAGGCTTAGTCAAATACTCTTTGATTTTGTCAAAATCCTCTTGGTGCTCTTCTTGCCACTTAAAGTCCTCGTTCTTCAGTCGAAGTAGTGGTGAAAAGGCTTTAGTTTTTCCACTTAAATTGGATATAAATCTTCTAAGAAAATTGATTTTGCCTAACAGGGATTGCAGTTCCCTTTTGGTCGACGGAGGCTTGACGTCCATAATAGCTTTTGTTTTGCTTCGGTTTACTTCGATACCTTTTTTATGCACCACAAAGCCAAGGAAATCACCCTCCTGCACACAAAAGGCACATTTTAATGGATTCATTTTCAATCCACATTTCCTCATCCTTAAAAAGGCCTTTCGGAGATGTTCGACGTGGATGAGTCGACTATTTGATTTTATCACAATATCATCAATGTATACTTGCATGAAATCTTCAATAAAATCATGGAACATTGAGTTCATTACCCTCTGATATGTTGCTCCGGCATTTTTCAAGCCGAATGGCATGACAACCCACTCATATATTCCCAAGGCTCCTGGGCATCGAAACACCGTCTTAATTATTGGCAATACATACTCTTAAAGACCCATTTTTCTTAATTATTGGCACAATATTGGCCAACCATTCGACATACCTTGCAATTTGTATAGACTTGCTTTTTAGGAGCCTTTCTACTTCCGCTTTTATCTTTGCCATGATCTCTGGTGCGAAACGCCTAGGCGTCTGCTTTACTGGCTTTCTTCCAGTTTTTATTGGCAGTTTTAGTTCGACCAAATCCCTACTTAAACCAGGCATTTCGTTATAATCCCAAGCAAAACAATCTCTAAATTCTTTAAGTAAAGATATTACCTCAGATTTTAACTCTTTGTCGATGTTAGCGCTGATGTATGTTGGCCTTTTGTCGCCATTTTCGCCAAGGTCGACTTCTTCTAAGGGGTCTTTTGGTCGCATTTTTCCTGGCGCCTTTGGGTCTTTTTCAAACCCTAAAGGTTCATCGTCATAAATACAGTCCAAACGCTGCATGTTGACGTTTTCCTTAGCCAAAACTGGTTTATCTGGAGGCTCTGGCTCAATAGCCAAATTACCTTCTTTCTCTAACACATAGGCTTCGACAACCATGTTTTCTTCAGCCTCTAGAGGCGATTTTATTTTGTTCTCGACAACGTATGCCGAAATCCTTTTTAGAGCTTCTAGCTCAGTCATCATCAGTGACATCTCCCTAGCCTGTCGGTCGGATACCTGTATAGGGTGGATCATCCAAACGTTCCACATCCCAAATGAAGCCATGAGTCTCGTGCAGAGTTAGAGAAACAAAAGCTTCACTCAGATTAGCATACACATCCTCAGCTGGAAAACAAGGAGAAATGTTGGCCCGCTTTCTCTCGAATTCCTTCTTGCCGACATTATTCATGTCAGTCATGAAGTATCCTCAGTCGGCTTCGATATTTTCGACCACTCCATATTCTCTCCAAATCACCAATCTTTGATGTGCTGAAGATGGTACGGCTCCGACACCATGGAGCCATTCTCTGCCAAATAACAAGTTGTAACTTGGCTTGGCATTTATCACCATAAACAGCGTCGGTCTAGTTATTGAATCAATAGTGATATTCACCATAATCACACCCATGGTGCCTTTCGTTTTGCCCCCGTAGTCAGACAAGACCACATTGTTGGATCTGATGTCAATATCATACTTGCCAATCTTCCTCAGAATATGGTGTGGCATGATGTTGACAGTGGTGCCACAATCTACCAAAACTTTGTTGATAGTTACGCCTTCCACTTTGGCCCTAATCAGCAACGGTTTCAAATGATTTTTCATAGTCATCGTGGGCCTTTCAGAAACTGCTTCTTAGCTCTCAGCAGAACCATCGTTTAACACAAAATAGCATCTTGGCTGGTGTAAATCTTTCTTCAGCGTCAGCATCATCTACCGACTCTTCCACCTCATTCACATAATTATATTCTTGTGGTAGAATTGATACCACGTTGACCAAGATGTCCAGACTTGCTTCAGATTCTGAATTGAAGTCATTAGTAACTTCATCAGTTGGTCGACGGACATACTCTCTGATCCGTTCTTTTGCTGCCTTGTCGACCTTCACAACAACCTTCTTTCCAGCATTCGCCCCACTGGCCATGCCTCTTCCAGCTATTCCTCTAGCAGCCTCTCTTTCGGCCTGCTTACGCCTCTGAAAGCGTCTCCATTGAGTCCTCGACATGGGGTTCTTCCCCAAATAATTTTCAGAGACATGAGTCCTTTTCGCAGACTTGAACTCACGCTTGTAATTAATTGCTAGACCTCCTCTAGGAGCAGCAGCCCCTTGTGGGGTTTCTTGTTTTTCCTAAGGCTTGACCCAAGTGCCCCTAGGGACACTTGCCGACGGTACGAAGCTCCTGGGCCTCGCCTGAGCACTTTCCACAGCCTTCTTTGAGCCTCTTTCATTCTGGCGCTCTCTGTTCAGCCCGTTTCTTTTGCTTTTGCCCAACTGTGGCTTTTGGAAATTTTCAGCAACTATTTTGTCGGTGATAGCACCACATCTAGGGCATAGGCATACTTGTGAACCCTTATTCTTGCAGCGATACAGGAAATCTACCAAGTCTTTATCATCCCTTGGGTAAACTTCAGCTATGTCGATATCCGGGCTTTCACCAGTTTGCTCCAGCATGTCAGCCTCATCGTATTCGGTGATCTCGACCATGTTGATCTCGACTAGCTCCACGAATAGAGCTTCCTCCTGGTGGAGAGGGTCAGCGTCGATCTTCATTCTGCGGCCAACAAATTTCAGCTTGCCTTCTTGAATCGCTTTCTGAACCAGACCCTGAAAAGGTAACAATTAGAGGTATTATGACCAAGATAATTATGATACTTACAAAATCCTCTTTTCTGTCTTTGTTCTAATGGTGGTATTTTAGTACCAGGTGGCACCACCATTTGACCATCTTTGACTAACAAATCAAAAATTTCCTCACACTTTGTCACATCAAAAGTATAAGTTTTCGAAGGGAATTTTGGATTGTTTTCGATAGGATTTTTTCCTTGCGCAGGAAGTAATGATCGACACTCATAGGCAGATCCTGGCTTTAACTCAGCCACATCAATTTCTAATTCGGTCGATGAGGCATAATCAGCCTCATATATTAGATCTGTCGCGTCATAGTCGACAAATGCTACTTTTCTTTCTTAGCTTTATTGTGTCTAACCTTTTCTAACCTTAGCCGTTCGAGATGTCAAACTCTATCGGCCAATTGTGACATACTTTTCACAAAAGTTGGGTCTATTTTATTCCTAATGGAATAATCTAACCCCCAGCAGCCATCTGAACAAGTTCATGTTCTGGTACTTGCGTAAAGCACCTGACCTTTAATGATCTGAATTGATTCATATAATCGTCGATGCTCTCAGCAAACCTTCTCTTGATACTAGACAATTCTGCCAACCTAATTTTGGAGTGTCCTTCGTAAAACTGTTCATGGAACTTCTTTTCTAATTTGGCCCATGAATCAATTGAACTTGGGGCCAAAGAAGTGAACCATGTGAAGGCAACCTTAGTCAGAGAGGAGGGAAATTTTTTCACTCTCAAACACTCATTATGAGCTAAATCTCCTGACTCTGTTAGATATCTGACAACATACTCTATTGTCGACTCACCTGATTCTCCCCCATACTTAGTGTACTTAGGCACTTTCATTCCCCTAGGTGCCTCGGTTTGGAGAATAAATTCAACCAACAGGGAGGCGTACAGTGGCCTTTGCAATGTGGCACCCATACCATTTCTATCCATAATCCTTTCGACAATAGTTGCCAAATTATTTTCTACTGCTAAGTGTTCTTGTCGATGTTGATCGATAATTTGATCAGCATCTTGGTGTCGGTTAACCAATACCATCTGGTTACGTCATGTGACTCCTGATTCAATGCCTTGATTATGTTGGGGTCTAAGGATTTGTCCCTCGTGAACGGTTTGCCTAACCACTTGTGCCATCTGTTGAGCCGGTGCCCCCAGAAAATTACACTAGCGCGTCAATTGATTCGCCACCTGCCTATTTGTTTCAGTAGATTCCTGTATCACTGGATTAAAAACTGTACCCATTTGATTGGTTAACATATTAACCAACTCATGGTTACTATCATCCATTTGCTGCCTCAACACCGCTATTGAAGTGTTTGACAGCGGCATGGTTCTGTTCTGAGTATTATTCCTAACATCGCCCCCTTGCGCTGATCCTTGCAAGGAGGGATTCATGTTTGGAGCGTTGTCTGAAAACAATGATGCACTTGATGTCGACTGATGTCCTGGTATTAAGGAATACGGCATTCCATAAAGAGGATATGTGGTGCCAAAGTGAGGCACATAAGGTTTGAACGTCATTATCGTTGATCCTGAACCCCCCAGTGGAGGTAACGGAATTGATGCTCCAACCGCACCCGTAGTCGACATCGTTGAGGTTGCACTTGTCATCGGCGGCAAAGTGGCAACCTGTGAGATTACTGTTTCCATAGTGGATAAAGTCCCTTGTGGCACTTCATCTGTATTGGAATTTGACATTTTCAAAGTTTCTCGTGGCTTACTATATAGTTTGCCACTTCTAAGTTTCCTGCAATTTCGTAACTGCACTAGCACTGTCCCACCAGGTGTGTCATTTTGTTTACTGTGGAAATTGGTAAACAACCGTTGGTCCTCCCTAGGGCTTAAAACATAAGGGCTACTTGCAGGATCGACCAGTTGATCCTAAGACATGTGCTAGTACAAGTGTGGCTTATTCAATTCGACATAACAACTTTGTGAGGAACGGCTCCTGACAAAATATTGAACAAGCGCAGGTTTTTTCCACACGAAAGGTTTAAACGATGTTATAGCCTATGGGTGACTCGTGACCGACGGTGCTACAACATTCAAAAGACGTACACGACGAACACGCTTTTGGTGAACTCTATTATCGTAATAGAATCAGTGTCGACAGCGTAGACGACAACGTAAAGTAATAACTCAAAATGAAATGAAATTAAAATAAAATGTTCAACGGGAACAATTGAAAAGTAAGGAAGTTGCATTGAAATAAATGTGGTGATTCACGTACATAGCACTCTTAAAAACTCTTGCTTCCTCGCGCTGGGAATGAGAAGTTTTTTACAAGTGATTTTTAGTACAGGGTGAACACCTCGAGCCCCTCGTGGGATATCCTATTTATACTAAACTAAAGAAACTGCCTACAGGCCAAAAACTCCTAGAAAATAGCAAACGCCGTGCCACACGATCTGCAAACTGCTCTATACACGTTTAGCAAACTGCTCCATATTCTGGCACTTTATTCTTCTTGTAACTGCTAGTCATTTTCAATTTCAAACTTCTCCCGCCCAGGTATTTAGGGCGACGGTGTCTTCTATGTGTTTGGCACAACCCAAAATTCCTTAAGTCCCAATCCTCATTTCAGTCGACGGAATGGATTTTCGACCAAACATGCTTCTTCTGTCGGTTTCATCCCTTGATGACTTACATTTTTCTCAACACTTGCTTATCTCAGGCACATCTCCACCCCTTGATGGGGTATAAATGTAACAACCCAATTTTTAGTATTTATTTATTATACTATTATTACTTATGTGGAGTGTTAATTAATTATTTAGTTGATAGGAGATATCATGAATAATTGAATTAATTAACTTTGTGGATAT
Organism: Lathyrus oleraceus; assembly: GCF_024323335.1. Lineage (NCBI taxonomy): Eukaryota > Viridiplantae > Streptophyta > Magnoliopsida > Fabales > Fabaceae > Lathyrus > Lathyrus oleraceus. Next base: position 249,575,572 of record NC_066582.1, on the reverse strand, counting down.
ATGGTGTTAGTTTAATTTATTTGTATTAAATAAAGATATTTAAATATTAGGTCTTATTGGGCCTATTAATTAAATTAGAAGTATAATGACTTAAGCCCAAATAGAATACTAATATAAATAGTAAGAGGTGAGGAGAGTGAGAATTATGACTCATTTGATCATTGAAGGCAATAGAGAAAGAGGAGAGGAAAAGTAAAGAGAAGAGCTAGGGTTTCCAGAAAATTGAAGAGGTAAGGGGGGAATCCTTATTATTATGGGTTAGTATGATTGGGTTAATGGGTAGATGTATGTTTAGGTTAAAATCCCTAATGTTGTATGGTTGTTTGGAATTGTTAGGTTTGATGTGTTAAAACTGAAAATTAACGTTATATAATTATGGTATTGTATGAGTTATAAGTTTCTGAACGTGTAGCTTTTTACGGAATCGAAATCGGAGGTCCGGATGTCCTCCAACGATGAAAAATGCAGAAAATTCTGCATGCTGTTTTACAGTAACGGGTTACTCACCGAGCGTTAACCGGTTACTTGCTTAAAAATATGCATTCTATTAAACTGAGTAACGGATTACTCACCGAGCGTTAACCGGTTACTTGCTTAAAAATCTGCATTCTGTTAAACTGAGTAACGGGTTACTCACCGAGCGTTAACCGGTTATTTGCTTAAAAATCTGCATTCTGTTAAACTGAGTAACGGGTTACTCACCGAGCGTTAATCGGTTACCACTGTTTGAAAAGGGAAAAATTGAGATTTTAAATGCTGTATTTATTTTGAAATGCAATCTAAGTGTGTGTAGTTGATAATTAGCCTATATTTGTGAATGATATACTGTTATGAATGTGTATATGTACCATTGTTGGATTGTGAGTGATATATTGTTATGAATGTTTATATGTACCATTGGTGGATTGTGAATGATATATTGTTATGAATGTGTATATGTACCATTGGTGGACTGTGAATGATATATTGTTATGAATGTGTTTATGTACCATTGGTGGATTGTGAATGATATATTGTTATGAATGTGTATATGTACCATTGGTGGATTGTGAATGATATATTGTTATGAATGTGTATATGTACCATTGGTGTATGATTCATAGAGTTGAATTATGGTGATATGTGGAATGTTAAGATGGTAGAGATGATCTTAATTGCATATGTATTGGTATTTGTACATTCATTCATGGCATGGTCGGCTTCATTGTGGAAGCGGTGAAACTGTGGGTTCACATGGTATTAGACGTTGATCTTTGAATGGAAATAGGCGTAGCAGACGTTGATCCTTAATTGGAAATAGACGTAGTAGCTTGGATTCTAGATATTGAATCGGAAAGCGGTGGAACGTTGGGTCCATATAGACGTTGATCCTTAATTGGAAATAGGCGTAGCAGACGTTGATCCTTAATTGGAAATAGGCATGGTAAATAGACGTTGATCCTTAATTGGAAATAGGCGTAGCAGACGTTGATCCTTAATTGGAAATAGACGTGGTGGCTTGGGTTCTAGATATTGAATCGGAAAGCGGTGAAACGTTGGGTTCACATTATGGTACCACATGCATAGAGTCACATGTCTAGCATTGAGTCACATTAGAGTCATGTGATAGTTGAATGTTTGTATTGTTATGATTGTGATGTGTGTATGAGATATGGTAATTGAATTTGGTGATGTTTGGATACATAACTTAGCAACTTATGTGATTATGTGATAATTGTCGTTATGTGTATTTTTGGGAATATACTATTGGATTTGAATATTATACTCCTTGAGTTTTTATGTGTGCTTGAAACATGTGAAATAAATGTTGTTTAATATTACTTACATGGTTATGTGAAGTGTGACGAATTCCTTTAATTGTTGATTTAATCATTGTGCTTGATTAATACTTCTTCACAATGATTTGAATTCTCACCCTTTCTGTTTGAATGCTACCTTTACATGGGTATCGCGCAGATACTCAGGAGTAGTATCGCTGAAGTAAGTGGACGATAGCTCACTCGAGATTAGCTAGAGAGCTGCGGTACTTCGTTTAGAGACTAAGTAGTGAGTCAATGCTCTGGTCATGTAACACTGGGTAGATTGGTAGTATGGAACTCATATCTGATTTGGATACGTTTTATGTTATTAATTGTGAACATGTTTAATTGAACAGATTATTGAGAGATGATCATGGTATGGGACATGGATCATTTGATGAAATGCATGGATATTCGTTATTTTCCGCTGCGAACGCATATGCTTGAATATTCATGATAATTAAAATGTGTTATTTTAAATGACCAGGTGTATTGCATATTGATGATGAATGATGTTGGTTTTTGAAAGCTCTTAGTTTTTGAAAACGTCGATGTGACGCCCTTTTGTTTATATGCGTGCTTATTTACTCTGATTATATGTTAAGTATTTTGGGGTAGAAAAAGGGGTGTTACAATAAACCTTAAATTCATAAGACCCTTTCATTAATTACGCCTTCAACATACCTTAGAGATTTCTTGTGGTAACAAACTCTTAGTCTTCTGAACACTTCGACCTGCACTCCCGTCGTCATGATGTCTGCAATCTGATTCTCAGTTCTGTAGTGTTCCACATTCATCTTTCCATCTTCTACCTGCTCTCGAAGATAATGGAACTTCATCTCGATGTGCTTGCTTCGACCATGTGATATCATATTCTTCGCCAGATTGATAGCTGACATATTGTCGATCTTCATGGTAATTGCTCCATGACTCTTTGTTGTTATCTCTTCGACCAGATTCACCATCCATATTGTTTGACGTGCACTAAGGTAAGCAGCTATGTATTCTGTTTCGCATGGTGATGATGCCACTACTAACTCCTTTCTCGAACTCCAAGCAACTGGTGCACCACCTAGCATAAACACATAGTCAGTTGTGGATTTTCGATCCTTAGCATCACTACACCAACTTGAGTCGGTGTATCCCACTAGTTTACATTATTTTCCTTCATCAGCTGCAGGGAAGAAAATGCCATAGTCGAGAGTTCCTTTCAGATACCTTAGTATCCTCTTCGTTGCTACTAGATGTGATACCTCTGGCTTTTTCATGAATCTACTCATCATACATACACTATATGCTAAGTCATGCCTTGTGTGACAAACATATCGAAGTAACCCAATAAGTCTTCTATATTGGGTTGGGTCGACAACATCATCATCTGAATCTTTCGACAGTTGTATTCTGGGCTCAGCTGGAGTCGAAGTTGGGTTGCAATCTTGCATCTCAAATCTCTTGAGTATTTCACCTGCATACCTTATTTAATGCATCATCAAACCTCTACCACTCTTGTATAATTAGATTCCATGGAAATATGAAATGTCACACATATCTGACATTTCGAATTCCTTGTTGAGATCACCTTTGAAGTCTTCGATCTCCTTCTTGCAGCTACCTGTTATCAATAAGTCATCGACATATAGACATAGTATAAGCAATTGACTCTTGCTTCTTCTTACATATACTTCATGTTCAATTGTACACTTCACAAATTCCTTCTTCCTTAGAAATCCATCTATATTCTTGTTCCAAGCTCTTGGAGCTTGTTTAAGTCCGTACAGGGCTTTATGCAGCCTGTACACCTTTCTTTCTTCGCCTTGTTTCACAAACTCAACTCGTTGTGCAACATAAACTTCTTCTTCTAAGGGTCCATTTAGTCCATTCAGGAATGCATATTTCACATCCATCTGACACAACTATCAGTTATTCATGTTTGTTAGACCAACAACCAACCTGATTGTTTCGATCCTAGCAACAGGTGCAAAAACTTCATCGAACTCGATTCCTTCTTTCTGAAGAAATCCTTTCGCCACAAGTCTCATCTTGTGTCGAGTCACTTCTCCTTCCTGATTCAACTTCACCCTGTATACCCAGTTCACATCAATTGCCTTGTTGTCTTGGGGCAATTTGACAAGTGACCAAGTCTTGTTGACTCCGATTGACTTCAGTTCTTCGTTCATTGCTTTCACCCACCTCGAATTTTTCAATGCCTCAATTGCATTGATTGTTTCGACATCTGCGTAGAAAGCATATTGTACCAGCTCACCTTCTTCATTGACCACATTATCTGATGTGATCACACATTCTTGCAACCCTGTAAGCATGTGTCTTGTTCTTTGAGGTTTGCTTGGGTCTGCTTCACCTCTGACTTCTTGTCGAACTTCTCTTTTGACTTCACTGGTTGGTGTAAGACCCCAATTTTAACCCTAAGATCCCTCATGAAATTTCATTGTAAGCATTAACATTGGGATCATACCTTGACATTCTCCTTACCCCTCATTCATTAGGTTTGTTCTGGGATAGATCACAAAGCACTTTGTGATTGTATCATACTTGTATTTTATCATTTCACTAACCAAAATATCAAAAATATGTCTTTGTATTTGCCTAACTCTTTTGTAAGAAAGGCATGATCCCATTTATTCATCAAGTTCACATCTAGGGTTTGAGACCCTCATGAACAAAGAGCACAACCAAGAATTGATCCAAGAATGTTTATGATCATCATAAATGAGTCCCAATGTTCTCTACATGTTATATTGATCAAGTTTTCTTCAAGAGTTTGAAGGTGATTTGCCTTGGAAACCCTAGTTTGACTGGGTATCTTGAGTAACTTCTCCAACAAGCTATCTCACCAATTGATCAAATTTCTCAAGGGACACTTCAAAATTCATCATCTTATGCATATATGAGCTACCATGAGCCTATAAAGTCAAGAGAATTGGAAGTTAGCAAGTTGGTTGAAGGTGGTTGGCCAGATGAATTCATCTGATCAAAACTGGGTCTCCCTAGACCTTATCTCCTACAATTTTCACCATATGAAAATTATTCCAAGAGAAAACTTTCTCTAAATAACACTTCAAACGACTTTCATGTTAAGACCTATAGCTAGTTTTTCTTGGAAAATCATTTTATATGTTGAAACATTATAGGTCATTTTGTCTAAACCCTAATTTGAAAGTCAACTTCCCAAGGCCATAACTTGCTCAACTTTTATGATATGAAAGATTTCCAAGTTTCACAATCAAATTAAATGTGCCTACTTCAACTTTGATGTTTGGAGTGGTAGCTAATTAAACTTTTTTGAGCATGTGATATGAGGTTACATTATAGGTCACTTTTGACCTATACCATTGATCAAGTGATTTTTCCAAACTTCAAAAATGCATCACTCTATCATTTCAAATCCAAATGACATGAAATTGGTGACCAGTTTGAAGGTCTTTGAAATAGCTACAACTTTGATGAAGACACTTTTCTCATTTGAAGCTCATATGAAAAGTTAAGCAAGGTGGAACATTGAGACATATGGCTTGACACTTAGAAAAAATTTGATATGTCAAAAATTCCCAAACTTCCACCTCAAATTTCTTCGTGATACAAAATCCAAATGGAAAAGTGTTGAATATGAAAATTATTCCTCTCAATCCCACCTTTCCAAAGAGCTCAAATTCATCCATTTTGGACAAGGAATGCATAGGTTGCGCATGGAATGAACATGGTGTCATCACTTGGCAAGGATCAAACTTCAAATCTTCATGTACACTTGCCTTGCAACCCAAGCTAAATTCAGACTATCTCACACTCATTTATGGACTTAGGGCAATGATTTTATGGGCATATGCGCGCCCATGCACCCATGCATCATCAATACCAAATTTGGAAAGTGGATTTCAAGTGTGCAAAAAGCAATGGTTTCAGCTATAAATAGAGCCTCATATGCTCAGCATTTGACATACATTGGCGCCAGCTTTGACCCCCAATCTCTAACCCTCATATTGCAAAGGATAATCCTGAAAAAATTCACTTGAATTTGAGTGTGAATTTCCACTGTTTTGAAATTCAAAACTCCAGGGATCCATAACCTTTTGAGCATTTAATCCTTCTTCTGCAAGCATTTGGAATGAGATCAAGCACGAGCAAGAGCAAGATCAGTTTAATCCAGACCTTCATTGAAGGTATTTTTCAGAAATTTTGATCTCTTCGATTCTCTCTAATTCTTCCTCAATCCTATTGATTCTTTGGTTGTCTGAAGTCCTACCAATGTAGGCAAGAAGATTGAGTTGCTTAGAGGCCAAATCGAAGCAACTCAGTTCATATACCTCAAATTTCAACTCCATGTATCTCTCAACATACTTGGAGTTAGAGTGAATTGAGGCTAGATTCAAACTCAATGCCATTTTTACTTTGAAATCATGTCATTGTTTTTAATTTTGGTGATGGTTATGACTGAACCAGTCCGACGAGGTTCGTCGGAGAAGACAACTGGTCCTTGGCCGTCGGTGGTGTGCTGGATGGTTATGAGCCATAAGATCCTTTTAAAATGATCTAATCATGAGCGTTCCTTTTGAATACCAACTGTGTGGCGCGCTGACTTAAGTACACGATGGAATGCGCGTTGGTGGCCACTTGATCTGCCACCTCAATTAATGAGGGAGATCAAGTGGTCCACGTTTTTTCTGATATTTTAATTTTCATTTTAATTGCTTTATTTTCAATAATTCATATTAAATTTAATATTGATCCAAAAAATATGGGACTTTCACCAAAAAAATTCAAATATTTTCCTCTTTCATATTCTGAATTATAATTATTTTTTGGATCATTATTAATATTTTTCATGAATTAATTGATTTTTCATTTGTTTTTAATTGTTTAAAAATATTTTTAAATGTCCAAAAATTATGAATTTTTTTCTCCAAGGTCCTTTGACCTTGTTTGACCTATGATAAATCGCATGGCCATTTATTTGGTGTTTTGATGAGATTTTAGGAATTGGACAAACCATATTTAATTTAAATGCACTATTTTAGTATTTTTAATTTGAATAAATGTCAAATAAATTTGTTGACCAATTGTGATGACTTGTTTATGTTTGACTCTTGTTTTCGGGCCTTGGTCAAGGTTGATTTGACTTTGTCAAATTAATATCATTGGATTTAGGGGATTGATGGAATGTACATTCCATCTCCCAAAATGAATGAATGATATTAATTTGGTAAAAATCCTCCTTTGCCCAATTTGTGATTTCATCCATTCCCCTCCCACTTCATCTTATTCCCTTTCTTCATTTATTCATTCATTCCATTTGGCCTATGATATCTCAAAATCCTAAGGCTAGTTGATTGAAAAATTGACATGAGTATGGATGAGATTAGGTCACCCCTTTTGCATATTCTTTTTGTGTGTGGTATGTTTCATGAGCATAGTCTACTATAATAGGTCTCTAACATGCATTAACACCAAAATTTTATTGCCCAGCCTCAAATAGTTGTGACTTCTACATAAGTCCAATTATGATTGCTTAACATAGCGCTAAATTTGTGACATAAAAGGCATAAGCATTCTAGTTAGTGAGATTGTAAGTCTCCCCTCTTTCATGGTATTGTGTGGAAACTTGGCCTTTTTTCCTTCCTTTGGAAGATGTCTTGGTTCAAGGATCCACGCTTGTGATAAATGGGTTAAGTGTTCTCGAAAGAATGACTTCAATTAAAAAGAAAAAGCAAAGCAATACTAACTTCTAACCTATTAACTACTAACTTCTAATTTCAAGCCATTTACTTTAATGCCATTTAATTTTTGCTTTTATTCATTTGCCATCGTTCATATCATTCTAATTGTTTATGTTAATGCAATTTTCACTTTGTCCATTTGGACCATATTGTGTGATATATTTTGTTTGTGTATACTTTGTTTGTTTGTGTGGTCTTTGACCATTAATGTACATAATAACAACAAAAAACCCTACAAACTTTTGTGTGGACTATTGGCTTGATCTTGGACAAATGAACTTAGAATCTAGGCAACATTCCTATGCTAAAGGACTTGGCCAATGCCAACTTGTTGAAGAACCAAGTGCTTGCAATTTGAAAATTCATCTGATACATCATTCAAGATCCTTTTGAGTTCATCTGCAACATGATCATTGTGAAGCTATTATTTTGAACCTATGACTTGTGGAATTCATCTGTTAGATGGGCTATTTTGGAGAAGATCATGGAATGGATAAGCTTGGATGTGACTATCTTTATTTGATGTCTTGCTCTTCAAGATAATATAATTGTGCATTGTGTTGTTTGATTCTAAAAAGTCCAAGGGAATTCTGGGTTTCTATTGACATTCTTGTCTATTGGATTGCTACCCACTTGGTCAGATCTTTTCAACTCTAAACTTTTAAATTTTGTACATAGGGTAGTCTCTTCATCTTCTCCCCATTTCTTTAATTTCAAAATCTCTTTCTCCATTTTTCAAAATCTTCTTTGTGTGAACTACTTTTGTTCTAAACTTTGACCACTTTGCAAAAAGATAGAAACTTTGGCCTTATGCCATTGCATTTTCAAACATCTTTTCTTAAATCAAACTTGTAAATAAGCTTAACTATACTTGACCCAAAATTTCAAAAATCCAAAAAGAACTAACTCATTCAAACCATTTTAGGCCTTTGTGCCTTTCAAATTTAAATTTTGTTAAAAGTAATGCATCCACTTTGAAATTTGTATTACGAACTACGAGGTTTTGATCCCTCATATTTATGTTGGTACGTAGGCACAAGACCGAAGGTCTTGTCAAACACAAAAATATATCAATGAATTCTTTTCTCATCCCCCCATTCTATTTGTTTGTAAACATCACTTTATACCAAGTACATATGCACACAAAAAGGGATCCCTAGGAGTACCTAGGACACTTTGGATGCTAACACCTTCCCTATGTGTAACCAACCCCCTTACCTATAATCTCTGACATTTTATTAGTTTTGATTTGAAAACTTCTTACTTTTTGGGTTTTGTTCGTACTTTTTCCTTTTTCCTTTGGAAACAATAAAAGTGCGGTGGCGACTCTTGTTAATTGAACTTTAGCTTGTTAATAGCTTGAGGATCATGAATTTACCTCTACAAAAATTAAGTGGCGACTCTGTTGGGGAGTAGTCTCCAGTGGGTTTAGCCTACTTTTTTGTGTGTATATATTTGTATATATGTGATGTTTGTATATATGTATGTGGGATGTAATCTGTTTGTTATGCTTGATGATCTCTGAGTGGTGAAATAAGTTCTAACCCGAACTTGAGTGCAATTAAGATAGGAGGATGGTATAGTCATGTTCGACTTATGTGGAGTAGTCCTTAACAAGTTGGCTTGAGATCCATCTGCTCAGTGGAGACTCCTTTGGATTTGGAAATGTCAGACAAGTATTTATGGTTAGGCATTACTATTTCTAATTGGGTCCGAGAAGCTGAGGACCTTAGAACATTTAACCCATCTTGGCCTATTTAGGACGTAGTGCGGAAACTGTTCAAGTGTAGACTTGATAATAGTTGTTACATAATACTACATTTAGACGAGTTTCGCTTGAGAATATTATGGGTCGATGAGTCAGTCATCTTAATCTGTAATATCCGATAGCTGGAATTAAGACTCTGGGAACTCTTTAGAACATGATCTACAAGTTTTTATCCTTAGTTCACTCCTTTGGGATGGTTCTTACCCAGACTCCATGCTCGTGACTTACAACAAACCCTTGATTCTTGGTTGATCCAATCAAGTCTAGTCAATATCAATGGAACTTGGGTGTTGATAAGGTGTAAACCATAATCCACCAAAATGGATGATTGATCTTGACAATGACTTGATTCATCCTTTGACCTTTGTTTTCCTTGTGTGTGATCCCTTATTTGTGATTGTTACATTCATACATTCATGCGCATCATAACATTCATCACACGAAAATTTCAAGGAACTGAGGTATTATTTGCAAATATTTTTAGACCATGGATTGTGGACGAAGGAACACTAAGAAGTACAGTTTCAGATGTCCCGACTTGAAAGAGTTAAGGAAGCTAGCATCTTTTGTATTAGATCCCTTGGACTTCAAACAACGTCATGTGAAGCTTCTGTCTATCTTGTCTGCTGATATGGTTGAAGGACTCTTGAGTGTGTTAGTGCAGTTCTATGATCCTCTCTACCGTTGTTTCACTTTCCCAGATTTTCAGCTTGTGCCTACCTTGGAGGAGTATTCTCATCTTTTGGGGATACCTATTTCTAGTAGAGTTCCTTTTAGTGGATTGGAGGAGATTCCCCGATCTAGTATTATTGCTGAAGCTCTTCACTTGAAGAAGTCTGAGATAGAGGCTCATTGGGTGAAGAAAGGAGGGTTATTTGGGTTTCCATCTATTTTCCTCATCAAGGAAGCTACTACTTTTGCTCAACTGGGTAGTGTGGATGCTTTTGAAGCTATCTTTCTGTTGCTCATCTAAGGATTAACTTTGTTCCCTAACATTGACGTTTTTGTTGATGTTAACGCCATTAGACTCTTCTTGATTGGGAATCATATGCCTACTTTGTTGGGTGATATGTATTTCTCTTTGCATCTAAGGAATTCTAAAGGTGGTGGAACTATTGTTTGCTGTATCCCTCTTCTGTATAAGTGGTTTATTTCGCACTTGCCTCATACACCTGCTTTTGTGGAGAACAAACAATGTCTATAGTGGTCTCAGAGACTTATGTCTCTCACTAATGATGATATAGTTTGGTATGACCCATCTTTGAGCAGTTTGGAGATTATTGATTGTTGTGGTGAATTCTCTAATATGCCTCTCATTGGTACACAAGGAGGAATTAACTACAACCCTACTTTGGCTCGTCGCCAACTTGGGTTCCCCTTGAGAGACAAACCTAATAACATGTTGTTAGAAGATCTTTTCTATCAAGAGGATAAAGATCCCCAACATTTGAAGCAGAAGATTGTGCATGCTTGGCATAATGTGCATAGGAAAGGAAGATTCGAGCTTGGTCCGTGCAATTGTGTAGCTTTGGAAGCTTACACTCTTTGGGTGAAGAAGAGAGCTATGGAGTTGAAGATGCATTATCCTTGCGAAAGGCCTGTGTCTATGGTTGTGGTTGAGACATTAACTCTCCCTAACCAAGATGTAGAGGAGTTGGAAGACACGCTCGTCAAGATGAAGCAAGAGAAGGATATGTGGGAAGAGCGTTTTCGTGCTTTGAGCAAGAAACATGAAGAGTTGCAATTGGAGTATAAGGACAAAGATGCACTTATTGAGCTACTTGAAGACCGAGTGATAAAGAGACAGAGAGAGCTAGAGGTTTCATATTCTAGTATGCCTCAACCTTCTGTTGCTTGGAAGAAGATTGTTGATCAGCTTGTCCTCGAGAAGACTCAGATGAAGGCTTCTTTTGAGACCGAGATCCGTCGCATTCGAAGGAAGTACGCGCCTACAGCCAGATCTTCTGACGATGTTAGGGATCCTTAGGATGACTAGTCTCCTTTTCTCTTGTATTTTTTATTTTAGTTTCTGAAATTGTACTAAGTGTAATCCTCCTAATTTTTATAAATAAAAAGAGATTTTTGGTCATATCAAATTGTTGCAATTGCCATTTAAATATATATATTTGCAAATAATATAGTAAGTTCCTTGAAATAAAAAATAAAAACAATCAAGCATTGCATTTCATGCATCATTTGCATAAGCAGGTTTTCGCCAGATGTCTGATTGGTGTTTCTTCTGTGCTTTAGCCAAGTTGACTCACCGGTACAATACCCGAGCCAATCATCTGAAAATCATGGAGCATCTAGAGCAAGAGAACAGAGAGCTGAAGGACAAGATCGCCCGCCTGACTGCCATGATGGAGTCAGTTCTTGCTGCTCAGAATCAAGCTTCTCTAACGCCTGCAACTCCTCCCGCGAGGACTGTTACTTCAGAAGTGACTACCTCTACCATGCCTGTTGTTGCCGCCCATTTTGCGCCGAATATGCCTGCCGGATTCCCGGGGGGAATGCCGCCCAACTTTGTGCCCGAAGGCTTTGCGCCTACATTTGCTTATATGCCAGCATCTAGCCCGGTCATGTCCTTGCCATCTCCCGTTGTGCACACCTTGCCTCGTGTAGAGGATACCATCTATCATTTCGAGTCGTCTGAGGGTCCGTATGTGTATGAGAAGATGGACGAGATGAAAGATCAGTTTCTTGAGCTTCACAAGGAATTGAAAACGCTAAGAGGTAAAAACTTGTTTGGAAAGAGTGTTGCTGAGTTGTGCTTAGTGCCCAACGTCAAGATCCTGCTGAAGTTCAAAGTCTATGACTTTGAAAAGTATAAGGGGAACTCTTGTCTGCTCAGTCACCTTGGGATGTATGCCCGCAAGATGTCTACTCATACCGACAATGATCAATTGCTTATTCACTACTTCCAAGATAGTTTGATTGGTGTTGCGCTTCATTGGTACATGGGGTTGGATAGTGCAAGCATCCGCACTTTCAACGAGTTGGGGGAGGCTTTTGTGAAGCAATACAAGTATAATGTGGACATGGCGCCGGGTAGAGACCAGTTGAGGTCTATGTCTCAGAAGGAAAAAGAGAAATTTAAAGAATACGTGCAAAGATGGAGGGAGTTGGCTGCCCAAATCACTCCTCCTTTGGAGGAAAAAGAAATGACAAAAATCTTCTTGAAAACTCTGAGTTTATTTAACTATGAACGAATGATTGCTAGTGCCCCCAGTGACTTTACCGAAATGGTAAATATGGGGATGAGACTTGAGGAAGGAGTCTATGAGGGACGTTTGTCAAGGGAGGAGGCGTCAACAAGCAAGAAATACAGTACCAACTTTGGTAAGAAGAAAGACAGTGAGACGAATGCAGTAATTAGTGGGAGGCAGAGGAGGCCTCAGATCAGAAGGAATCCACCACCCCGTCAACATCATCATCATCAAGTGTCATCAGTAATTCTGGTATTTTCTAATCAACAAGCAACACCCATTCAACAACAACATCAACGTCAACAACAACAACCGTAACAAAGAACAAACACCTACAACAACAACAATCATCATCAGCAGAACTTTGAGAGGAAGAAGGTCTCTTTTGACCCGATTCCTATGTCATATGCAGAGTTGTATCCCTCGTTAGTTCTCAAGAACTTAATTCAACCGAGGAACCCACCGAAGATCCCAGAACCACTTCCTTGGTGGTATAAACCTGAACTCCGTTGTGCTTTTCATCAAGGAGCACCCGAACATGATATTGAAAACTGCTATCCATTGAAGTATGAGGTTCAAAAGCTTATGAAGAGTGGTATGATATCCTTTGAGGACCGCGCGCCAAATGTGAAAGTGAACCCTTTGCCCGCTCATGGGAATTCTTCAGTGAATATGGTGGACGGTTGTCCTGAGGAGTATAAGATTTATGACGTCCGATTTATCCGAAGATCCTTGGTGCAGATGCACAAGGATATCTGTTTGGTGAGTGACTGTGAACATGACCATGATGGTTGTGTTGTTTGTAGTGTGAACCCAAGAGAGTGTGTTGTAGTGAAAAGGGACATCCAACGTCTGATGGATGAAGGCATGAATCAAATTGTTCAATCCCGTCATATAGATGACGACGTCAATGTCATAGTGCCCGTTTTCAAACAACAAGAGCGGTTAGTAATTCAATATGACAGCAACAATAATAATAATGTCAGTCAAAGATCAGTATCATCGTTGGTAATACGGTTAGCGGGCCCAGTCCCGTATTCATCTAATAAGGATGTACCGTACCAGTACAATGCTACAATGATAAAGAATGGTCAAGAGGTCCCGTTACCTACAACTAGTTCAGTAGTGAGCATTGTTGATGTAACGAAGGTGACCCGTAGTGGTCGAGTGTTTGGGCCGGTGTTCCCAGAAAACAAAGAAGAAACAATTGTTGGTAAGAAGGTGGAGATGCCTAATGTAGATCCGATTGGCGTTTCAAAAGATAAGTCTGGTGAACCCAGCAACTTGAAAGCCAATGATGATGATGAGGTACTCCGATTGATAAAGAGGAGCGAGTTTAATATGGTGGAGAAGCTGATCCAAACCCCCTCAAAAATCTCAGTGTTGTCTCTGCTGATGAATTTCGAAGCGCACAGAGAAGCACTGCAGAGAGTTCTAGAGCAAGCTTTTGTAGAACACGATGTTACAGTGGATCAATTTGATCACATTGTGGCTAACATCACTTCTTGCAACAATCTCAACTTTTGCGATGAAGAACTCCCTGAGGAGGGCAGGAACCATATCTGGCTTTGCACATTTCTATGAATTGCAAAGAAGATGCTTTGTCAAACATGCTGGTTGACACTGGGTCGTCACTGAATGTGCTTCCAAAGTCAACTTTGTCGAAGCTATCTTACCAAGGATCCCCCATGAGGTATAGATGTGTAATTGTCAAAGCTTTTGATGGTTCACGCAAAACAGTAATTGGTGAAGTGGATCTTCCAATCAAGATAGGTCCGAGTGATTTTCAAATTACTTTTCAAGTAATGGATATCCACCCGACCTATAGCTGTTTACTAGGAAGGCCATGGATTCATGAGGCAGGAGTTGTTACCTCCACTCTGCATCAGAAATTGAAATTTGTCAAGAATGGCAAGCTTGTGATTGTTGGAGGAGAGAAGGCACTGTTGGTTAGCCACCTGTCATCTTTCTCTTATGTTGAGGTTGAGGATGAGGTTGGAACTCCGTTCCAAGCCTTGTCTATTGCTGCTAAAAAGAGAGTTGGGGCACCTATGTCCTCATTTAAAGATGCTCAGAAGATTGTTGAAGAAGGTACTGTTGATTAGTGGGGGCGCATGGTAGAGGTCTCCGACAACAAGGGCAGAACCGGTTTGGGGTTCCAGAAAGGCTCATCAATTGGAAGATCTGAAGGTATGCAACTCAGCTTCCGTAGCGGAGGGTTCATTCATGACAATGAACAACACTTAGTTGTTGTGCTAGAGGATGACGAAGAGGAAGACTGCACCAACTTTGTAACGCATGGAAAGACGTGCAACAATTGGACTGCTGTTGATATTCCTGTTATTTTGCATCGATCTAAGTAATTGCTTTTATATTTTAAAACCCTCCTCCTATGCCTAAGGGAGAAGTGAACATTGTTTGGGCATTTCAATTTGATCATTAATAAAATTAATTCTATTCATCCACATCTTTGATGTTTTTTTTTTACTTTTTACTTTATTCTGAAAATGGTAATCATAAAAAAACATAAATAAACAATATAATTGTCCATCTTCATAATATTTGGTCACAAATTCACTTCTATAAAATCAACATATCAAATCATTATGCAGATTGGTTTCTAACCCCATTGAATACAATGATCTTTCTCCTTCTCCAAATTTTGAATTCCTTGTGTTTGAGGCTGGAGAGTAAAGTGATGTAGAAGTGAATGATGAATTGACTCATCTTCTTGAGCAAGATGAAAAGATTATTCAACTGTTTGAAGAGCAGATTGAGCTAGTCAAGATTGGGTCTCGACTGTGTCCAGAAGTCAAGAAGGGGTTGATTGATCTTCTTCAAGAGTATTCAGATGTGTTTGCTTGGTCCTATCAAGACATGCCTGGTTTGGATTCTGAGATTGTGGAGCATAGATTGCCGTTGAAGCCAGAATGCCTGCCAGTCAAGCAAAAATTGAGAAGAACGCATCCTGATATGGCTGTGAAGATCAAAGAGGAAGAGCAGAAGAAAATTGATGTCAGTTTCCTTGTGACTGCTAAGTATCCACAATGGGTGGCCAATATTGTGCATGTGCCGAAGAAAGATGGAAAAGTCCGCATGTGTGTTGACTATCGAGATTTGAATAAAGCCAATCCGAAAGATGATTTCCCTCTGCCACACATTGATATGTTGGTAGAAAATACTGCTAAATTCAAAGTCTTTTCGTTTATGGATGGATTTTCCGAATATAATCAGATTAAGATGGCACCCGAAGATATGGAGAAGACCATATTCATTACACCCTAGGGAACATTCTGTTATAGAGTAATGCCTTTCGGTCTAAAGAATGCTGGTGTGACTTACCAGAGAGCAATGACTACTCTTTTTCATGATATGATGCATAAAGAGATTGAAGTTTATGTCGATGACATTATTGCTAAATCAATTGACAAAGAGGAACACGTTGAGCATTTGTTGAAGCTATTTGAGCGTTTGAGGAAGTATAAACTCTGCTTGAATCCCAATAAGTGTACTTTTGGTGTTCGTTCTGGTAAGTTATTGGGCTTTATTGTCAGCGAGAAGGGTATTGAAGTTGATCCTGCCAAGGTCAAAGCAATACAAGAGATGTTTGCGCCCAAAATTGAGAAGCAAGTCAGAGGTTTTCTCAGCCGCTTGAATTATATTTCCAGATTCATTTCCCACATGACTGGCACATGTGCGCCCATATTCAAGCTTCTTCGGAACGATCAGTCTTGTGATTGGACCGAAGACTGCCAGAAAGCTTTTGACAGTATTAAAGAATATTTTCTTGAACCTCCGATTTTGTCTCCCCCTGTTGAAGGAAGACCGTTGATCATGTATTTGACTATACTCGAAGATAGTATGGGTTGTGTTCTTGGTTAGCAAGATGAGACTGGAAAGAAAGAATTTGCAATTTACTACCTCAGTAAGAATTTCACCGACTGTGAGACTCGGTATTCAATGCTTGAGAAGACTTGTTGCGCATTGGCTTGGGCTGCTAAGCGTCTACGCCAGTATATGTTGAATCATACCACTTGGTTGATATCCAAAATGGATCCAATCAAGTATATATTTGAGAAGCCTGCTTTAACTGGGAGGATTGCCCGTTGGCAGATGTTGTTATCAGAGTATGATATTAAATACCGATCTCAGAAAGCGATCAAAGGTAGTATCTTGGCTGACCATTGGGCTCACCAACCAATTGAAGATTATCAGTCAGTGCAGTATGATTTTCCCGATGAAGAGATTTTGTACTTGAAAATGAAAGATTGTGATGAACCATTGCTTGAAGAAGGGCCAGAACCTGGTACCCGTTGGGGCATGGTATTTGATGGAGTTGTTAATCAATATGGAAATGGCATTGGGGAAGTGATTATTACTCCTCAAGGCACGTATCTACCATTTACAGCTAGGTTGACTTTCAAGTGTACAAACAACATGGCAGAGTATGAAGCTTGCATTATAGGGCTTGAAGAGGCCATGAATCTCAGAATCAAGTATTTGGATGTCTTCGGTGATTCGGCTTTGGTTGTGAATCAAATCAAAGGAGAATGAGAGACAAATCAACCCGGTTTGAAACCATATAGAGATTATGCGAGGAGGATTTCAACTTTCTTTACAAAGGTTGACTTTCATCATATTCCTCGAGATAAAAACCGAATGGCAGATGCTCTTGCAACGTTGGCATCGATGATTATAGTGAAGTATTGGAATGAAGTTTTCAATTTATCTGTGATACGTCTTGATAGGCCAGCTCATGTGTTTGTTGTTGAAGAAATCAAAGACGAGAAACCGTGGTATTACGACATCAAATGTTTCCTCCAAAGTCAGATTTACCCGCCTGGGAATCTTTGAAAGATAAGAAGTCTTTGAGAAGATTAGCCGGTAACTTTTACTTGAATGGTGATATACTATACAAGAGAAACTTCGACATGGTTTTGCTCAGATGCGTGGATAGACACGAAGCAGACTTATTGATGACTGAACTGCATGAAGGTTCCTTTGGTACTCATTCCAATGGACATGCAATTGTGAAGAAGATGTTGCGAGCATGTTACTATTGGATGACTGTCGCAACCTGAAAAATACAGTGTGCGAAAAAACAACCGACGAAAGAAAATGACAGAAGAGTCGCCACCGTGCGTTATTTATCCCAAAGGAGGGAAAGGAAACGCTCGAAGTAAACCTGAAAAGAGGAAAGGAAAAGACAAGGTCTCGCAACTAAATCTTGGGTTCGGGAGTCGGTTATGCGAAGGGAAGGTATTAGCACCCCTACGCATCTGTAGTACTCTACGGGATCCACTTTTGTAGTTCTTGTCTAAAGGGTGTGAGTTTATCTTGTGTTGTTTACTAAAAAAGGGGTTAAATGAAAATGACTCGCGCGGGTGTCGCATCCACTGCATACGTATCTCATCTGAATATGAGAATCAGAGTCTTCGTAGCTCGGATGACCTATGGGTTGGGGGGATGTGTGCTCGCTAAGACATCGCGTCTTATGCCTACGTATCTCATCTGGAATGAGAATCAGAGCAAGTCGTAGTTCGGCTAACTACGGGGTTAAGGATTATGTTTTGGGGGAGGACGACGTTACTACGCAATCTACCGGATGCTCGACCTTTGGAGACTTACTCACCTGTAGTAGAAGGAGTAAACGTGTGTTTAGGAGAAGAAAAATCAATGAAGGGTTAGGGTTTGGGATGCTCATGCAAAAAGGCAGTCCTTGACGAAGGAACCGCGCTACCTGCAGGGATACGAACATATACAAAACAAACATGTATAAAGTAAATGTGCCAACAAGGCAATCAGAATAAATCTCCCAAATGGTATCCCACAAGCAAAGTGGAATATCCAGCGAGCTATCCCTGCAAAAGTCATGTGAGCCTTCACAAAAACTCAACAAAAGGGTTAGTGAAACAAGATAAGGATTAGGAGAAAACATGCTATGACAAACGTAAGTCAAATTAGAGCAAAACAGTATGGTTTTTCATGGATAACAGTATGGTTTCAGAAACCTCAAACTCTATGGCGTACACTTCAGAAATTAAACGATTAAGCATTCAAGGCATTATTTATACATTCATACATAATTATGAACCCATGGGCAAAAACCTAATGAAATTCATCCATCATACCTCAAACATTCAGAGTACTCAACTTCAAAGCAGAAAGGTACTGGGAATAAGGGCAAACCTGATTGGAGAGATCGGTTGAAATCAAATGGCACGGCTGGATTTGCAAACCAATGTTAGGGTTTGCTTGAGCTAAAAGTGTGTGAGTCAGAATGAACCTTTCAGAGTTGCCTGGAGGTTGCTCTGAACTCTGTTTTCCCCAGGGTTCTTCTCTCACTATCTTTTTCCCAGACAGGGTAATAGGAATAGAATTGCCTTTTGTTTCACTGAAACTCTGAATTTATAACCTGATTTTTGTGGACCTGTGGGCTCAAATGAGAGAGGTCCAAGTCCAAGATTTTTTCTTTTATTTATTTATTTATTTATTTATTTTTCGTTTTTTTTTTCGTTTTTTTTTTCAAAACACGTGGGCTTCGCCTAGCGAGCATGACAGCTCATGAACAAACCTTTGCTCCTTCAAGATTAACATTTTGACTGACGAATAGACCCCTGTTGGAAGTAACTCAAGTCTTTCCCTTGTGTTGACTGATTATCTAAATAGAGACCACAAAGTGTCCTGGATGATGTTCAAGCTTCTTGGATCCAATTCCGATTGCCATGATGAAATGCAAATGCTAAATGACCTAAAAATGAATACATGCATGAGGTGTAAAGTGTATGCTTCCAGGAAAAATGAAGGGTAAATTTTAGGGTATTACAGTTGCCCCTATTCAATCAACTGGAGGCCTGGAAAGAAGATAGCAGCGGCTTTCGTGCTTTCGAGGTATCAAAGGATTGAATATAATAAAAGCCCGAAAATTTGCACTGAAGTAAAGTGAAGTAACAATGCCTGTCAGAATCGGCAAAGAGGTGGTCTTGAAAGAAGAATCGTCTGGTACGGCGAGAGTCAGTCTGAATACCGAAAAAGAATGTTAACCTGGATACCAAAATAAATGGTAACACAGAAATAACCATGGCCTGAATGCCGCTCATCAGTCTAAATACCGAAAAAGAATGTTAACCTGGATACCAAAATAAATGGTAACACAGAAATAACCATGGCCTGAATGCCGCTCATCAGTCTGAATACTGGAAATGACTTCGATCTGAACATCGGGAGATATGAGATTATTAATATCGGTCTGAACACCGAGAGGCTGGCCTGAATGCCACATGTTGCGTCGACCTGAACGTCGGAAAATTCTTCGATCTGAACATCGGAAAACTGGCCTGAACGCCACAAGTTGCATCGACCTGAATGTCGGAAACTTCTTCGATCTGAACATCGGAAAACTGGCCTGCACGCCACAAGTTGCATCCACCTGAACGTCGAAAACTTCTTCGATCTGAACGTCGAAAAATTGGCCTGAATGCCACAAGTTGCATCGACCTGAAAGTCGGAAACTTCTTCGATCTGAACGTCGGAAAATTGGCCTGAATGCCACAAGTTGCATCGACCTGAATGTCGAAAACTTCTTCGATCTGAACGTCGGAAAATTGGCCTGAATGCCACAAGTTACATCGACCTGAACGTCGGAAACTTCTTCGATCTGAACATCGGAAAACTGGCCTGAACGCCACGAGTTGCATCGACCTGAACGTCGAAAACTTCTTCGATCTGAACATCGGAAAACTGGCCTGAACGCCACAAGTTGCATCGACCTGAATGTCAGAAACTTCTTCGATCTGAATATTGGAAAACTGGCTTGAACGCCACAAGTTGCATCGACTTGAACGTCGGAAACTTCTTCGATCTGAACATCGGAAAACTGGCTTGAACGCCACAAGTTGCATTGACCTGAATGTCGGAAACTTCTTCGATCTGAACATCGGAAAACTAGCCTGAACGCCACTTCGGTCTGAATACCGGAAACTTCATGCCTGTCAGCATCGGCAGAAATAGGGAACGATAATAGAGGCGGCGCATGGGCCAATGACACTTGCTGGGGATAACAAAGGTAAGTCATGAACAATCTTCAGTCTGAGTACTGGAAACAACTTCTGGCTTATCACTTGGGATACCGAGAATGTTTTATGCTTACATGCGTATGTTTGAATTTTTCAATGGCGTAATGCTCCGTGAAAATGGAAATGCTACGCGATTTGGGAGGATGCAATGCAATATAATTCTACATGCAGGGATGTGAAATGCTGGGTAGAATGTCAAGCTGAGGCAAGGGGATCTGCTGGGGAAATGATCACCATCTTCTAGACCCTGGCAAGGCTGTTGGAGATGCACAGCACAAAGAATTCTGTGGGGAAATGACCCGCCACACGGTGTTCTAGCAATGACGAAATACCGAGATTCTGACTGGGGAGAGAACGGCACTAAAAACCTGCTGTTGGGGAAAGCGATAGTGGTTCTGGAAACCACAATCTGCGAGAGATGACTCAGCAGGGGAAGCAAACACCGATACGGTACCGAGGTTCTGCTTCAAGGAAAGAAACCATGGATCTAGCATTGGGATTATCGATCTGGCATCGAACTCTAAGGAGCAGCTGCTTCTGCTGGGAAGATACAGTCTGGCACTGTCAACTCTGCTGGGGGTATATAGTCTGAAACTGTCAACTCTACTGGGGAGTGTATAATCTGAAACCACCGCTTGGGGAAAGGTACAGTGGTGAGAACCTGCTGGGGATTGAAGAATCCAACATTCTGATCAGCTCTGTAGGGATAAGATACCGAATTCGTCTATTGGCGACTTCACTGGGGAAAACATTCACGATCATCTGCAGGGGATTTTAAGGAAATGCCCCGAGGGTACCTGTTCTGAATAGACGATCCAAAGTACTTAAAATTTACAACAATTTTAAATGTTTATTAAGCATGTACCTGTAAAGCTCTTATGTGTCATGATGCAATGTTTATCAAAAAATTCGGACGTTATTTTTGCAAACAAAACAGAAAAATGAAAATGAAAACAGAGATATACTGAATAACATGATTTTATTGATTGAACGGCCTCTGAATAGGCATTTACATCAAGAAGCAATCCCTGGAAAGAGGTAATCGCACAACAGATAAAAACAGACATTAATCTAATGGCAATGTGAAATGGATTTCTACTGGGTTCCAATTCTGCTATGACTTGCTCGTCTTCAAGATCCTCCAGATGATCAGCTTTCTGAAAGAGTGATTGGACTGTTTCATATCCTTCAAAAGTTTCCAGTCATTGACACTAGATGAGATTCAGAACTACTCAGAACGCAGTCATTCGCTTAATCCCTAACTTTTGCCTGGATCGCCCTTTTCGGGTTTTCAATCCATTGGGATACCCATTTTTGCCTAAGTTGCCTTTTCAGGTTTTCAACTTACCGGGTGTACAATCTTTTCACTTTTAATCCCTAATTTTTGCCTGAACCTTTTTCATTTTCTTGGTTCGCCGGGATGCCCATTTTTGTCTGGACTACTCTTTTTATTGTCCAGCGGGTCTATTTCATGCGAAGTACTTTTTAACTGCGTCTGAGTTCACCGGGGAAGTGAAGTTTTCACCATCCATCGTTGCAAGCATTAAGGCCCCACCATCAAAAACCTTGGTGACAATATACAGTCCATCATAGTTAGGAGTCCACTTGCCCCTGTGATCTGTCTGAGGAGGAAGGATCCTTTTCAACACCAAATCTCCGACCTGGAAGCATCGAGGACGCACTTTCTGATCAAAGGCTCTCTTCATCCGACTTTGATACAACTGCCCATGACAAATGGTTGCCATTCGCTTCTCTTCGATAAGACTCAACTCATTGAACCTTGTCCGAATCCATTCAGCTTCGTCTAACTTGACATCCAACAGGACTCTTAGAGAAGGAATCTCCACTTCAACAGGTAGGACTGCTTCCACACCATACACAAGGGAGTAAGGGGTTGCCTCGGTCGATGTACGTACTGAAGTACGGTACCCATGCAAGGTGAAGGGTAGCATCTCATGCCAATCTCTGTACGTAACGGCCATCTTCTGCATAATCTTCTTTATGTTCTTATTTGCCACTTCAACAACATCGTTCATCTTAGGGCGGTAAGGGGAAGAATTGTGATGCTGAATGTTGAAGTTCTGGCATAACTCCTTCATCATTTTGTTGTTGAGATTAGAACCATTATCAGTAATGATTCTTTCGGGAATCCCATAGCGACAAATGATTTCTTTCTTGATGAATCGGGCAACCACATGTCTGGTGACCTTCGCAAATGACGCTGCTTCGACCCACTTGGTGAAATAGTCAATGGCAACAAGGATGAAGCGATGCCCATTGGAAGCGGTCGGCTCAATCTTTCTAATCATATCGATGCCCCACATAGCGAAAGGCTACGGCGAAGACATCACATTCAAAGGATTCGGCGGCACATGCACCTTATCAGCATAAATCTGGAATTTATGGCACTTCCGAGCATATTTGAAACAATCAGATTCCATGGTCATCCAGTAATAACCTGCTCTCAACAATTTCTTAGCCATTGCATGTCCGCCGGCATGAGTACCGAAGGAGCCTTCATGAACTTCCTGCATTAACATGTCTGCTTCGTGTCTGTCCACGCATCTGAGCAAAACCATGTCGAAGTTCCTCTTATACAGAACATCGTCTTTGTTCAAGAAGAAACTTCCTGCCAATCTTCTCAAAGTCTTTCTATCATTGTTGGATGCCCCTGCAGGGTACTCTTGATTCTTCAGAAAGCACTTGATGTCGTGATACCAGGGCTTGTCATCAACTACCAGTTCAGCAGCAAACACATACGCGGCCCTATCAAGGCGCATCACGTCGATCTTGGGAGCATGGTTCCAACGGATCACCGTGATCATGGAGGATAGAGTAGCAAGAGCATCTTCCATCTGGTTCTCATCACGAGGTATATGGTACAGCTTTACTGTTGTGAAGAAAGTCAACAGTCTTCTCGTGTAATCTCTGTAGGGGACCAGAGTAGGCTGGAGAGTGTTCCAATCACCATTCACTTGATTGATTACCAAAGCTGAATCTCCGAAGATGTCCAAAGTCTTGATTCTCAAATCAATGGCTTGCTCAATACCCAAGATATAGGCTTCATACTCAGCTTCATTGTTGGTGCACTCGAAAGTCAGACGAGCGGTGAAAGGCATGTGGGCACCTTTCGGAGTTGTAATGACAACACCAATTCCACTTCCTCTGGCGTTGACGGCCCCATCAAACATTAAAGTCCACTTTTCATCTGGATCAGGTCCCTCTTCAACAACTGGCTCTTCACAGTCTTTCATTTTGAGGAACATGATATCTTCATCTGGAAAATCAAACTTCATCGGCTCATAATCTTCAACCGGCTGTTGAGCAAGATAGTCTGACAGAATACTCCCCTTGATGGCTTTCTGGGAAGTATACTGGATGTCGTACTCTGTCAGTACCATTTGCCAACGAGCAAATCTTCCGGTGAGAGTTGGCTTCTCAAATATATACTTGACTGGATCCATTTTGGAGATCAGTAAGGTTGTGTGAGACAGCATGTATTGTCTCAATCGCTTAGCAGCCCATGCAAGTGCACAACATGTTTTTTCAAGCATTGAGTATCTCGACTCGCAATCTGTGAATTTCTTACTCAGGTAGTAGATGGCATGCTCTTTCCTACCTGTCTCGTCGTGTTGACCGAGAACACAACCCATGGAATTGTCCAGTACTGTCAAATACATAATCAGCGGTCTCCCTGGGACCGGAAGCATAAGGATAGGAGGATTCTGCAAATACTCTTTTATCTTCTCGAAAGCCCTTTGACAATCATCATTCCACCTGATAGCCTGATCTTTTCTCAACAATTTGAATATTGGCTCACACGTGGCTGTTAGGTGAGAGATGAACCTTGCAATGTAGTTCAACCTCCCTAAGAAACCACGGACTTGTTTCTCTGTTCTTGGCTCAGGCATTTCCTATATCGCTTTCACTTTGGCCGGATCCACCTCAATCCCTTTTTCGCTAACAACAAAACCCAGTAGTTTTCCAGATCTCACCCCAAAAGTACACTTGTTCGGATTAAGCCTCAGCTTGAATTTCCTCAAATGCTCAAACAGTTTCTGTAAATTCACCAAATGTTCTTCTTCTGTCTGAGATTTGGCAATCATATCATCAACATAAACCTCGATTTCATGATGAATCATATCATGGAACAGAGTCACCATCGCTCGCTGATGTGTTGCTCCGACATTTTTCAGACCAAACGGCATCACCTTGTAGCAGAAGGTGCCCCATGGAGTTATGAATGTTGTCTTCTCCATGTCTTCTGGTGCCATCTTAATTTGATTATAGCTAGAAAAGCCATCCATGAAGGAGAATACCGAGAACTAAGCCGTGTTATCCACCAAAACGTCAATGTGAGGTAAGGGGAAATCATCTTTAGGACTAGCCCTGTTCAGATCCCGGTAGTCAACACACATCCGTACCTTTCCATCCTTCTTAGGTACCGGAACGATATTTGCAACCCACGGCGGATAATTTGTGACTGCTAGAAACCCTGCATCCAACTGTTTTTGCACTTCTTCCTTTATCTTGACAGCCATCTCTGGTCTTGTTCTTCTGAGCTTCTGCTTGACCGGAGGACAACCTTCTTAGAGCGGAAAGCGATGTACCACGATGTTTGTGTCAAGCCCTGGCATGTCCTGATAAGACCAAGTGAAGATGTCAACATACTCTTGCAGCAATTCAATCAACCCCTTCTTCACATTGTCTTCCAAAGCAGCCCCTATCTTGATTTCTCTCTTGGCGTCCTCGGTGCCGAGATTAATCACTTCAACAGACTCTTGATGCGGTTGAATGACCCTTTCCTCTTGTTTTAATAACCTGGTAAGTTCTTCAGGGAGTTCACAGTCTTCATCACCCTCTTCTTCAGCTTGAAAGATTGGATTTTCAAAGTCGAAGCGAGCCATAGCAGAACCGTTATCAATAGGATCCGGTGATGTGCATCTGCATGAGTGATGGTATGTGCTTATGAGTGTGAAAAAAAAAATGGAAACTAAACAAAACATTGCCATTTTTTTTGAAAAACTGCAAAAATAGAAAGACAGGGAACGAAATATTTGAATGCAAAAAGACGTCCTTTATTTATGATAAAAAATGCAAGTGTCACATAGATGAGCCCTACAATGAGTCATTACGCCTGGCGGAACGTAAGACTTGGATATGCATGAATAAACAAAGAAAATTACTCCTCCATACAAATGGCTTGGACAATCTCCTCAAAAGACCAATTGTTGAGAACTTCACCCGGGATCCTCGGACGCACCCAGTTATCGATGTCGCAATCACTATCCCCATCTTCATCGTTGACCGCAGAGACCAATTTGACTTCTCCTTCAACCATGTTAACGTTGGCTCTACCATGCTGGGGCATGGGATTGTTGACGACCTTAGGAGCTGGTGCAAAGTTAACGGCCTTTGAATCAATGAGGTCCTGAACTACGTGCTTAAAAGCTTTGCAGTTCTCAATATTGTGGCCAGGTGCCCCAGAGTGGAAGCTACACCTAGCGTTCGCGTCATAACCCACCGGAAGCCTACCAATGGGAGGAGCCAGAGTGCGCAACTGCATAAGTTGTAGTTGTTGAAGACTAGAAATCAACTGAGCGTACGACATTGGAAGAGTGTTGAAACGCCGGTCCATCGTCCTTGGCCTCGGTTGATAGGCGGGTCTATTACCCGGTTATTGTGGTTGGCACTGAGCTGGTTGTTGTTGTTGTAGTGGTGCTGCAACTGGAATGGTCACAGCCGCAACATACGGTTGCTGATGATAGTTCTGAAAGTTATTCCTCCGGTTATCCCTGTTCTGATAAGAAGATATGACACTTCCATCCCCTTCTCTCCTCTTCTGTCCCTAAATGAACGGCTTCTTCACCCCTGATGAGGATCCACCTCCATTCTGGGTCTTGTATGTCCTCAGGTAATTCTCCATCCTCTCTCCGGTAGAGACTACATCAGCAAAATTGGAGGCATTGTAACCCACCAGGTGCTCCAAATAAGGTCCTGGAAGAGTGTTCATGAACATGTTAGCCATTTCCTTCTCCAACATAGGAGGTTGAACACGGGAAGCTGTTTCTCTCCAGCGTTGAGCGTATTCTCTGAAGCACTCATTGCTTTTAAGAGATAGATTTTGAAGTTGAGTTCTGTCCGGAGCCATGTCTGCATTATACTAATACTGCTTCACGAAAGCCTCAGCCAAATCCCTCCAACAACGGATGTGGGCTCTGTCCAGCCTCATATACCATTCCAGGGATGCCCCAGCTAGGTTGTCCTGGAAAAAGTACATAACCAACTTTTCGTCATCGGAGTATGCAACCATTTTACGGAAATAGGCTTGTACATGGGTCTTCGGGCAAGAGTTGCCATTGTATTTGTCAAATATCGGGACCTTGAATTTCGGTGGCACTCTCACACCTGGGACCAGCCCCAAGTCAGCAACATCTACTCCCAGAGGATTCTGTCCTTCCACTGCCTTCAACCTCTCTTCCAATCTTCTAAACATGGGGTCCACACCATGACCCATACCAAAGTCTTCCTGCAGCAAGGGGAACTGATCGTCCTGATCATCATGAAGGGGCTGTTGACCGGAGGTGACATGTAGGATTGGGATAGGCCCCGGTCTATTGGGTCCATTAGCCTCTCCAGCTGGAGGATCAGTCACCGTCTCTGGTTGAGCAGGGGGATTCCTCTGTATCATCTGCCTGAGCTCTTGCTGTCCCTGAGCCACCCCTTGAACCACATCCATGAATTGATTCATGCGGATTTTCATCTCGGCGAACTCTGCCTATAGGCTTTCCATTACTCTCTGTTGGTTTCTGCGGGTACCGTACCGGTGAATGCCTGGGTCAGCTATCCTGCTGATGGAACACCAAACAAACTCAGAACACTGTGGCGGTACCTGTTATGCAAGACATGCTAATGAATATGTAAATGCAATGACATGTTTATCAATTCCAAAGGTATTCTACCCCCTTGATTCCAGTCTCTCAATAGATAAACGATGTAAAAAAAAGACTAAGCCGTTAATGAGAACCAAGAAAATTCTGACTAGAATCAAGTAGAAGATATAAACCCCACAGAAATAGATAAACATGTGTGAATGATTATGAATGCAAAATGATGTGATGCAAAATGATGTGAATGCAGTGCAGTGGCATGGGAATCAGGATCGCTGTATTTGCTTGAACATCTGTCAGGTTGCACTGTGTGGAGAGAAATTAAGAGCACACCAAACAAAGGTCATGGGATGGATCATGTTATCCTTAATATCAACCACGCATTTTGGTGGATTATGGTTTACACCTTATCAACACCCAAGTTTCATTGATATTAAGGATACCTGATCGGATCAACCATGAATCAAGGGTTTGTTGCAAGTCACGAGCATGGAGTTTAGGTTAAGAACCACCCAAAAGGAGTGTACTAAGGTTTAAACCTGCAAAACATGTTCTACAAAAGGTTCCCATAGTCATAATCCCATCTTTCGGATATTATCGGAGGAACGACTACTCGTATTCCAAAAATATTCTCAAGAGAGACTCTTATGAGTGTAGTATCGTGTAACAATCGTATCAAATCTTACACTTGAACGACTTTCGCACTACGTCCTACGAATAGGCCAAGATGGGTTTGGTAAACTAAGGTCCTCGGCTTCTAAGGTCTATATTGGAAAAAGTAATGTCTAACCACAACTTACTTGTGTGACATTATTGATCTCAACATGACCTCCACCAAGTGAATGGGCTTGCAAGTCAACTTGCTAAGGAATAACTCCACACAAGTCGACAAGACTATGCCATTCTCCTATCCTAAGTGCACTCGAGTTCGGGTATAGAACTCATCTCACAAAGATCACCAAGCAGCCATAGCCAGCCAACAGATACAACAATGATATGTACACAATGCAATAAGGTAAAGCAGGTAAATAAATAACTGTACAAAAGCATGAACACCCAATAAACAAATAAACTACAAAAGCTATGAGGGACTCGCTTAGGGAAACCGGGTCCCCAGCAGAGTCGCCAGCTGTCGCAACCTGAAAAATACAGTGTGCGAAAAAACAACCGGCGAAAGAAAATGACAAAAGAGTCGCCACCGTGCGTTATTTATCCCAAAGGAGGGAAAGGAAACGCTCGAAGTAAACCTAAAAAGAGGAAAGGAAAAGACAAGGTCTCGCAACCAAATCTTGGGTTCGGGAGTCGGTTATACGAAGGGAAGGTATTAGCATCCCTACGCATCCGTAGTACTCTACGGGATCCACTTTTGTAGTTCTTGTCTAAAGGGTGTGAGTTTATCTTGTGCTGTTTACTAAAAAAGGGGTTAAATGAAAATGACTCGCGCAGGTGTCGCATCCACTGTATACGTATCTCATCTGAATATGAGAATCAGAGTCTTCGTAGCTCGGCTGACCTATGGGTTGGGGGGATGTGTGCTCGCTAAGACATCGCGTCTTATGCCTACGTATCTCATCTGGAATGAGAATCAGAGCAAGCCGTAGTTCGGCTAACTACGGGGTTAAGGATTATGTTTTGGGGGCGGATGACGTTACTACGCAATCTACCGGATGCTCGACCTTTAGAGACTTACTCACCTGTAGTAGAAGGAGTAAACGTGTGTTTAGGAGAAGAAAAATCAATGAAGGGTTAGGGTTTGGGATGCTCATGCAAAAAGGCAGTCCTTGACGAAGGAACCGCGCTACCTGCGGGGATACAAACACATACAAAACAAACATGTATAAAGTAAATGTGCCAACAAGGCAATCAGAATAAATCTCCCAAATGGTATCCCACAAGCAAAGTGGAATATCCAGCGAGCTATCCCTGCAAAAGTCATGTGAGCCTTCACAAAAACTCAACAAAAGGGTTAGTGAAACAAGATAAGGATTAGGAGAAAACATGCTATGACAAACGTAAGTCAAATTAGAGCAAAACAGTATGGTTTTTCATGGATAACAGTATGGTTTCAGAAACCTCAAACCCTGTGGCATACACTTCAGAAATTAAACGATTAAGCATTCAAGGCATTATTTATACATTCATACATAATTATGAACCCGTGGGCAAAAACCTAATGAAATTCATCCATCATACCTCAAACATTCAGAGTATTCAACTTCGAAGCACAAAGGTAATGGGAATAAGGGCAGACCTGATTGGAGAGATCGATTGAAATCAAATGGCACGGCTGGATTTGCAAACCAATGTTAGGGTTTGCTTGAGCTGAAAGTGTGTGAGTCAGAATGAACCTTTCAGAGTTGCCTGGAGGTTGCTCTGAACTCTGTTTTCCCCAGGGTTCTTCTCTCACTATCTTTTTCCCAGACAGGGTAATAGGAATAGAATTGCCTTTTGTTTCACTGAAACTCTGAATTTATAACCTGATTTTTGTGGACCTGTGGGCTCAAATGAGAGAGGTCCAAGTCCAAGATTTTTTCTTTTATTTATTTATTTATTTTTCATTTTTTTTTTCGTTTTTTTTTTTCAAAACACGCGGGCTTCGCCTAGCGAGCATGACAGCTCATGAACAAACCTTTGTTCCTTCAAGATTAACGTTTTGACTGACGAATAGACCCCTGTTGGAAGTAACTCAAGTCTTTCCCTTATGTTGTCTGATCATCTAAATAGAGCCCACAAAGTGTCTTGGATGATGTTCAAGTTTCTTGGATCCGATTATGATTGCCATGATGAAATGTAAATGCTAAATGACCTAAAAATGAATGCATGCATGAGGTGTAAAGCGTATGCTTCCAGGAAAAATGAAGGGTAAATTTTGGGGTATTACAATGACAATGGAATGTTATCTCTTCCCCATGGCCCTTCTCCATGTGGGGAATTGATATGATTGGGATGATTGAGCCCAAAGCTTCAAATGGACATCGTTTCATTTTAGTGGCAATTGACTACTTCACAAAATGGGTTGAAGCGACATCGTATGCAAATGTGACCAAGCAAGTTCTTGTAAAGTTTATCAAGAATCAGATCATATGTCATTATGGTGTGTCAAGTAAGATCATTACTGACAATGGATCAAACTTGAATAACAATATGGTGGAAGCTCTTTGCAAGGACTTCAAGATTGCACATAATAATTATTCTCCCTACAGACCCAAGATGAATGGGGTTGTTGAAGCTGCAAACAAGAACATCAAGAAGATTATCCAGAAGATGGTTGTCACATATAAGGATTGGCATGAGATGCTCCATTTTTCTTTACATGGGTATCGTACATCCACCCGCACTTCAACAGGGGCAACCCCTTTCTCTCTTGTTTATGGTATGGAAGCAGTGCTCCCCGTAGAGGTTGAGATTCCTTCATTACGTGTGCTCATGGAAGCCAAGTTGACTGAGGCTGAATGGTGGTGTCAGACCAGGTTTGATCAAATGAATTTGATTGAAGAGAAGAGATTGACTGACATGTGTCATGGTCAGTTGTATCAGCAAAGGATGAAGAAAGCTTTTGATAAAAAGGTCATACCTCGAGTGTTCAGAGAAGGTGACCTTGTGCTCAAGAAGATTTTGATGTTCAAGCCAGATTCCAGAGGAAAATGGACTCCTAATTATGAAGGCTCATATGTTGTTAAGAGAGCCTTTTCAGGCGGCGCATTGATTCTTACAATAATGGATGGTGAAGAATTCACTTGTCCTGTGAATGCAGATGCAATCAAGAAATACTTTGCCTAAAAAATAAAAGAATAACTCGCTAAGTTGAAAACCCGAAAGGGCGGCTTAGGCAAAAATGAGCGTCTCGGTGGATTGAAAACTCGAAAGGGCGATCTAGGCAAAAATTAGAGACATAAAACAGAAAGAATTTCCCGATAAGTTGAGTACCCCACCTTGGGGCAACATATGAAAAAAATTAGGGATTATGGCAAGTAACTCCATTCTGCTGATCTTCAGATTTTGAAGACTTGTTTGAGCACAAGGGTTGACATCAGTTCATCTCCAGTAGCGGTCAAGAGCACAATGGATATCAAGAGTTGGTAGAAGGATTAAGGATCATTTGTATTCAATGTAACCCTTTTTCCATGTAAATTACCATTTTCAACTTTATAAAAATCCATGGAGTCTTGTCTTTTACAAACTACCATTCCGTTAAATAAAGTTGAGCTTTTATCTAAATTATTTCTACTCTTATTTACTTCAGCCAATAGTTTTAAATTTTATTATGATCATTTTGAAATTAATTTTTTTTAAAATCAAAATCAAGTTTTTTCTTAAATATATAGAAGCAAGAATTTTTCCAAAGCAAGTAAAAGGAATATCAACAGCATTTCAATGGATAGCAAGTCCTAAGTGCGAAACATCAGAGGTTCCCCAAGCAGTTAATCCTTCGGGTATCCCTAGACGTTTGTGTTGATTCAGTTCCTCGACAAAGTGTTTGATCCTCAGTGGAATTCCTTTCCTCGTGCCCAGCTGAGTTGGTTGATTCAGGTACCCTGCGGCGTGTTGTTTTCCTCGACAGAGTTCCTGCCTTCCCCGGCGGAGTTTGGACATCCACAACGAAGTTCGTATTTCCTCAGTATGGTTGATCTTCAGAGGTGGTTGATCTTCCCTAGTAGATCGCATTGGTTTCCCCCCCAATCGCCATTCAACTTGCTCCCAGTCAGAGTTTCCTCCTGGTTTCTGAGCATCTTTTGTTATGATTATTCTCTGTAGGGTTGTCTCCCATTTTTATGGTGTTGACCTAAAATTCCCCACAAATTGGATGTTCTGTCCTCAACAAATATTCTCCTTCCATAGCTAGGTTTGAACCTTTGGTATGTTGATCTCTTCGTTCTCCAACAGTTGTCTCCATATTTTGTGGATTGATCGAGGATTGTACCGATGGTTCAAATTCTTTGCGACACCTTTGTATCCTTTATGATCATTTTGTCAGCATAATCATCATATATACATATACATATACATTCATATAATTTCATAATTGCATATCATGCATCTTCATATTTGATTTGTTTGAGATTCTTATTCTCTGTTATGGCGGCATTTTATCCCCATACTAAATCTGGTGTCTGTCCTACTTCAATTGTAGAGTGTCAGCCCCTTAAGCAAAAAGACTTCAACCTTTCTCCTTTTCCCCACTGAGTTTGTTTCCTTGTGGATGATTATTATTTCAGTTTCCTCCCCAAATGATTATCTGGATGGAATTACTCCCCTTGAGTTATGTCCTCATTGGGTTGAGTCTTGATTGACCGTTTTCTTTCTAGATCTTACCTAGATAGAAACTTTGGTCCCCTAAGAGTCTATTACCCAGTAACTGGAAATATTCTTCTTAGTTTGCAGTTTGTTACTTCTTGCCCACTACCCGGTAAAAGTACCCCTTTTTTCTCTCCTCAGTAGAGTCCCCAATGGATCTATTCCCCAGGAAGTATATCCTTGATATGTTCATCCTAACCGGTGACAGATATCTTTCTTTCCCCTGCTTGAGTCTATCCTTGATATGTTCACTTTAACCGGTGACGGGTATTCTCATTCTTTTGGTATTTTACCCAGTAAAAAGGTAGTTATAATCCCTATTTTGTTCCCTAGAGAGTTAATCATTGATATGTTCATCTTAACCGATGACAGGTTTTCTTCTCCTTGTGGTTTTCTACCCAGTAACCGGTAGTTGTAAATCCTACTTTTCCCCTGTGCGGAGTCTATCCTTGATATGTTCATCCTAACCGGTGACGAATTTTCTCTTCTATGGTATTCTATCCAATAACTGATAGATATAATCCCTATTTTTTCTCCTCATTAGAGTCGATCCTTGATATGTTCATCCTAACCGATGACGGGTCTTCTCTTTGGTTGGTTTTCTACCCAGTAACCGGTAGTTGTAAATCCTACTTTATCCCCTTTTCAAAGTCTATCCTTGATATGTTCATCCTAACCGGTGACGGATTTTCTCTTTGATTGGTTTTCTACCCAGTAATCGGTAGTCGTAAATCCTCTATTTTCCTCCTCGCAGAGTCTATCCTTGATATGTTCATCCTAACCGGTGACAGATTTTCTCTCCAATGGTCTTCTATCCAATAGTCGATAGATGTAATCCCTTTCTGTTCAGTTGGTATATCCTTGATATGTTCATCCTAACCGATGATGGGTATCCTCCTTGACATTTCCCAGCAAGTCTATCCTTGATATGTTCATCCTAACTGATGATGGATTTTCTTCCCTGTTGAGTTTATCCTTGATATGTTCATCCTAACCGATGACAGATACTCTCACCCTTGGTCTTCTGCCTAGTAACTGGTAGTTGTAAATCCTATCTTTTCTGTAATTTTTCCCAACAAGGCTATTCTTACCCAGTAACCGATAGTGAATACTCCCTCCTGGCGATCCTCGGCGAATCATCCTTGATATGTTCATCCTACCCGAGGATGTTCTCTCTATCAGATCTTTATTATCTCCTTACCCAGTAACCGGTAGTGGATAATAGATTTTTGCTCCTCCTGTGTTGAAGTTTATCTTCCCCAGTTGAGTTGAGTGTGCATTTCTTTAGTGAAATTGCTTTTCCCCTGCAGGAGTCAAGTACCTCAGTTTTATCCTGACTTACTCATATTCCCTGCAGATATTGTTATTCCCTGGCTGAGTCTTTCTATTTTATATGGAATTCCTCGAGTCCCCCAGCAGTTTTTATGTCGTAGCCTGGCCTACGCATAACCTCTTTTATCCCCCAGAGTCTCGGTCTCCCTAGTGAGTTTTCCTTACATAATGCATAATACTCCTGCGGATTTTCGGTCTCTCTGATCCCTTTTTTCCTTTGTGGCAATATTTCCCCACAGAGCATTAACTTTTGCATTCATGTCATATGCATCATGAGGTCTCTTATGGACCAAAATTTGTTTCTCTATGTTGTTATTTAAGCCCATTCTACTGAGTCGACCTGAAGATTTTAACCTTTGCCTCCTCAGTTAGAATGTCCTTAAATAGGGGCAGCTGTAAGACCCCAATTTTGACCCTAAGATCCCTCATGAAATTTCATCATAAGCATTAACATTGGGATCATACCTTGGCATTCTCCTTACCCCTACTTCATTGGGTTTATTCTGGGAGAGATCACCAAGCACTTTGTGATTGTATCATACTTGTATTTTATCATTTCACTAACCAAAATATCAAAAAATATGTCTTTGTATTTGCCTAACTCTTTTGTAGGAAAGGCATGATCCCATTGATTCATCAAGTTCACATCTAGGGTTTGAGACCCTCATGAACAAAGAGCACAACCAAGAATTAATCTAAGAATGGTTATGATCATCATATATGAGTCCCAATGTTCTCTACATGTCCAATTGATCAAGTTTTCTTCAAGAGTTTGAGGGTGATTTGCCTTGGAAACCCTAGTTTGACTGGGTATCTTGAGTAACTTCTCCAATAATCTATCTCACCAATTGATCAAATTTCTCAAGGTACACTTCAAAATTCATCATATTATGTATATATGAGTTACCATGAGCCTAGAAAGTCAATAGAATTGGAAGTTAGCAAGTTGGTTGATGGGGATTGGCCAGATGAATTCATCTTATCAAAACTGGGTCTCCCTAGACCCGATCTCCTACAATTTTCAACATATGAAAATGATTCCAAGATAAACCTTAATCTAAATAACATTCCAAACAACTTTCTTGTTGATACCTAGATCTAGTTTTGCTTGGAAAATCATTTTCTATGTTGAAACATTATAGGTCATTTTGTCTAAACCCTAATTTGAAAGTCAACTTCCCAAGGCCATAACTTGCTCAATTTTTATGATATGAAATATTTCTAAGTTGCACAATCAAATTAAATGTGTCTACTTCAACTTTGATGTTTTGAGTGGGAGCTAATTCAATTTTTTTGAGCATATGATATGAGGTTACATTATAAGTCACTTTTGACCTATACCATTGATCAAGTGATTTTTCCAAACTTAAAAAATGCATAACTCTATCATTTCAAATCCAAATGACATGAAATTGGTGACCAGTTTGAAGGTCTTTGAAAGAGATACAACTTTGATGAAGACACTTTTCTCATTTGAAGCTCATATGAAAAGTTAAGCAAGGTGGAACATTGAGACATATGGCTTGACACTTAGCAAAAATTTGATATATCAAAAATTTCCAAACTTCCACCTCAAATTTCTTCATGATACAAACTCCAAATGGAAAAGTGTTGAACATGAAAGTTATTCCTCTCAATCTCACCTTTTCAAAGAGCTCAAATTCATCCATTTTGGACAAGGAATGCATAGGCTGCGCATGGCATGAACATGGTGTCATCACTTGGCAAGGATCAAACTTCAAATCTTCATGTACACTTTCCTTGCAACCCAAGTTGAATTTAGACTATCTCACACTCATTTGTGGACTTAGGGCAATAATTTTATGGGCCTATGCGCGCCTATGCACCCATGCATCATCAATACCAAATTTGGAAAGTGGATTTCCAGTGTGCAAAATGCAATGGTTTCAACTATAAATAGAGCCTCATATGCTCAGCATTTGACAGACATTGGTGCCAGCTTTGATCCCCAATCTTTAACCCTCATATTGCAAAGGATAATCCTGAAAAAATTCACTTGAATTTGAGTTTGAATTTCCACTGTTTTGAAATTCAAAACTCCAAGGATCCACAACCTTTTGAGCATTTAATCCTTCTTCTACAAGCATTTGGAATGAGATCAAGCACGAGCAAGAGCAAGATCAGTTGAATCCAGACCTCCATTGAAGGTATTTTTCAGAAATTTTGATCTCTTCGATTCTCTCTAATTCCTGCTCAATTCTATTGATTCTTTGGTTGTCTGAAGTCCTATCAATGTAGGCAAGAAGATTGAGTTGCTTAGAGGCCAAATCGAAGCAACTCAGTTCATGTACCTCAAATTTCAACTTCATGTATCTCTCAATATACTTGGAGTTAGAGTGAATTGAGGCTAGATTCGAACTCAGTGCCATTTTTACTTTGAAATCATGTCCTTATTTTTAATTTTGGTGATGGTTATGACTGAACCAGACCGACGACGTTCACCGGAGAAGACAACCGATCCTTGGGCGTCGGTGGTGTGCTGGATGGTTCTGAGCCATAGGATCCTTTTAAAATGATCTAATCATGAGTGTTCCTTTTAAATACCAACTGTGTGGCGCGCTAACTTAAATGCACGATGGAATGCGCGTTGGTGGCCACTTGATCTGCCACACAATTAATGAGGGAGATCAAGTGGTCCACGTTTTTTCTGATATTTTAATTTTCATTTTAATTGCTTTATTTTCAATGATTCATATTAAATTTAATATTGATCAAAAAAATATGAGACTTTCACCAAAAAAATTCAAATATTTTCCTCTTTCATATTCTGTAATAAAATTATTTTTTGGATCATTATTAATATTTTTTATGAATTAATTGATTTTGCATTTGTTTTTAATTGTTTAAAAATATTTTTAAATGTCCAAAAATTATGACATTTTTTCTCCAAGGCCCTTTGACCTTGTTTGACCTACGATAAATCGCATGACCATTTCTTTGGTGTTTTGATGAGATTTTAGAAATTAGACAAACCATATTTAATTTAGATGCACTATTCTAGTATTTTTAATTTAAATAAATGCCAAATAAATTTGTTGGCCAATTGTGATGACTTGTTTATGTTTGACTCTTGTTGTTGGGTCTTGGTCAAGGTTGATTTGACTTTGTCAAATTAATATCATTGGATTTAGGGGATTGATGGAATGTACATTCCATCTCCCAAAATGAATGAATGATATTAATTTGGTAAAAGTCCTTCTTTGACCAATTTGTGATTTCATCCATTCCCCTCCCACTTCATCTTATTCCCCTTATTCATTCATTCATTCATTCCATTTGGCCTATGATATCTCAAAATCCTAAGGCTAGTTGATTGAAAAATTGACATGAGTATGGATGAGATTAGGCCACCCCTTTTGCATATTCTTTTTGTATGTGGTATGTTTCATGAGCATAATCTACTATACTATGTCTCTAACATGCATTAACACCAAAAATTTATTGCCCGACCTCAAATAGTTGTGACTTCTACATAAGTCCAATTACGATTGATTAACATAGCGTTAAATTTGTGACATAAAAGGCATAAGCATTCTAGTTAGTGAGATTGTAAGTCTCCCCTCTTTCATGGTATTGTGTGGAAATTTGGCCTTTTTCCTTCCTTTGGAAGATATCTTGGTTCAAGGATCCATGCTTGTGATAAGTGGGTTGAGTGTTCTCCAAAGAATGACTTCAACTAAAAAGCAAAAGCAAAACAATACTAACTTCTAACCTATTAACTACTAACTTTTAATTTCAAGCCCTTTACTTTAATGCCATTTAATTTTTGCCTTTACTCATTTGTCATCGTTCATATCATTCTAATTGTTTATGTTAATGCAATTTTCACTTTGTCCATTTGGACCATATTGTGTGATATATTTTGTTTGTGTATACTTTGTTTGTTTGTGTGGTCTTTGACCATTAATGTACATAATAACAACAACAAAAAACCCTAAAAACTTTTGTGTGGACTGTTGGCTTGATCTTGGACAAATGGACTTAGACTCTAGGTAACCTTCATATGCTAAAGGACTTGGCCAATGCCAACTTGTTGAAGAACCAAGTGCTTGCAATTTGAAAATTCATCTGATACATCATTCAAGATCCTTTTGAGTTCATCTGCAACATGATCAATGTGAAGCTTTTATTTTGAACCCGTGACTTGTGGAATTCATCTGTTAGATGGGCTATTTTGGAGAAGATCGTGGAATGGATATGCTTGGATGTGGCTATCTTTATTTGATGCCTTGATCTTCAAGATAATATAATTGTGCATTAAGTTGTTTGATTCTAAAAAGTCCAAGGGAATTCTGGGTTTCTATTGACATTCTTGTCTATTGGATTGCTACCCACTTAGTCAGATCTTTTCAACTCTAAACTTTTAAATTTTGTACATAGGATAGTCTCTTCATCTTCTCCCCATTTCTTTAATTTCAAAATCTCTTTATCCATTTTTCAAAATCTTCTTTGTGTGAACTACTTTTGTTCTAAACTTTGACCATTTTGCAAAAAGATAGAAACTTTGACCTTATGCCATTGCATTTTCAAACTTCTTTTCTTAAATCAAACTTGTAAATACTTTCAAAAAAGCCAAAAAGAAATAACTCATTCAAACCATTTTAGGCCTTTGTGCCTTTTAAACTTAAATTTTGTTAAAAGTAATGCATCCACTTTGAAATTTGTATTATAAATTACGAGGTTTTGATCCCTCATTTTTATGTTGGTACATAGGCACAAGACCGAAGGTCTTGTCAAACACAAAAATATAATCAATGAATTCTTTTCTCATCCCCCCATTCTATTTGTTTGTAAACATCACTTTATACCAAGTACATATGCACACAAAAAGGGCTCCCTAGGAGTACCTAGGACACTTTGGGTGCTAACACCTTCCCTCTGTGTAACCAACCCCCTTACCTGTAATCTCTGACATTTTGTTAGTTTTGATTTGAAAACTTCTTACTTTTTGGGTTTTGTTCGTACTTTTTCCCTTTTTCTTTAGAAACAATAAAAGCGCGGTGGCGACTCTTGTTATTTGATATCTAGCTTGTCAATAGCTTGATGATCATGAATTTACTGCTACAAATTGGTTCGTCACATAATATTCTCACTGAATCCTTCTTAATATTCTCAGTCCAATCTCATTCCTTAAGCTCATCTATGATCACGTCCCTGCTGATCACCACTTACTTGTTCACTGGGTCGAACAACTTGTATCCTCCAGTCGAAGGATATCCTATCAGGATCATCTGACTTAACTTGTCATCAAGTTTTCTTCTCAACTAATCTGGAACATGTTTATGTGTTATAGATCCAAACACCTTCATATGACTCAAGCTAGGCTTGACACCAGACCAAAATTCTTCTGGCGTGATTCTTTCTAGCTTCTTCGTCGGACATCTATTCAGGATATATGTTGCAGTCGACACATCTTCTCCCTATAATTCTTTGGGTAGATGCTTGCCTTTCAACATACTTATCACCATATTCATGATAATTCAATTCTTCCTTTCTACGACTCCATTCTGTTGTGTAGTGTAGGGTGGCACCACCTCATGCACAATCCCTTCTTTCACACATAATGCGTCGAAGTCTTTCGACACATATTCTCCACCATCATTAGTCCTCAAAATCTTGATCTTTCGACCGCTTTGTCTTTCGATCATAGAATTAAACTTGGAAAATACCTTGATCACTTTACTTTTCTTCTTGATCAGGTAAGCCCATAGTTTTCTACTAAAATCATCTATAAATATAATAAAGTATTTGTTACCTCCAGTCGAGTCCACCGAGATATGACCACATACATCAGAGTATATGACTTCAAGGATTGCCTTCGACCTGATTCATGCATCCTTACTGAAGTTGTTCTTGTGTTGCCTCTCCTGCACACATTTTGCATACACTTCATTTGGAATGTTGATTTCTGGTAATCCTAAAACCATATTTATTCTCTTCAAATCTCTGATGTCTTTGAAATTGAGATGGCCAAGTCTATAATGCCATATCCATTCATCTCTGATGGTTGCTGTTGCAAGGCACTTATGCTCCATCGCATTTATCTCAATCTTGAAAGTTCTATTCTGAGACATTCGAGCCTTCAAGATCAACCTTCCATTTGAGTCGAGAACTCTCGTCATCTTGTCTTCGATCGACACCTTGTAGTTCTTTTCAACTAACTTCCCTATGCTGAGCAAATTGCTCTTCATGCCTAGTATGTACAACACATTTGAAATTAAGGTGATATGTGGATGGATTCTCTCACTTATAAATGCTCAATTTTCCATATTCCCAACCAATGTGGGACTCTTACCCACACTACTCACACTTGATACACTCTTAACATAATAAGTCGGTCCCTTTCTCGAACCATACTCTGATACCAGATGTTGGAAATCCATCATAATCTATGGAGAATTTCTATCAATCTTGCTGAACAAGATTGTTATCATCCACATAATGACAATGAAAGAAAAGAACAATGGAGAAATAAAGGAAGAATATTGGAGAAGAAGAATATTTTCTGCAGAGTTTCTCTCTGTCCACAACCTGTGGAAAAAAAATTTATTCACTTTGCAACTGTAAAATTTTATGAATACAATGTTATGACTTCTCTATTACAAGAATAAGGGTTACTACCTCTATTCATAGATTTAGGTTAGCTTGCTCACTAAGCCAAAGCCCAAAAGAATTAACACTACTAAAAATATACCTAAGTCAAAATCATGTGTGAAGCAACATGCTTCGACACTTCGACACACTAATACAATCAATACACTAGGTGATTCGACACTTCTTTGCTTCTTTCGAGCAACCTGCTTCGATATAAGGAATTATAATTCAACACATTTGAGAGAATATTTCAGATATCATATGGGATGCTTTATATATAAGGGCTGGTTATGGACATCCTTTGCTTTTCAACATGGAATTTGGGGGTCGTCTGATGACATCTAACGGTAAGCAGTCCATGGTGTGGATCTTGTGATTGGCTCCATATAAGGGTTACACTTTACCTTCAACTCCTGGTGGAGTAACTTTATACTAATGGGCGACCTAAAACAGTTTCCCATGAGGCTTGATGTGGCGTAGCAATGGGAAGTCTTTCAGAAAATTGGGTCGGTTTAGTGCTTGGAGAAATGTGAAAGATTTGGGAATCTACGTGAGTGATCTTGAAAACAAGTGCATTAAAGGCTAGTCTTGTCATTGAAGCGTCTCACGAGATTGTTTTTACACGTGGCCCTAGTTCCTTAGACTAAGGTGTGGTGCCTTCCTCTAGAACCCTCAAGTGTACTCGAGTGTCATTACAATTTTGAGAAAAATTCAATTGTTGTTTTTCAAATCCCTCTTTCCTTTTATTTAGGACCATTTATTTATTTGCCTCACCTCAATATATAAAGGTAACTTCGTCTTCCTAATCATGTTTCCAATCTTTGCACAAACTGTAACTTTTCCCTTCTTCTATGAACTTCGATTGCCTCCACCTAAGCTTCGGTGATTCTTATTTTATTTAGCCTTTTCCTTTTTAATATTTTGCATTGTCTCGATTTATCACAACCTAAGAACCACCTTTTGTCTTAGCTATTTCATCAACCTTTAGCTCTTCCAAGTACCATTTATCTCCTTCCTTGCAGTTTGTGGTTTTCCCTTCCTTGTTTTAGTCACAGCCAATAGGGAAGATTATCCTACAAATGTTCTAGACATACCTAGTGGTGACGATGCGAGTGGCGCTTCATGTTGCAGTGAAATAGTTGACCCATAAATTCAAAACACACATTTTTAATGATTAATCTCCCTATTGCGAACCTCGTTGTTTGTAGTGATAACTCTGGTTCTTGTGGGGGTTATATTGAAGATGGAAGTGAATCCTCAAGTTCCCATCCTAAAATAAATATGAGTGATTTGGTTGGTCCTACTTCTCCTGCCTAACATATGATGGATCCAGGACCTACTGAGGCTCACCGGGATGAACTAGGAACTCACATTTTTATTAACTTATTTAGGTCCATGAATAATTGAGAACTAGAATAGTGGTGTCATATGTGGGAATCGACTACTGATTATCACGAATTTCCATGATCAAATCTTATCTTATGCGAAAGTCAGTTTATCATTTTATGGCACAAGGACAAAGAAGATGACATCTACATAGAGTTCCTTTCTTCGTACCTTTCACCCTAGTGTTCCTCCAAATTCTTCACGTCGATGACACCGAAAGGAATTATCACACATGCTGAAGTTTCGGTAGATAAACTTACACAATCCGCACAAACACAAAAAGAAATGGAATCGAAGACCATTGGGTCATGAAAGGATTGACGAAACCCTTAATATGGTATTGTCGAAACCATGACTTTAGTAGCGAAGGATGTCCCGGAATCTCAATGTGCCTCGTAATGGTAGGGGGCACGAGAACGCAAACACATACCTGCCGAAGTCGACAAAAGAGCAAATAGATTGGATAATAGGGAGCATAAGTTTCATTTTTATACTTCTCAAGATGTTCTCGTTGTTGGTGTAAGCCCTAGAGGCCAATACTTTTGGTACTTGTATCGAATTATTTATTAATAATAAAAGGCTTTTTCTTTATTATGTTTGTTTAATAAAGTCCCTAGGATAGCTAGTCCGTTTAATGTATCAAGTGTGACTTGATCATGAGATCACATTAAACATAATGACACTATTCTTAAAGTATCTGTAGTCGAGCTTTATTGTGAAGTGGGATAACATTAAAGCATAAAGACTATTATGTATATAGACTGATGATCACATCTCATGGATCATAAATAAGGAGTTATCAAGTCTTAAACATAGGTATGAATATTAAGAGTAATATTTATACTGGATTGAACCGCTATGAGAATACTATATAGAATGTTATGCAAAGTGTCATAAGTTATTCTCATGGTGATAATGGTGTATACCACCCTTCGACCTGAAACCACTATGGACCCTAGATGTAGAGTCGAGTGCTTTATTGCTGATCAACCGTTGTCCATAACTGGATAACCATAAAGACAGTTGATGGGTACTCCACGAAGCATGCTGAGGGACATGAGTGACCTAGATGGAATTTTCCCATCCCGCGTAACAGGATAAATGTCTATGGGCCCAATATTGAACTGGACAAGGATGACACGGTTTATGCCTTGTGTTCAATATAGACATAAGGGAAAAAAGGGTAATTATACGCATAAGTATTATCACAGAAGGATTTGTCAGATCACATGACATTTTCATGTCTTAGGTAGCAGTGATGTGTTGCTAGATAGCGCTCACTGTTTATTATGTTAAATACGTGATTTAATATAATTGCCAATGCCGCGAAAACCTACATGGTCACACACAAAGGACGGATTGATGAGAGATAGAGTAACTAAGGAACACCGTAAGGTACGGTGTACTTAAGTGAATTGTAGAACATCGTAAGGTACGGTGTATTTAAGTAGAATACGAAATATGGTAAGGTACCACACGCTTAAGTGATTTTGGCATATTATAAAATATGGGCCACTTACACTTAAGTGGGCTTTTTAGCTTGAAGCCCACACAAGTGGTTTTATAAATAGAACCCTTGTGCAGAAGCATTCATTGCGGTTGCATTTTTCGTTTTCTCTCTCTCTCTCTCTCTCTCTCTCTCTCTCTCTCTCTCTCTCTCTCTCTCTCTCAAAGCCTTCATTCATAGCAGCTAGCACTGAGATTGAAGGAATCCGTTCGTGTGGACTGAGTAGAGGCGTTGTCATCGTTCAACGTTCGTGATCGCTCCGTAGATCTGCATCAAAGGTTTCAATTGTCACAAGAGGTAAATATTCTATCACTGATCATGCCCATTCGTAAGGATCACTAAAGGAGAAAATTTTAATTTCCGCTGCGTTTTGGATCGCCGTTCTCCTTCAGTCGTAACACCGTTGGATAAATCTATTTTGGGGTATCTGTTTAGAAATTTCAGAAACTGAGAAAACCACTTGAATACGAGTGAAATCTGTCCCCAAAAAAAGAAGTTGAAAATTCAACTAACTTGAAAAAAAGGAAAAAT
Organism: Lathyrus oleraceus; assembly: GCF_024323335.1. Lineage (NCBI taxonomy): Eukaryota > Viridiplantae > Streptophyta > Magnoliopsida > Fabales > Fabaceae > Lathyrus > Lathyrus oleraceus. The sequence continues at coordinate 249,531,439 of NC_066582.1, read as the reverse complement.
AATATATTGACAAATTACTCAAAAAAGTAAAAGTTGAAAAATCAACTAGAAAAGAAAAGAAAAATGATAAAGTAAAAAAGTTGAGTAATTCCAACAAGAATCAAAGAGAACTGAGTAAATGAAGTACCCTAGAATAGTTCCTTAATTTAGACATAGTGATGGGAATATATCAACTGTCTCCAATAAATAAACTTCCATCTAAATATATCCCACCCAGGCCCTAGTCCCATTACAACCTAAAAGATCTAAAAGATGTGTATATTATTGCATCTTGTCATGTGATAAGAATTTATTCAAGCATATGGTATAATGTTGCATACTATGGATTTGGTGAAAATAAACACATAAACACTTGAGAGATTTAATAATAATGTGTAGGGGAATAACAAGTGAAGCAGTATCATCAAGTGAGAATGTGGAATATCAGTCGAACTCAGTAAAAATGAAAAGCTCAAGGTACTAGTAAGAGAATATCACAAAGGAATAAGATAGACATGGAACTTATAACTCTTGACTTTATTTGAGTCAGTATGCTAAAATATTTTCTTTTAAAATTTGTATGAGGACAAACAATAAACTAATTTTGAGATTGTAATTAATCATCCTTCTACTATGTTTTATCCTTAAGTTTACATTGAATTTGTTAATCTTTTTGTGTTTTTGAATAATAAACTTAGTAAGTTTTGCAACTTTATCAACAAATGAGGTTTAAAAGAATTCAAGTATATTTTCTTAATAATATGATGTTTTGGGAAATGTTTAATGTCTTTTGCACATCGGAGGAAGTCAAAGAAATGACCAAAAAATGAACACGATGAATTTTTAGAAGGATTCACAAATAATATTTTTAGCATATTATATATCATGATGTACGTGTGGTATTTTAATCATATCTAGAGCATCGTAACTTTGGTTGACGTGCAATCTGAGGAAAATTAAACTTAACATCAAAGGATACAACTATTATAAAGACACCAGAGGCTAATTTGACATTTTCTCCTCTGGTCAGGCGCATTTCCAAACTCATCTAGGAAAGCATCCAAATTCTAAATGTGTTTAGCCATCTCCAGAAGCATTACCAAACGCCCAAAATATGTCCCAAACACCCATAACGCGTCCAACATCTCAAAGACATTTTAGACGCATTTTTCACCGTTTGGACGCCCAAATCTAATCCAGGCGACCCCATACGCGTTTTATAGCATCCAAACACCAAAAATTCGTATTTAAATGAAGGAAACATGATTTTTTGGAGAACCTTTGAATCACTCTCTATGTTAATAGAGTTATCGCTCATCGTGACGAAGATAGAATAAATGTTTGAATGAAAAGTTGGAGTGAAGAGAAACTACCTTGAAATGTTAGGTCAGCAACAATAAAGCAAAAAATGAGGCCAAAAGTCGAAGTTTTGAAGCTTTGAATGCGTGATGACGATTACTCTTGGAAAGACACTTTCAAATAAGAGGGAAAGACCTAAAGGAAACAAGGGAAACTCAACCCAAAAGATAGCGAAAATTTCTCCACGTTTCCTCTATCTTTATATAGTTAAAGACAATCAGAAAAATCAAATTGAAAGTAAGAGCAAACGCAGATCAACAGTCAGATTTCATCTTGGAAACACAACTAAACTCAAGTACACTCAAGCGCACAGTAAGTAGTGTCACACCACTCTCTATCTTTTCAGGTCACACATAAAGAGGAAAATAATGAAAAATTTCAATGATGGAACTACATTTAATGCTCACGTTCCCCATTACACTTTGACAAAACCAAAGCAATATATGCTAGTCGACGCATGAACAACCATTCTTGAGTACCCGATGAGTCTTGGGGGCAACTGTTCTGTGTCGGACAAAGGCTCAATATGAATAGGCCCATTTATTCTATCCGATCCATTGGACCCAAGATATAAATGCATTCCCAAAGAGTTTTCAAATACACAATCTCTAATCTCCATTATCACGAAGATTATATTGAACCCTAATTTAACTTGGACGCTAAAATGCTAATGATAACGCTATCCTTTTGATTTGCTGTACATGAGATTAACTTCGTTAGTTTAAGAGGCACCACAATCGCAGTTTCCAATATGAAGTATTGCATTAGATAATCGCTTAAGAAACTTTGCTTCATCGTAATTTTTGCAATTCTCTAATAAGTTTAGTAGAAGAAAAGAAAATATATTTTGAGTTATCCAACGTTAATTTCTGAAAAAGGAAAATCTAAGGTTACAGCCGAAACCATGATTCGGGCTGGTCGTGTCGCGCATCCACCCTCAATCATCGCAAATCTTCCATGGCCATAGCTTCGTCAACACTTACCAATCGTAACTTCATCACTCGCTCAAAATCTCCAATGCCACCCAACATCACACTCAGACCCTCTTCATCTTCATCTCCATCTCCATTCAAAAACATCACCTTTCCCAATCACAGCACAAAACCACCCAACCCAACACCACCCATTGACCACTCCCACCTCTCACAACTCCTCTCCAAACCCAATTCCGATTGGGTCATCTTACTCAACCACCAACTCCATTCCAAAAAACTACTCCTCACACCCCTTTCACTCTCAACCATCTTCCAAAACATTCAAAACCCATTACACTCCATCAAATTCTACACATGGGTTTCCACCATCAACCCTTCTTTGGCAAACACCTCTTCCATTCACCGCATTTTAGGTAACACCTTACACAGAAACGGCCCTGTGATTCTTTCTGCTGAATTTCTTAACGATGTTCACAAATCAGGTTTTAGGGTCACTGAAGATTTGTTATGTGTTTTGATGGGTAGTTGGGGGAAACTTGGTTTAGCTAGATATTGTGTTGATGTTTTTGGTCAAATTTCGTTTATGGGTATTGCTCCAACTACTAGGTTGTATAATTCTCTTATTGATGCATTGGTTAAATCAAATTCTATTGATTTGGCTTATCATAAGTTCCAACAGATGATTGGTGATCATTGTTTTCCTGATAGGCTTACTTACAATATTCTTATTCATGGTGTTTGTAAGACCGGTGTTGTCGATGAGGCGCTTCGTTTGATTCGACAAATGAAAGATAAGGGACTTTTTCCGAATGTTTTTACTTACACTATATTGATTGATGGGTTTTGTAATGCTAAGAGGGTTGATGAAGCTTTTGGGGTTTTGGATAAGATGAAGGAGAGTAATGTTTGTTTAAATGAAGCTACTGTTAGGACATTGGTTCACGGGATTTTCCGTTGCGTTGATCCGAGTAAGGCGTTTGTGTTGTTGTCTGAGTTTTTAGATAGGGAGGAACGTGGTTGTTTCGGTAAGTTAGCTTGTGATACGGTATTGTATTGCCTTGCGAATAACTCTATGGCAAAAGAGATGACTGTGTTTATCAGAAAAGCATTAGCTAGAGGTTATGCTCCCGACAGTTCTGTTTTCAATGTTATAATGGCTTGTTTGGTTAAGGGAGTTGAATCGAGAGAAGCGTGCGAGATATTTGAATTTTTCAGGAAGCAAGGTGTCAAGCCGGGTATTGGTACTTATCTTATACTTGTTGAAGCTTTGTACAAGGATGAGCGGAGAGAGGAAGGGGATCGAATATCCGATCAAATGATTAACGATGGGTTGATTTCGAATGTTGTTTCATATAACATGTTGATTAATTGCTTCTGCAAAGCAAACATGATGGACAAAGCATCCGAGGTTTTCAGAGAGATGAAAAAACTTAGAGGCTTCACTCCTAACCTTGTTACTTTCAATATCCTAATTAATAGCCATTGCAAAGACGGATCAATAGTTAAGGCACGGGAGTTGCTAGAGATGGTTTTAGAAAACGGACTTACACCTGATATCTTCACTTTTAGTTCTATAATTGATGGACTCTGCCGAAGAAAGAGAACCGAGGAAGCTTTTGAATGTTTTAACGAGATGATTGAATGGGGTGTCAAACCAAATGCTATTATTTACAATATCTTGGTTCGGTCTTTATGTAACATCGGCGATGTTGCGAGATCAACGAAACTTTTAAGAAGAATGCAAGAGGAAGGAATAAGCCCTGATACATATTCCTATAACTCTTTGATTCAAATTTTCTGTAGGATGAATAGGGTTGACAAAGCTAAAAAGCTTTTCGATTCAATGTCGAAATCTGGCTTGAATCCTGACAGTTACACGTATAGTGCTTTTATAGAGGCACTATCTGTGTCTGGGAGATTAGAGGAAGCCAAGAAAATGTTTTACTCGATGGAGCAAAATGGTTGCTCTCCTGATTCATATGTATGTAACTTAATTGTTAAGGCATTGGTTCGGCAAGATAGTGTTGAAGAGGCTCAAAAGATCATAGAAAGATGCAGACAGAAAGGAATATCTTTGAATTGTATTCCTGATTCATAGACTGGTTTTTGGATGGTGCTATATTTTTGACAGTTTTGCAGAGAAGATATTGATAGAGGATACGGGATACAGGTACGTTAGATTATAAAGCTCTGTTGACATGGAGGATTTGTGATATGGTAGAATGCATAAGTTAGTTATGCACATGTATGTACTTAATAACCCATTGGGTTCTAATTGAATTTTGGAGATCTTTGTTAGAAACTTTAAATGTTAGTAAGAGTTTATATTATATATACCAATCAATTGATTATCTGTATGTTACCTTCACAGTATCTGTCTGATACTCGATATATATTTAGTACAGATATTTTATATTTTATCTAAAATGGAGTATCTGTGTATGATAGTCGGATCTAGTAGTGATATGATAAATCTTTCCTAAAACTTATTTATGGCAGCACATGGAAAAGGATTAGTCGCATAAACTACCGTTCCACTGGGTTGTGGATTTCAATTATAATGCAAGAGGTTGGTTTCTATTCTTCCATTCAGGTGATTTCAGCACTATTCATTTATCTCTAATATTGTAGACTCTGCATTATAGTTGTAGTTGTACTTCTGCAACACTTGTGTATTATGTTGATAAAGAGCGGATGTTGCAGTGATCATTTTCTCTCATATATTGTGTGAATTCCAAATTCACAAGCTGGATGCGAAATTCCAATGGAATTTGTTACGAGTCTAATTCAAGAAGAGACCACAAGCCCTATTGAAGAAGAGGTACTGGCCCTAGGCAATCCAAGAAGCCCAATTGATTGGAGAAGTCTGAGTGCACTTAAAGATTCTAGAAGAATAGTTAGCAGCGTTTTTTTAAAGATTTTTTAATGCACCCCATATGCTTCTTATGTATCACACGAAATTCTAAAAATATCTTCAGTTTTCGAAGATGCATCTCCGAACACACCAAAAGATCAAGTAACGTTAAAATATTCTGAGATGCATCTCTGGAATATTTTGGAGGTTAAGTCACGTCAGACTCTTCTCCTTCCTCATTTCACATTTTACTCAACTCAACTTCAACCTCTCTCAAATTTCTTCTTTACACCAAATCAAATTTCATTCAACAAGGCTCAAGGGAACATCAAACTTCATCAAAAACAACAATTTCTTTTATGTTTTTTGAGTTTTTGATAAATGTTCGAGTTTTGGTGTAAATGAATAGAAATCAATGATTAGGGTTAAAAATGAGTAGAAATCACATTTAATATAGTTTAGTCATATGTATTAGTTGTTTGTTGGCTGAAATTGATGATCAAAACAATTTTTTTGAGCTTGCATGTGGTACATTACGCCATTGACGCATCTTCTGAGTTGTAGAAAATTCCGGAGACGCATCTCCAGAACTTTTCAGCATTTAATTTTTTGTAGGAAATTTCAGATATGTATCTCCGGAATAATTCAACGTTTTAGTTTCCTCCATATTTCGAAGATGCGTCTCCAAAATTTTATACTTAATTTTTTTATTATATTTTCTTGCTTGTGTGTTGTTTGCCTACACTAATGGTTTGCCTTACTTTAACTTACAAGCATAATGGTTGATATACATGATAGACTGAGGCATGCCAGGGTAGCTCAGCACGTACTGTTCGGCGGGAGAAGAGTCAACAGGTTTTGGAGGCTCCTAGTCCCTCTGGTCAGGAAGAGCCGTCTACTTCTGTGGCTCGTGATTCTCCTCATGCCACTCCATCTTCTTCTTCTTCTTTTTCCCGTAAGAGATGAGATTCACCATCTGACGCATCACTCCCCACATCCTCCCTCAGGCATCAGCTTTCACCAATTCCACCTCCTACCGACGATGTTGTTGATCCGGTCCCACCTCATACTAATGATGTTGTTGATCCAGTCCCACCTCATGTCTCATCTTTTACTGATGATGATGTTAATCCAGTGCCACCTCCGGAGGGTGAAGCTGATGCGGATGTTGAGCCAGAGACTTTTGGAGGTGGTCCAGTTGATTTTTCCTTACTACCTATGTATCCATACCATAGTGACAGACATATATGGGACAAAGAGGTAGCATTAGTTGGATTCTTTATTTTTTTTGGTTAGTTTTTATTTATGACATTGATTATTTCTAACAAGTTTCAGGAGCGTGATCTGCAGAAGTTTCTTAACCACATGGGGAAGATTGTTGTGTTGCCTCTTCCGAATGAGGATTGGTTTCAATCAGTTTTGTCTTTATCTGGTCTGAAGGACTTGTGCATGACTGATTATACTACGGTCAACCACGGGATGCTTAATGCATTCGTGGAGAGATGATACTCGGAGACCTCGTCGTTTCATCTCCTGTATGATGAGATGTCTACCACACTCGATGATGTCTCGTGTTTGCTACATCTTCTGATCAGGGGGAGATTCCTAGATCATGGGAGGATGACCAAAGACGAGGCACTCTAGATGATGGTAGCGTATCTTGGGGCTGATCCAGGGGAGACGAAAGAGGAGTTGGATAAGACCAGAGGTGCTCATGCTAGATTTGAATACCTGAAGAAGGTATATGAGGCTGATATCTTGAGAGCACAATAGGCACATGGTGATAATGAGTAGGTGACGCTCCATAGATCGCATGCATTGAGAGCATACCTGCTTTATTTGGTTGACACTGCTATTTTTATGGACAAGAGTGTAACACCTCAAAATTTGCCCTCCTCTCTTGGGACTAGCTAATCATATTGCATATCATTTTTAGGTCATTAGGCATTGCACATTGCATATCATGTGGTTACATTGTGCAAGTCATCCTCACAAGTCTTGACCAGGAGATGAGGAAGTCAAAGTGCAAGCCTAGGGTTTACTGACTGATCATTGGCCATCTGAGGATTGGACTGTGAATTAGGGTTTTTTGTGATTCTCAAAGGATGTTGGTCTTCATCTTGATTGCAATGATACATCATCATCATCATGGTTTATTATCATCAGAAGATTGATTGGATTCCTTGAGATTAGGGTTTTGACCACTGGTCAACCCTAATCAGTTGCATTGGGCCAGTCAGGGCATAATCAGGAGATGGGGTCTATGGTGGTTATGGGGTTCATTCTGTGATTATATTGAGCTTATTAAGGCTAGGGTTTCACCCTTGAGCCATTTCAGTTGAAGATTGGGGCTTAATTTGATCTATGCATGGCCAAATTCATCTGTCAGATGAAAAAGTCAACTGTGGTCAACTGTACATGATCTGATGGATTTGGAGGTGGAAATGAGTTTGATACACTTCATTCATGTTGGAACAAGTGTTATTTGACATCTCAAAGCTCAAGAATGAAGAAAATCAAGTCAGGACAAAAACTGCCAAAAATAGAAAGTGACTTGTAATGGAAGTTTCCAAAAATGGAAAGTTTTTGACCTCAAGGCCACGTGTCCAAGGAAGCTTCAAATGAAAAATTGTTCAACATGAAAGTTGTAGATCTTGTTCTCACCTTTCCAAAAAGTCCAAGAACTTGAAAATCCCATGTATGGTTGTCAAGTTATGGCTCAGTGAAATTCAAAAATGACCCATAATCAGGAGGCCATAATTCCCACATGGATTGTCCAAATTGCAAGTTCTTTATATGCACAAACTCCATTTGACATGTACTTTCATGGTGCATAATTGGATTTTTCCAAAAGTGGTCAATGCAAAAAGTCAATTTTCAACTGGACAGTTAAAATGGACCAAGGGCAAAATTGTCCAACTTGTGAAATAATTGGAATTTTTGAGTGGGGATTTTTGCAACACCTCATAATTGGCATTTGAAACTTGTTGGAATCATCATTTTATGCCTAAGGCTTATGGTTTAAAAATTGGCCATTAAAATGAAATTGCAAAATTGGACAAAGTGGCATTACATGGTGATTTTTCAAAATACACATCCAATGAGAGTGAGGCAAGTGGCAACAGCTCACACATGGCATTTGGAAGTTGTGTGAGCTGTCAAAGAGGTGGCAATGAGCTGGCTTGTGAAATTCCATTTTTGCCCTCACTTGAAAATTAACATTTTCACTAATCATCTCCAAATGGTTAATTAACATGATTAAGTGGTGATTAAGCCCACATATATATTCCTAATCACATGATAATCATAACAGAAAAATCATTTCATCAAATTCAGATCTGAAACTTTCCAAATTCTCTCAAAATCTCAAGAACACCAAAATCTTCAAATTCATCAAACTTCTTCAATTTTGCATCAATTTGCAAAATTCTTGTTGCATTGATCTTGTATCACCATATGCTCCATCTGTTTGTGCTTTTCAACATCCAAAGCCGTGCCAATCTCGACTGCACTTTCAAGCTCCATCAATGGTGAATTGTGATTTGGAGCGCTAGGAGCAAAATCGAGTGAATCTAAGCTTCGCATCTCCTTTCCACTAGCTTATATTACATCTGTTTGGAGCTGGATCGTGCAAAAAACAGCAAGAACATCACTGCCATACCAGGTTTCCAAAAATTTGAATCTCACGAATTACTTGATTATTATATGCATTCTGTAGTTCATTGATGATAGATCATAGTGATGCTTGTGGTTTTGCAAATGGATTAGTGTAGAGAAAGTTATCTGAATTCGAAGCTTTGAATGTGAAACTTTAAACGATCGATCCGGTTAGTATAGTTAGATTTAGGTTGATTAGGTTATATATTCATGATCTATGCACTGAGACGATTCCAACGGATATTCATTTGCGAGTTTTGGTGGAAGTTTGAGCGAAACCGTTGCTGGCATTTGGAAGCTCATACACGAGAGAGACGATGAATTTCTGGAGAGGAGAGTCGTTTGATCCACTGCTTCATTCGAATTTTTGAGGGAGGTGTTTCCCGCGGTACTGTTCAAGTTTATTACAAGTTTGCCATTAATGAAACTACATTAATTATATTAATTCTAAAAAATATTAATAAATCACACAAATATTAGAAAATTCATAAAAAAATCATAGAAAAATCAGAAAAATGTGGAAATTTTTGTGTTGACTTTGTTGTTGACTGTAGGATTTATTTGACTCATTTTTGAAGGTTGTGCATGGTAGGAATAATGTTTGACCTAAGGTTCTTTAACATGTGCTCATTTTTGATACCTTGTGCCAAATTCAATGTGAAATTCTCATGGTTGCAAATAAATGTCTGAAAATTTTTGTGATGATTGTGGACTGGTTGATGTTTATTTACATGTAAATTTCATGAATTTTTGATACCTGATCATTGAGTTATGAATTTTGGAACTTAGGTGTGACAATGTGTGTCACACCTCATTATGTCAATTTGCTGGATTTTTTTGAGTGACCTATACTTGTTGGATTAATGTGAAATTTTGCATGATGTTTGATTAACATGTTAAGATGCTATGTGAATTTTTGTGGAATTTTATGTGGCATTTTCAAATTGATTGCTATTTTTCATCTCTGGTGGTTGAATTTACAAGTTCATGTGACATAGGTTGGTAGAATCAATGTGAAATGCTCATATGGTGTTGAATGATCATGAAATTTGATATGCTTGTAATAGACACATGATAGGACATCCCTGTTTTGGTCTCATCCATTTCTTTTTTGTTTTCATTGAGTTATGAATTTTTGAAGTGGAAGCATATGTTGATGTTGTGATTTGGGGCATGTAATTGTGTCTGTTTTTGTTGATTTTCATTGACATAGTTATCTTGGTCCAATTAGGCTAAAATTTGACATGATAGACCTGGATTAGCCCCTGTTTAGGTGTAATTTATTTGAGATTTTTTGGATTTGTTTTGATATGGATTTGGATGCAATGGTTCTGTTTGCATGTTTGGTGCTTCATTTGAACTAATTTGCCTTGTTTTGTGCATAACATGAACATGATGAATGATATAAACATGAGACTAATTGTGTTGACTCTTGTTTGACTTTAGCTTGAGTTTGGTTAGAGATACCTTGCTGTTTAGGAATTTTTCTTGCCTTTGGACCCTAGGCTTAGCCTAGTGGTCTTGTTGCTAATATTTGCTTGATTTTTCAGGATCAATAGCACAATGCACATGGAGAATGAATCAAGTTAAATGCAATTGATGTTGTTTGATGTTTGTACACTAACATAACATTGTTTTGTAGGTTGTGAAGTTTGGGATTGAGCTTTGAGCTTGCTTTGTTGTGCATTGATCTGTATAGATTAACTGATTGAACTTTTGCTGTTTAGTTTGTCTGTCTGAGTACTAACTGTGTTTGACTGTTTCCAGGTACTTTTAGTTGCTCAGTTCCTTGTGAACTTTTGCTTTGCTTTGCTTAAGCAACTTGCATTGAGGTATAACTTCCTAACTTCATGTAGTCTGGAGACCCGGTCTGTTATTTGACCGGGCAAATAAATGTCTGAAGTCCTCCTTAAGAGGCGATGATTGTGATTGTTTAATTTTGTGCCTAAGCAGGTAAAGTCCTTAATCAAGGCAATTGGTGGAAGGTAGGGATAAGCAATCTATCCCCCACTATTCAGTGGAGTCTTCTCCTTGCTCCCATTACATGGTTGTAGCATTGAGATTACAAGCCCAAGATCCGTGCAGTGCACGTTGTGTCAGAGTCTCTGAGTATAAAAGGGTTCCCCCATTCTGGACCCATGCTCATTTGTCAGAAGCTCTCCCTGGTTAGGGATAAGAGCTGTGAGGTCTGATCCTCACTTCACCTCTCATCTGCTTCACCTTAGCCTCGTAATGGCAAGGTTAAGAGCAAACCCAGCCCGTACAGACGACTCGCTTCGGTAGTCAAACCTATTGTGTGAGCCCCTTGTTTGGCTATAGTGTGTGCTCTGTGGATATCTGATTGACATGCCTGTTTGAGATGCTTGTTCTCATTTGATGTATGCTATTATGCTGTATGCTTGTGTGCTTGCTTCTTTCCTGGATAGGAATAGTTTGCTTATGCAAGTAGGATAGAAAACCGAACTTAGGGTAACGGTGCATGACAACACTAGGCTCGAGTCCAGCTCCCTAGTAGTGTGTCTTTCCCTGGTTTCTGGTTAGCAATTCAGTCCCTTTGAGGGGAACTACATCGCCCTGATCCTCGTTCCAGACGAGGTATGTAGGCAGGTGGTCGTGCGAGACCACTCCGGGCAACCTTTTTCTTTTTTGCGTGCGTTTACTTGTTATCTGATTGTGTCTTTGGTTCGGATGCCGACGTAAGCCCAGTGATTGGCAGTCGGGCTCCACGTTTGCCGTTTTGTGCGTGTTTTGGTTCGGATGCCGACGTAATTCCATCCAGTGGTTGTCGGGCTCCATGTTTGCCACCCTTGCTTGTTTGTATGTTTTGTGTTGTTTGGCGTGCGTAAGCCGAACTACAGTGGCTCTGATTCTTGTTCCAGACAAGATATGTAGGCATAAGGTGCGATACCTTATCGAGCCCGTTTCTCCTAACCCCACCTGCGTTCCCCGTGTGTGTGTGATGTTTAGCAACCTTTTCTTTATTCTAGGACGTGGATCCCGTCGAGTACGACGAACGTGAGGGGTGTTAATACCTTCCCCTTGCGTAACCGACTCCCTTACCCTTTCTCTCTGGTCGCAAGACCATTTCCTTTCCAGGTTTCTCTGAGCGTTTCCTTTCCCTATTTTGGGATAAATAACGCGCAGTGGCGGCTCTGTGTGTGTTTTGTTTTTAGCTCGCCGGTTGATTTTTCGCAGGATGCGACAGCTGGCGACTCTGCTGGGGACTTCGAGATGTAGACCTGTGTTGGTCCATCTTCCCTAAGCGAGTCCTTCCTAGCGTTCTAGGATAGTTTAGGTTGCTTGTGATGCTTGATTTATTGCATTTATTGTTCTAACCAGTGTGTATATATATTTGCATTAATGTCTGCATGCATCATACTATCATGTTGTTGCCGTCCTCTGTGCAGGTGGTTCCTCTGTTTGGGGTGGGTGTTCTGAGTGGGGCTAAAACCCAGGCCCGAGTATACACCTAGGACTAGTGTGGTCTCATGTTCCTCATTTGCTGGATCAGCATATTATTGCAACGTGACATACCACAAGCCAGACGAGGTTCATTTGATAGTGCTTTCCTCTGTGGGGTACTCCACTTTGGTTGAGTTACTTCATCTGAACTATTGACTCTGGTGACCGATCATTTCCCGGATCTTTGGTTTAGACGATCTCAGGAGAGCTGCAATGGCACACCCGAAAGGGCAAACCCATTGAGTATCTCTGCCCGATTGTCGAGACTATTATCCGCCTTAGGATGACCTGTTTAGAATTTACCTATGAGGGGAGGGTGATTCTTTCAGATGCATGTTCAGATGGTGACTCAGATGGTGACTAATTGTTCCGTGGATCAGAGTCTTACTTATAAGTCGGATTTGTGGCCGTTTATTTCTGAGACGCCGGAGTGCTGTCCGAGTTATTTATCAGTGGGGATCCGTTTATTTCAGGATTCCCCGGGCCGAGTTATTTATCAGTGGGGATCCGTTTATTTCAGGATTCCCCGGGCCGATTCAGATGTTGTGGGTATCTGCTCAGAGTTTTGTCTGGTGATGATGATGATGTATCTGTCTTCCGTTTATTTCGGAACCCTTGAGTTGGATTTGTGGTTACATTTTCGCCTTCAGATGGTTGTGATCAGTTCAGAGATCCGAGCTGTGGTTCAGGGCAACAGATGATCAGATGGCTTGGAGGATGGCAATGCATTGCATTCATTCATCAGCATCATTACATTTTGCATTTACCTGCATCTAACACATGTTTATCCATATGCAGGGACATTTTTGATCAAGATCCTGGTTGAGAGACTTTCTGCTAGAGATGAGAACCGGTTTGAAGCATGATGTTGTCTACAGTTTCTTCAACCCAGAGATTGACGAGTTGAGAGATATGATTGCATTGATTACACCTGACCATGTGGGGATGTTCAGAGAGTCATACGGTAGTATCCTGAAGATGGTTTTCAGACTCACTGACAGTGACAGAAGCGCCATTCATACTCTTCTCCAGTTCTATGACCCGGGGCTGAGATGCTTTGTATTTCCGGACTATTTGTTGGGACCTCTGATGGAGGATTATGCTAGCATCCTGGGTGTTCAGATCCGCGATCAGATTCCTTTTTGTGCTATTAGGAGAGAGCCTGACGTCCTTGGGATTTCCCGTGCTCTTTATTTGAGTCCGGAAATAGTCAAAGAGGGTTTGAAGGAGAAAGAAAAGTTACCAGGTTTTCACTTGAGTTTCTTGGAGGCTAATGCCAAGGAACATGCTGCTATGGGTAACTGGAAGACGGTTTGTGCTCTGACCGCCGTGAGCATTTATGGGATTGTTCTGTTTCCTAATCAGAAGGATTTTGTGGACCATAATGCTATCAGATTGTTCATGCAGAGAAACCCTATTCCTACTCTGATTGGAGATGTTTACTACTCAGTGCATAACAGGAATGAGAAGAGGCGTGGTGGCTTGATCAGATGCTGTTCTCAGTTGCTCTTCCGATGGTTTATGGGGTATTTGCCTTCTCGGGGTGCTTTTGTTCATCTTGATCCTTCGGTCAAGTGGTCCTTCAGGTTGATGGGGTTGCGGGCTGAGGACATAGCGTGGACTCATAATGGTTTGGCTGGACGGAATTTTATATATAGCTGCGGGGATTTTCCCAATGTGCCTCTCATAGGAGTTCAGGGTTGCATTAATTACAACCCAACGCTTCTCAGGAGACAGGTGGGATTTGCTATGGAGGTTCCTCCCCTTGAGTGTGAGACTCAGGAGTCCTTTTACTTCCCGATTGAGGGTAATCAGGCCAAGCTGATGCAGGTGTCCGGGGCATGGCGCAACATTCAGAAGAAGGGTAAGGTTCCATTTGGTAAGGTCAACTGTCGGTATTTTCCTCTATTCGAAGATTGGTTGCGGAAGAGGATCGAAGCCACATTTCTACCATTTCCGGGGGGTGATCCTGTGTGTCCTATGATTGAGGGTCCAAGTTCTTCTGTCGGCATGGAGGAATTCCTTGAGATGAAGAGGGCCAGAGATCAATTACTTGCAGAGAAAGCTGAATTGGAAAGAAGTGTTGCTCGGTTTCAGGCAGCTAATCAGGAGATCAAAGTAAAGATGGAGGATCAAGACAAGCGACATGCCTTGGAAGCCAAACGCTTTGAGATGGATACAGCCTACTATGGGAAGATCAACCAAGCTTTAGCATCATCCAACCGGGAGCACGACATCACTAAGGATAAGCTGTTCAGAGCATCGAAAGTCATTGAAGATGAGAAGAGAAGGCAAATACTTGTCAGAGATCAGAGGGACGACAGAGTCCGAGTCCTCATTGCTGAGTGGGAGACCAAGCTGAAGGTCAAGGAAGCAGAGAATCTGAAGATCACCGCTGAGAGAGATCATTACAGGGCAGAAAGAGACCATTACTTCAGGCAGATGAAGATTCATCAGAAGGAAGTTGGGAGACTGCAGCAGGAGAACACAGAGCTCAGGTTCGCCGCAGAGTTCGCGAGGATGGAAGATGAGATAGGGCCATCTGTGGGACCCTCATCGAGCTAGATCTTTCATTTGTGTTGGATTACCGTCAGGCTTGTTGACGGAATTCACTTGTCTGTATTTCTTTCCTATTCTAGAGGATTGTATTTGACTTTATTTGACTTGATGTATGACTATGGCACTGATTGTGCCCTATTTGGTTATGTTATGGTGATTTTTCATTCAGTGATTGGTTTTCAAGCTTTATTTGCTTTGCTGTATGCACTCGCACAAGCACACACATGGTTGGGGGTATCATGCTGAATCACATATCTCCGATCTGCACGATAAAATCAGATGCTGAATATCAGAATATTGATGCCGGATTATTATCTGTCTCAATGATGCCAGGATCGAGAGACAAAGTGTCCTTCATATGGATAGACACTGCATTCATGCATTGATCATAATAACTTGTGTTTTATTTTGCAGGTAACTGTTACTAACGTGCTTGTTTGCTACAGGAATCATTGCTCGCGCTCGTAGAGTCATCCCTTTGCACTCAACACGCCCTCACAGATATTATACCAGAAGGAATACACCCAGACTCATGGAGCTTCCCAGTGCAGATATGCTTGAGCTAAAAGATAAAATGAATGAGTTGATCAACATAATGCAAGGCTTTGCAGTTGGTCAGAAGGCTCTGGCAGACAAAGTTGAGAAGCTCGAGCGGGCTTCTGCAGCAAACAGTGGGGTTAACCTGGATGGAGTCTCCAACCAGGGGCAAGGGTCTCGAGACGGCGGAAAAAGGACGACTGTGGGTCTCGTGAATAATGCTGGTGGTCTTGGTGGTGCGGGCGGCCAACCGGGTCAGAATCAGAAGGATAACTTTGTGCCTCCGTTCTATGGGTTCGACGAAGACCAGGAGGAAGATAGAGAGGCTGATCAGTTCTCGATGCAGAACGAGCCGTTTGTTCCTTATAACGCTCCACTTCAGAACAAGGAGATTCAGCTGCTGGCTGAAAAGATAAAGGTCTTGGAGAGTTATGCCACTCCTGGAGTGGTGAATATGTCTAATATGGGGCTGGTGGAAGGGATTGTGATCCCGCAGAAGTTCAAGGCGCCCAGTTTTGACAGATATAACGGGAGTTCTTGCCCAGAGACGCACTTACAAGCTTTTGTCCGCAAGATCTCTGCATACACAACGGACAAGAAATTGTGGATGTACTTCTTCCAGGACAGCCTGTCCGGAGGCTCCCTGGAATGGTATACTAAGCTGAAATCGTCCGATATAAAGAATTGGCAGGATCTTGGGGATGCTTTCTTCAAGCAGTACCAGTTCAATGCTGACATGGCTCCGAGCCGTACCCAGCTGCAGGGTATGTCTCAGAAAAATAATGAAGGATTCAAGGAGTATGCCCAGCGGTGGAGAGAACTGGCTGCGAGAGTTCAACCTCCTCTTGTGGATAGAGAAATGTCTGACTTGTTTATGGGGACCCTGCAGGGGCCGTTTGCGGAAAGGATGGTGGGTTGTCCTGTCACCAATTTCTCTGATATTGTGGTGGCAGGGGAAAGAATAGAAAGTTGGTTAAAGCTGGGTAAGATTCAGGGTACTGCGTCTGCATCTTCTTTCGGTTCAAAGAAGCCATTCGGTAATGGTGGGCAGAGGAAAAAGGAAGGAGACACCAGCGTTGTTTATACTCAACGTGGACCCAGTAGGGACCGTTACTTCCAGCACACTGCTGCGGTAACTATCCCTGCTGAGCCTCAATCTGCACCGCAACAACAGCAGCAACAACAACAGAGACAACCCTTCCAGCAGAGGCAGCAAAGAGCTGGTTATCAGGTCAGGGGCAGAGCACAGGATCGACAATTTGACAGGCCTCCGGTGACCTATGCTTTCTTGTTTAAGAAGCTGCAGGATTTGGGCCTAGTGCAAACCAGAACTCTGGCACCTTTGAGACCTGATCAAAGGCCAGCCAGTTATGACGAGAATGCCAAATGTGAGTTCCACTCAGGTGCGCCAGGGCATAATATTGAGAACTGTAAAGCTTTTAAGCACACAGTTCAGGATTTAGTGGATTCCAAGGCAATTAATTTTGCTCCATCTCCCAATGTCAATGCAAATCCCATGCCTGCGCATGACCAGAGGGGGGTGAACGCCATTTCTGAGGAAAATAGAGTTGGGCTGTCTGATGTGAGTCAGTTGAAGACGCCTTTGGGTGAGCTGAAAAGTCAGTTGCTGGTGAATGGGGTTTATCCAGGCTGCGGGTCTGGTTGTGCTGAGTGCATTATCTCTGTGAATGGTTGTGAGCTTCTGAGGAAGTGTGTCCAGGGTCTGATGGACGAAGGGGTTATCTTGGTTGAGAGGGCTGACAAAGAAGGAAGGGAAGAGGTCTCCACTATAACCATTTACTATGACACGGTGGATTTGTCAAACCTTGTGGAGGAGGCTCCAGTTACCATCACGGTACCTGGGCCAGTTCCCTATGACAAAGATGATGCCGTGCCGTGGCATTATGGTGGGGAGGTGTATTGCAACGGCGAGAAGGTGGAAGAGCAATCTGCAAGTGAAACCACCGTGCTAAAGGTGGATAATGCCGGTCCCAGCGGTTTCACTCGCAGCGGTAGGCTATTTGCTCCTGATGCGTTGAGGAGAGGGGAGGAAGAAAAAGATAAAAAAGAAAAGGCCGAGGCTTTAGCCAGGGCAAAGGGAAAAACTGTGGTGGATAATGGTGGTACTCCTGTGATGACACCGGTGCCTGCGGGGTCGGATAATAAATTTGATGATGAGGCTGAAGAGTTCTTAAGGATCATCAAAAAGTCGGAGTATAAACTGGTGGATCACTTGCAGCAAACTCCTTCCAAGATCTCAATTCTTTCTTTGTTGCTGAGCTCAGAGGGGCATAGGGAGGCCTTATTGAAAATTTTGAAGAAGGCTTATGTTCCTCAGGAGATCACCATCAATCAGCTGGAGACGGTCGTATCCAATGTGCATGCTAGCCATGGGTTGGGCTTTACGGATATGGACCTGACAGTGGATGGCAGAAACCACAACAGGGCGCTACACATTGCAATGGAATGCAAAGGGGCCGTGCTTTCGCATGTGCTGGTTGATACCGGCTCCTCCTTGAATGTGTTGCCAAAGAAAGCCCTGGCAAAGCTTAACTGTGATGGGCTGATTTTGACCCCGACTGATTTGATAGTGCGGGCGTTTGATGGGTCAAAACGAGCCGTATTTGGGGAAGTTGAATTGCCGGTGAAGATTGGACCTGAGGTGTTCAAGTCGACTTTCTATGTTATGGACATCCAGCCAGCTTACAGTTGCTTGTTGGGTCGCCCATGGATTCATGCTGCGGGAGCAGTTACTTCGACTTTGCACCAGAAGCTGAAGTACATTTGGGAAGGGCAAGTCGTTACTGTCTGCGGAGAGGAGGATATATTTGTCAGCCACCTGTCTTCATTCAAGTATGTGGAGATGGATGGTGAGATCTGGGAGACGCCTAGCCAGGCATTCGAAACCGTTAAGGTGGAGAATGCTCTGTTCGCAAAGCAGGAGGAGGAGAAACCATCCATCGCTTCTTACAAACAGGCTGCTGAGGTGGTTAAGAATGGAGAGGCTCCTGGTTGGGGCAGAATGATGGAGATTCCTGAGAAGAAGGATAGATTTGGGGTGGGATATCGACCTAGCCGAGGCTCAGGGCAAGGAAGAGGACGTCGTACGTCAGTAACCTTCACAAGCGCCGGAATGCTGGATCCGGATCACATCTGTATGATGAGTGAAGATATTGATAGTGACTGCGACATCGACCAATGGATAAAGCCGTGCACACCAGGGATGGAAATCCAGAACTGGAAGGCCGAAGAGATCATCCGGGTCACTCTCCTTGAAGAGTAATATTTTTCTTGTTTTCATTCTTATTTGCATGAAAGCCATGCGTGTTGCCCGACACGTAATGGTCCATTGTAAGGGCCACCTCATGTTTAAATTTGCAAGGTTTTGCATCATGAATAAAGGATGTTTTTTCAGTTAAAAGCGGTGTTCCCTGTTTTTCATTTATTTTTGCAGTTAAAAAATAAAAAAAAAACAAATAAAAATGGCAATGTTTTCATTTTCCTTTTTATTTGTCACACCGGTTCTAAAGCAATGCATGAATCAACATTCATGCAGATGCGATTCTTCTCCGGATCTCATTGATAACAATCCTGTTACACCCTTGTATGACTTCGACAATCCAATCTATCTTGCCGAAGAAGAAGACGAAGAAGATTGTGAACTGCCAGGGGAATTAGCCAGGTTGTTAAAACAAGAGGAGAAGGTGATTCAGCCGCATGAAGAACAGATTGAGGTCGTGAATTTGGGTACCGATGAGATGAAGAAAGAAGTGAAAATCGGGGCTGCTTTGGAGGAAAGTGTAAAGAGCAGAATGGTGGCATTGTTGAAAGAGTATGTCGACATCTTTGCCTGGTCTTATCAAGATATGCCAGGGTTGGATACCGATATCGTTGTGCACAAGCTACCGTTGAGAACAGATTGTCCTCCAGTGAAGCAGAAGTTGCGCAGAACTCGACCTGATATGGCGATGAAGATTAAAGAAGAAGTGCAGAAGCAGTGGGATGCTGGTTTCCTTGCTGTCACTAATTATCCGCCATGGGTTGCGAACATCGTGCCAGTCCCGAAGAAAGATGGTAAAGTGAGAATGTGTGTGGATTACCGGGATCTGAATAGAGCTAGTCCGAAGGATGATTTTCCGTTACCTCACATTGACGTGTTGGTAGACAATACAGCTCAATTCTCGGTGTTTTCTTTCATGGATGGTTTTTCTGGCTATAATCAAATCAAAATGTCGCCAGATGATATGGAGAAAACAACGTTCATTACACCGTGGGGTACCTTTTGTTACAAGGTGATGCCATTTGGTCTCAAGAATGCCGGTGCTACTTATCAGAGAGCCATGGTGACTTTGTTTCATGATATGATTCATCATGAAATTGAATGCTATGTTGATGACATGATAGCAAAGTCCCAGACAGAAGAGGGGCATTTGGTAGATTTGGCTAAGTTGTTCGACCGGTTGAGACAGTTCAGACTGAGGTTGAATCCGAACAAGTGCACGTTCGGAGTGCGGTCCGGTAAATTGCTGGGGTTCATTGTGAGTGAGAAAGGAATCGAGGTTGATCCTGCAAAGGTAAAAGCAATAAAAGAAATGCCTGAACCGAGAACAGAGAAGGAGGTTCGTGGTTTCTTAGGTAGATTGAACTACATTTCACGGTTCATATCTCATCTAACAGCCACGTGTGAGCCGATATTCAAATTGTTGAGAAAAGATCAAACGGTCAGGTGGAATGATGATTGCCAAGTGGCATTTGAAAAAATAAAAGAATATTTGCAGGAGCCTCCGATTCTGATGCCTCCTGTGGAGGGGAGACCTTTAATTCTGTACCTGACGGTCCTCGAGGGATCTATGGGGTGTGTATTGGGGCAGCATGACGAGTCTGGTCGAAAAGAGCATGCCATATACTACCTTAGCAAAAAGTTTACCGACTGTGAAACAAGATATTCACTGCTCGAGAAAACTTGATGTGCTTTGGTCTGGGCTGCTCGCCGACTAAGGCAGTATATGCTGGTTCATACCACTTTGTTGATTTCCAAGATGGATCCAATCAAGTACATTTTTGAGAAGCCAGCATTGACCGGACGGGTTGCGAGGTGGCAAATGATTTTGACTGAATACGATATACAGTATACCTCTCAGAAAGCGATCAAGGGGAGTGTATTGTCTGATTACCTCGCCCAGCAACCCATTGATGATTATCAACCAATGAAGTTTGAATTCCCTGATGAGGACATCATGTTCCTTAAATCGAAAGATTGCGAGGAACCAATCCCGGAGGAGGGGCCTGACCCTGAATCCGAATGGATTCTGATGTTTGATGGGGCCGTTAACGTGAATGGAAGCGGTGTTGGTGCTGTTTTGGTTACGCCGAAAGGATCCCACATTCCTTTTGCTGCTCGGCTAACATTTGAGTGCACCAACAACGTAGCTGAATATGAAGCTTGCATATTGGGAATTGAAGAGGCGATTGATTTGAGAATCAAGAACCTTGTCATTTACGGAGATTCAGCTCTGGTGATAAATCAGGTTAACGGGAAATGGTATACGCATCAGTCTCATTTGGTTCCGTATCGAGATTATACGAGGAGATTGTTGACGTTTTTCACCAAGGTGAAGATGCATCATGTGCCCAGAGAGGAGAATCCTTTGGCAGATGCTTTGGCTACTCTGGCTGCCTTGATTAAGGTGCAGAGGTGGAATCAGTTCCCCAGTGTTGAAGTTGGACGTCTGGATAGGCCGGCTTACGTGTTTGCTGTTGATACAGCACCTGATGATGAGAAGCCGTGGTATTTCGATATCAAGCGCTATCTTGAGACGCAGGAGTATCCTGAGGGAGCATCTAAGAAGGACCGGAAGACTCTGCGGAGGTTAGCCATGGTGTTCTACCTGAATAAGGATGGGGTTTTATATAAAAGAAATTTTGATTGGGTCTTGCTCAGATGTGTTGATGAGGCAGAAGCAAGCCAATTAATGAAAGAGGTTCACGAGGGATCGTTCGGTACCCATGCCAGTGGGAATGCAATGGTAAAGAAGCTGCTGAGAGCAGGTTATTACTGGATGACAATGGAGGCCCAATGTTTTAATTTCGTGCGGAAGTGTCATAAATGCCAGATTTATGCTGATAAGGTGCATGTGCCTCCAAATCCGTTGAGCTTGATGTCGTCTCCGTGGCCGTTTGCTATGTGGGGCATTGATATGATAGGAAAGATTGAGCCTACAGCTTCGAATGGGCACAGATTCATATTAGTGGCTATTGATTACTTCACCAAGTGGGTTGAAGCAGCCTCTTATACGAATGTGACGAAGCAGGTTGTTGCCAGATTTCTCAAGAGAGACATCATTTGCCGATATGGGGTTCCCGAGAGAATCATTACTGATAATGGTTCTAATTTGAATAATAAGATGATGGCAGAGCTGTGCCGGGAATTCAAAATCGAGCATCACAATTCTTCTCCTTATCGTCCAAAGATGAATGGGGCGGTTGAGGCAGCCAACAAGAACATAAAGAAGATTGTGCAGAAAATGGTGGTGACCTACAAGGATTGGCATGAGATGTTGCCGTTTGCATTGCATGGGTATCGAACGTCGGTACGTACATCTACTGGGGCAACTCCTTTCTCATTGGTATATGGAATGGAGGCTGTATTACCTGTGGAAGTTCAGATTCCCTCTTTGAGAGTCCTGATGGACGTGAAGTTGCAAGAGGCTGAATGGGTAAGGACCCGGTATGAAGAGTTAAGCCTGATAGAAGAAAAGAGGCTAGCAGCCATCTGTCATGGGCAATTATACCAGCAAAGGATGAAGCGTGCTTTTGACAAGAAGGTACGACCTCGGGTATATCACGTAGGTGATATGGTGCTGAAAAGGATCCTTCCTCCTCAAAACGATCGAAGGGGTAAATGGACGCCGAATTATGAAGGTCCATTCGTGGTCAAGAAGGTTTTCTCTGGCGGAGCCTTGTTGTTAACGACCATGGATGGCGAAGATTTTCCATCCCCTGTGAATGCGGACGCAGTTAAAAAATACTTCGTGTAAAGAGACCCGCTGGACGAAAAGAACAAAATAGTCCAGGCAAAAATGGGCATCCCGGCGAACCAAAAAACGAAAGAAAGGTTCGGGCAAAAGTTAGGGATAAAGATGAAAAAAAAAACTGTACACCCGGCAAGTCGAAAACCTGAAAAGGCGACTTGGGCAAAAATGGGCATCCCGGTGGACTGAAAACCCGAAAGGGCGGTCTAGGCAAAAGAGGGATTGAAACGAACAACTGCGTCCAGCATGATCGTTTGCGCTTGGTTAAAGCATCATGGATAATACCCGGTGGGGATCAATCAGAAACGTCTTGTTCAGAAGGCAGAAAGCACGGAGAGTCTGAGGACATATGGGGTGTAATTGAGTTGGAACTCGATGAGATCATGGGTTTCACATTGCCATTAGGATAGATTTTTCCTTTTGTGCAATTACCTCTTTTCAGGAATTGCTTCCTTTGTATTGCTCAATTTGAGCCACACTTTTCCAATCAATAAAATGCATATTCAGTCAAATAGTGTTGTTTTTGTTTTTCATTACCGCTTTGATTGCAAAAACATATCGATATTTTTGATAAAGAATCTTGCATTTGTAGACATACAGGTTCCTTCCAGTGCATGTTTATAAGATTGAATACTTGAAATCTTATTTGGAAGGTTGAGTGACCGAATGTGTTGAAATCTTGGCACGCCTGGGGCACGGTTTTATCTCACGATCTGTTTTGCAGGAACTGTTAAGTATTCTTCACTCACTTGCAGGTTGTGATGTGGAAGCTTTGTAACAGATCCCCGGAGAGTTCGCTCAGGAATAAAAATGGCGAAAACGTTGAGAAGTACGACGTTCCTTGATAATAATCAAGAAGACTCTTCAAAATCGGAAAATTGAAAGTCTGTATAGCCCCAGGAGTACGCTTCCCGTCGAGCGCGGAGCGATTTGGAATACAAGATGATGGAGCAGAAAAGGTCCAGACGAGTCTGGGAATTCTCAAAAGAGGAAAGCCGATACGAGACGGGGGGTAGATACCATGGTTCGACGAGTCGACGGGTGTTCTGTACCAACTTTTCTCATTCCCCAGCTAGGTCCCCAAGCAGAAGTAGAGGACCAACTCCCTAGCAGATCCGAGGTCTGTGGATCCCCAGCCGAGTCAAGATGGTTATCCCCGGCAGGTTTAAAGTGATGATTCCTCAGCAGCCAGGACAGAAGGTTGCTATCTCCGAGTGGAGCGGGTTTCAATGATATATATCTCCAGCAGTGTTTATCCTACCAATGGATTGAACAAGTTCCCGTAGCGGATGGATTTTTGCATGCCCAGCTGAGTTGATGCTACCTATGGATTGCATGGGTTGTCCCCAGCGGAGTAGTATGCGTTTCCCTAGCATGGTCAATGTGGTTATCCCCGGCAGATGATAGAGTGATGCATCCCCAGTTGAGCCTGGAGGTTGCTATTTCCCAGCGGAGTATCTGTGAGCATTTCCCCAGTGAAGTCCGCAGGTATCTATGAGGGTCTTCCCCGAAGCAGAGTTGGGATTGATATCCTCAGCAAGTCGAAGACTGTTGTATCCCCACAGAGCGTTGGTGGTGCTTGTCCCCAGCGGTTTCTCGAGTGGATTAGGGTGCAAAGGAGGTTCTTCCCCAGCAAGGGTTGCCTTATTCCCAGCAGCAGTGATTCCCCAGCAGGGTGGAGTTGGAGTAGTGGCGAGTTCCTCAGCAGAGTGTCTCGTATTCCCCAGAGGAGTCCTTTGAGGGGGATATTTCTTTTATGCATTCATCATGTAAAAATAGCATAGCATGTTGCATAAAAAATAATAATAAGTCGCGTAGCATTTCCATAATTATGGAGCATTACGCAGAGAAAAATCGATCATTCATCATTGCAAGCATAAGCTAGTCTCAAACCGTGGTTATTGTTCGAGAAGTGGTTTTGCCCAAAGATGAAGAGGTGTTACTCCGAGGAGTTCAGCATCGTGATTGAATCGAAGATATTCCCCAGTAGTGCGATACTGGAGTAATTGTTTTCCGTCAAGCCGAGATGGGAAATGTTTGGCGTTCAGCGCAATTCAAGCCGTGGTTACCGCTTGAAGCTTTGGTGCACCAAGTGGTGAGGATGTTACTCTGAGGAGTCTAGCATCATGACGTCAGATCAGCAATGTTCCCCAGTAGTGCGATATTGGAGGAAATGTTTCCGTCGGACGGAGATGGAAATAAAACCAGAGGACGTTACGCGATCAGCGCGATTTCGGGGTTCAAATGGAGAAAAGGAAATGCTGAGGTATTTTCTGGGGTTCAAATGGAGATGGAGTTGAAGATTATATCCGGGATGAGGTCCTTAGGATTATCTTCCGTTCATGTGTCACCTTAGACTCAGGCTGAGGCCAATGGAGGTCGTTATAGGTGTCTTCTGAGGAAGAGATACACATGCTACCTTCTTTATGAAGGTTTACCCTCTGACATGTCGCCCTCAGAGTGGTTTGGTGTTATTTCCGACGTTGCCAGCGGAATTATCACGAGAGATTGGAGAAAAGGATATGCTGAGGCATTTTCCGGGGTTCAAATGGAGAAAAGAAGATGTTGAGGCATTTTCTGGAGATGGGGTTTAAACGGAGAAAAGGAGATGTTGAGGCATTTTCTGGAGAACGGGGTTCATATTGGCGATCGCGAGTTATCGTCAGGCGACTGGGGTTCAAATCGGAGAATGGGGTTCATTATTTTGGCAAAAAGGAGTGCTGAGGCGTTTTCTGGGGTTCAAATGCAGAGATCCGAGGATCGTTTGCGCAGAGAAAATTTCGGGGTTCGAGAAGAGAAAAAAGAAGAAATTTTCGGGGTTCAAGAAAATAAGAAAAAGCAGAAAAAAATAATAATCCCGAGCGGATGTGTGGTGTTCAAGCCATGGTTATCCCTGCGTTACCATTTATTTTGGTATCCAGGTCGACGTCTTTTTGATTTCAGAGATTGTTGCTTCGCCGATGCTGACAGGCGTTGTTAATTATTATCCCATCAGAGTGCAAATTGTTCGTCTGTTCTTGGTATTCAATCACTCTTCATCCTGATCATCCGAAAGCCGAGGCTATTTCGTATCGACAGGTTCACAGTGGATTGAATAGGGGCAGCTGTAACACCTCAAAATTTGCCCTCCTCTCTTGGGACTAGCTAATCATATTGCATATCATTTTTAGGTCATTAGGCATTGCACATTGCATATCATGTGGTTACATTGTGCAAGTCATCCTCACAAGTCTTGACCAGGAGATGAGGAAGTCAAAGTGCAAGCCTAGGGTTTACTGACTGATCATTGGCCATCTGAGGATTGGACTGTGAATTAGGGTTTTTTGTGATTCTCAAAGGATGTTGGTCTTCATCTTGATTGCAATGATACATCATCATCATCATGGTTTATTATCATCAGAAGATTGATCGGATTCCTTGAGATTAGGGTTTTGACCACTAGTCAACCCTAATCAGTTGCATTGGGCCAGTCAGGGCATAATCAGGAGATGGGGTCTATGGTGGTTATGGGGTTCATTCTGTGATTATATTGAGCTTATTAAGGCTAGGGTTTCACCCTTGAGCCATTTCAGTTGAAGATTGGGGCTTAATTTGATCTATGCATGGCCAAATTCATCTGTCAGATGAAAAAGTCAACTGTGGTCAACTGTACATGATCTGATGGATTTGGAGGTGGAAATGAGTTGGATACACTTCATTCATGTTGGAACAAGTGTTATTTGACATCTCAAAGCTCAAGAATGAAGAAAATCAAGTCAGGACAAAAACTGCCAAAAATAGAAAGTGACTTGTAATGGAAGTTTCCAAAAATGGAAAGTTTTTGACCTCAAGGCCACGTGTCCAAGGAAGCTTCAAATGAAAAATTGTTCAACATGAAAGTTGTAGAGCTTGTTCTCACCTTTCCAAAAAGTCCAAGAACTTGAAAATCCCATGTATGGTTGTCAAGTTATGGCTCAGTGAAATTCAAAAATGACCCATAATCAGGAGGCCATAATTCCCACATGGATTGTCCAAATTGCAAGTTCTTTATATGCACAAACTCCATTTGACATGTACTTTCATGGTGCATAATTGGATTTTTCCAAAAGTGGTCAATGCAAAAAGTCAATTTTCAACTGGACAGTTAAAATGGACCAAGGGCAAAATTGTCCAACTTGTGAAATAATTGGAATTTTTGAGTGTGGATTTTTGCAACACCTCATAATTGGCATTTGAAACTTGTTGGAATCATCATTTTATGCCTAAGGCTTATGGTTTGAAAATTGGCCATTAAAATGAAATTGCAAAATTGGACAAAGTGGCATTACATGGTGATTTTTCAAAATACACATCCAATGAGAGTGAGGCAAGTGGCAACAGCTCACACATGGCATTTGGAAGTTGTGTGAGCTGTCAAAGAGGTGGCAATGAGATGGCTTGTGAAATTCCATTTTTGCCCTCACTTGAAAATTAACATTTTCACTAATCATCTCCAAATGGTTAATTAACATGATTAAGTGGTGATTAAGCCCACATATATATTCCTAATCACATGATAATCATAACAGAAAAATCATTTCATCAAATTCAGATCTGAAACTTTCCAAATTCTCTCAAAATCTCAAGAACACCAAAATCTTCAAATTCATCAAACTTCTTCAATTTTGCATCAATTTGCAAAATTCTTGTTGCATTGATCTTGTATCACCATATGCTCCATCTGTTTGTGCTTTTCAACATCCAAAGCCGTGCCAATCTCGACTGCACTTTCAAGCTCCATCAATGGTGAATTGTGATTTGGAGCGCTAGGAGCAAAATCGAGTGAATCTAAGCTTCGCATCTCCTTTCCACTAGCTTATATTACATCTGTTTGGAGCTGGATCGTGCAAAAAACAGCAAGAACATCACTGCCATACCAGGTTTCCAAAAATTTGAATCTCACGAATTACTTGATTATTATATGCATTCTGTAGTTCATTGATGATAGATCATAGTGATGCTTGTGGTTTTGCAAATGGATTAGTGTAGAGAAAGTTATCTGAATTCGAAGCTTTGAATGTGAAACTTTAAACGATCGATCCGGTTAGTATAGTTAGATTTAGGTTGATTAGGTTATATATTCATGATCTATGCACTGAGACGATTCCAACGGATATTCATTTGCGAGTTTTGGTGGAAGTTTGAGCGAAACCGTTGCTGGCATTTGGAAGCTCATACGCGAGAGAGACGATGAATTTCTGGAGAGGAGAGTCGTTTGATCCACTGCTTCATTCGAATTTTTGAGGGAGGTGTTTCCCGCGGTACTGTTCAAGTTTATTACAAGTTTGCCATTAATGAAACTACATTAATTATATTAATTCTAAAAAATATTAATAAATCACACAAATATTAGAAAATTCATAAAAAAATCATAGAAAAATCAGAAAAATGTGGAAATTTTTGTGTTGACTTTGTTGTTGACTGTAGGATTTATTTGACTCATTTTTGAAGGTTGTGCATGGTAGGAATAATGTTTGACCTAAGGTTCTTTAACATGTGCTCATTTTTGATACCTTGTGCCAAATTCAATGTGAAATTCTCATGGTTGCAAATAAATGTCTGAAAATTTTTGTGATGATTGTGGACTGGTTGATGTTTATTTACATGTAAATTTCATGAATTTTTTATACCTGATCATTGAGTTATGAATTTTGGAACTTAGGTGTGACAATGTGTGTCACACCTCATTATGTCAATTTGCTGGATTTTTTTGAGTGACCTATACTTGTTGGATTAATGTGAAATTTTGCATGATGTTTGATTAACATGTTAAGATGCTATGTGAATTTTTGTGGAATTTTATGTGGCATTTTCAAATTGATTGCTATTTTTCATCTCTGGTGGTTGAATTTACAAGTTCATGTGACATAGGTTGGTAGAATCAATGTGAAATGCTCATATGGTGTTGAATGATCATGAAATTTGATATGCTTGTAATAGACACATGATAGGACATCCCTGTTTTGGTCTCATCCATTTCTTTTTTGTTTTCATTGAGTTATGAATTTTTGAAGTGGAAGCATATGTTGATGTTGTGATTTGGGGCATGTAATTGTGTCTGTTTTTGTTGATTTTCATTGACATAGTTATCTTGGTCCAATTAGGCTAAAATTTGACATGATAGACCTGGATTAGCCCCTGTTTAGGTGTAATTTATTTGAGATTTTTTGGATTTGTTTTGATATGGATTTGGATGCAATGGTTCTGTTT
Organism: Lathyrus oleraceus; assembly: GCF_024323335.1. Lineage (NCBI taxonomy): Eukaryota > Viridiplantae > Streptophyta > Magnoliopsida > Fabales > Fabaceae > Lathyrus > Lathyrus oleraceus. The sequence goes on along the minus strand of NC_066582.1, from coordinate 249,502,838 downwards.
GCATGTTTGGTGCTTCATTTGAACTAATTTGCCTTGTTTTGTGCATAACATGAACATGATGAATGATATAAACATGAGACTAATTGTGTTGACTCTTGTTTGACTTTAGCTTGAGTTTGGTTAGAGATACCTTGCTGTTTAGGAATTTTTCTTGCCTTTGGACCCTAGGCTTAGCCTAGTGGTCTTGTTGCTAATATTTGCTTGATTTTTCAGGATCAATAGCACAATGCACATGGAGAATGAATCAAGTTAAATGCAATTGATGTTGTTTGATGTTTGTACACTAACATAACATTGTTTTGTAGGTTGTGAAGTTTGGGATTGAGCTTTGAGCTTGCTTTGTTGTGCATTGATCTGTATAGATTAACTGATTGAACTTTTGCTGTTTAGTTTGTCTGTCTGAGTACTAACTGTGTTTGACTGTTTCCAGGTACTTTTAGTTGCTCAGTTCCTTGTGAACTTTTGCTTTGCTTTGCTTAAGCAACTTGCATTGAGGTATAACTTCCTAACTTCATGTAGTCTGGAGACCCGGTCTGTTATTTGACCGGGCAAATAAATGTCTGAAGTCCTCCTTAAGAGGCGATGATTGTGATTGTTTAATTTTGTGCCTAAGCAGGTAAAGTCCTTAATCAAGGCAATTGGTGGAAGGTAGGGATAAGCAATCTATCCCCCACTATTCAGTGGAGTCTTCTCCTTGCTCCCATTACATGGTTGTAGCATTGAGATTACAAGCCCAAGATCCGTGCAGTGCACGTTGTGTCAGAGTCTCTGAGTATAAAAGGGTTCCCCCATTCTGGACCCATGCTCATTTGTCAGAAGCTCTCCCTGGTTAGGGATAAGAGCTGTGAGGTCTGATCCTCACTTCACCTCTCATCTGCTTCACCTTAGCCTCGTAATGGCAAGGTTAAGAGCAAACCCAGCCCGTACAGACGACTCGCTTCGGCAGTCAAACCTATTGTGTGAGCCCCTTGTTTGGCTATAGTGTGTGCTCTGTGGATATCTGATTGACATGCCTGTTTGAGATGCTTGTTCTCATTTGATGTATGCTATTATGCTGTATGCTTGTGTGCTTGCTTCTTTCCTGGATAGGAATAGTTTGCTTATGCAAGTAGGATAGAAAACCGAACTTAGGGTAACGGTGCATGACAACACTAGGCTCGAGTCCAGCTCCCTAGTAGTGTGTCTTTCCCTGGTTTCTGGTTAGCAATTCAGTCCCTTTGAGGGGAACTACATCGCCCTGATCCTCGTTCCAGACGAGGTATGTAGGCAGGTGGTCGTGCGAGACCACTCCGGGCAACCTTTTTCTTTTTTGCGTGCGTTTACTTGTTATCTGATTGTGTCTTTGGTTCGGATGCCGACGTAAGCCCAGTGATTGGCAGTCGGGCTCCACGTTTGCCGTTTTGTGCGTGTTTTGGTTCGGATGCCGACGTAATTCCATCCAGTGGTTGTCGGGCTCCATGTTTGCCACCCTTGCTTGTTTGTATGTTTTGTGTTGTTTGGCGTGCGTAAGCCGAACTACAGTGGCTCTGATTCTTGTTCCAGACAAGATATGTAGGCATAAGGTGCGATACCTTATCGAGCCCGTTTCTCCTAACCCCACCTGCGTTCCCCGTGTGTGTGTGATGTTTAGCAACCTTTTCTTTATTCTAGGACGTGGATCCCGTCGAGTACGACGGACGTGAGGGGTGCTAATACCTTCCCCTTGCGTAACCGACTCCCTTACCCTTTCTCTCTGGTCGCAAGACCATTTCCTTTCCAGGTTTCTCTGAGCGTTTCCTTTCCCTATTTTGGGATAAATAACGCGCAGTGGCGGCTCTGTGTGTGTTTTGTTTTTAGCTCGCCGGTTGATTTTTCGCAGGATGCGACAAAGAGTCCCACTTATACAGGCGTCGTCTACCTACGGTACTTCATGGATTTCGAGCGAATCCATGAGTACAACTGGGGTGGCTTGTTTGGTCTACTTTTATTCGAAGTTTTGAGAGGGTTGTATGTAGAAGACGAAACAGGTCATAGGCAATGTGACATTACTGACGGTAATAATTATTGGTCTTTGAATGTTTTTTTTTGTCATTTTCATTTCGTTTTTTAAAAACCATTACTGAAGATTCGTTTGTTCTAAACTTTTCATTTCAGGCTTGGATCCTCCAACACTTCCCGCACATCTTTAGTTGGGTGAGTGTGCCTGAGTACACCGAGGATATGTTGCGTGCTACTGCTTTTATTCCACTCAGAGAGGACCATGAGACCAAGCCTTTTAGAGTCTATCTTGACTGTTTGGTTGCTGAGGACATGCACTTCAATAACTATGTTGATCACCACCAGATGCGACCATTTGATGAGATAGTGATATACTCTTGATGGTTGGCCTACGAATCGCGTCTCTCTACTCCTCATTTGCCTGAGCGCGTCATGCGGTCGTCGGCTATTAAGGTTCTAATTTTAAATTACATACAAGTTGGATGTTTCTAACAAGGTCATAGTCGTCTTATCTCTTGTTTATGTTGAATGGCCTGTGAATTCTGAGACTGCTTCTGCAACGTTTCGAGCACTCGTTTATCAATCTACTGTTTCTATTGTTCAACAACTTCAAATGGATATCATCACAAATTCATTTCTCATGAACTTGCACCACAAGCGTTCACAAGGTTCTCTCTAACCCTTTATTTATTATATCCCCCTCTAACTCAAATTCTTATTGAATGCCATGACAGTCCAAGTGGCAGTCATGCTGGTGTTACGCGCACTTTAACCCGTGTTATTACTAATTTTTTTTGGAAAAAATGCGATAGTCTGTGGAATTGTACATTGCCTTATGCCTCAAGTGTCACCAAACCAAGTAATCCAATCAGGTTCCTGCAGGATTATTATAAGCGTTGCCTATATCGGAGTGTATATGGGATGATATCACCATGGAGTTTTTCATCGATCTTCCCCTCTATCACGACCTAATTGTCATGTTTGTTGTCGCTGATTGTTTGCCCAAATATGCTCACTTTGGTGCACTCTCTACATCATTCACGACCTCCAAAGTTGTTGAACTTTTTGTTTCCATGGTAGTTCGACATCATGACTTCCCTCGTTATATTGTCTTTGATAGGGACCTGGTGTTCTTGAGCGTGCTTTAGAGAAAAATCTTAGAATTAAGTGGTATTAAGTTGGCTACGAATAGTGCTTACGATCCCTAGACGGATGGTCAATCCAAGGTGATAAATTGATGTCTTGAACAATACCTTTGTGCTTTTACACATGCCAAACCTTCTTTATGGGTTACGCTTTTACCATGGTTTGAGTTTCACTATAGCTCAGACTATCATAGTAGCTTGAAGATATCCCTTTTTCAATACGTGTATGGTCACATACCCCCATCTATTCCAACCTATAAAAGGGTTTCCATTACCATTCCAACTTTGGAGGATTTGTTACTTGAGCGCAATGCATTATTGCGTGTTCTCAAAGGTAACTTGTTGGCTTCACAAAATTGTATGGTTCAACGAGCTAATCTTCACCACCGCGACATTAGTTTTTTGGTGGCCATTTTAGTGTTGGTACGTTTACATCCTTGCCACCAAATTCCAGTTCGCCAACAATGCCAACGAGTTGACTCATCCCCTATTTGAGTCGACTCATCGCCTGCTTTACTTGAATAATTTTGCCTCGGGGCCATACAGGTTGAGTGACCTGTATGAATAGGTCGAGTGGCCGCTGCTTAGACTTAACTTTCTGCTGTGTAATTTGGCAAAATAATCCTGTTATGTCTGTTAGTTGGTCCATGCATCATATAAATATTTTAGAGCCTCTTCTTCAAGAAAATAACAAGAAAAGTGAAAGATATACACAAAAGTGCTCATCATCTTCATTCTTCATTGCATTTCTCAATAATCACACATAATAATCTTTGTTGAGCATTGTGCATTGCTGCTGTGATAACGTCCAAATAAGATTGGGTTAATCTTAGTTTGGGTTAAGGCTTTGTGTGGGTTTTTCTTGAATAAAACCATTGGGGTTTTGTCCTCCAAGAATTGGGGGTTTTTGCACTAACCTTTGCTTCGCAGATTCAGCCGAGTGAAAAGTTTGAAGAACGGAAGATTCAGTGAAACAAGTAACGGTAACTGGAGGATTGTGAAGAAGGCTTAGGGTTCAAGCGACTTGCGTTCGAAATCAGCCGAGCTGAAGTTTTGAGGAACGTGGCGTTCTTGCAATAAGGTAGCGGTAACCAGAAGTTTGTTCGAAGCGCTTGAAGGACTTGGTTCAACTCGAGTCAAGGGGAGAGAATAGAATAGGATCCGCAACAACTCTAAGGGTTGATTGGTGGTGATCATTTGTTCTCTTATATTGACTTTGCAACGTGTTAATAAAAACATCTCAATTCTAGATTTAGAATTGAGGGCATACATACCCTAAGCGAGGACGATAAGGGAACTGCCTCAACAAATCCGGTCTTGTTCTCTCTATCTCTTAACTCTTTAAATTCTGCATGAATTACATTTTGTGTGAAATTAATAGTAAAATCAACATCGCTTGATTGTTGTGCATAGTAATTGTTCGATAAATTATTGCTATCACTTAGATTGCAACTGAGTAAAATTCTGCACATTCAATTTGAGTGAAATTGAAACTTGGTGTGGAGTGCACATAAAGTGTTCGATAAAATTAATCTCACACAAACTTAGTAATATTTTACTTGATCTCTTATTGTGTTTAAGCATTATTAGAGGTAACGATATCAAGAATTATAATGGTTAATCGATTGATTTAGATAGTGGTTGATTATCTATATCTTAGTTATTCCATCCGGTTTCATGCATATCCGATCTTTCCATTAACGGATCGTTTAGACGATTAAAATCTAGGGTGCTTTCGTAAGCGTTGAAAACATTTTTAAAAAGCGCTGAATTTCAAAACTGATCTATTCAACCCCCCTTCTAGATCGGTACTATCGTCTAATAAGTTGCACACTAACTTTCTTTTTTTATTTCACATGCATGCATTACCTAAATAAAATATATGTATGATACTTTAATCTTAAATGTAATAGAAATGTTTGTAGTGTTTATCCTGAACTTCCTTGCATTGAGTTTTTGAGCACTAGAGCTTAGGGTTCACATGTTATGTTCTTTCGTTTTGTTTTTTGTATGCAATCCAAATTGTACAATTTAGACCCTTAGTCTGGAGATTAGAATCTGAATTATCATGTTATATGATTTTTGGGTTGGCATCTTGTTTTTATTTCCATGTTTTGACTTTCTCTGTTGTGCTTGTTTAATTATAGAAAAAAGTCCAATAATCAGGAAAGATTAAGACATGGTTTCAGGATGTCATGTAACAATCTTAGTTGCAGGATTTATGTATGATGGTTATAGTTATATTAATCATGGCTTATTGTCTGCTTTTATAGAGATATGACACACAAAGACATGTTTATTTCATCTTTCAATAGGTAAGATATACATCACACTTGATGATGTCTCATGCCTCATTCATATTCTGATCCAGGGGAAATTATTAAACTACTCCAATACCAGAAAACCTGAGGCACTGGATATGATGATGACTTATTTGGGAGTTGGCCCCGAGATAAGCTTAAAAGGAGTTAGATGACACTAGAGGATGTCATGCTATGTTTTCATTCTTAGTGAATTTATGTGAGCACCGTCTGATTGCAGTAGTAGAGGCCGATGGTGATGATGCACAAGTTATATACCACATAGTGTGTGCATTGAGGTCATACCTCTTAGTTTTTGTTAACACGTTCATTTATATGACATAATTGTGGCCTATGTTAATGTTATCTACCATAGATATTTTATTAACTTTGAGAGGATCCACGAGAATAACTGGAGGGTATCTTGTTTGGTGTATCTAACTTCAAACTAGTTCAGGGTAGTAAATGGAAGAGTCGGTAGTTGACTGGAAATAACTGTCTATTATGATAATATTTCATTTGAATCATTTTCATTTGAACCACTTGAACCACATATGTTACACTGCTTCTTTACTAATAATTCATTTGAACCATTTTCAGGCATGGATCCACAAGTGTTTTCCACGACTCGTCGGCTGGGCATATGTAGAAGAGTACTCTAAGTCATTTCCACACGCGTGTTGGATCATCCCGCTTGGAGGGAATCAAGCGACTGAGCTGTTTAAAGTAGCTCTTGACCGCATCGTGCCACATGACATTTTCTGGACATCGTATGTCGATCACCGTGAGACATGTCCCTTGGAGGGGATATAGTTATACTCTGGATGGATGACATATGACTCTCGACTTATGTACCCCCATCTACCTGAGTGATTCCTGCTCTATTTTGGGTATATCCAAGGTATAGCCAGAGACCCCATCATTGCTACCCTTGCTACTTTCCTTCGGAAAGATGTTGATGAGATATTTGCAACGTACTTTGATCATGTGGTGCCAGAGGATGTACGTCGCGTGCCAACTCCTTGTCCATGAAGTTTAGTATACAACTAGATTCAATGGTTTTATAGAGTGTCACATCCTTACATGACACTAGATGTAGAGGGAGATCCCCCAAGGCCATCTCGTCAAGAGATCTAAGAGGAGGAGCAAGCGACAGTTGACCATGTCATTGATGTATTATTGCTATGTCACTGCATTATGACTTATTGGGAGAGAGGTCATAACTATGGGCGAGTATCTAGTAGGCATCCCTTAGGTGGACACTCTACAAGTCATCGTAGTAGTGGAATGACATGCATTGCAATACCGAAGGCAGAGGAGGAACATGAGTGTTAGATATATGGGATTTTGTTTTGTATATTTTAACATTTTTGTATTAAAGTTTGTACTTGGATTGATTATGACATGGTGACATTCTGTATTTGACATTTTGGCATTCGTGTATACACAGTAGTTATTCTATTTTGATCTTATTATTGAATGACAAATGTGCACGATTTATTGTGAGATTGATTTATAAATGACTTATAATTTAAGTTTATTGAAAAATGTAAAATTCCTTTTAACTTACTGTTAAAGGGTGAAAACACATTGTCAAAGGATAAATTCGGAGATTGGAATCCATATCTAAAATACGGAGATTAGAATCTAGACAAATTTTGTGACAAAAAATGCATGTATAATACGGAGATGCATTTTTAGACGCACCAAAACCTTAGATCAAATTTGAAACTTTATTTTTGGAAATCGTTGTGTTTGAGAAACCAGAAACATATGTTGAATGGGAAGAACAACGTAAATTAACGTCAATCATTGTTATGACATACATAAAAAATGTTACATTACATAGATAGTCGTTAATATAAATCTAGAATTACATTTCATCATCAAGTGATGGTTAAGGACATTTCAACATCCTTATAATATTTACGGTCAATCTCGCAACCTTCACATCCACCTCGATCAAAACTTTTATTTCATAAGGATGAAATGTACTCCACATAACAGTTAAATACTCATCTGTTTTTAGTTCAAACTTATTATATGTAGCATATATATACAAGATCAATATGGACCTTAGAAACCCAATCGTGTTTCAGAGGATATTCTAGAGATGTACTTCCGAATTAACCCTTATAAGGTTAGTAAATCAAGTAAAAAGGCTTCATACATAAATGCGCTTCCGAATTAACTCCTGATAGCATTTTTTTAAGAAAATGGAGTGCATCAGGAAGTACATTTCCGGATTAACCCCCTTTTTCATACAAAACCTGTTATGTAAACATAACCTATTATGAAACACAAAAATTTAGCAAAATGAAATATACATTAAAATGTATCAAAATGTATTCAATTTACATCGTTAGTATCAATCTAACATTACATTTTAAAAAAATTACCACCTAAATATATTGTTAGATAAATACTAAAATGAATTAAAACATGTGTCACCTTCCAAATCTATATCTATGGATGATCTCGTCTTTGACTTTTGCTTATTTAATTATCTTTCAATATCGTTCAACTTGGTGAATTATTCCATCCTATCCAAAAAGTTATTCGACTAAGTTTCAACTATTTTGTGGGATGAATTGTCCACTCCGGTGGTATAAGGTATCCCTGTTTCAAATAAAATTGAAAAAATGTAGTGATTGTGAAAGCCACTCAATACACATAATGCATTCAGTTGGATTTTGAGGTGGGCCACTCCGAAGTAGATTTTTTTTAGAAGCCATATTTTATTAGATCAATACACTCCGTATTATATGCAATTTCTATAATATTATCCATTTCAAGGAAGTGCGTCCATTTTTCTTTGGTGCCAGACTGCTAACACAAGTAATTAGAGAAGCATGAATTGCATCAAATGTTCTTTTTTCCCTTATAGAATTGTGTATGATTCCTTATGTGAATTCAAATCTTTGAGAAGTTGTTGGCAAATAAGTGTATGATTCTCTCCTCTTTTACCAAGCAAAGCTGAAATAGTGCAATAACCACAATTATTGTCACCCTTAACATTTATAATTCGTTCAATGTATTTATGCATAAAAAGGGACATCTCTTCAATGTGTATCATATTTGGTAGAGGTGGTGAAAGAGATCGTTTGCCAATGTGAGAAACTTTGAAAACAATTTTTTTTAGATTTTGAAATTGGAGAATCTAGAAAAAGTGTGTCAACATGTTTGAAATAAGACGGAGACCGCATCATTGAATTGTCACTTTGTGTTTGTTTGACCATCTTAGGAGAACCATTTTTTTACCGGTAGCGAGGGTGGTTTCAAATATGTGGTTTATGGATAAGAAATCTTCCTTAGTTTCTTTTTTTATGTTTGATTTCGTGTTGTCATCAACTTTCAAAAATATCTTTTGAATCACTTTTCGTCTAGTCATGATAGATATATTTGATTTATCATCCTTCATCGCACCACCATCAACAAACCAATGCCTTTTTCAGTGTGTGTAAACCTCATACGTTCATATGAGTCTATCAAGTTTCATCTTTTTTGAAATTAAACAAGAAAATGGAAGACCGTACGTCTTCTTAAGTGTACAACCACACTTTGAGCTATCTGAACCTACTTTCTCTACTCGTTTGACTTCGTGATAAATAAAATTCAATCCTGCTCGAGATATATTGCCCACCAACTTTGAATAAATATTGTTATCTTTAAATATATGTTCTAATACTATAATGTTGCGACCAAATGATGTTTGTATCTCGTTATGTTGATTTTGGATAAGTTGGTTCACATAGTCTCAGTCTCTACATAAATCATCTTAATTATTTCCTAACCAATTCTTCAATGTAGCATGAGTAGATTCAACTTTTTTAGTTATTGTATTTCTAAAGTGTTTAACCTGTCCGTTTTAAGCACAAACAATCTTCTCCTTTACCTGGTCTAGAATTGTACTTTCAACATATTCCAAGAAATTTGGATATTTCTCACACACCGTCCAGAAATGTATTACAGTTTCGACATATAACTCTTATGTAGAAGAATTTATTATAAAATTCCATGCATCCATTATGATTTCCAATATCACACCAGCTTTGATCATTTTCCCATCTCCATCCTTGATTTGTTTGGTCCCCACCGCAAGCTTAAGTATGCTTCTCATATTTTTTATTATGTGATACCTACAAAGTAACAAATATGATGTAGAAAACACCTTTCCAACTAAATTCATCAGAGCAATATTGTGATTATTGACAATGAACTTTGGCACATTTTCTTGTCCTTCAACGTAGTCCGACACACTTCTAAAGCCCAAGTAACATTGTTCTCTTTTTCACTTTCCAAAGATGCAAAATCAAATGAAAATTCATCTCCATAGATTTAATACCAACAATTTTCGTAAGTGGAAGCCTGTACTTGTTGGTCTTATATGTTGAATCAATAAGTAGCACAGTGAAAAGTGTCTTGAACAACTTGATGGAATCAGGATGAGCCCAAAATATATCTTGAACAATTTATCCATCCTCGCACAATCTGTACCTAGATACATAATGGTTATCATACAAAAGCTTCAACAATTATTGTATTTTAGTTCTTGGACCTCTTATCTTTGTGTTACTTTGAGCATGAACATTGTATACTTGCTTGATATTTGAGACATTTTGAAGTCTTTTCCGTTTCAAAGTTGTAACTATATTTTTGGGTTGCACCATGTTCAATGTCATGTCAGAAACAAATTCATTCTCTTTAGGATTAAGGCAAAATTCAATAGGATGACCTACGAACTTGTAACACGTGTCATGATTATGTACACCACAAATCACATTAAATGTTCATGTATTATTTTCCATAAGGTACTCGACAACTTAAAAGGACATTCACTTCTACTCAAACCATTTCCATCCCGTTTCAACTTCCAGATAGGTTTTGTGTACTTACCACTTATTTTGCATCTCAATGTCACAAATGCATGTCTTATATCATAAACATTATCTAACCTCTCGATTACAACGCTGAACTCCAATCTGGAGGCCTCTGTGTGGATCGATTGGAGCATATGTTTGCGAATAGCAAACTCCTGTTCATTTGTAATTTTTTACCAACATCTACCTCAACATCAACTGGTTTAACATCCATAAACACAATAGTTTTGGGGATAGTGTCAGGGTGCACCATATCTAAGGTCAATCATAACAGAAAAATTAAAAACTCACCAAATTCTACATTGCATAATTCTGAAATATAGTTTCATATGACATTCAACAACAATTCAGAGATACAGTTTCGGATGCGGCGTTTGTTTTTTCATAGCAAAAACCAATTTCTAGAAAGTAATGAGGAATGAAATACATGTACATTATCTTAAATTTCAACTTCTTATGCTCATTTTGATGTGAAAAAACATATGAATGTCACTTTGAAGTAGAAAACTTGATTGAGTCTGGAAGGAGGTTTTGGTAGGGTTTGAAGAATACATGGTGGTACGATCATGAGTGAAACATACATGCAAGGTAGTGTTTTATTAAATTTTTCGCTTGACAAATTTGGAAATGCACTTCTGAATTATTTATTGAGTTGTGAGTTACATGCAATGTGGTATTTTTTCAAATTCTCACTTGCCAAATCTGAAATTACACTTTTGAATTAGTCGCTAAGTTGTGAAATAAACAAAATCGTTATAGAGCGAGTATGTGGATATATTTCAAGATTAATGTTTTTGAAAAATGAGAGTGTGTCTCACTTAAAACTTATTTGATATGCAATAAATACTTTCAAAAAAATATACATTCAAAATTATAAAAGAACATTAACATTACACCTCTAAGGATAAAAAGACCAACCCCTTATTATTATTATACATATACATACTACATGATTTTTTATTTATTTGTAGAAACGGTGGGCTTTGTTGTTTTGCAATAAATTAATATTCAAATAGATAATATAATAAATTATTGTCGTAATGTATTATAAATTAATAACTTAAAAAACAATAAATTTTATATAAAATAAATGGAAACAAATATTTGTATCATTAATTTGTTTAAAAACTTATAGGTTATCATTGAAATAAAACAACGTGTTTCGTGTTTAATTAATTACGGGAGTTTAATTTATTTTATAAAACTTGTAAATTAAATAAAGTTTTATTTAATTTAATTTTAAAATATAAAATCGATTGAATTATATGTTTGGAAGATCAATTTAAAATTTTTAAATAACTTATTTTTTCAAATAAATATTCAAACTAATCCATATTTTCACACATTTTCATATATTTTTCAAAATAATCCACTTTCAAATAAAAAAATATTTTAACATAAAGGAAACATCAATTCAATTGGGGCATATGTAAAACACATAAAAGGAGACGTCAATTATCTCTCCTATTTATTTGTACAATATCGTAAATTGGATTGATGTCTCCTTTTATGTGTTGTACAGAAACGTCAATTGGATTAATATTTTCTTTATTTTGAGATTTTTTTTAATTTAAAAATGAATTATTTTGAGAAATAGATGAAAAAATGGTTTATTTTGGATATTTATTTTAAAAAATAGATTATTTTGATAAATATAAAATATGAATAAGGAATGCTCATATGTATAAATTTCTTACTTATTTTCAACTATTAAAAAATTTAAATATTATTTTTAAAATTATAAATAATTTAAATCAATATTTATACTTTAAATTTGATTAGTTCTTTTAATTTTCTTTTAAAAGTTTAAAAACAAGTGTTGTTTAATGAGTGTTTGAATTTACATTAAAAAAAACTCTATTGGGCATTTTTTTTTGAATTTATATTGAACATTTTTTTATTGAGTTTATATTGAATTTTTTATTAATAGAGGTTGAATTAATGAATAAAAAAATTAACAATAAAACCACTTATATATATATATATATATATATATATATATATATATAATATATATATATATATATATATATATATATATATATATATATATATATATATATATATATATATATATATATATATATATATATATATTCAAAATAAGTTTTTGTTTGATAGAGTTATTTTATTCTATTGAAAAATAAAAGAATTATTTCTGGTATGTTGGAGTTGGGGGACCTGTAAAATTAACACTCTAATATTTAAATTAGTGAGAAAATAAAAAATTGATGTGAGAGTGAAAATGAATTTTAAATCTAAGAAATGATGTGTCTTTCTTATTAAATAATATAAACGATTAACAACAGAAAGTGTGGAGTGAGGCCTCTGAAGCGTCCTCTTACCCTTTTTATATCATTTGCGACTGCAAAAGAATTTCTTTCTACTATTATATGCATTATTTCTAGCGAGCTTTTATTTTTCGGCTTTTTATTAAGTTTATATGTGATATTCGCTCGTTCATATTTCATACACATGAGTAATCGATCCATTTTTCTTAAGATAGAATAAACGTCTTTGTCTTGCATTTGCTTCTTACCTAGGGTTTCTTGGGCAGTGAGCTTTTGATACCCATATTTCTTTTTTGAAAGATTACTTTAACAGTAGATTTTGTATGATATAAATGTTTATATCTGAATTTGCTTGCTTATATTATCTTGTTTTTGTAAGGTTCTTCTCCATGAGATTTCTTACCATGGAAACTTTCCTAACTATGAGTAGGAAGGAGAAGAAAGATATTTTGGTCGACTGGATGGATCAGGAAGCATTGGAGATCGTTCCCACTTTAGCCTGCGATGATTGCTTAGATTGTGCTATGACTGGCGTGGGATCTTCTCCAATTTGGGGTGTATTTCCACTAGATGGAAATAACATGATATGCAACAAATATGATGGGTGTGTGATCAGTGCATTTTGATGCACATTCTTCTATAATTATACTTAGGCATTTCTATAATTTATTCTATCATTTTTACTATTTTAGTGTGTTTTATATTTAAGTTTATTTTTGGCTTTATTTTATTTTCGTACTTTATTTTCAGCATAAATAGTTATTTGATACCTTGTCACTATTCAGATCATAACTTGGGCTATAGGACTCGGATTGACGCGTTCTAATATGCGTTGGAACGCTAAGAGAAAGAAATACAAGTTTTATGTTGAAGTCAAAAGCAAATTCAGAATGAAGAATGGTCGAATAATTCGTTGAAGTTCCAGACTTAATTAAAATAGTTAGTTTGAGTCGGTTTTTGTAATTTTTGGGTCGGATCCCATAAGGGCCCGAATTTCCCTTTTATTATATTAGGTCTTCCACTGCTACATAATCCTAATTCTGAATTTTGATGATAAAATATTACTTAGAATATTTCATGGAGAGTTAATTCCCAAAGAGTTGATCTGTTGTATTCGAATTCCACTTTGAGGATTTTATTAATTTCAATTTAATTTCAATTTCTTTTCAATTCTTCCTATAAACTCGTTCGCTTAATTCGATTACTTTCGTTTGCTTAATTCGATTGTTTCTTATAGGATAAAGTTGATTAAATTTGATTGTTTGTATGATCCTTAACTATAATCACGTTAGCGTAGTTTTTTCGTTATCGTGTTTGATTAAGTCGCGTTTGTTTAAATCCGTTTGCTTAATTCGGAAATTAGGAACATACATCATATAATACCAATTTGCGTTTGTCAGTGGGTATTGTAATTGAATGAGATTGAATCCGCTAGGGAATTGAAATTATAAGAATCGATGATAAGTCGGAAATCGATACAATAGATTAACTTATTTATCAATTTTGCTTTTACCTTTAATCATCTTCGATTTAAGTTTTGAATCTTAAAAACCCCTTCTTTCTATTTATTTGGTTATAACATTCAAGAGTCCTTGTGATACGATACTCGAGTGTCGTTTCCGTTTTACTACACTTTTAAATTCGTTTTTGACCCGTGTACGACAACGGATCAGTGTGTCATCCCTTTCCATGAGTCTTTATTCTTTCTCATAGGTTTTTGTCTTCTATTTAATGACTTTGAGATTACTTGCTGATCGATCATTTACAATTGCTGTTATTGAGTTGGGTGTTTGTAAAAGTTTTTTAAAAAAAAAAAATTATCATTCTTTTCTTTAATATACGGATTGGGCCCAAGTTTATTAAAAAAAACTCCTCTCTTGTATTTTCCCCCCTCAAATAAACACTCTCACCGTAACTTAATTAGATAGAAGTGATTAAATAGATAAAAGAAAATAATAATATTTTAATGTCCTTCATTAATATAAAATAAAATAAAAATATATTTTATAACTTACAACTGGCTGTTGCAGGTAAAAGTCATGGTCACAGCATTATGAGGTCAGACTAAACACCATTTCTGTGTAGTACTTATTTGTGTGCGACATACAAAATATTATTTATTTTGAATTCATCAAAATTGCAACATTTAGTTAATATGTCGGTTCCATGTCCAAAAGAAATCGCCTAATAGAGAAACAAAAGGCATGTGTGTGCCACTTCATGTGAAAAAGAATGAGACACGTTTCGTCTACGTGTCAAATTGTCGTAGCATGAAACTATGTAAGCACTTTGTTTATGCCCATCTTTTTTATATGTTGACCCCGTTAATTTGAACCATATTACTTAAGATACAGCGTAGTTTTTAAATTTTTAGGATTTAAACAGAAAAAAAAATATTGCCATAAGAAGTAACAAAAGTATTGCAATATGTGGACACAGTCCAATATCTTTCCGTTTAAATAGGAAAAAACAGGAAAGTTATCATCACTTTGAGTGAAAAAGATAAATTTTAGTCAAATTATCGTGAATAATATGTAATACAAGGTTTGTTTTATGTTAGGAATAATTTCTTAAAATTAAGAATAAAAATTTTAATTTCAATTTTTTTTATAAAATATTTTTAGTTAATATTAAAATTATTAAATAGTCTTTTTATTTTTATTTTTTAAGTTGACATATTTTTTATTTTAGTTCCTAATTTTTTTTTAAAAGTAGTCCCAGAATGCAGAAAACCTACAACTTTTATATCTGTAGAAAAATTCGAAGGAAAATTTTCAAATTTGTAAATTTTTATGTGGATTTTAATTTTAATGAATAAATTTTTTTTAACATTCAAAGATTATTTCCAAAAAAAGATTTAGGGACTATAACCAAAAACACGTCAACTTTGTTAGACGATAGTACCGATCTAGAAAGGAGGTTGAATATATTAGTATTTAAAATTTGGCGCTTTTTAAAATTGTTTTTAAAGGTTGCGAAAGTTCCCTAGAACACAATCGTCTAAAGGATCCGTTAATGGAAAGATCGAATATGCGTGAAACCAAATGGAATAACTAAATAGAGATAATCAATCACTATCTAAATCAATCAATTAATTACTCCAATCCTTGATATAGTTACCACTAATGATGAGTTAACACGATAAGAGAACAAGTAAAATATTGATAGACTTGTGTGATGTTAATTTTATCAAACACTTGGTGTGCACTTCACACCAAGTCTCAATTTCACTCAAATTGAATGTGCAAAATTTTACTTATGTTGCAATCAAAGTGATTGCACCAATTTATCGAACAACTTTTATGCACAACAATTAAGCGAGATTAATTCTACTATTAAATTCACACAAGACTCAATTAATGTAGAATTTAAAGAGTTAAGAGAAAGAGAGAACAACACCAGATTTGTTTAGGCAGTTCCCCTTTCGTCATCGCTTAGGTACATTTGCCCCTAATTCCAAAACTAGAATTGAGATATTTATTATCAAATTGCAAAGTTAATACAAGAGAAGAAATGATCACCACCAACCAACCCCAAGTGTTGTTGAAGATCCTATTCACTTCTCTCCCCTTGATTCGAGTTGAACCAAGTCCTTCAAGTGTTCCGAACAAACCTCCGGTTGTAGCTACCTTATTGCAAGAACTCCACGTTCTCCAAAACTCTAGCTCGATTGATTTCGATCGGATGTGCGTGAAACCTCCGGTTGTAGCTACCTTATTGCAAGAACTCCACGTTCTCCAAATTCTAACTCGGTTGACTTCAATCGCAATACGCTTGAACCCTAACCTTCCTTCACAATCCTCCGGTTACCGTTACTTGTTTGAACGAACCCACCGTTCTTCAAACCTTTCACTCGGCTGAATTTATGAATCAAAGATTAGTACAAAAACCCCCAATTCTTGAAGGACAAACCCCCAATGGTTTTATTCAAGAAAAACCCACTCAAAGCCTCTACCCAAACTAAGATGACACAATCCTATTTGGACATTATCACCACAGCAATGCACAATGATTAACAAAAATTATTATGTGTAGTTGTTGAGAAATGCAATGAAGAATGAAGATGAAGAGGACTTTAGTGTATATCTTTCACTTTTCTTGTTCTTTGTTGAAGAAGATACTCTAGAATATATATATGATACATGGACCAAGTAATAGACATAACAGAATAATTTTGCAAAAATACACAGTAGAAAATTGAGTACCAACAACGACCACTCGACCTGTTCACACAAGTCACTCGACCTGTTCAGACCCGAGGAAAAACTACTCAAGTGAAGCAGGCGATGAGTCGACTTAAACAGGGGATGAGTCGACTCAAACAGGGTTTTTCCAGAGTTGAGTCGACCTATGACTCGACCTGTTCAGACCCGTGAGTTAAACAGGTTTTTTTAAGAGTTGAGTCGATCTATGACTCGACCTGTTTAGACCCGAGAGTTACACTCCAAGTCATGAGTCGACTCACAGACTCGATATGTTCAGACATGAGAGTTACGCTCTAAGTCATGAGTCGACTCACAGTTCTACCGCTCCAAGTCATTAGTCAACTCAAAGTTCTTAAACTGTCAAAAATGAGTTTTTGAGATGTATTTTGGTCAATTCAAGCCATTCTCTTATGAACCTAAGGTACCAACGATGATCAAGTGCATTATTCACATCTATGATATGCTCATATATGCGTGGACACATTGAACTTATACTTAGAGCATATTAAAGGATGAATGCATTATATGATATAATGACACCGTCCAAAGTACACATTATGAGCAACTAAAAAGGTTTGACATCATTAAACACAAGGACTAGGAATCTTTGTCCTCACATACTCCCCATTTTTTATGATGGAAAACCGTGGCACAATCACGTACTTTTATAGCCATCCTCCCCCTGATTTTATGCATTCCTTTAAAAATCTGCTATCACAATCAAGTTGTGTGTGTTTTGTAACACCCCTTTTTCTATCCCAAAATACTTAACATATAATCAGAGTAAATAAGCACGCATATAAACAAAAGGGCATCACATCGACGTTTTCAAAAAACTAAAAGCTTTCAAAAACCAACATCATTCATCATCAATGTACAATACACCTGGTCATTTTAAAATAACACATTTCCATTATCATGAATATTCAAGAATATGCGTTCGCAGCGGAAAATAATGAATACTCATGCATTTCATAAAATGATCCATGTCCCATACCATGATCATCTCTCAATAATCTCCTCAAGATAAAATAAAACCATATCCAGAATATTTGGCACCATGGCATCTCAAACAGCAATTGCAATCAAACATGTTCACAAGTAATAACATAATACATATCCAAATAAGATATGAGTTCAATATTACTAATCTACCCCGTGTTACATGACCAGAGCATTGACTCACTACCTAGTCTCCAAACTAGAATACAGAAGCTCTCCGGCTAAATCTCGAATGAGCTACCTTCCACTTACTTCAGCAATACTACTCCTGAGTATCTGCACGATACCCATGTAAAGGTAACATTCAAACAGAAAGGGTGAGAATTCAAATTATTATGAAGAAGTATAATAAAGCACAATGATTAAATCAACAATTAAAGGAATTCATCACACTTCGTATAACCATGTAAATAATATTAACCAACATTTATTTCACATGTTCCAAACATCCATCAAAACGCAAGGAGTATAATATTAAAATCCAATACTATATTCCCAAATATACACATAACTACAATTATCACATAATCACATATTTTGCCAAGTTATGTATCCAAACATCACCAAATTCAATCACCATATCTCATACACACATCACAATCACAACACTGCATACACTCAATTATCACATAACTCTAATGTGACTCAATGCAAGACATGTGACTCTATGCATGCGGTACCTCAATGTGAACCCAACGTTTCACCGCTTTCCGATTCAATATCTAGAATCCAAGTCATGCTTCTGATCTGGACAAGATCAAAGCCACTACGCCTATTTCCAATTAAGGATCAACGTCCGCTACGCCTATTTCCATTCAAGGATCAACGTCTAATACCATGTGAACCCACAGTTTCACCGCTTCCACTATGAAGCCGTGCCATGAATGAATGTACAAATACCAATACATATGCAATTAAGATCATCTCTACCATCTTAACATTCCACATATCACCATAATTCAACTCTATGAATTATCCACCAATGGTACATATACACATTCATAATAATATATCGTTCACCAATATAGGCTAACTATCAAATACGTACACTTAGATTTCACTTCAAATGAATACAACTTTTAAAATCTCAATTTTTCATTTTTCACAGCAAGTAACCGGTTAACACTCGGTGGGTAACCGATTAACATAAAACAAAATCAATTTCCTGCGTAGATTTTCAAGCAAGTAACCGGTTAACGCTCGGTGGGTAACCGGTTAAGATAAAACAGAATGCAGAAATTCAAGCAAGTAACCGGTTAACGCTCGGTGGGTAACCGGTTAACGCAAAACAGAATGCAGAAATTCAAGCAAGTAACCGGTTAATGCTCGGTGGATAGCCGATTAACGCAAAACAGAATGCAGAATTTTCTGCGTTTTTCATCATTGGAGGACTTTCGGACCTCCGATTTCGATTCCGTAAAAAGCCAAACGTTCATAAAATTATAACTCATACAATACTCTAGTATATAACATTAATTTGCAGTTTTAACACAATTAAATCACCATAAATCACGAATACTCATCAAACTTAACAATTTCAAACAACCATACAAAATTAGGGATTTTAACCTAAACATACATCTACCCGTTGACCCAATCATACTAACCCATAGTAATAAGGATTCCCCCCTTACCTCTTCAATTTTCTGGAAACCCTAGCTCCTCTCTTGTTCTTCCCCTCTTCTCCTTACTTTTCCTCTTCTCTTTCTCTATTGCCTTCAAATGATCAAATGAATCCTAATTCTCACTCCCTTCACCTCTTATATACTAGTATTCTATTTGGGCTTAAAGCATGGTACCTCTAATTTAATTAATAGGCCCAATAAGACCTAATACTTAAATATCTCTAATTAGTTCAAAATAAATTAAACCAACTCAATATGCACACCAAGTTAATTAATTCAATTATTCATTATATCTCATACCAACTAAATAATTAATTAACACACCAAATTAATTAATATAATCGATTATTATACTACCTAACAATTCATTAATTAATTAACACTCCAAATACATAAAATAAAATATAATAATAATAATATCAGAAATAATTACTAAAATTGGGTTGTTACATGTTTCCATTGCTTCTCCCCCTTTGACAACATCAAAAAGAGAAAAGGATACGATCAACATGAAACAAATATATCCATAAGCACGTAGTCAACTACTTTGCAACAAATTAACATTAACAACCATTCACATAAAATGAAGTCAATGTAAGAATTATAGTCATAAATAAGGCACAGAGCAAATGAAAATAAGTAAATAATACTGCCACATTTATTTAGCATAAACTTTAATACAAATAACTAAATACAGTAACATGCATGTTAAATATGATACATAAGCAAGTTCAAGCATAATTCAAACATAGAAATGGATCAAACTTAGATTAAACCATAAAATGAACATCAAGAATTGCATTACATAGAACACGTATATATATACATAATTGATCAGGATAGTTCAAATAGATAGGAACGATATTACCTCCAATGATGATAGACAATGAGTGCCCTCACATAGCCCACACTTATAAATCAAGGAGTAGACATGCATAGATATAGAGCAAGCATCATATATAAATTTAAAAGTGATTTGAGATATCTAGAACACCAAGTTCCCTACGGATGTGGAAGAAAGGCTTTGTCGCAAGTGGTTTTGTGAAAATATCGGCAAGTTGATTTTTGCTATCAACGTGTTCGAAGACAACATCACCTTTCTCAATATGATCCCTAAGGAAGTGATGTCAAATTTCAATATGTTTATTGCGTGAATGTAGTATAGGATTTTTGGTTAAATTGATAACACTTGTGTTTCACAAAAAATGGGAATACGTTCAAGTTGAACATTGAAGTCGAGTAATTGTTATTTGAGCCACAAAATTTGAGCACAACAATTACAGGCTGCATTGTATTCCACCTCGGCCGTTGACAAAGAAAATGAAACTTATTTTTTATTGTGCCAACTCACTAAGGAATTTGAATAAAAATAACAAGTGCCACTAGTGCTTTTCCTATCCGATTTGCAACCGGAAAAGTCTGAATCATAGTAGCCAACGAAAGAGCAATCACTTTCCTTAGAAAACCAAAGCCCATACTTTGAAGTACCACAGAGGTATCTAAGTATGCGCTTGATGGCCTTTAAATATGATTCTTTGGGACATGATTGATACCTAGCACACATACATACACTAAACATAATATCTGGTCGAGATGCGGTAAGATAGAGGAGGGAACCGTTCATACCTCTATACCTTTTTATGTCTACGGTCTTACCATTTTCATCCCAATCCATATTAACCGCAGTAGGCATTGAAGTGTCGATTACTTTGGAGTTTACCATATCGAAGCGCTTGAGTAACTCATTGCAATACTTTGTTTGGCTCACAAAATTTCCTTCTTCAAGTTGCTTGATTTGAAGTCCGAGGAAGTAATTTAGCTCCCCCATCACGCTCATTTCAAATTCTCCCTGTATCAACTTAGAGAATTCCTTGACCAAATTTATGTTAGTAGATCCAAAAATAATATTATCTACATAGACTTGAACTAAAATAGAGTGTTTTCCTTGACGCTTAATAAAAAGGGTTGTATCAACCTTCCCTCTTGAGAATCCTTGTTCTAGTAGAAATTTGCTAAGACGCTCATACCATGGCCTAGGGGCTTGTTTGAGACCGTACAAAGCACGCTTAAGCTTATAAACATAGTTAGGATGCTCATAGTTTTCAAAACCGGGAGGTTGAGATACATAGACCTCGTCATTAATGTAACCGTTTAGGAAAGTGCTATTAATATCCATTTGAAATTTTAAGAACAAGCATAGGCAAGCAAAAGGCGTATAGCCTCGAGTCGGGCGACCGGAGCATAAGTTTCCTCATAGTCGATGCCTTCCTCTTGGTTATACCCTTGAGCAACAAGGTGAGCCTTGTTGCGAGTTATAACTCCGTTTTCGTCTAACTTATTCCTAAACACCCATTTAGTACCGATTACTCGATGGTCTCGCGGAGGGGGAACAAGATCCCACACCTCATTTCTTTTGAACTGGTTAAGTTCCTCTTGCATTACTAAAAACCAATGTTCATCGAGTAATGCGTCTTTGGAGTTTTTACGCTCAATTTGAGAGACGAAAGCGAAATGATAACAAAAGTTACTTATCTTTGATCGTGTGGTAACTCCCTTTGAGATATCTCCTAGAATATTATCGATGGGATGATCCTTAGAAGATTTCCATTCCAAAGGAAGATCTTTGTTATTAATCGAATTATCCTCCTCTTTATTTTCTGATATGTGATCCAACTCCTCCTCATCTTTTTTCGGATGGGGTTCAACACTCTTTTCTTCTTGATATTTTATTATGTCTTCCGAAGGAACACCTGCATCATCAACCATAATACCTTCTCCGACAATTTTCGGATAAGATTCATCGAAGGAAACATGCACGGATTCTTCAATGATAAGTAACCTTTTGTTGTATACTCTGTATGCTTTACTAGATTGAGAGTATCCGAAAAAGATACCTTCGTCGGCTTTTGAGTCAAATTTACCAAGGTTTTCTTTACCATTATTTAATACAAAGCATTTACATCCGAAGACATGAAGATGTGAAACATTAGGCTTTCTTCCCTTTAGCAATTCATAAGGAGTTTTGTTTAGAATAGGACGAATGAGTATCCTATTCAATACATAACAAGTCGTCTTTATGGCATCGATCCAAAATATTTAGGAAGGATATTTTCATTAATCATAGTCCTTCCAAGCTCTTCTAAAACTTGGTTTTTACGTTCCACTACTCCATTTTGTTGTGGAGTTCTTGGAGCAGAAAAATTATGATCAATGTCGTTTGTTTCACAAAATTCCTCAAAGAGGTGGTTTTCAAATTCACCCATGTGATCACTTCGGATAGTAACTATGCTAGTGTTGAATTTGTTTTGAGAAATCTTGGCAAACTTTTCAAAAGCTGAAAAAGTGTCACTTTTACTTGCTAAGAAGATGGTCCGACAAAATCTAGAGTAGTCATCTACTATAATAAAACCATATTAGTTTCCACCTAGACGTTTAATTCTAGATGGCTCAAAAAGGTCCATATAGAGAAGTTCAAGGGTATCGTTGTGGAAACAATATTTTTAGATTTAAAAGAGATCCTTGTTTGCTTTCCCATTTGGCACACATCACATAAGTGATCTTTTGAAAATTTGATTCTGGGAAGACCAACTACTAGATCTTTTGCGATAACTTTATTTAGCAAGTCAAAGTTGACATGCGTTAATCTCCTATGCCAAAGCCATGAGTCTTCACTCATGGAGACGAGACATTTAGCGCTAGTCAAAGATACTTCATTCAAGTCAATCATGTATACATTATTTACCCTCCATCCCTTAAGCACATCATTATTTTTATCATTATGTTCAATCATGCAACAATCTTTTGAAAATAATACTTTATATCCTTTGTCACATAATTGGCTAATACTAATGAGATTGTGCTTAAGGCCTTCAACTAAAAGAACGTATGAGATAGTAGTAGATGAGGGATTACCTACACTACCTTTTCCGAGTATAGCTCCCTTGTTATTATCACAGTAGGTTACAAACCCTTTCTTCTTAGCCACAAAGTCAAAGAATAAGGAAATGTCACCCATCATGTGTCTTGAGCATCCACTATCGAGAACCCATGTTCTCTCCGTATCCTCAAGACATTCCACCTACAAATTAAGCAAGGGAATGAGGTATCCAATTTTCATTGGGTCCTGGTGTGTGAGTGAAACTTTGGTTGCATTTGGGCAACCATTTAAAATTCTTTTAGGAACCAAAAATCTCCTAAATTGGCATTTAGCAATAGTATGTCCCCTCTTGCAACAATATAGAAAATTTAAGTTCGGATGAGAGACGCTTTTGCTAACTTGATCCTTTACCACATAAGTGTACTTTTGATAAGGATTATTCATGTTACTTCTAAAATTTGATTGATCAATAGCAAAGGTAACTTTAGGTTGTAAAGCCTTGTCTAACTTAGCTTGAAGAGTTCTAACATCTCTTTGCCAAATGTGACAAGTTTCACATCTAGACCATCTAAACCAAAATCCCTTATCATTTTCAGTTTTGCGTTTAGTAGCCTCTATCATAGATTTTTTAAGAGTTTCTAATTCCTTTTCGGAATCAAAAACCTTCTTTTCAAAATAACAGAAAATTTTCTTATTTGAGGCTAAGCGTTTAAAATCTTCTTTGGTCTCATTGTGTAGAGTATTAAAGGCATTTTGCAAATTAAAATAAGACATTTTATCAACATGATCATATTCAGAATGACTTACATTGTTTTTCTTCTTTTGATGAGTCGTAAGACAAAGATTGACATTTTCTTCTTCATCACTTGAGTTATCATCGCTTGAGGACTCACTATCACTCTCCTATGCAATGTATGCTCTTCTAGCTTTGCTAGATTTGTTGTGACGTTTGTCTCTTCCTTTGTCTTTCTTCAACCGGGGACAGCCCGACTTATAGTGACCGACCTTTCCCCAATTGAAGCATGATCCTTTTGACTTAGTTATCTTACCTTCCTCTCGACTTGGGAATTTTAATTGTCTTCTATAGTTGACAAGATTTTTATCTGAATGTTGAACTTCATTCTTTCTAAGATATCAGTTATACCTCTTTACAAACATCCCCATGTCTTCATTCAAATCTTTATCATCATCACTTGATTCACTCTCACACGTATCATTGGTGAACGACTTAGATCTTAAAGCCTTTAAAGTGATAAACTTCCTTTCAGTGTCTTTAGCTTTCTCCTTCTTTTCCTTCTTTTGACTCTTCTCATGTTTCTCAAGGTTCATGAGCTCTTGCTCATGCTCTTGAAGCTTACCAAACAATGTTGTCATGTCCAATGTTCTTAGATCATTGGCTTCCTTAATCGCGGTGACCTTTGGTTGCCAATCCCTGTTAAGACATCTTAAGATTTTGTTAGTAGAAACATCATTAGAGGTAGTTCTATCAAGAGCATTTAACTGATTGATTATATGAGAAAATCGCTTTTTCATATCGCCAATGGTTTCACTATCCTTCATATGAAAAAGGTCAAATTCTTGAGTTAAAATGTTGATTCTAGCTAGTTTGACATCATTGGTTCCCTCATGGGTAATTTGCAATGAGTCCCACATAGCTTTAGCACTAGTACAATGGGAAACCCTATAATACTCATCAACACCTAAGGTGGCGATGAGCATATTTTTGGCTTTCCAATCATAGTTATACTTTTTCTCATCTTCTTCATTCCATTGTACTTCAGGTTTAGGTATAACAACACCATCCGCATTGGTCATGGTTATTTCCATATGACCATCTTGGATGAGTTTCCATACATTCCTATCAATAAAGTTGATATAGATACGCATACAATCTTTCCAGTAATTATAGTTTTCACCAGTAAAAATAGGCGTTTTATTGTATGCCCCTTTTAGGATCGTTACTCATTTTCTAAAAAGTTATATGCGAAGCATTAGATGAACCAGGCTCTGATACCACTTGTTAGATGATAGTACCGATCTAGAAGGGGGGTTGAATAGATCAGTATTTAACATTTAGCGCTTTTTAAAAATGTTTTCAAAGGTTGCGAAAGCTCCCTAGACCACAATCGTCTAAACGATCCGTTAATGGAAAGATCGGATATGTGTCAACCAAATGGAATAACTAAGATAGAGATAATCAACCACTATCTAAATCAATCAATTAATTACTCCAACCTTGATATAGTTACCACTAATGAGTTAACACAATAAGAGAACAAGTAAAATATTGATAGACTTGTGTGAGGTTAACTTTATCAAACACTTGGTGTGCACTTCACACCAAGTCTCAATTTCACTCAAATTGAATGTGCAGAATTTTACTTAGTTACAAGTGATTGCACCAATTTATCGAACAACTTCTATGCACAACAATTAAGCGAGATTAATTTTACTATTAAATTCACATAAAACTCAATTAATGCATAATTTAAAGAGTAAGAGAAAGAGAGAACAACACCAGATTTGTTTAGGCAGATCCCCTTTCGTCCTCGCTTAGGGTACGTCTGCCCTCAATTCTAAAACAAGAATTGATATATGTATTATCAAATTGCAAAGTTAATATAAGAGAAGAAATGATCACCACCAACCAACCCCAAGTGTTGTTGCAGATCCTATTCACTTCTCTCCCCTTGATTCGAGTTGAACCAAGTCCTTCAAGCGTTCTGAACAAACCTCCAGTTGTAGGTACCTTATTGCAAGAATTCCACATTCTACAAAACTCTAGCTCGACTGATTTCGATCGGATGTGCGTGAAACCTCCGGTTGTAGCTACCTTATTGCAAGAATTCCACGTTCTCTAAAGCTCTAACTCGGCTGACTTCAATCGTAAGAAACTTGAACCCTAACCTTCCTTCACAATCCTCCAGTTACCGTTACTTGTTTGAACAAACCCACCCTTCTTCAAACCCCCAATTCTTGAAGGAAAAAGCCCTAATGGTTTTATTCAAGAAAAACCCACTCAGAGCCTCTACCCAAACTAAGATTACACAATCCTATTTGGATGTTATCACCATAGCAATGCACAATGATCAACAAAAATTGTTATGTGTAGTTGTTGAGAAATGCAATGAAGAATGAAGATGAAGAGGAATTTAGTGTATATATTTCACTTTTCTTGTTCTTTGTTGAAGAAGAGACTCTAGAATATATATATATATATATATATATATATATATATATATATATATATATATATATATATATATATATATAATATATATATATATATATAATATATATATATATATATATATATATATATATATATATATATATATATATTATATATATATATTATATATATATATATATATATATATATATATATATATATTATATATATATATATATATATATATATATATATATATGATGCATGGACCAAGTAATAGACCTGACAGAATAATTTTGCAAAAATACACAATAGAAAATTGAGTACCAACAACGACCACTCGACTTGTTCACACAAGTCACTCGACCTGTTCAGACCCGAGGAAAAACTACTCAAGTGAAGCAGGCGATGAGTCGAATCAAACAGAGGATGAGTCGACTCAAACAGGGTTTTTCCAGAGTTGATTCGACCTATGACTCGATCTATTCAGACCCGTGGCAACATGGTTCAAATGAATCAGGAAATGAGTCGACTCAAATAGGGGATGAGTCGACTCAAACAGGTTTTTTTCAGAGTTGAGTCGATCTATGACTCGACCTGTTCAGACCCGAGAGTCACACTCCAAGTCATGAGTCGACTCACAGACTCGACCTGTTCAGACCCGAGAGTTATGCTCCAAGTCATGAGTCGACTCACAGTTCTACCGCTTCAAGTCATTAGTCAACTCAAAGTTCTTAAACTATCAAAAATGAGTTTTTGAGATGTATTTTGGTCAATTCAAACCATTCTCTTATGAACCTAAGGTACCAACAATGATCAAGTTCATTATTCACATCTATGATATGCTCATATATGCATGGACACATTGAACTTATACTTTGAGCATGTTAGAGGATGAATGCATTCTATGATATGATGACACCGTCCAAAGCACACATAATGAGCAACTAAAAAGGTTTGACATAATTAAAACAAGGACTAGGAATATTTGCTCTCACAAACTTTTTTTTGAATCAAATAAAAACTTTATATTTCTGAAAATAGTTAAAACAACTGATCCTAAGGGATCCAACCTCCTATGTCACTATGCAAAGATCCTCTATGTTTACATGATTACATAACTTTCTATGCGTCATACATCTCATCACTATAGTATAAATCATATTATCTTTTATTCTAGAATCAAAATAATATTGAGAAAAAATCGTATCATTCCTAGCTTTCCATATTTCCTATATAGTTTTCGTCGCGACTATTTTTAAGATTAGTCATCTCCAACCTTTTTTCTTTATTTTTTGAATTAACCATTTCTTATCATTAGTCCAACCTGTAGGTAATCTGCAGTATCACATTGTTCGCTGTGAAATTTGGCGAACAACCTCTGGTTTACCAAAACGTGTAGAATTGGGTTACTTGCAGGATCAACCACACAAATCCTAGGACATGTGCAAATCTAGATGGTCTTGAAGATGTCTAAAATCACTTCCATATCTTTCAGTTCTGTTTCTCTAAGTGTTTTACGTCGAAATGTGTTGATTACAATGTTACGTAGATGTAAATTTAACAAGATAGAGTAAATGGCAGAAATTAACTGACGAAATGTAAAGTGTCGAAAGGTATAAAATGCAGAAAGATAAATGACTGGAAAGCATAAAAGAGATTTGTAAAGACTTAAACTTTATAAAATAAACTTTGAAGGGATTGGTGTTTGTTTACACATACATTTTCCAAATATGACTCTTTTCTCTCACACGGGTACTTTGAGTGTTTTCAGGAATTTTGTATATAGTAATTCTTCACACCTTCTTTTAGATAATAACTACCCTATATATACACAAATAACATAACTGTCATTAACGACTAAATCCTAAAACTATGACACATGGCTCTCCTCCTTTCGCCAGATGCTTCCACGCGTCTTCTGCCAAACGTCACAACCTTTTAAATTCAAATTTACTTTTAAGTCGAAGTGACGTCTTCTTTCAGGCTTTTGTCGAATTATCAACATACTGTAATGTCTTCCGTGTCTTGTCGAAAGTGCTTTTCCTAGGTGCAAACATCTTTGTCGAAATGACGAAACCTCCTCCTGGTCGAAGTGTCGAACCATACTAATCAAATCGTTTTAACCCATGTCATCATTTGTCGAAAACATCATTTCTTACACCAAATCTCATGGCGTCGAAAACGCACGTATACAAATTGCCCCCCAGCAAAGACGTTTCGACTGTTCGTTCTGGGAGAAACAGTCATTTGTTGTCAATCAGCGTTTTGATGCCACGTCACTTAAACCTCATTAAATGTAATTCTGATAATCTCAATTTCCAATGCAGATTCATCATTACACTTTCTCCAAAATGTCACGTCTTAGCCCACGTTCAGAGTTCACTTCCATCATTTCCTCACGTCATGGTTTCTTTTCAACTTCCAACTCTTCATTATTCCCATCAGAGATGGCCACGTGTCCCACTAACACCATTACCATCTAGAACTTTTCAACATCTTCTTCCTATAAATACCCATAAACCTTTTCTTTAAACCCTTTCACGTTTCAGATTTCCTTATTTCATACCCATTTCTCAAGCTTTTCATATTTTCTGAGAAATCTTCCTCAGTTGTTTTAGCAATGGCGCCTCAAAAACCCTCAAGCAGTAAACACTCCAAGAAGAAACAAGACTCATCTTTTCCTCCTGCGCATGATTTAAAAGGGCCAATGACCATTGGAAATCAACAGTATGTTCCGGAACCTCCAAACGAAAAGGAAAAAGACTGCATTTATAAATCTCAGGTACTAATCCCTGTTCTTATTTCTGGAAATTATCACGCTATGTTAGGTCCCCTTCCAAACCCAGAGATTAAACCAGAGCGTTTAAGAGAGTTTTTCCCATCTTACTTTCACACAAAACCCATAGGGGCTGGAAGAAAACCTCAGCCTAAAGAGAAAGTTGTAGAACAGAAAGATTCACCAAGTTCGACAGATGTTGGAGAGTTGGACTTAGCCTATTTGAATTTTCCCAGGATATTTAGAACCTGCCCATGGTCGAAAGATCCTTGTGACTACATATCTTGGTTAGATAAAATCGAAAAAGTTAAAGGGTCTTTTTGGAAAGAAGTAGGCATTTTCGACCTTATCCAGTTGTCAAGAGTAGGACCCAATATCTGTCCAAATATGCTTTTGGCTTCTCTCTACTTTTGGGATAGTACTTACAACACTTTTCACCTCCCTTGTGGGATGGTTACGCCTACTCTTTTCGACGCAGCAGCCATTGTTGGTCTTCACCCCAATGGTATAGATTTCGACCCTACTGTCTTAAGTGAAGATACCATCGCCTTCGAGACTAGCCTTGCACCCTACTCCTTATTTATGTCCCATTACCATGATAAGAGTACCACTGAAGTTTTAGATGTCGAACATATAGCCTTTTTGACATTATGGCTGTCCAAATATGTGTTCTGTTCTCGCTCTCTTCAAGTTGCTAAGAGATTTATCACCATAGCCAATCAGCTTCATGCAGGCACGAAACTATGTTTGAGCGAAATGATTCTGGCGAATCTCTATGAATCTTTGAGCGAGAGCGTACATTTCTTAAAGAACACTAAAACCCAAGGGAAAATCAACTTGTCAGGACCTTTTTGGCTCTTGCAACTATGGCTCAATGCCACCTTTGAAGCCAATCTGCCTGTAGCACCAGAAATAGATGAAGAAGAGGTAAGCGATAGGACTGTCGAATGGCCAAGATTAGTGCTACTAACGCCAACTGACGAAGGAATCAGCCTTCGACAAGCTTTTAAAAGCTATGTTATGATGTTTGCTAAAAGGTATCAATTTACTTCGACCATGGCACCTTTTGCTGATAGAAAGATTGGACCTAAATGGTTTACCCAACAACTGCCTCTGGAGATGCAAAAGGATGAAAATACATTTCTGAATGTTTGGGAATCATTCTTGACCCCTAGGCTCCTTTTTTCCTATCGTAACACCACAAAAAATCAGGTTGCTTTGATAGTTTATCAACCCAACCTTGTTTCTAGACAGTTTGGTCTAATCCAAATCAAACCTCAACCCATATTCCCCAAAAAGGGGTCCATCATTTTTTATAACTCCCTTCATACTGAAGACGAAGGCAAAGAACTGTCGAAGAAACTAGGTGATGCTTCTCTCGACATTCGACCAGTTATTTTTCGACCATCATTCTTATGCACTCCTGAGTTTGATGAATGGTGGAAGGAATATTATTCCAACAAATTTTTTGACGTAGCTGCTTTTGCCACGCATTTGACAAATGCTTTCGCTTTTGTGCAGGATCGGACCAAAAAAGGTATTCAACGACATATTAAGGAAATACAGAAATTTCAAAAGTATTTTGAAACTGCATATAGACCTGATGATCTTAGTCGAACCATATGTGAAGCAGCGGCTGAATTAAAACGCAAATTGACAGAGAAGTTTAAAAAACTGTCATTGCCTTCCAATCTTTCACCAGAAGCGCGCTATGACCTTGCTTTCAATTGTCATCCACCAAAGTTTCCTCCCTTGCCAACTGCTGACTTTGGGGTGGCGTTTGGTTTTCCACTTCCAGACTGGTTCCTTTGTGGGGATTTTATGAAAATTCTTCGTCAAAAGTATCAAAAGCCTGCTGAGCGTGTGGTTCCGACTAAGTATCATCTGGGCGAATATCCAGGACACCTTCATATTGGAATAGAACACGTTCGCGTGGAAGATACCATTCTTGAAGGTGTTCACAGAAAAAATATGATTTTTCTTTCTGTTATTCTAACTGTCTTATCATGTATCTCTTATATTTGTTTCTGAATTTTATTTCTTTCCTTAGCCGTGAAGATCCCTGCTAAGAAAGCTGCTGTCGAAACGTCGCCCAGTACTGCTAAAAAGCCTTCGACAAAGGTGCAAAACTTTTTCTCTTCTTATTATTTTCCTTCTATTATTTGGGACTAACTGGCTTTGGCCTGTATGACTAGGTAAGTCGAAGACCCCCAACAATCCAAAAGAAAAGGAATGAAGAGGAGAAAGAAGAGGATAAAGTCCCTAATGAAGAGTCTGGTGATGAATCTCCAGAGTTAATCCCTCCCCCTCAGAAGAAAAAGAAACTCGTGAAGGTCTCTTCCCAAAGGTCCATTGCTAACCCAACCAGGAAGGATCTTGCCAGTGCTTCCCCTGCCAAGCCTCAGTCGAAAGATATGGGGAGTGGGAAGTCCAGTTTTAATACTGAAATTCCTGAGGTAATTTTTATTTCGACAGCGTATGTTTTACCTTTCCTACATCTTTCCTTCCAAATCTTAGAATTTATTTTCAGGAACAGGTGGTTGTCGAAAAAACGCCTGAGAAAATTCTGGAGGAAATAGCCCCAGAGGCAGATGTCTCCACAAGTGACCGTGATATGCAAACCGTAGGAGAGTTCGACACCACTGTGGGTGAAGCCTCTGAAGATGAATCTCCTCCTCATCCAGGATTACATGCTGCACCTCAGGGTGATGATATTGAAATGGAGGTTGTGGTCGAAGATACTCCTAAAGATGAAGCTGTCAGAGATGGGGACAATCAGTCGAAACGAACAGAGGTCGACCATACTTCGACGCGAAACACTCCACCTGTTCCTGACCGGGTCCAAGGGAGTAGCAAATCGACTGGTTCGACCAGTTTCTCTCGCGAGGAGCTTGAAAACCTCAAAGTGCAAAGACCTTTGGAGTATCTGAAAGCCATGCTTAGCACCCGTTTCAATTTCCAGGATTCTTCTCAGAGTAGTTCGACCGCTTCTGGGGCAACTTCTGAAGCACCATCGCTTGGCAGCCTCCTGACCAAGATCAAAAAGAAAATCCTTGATGTCGATTTGTTTAAAGTCTTGGAAGAGAATTCCCTTGCTCAAATTAGTCTTAAGAAACTCTTGAAGCAAGTGAATGTTTTGGAAACTTCTGCTGAGATTGGCAGTTTTGTGATGGAGTTGATGACTCTTATTGATTTGGCCACTGCGGATCTCCACCGTCAAAGGGATCTTACCGCTCAAATCTCCTCCAAGTCTGACACTCAGACTGCTGAATGGGATGCCGTTTCGACTTCGACCGACAAAGTTTCAAAATTGCAAAAGCTTTCTGAAACGTACGTCGAAGAAGTTGCTGCTTGCAATGGCAATATTCAAAAATGGCAAACGCAGATAGCAGCACTTCAAGAAAAAATCTCTCAAGAGGAGAAACGTAAGGCATCTATTCAGCAGCCCCAACAGAGCGAGATTGACGAAGAATTGAGGGTGGGTATTCGACATGCGGAGAAAGCCCATCAGCTTAGCCAAGAGATTGAGACTCTCTCTACTCACAAAAGTCTTTGTGATCATCGACTCCAACTCCAGAGGCAGAAGTTTGCCACTTTGAAGGATACTTTTGCCAATTTAAATTTTTAGTCGAATTTATTTTAGCAACTCTCAGCCCTGTGAGGCTTTCTTTGTAATAACTTTTGAATGCCATTTTTATTTGGCCCATCTTATCACAATTATGTTTTGCACTTATTCTGTTACTATTTTTATTTCCTGCAATGTAGGCTTATATTTTTTCAAATACTTGCCATTTATTCTTAGGATTCTCTTATCCTTCTCTATTTCTTCTATTTCATATGCGCCGTTTGAGAATGTTCTTAAAACCTGGAAAGGTCCTTCCCATTTAGGAGACCACTTTCCCATTAATTTATCTTTTCGATCCATGGGAAGGATTACTTTCCACACAAGATCACCTATTAAGAAGGTCTTGGATCTTACTTTCTTGTTGTAAAATCTTTCGACTCTCCTCTTTTGTCTTCTTATTAGGTCTAGCGCGCGCAACCTTTCTTCGTCTAAATCAACTAGTTCGTCCATCATCATGCTCCAATATGTATCTGATGGGATTTCATGATGCCTTTGCACTCTAACTGACTGCAGATATATTTCGACTGGCAAAACTGCATCATGTCCGTAAGTCAACTTGAATGGGGTCGAATTCGTTGCCTCTTTGGGGGACGTTCGACAAGCCCACAAGGCTTGATCCAGAGTTTTATGCCAATTTCTAGGCTTTTTCCCCACATGCTTCTTAATCAAGTTTATCACTACCTTGTTGGCTGCTTCAACCTGCCCATTTGCTTGAGCGTAGTAAGGTGTCGAAGTAAGGAGCTTAAAACCTGTTTCTTGTGCAAACTTCTGCATGTTTTTACCAGTGAACACAGATCCTTGATCTGTTGTTATTGTCTCAGGTATCCCAAATCTGTAAATTATGTATTTTTGGATAAAGTCTATGACTGCTTCTTGATCCACATTCACCAATGGTATGGCTTCGGTCCATTTTGTGAAATAATCTATCCCAACCAAAATGTACCTTTGCCCTTTTGAGGAAGCTGGTCGAATCTCCCCGATCAAGTCCAACGCCCATCCTCTGAATGGCCAAGGTTTTATAATTGAGTGCAACTCACTTGCAGGGACATGAGGTATGCCTGCATGTACTTGACATTCCTGACAACCTTTTGCGAATTCGACACAATCTTTCAGCATTGTTGGCCAATACATCCCTTGTCGAAATAACAGCCACTTCATTTTGTGACCTGCTTGGTGCGCGCCACACGCTCCACTGTGTACATTTGACAAGGCTATGTAGGCTTCATCCTCACTCAGGCATTTCAACAAAACTCCTTCTGCAGTCTTTTTGAACAATTCATTTCCCAAAAGTACGTAACTCAACGCTCTGTATTTTACCTTTCTTTCTGCTTTCTGATTTGGGTCTTGTAGATAATCTTTGACAGGCTTTCTCCAGTCTGTTATTCCTGAATCGTCTA
Organism: Lathyrus oleraceus; assembly: GCF_024323335.1. Lineage (NCBI taxonomy): Eukaryota > Viridiplantae > Streptophyta > Magnoliopsida > Fabales > Fabaceae > Lathyrus > Lathyrus oleraceus. Next base: position 249,468,563 of record NC_066582.1, on the reverse strand, counting down.
TGTTGAATATCTCGAAGTTTTCTTCGTCACCGTATCCTAATCTTATTGACTCTAGATCTGATGGGGATAACCTGGTGGATACGACTCTTCTTCTGACTTCGATGGCTTCTTCTAACTTTTCCTTCGACACCTTGTATCCGGACGCTAGTTGAGCAAGATCATTCGCTTCTTGATTCTCCAACCTGGGGATGTGTCTGAAGACGACATTGTCGAACGCCTTGAGAAGTCTATTGGCTATTACGAAGTACATGATCAAATTTTCTTTCACGCACTTATACTCTTTCGTCAACTGTTTTATTACCAGTTCGGAGTCACCCATTATTTCGACTCTTGTTGCCCCCAATTTCAACAAGATTTCAAGTCCGGCGATCAAAGCTTCGTATTCTGCTTCATTGTTTGAACACAGACTTTCCACTTTGTACTTGAATTTTGTTGGAATTTTTTCAGGAGAAATAATCAACATCCCAACGCCTGTTCCGTTTTTATGACTGGAACCGTCGAAGTACAGTTTCCAAGGTTCCAGTTCGACGTATTCTACGTCTTCGTTTATAGAGTGGTCTGCTATGAAATCAGCGACCACTTGTCCTTTCACTGCTTTTAAAGGCAGATATTTCAAGGAGTATTCTGTTAAAGCTAAAGCCCACTTTCCAATTCGACTATGTAAAATAGATTTAGATAACATATACTTTATTACGTCGAAATGGGAAGAAATATATACATCGACAGGTTTTATATAATGCTTTAGTTTAATACAAGAGAAATATACACACAGGCATAACTTTTCTATAATGCTATATCTAGTTTCGGCATCGTTCAGGACTCTACTGAGATAATAAATGGCCCTTTCGACGCCATTCTCATCCTCTTGACACAACATACTTCCTAATGTTTTGTCTGATGCCGAAATGTACAATCTCATATTTCTTTTTCTGCAAGGAGACATCAGGATTGGGGGATTAGCCAGGTACTCCTTGATTTTGTCGAAAGCCGCTTGCTGTTCTTGCCCCCATGCGAAGTCTTCTTTCTTTAGTCGAAGTAGAGGAGAGAAAGCTTGTGTCTTCCCACTGAGGTTGGAGATGAATCTTCTGAGGAAGTTGATTTTCCCTACCAGAGACTGCAACCCCTTTTTGGTTGATGGCGCTTTCGCTTCCATTATGGCCTTGGCTTTGTTTTCGTTTATTTCGATCCCCTTCTTATGGACCACAAAGCCTAAGAAATCACCCGCCTGCACACCAAAAGCACATTTAAGTGGGTTCATTTTCAAACCAAACTTCCTCATCCTTTCAAAGGATTGTCGAAGATGATCTATATGATTTTTTCCTGAAACAGACTTAATCACGATGTCGTCAATATACACTTGCATGAAAGTTTCGATGAAATCATGAAAGATGGAATTCATGGCACGTTGGTAAGTCGCTCCAGCGTTCTTCAAACCAAAAGGCATTACTACCCATTCATACGTTCCTATGGCTCCAGGACAACGGAAAGCCGTTTTAGGAACGTCTTCTTCAGCGATAAAAATTTGGTTATAGCCAGAGTATCCGTCTAGCATACTTAAGTACTCATGGCCTGCTGCAGAATCTATGAGCATTTCTGCCACTGGCATAGGATATTCATCCTTTGGGGTAGCCGAGTTTAAGTCTCGAAAATCAATACATACCCTAAGTTTACCATTTTTCTTAATCACTGGAACAATATTTGCAATCCATTCGACATACCTGGTTGTGCGGATGAACTTGCATCTTAGAAGTCTTTCGACCTCTTCTTTTATCTTCGACAGGATTTCTGGTGCGAAGCGTCTCGGAGTCTGCTTTACTGGCTTCTTCCCTTCCATTATTGGCAACTGCATTTCGACCAGATTTCTATCGAGACCAGGCATTTCGTCATAATCCCATGCGAAGCAATCTTTGAATTCTTTCAGCAACTGGACTATTTCGAGCTTGAACTGGGGGTCCATTTTTGCACTTATGTACGTTGGTCTCTGTTCTGCCCCCACTCCTAAGTTTATTTCTTCTAGAGGATCCTGCGCCACCATCTTCTCGTTTGTTGACACTGGATCTTTTTCGAACCTCAGAGGTTCGTCGTCGTAAATGGCGTCAAGCTTTTGATGTTGCCATCCGCCCATTTGGTTGGTAACATGATCTTCCGCAACGTCTTCTTGAGGACATTGTTTGTCGGAGTTCTCTTGGTTGGCTTCGACAGCCATATTTTTTACTTCAGCCTCAAAGGCCTCTTTTAATTTATTTTCGGCTATGTAAGCCGTAATCTTTTCGATCGCTGATTGTTCACTCGTCATCGTCAAATTCACTACCCCATCCCGTCGGCGCTATATGAGTGGTTCCCCATATGTAAGTTTCGCCAATCACTTCTTTATCCCACTGGAATCCATGCGTTGGATGCAGGTACATGGAGCAATAGGCATTGTCTGTCGTCTTCAAGTCGAATTCTGCCGGGCTGCAGGGAGGTATATGAGCCAAGTTTTTGTCGAAGCTCTGGCTGTTGACAGTGTTCACTTCGGTCATGAAGTAGCTTTGGTCAGCCTCGATGTTTTCGACGATTCCATCTGGCCTCCATATGGCTATCCGTTGGTGCATTGAAGAGGGTACCGCTCCTACGCCGTGAATCCATTCCCTACCAAGCAGCAGGTTGTAGTTGGCTTTCGAAGCGATGACTATGAACATCGTAGGTCTTGTTATGGTTCCTACAGTTAAGTTCACTTGGATGACTCCCATAGTTGTTCCTATCTTCCCTTCATAATTCGACAGCACCATGTTGTGGGGCTTCGCGTCCGAATCGTCTTTTCCAATCTTCTTCAGCATGTAGTGGGGCATCAAATTCACTGCCGCTCCTCCGTCCACCAGTATCTTGTTCACGCCGACATTTTCCACCTTTCCTTTTATAAACAGAGGTTTCAAATGCGCTTTCATGGAGTCGTCTGGTCTTTCGAAAAAAGCGTTTTGCTCTTCGACGCATCCGTTGTTCATCACATAGTAGCAGACGGGCTTGTGTGCCATTGTTTCTTCCTCCATTTCGTCTCCTTCATCCTCAATTTCCATGACTCTATCGTAGTCTCTAGGGAGAACGGAGACAACGTTGCAAATCACGTTGAAGGATGCCTCTGGGTCAGAGTTAAAACTGTCGGTTACTTCATCATCTTCCTGCATCTTCTCTTTCGACGCCACTGATTCGACAACTCTGCAAGGTTTGATCTGGAGGGGAGTCTCTTTCCTGCTCCTTGTCTGATGATTGTTGCTAGATTCCGCTTCGTTTGGACCATTCATGTTCCTTTTCGCCATCTCCGTTTCTGCCCTCTTTTGCCTTTGGAACCTCCTCCATTGGGACCTGGACATGGGATTTTTGCCTTTGTAATTTTCTGATGGGTATGGTCGTGGCTTGTGTTTTTCCATTTCCTTCTTGCCTTCCATCGACGCACCTCTCTGAACCTCAAACTTTCCCCATTTCTTCTGCCCCTGGGCGTCCCTAATGGGTTGAACCCATTTGTCGTCTGTGGCCTTGTCAGATGGTTTATAGGTGTTCTGGCGTCTCTCTCCGTGCCTCCATTGGTGGGGATTACTTCTCCTTGGGTCGTATCTTACTGTTCCCCAACTTTCTTTCCTTTTGGTCTTATCCACCGCTTCCAAGTTGGTTGCTGCCTTCCTGTCGAAGACTGCGCTGCAGCGTGGGCACAACATTACTTCGGTTTTCATCCTTTGGCATCTCTTGATGAATTCCAGTAAGTTTTCCTCCTCTCTAGGGTACGCCAGCCTTTGGTATTCTTTCTGACGGCGATTTTCGCCCTCTTCGACCTGGTCCTTCTGAGATATTTCTACCATATTTACCCCAACGTTTCGTTCGTCGGCGATGCTCAATTCGTTCATCTTCCTGATGAGCCTCTCTTCTTCGCCTTCGACGTCTTTTGGTGTCTGGTCGAACTCCTTCTCTGGGCAGCAGCACCAAGATATGGTCCTGGGACCATGTTTGCAACGGCATTTGTTCCAATTCCTTCTGGGGTCTTCCATTGTCCTGCGCAGAATCCCACTGATCACGGGCTTCGAAGGACCGTCAGCGGCTTCCGCTTTGATTTTTGTGACTTCTTTACTGAAAGGCCCCATAGTGTTGACGCAGTTGGCGATATCACCATCCTTCGTTTCGTCAGAGCCAAGGCCTTCAGCAGCCTTGTTTTCGATCGTAAGGTCTTCAGTAACCTTTTCCTTCATATTGGGGGAATGCTCAATTTCGTCGACTATTTCCTCATTGTCTTCTGAAGAAGCCTCCCCCCAACCACTTGGTTGGATTGTGTTGAAGTCGATCTGAGAACTTGCCGGCGCGTTGTACTTCACCAGATAATCATATTTTCCACTTGGCTGTCCCAAGCGGTCCCAATTCTCCTCTTGTCGAAACTTCACATTCTCGACAGCATTGTCACCATCCTCCTTGTCGAAACCTTCAGTAGTTTCTATTTCTCTCTGGCTTGCAAGATCATCAGCAATCTCGACCATGTTGACATTTGCGTCGAAGCTTTCAGGAGCTTCCACCTTTTCCATATTGCCATCAGGAGCAACTTTGGCCTCCACCATGTTTACGACGGATGGTTCAGCGTAGTGGGCTTCGACTGCTTGCATAGGATTCGAGTCGATCTTCATTTGTTGTTTTGGTTTGTCACCAAACTTGAGCCTTCCATCACGGATTGCATTTTGTACGAGATCCCTGAAAAGGAAACAACGAGACGTCTTATGGCCCAGAAAATTATGGTATTTACAAAAACCTCTCTTTTTCTGTTGTTCCACAGGCGGTTCTTTAGCGCCTGGTGGTTTTATTAATTGACCATCTTTAACCAACAGATCGAAGATTTCGTCACATTTAGTAATGTCGAACGTATAAGTCCTTTTGGGGAATTTATCGTTGGCTTCGACAGGGTTTCCGTTCGACGGCGTTAGTACTTTACACGAATAAGGTGGGCCTTGTTTTAGTTCGGCTAGGTCGATTTCTTGTTCGTCGAAGCTACTTGGTCCGTCTTCGTCGAACTCATCATCTTGGCGAACCCCTACGTAGGCTACCCTCTCTTTTTTATTCTTATTTGCCCTGAATTTTTCGTCCCTTAATCTTTCGACCTGTCTCACTCTATCCGCTAATTGTGCCATATCCCTCAGGTACTGGGTATCTAGTTTCTTCCTTATGGAATAATCTAGTCCCCCTGCGGCCATTTCGACCAACTCATGTTCTGGCACTGGGGTGAAACATCTAGCCTTTAGCAACCTGAACCTATTTAAATAATCATCTATTGGTTCGGAGTGTTTTCTCTTGACACTGGCCAATTCTTTCAGGCTTATTTTCGTTTGTCCCATGTAGAATTGTTCATGGAACAGTCTTTCTAATTGGGTCCACGTGTATACTGAGTTTGCAGGCAAGGATGTAAACCAAGTAAACGCATTTTTTGTTAAGGAACTAGGGAAATATTTTATTTTCAAATTTTCGTTACGGGCTATCTCCCCTGCCTCGATCAGATAACGTGCCACATGTTCTATAGTGGACTCGCTAGTGTCCCCTGAAAACTTTGTGAACTTAGGGACTTTCCACCTCGGTGGCAGTTCTTCTTGCAGAATGTACTCTGATAGTGGGGATGCGTAACTAGGCCTTTGTAAACCCATGTTCATCCCGTTTTGTGCCATTATCGTTTCGACCATGGCTGCCAAGTTGTTTTCGACAGGCGGATTATTATACCGTATCCGTTGTTGCAATACCGCATCCGCGTCCTGGCCTCTCTGGATTACTATCCTTCTAGGCTCTTGTGGAATGGGGATTTCGACACGAGGCTGTTCGACTATATCCTCTTGGTTTCTGACATTCGTTTGAGGATTGTCTAACGGTATCTGGTTTATCGTAGGCTCTTCCTGGACCGCTACCGCTGGGTTATGAACCACTTGCTCTCTGTGTCGAGTTTGAGGGACTCCAAAGAAATCAGCAATGCGCGTCATTTGCGCTGCCAATACTTGGTTTGTTTGAGTGGTGTTCTGTATCAGTGGATTAAATACTGCTCCCATTTGTTGCGTCAACATTTGGACCATATCGTGATTACTCTCGTCCATCTGCTGTCTAATCACTTGCGCCGAATTATTCGTTATTGGCGGCACGTAAAGTGGTTGTTGATTCAATCTACCCATGTTTCCGCCATATCCTGACCCTTGTAAGGGTGAAGACACGTTGGCCATCGAATCTGAATATATTAACGGGGAATTATGTAAACTTGCCATCACCGAAGTTGGCATTCCGAAGGGCTGTTCCCTACCAGGCGGAGGCAAGGTGAAATTCGTTACGAAAGGCCTAGAAGTGTTTCCCACAGGGGGGGGGGGTGTCCCAATGGGCATTTGTTGTGCCCTGAAGGACGAACTAGGCGCGTTTTGCGACATCGAAACCGCTGGTATCGACCCTGCTGAGGAAGGTACAGCCTCTGACACAGGGACCGTTCCTATATTGCCTTCTGTCGAAGGGACAGGGTTAGATACTGGGATGGATTCGTTGGGATCATTTGGCTGGTTCGCCATTTTTCTTACTCTTGTTCTTTTAGGTATTTCTACTTCGGACACGGCTAATTTACCGCTTCTCAGTCTCATACAAATGAAGAACAGATTTTGATTAGTGATTATCTAAATTTCTAGATTTCTGCACAGTCCCACTGGGCGTGCCAATTTGTTCGCTGTGAAATTTGGCGAACAACCTCTGGTTTACCAAAACGTGTAGAATTGGGTTACTTGCAGGATCAACCACACAAATCCTAGGACATGTGCAAATCTAGATGGTCTTGAAGATGTCTAAAATCACTTCCATATCTTTCAGTTCTGTTTCTCTAAGTGTTTTACGTCGAAATGTGTTGATTACAATGTTACGTAGATGTAAATTTAACAAGATAGAGTAAATGGCAGAAATTAACTGACGAAATGTAAAGTGTCGAAAGGTATAAAATGCAGAAAGATAAATGACTGGAAAGCATAAAAGAGATTTGTAAAGACTTAAACTTTATAAAATAAACTTTGAAGGGATTGGTGTTTGTTTACACATACATTTTCCAAATATGACTCTTTTCTCTCACACGGGTACTTTGAGTGTTTTCAGGAATTTTGTATATAGTAATTCTTCACACCTTCTTTTAGATAATAACTACCCTATATATACACAAATAACATAACTGTCATTAACGACTAAATCCTAAAACTATGACACATGGCTCTCCTCCTTTCGCCAGATGCTTCCACGCGTCTTCTGCCAAACGTCACAACCTTTTAAATTCAAATTTACTTTTAAGTCGAAGTGACGTCTTCTTTCAGGCTTTTGTCGAATTATCAACATACTGTAATGTCTTCCGTGTCTTGTCGAAAGTGCTTTTCCTAGGTGCAAACATCTTTGTCGAAATGACGAAACCTCCTCCTGGTCGAAGTGTCGAACCATACTAATCAAATCGTTTTAACCCATGTCATCATTTGTCGAAAACATCATTTCTTACACCAAATCTCATGGCGTCGAAAACGCACGTATACACACATCCACTTTAGAATCTTTTTTTAAATGTTGTGTTTTTTGGTACATTCAAAGAGAAAGTGCTCAATTGTTTCAACTTGATTGCATAAGTCACACTTGTCATCAGTGATGATACCAAATCGCATTAGTCTGTCTTTGGTTGGTAGTCGATCCAACAGGGTCATCCAAAGTATGAACATTGATCTTGGACTTGCATAGTTATTGAACATCATCTTTCTCCAATCCATATTTTCTTTTTTCTCTCGCAAAGCTTTATACATGGAGGATGTCTTGTATTTACCTCTTTGTATTGCTTCTCTCCAAGAATCAGTTTGCTCCACACTTTCTATACACTTCAAAATTCGTTTGAAAATCCAAGAGAAATTATTTGTATGTTGTCATACCATGACATCTTGTCCTTTGAGATAATATTCATCCATCCACTTAACCCATAGCTTATCCGCTTTAGCTTGAAGATTCCAAAGCATCTTTCTTATTGTTGCCACATTCCACTCTAGCAAAGAGGTAAGATAAAGACCACCTGCTGCCTTAGATATCAAATTTTGTCCTATGCCATAGGTTTTTTTTTCCTGATTTCCTTTGTTCCACTCCACAAAAAGTTTAGGCAAATAGTTTCAATCTTTTTAACTACTTTCTTTGGTATTGGAAATACTTGCATCCGGTATGTTGTAATAGCAAACAATACACTTACTATTAGTTGTTGTATTCCTACCAACTTACAAGAACGAAAAGACTATTTAAGCTTATTTAAATTTAAATGTTGTTTTGAGTCCGACCCTGCAATAATCTATCAAGTCACCCGCGTGGTAGGAATGTTTGCATGGGGTAAAGCATAAGAGACTGGGATCCAAGATCCATCCAATGGCTTCCTGCATCACACGCCTGAAAATCAACATGTTATTATAACTGCTTCATTATATAAAGGGGAAGCGCATCATTTATCAAGTAGACAATTCAAATTCAAACTTCATTCACTCATCTTATTCATATACTGACTTGAGTGTTGAAGTTTTAGCCTTGCAGGTTAACCATCTCTTTCTTCGCATCGGAAGCCCAAATTCACTTTTACATCCCGCAATCTCGAATCTCCAATCAATTTTGGTTCCTCAATAGAATAGTGACGCCGTCTATGGAAATCAATATATGATTCCCGTGTTCTCCACGATTAAATATTCATCTTTCGATACACTGATTTAAAGGTTCTCAACCTAGCAAATCGGATTTCCTGATATTAAACCATAAATTTTGTATTTTCGATATACTTTGATAATAAATCAATTCTGATTTCCAACTTTCCAAATCTCTAACCTCCAAATATTTCGACAATGGAAGGATCTATGGCCATTTTCTCTGTCGTTTTACGCAAAGCGATCGTCGTTGTTGCTTTGGCCGCTAGAAACTCACTGCCTCCTTCTCAAGATGATGCATATCAAGTCACCATGAACAGTACATTACTTCTAGATATCCTCAAACCTCCTCCGCCCGTAGGATCTGTTTGGAAATTCTAACAAGGCGAGCCTTTGTTCCTGACTCCAACATCGTCGGCAACATCGAGACTAGAGACATTATGTGGTTTCCAATTATTACAAGCTAGTGTTAGAGTACAATGCACGAATGAGTTGTTAAAAAGTATATATAACATGGTTCATAGACAAAACTCACAAGAAGTAGAAGAAATGTTGTTCCATATGGAAGAAAACCTGCACAACATGAATCCAAAAGGTAACATGGTGCAAGAAGCCACCTCCACGAGAAGTCTAACAATCGCCTTTGAGTCGTCCACGTCATGAAGAGATGAGGCTATGCGATCTCCAAATTACTAAAAGATTAAGAGACATTAAACTCCTCCTCACATTCTTAGAGGAGGCGGGGGTAGTCATGTTCCTTCTAAGGAACAACTAGAGAAGCCGCCAATGAAGAACTCATAGAAACATCCTCTTTGTGCTTGTATCCTTGAGAGGAAGATACCAAAATCATTGGGAGAACCTCAAAAGTTGAAGGAGTATGATAGAAAATGAGATCCCGACAAGCATATACAACATGTTGATGACCGTTTTAATTACTACCACACCAATGAGGCACCAAAGTGCAAACTATTTGCATTAACACTAACAGGATCGGTCAGACTCTACTTCAAAGCACTGACGGAGGAAAGCATTGATTCATGGATCGATTTGTACAAGAGTTTCACCGCTTATTTCACGGATAAAAAAAGGCAACCAGTGAAAATAGTTTCCCTCAAAAGAACCACACAGGGGAAGTAAAAGAGGTTGTGGTCTTACCTCAAATGTTTCACACAAGTGGTTGTGGAAGTAGGAAAATATAACAAGAGCCTCGTGTTCTAGATCTTTGAGAATGGTCTGAAGCAAGATAACTCCTTCATGGAGAAATTGAGGCGCGAGAAGGCTTGTAGTCTGAAAGAGCTACTAAATAAGGCACATCCTTGTCATAACCTAATTTTTAATCCTAAGATCCCACATCTCATTTTGCATCCTTGCATACAAACAAGACCACATCTTAGTCCACTCCCTCTCATCTTTGGGTTTGCCTTTTACAGGGATCATCAAGCATCCCTTTGTTGGTATTTTACCTTTTGATAACATGAAATAATATCGCATTTTTGGACTCGATTTAATTAAATTATATTATTATTTGATTCGATTTATTTTATATTATTCGACATTACTTGATATTTCCCTTATATTTAAAGCAGGTAACATAAACTGAAGCATGTGTGAAAAGGAAAGAAAAGGGGTGCAAAAAGAGGATTCTCCAAAAAAAGAAGCATTCCACTAAAGCCCAGCCCACAACTACAAGGAGAAGCGCTGAAGCGCTGTGACGACCGCCACACTTGGCGTGACGAGCGTCACGCCCCTCTGTTCAGTGTTACGAGCGTAACACAGGTTGTGACGAGCGTCACACCCCATTCCTATATTTTTGGCTTTGACGCGTAACAGAAGCACGTTCGGCCTTTTTCTTAGCTTGACTCGTTGACACGAAACCTACTGAAAGAATTTTTGTGCAACAGTTACATGATGGATTAATATAAATAGACCTTACGTTGGATCATAGTATTTTATTCCTTCGTTTTATTTTTCTGTCTGATCGAAGATTGTGAAGAACAAATCCAACCGGTTTGTGGTGGAGTGTTCAAGCATCGAAGTTAGAGAACAACCAAGATTTCTATTAATTTTACAGGTTCATTAATTTATTGTTTTAATTTATATATGCTCTGTACTGCTGTTTATCTATACTGTTTGTCTGATATGGCTGTATTTAAGCATAATTATTGTTTAGGCTTGTTTAGCATGTCCGGCTAAATAAACTTAGATATCGGTATGTAAAGTAAGCGGAATAAAGGAATCAAAACTAAGTTGGTTTAAATTTATTTAAAAATATAGTCACTCTTTTTATGGTCTCAATTTACAGGGTTAATACCAAAGTTTTGTACGAGAGTAAAAGACATAAAGAAGTTAAAATCAATAGAACGACAGTTTGAGCTTTTAACTGGACAGTGTAAATTGGACATTAACTTTAAATCAGGGTGAAAGCAATTTTTAGAGTTAATTAAATTCTAATCATTTTCAAAAAGTATTTTTAAAGGTTAAATGTGAGGACGAGAGTTAAGCATTTAAGTTTAATCATATAATCTAAGTCAACAAAGCGAGAGTTTGAGACGAGGGTGTTTAAACGGTTAGTATTTTAATAAAAAGAGTTTCTATAGATTCTATTGTTTTCAAAAAGTGATTTTAGTTTTAACTAAATAGTGAGAGCGTACGTTAAGGTAAAATCATAGTCTATTCAACAGAGCGAGAGTTTGAGAAAAGATTTTTAATCAATAGTGTCTAATGAAAGGACTTATTTTAAAACTAAGCAACCAACGAAGATTTGATTCGCTAATTACGACGAACTACATACCGATATCCGCGTTATTCGATATTTAATCTAGATCCAATTTTAGTTTTACTTTGTCCCCCTAATCATCAAAGTATCATCCGCCTTAGCTTTACGAAGTAACCCTAGAAAAACGGTATATCGATTCATTAAGTCCCTGTGGGATCGATATCTTTTAAAACTACGCGATTAGACTGTGCACTTGCAGTTAATACCCTAATAGACTCATAAAGTCGCGATAAAGTTTTTGGCGCCGTTGCCGGGGACTTTTATTTAGTCGATATCGTAACTCTTCTGTTACGCTGTAGAGACTAAGGCAATTTTTTTTTCTTTTGTCTTTCGTTGATTTGTATGCCACACACTCGCTCACAAGGAGAACCGTATTACTTACGAATCAACGACGTTGAACGATATCTCCGAGTCTTACGACGAATTTGGGAGTATCGTGCTGCAAACAATCTTCCTCCAATCGAAATTCCTGATCTCAAAAATCTTCTTCCTTCGCCGATACCCGAGATGGCAGAACCAGCTCGTGCTCTTCGAGATTACGCTGCTCCATCGCAAGATGAGCCGCATTCGAGTATTGCTCCACCCGCAATTGAAGCAAACAACTTCGAACTTAAACCTTCACTGTTGCAGGCAGTGCAACAAAACCAATTTTCTGGAAATCCTACCGAGGATCCAAACCTTCATTTATCCGTATTTGTTCAATACGCTGATACTGTTGAAGCTAATGGTGTCACTTCAGAGGCAATTCGACTTCGTCTCTTTCCTTTCTCGTTAAGAGATAAAGCTAGAAGATGGCTTCAGTCTTTTCCCTCCAACTCAGTCACCACATGGAATGAGTTGAAGAAAGTCTTTCTTGCCCGATATTTTCCTCCAAGCAAAACAGCTATGTTAAGAGCCCAGATAAATGGATTTAAACAGAAAGATAACGAGTCTCTTTTCGAAGCATGGGAAAGATACAAAGACATGATGAGACTTTGTCCACACCATGGTTTAGAGGACTGGTTAGTAATTCACACCTTTTATAATGGTCTCTTATACAATACAAGATTAACAATAGACGCCGCCGCAGGTGGTGCGCTAATGGATAAACCTTACGCTGACGCTTATTGATAACATGAAATAATATCACATTTTTGGACTCTATTTAATTAAATTATATTATTATTTGATTCGATTTATTTCATATTATTCGGTATTACTTGGTATTTTCCTTTTATTTATTTTAGGTAACACTATTTGAAGCATACGTGAAATAGAAAGAAAAGGAGGTGCAAAAAGAGGATAAAAAAGCAATCCACTAAAGCCCAACCCACAACTACAAGGAGAGGCGCTGTGATGCTGTGACGACCGCCACACAAGGTGTGACGAGCGTCACGCCCTCCTGCTAAGTGTTACGAGCGCCACATAAGGTATGACGAGCGTCACACCCCCATTCCTATATTTTTGGCTTTGACGCGTAACAGAAGCACGTTCACCCTTTTCTTCGCTTGACCAGTTGACGTGTGACGAAAACCTACTGAAGGACTTTGGAAGAAACGGCCACTTGATGGATTGGTATAAATAGGACCAATGGTGGAACCCTGCAGCTCTCTCTCAATTTTCCAGTTTTCGGCACCGTGCATTATTATTTTTTTTCCTGCTTCTTAATTTTCCAGCACTATACTTTCTTAGCAATTTTTATTTCCTTTTCTTTTCTAGTTAATTTCCAAAGCATTGATTTTTTTTTCACACTAGTTTCTACACCGGAAACTATTGTGTAGTTTTTACTGGATCTAACCTTACGTTAGATCATAGTATTTTATTCCTTCGCCTTTATTTTACTGTCTGATCGAAGATTGTGAAGAACAAATCCAACCAGTTTGTGGTGGAGTGTTCAAGCATCGAAGCTAGAGAACAATCAAGATTTCTATTAATATTACAGGTTCATTAATTTATTGTTTTAATTTATATATGCTCTGTACTGCTGTTTATCTATACTGTTTGTCTGATATGGCTGTATTTAAGCATAATTATTGTTTAGGCTTGTTTAGCATATCCAGCTAAATAAACTTAGGTATCGGTATGTAAAGTAAGCGGAATAAAGGAATCAAAACTAAGTTGGTTTAAATTTATTTAAAGATAAAGTCACTCTTTTTATGGTCTCAATTTACAGGGTTAATACCAAAGTTTTTGTACGAGAGTAAAAGACGTAAAGAAGTTAAAATCAATAGAACGACGGTTTGAGTTTTTAATTGGACAGTGTAAATTGGACATTAACTTTAAATCAGGGCGAAAGCAATTTTTAGAGTTAATTAAATTCTAATCATTTTCAAAAAGTGTTTTTAAAGGTTAAATGTGAGGACGAGAGTTAAGCATTTAAGTTTAATCATATAATCTAAGTCAACAGAGCGAGAGTTTGAGACGAGGGTGTTTAAACGGTTAGTATTTTAATAAAAAGATTTTCTATAGATTCTATTGTTTTCAAAAAGTGATTTTAGTTTTAACTAAATAGTGAGAGCGTACGTTAAGGTAAAATCATAGTCTATTCAACAGAGCGAGAGTTTGAGAAAAGATTTTTAATCAATAGTGTCTAATGAAAGGACTTATTTTAAAACTAAGAAACCAACGAAGATTTGATTCCCTAATTACGACGAACTACATACCGATATCCGTGTTATTCGATATTTAATCTAGATTCAATTTTAGTTTTACTTTTCCCCCCCTAATCATCAAAGTATCATCCGCCTTAGCTTTACGAAGTAACCCTAGAAAAACGGTATATCGATTCTTTAAGTCCCTGTGGGATCGATATCTTTTATTACTACGCGATTAGACTGTGCACTTGCAGTTAATACCCCAATAGACTCATAAAGTCGCGATCAAGTTTTTGGCGCCGTTGCCGGGGACTTTTATTTAGTCGATATCGTAACTCTTCTGTTACGCTGTAGAGACTAAGGCAATTTTTTATTTTTTTTTCTTGTCTTTCGTTGATTTGTATGCCACACACTCGCTCACAAGGCGAACCGTATTACTTACGAATCAACGACGTTGAACGATATCTCCGAGTCTTACGATGAATTCGGGAGTATCGTGCTGAAAACAATCTTCCTCCAATCGAAATTCCTGATCTCAAAAATCTTCTTCCTTCGCCGATACCCGAGATGGCAGAACCAGCTCGTGCTCTTCGAGATTACGCTGCTCCATCGTAAGATGAGCCGCATTCGAGTATTGCTCCACCCGCAATCGAAGCAAACAACTTCGAACTTAAACCTTCGCTGTTGCAGGCAGTACAACAGAATCAGTTCTCTGGAAATCCTACCGAGGATCCAAACCTTCATTTATCCGTATTTATTCAATACGCTGATACTGTTAAAGCTAATGGTGTCACTTCAGAGGCAATTCGACTTCGTCTTTTTCCTTTCTCGTTAAGAGATAAAGCTAGAAGATGGCTTCAGTCTCTTCCTTCCAACTCAGTCACCACATGGAATGAGTTGATGAAAGTCTTTCTTGCCCGATATTTTCCTCCAAGCAAAACAGCTATGTTAAGAGCCCAGATAAATGGATTTAAACAGAAAGATAACGAGTCTCTTTTCGAAGCATGGGAAAGATACAAAGACATGATGAGACTTTGTCCACACCATGGTTTAGAGGACTGGTTAGTAATTCACACCTTCTATAATGGTCTCTTATACAATACAAGATTAACAATAGACGCCGCCGCAGGTGGTGCGCTAATGGATAAACCTTACGCTGACGCTTATCAACTTATCGAAAGCATGGCCCAAAACCATTATCAGTGGGGAAGCGACCGAACAATGGTAGAAAAACCTCAAACGAAAACTGGCATGTACGAGATAAGTAGCCTTGATCATGTTAATGCAAAAGTGGATGCTCTTGCCCAGAAAATTGAAAGTTTAAATGTATCACCTCCAGCCACCGTGGTTGCCGTGACTCAAAATTGCGAAGTCTGTGGAATCCAAGGTCACACTCCTACAGATTGTCAACTCCTAACAGGAATCCAAGCAGAGCAGGTGAACTATGATCAAGGAAATCCTTACTCGCATACCTATAACTCAAACTGGAAGAACCATCCTAACTTTTGATATAAGAGTAACAATGCTTTATACGCACCAGGACAAGCTCCCAATCAAGCCCCAACTATACCTCCTGGATATCAAAAGCCGACCCCATCTACGCCTAACAATAACGTTCCTAGGAAATCCAACTTGGAAATCATGATGGAGAACTTCATAGCTTCTCAACAGTAAACCAATAAAGATTTCTTAAACCAGAATGTACACACTAACGAACAAATTAAACAACTAGCAAGTAAAGTAGATGCCCTGGCTACCCATATCAAAATGCTGGAAACACAAATCTCACAAGTAGCTCAACAACAAGCGCCTACTGTTGCCCCAACTGGTACATTTCCAGGAGAGCCCCAACCTAACCCGAAAAGCCACGCTCATGCAATTATATTGAGAAGTGGAACAGAGGTAGAAGGACCATCTGATCCAAGAATTGAAAACCAAAACTCTAAAAAGTCAACTGAGGAAGAAAATAAACCTAAGGAAAAGAAAGAGAGTACTAAGGAAACCATAGAAAAGAAAGAACCCTATGTACCTCCACCGCCTTACAAACCACCTATCCCTTATCCTCAGAGGCTAATTAAAACCAAAGACGCGGGCCAATTTAAAAAATTTGTTGACCTACTGAAACAATTAAATGTCACCATTCCTTTCACAGAAGCTATTACACAGATGCCTTCATATGCTAAGTTCTTAAAAGAAATTCTTTCTAATAAAAGGAAACTTGAAGATAGCGAAACCGTTACACTCACTGCTGAATGTAGCGCTATAATCCAGAATATGCCTCCTAAACTTAAAGATCCTGGTAGTTTCTCTATACCCTGTCACATAGGAAAATTTGTCATAGACAAAGCTTTATGCGATTTAGGAGCCGGTATCAGTGTTATGCCCTTGTCCATATGCAAGAGACTTGAAATAGGAGAATTAAGACCAACTAAAATGTCTGTGCAATTAGCAGATCGTTCCGTTAGATATCCCGTAGGAATTCTTGAAAACGTTCCCGTGCGCATAGGTCAATTCTACATTCCAACCGATTTTATAATTATGGACATAAGAGAAGATGAAGTTACCCCCATTATATTGGGAAGACCATTCTTAGCAACCGCCGGTGCCATCATAGACGTAAAACGAGGACGACTCACTTTCGAAGTAGGAGAAGAGAAAATTGAATTCATTCTTTCCAAATTTTTGAAAGCACCTGCAATAGAAGACACATGTTACTTCAGGGATATCATCGATGAATGCATAAAAGAAACAGAATTAGAAAATGACGAATTGACTGACTGTCGTGTAGAAGACAGACTGAGCCAATGCTTAGCAGTAACATCGGATCCTACGTAATGCCTTAAGAAACCTACCCTCGACCTGAAAACACTTCCCAAAAATCTGAGATATGAATTCCTAGACTCAGAACTTGAACGACCCGTGATAGTCAATGCAGACCTAGGAAAACTCGAAACCGAAAAACTCCTACATATCTTAAGAAAATATCCGACCGCACTAGGATACAACATCACCGATCTTAAAGGGATAAGTCCTTCTATTTGTATGCACCACATCATGCTAGAAGAAGACTGTAAAACTTCTAGGGAACATCAGAGGAGATTAAACCCGATCCTGAGTGAGGTAGTGAAGAAGGAAGTAACGAAGTTATTAGAGGCAAGTATCATATATCCTATATCCGATAGCAAATGGGTTAGTCCTGTACACATAGTACCAAAGAGAGGAGGTATAACAGTTATCGAAAATGAAAAAGGAGAAACTATAACCAAACGAATCAAATCGGGATGGAGAATGTGCATTGATTATAGAAAGCTAAACAAAGCAACACGAAAAGATCATTTTACTTTACCATTCATAGATCAAATGTTAAAACGATTAGCCAAACATTCTCATTTCTGCTATCTGGACGGTTACTCAGGCTTCTTTCAAATACCAATTCATCCTGATGACCAAGAAAAGACAACGTTCACATGTCCTTTTGGTACCTTCGCTTATCGACGAATGGCGTTTGGCTTGTGCAATGCTCCTGCAACCTTCCAAAGGTGCATGATTGCAATATTCGCCGATTTTCTTGAAAACATCATGGAAGTCTTTATGGATGATTTTTCCGTATGCGGACAAAGTTTTGAAGAATGCCTTAAAAACCTAGAAAGAGTTCTAGAACGATGTGTAAAAGTAAACCTAGTACTTAATTGGGAAAAATGTCACTTTATGGTACAAGAAGGGATTGTTTTAGGACACATCATATCAAATAGAGGAATTGAAGTAGACAAAGCCAAAATAGAAGTAATCGAAAACCTTCAACCTCCGAAAACTGTGAGAGAAGTACGAAGCTTCTTAGGACATGCCGATTTTTATCGACGATTTATTAAAGATTTCTCTAAAATAACTAAGCCTCTAACCGGATTATTAATGAAAGACGCTGAATTCATCTTCAACAATAAATGTTTAGAAGCATTTCAAACACTTAAACAAGCATTGATCTCCGCGCCCATAATGCAGACTCCGGATTGGAATGAACCATTCGAAATAATGTGTAACACAAGTGACTACGCCGTAGGCGCTGTTTTAGGACAACGAAAGGATAAAAAAATTCATGTCATATATTATACAAGTAGAACTCTAGATGAAGCACAGATGAATTACGCCACGACCGAGAAAGAACTTCTAGCAGTAGTATTTGCACTAGATAAATTTCGTTCTTACTTGGTCGGAGCAAAAATAATCGTTTACACTGACCACGCTGCCATTAAGTACCTCTTAACAAAAAAGGACGCTAAACCTAGACTCCTAAGGTGGATCTTGTTGTTACAAGAATTTGATTTGGAAATCAAAGATAAAAAAGGAACTGAAAACGTAGTAGCAGATCACCTTTCTATACTCGAAAATATGGAACCGGAAAGAACATCGATCAATGATGACTTCTCGTACGATAAACTCATAGCTAATTTGGAAGAAAATAGAGCTGATGAACGGGTAGAGACCACCTTGGATGTATGCGTTACACCATAGTACGCCGACTTTGTCAATTATTTAGCCGTCGGAATGGTTCCACTTGATTTATCCTACCAACAAAAGAAACGATTCTTCCATGACATAAAACATTATTATTGGGACGACCCTTTACTTTTCAAAAGAGGCCCCGATGGTATCTTCCGTCGGTGTATACCTGAAGAAGAGATAGAAAGTATAATCCAACATTGTAATTCCGCTCCTTATGGTGGACACGCAAGTACATCCAAGACCTGCTCTAAAATCTTACAAGCCGGTCTTTATTAGCCAAACATATGGAAGGATGTGCATGATGCTGTCAAGAAATGTGATAGATGTCAACGCACAGGAAACATATCTAGACGTGACGAGATGCCACAAAAGGGCATCTTGGAAGTAGAGATTTTCGACGTGTGGGGAATAGATTTCATGGGACCTTTTCCACCTTCTTTCGGTAACAAGTACATACTCGTAGCGGTTGACTACGTATCAAAATGGATTGAAGCTATAGCTTCTCCAACAAACGACACACAAGTAGTAACTAGACTCTTTAAGAATATAATCTTTCCAAGATTTGGTGTCCCAAGAATAGTAGTCAGCGATGGTGGATCGCATTTCATATCTAAGATACTCGAAAAACTATTGTTTAAGTATGGTGTAAAACATCGAGTAGCGACACCTTACCATCCTCAAACCAGTGGGCAAGTGGAAGTGTCTAACAGAGAAATTAAACAGATATTGGAAAAAACAGTCGCCACGTCAAGAAAAGACTGGTCATCAAAATTACCTGAAGCTTTATGGGCTTATCGAACTGCTTACAAAACTCCCATAGGAACAACCCCATTTAGGCTTATTTACGAAAAATCTTGCCACCTCCCGGTAGAATTAGAACATAAGGCCTATTGGGCTATTAAAACTTTAAATTTAAACTATAAGGCCGCCGGTGAAAAGCGAATCCTTGATATAAACGAATTAGAAGAACTTAGACAAGACGCATACGAAAATGCCAGAATCTACAAGGAAAGAACGAAAAAATGGCATGATAAGCGCATATCAAGGAAAACTTTCAAACAAGGCGATGTAGTCCTTTTGTTTAACTCTAGACTTAAGTTATTCCCAGGAAAACTACGCTCAAGATGGTCAGGCCCTTTCCAAGTCACTAATGTTTTCCCTAGTGGAGCAGTGGAAATTAAAGGAAAATCTATGGAAACATTTATCGTAAACGGGCAGCGTCTGAAACATTATCACTATGATGAAAACAATGAAGACTCGCAAATCCTGAAATTAGACGTATTGTCTCCTAAATCTATAGATTAACATTTACTAGTTTTATGTCGAGCTTGCGACATTAAACAAAGCGCTTCGTGGGAGACAACCCACAAAATTTTACTATCTTTTCTTTGATTATTCTTTTGATTTTATTTAGTATTCATTCTTCACTTATTTTATTTTATAAAACTTTTCTTCTTTTCTTCTTTCGGCATCTGGCCAAATCCTGACTAAATTCTGGTTTTTCTTTTCTTTAGTTAACACTAACCTGATGGGACAAATTGATCGTATGGGTATCAAATTCAGAGGGAGAGCTCAAAGACAAAAATTTGAAGAACTTTCTGAGAGAGAGATGCACCCAACCTTCTATGCTGATGAAGATGCAATGATCGTACTTGGGCTAAGAGATAGTGTCATGTATCTGCTGAATAAAATAGGGTGGGAAACCACTCCTATTTGCAGACAATTTGTTACTTACCGAAGGCTAACTCTAGAATTCCTTAGCTCCCTGATCTATTTACCAAACCATGGAAAAGGAATAAACCGAGGTTTCATTCAATTCAGGATGTTCAATATGGAGTATCAGTTTAACATTCAAGAGTTTACTAACCTTTTAGGGTTCCCTACCTCTTTTGATACATTCACCATGAGCCAAGAAGACCTTTTTGAATATAGAGAGCTTGAACATTTTTGGGGAAGTTTGACGGGTAATGACGACCCTGAGGAACATGAGTTTCTCTCTGGAAACATACATAACTCGGCTTTTCGCTATTTCCACAAAATCCTAGCACACACTCTTTTTGGAAAGAGATCAAAGATTACCACAGTATCACGTGATGAACTCTTCATAATATTCGGTGCTTCCCAGAACCGTCCAGTGAATGGTGCCACATATATGTTGGCGAGTTTCGACCGCCTTATTCAAGCTGACCGTGCACCGATTCAAATAGGAGGATTGATAACCATGATTGCCAATGCTATTGGATTGCGCCAACCCATGCTTGACTCGAACCCTTTCTGTGGCATCGAGTCTATGAACATACATTTCCTTTTCAACACTTTATTTATCAGAAATCTGGGACCTGAAGAGTTTGAATTAATAATTAATAACCAAGTTGTTTACCTATTCACAATGCCTAGTCCGATGACTAGTGTTCATGACCGAAACAATTGGCTTTACAACCTGGATGGAATACCTTCTCCTGTTAGATCTGTTGAATCCATCCAAGACTATGAGATTTGTGACGACCAGATTCCTTATGCTGAGTCTGATCCACAGACACCAACTGGTTACCACAATGCAGCCTCTCCACCTCATCCTATCCCGTCAGCAGAATCAGCAATACCAGATCTTAGACATCATCTACCCGGAAATGATTATAATACCGTTATTCAAGCTTTGATGTCAGAACAAGCTGCCATGAGAGAGGAGTTAAATATGATGGGACATGAAATTCTGCAATACATGAGCACTATGACAAATCATTTTCTCGAGTTGGACCGCCGTGTCAATGCCTTTGCTCCTCCGGCCAGAGATCCTGCAAATGGCTAGAAGTTTTTAGTTAATTAGTTTTAGTTTTAGGGAATCTATAGTTTCGTTTAACATTGTTTTAATCTTAGTATTTGTTTTTCCATGTTTTCTTTTACCTTCAAATGTTACATTATGTTTATTTTATGAAGCTATTGCGTTATTGGTTCAATTTTATTTTATTTTGATTTATGCAATATCTACAATTATCAATAATGATATTTACTGTATGCTACTTACATAGCCTATTAGAGAAAAATATATATACACTATGGTGTGTAGTAGAGTAGCATGCATGGCAGTTCAAAAATATAACAATAGCAAAATATAATAAACATAAACAAAACAAAATAAAAACAATAAAATAATAAAAACAAATTAGGAAGCACCCACGTAAGTGACCGTTGCAAGCTGACTGGTGTGACGAGCGTCACACAAGCCATCACGGTCGTCACGCAAGTGCATGTGACGCCCGTAACACCTTCTGTCACGAGCGTGACAGCTCCAGAATAGGTGAACGTTGGTGACCGTTGGGGACACGACCGTTACCCCCCACCTTTTTATTTTCCCCATTCATTCACCTCTTTACTCCACCCCACTCACATTCCTCCACATTTATTTTTCTCTCACCCACTCCTCTTCCAACTTCCAAAAACTTTTCCTATAAATACCTACACTCCATTTCTCCCTAAACCACATCATTCCAACAAACCACTCTATACAAATACATTTGCACCCTCTTTCCTTCTTTCAACCCACCTATCAGTATGGCGGAAAACCAACAATTTGGAAATATCATCTTCCGATCCGAAGATGATAACTATCAACGAGAGCAATTCGATCGGTTTCAACAACGAGGTGTCATCTCTACCAGGTATCCTGATTTAAATTCTTTACAAGAATTAGGATTACTTCAAGGTGTGCAATGGATGCTTTGGCTTGCTGATTTAACCTTTCTTTGCACACACAATCAACCTACCTACCCATCACTCACCTTAGAATTTTTAAGTTCTTATTCATACACCACTCCAACCGGTGAAGACGAGTACTTAACCGGTGCCGCAACTTTCCGCATGTTCAACACCGAGTATTCACTATCCCAGGATTAGTTGAGTGCCATGTGTAACACCTCAAAATTTGCCCTCTTCTCTTGGGACTAGCATATCATTTTGCATATCATTTTAGGTCATTAGGCATTGCATATTGCATATCATGTGGTTACATTGTGCAAGTCATACTCCTAAGTCTTGATCAGAAGATGAAGAAGTCAAAGTGCAAGCCTAGGGTTTATTGACTGATCATGGGCCATCTGAGGATTGGGCTGTGAATTAGGGTTTCATGATTCTCAATGGATGTTGGTCTTCATCTTGATTGCAATGATACATCATCATCATCATGGTTGGTTATCATCATAAGAATCAAGTGTTGAAGCAGATTCCTTGAGATTAGGGTTTTGACCACTGGTCAACCCTAATCAGTTGTATTGGGCCAATCAGGGCATAATCAGGAGATGAGGTTTATGATGGATATGGGGTTCATTATGTGATTATTTTGTGCTAATTGAGGCTAGGGTTTCATCCTTGGGCCATTTCATCAGAGGATTGGAGCTCAGATTGATCTATGCATTGCCAGATTCGTCTGTCAGTTGAAAAAGTCAACTGTGGTCAACTGTACATGATTTGATGGATTTGGAGGTGGAAATGAGTTGGATGCACTTCATTCATGTTGGAACAAGTGTTATTTGACATCTCAAAGCTTAAGAATGGAGAAAATCAAGTCAGGACAAAAACTGCCAAAAATAGAAAGTGACTTGTAATTGAAGTTTCCAAAAATGGAAAGTTTTTGACCTCAAGACCACGTGTCCAAAGAAGCTTCAAATGAAAATTTGTTCAACATGAAAGTTGTAGATCTTGTTCTTACCTTTCCAAAAAGTCCAAGAACTTGAAAATCCCATGTATGGTTGGAAAGTTATGGCTCAGTGAATTTCAGAAATAACCCATAATCAGGAGGCCATAACTTCCACATGGTTTGTCCAAATTGCAAGTTCTTTATATGCACAAACTCCATTTGACATGTACTTTCATGGTGCATAATTGGATTTTTCCAAAAGTGGTCAATGCAAAAAGTCAAATTTCGAATGGACAGTTAAATGAACCAGGGGCAAAATTGTCCAACTTGTGAAATAATTGGAATTTTTGAGTGGGGATTTTTGCTACACCTCACAAATGGTATCTGAAATTTGTTGGAATTATCATTTCATGGCAAAGGCTTGTAATTTGAGAATTGGCTTGAAAAATGAAAGTGCAAAATTGGACATTAAGCTACCACATGGTGAATTTCAAAAATACTCATCCAATGAGAGTGGGGCAAGTGGCAACAGCTCACACATGGCATTTGGAAGGTGTGTGAGCTGTCAATGAGGTGGCAATGAGCTGGCATATGAAATTCCTTTTTTGCCCTCACTTGAAATTAACCAATTTCACTAATCATCTCCAAATGGTTGATTAAACATGTTTAGGTGGTAATTAAGTATTGGTATATAATCTTAATCACTTTCTAAGCATAACAGAAAATCACATTCCCCAAAATTGGATCTCAAACTTTCCAAATTCTCTCAAATCCTCAAGAACACCAAAACCTTCAACTTCATCAAGCTTCATCAAATCTTGATCAATTTTCGAGATTCCTTTTGCTGCCACTTCCTCTAATCATTATCATCAACTGTTTTTGGAGATTGAAGGAAAAAGAGCATTGAATCGTGACTGTCTCATATGGAGCATCCATGGTGAATTGAAGAATTCAAGCACTAGGAATGAAATCAGTGGAATCTAGGCTTTGCATCTCATTTCCTCGAGCATATAGTGCAACTGTTTGGAGCTGAATCGCGCAAAGGTCATCAATAGCATCACTGCCATAACAGGTGCCTCAAAATTCGATCATCATGATTCGCTTAATGCTTGTGTGAGTTCTATAGGTCATGCTATGTAGAGCATCGTGATGCTTTTAGATTTGCAAATGATGAACTGTAGGCTGAGAAATCTAGGTTTGAAGTTTCGATCCAAAACCCTAACATGATCGATTCGTGTGAAATAGCAACTGTTAGGTTAATTCGAGTTCGTATTTGGATTGTGCATGTTCATACGGTTCTAACGAGTACTCATTTGCGCATTTTAGTGTTGGTTTGGAAATTCCATGTTCTTGCGTGTTCTGGTGATTTCTGATTGGAAACGACGATAAACTTGTGTTTGATCCAGATTTCCATTCGAATTTTTGAACTCGGTGTTTCCCGCTCCCGCCTTAACTAATTACAGAAATGCCATTACTAAATTTTAATTAATTAAAAATTCTAAAAAATTCATAACACCTTAGAAAATTCACCAAAAATCATAGAAAAATCAGAAAAATGTGGAAATTTTTATGTTGACTTTGTTGTTGACTGTAGGATTTATTTGACTCATTTTTGAAGGTTGTGCATGGTAGGAAGTATGTTTGACTTAGGTTTGTTTCACATGTATGTAAATTTGATACACTTTGCCATTTTGTTCATGAAATTCTCATGGTTGCAAATAAATTCTTGAAATTTTTTGTGATGATTGTTGACTGGTTGATGCTTATTTACATATAGATTTCATGAATTTTTGATGCCTGGCCATTGAGTTATGAATTTTGGAACTTAGGTGTGACAATTTGTGTCACACCTCATTATGTCAATTTGCTGGATTTTTTTGAGTGACCTATACTTGTTGGATTAATGTGAAATTTTGCATGATGGTTGATTAACATGTTAAGATGCTATGTGAATTTTTGTGGAATTTTATGTGGCATTTTCAATTTGATTTCCATTTTTCATCTCTGTTGGTCAAATGTGCAAGCTCATGTGACATATGTTGGTAGATCTTTTGTGAAATGCTCATATGGTATTGAATGATCATGAAATTTGGTAGGCTTGTAATAGACACATGATGTGACATCCCTGTTTTGGTCTCATCCATTTCTTTATTGTTTTCATTGAGTTATGAATTTTTGAAGTGGAAGCATGTGTTGATGTTGTGATTTGGAGCATATAATTGTGTCTGTTTTTGTTGATTTTCATTGACATAGTTCCATTTGCCCAATTAAGCTGAAATTTGGTGTGCCATACCTGGATTAGGTCCTGTTTAGGTGTAATTTATTTGAGAATTTTTGGAAGTGTTTTGATGTGGATTTGAATGCAATAGTTCTGTTTGCATGTTTGGTGCTTCATTTGAACTAGTTTGGATTGTTTTGTGCATAACATGAACATGATGAATGATATAAACATGAGACTAATTGTGTTGGCTCTTGTTTGACATTAATTTGACTTTGGTTGGTGAATACCGTGCTGTTTAGGAATTTTTCTTGCCTTTGGACCCTAGGCTTAGCCTAGTGGTCTTGTTGCTAATGTTTGCTTGATTTTTCAGGATGAATAACATAAGGCTCATGGAGAATGATCCAAGTTGATTCAATTGATGTTGTTTGATGTTTGTACACTAACATAACATTGTTTTGTAGGTTGTGAAGTTTGGGCTTGAACTTTGAGCTTGCTTTGTTGTGCATTGAGCTGTATAGATTAATTGGTTGATACTTGCTGTTTAGTTTTGTCTGTCTGAGTACTAACTGTGTTTGACTGTTTCCAGGTACTTTTAGTTGCTCAGTTCCTTGTGAACTTTTGCTTTGCTTTGCTTAAGCAACTTGCATTGAGGTATAACTTCCTAACTTCATGTAGTCTGGAGACCCGGCTGTTACCGGGCCGGGAAAATAAATGTCTGAAGTCCTCCTTAAGAGGCGATGATTGTGATTGTTTAATTTTGTGCCTAAGCAGGTGAAAGTCCTCTAAAGAGGCAATTGGTGGAAGTTAGGGATAAGCGATCTATCCCCCACTATTCAGTTGAGTCTTCTCCTTGCTCCCATTACATGGTTGTAGCATTGAGATTACAAGCCCAAGATCCGTGCAGTGCACATTGTGTCAGAGTCTCTGAGTATAGAAGGGTTCCCCCATTCTGGACCCATGCTCATTTGTCAGAAGCTCTCCCTGGTCAGGGATAAGAGCTGTGAGGTCTGATCCTCACTTCACCTTTCATCTGCTTCACCTTAGCCTCGTAATGGCAAGGTTAAGAGCAAACCCAGCCCGTACAGACGACTCGCTTCGGCAGTCAAACCTATTGTGTGAGCCCCTTGTTTGGCTATAGTGCGTGCTATGTGGATATCTGATTGACGTGCTTGTTTGAGATGCTTGTTCTCATTTGATGTATGCTTATATTCTGTATGCTTGTGTGCTTGCTTCTTTCCTGGATAGGAGTAGTTTGCTTATGCAAGTATGATAGAAAACTGAACTTAGGGCAACGATGCATGACAACACTAGGCTCGAGTCCAGCTCCCTAGTAGTATGTCTTTCCCTGGTTTCTGGCTAGTAATTCAGTCCCTTTCAGGGGAACTACATCGCCCTGATCCTCGTTCCAGACGAGGTATGTAGGCAGGGGGTCGTGCGAGACCTCTCCGGGCAACCTTTTTCTTTTTTGCGTGTGTTTGTTTGTTATCTGATTGTGTTTTGGTTCGGATGCCGACGTAAGCCCAGTGATTGGCTGTCGGGCTCCACGTTTGCCGTTTTGTGCGTGTTTTGGTTCGGATGCCGACGTAAGCCCAGTAATTGGCAGTCGGGCTCCACGTTTGCCCTTTTGAGTGTGTTTTGGTTCGGATGCCGACGTAATTCCATCCAGTGGTTGTCGGGCTCCATGTTTGCCACCCTTGCTTGTTTGTTTGTTTTGTGTTGTTTGGCGTGCGTAAGCCGAACTACAGTGGCTCTGATTCTTGTTCCAGACAAGATATGTAGGCATAGGATGCGATGTCCTATCGAGCTCCCTTCTCTTAACCCCACCTGCGTTCCCTGTGTGTGTGTGATGTTTAGCAACCTTTTCTTATTTTAGAACGTGGATCCCGTCGAGTACGACGGACGTGAGGGGTGCTAATACCTTCCCCTTGCGTAACCGACTCCCTTACCCTTTCTCTCTGGTCGCGAGACCATGTTCTTTCCAGGTTTCTCTGAGCGTTTCCTTTCCCTATTTTGGGATAAATAACGCGCAGTGGCGGCTCTGTGTGTTTTTATTTGAGTCTCGCCGGTTGATTTTTTCGCAGGATGCGACAGCTGGCGACTCCACTGGGGATATACGAGATGTAGACCTATGCTGGTCCATCGTCCCTAAGCGAGTCCTTCCTAGCGTTCTAGGATAGTTTAGGTTGCTTGTTTTGTGTGATTTATTGCATTTATTATTCTAACCAGTGTGTATCTATATTTGCATTAATATTTGCATGCATCATACTATCATGTTGTTGCCGTCCTCTGTGCAGGTGGTTCCTCTGTTTGGGGTGGGTGTTCTGAGTGGGGCTAAAACCCAGGCCCGAGTATACACCTAGGATTAGCGTGGTCTCGCGTCGCTCACATGTCGGTTGGGCATGATGTTGCGATGTGACATACCACAAGCCGGACGAGGTTCATCTGAGAAGTGCTCTTCCAGTGGGGTTTTCCACTTTGGTTGGGTTATCTCTTTTGAGCTGTTGACTCTGGTGACCGATCATTTCCCGGATCTTTGGTTTAGACGATCTCAGGAGAGCTGCAATGGCACACCCGAAAGGGCAAACCCATTGAGTATCTCTGCCCGATTGTCGAGACTATTATCCGCCTTAGGATAACCTGTTTAGAATTTACCTGTGAGGGGAGGGTTGATTATTTCA
Source organism: Lathyrus oleraceus (assembly GCF_024323335.1). NCBI lineage: Eukaryota > Viridiplantae > Streptophyta > Magnoliopsida > Fabales > Fabaceae > Lathyrus > Lathyrus oleraceus. Next base: position 249,440,522 of record NC_066582.1, on the reverse strand, counting down.
GATGCATTGCTCAGATGGTGACTTTTTGTTCCGTGGATCAGAGTCCTATTTATAAGTCGGATTTATGGTCATTTATCGCCGAGACGCCGGAGTGCTGTCCGTGATTTATCAGTGGGGATCCGTTTATTTCAGGATTCCCCGGGCCGTGTTATTTATCAGTGGGGATCCGTTTATTTCAGGATTCCCCGGGCCGATTCAGATGATGAGGGGTATCTGCTCAGAGATTGATGATGATGATGATGATGATGTATCTGTCTTCCGTTTATTTCGGAACCCTTGAGTTGGATTTATGATTACATATTCCTCAGATGGTTGTGATCGGTTCAGAGGTCAGGGCTGTGCTTCAGTGCAACAGATGATCAGAGGACTTGGAGGATGGCACAATGCATTGCATACATCTGCATCATTCTCATTTGGCATTCATCTGCACTCAAACTCACGTCTAGCCATATGGGGAGTATTATTGATTGAGAATCTGGTTGAGAGACATCTTGAATTTCAGAATATGGATGTCAAAATGTTGTCTGTCTCGATGAAATCAGAATCAAAGGACAGAAGCTTCCTCATATGGATAGACGTTGCATTCATGCATATTAACCTGTTTGCTGTTTTGCAGGAATCATTGCTCGTGCTCGCAGAACTGTACCTTTGCGCTCAACCCGTCCTCACAGATACTTCACCAGACGCAATACTCCCAGACTAATGGATCTCCCAAACACAGATCTCCTCGAGCTGAAGGACAAGATGACTGAGCTGATCAACATCATGCAGGGTTTTGCAATTGATCAGAAAGCTCTGGCAGGCAAAGTTGAAAAGCTCGAGCGGGCTTCTGCAGCAAACAGTGGGGTTAACTTGGATGGAGTCTCCAACCAGAGGCAAGGGTCCCGCGACGGCAGAAAGAGGACAACCATTGGTGTGGTGAATAATGCTGGTGCTGGTGGCCAACCGGGGCAGAATCTGAAGGATAATTTTGTGCCTCCATTCTATGACTTCGATGAAGATAGGGAGGAAGACCGAGAAGCTGATCAATTCTCCATGCTGAATGAGCCACTTGGTCAATATGGTGCCCAACCACAGAATAAGGAGATTCAGTTACTGGCAGAGAAGGTAAGGGCTCTGGAAAGCCATGCTACTCCGGGATTTGTCAACATGTCCAACATGGGGCTGGTCGAGGGGATTGTGATCCCCCAAAAGTTCAAAGCGCCCGCGTTTGACAAATACAATGGGAGTTCCTGCCCGGAAACTCATCTTCAGGCCTTTGTCCGCAAGATCTCTGCGTACACAACAGATCAAAAGCTTTGGATGTACTTCTTCCAAGACAGTCTGTCTGGAGGATTCTTGGAGTGGTACACCAAGCTGAAATCTGCTGACATCGAGAGCTGGCAGGATCTGGGAGATGCATTCTTTAAACAATATCAGTTCAATGCTGATATGGCCCCGAGTCGTACCCAGCTGCAGGGTATGTCTCAGAAAAATAGTGAAGGGTTTAAAGAGTATGCACAACGGTGGAGAGAGTTGGCTGCCAGAGTTCAACCCCCTCTAGTGGACAGAGAGATGTCTGATCTCTTCATGGGTACCCTGCAGGGGGTTTTTGCCGAAAGAATGGTGGGCTGTCCGGTAACCAACTTTGCAGACATTGTGGTGGCTGGGGAGAGAATCGAAAGTTGGCTAAGAATGGGGAAGATACAAGGTAATGCTTCGTCATCAGGGTCGAAAAAGCCATTCGGGAACGGTCAGCGCAAGAATGAGGGTAATACCAGTGCGGTCTACGCTCAGAGAGGACCCAGTAGGGATCGTTACTTCCAGCACACCGCTGCGGTAACTATTCCTGCTGACAATCAGCCTGCACAACAGCAACAGCAGCGTCAGCCGTTTCAGCAGAGGTCTCAGAGGGTAGGATATCCAGTCAGGAGGAGGATGAGTGATCGGCATTTTGACAGGCCGCCTGTGACATACTCTGTCCTATTGAAAAAGTTGAAAGATATGGGGCTGGTACAGTTGAGGACTTTGGCGCCTATGGGACCTGATCAAAGGCCAGCCAATTTTGATGAAAATGTCAAATGTGAATTCCATTCGGGTGCTCCCGGGCACAGTGTAGAGGACTGCAAAGCTTTTAAGCACGTAGTCCAAGACCTGGTGGATTCAAAAGCAATCAACTTTGCTCCATCTCCCAACGTTAATGCCAATCCCATGCCGGCACATGGTCAGGTGATGGTGAGTGCAATTGCTGAAGATTCGGATCACGCCTGTGCAGTGGGTGGAGAGGATGACAGTGACTGCAAGTTTGATGGTTGGATAAAGCCGTGCGCACCAGGGATGGGAATCCAGAACTGGAAGGCCTAAAAAAGATCATCGCTGTTACTCATCCGGAAGAGTAATGATTTCTGTTTTCAGTTGTTATCTGCATGAAAGCCATACGTGTTGCCCGACACGTATTGGTTCATTGTAAGGGCCACCTCATGTTTAAATTTGCATTTTCTGCATCATTAATAAATGGATGTTTTTCAGTCAAAAAGCGGTGTTCCCTGTTTTTCATTTATTTTTGCAGTTTAAAAACAAATAAAAATGGCAATGTTTATTTTCATTTTTCTCTTTTTTGATTTGTCTCGTTCCGAATTCAAAAATAATTCTCCGGATCTCGTTGATAACAATTTGGTTACACCTCATATGACTTCGACAATCCGAGCAATCAGGCTGAAGAAGAAGGCGAAGAAAATTGTGATCTGCTGGAATATTAGCCAGGTTGTTAAAACAAGAGGAGAAGGTGATTCAGCCGCTCGAGGGCGATGCGAGATTGTTACTCCAAGCCCCGCCGAGGTCAGGGAGGAAAAAAATTGGGGCCGCTTCGGAGGCAAGTCGAGAGCAGAATGGTAGTCCTGTTGAAGGGACATGTGGATACCTTCGCCTGGTCATGTCAGGATATGCCAGGGTCGGATACCGATGTCATTGTGCACAAGCTGCCATGGAGAGAAGATTGTCCTCTAAAGAAGCAGAACGCCAGTGCCTGTATCAGAGAGCCATGGTGACTTTGTTTCATGATATGATTCATCATGAAGTTGAATGTTATGCTATGACATGATAGCAAAGTCCCGAACAGGAGAGGGGCATCTGGCAGACCGGGCCAAGCTGTTGAACTGGTTGAGACAATTCAAACTGAGGTTGAATTCAGATAAGTGCACTTTCAGAGTGCGGGCCGGTAAGCTGTGGGGTTCGTTGTAAGGGAGGAATCGAGGTTCATCCTGCTAAAAAAAAAAAATGCCTGAACCGAGAATGGAAATAGAGGTTCGTGGTTTCATAGATAGATTGAACTACCTGTCATGGTTCACATCTCGTCTAACAGCCACGTGCGAACCTATATTCAAGATGTTGAAAAAAAAAGAGATCAAACGGTCAGGTGAAATAATGATTGCCAAAAAGGGCATGGAAAAAATAAAAGAATAAGTTGCAGGAACCTCTGATTCTGATACCTCCTGTGGAAGGAGCGACTGTTAATCTGTACTTGACGGCCTTCGAGGGGTCTACGAGGTGTATTGGGGCAGCATGACGAGTCTTGTCGAAAAGAGCATGCAATTTACCTTAGCAAAAAGTTTACCGACTGTGAAACAATACATTCACTGTTCGAGAAAACTTGATGTACTTTGGCATAGGCTGCTCGCCGACTGAGACAGTATGCTGATTCATACCACTTTGTGGATTTCCGAGATGGATCCGATCGAGTATGGGTTTGAGAATCCAGCATCGACCGGACGGGTTGTGAAAAGGCGAAAGAATGTTGACTGATTTGTGACACTCTCAGAAAGCAATCAAGGGGTGTATTGTCTGATTACATCGCTCCGCAACCTATTGATGATTGTCAACCGATGAAGTTTGAGTTCCCTGATGAGGACATCTCGAGGTGCTCTGATCGAAAGATTGAGAGTAGCCGATCCCGGAGGAGGGGCCTGACCCTGAATCCGAACGGATTCTGATGTCTGATGGGGAGGTTAAGGTGAATGAGCTTTCGTTGCCCGGATAACGTTGGAATGCACTGACGGTGTGATTGTGCAGAAAATGGTGGTAACCTGTAAAGACTGGCATGAGATGTTGCCGTTTGCGTTGCATGGGTATCGAACGTCGGTACGCACATCTACTGGGGCAACGCCTTTCTCATTGGTATATGGGATGGAAGCTGTATTACCTGTTGAGGTCCAGATTCCCTCTTTGAGAGTCCTGATGGACGTAAAGGTGCAAGAGGCTGAATGGGTAAGGACCCGGTACGAAGAATTGAGCCTGATCGAAGAAAAGAGGCTAGCAGCCATCTGTCATGGGCAGTTGTACCAGCAAAGGATGAAGCGTGCTTTTGACAAAAAGGTACGACCCAGGGTATATCACGTGGGTGATATGGTGCTGAAAAGGATCCTTCCTCCTCAAAACGATCGAAGGGGCAAATGGACACCCAATTATGAAGGTCCATTCGTGGTCAAGAAGGTTTTCTCTAGTGGAGCCTTGTTGTTAACGACCATGGATGGTGAGGATTTTCCATCCCCTGTGAATGCGGACGCAGTTAAAAAAAATACTTCGTATGAATTGACCCGCTGGACGAAAAGAATAAAATAGTCCAGGCAAAAATGGGCATCCCGGCGAACCAAAAACAGAAAGAAAGGTTCGGGCAAAAATTAGGGATAAAATGAAAAATGTACACCCGGCAAGTCGAAAACCTGAAAAGGCGACTTGGGCAAAAAGGGGCATCCCGGTGGACTGAAAACCCGAAAGGGCGGTCCAGGCAAAAGAGGGATTGGAACGAACAACTGCGTCTGGCATGATCATCTTCGCTTTGGTTAAAGCATCATGGATAATACCCGGTAGGGATCAATCGGAATCGTCTTGTTCAGAAGGCAGAAAAGCACGGAGAGTCTGAGGACATATGGGGTGTAACCGAGTTGGAACTCGATGAGATTACGGGTTTCACATTGCCATTAGGATAGATTTTTCCTTTTGAGAGCAATTACCTCTTTTCAGGAATTGCTTCCTTTTGTATTGCTCAATTTGAGCCACACACTTTTCCAATCAATAAAATGTACATTCAGTCAAATAATTTTGTTTTTGTTTTTCATTACCGCTTTGATTGCAAAAACATCCAAATATTTTTGATAACGAATCTTGCATTTTAAGACATACAGGTCCCTTCCAATGCATGTTTATGAGATTGAAAGCTTGAAATCTTATTTGGAAGGTTGAGTGACCCAAGTGTTGAAATCTTGACACGCCTGGGGCACGGTTTTATCTGACGATCTGTTTTGCAGGAACAGTTAGATATTCTTCACCCACTTGCAGGTTTGATGTGGAGGCTTTGTAACAGATCCCCAGAGAGTTCGCTCAGGAACGAATGTATGAAAGAATGACGAAGAGGCGTTGAGGCGTACGACGATCCTTGATGATAATCAAGAAGACTCTTCAAAGTCGGAAGACTTGGAAGTATGTAATTCCCCGCAGAGTCCGACCAAGGACGAGTGCATGGGTAGAGAAGCGAGAAGAGACGTCGAGACGTCCGACGACCTTTGGAATTAATCAAGAAGACTCTTCAAAATCGGAAGATTGAAATTTCTGTATAGCCCCCATGAGTGCGCTTTCCGTCGAGCACGGAGCGATTGGGAATACAAGATGATGGAGCAGAAAAGGTCCAGACGAGTCTGGGAATTCTCAAAAGTGGAAAGCTGATGTGAGTATTGGAGGTAGATACCGTGGTTCGACGAGTCGATGGGTGTTGTACCAACTTTTCTCATTTTCCAGCTAGGTCCCCAAGCAGAATCGGAGGACCAACTCCCTAGCAGATCCAAGGTCTGTGGACTTCCCTAACCGAGTCTGAAGGTTGCTAGTCCCCGAGCGGAGCGGGTTTCAATGATATATATCTCCAGCAGTGTTCATCCTACCAGTGGATTGAACAAGTTCCCGTAGCGGACTGATATCTGCATCCCCAGCTGAGTTGATTCTGCCTATGGATTGCATGGGTTGTCCCCAGCGGAGTGGCATTCGTTTCCCTAGCAGGGTCAGGATGGTTATCCCCAGCAGGTGTCAAATTGATGTTTTCCCCAGTCTCAGGCCTGGAGGTGGCTGTTTCCCAGCAGAGTATCTGTGAGCATTTCCCCAGTGAAGTCAACAGGTATCTGTGAGGGTTTCCCGAAGCGGAGGCAGGATTGATATCCTCAGCAAATCGAAGACTGTTATATCCCCACAGAGCGTTGGTGGTGCTTATCCCCAGCAGTTTCTCGAGAGGATTGGGTGCAAAGGAGGTTCTTCCCCAGCAAGGGTTACCTTTTCCCAGCAGCAGTGTTATTCCCCAGCAGGGTGGAGTTGGAGCAATGACGAGTTCCTCAGAGAGTGTCTCGTGCTCCCCAGCAGAATCCCTTAAGGGGGATACTTTTTATGCATTCATCATGTAGCGTAAGCATAGCATATTGCATAGAAAAATAAATCGCGTAGCATTTCCATAATTATGGAGCATTACGCAGAAAAAGATCATGCATCATTGTTGCAAGCATAGAGCTAGTCTCAAGCCGTGGTTACCGTTTGAGAGGTGGTTGTGCCAGAAAGCGAGGATGTTACTCTGTGGAGTTTAGCATCACGGCGTCAGATCAACAATGTTCCCCAGTAGTGCGATATTGGAGGAAATGTTTCCGTCGGACAGAGATGGAAATAAAATCAGAGGACGTTACGCGATCAGCGCGATTCAAGCCGTGGTTACCGCTTGAGGGTTGGTTTTATCAGACAGTGAAGGTGTTACTCCGAGGAGTCTAGCATCATGGTTTTAATCAAGGATATTCCCCAGTAGTACGATACTGGAGGGTAAGTTTCTGTCGAGCAGAGATGGGAATGTTAATCAAGAGAGTTTCGGGGTCCAAAAAGAAAAACAAGAAAGAAGATAATCCCCAGCTAAACGCGAAGTGTTTGTCTTCCAGGGTTGAATAGAGAGCAGTCGGCTCAGGGCTTGTCATCCTCATCATGGGTCGTTGTGGCACTCCGGCCAGTTTCCGATTTCCAGATCGAAGAAGTTCTCAACCATCAGGACGAAGAACTTGCGGCAATCCGGCCAGTTTCCGATTTACAGATCGAAGAAGTTTCCGATTTCCAGATCGAAGAAGTTTCCGATTTCCAGATCGAAGAAGTTTCCGATTTCCAGATCGAAGAAGTTTCCGATTCCCAGATCGAAGAAGTTCTCCACAATCAGGACGAAGAACTTGCGGCAATCCGGCCAGTTTCCGATTTCCAGATCGAAGAAGTTTCCGATTTCTAGATCGAAGAAGTTTCCGATTTCCAGATCGAAGAAGTTTCCGATTTCCAGATCGAAGAGGTTCTCAACAGTCAGGACGAAGAACTTGTGGCATTCCGTCCAGTTTCCGATTTCCAGATCGAAGAAGCTCATGATGATTAGATCGATGCAGCTTGCGGCAATCCGGCCAGTTTCCCGGTATCCAGACCGAAGTGGTATCCATACCGAAGAGGTGTCCAGACCAAAGTGGTGTTCAGGCCAAGAAAATGAAAAAAGAAGAGAAAATTCCGGGGTTCAAGAAAATGAAAAAGGAGAGCGGGGTTCAAATGCAGAGATCCGAGGATCGTTAGCGCAGAAAATTCCGGGGTTCAAGAAAATAAAAAATAGAGAAAACCTTGGGGTTCAAGAAAAGCAGAAAAAGAGAGAATAATGATCCCGAGTGGATGTGTGGTGTTCAGGCCATGGTTATCCCTGCATTACCATTTATTTTGGTATCCGAGTCGACGTTTATGTTTTGGGGTTCAAGCCGACTTTCTCCGGACGGATTCTTTCAAGATTGTTTCTTCGCCGATGCTGACAGGCGTTGTTAATTATTTTCCCATCAGAATGCAAATTGTTCGTCTGTTTTTGGTATTCAATCACTCTTCATCCTGATCATCCGACAGCCGAGGCTATTCGTATCGACAGGTTCACAGTGGATTGAATAGGGGCAGCTGTAACACCTCAAAATTTGCCCTCTTCTCTTGGGACTAGCATATCATTTTGCATATCATTTTAGGTCATTAGGCATTGCATATTGCATATCATGTGGTTACATTGTGCAAGTCATACTCCTAAGTCTTGATCAGAAGATGAAGAAGTCAAAGTGCAAGCCTAGGGTTTATTGACTGATCATGGGCCATCTGAGGATTGGGCTGTGAATTAGGGTTTCATGATTCTCAATGGATGTTGGTCTTCATCTTGATTGCAATGATACATCATCATCATCATGGTTGGTTATCATCAGAAGAATCAAGTGTTGAAGCAGATTCCTTGAGATTAGGGTTTTGACCACTGGTCAACCCTAATCAGTTGTATTGGGCCAATCAGGGCATAATCAGGAGATGAGGTTTATGATGGATATGGGGTTCATTATGTGATTATTTTGTGCTAATTGAGGCTAGGGTTTCATCCTTGGGCCATTTCATCAGAGGATTGGAGCTCAGATTGATCTATGCATTGCCAGATTCGTCTGTCAGTTGAAAAAGTCAACTGTGGTCAACTGTACATGATTTGATGGATTTGGAGGTGGAAATGAGTTGGATGCACTTCATTCATGTTGGAACAAGTGTTATTTGACATCTCAAAGCTTAAGAATGGAGAAAATCAAGTCAGGACAAAAACTGCCAAAAATAGAAAGTGACTTGTAATTGAAGTTTCCAAAAATGGAAAGTTTTTGACCTCAAGACCACGTGTCCAAAGAAGCTTCAAATGAAAATTTGTTCAACATGAAAGTTGTAGATCTTGTTCTTACCTTTCCAAAAAGTCCAAGAACTTGAAAATCCCATGTATGGTTGGAAAGTTATGGCTCAGTGAATTTCAGAAATAACCCATAATCAGGAGGCCATAACTTCCACATGGTTTGTCCAAATTGCAAGTTCTTTATATGCACAAACTCCATTTGACATGTACTTTCATGGTGCATAATTGGATTTTTCCAAAAGTGGTCAATGCAAAAAGTCAAATTTCGAATGGACAGTTAAATGAACCAGGGGCAAAATTGTCCAACTTGTGAAATAATTGGAATTTTTGAGTGGGGATTTTTGCTACACCTCACAAATGGTATCTGAAATTTGTTGGAATTATCATTTCATGGCAAAGGCTTGTAATTTGAGAATTGGCTTGAAAAATGAAAGTGCAAAATTGGACATTAAGCTACCACATGGTGAATTTCAAAAATACTCATCCAATGAGAGTGGGGCAAGTGGCAACAGCTCACACATGGCATTTGGAAGGTGTGTGAGCTGTCAATGAGGTGGCAATGAGCTGGCATATGAAATTCCTTTTTTGCCCTCACTTGAAATTAACCAATTTCACTAATCATCTCCAAATGGTTGATTAAACATGTTTAGGTGGTAATTAAGTATTGGTATATAATCTTAATCACTTTCTAAGCATAACAGAAAATCACATTCCCCAAAATTGGATCTCAAACTTTCCAAATTCTCTCAAATCCTCAAGAACACCAAAACCTTCAACTTCATCAAGCTTCATCAAATCTTGATCAATTTTCGAGATTCCTTTTGCGGCCACTTCCTCTAATCATTATCATCAACTGTTTTTGGAGATTGAAGGAAAAAGAGCATTGAATCGTGACTGTCTCATATGGAGCATCCATGGTGAATTGAAGAATTCAAGCACTAGGAATGAAATCAGTGGAATCTAGGCTTTGCATCTCATTTCCTCGAGCATATAGTGCAACTGTTTGGAGCTGAATCGCGCAAAGGTCATCAATAGCATCACTGCCATAACAGGTGCCTCAAAATTCGATCATCATGATTCGCTTAATGCTTGTGTGAGTTCTATAGGTCATGCTATGTAGAGCATCGTGATGCTTTTAGATTTGCAAATGATGAACTGTAGGCTGAGAAATCTAGGTTTGAAGTTTCGATCCAAAACCCTAACATGATCGATTCGTGTGAAATAGCAACTGTTAGGTTAATTCGAGTTCGTATTTGGATTGTGCATGTTCATACGGTTCTAACGAGTACTCATTTGCGCATTTTAGTGTTGGTTTGGAAATTCCATGTTCTTGCGTGTTCTGGTGATTTCTGATTGGAAACGACGATAAACTTGTGTTTGATCCAGATTTCCATTCGAATTTTTGAACTCGGTGTTTCCCGCTCCCGCCTTAACTAATTACAGAAATGCCATTACTAAATTTTAATTAATTAAAAAATTCTAAAAAATTCATAACACCTTAGAAAATTCACCAAAAATCATAGAAAAATCAGAAAAATGTGGAAATTTTTATGTTGACTTTGTTGTTGACTGTAGGATTTATTTGACTCATTTTTGAAGGTTGTGCATGGTAGGAAGTATGTTTGACTTAGGTTTGTTTCACATGTATGTAAATTTGATACACTTTGCCATTTTGTTCATGAAATTCTCATGGTTGCAAATAAATTCTTGAAAATTTTTGTGATGATTGTTGACTGGTTGATGCTTATTTACATATAGATTTCATGAATTTTTGATGCCTGGCCATTGAGTTATGAATTTTGGAACTTAGGTGTGACAATTTGTGTCACACCTCATTATGTCAATTTGCTGGATTTTTTTGAGTGACCTATACTTGTTGGATTAATGTGAAATTTTGCATGATGGTTGATTAACATGTTAAGATGCTATGTGAATTTTTGTGGAATTTTATGTGGCATTTTCAATTTGATTTCCATTTTTCATCTCTGTTGGTCAAATGTGCAAGCTCATGTGACATATGTTGGTAGATCTTTTGTGAAATGCTCATATGGTATTGAATGATCATGAAATTTGGTAGGCTTGTAATAGACACATGATGTGACATCCCTGTTTTGGTCTCATCCATTTCTTTATTATTTTCATTGAGTTATGAATTTTTGAAGTGGAAGCATGTGTTGATGTTGTGATTTGGAGCATATAATTGTGTCTGTTTTTGTTGATTTTCATTGACATAGTTCCATTTGCCCAATTAAGCTGAAATTTGGTGTGCCATACCTGGATTAGGTCCTGTTTAGGTGTAATTTATTTGAGAATTTTTGGAAGTGTTTTGATGTGGATTTGAATGCAATAGTTCTGTTTGCATGTTTGGTGCTTCATTTGAACTAGTTTGGATTGTTTTGTGCATAACATGAACATGATGAATGATATAAACATGAGACTAATTGTGTTGGCTCTTGTTTGACATTAATTTGACTTTGGTTGGTGAATACCTTGCTGTTTAGGAATTTTTCTTGCCTTTGGACCCTAGGCTTAGCCTAGTGGTCTTGTTGCTAATGTTTGCTTGATTTTTCAGGATGAATAACATAAGGCTCATGGAGAATGATCCAAGTTGATTCAATTGATGTTGTTTGATGTTTGTACACTAACATAACATTGTTTTGTAGGTTGTGAAGTTTGGGCTTGAACTTTGAGCTTGCTTTGTTGTGCATTGAGCTGTATAGATTAATTGGTTGATACTTGCTGTTTAGTTTTGTCTGTCTGAGTACTAACTGTGTTTGACTGTTTCCAGGTACTTTTAGTTGCTCAGTTCCTTGTGAACTTTTGCTTTGCTTTGCTTAAGCAACTTGCATTGAGGTATAACTTCCTAACTTCATGTAGTCTGGAGACCCGGCTGTTACCGGGCCGGGCAAATAAATGTCTGAAGTCCTCCTTAAGAGGCGATGATTGTGATTGTTTAATTTTGTGCCTAAGCAGGTGAAAGTCCTCTAAAGAGGCAATTGGTGGAAGTTAGGGATAAGCGATCTATCCCCCACTATTCAGTTGAGTCTTCTCCTTGCTCCCATTACATGGTTGTAGCATTGAGATTACAAGCCCAAGATCCGTGCAGTGCACATTGTGTCAGAGTCTCTGAGTATAGAAGGGTTCCCCCATTCTGGACCCATGCTCATTTGTCAGAAGCTCTCCCTGGTCAGGGATAAGAGCTGTGAGGTCTGATCCTCACTTCACCTTTCATCTGCTTCACCTTAGCCTCGTAATGGCAAGGTTAAGAGCAAACCCAGCCCGTACAGACGACTCGCTTCGGCAGTCAAACCTATTGTGTGAGCCCCTTGTTTGGCTATAGTGCGTGCTATGTGGATATCTGATTGACGTGCTTGTTTGAGATGCTTGTTCTCATTTGATGTATGCTTATATTCTGTATGCTTGTGTGCTTGCTTCTTTCCTGGATAGGAGTAGTTTGCTTATGCAAGTATGATAGAAAACTGAACTTAGGGCAACGATGCATGACAACACTAGGCTCGAGTCCAGCTCCCTAGTAGTATGTCTTTCCCTGGTTTCTGGCTAGTAATTCAGTCCCTTTCAGGGGAACTACATCGCCCTGATCCTCGTTCCAGACGAGGTATGTAGGCAGGGGGTCGTGCGAGACCTCTCCGGGCAACCTTTTTCTTTTTTGCGTGTGTTTGTTTGTTATCTGATTGTGTTTTGGTTTGGATGCCGACGTAAGCCCAGTGATTGGCTGTCGGGCTCCACGTTTGCCGTTTTGTGCGTGTTTTGGTTCGGATGCCGACGTAAGCCCAGTAATTGGCAGTCGGGCTCCACGTTTGCCCTTTTGAGTGTGTTTTGGTTCGGATGCCGACGTAATTCCATCCAGTGGTTGTCGGGCTCCATGTTTGCCACCCTTGCTTGTTTGTTTGTTTTGTGTTGTTTGGCGTGCGTAAGCCGAACTACAGTGGCTCTGATTCTTGTTCCAGACAAGATATGTAGGCATAGGATGCGATGTCCTATCGAGCTCCCTTCTCTTAACCCCACCTGCGTTCCCTGTGTGTGTGTGATGTTTAGCAACCTTTTCTTATTTTAGAACGTGGATCCCGTCGAGTACGACGGACGTGAGGGGTGCTAATACCTTCCCCTTGCGTAACCGACTCCCTTACCCTTTCTCTCTGGTCGCGAGACCATGTTCTTTCCAGGTTTCTCTGAGCGTTTCCTTTCCCTATTTTGGGTAAATAACGCGCAGTGGCGGCTCTGTGTGTTTTTATTTGAGTCTCGCCGGTTGATTTTTTCGCAGGATGCGACACCATGCTACAGTTCCCTGTAGGAGACCAAGTCCACCCAAGAATCCCTCCGAACTCACAGTGGCCCATAAACGCCTTCGACCTCTTTAGAAAAATATTCGGTGTGGAAACTGATAATTGGGATGCACTACTTGCTTCACATATACATAGCCCCACTATCCGGTATTTTATCCGCATTCTGCAAAACACCATTTTTGGTCGACCCAACAACAGCAAAGTCAATGCCAAGGAATTATTCTTCCTCCACTGCGTCTTTGCAATGGATACAAAGGTAAACGCCGCTTCTTTCTTATTTCACCATATCCGCACACTATGTGCTAGAGGCCGCCAACCTTTCGTGATTGGAGGATTAATAACCTCCATAGCACTTGGTTTGAATCTAGGGGACCGACTTCAAAATTTACAATCTCTGCCACCCCTATTTATGGATATAAGCTATTGTCGCTCCAGCCGCTTAATCAAAAATAGGGTAGGCGGAAGGTATTATCTTATGGTGAATAACCAAGAAGTCCCAAGCGTTGTTTTACCCAACATTGCCCTCACAGATGTCACCAACCCCGACCGATTCATCTACGACCTTAATGCTCCCGAAGCTACCGAGCCTACACAAGCAAACCCGGCCCCGGACGAGTTTGAAGAAATGGAGCAAGGTGATCAAGGTCTTGAACAACAGTCAGCCCCGCTTAACCCTTCCGACAATGCAACTGGTCCATCCTCCCGACGTCGTCGACGAAGAAGGCCAGCAACTAATGATGACATCATGGATGCTATTGATGCCATGCATGCGCAGAATAACGAAGTGATGCAACTGATGCGCCAGATGCAACATCAACAGGAAGCAAGGAATGCAATAACCGACCAGCGGTTCACTGATTTGCTCAACAGGTTTGATGACTTGGAAGTACGTCAACGCTCACCGGGCCCGAGAACAAGAGGACGCAGGCAAAATTGAGCATATTTATTTTATTTTCCGTTCTTTTCGCTTTTCTTTAAAACATTGGGGACAATGTTTCACTTAAGTATGGGGGGGAAAACTTTGTTTCCGTTATGATTATTACTTTTTCCAACATTCCTCTTTCAAGTATGTTATCTTCCCTTTCATTGTTATTTCCCTTATCTAAATATAATATATTTATTTTAAGTCGAGTCCCTAGTGTGAAAATTTTGTATTATCTTTTCCCCTCAATTTTCTTGAGCCATAAAAAAATTTTTTTTTTACACTTAACACACTCAATAAGTATAAAGGTTGCTTATTTTATCAAACTTGAGTAAAATTAAGACGAAAATTATTACCGCCCCAACGCTCTAAACACCTCAACATGCTAGATCAGGAAAAGTACCTATTATACCAATCCCTTGAACTTTTAGTTTTATAGTAACCCCGAGTAGTTTATACGAGAAGTCGGCACCATCTTAATAGCAAACTACGTGGAGAGCCGATGAATATAAGTGAATGATTCCCAAAACAACATAAAAATATATATATAAGGAAATGCACTAATTAAGTTAGGTGATCCTTACCCGATCATTTAATCCAAAGGTTGCGGACCCTACAAAAACATTGTATGAACGATCCACTGTGAGTTGGTTCAGCAGTTTATGGTGCTGAACTTGGTAGGGCGAACTACGGTCCGATCCCCCGCAATTTACAATGGACTAAATAACGAAGTTATCCAACTTATGTACCAGAACTTCCAGCTAAAAAGGGAATCAGAATCGCTAACCGGTTACTCCACTATGTGCGCGAAAAGATAAAGGGCTTAATGTGATTTTGCTAGAATGAAAACGGGTAAAATAAGAGTAAAAGAACTAGGATAGCTATAATAGCGTGACTCGAACTGGTTTGCATAAGGTGGGGTTATCTGAGGTTGTAACGGTAGTTATTGATGTTAAGATTAAGCTCAAGTTATTTTTAAACGAGATTTACTTGCAACCTACTACGAATTGATGTGTGTTTGGAAATTTCATCTGGCTAGTATTTTAAACCGAATTCTACATTGAATCTATCTTGAGGACAAGCAAAAGTCTAAGTATGGGGGAGTTTGATAACATGAAATAATATCACATTTTTGAACTCTATTTAATTAAATTATATTATTATTTGATTCGATTTATTTCATATTATTCGGTATTACTTGGTATTTTCCTTTTATTTATTTCAGGTAACACTATTTGAAGCATACGTGAAAAAGAAAGAAAAGGAGGTGCAAAAAGAGGATAAAAAAGCAATCCACTAAAGCCCAACCCACAACTACAAGGAGAGGCGCTGTGATGCTGTGACGACCGCCACACAAGGTGTGACGAGCGTCACGCCCTCCTGCTAAGTGTTACGAGTGCCACACAAGGTGTGACGAGCGTCACACCCCCATTCCTATATTTTTGGCTTTGACGCATAACAGAAGCACGTTCACCCTTTTCTTCGCTTGACCAGTTGACGTGTGACGAAAACCTACTGAAGGACTTTGGAAGAAATGGTCACTTGATGGATTGGTATAAATAGGACCAATGGTGGAACCCTGCAGCTCTCTCTCAATTTTCCAATTTTCGGCACCGTGCATTATTATTTTTTTCCTGCTTCTTACTTTTCCAGCACTATGCTTTCTTAGCAATTTTTATTTCCTTTTCTTTTCTAGTTAATTTCCAAAGCATTGAATTTTTTTTTCACACTAGTTTCTACACCGAAAACTATTGTGTAGTTTTTACTGGATCTAACCTTACGTTAGATCATAGTATTTTATTCCTTCGCCTTTATTTTACTGTCTGATCGAAGATTGTGAAGAACAAATCCAACCGGTTTGTGGTGGAGTGTTCAAGCATCGAAGCTAGGGAACAATCAAGATTTCTATTAATATTACAGGTTCATTAATTTATTGTTTTAATTTATATATGCTCTGTACTGCTGTTTATCTATACTGTTTGTCTGATATGGCTGTATTTAAGCATAATTATTGTTTAGGCTTGTTTAGCATGTCCGGCTAAATAAACTTAGGTATCGGTATGTAAAGTAAGCGGAATAAAGGAATCAAAACTAAGTTGGTTTAAATTTATTTAAAGATAAAGTCACTCTTTTTATGGTCTCAATTTACAGGGTTAATACCAAAGTTTTTGTACGAGAGTAAAAGACGTAAAGAAGTTAAAATCAATAGAACGACGGTTTGAGTTTTTAACTGGACAGTGTAAATTGGACATTAACTTTAAATCAGGGCGAAAGCAATTTTTAGAGTTAATTAAATTCTAATCATTTTCAAAAAGTGTTTTTAAAGGTTAAATGTGAGGACGAGAGTTAAGCATTTAAGTTTAATCATATAATCTAAGTCAGCAGAGCGAGAGTTTGAGACGAGGGTGTTTAAACGGTTAGTATTTTAATAAAAAGAGTTTCTATAGATTCTATTGTTTTCAAAAAGTGATTTTAGTTTTAACTAAATAGTGAGAGCGTACGTTAAGGTAAAATCATAGTCTATTCAACAGAGCGAGAGTTTGAGAAAAGATTTTTAATCAATAGTGTCTAATGAAAGGACTTATTTTAAAACTAAGAAACCAACGAAGATTTGATTCCCTAATTACGACGAACTACATACCGATATCCGGGTTATTCGATATTTAATCTATATCCAATTTTAGTTTTACTTTTCCCCCCTAATCATCAAAGTATCATCCGCCTTAGCTTTACGAAGTAACCCTAGAAAAACGGTATATCGATTCATTAAGTCCCTGTGGGATCGATATCTTTTATTACTACGCGATTAGACTGTGCACTTGCAGTTAATACCCCAATAGACTCATAAAGTCGCGATCACTTATCAACTTATTGAAAGCATGGCCCAAAACCATTATCAGTGGGGAAGCGACAGAACAATGGTAGAAAAACCTCTAACGAAAACTGGCATGTACGAGATACGTAGCCTTAATCATGTTAATGCAAAAGTGGATGCTCTTGCCCACAAAATTGAAAGTTTAAATGTATCACCTCCAGCCGCTGTGGTTGCCGTAACTCAAAATTGCGAAGTCTGTGGAATTCAAGGTCACACTCCTACAGATTGTCAACTCCTAACAGGAATCCAAGCAGAGCAGGTGAACTATGCTCAAGGAAATCCTTACTCGCATACCTATAACTCAAACTGGAAGAACCATCCTAATTTTTCATATAAGAGTAACAATGCTTTATACGCACCAGGACAAGCTCCCAGTCAAGCCCCAGCTATACCTCCTGGATATCAAAAGCCGACCCCATCTACACCTAACAATAACGTTCCTAGAAAATCCAATTTGGAAATCATGATGGAGAACTTCATAGCTTCTCAACAGCAAACCAATAAAGATTTCTTATACCAGAATGTACACACTAAGAACAAATTTAACAACTAGCAAGTAAAGTAGATGCCCTGGCTACCCATAACAAAATGCTGGAAACACAAATCTCGCAAGTAGCTCAACAACAAGCGCCTACTGCTGCCCCAACTGGTACATTTCCAGGAGAGCCCCAACCTAATCCGAAAAGCCACGCTCATGCAATTATATTAAGAAGTGGAACAAAGGTAGAAGGACCGTCTGACCCAAGGATTGAGAACCAAAACTCTAAAAAGTCAACTGAGGAAGAAAGTAAACCTAAGGAAAAGGAAGAGTGTAACAAGGAAACCGTAGAAAAGAAAGAACCTTATGTACCTCCACCCCCTTACAAACCACCTATCCCTTATCCTCAGAGGCTAATTAAAACCAAAGACGCGGGCCAATTTAAAAAATTTGTTGACCTACTGAAACAATTAAACGTCACCATTCCTTTTACAGAAGCTATTACACAGATGCCTTCATATGCTAAGTTCTTAAAAGAAATTCTTTCTAATAAAAGGAAACTTGAAGAGAGCGAAACTGTTACACTCACTGCTGAGTGCAGCGCAATAATCCAGAATATGCCTCCTAAACTTAAAGATCCTGGTAGTTTCTCTATACCCTTTCACATAGGAAAATTTGTCATAGACAAAGCTTTATGCGATTTAGGAGCCGGTATCAGTGTTATGCCCTTATCCATATGCAAGAGACTTGAAATGGGAGAATTAAGACCAACTAAAATGTCTGTGCAATTAGCAGATCGTTCCGTTAGATATCCCGTACGAATTCTTGAAAACGTTCCCGTGCGCATAGGTCAATTCTACATCCCAACCGATTTTATAATTATGGACATAAGAGAAGATGAAGTTACCCCCATTATATTGGGAAAACCATTCTTAGCAACCGCCGGTGCCATCATAGACGTAAAACGAGGACAACTCACTTTCGAAGTAGGAGAAGAGAAAATTGAATTCATTCTTTCTAAATTTTTGAAAGCACCTGCAATAGAAGACACATGTTACTTCATGGATATCATCGATGAATGCATAAAAGAAACAGAATTAGAAAATGACGAATTGACTGACTGTCGTGTAGAAGACAGACTGAACCAATGTTTAGCAGTAACATCGGATCCTACGCAATGCCTTAAGAAACCTACCCTCGACCTGAAAACACTTCCCAAAAATCTGAGATATGAATTCCTAGACTCAGAACTTGAACGACCCGTGATAGTCAATGCAGACCTAGGAAAACTCGAAACCGAAAAACTCCTACATATCTTAAGAAAATATTCGACCGCACTAGGATACAACATCACCGATCTTAAAGGGATAAGTCCTTCTATTTGTATGCACCACATCATGCTAGAAGAAGACTGTAAAACTTCTAGGGAACATCAGAGGAGACTAAACCTGATCCTGAGTGAGGTAGTGAAGAAGGAAGTAACGAAGTTATTAGAGGCAGGTATTATATATCCTATATCCGATAGCAAATGGGTTAGCCCTGTACACGTAGTACCAAAGAAAGGGGGTATAACCGTGATCGAAAATGAAAAAGGAGAAACTATAACCAAACGAATCGAATCGGGATGGAGAATGTGCATTGATTATAGAAAGCTAAACAAAGCAACCCGAAAAGATCATTTTCCTTTACCATTCATAGACCAGATGTTAGAACGACTAGCCAAGCATTCTCATTTCTGCTATCTAGATGGTTACTCGGGCTTCTTTCAAATACCAATTCATCCTGATGACCAAGAAAAAACAACGTTCACATGTCCTTTTGGTACCTTCGCTTATCGACGAATGCCGTTTGGCTTGTGCAATGCTCCTGCAACCTTCCAAAGGTGCATGATGGCAATATTCGCCGATTTTCTCGAAAACATCATGGAAGTCTTTATGGATGACTTTTCCGTATGCGGACAAAGTTTTGAAGAATGCCTTGAAAACCTAGAAAGAGTTCTAGAACGATGTGTAAAAGTAAACCTAGTACTTAATTGGGAAAAATGTCACTTTATGGTACAAGAAGGAATTGTTTTAGGACACATCATATCAAATAGAGGAATTGAAGTAGACAAAGCCAAAATAGAAGTAATCGAAAACCTTCAACCTCCGAAAACTGTGAAAGAAGTACGAAGCTTCTTAGCACATGCCGGTTTCTACCGACGATTTATTAAAGATTTCTCTAAAATAACTAAACCTTTAATCGGATTATTAATGAAAGATGTTGAATTCATCTTCGACAATAAATGCTTAGAAGCATTTCAAACACTTAAACAAGGATTGATCTCCGCGCCCATAATGCAGACTCCGGATTGGAATGAACCTTTCGAAATAATGTGTGACGCAAGTGACTACGCCGTAGGCGCTGTTTTAGGACAGCGAAAGGATAAAAAACTTCACGTCATATATTACGCGAGTAGAACTCTGGATGAAGCACAAATGAATTACGCAGCGACCGAGAAAGAACTTTTAGCAGTAGTATTTGCGCTAGATAAATTTCGTTCCTACTTGGTTGGAGCTAAAATAATCGTTTACACTGATCACACTGCCATTAAGTACCTCTTAACAAAAAAGGACGCTAAACCCAGACTCCTAAGGTGGATCTTGTTGCTACAAGAATTTGATTTGGAAATCAAAGATAAAAAAGGAACTGAAAACGTAGTAGCAGATCACTTATCTAGACTTGAAAACCTGGAACCGGAAAGAACATCGATCAACGATGATTTCTCGTACGATAAACTTATAGCTAATTTGGAAGAAAATAGAGTTGATGAACAGGTAGAGACCACCTTAGCTATATGCGTTACACCATGGTACGCTGATTTTGTCAATTATCTAGCCGCCGGAGTGGTTCCACTTGATTTATCCTACCAACAAAAGAAACGATTCTTCCATGACATAAAACATTATTATTGGGACGACCCTTTACTTTTCAAAAGAGGCCCCAATGGTATTTTCCGTCGGTGTATACCTGAAGAAGAGGTAGAAAGTATAATCCAACATTGTCATTCCGCTCCTTATGGTGGACACGCAAGTACATCCAAGACCTGCTCTAAAATCCTACAAGTCGGTCTTTATTGGCCGAACATATGGAAGGATGTGCATGCTGCTGTCAAGAAATGTGATAGGTGTCAACGCACAGGAAACATATCTAGACGTGACGAAATGCCATAAAAAGGCATTTTGGAAGTAGAAATTTTCGACGTATGGGGAATAGATTTCATGGGACCTTTCCCACCTTCTTTCGGTAACAAGTACATACTCGTAGCAGTTGACTACGTATCAAAATGGATTGAAGCTATAGCTTCTCCAACAAACGACACACGAGTAGTAACTAGACTCTTTAAGAATATAATCTTTCCAAGATTTGGTGTCCCAAGAATAGTCGTCAGTGATAGTTGTCGCATCCGCGAAAAAAACAACCGGCGGGACTCAAATAAAAACACAACACAGAGCCGCCACTGCGCGTTATTTATCCTAAAATAGGGAAAGGAAACACTCAGAGAAACCTGGAAAGGAAATGGTCTCGCGACCAAAGAGAAAGGGTAAGGGAGTCGGTTACGCAAGGGGAAGGTATTAGCACCCCTCACGTCCGTCGTACTCGACGGGATCCACGTTCTAAAATAAAGAATAGGTTGCTAAAACATCACACACACACACAGGGAACGCAGGTGGGGTTAGGAGAAGGGAGCTCGATAGGACATCGCATCCTATGCCTACATATCTCGTCTGGAACGAGAATCAGAGCCACTGTAGTTCGGCTTACGCACGCCAAACAACACAAAACACACAAACAGATGGCAAACATGGAGCTCGACAACCACTCGCTGGAATTACGTCGGCATCCGAACCAAAACACAATCAAAAGGGCAAACGTGGAGCCCGACAGCCAAGTACTGGACTTACGTCGGCATCCGAACCAAACACACAGTCAGATAACAAGTAAACACACACAAAAAGGAAAAAGGTTGCCCGGAGTGGTCTCGCACGACCACCTGCCTACATACCTCGTCTGGAACAAGGATCAGGGCGATGTAGTTCCCCCTCAAGGGAAAGAAAATCTAGCCAGAAACCAAGGGACGACACACTACCAGGGAGCTGGACTCGAGCCTAGTGTTGTCATGCATCGTTACCCTACGTTGAGGTTTCTACCTACTTGCACAACTGCAAGCTACTCCTATCCAGGAAAAAAAGCAAGCATACAAGCATACAACCATCAAGCATTTCAAACAACCATGTCAAACAAATATTCACAAAGCACACACTATAACCAATCAAGTGGGCTCAAACAATGGGTTTGACTGCCGAAGCAAGTCGTCTGTACATGGGTATCACTCACTCTTAACCTTGCCATTACGAGGCTAAGGTGAAGCAGATGAAAAGGTGAAGTGAAGATTAGACTTCACAGCTCCTATCCCTAACCAGGGAGAGCTTCTGACAAAGGAGCGTGGGTCCAGAATGGAGGGACCCTTCTACGCTCAAAGACTCTGACTCGATTGTGCAACAGCACAGGATCTTGGGTTTGTGTCCCAATGCATCAACACACAGCAGTGCGAGCAGAGGGACGACTCACAGAATAGTGGGGGATAGATTGCATATCCCTTGGCTTCCACCAATTGCCTTGATTAAGGACTTTACCTGCTTAGGCACAATATTAAACAATCACAAACATCGCCTCTTAAGGAGGACTTCAGACAATTTGCCCGGCCAAATAACAAACCGGGTCTCCAGACTACATGAAGAATAGAAGTCCTACCTCAAGTGGTTTACACAACCAAGCAGCAGCAAGCAAGTTCTTAAAAGAACTATAAGCAACTAAATGTACCTGAAAACAATCAAGTATCATCAGTACTCAGACAGACAAACATAAACAGCAAATGTTAATCAGTCAGACTATACAAACTAATGCACACAAAGGCAAGCTATAAGCTCAAGCTCAAGCTTCACAACCTACAAAACAAAGTTATGTTATTGTACAGACATCCAACAAACTCAATTGAATTAACTTGATTCAATCCCTTTAGGCATCATGCATTTCATCCTGAAAAATCAAGCAAATGTGAGAAACAAGACCACTAGGCCAAGCCTAGGGTCCAAAAGTGAGAAAAATGTCTAAACAGCAAGGGATATTCAACCAAACTCAAATTAACACAAATAGAAAGCCAAGGCAATTGATCCCATGTTTATATCATTCACCATATTCCTTTTATGCACAAAACAATTCAATTTAGGTCAAATGGAACATCAAACATCCAAACAGAACTATTGCATTCAATTCCATATCAAAATAATTCCAAAAATCCTCAAATAATTTACACCTAAACAGGACCCATTCAAGGTATAGCATGTCAATTTTCAGCTCAATTGGACAAAAGGAACTATGTCAATGAAAATCAAGAAAAACAGACACAATTATATGAGCCAAATCACAACATCAACACATGCATTCACTTCAAAAATTCATAAGTCCATGAAAACAATAAAGAAATGAATGGGACCAAAACAGGGATGTCCTACAATATGTCTACAACCATCATACCAAATTTCATGTTCATTCAATACCATATGAGCATTTCACAAAGATAATACCAACATATGTCACACAAGCTTGCATATTTGACCAACAGAGATGAAAAATACCAATCAAATTGAAAATGCCACATAAAAATCCAGAAAAATTCACATAGCATCTCAACATATTCATCAACATCCATGCAAAATTTCAATTCATTTCAACAAGCCTAGGTCATGAAAATAAATCCAGCAAGTTGACCTAGCTAGGTGTGACACAAATTGTCACACCTAGATTCAAAAATTCATAACTCAATCACCAGGTATCCAAAATTCACAAAATTTATATGTAAATCACCATCAGCATGTCTACAATCACCACAAAAAATTTCAGACATTTCTTTTAAGGCATGAGAATTTCACATCAAAAATGGCAAAATGTGTCAAAATTGCATACATGTTAAACAACCCTAGGTCAAACTAAATTTCCTCCAAGCACAACTTCCAAAAATAGGTCAACAAAATTCTAGAGAGAATTAGGAAGTCAACAAAAAAACTCCCATATTTTTCTGACTTTCCAATTATTTTTTATGATTTTTCTAAGATTTTTATGATTTTTTAATAATTATTGAATATATTATAAATTAATTGAATTCATTAATGGCAATATGGTAATTCTGTGAACAGTGGCGCGGTAAACCTCTTGTTCAAAAATTCAAACACAAATTCAGATCAAACACTCTTATTTCTCCAGAAATTTCATCTCCTTCACCAGAAACGCAAGAACACGATGAACATTGAATCATCACCAAAATGAACAAATGCATACTCGTTGGAACCGTCTCACCACATGGAATCCAAATATCACAATAATTCAACCTAATTGTTCCTATATCTCATGGATCGAAGGAGTTAGGGTTTGCATTCAAAACTTAAATTCCATATAACTCGAGCTACAGTCCACCATTCCACAAACCAATTGCATCACTATGATCTATGTTCTTCACTCTACAAAACGCATACAAGCAATTGAAGAACCATGACATTCGAAAAATTGATTACCTGGAATGGCAGTGTTGGAAATGGAGTTATTTGCGCGTTTTCACCTCAAACAGTTGTAGTAGAAGCTTGTGGAAGTCAGATGCAATGCTCAGGTTCGGTTGATTTTGCTCCTAGTGCACAAAAGCTTGATTCACCATTAATGGAGCTTGTATGAACAGTTGCGATCCAAGGCTCTATCCAATCCAATTTCCAAAAACAGTGCAAGAAGATGATGAGTGGAGTTTGCAGCAAGAAGAATTTCGAAAATTGATCAAGAATTGAGAGAGTTTTGATCAATTGAAATTCTATATGGTTCTTGAGAATTTTGGGAGAATTTGGAGAATTTGGATCTGATTCTTGGAATTGTGAATTTCTGTTATGATTTAGTGATGATTAGGATTATATACTCTTGCTTAATCCATGCTTAATCACACTAATTAACCAAATGCCAAGTGATTACCAAAAATGTCATTTTCACACCAAGGGCAAAAATGTAACTTCTCATGCCAACTCATTGCCAGCTCATGGACAACTCACACACTCTCAAAATGACATGTGTGAGCTGTTGCAACTTGGCTTATGTTGATTGGATGCATATTTCTCATTTTCACTATGTGATGGCTTATGTGTTCATTTTCAAGTCCATTTCAAAAGCCAATTTCCAAACCATGAAGCCTTGGCATGTTATGAATATTCCAATAAGTTTCAAATGCCATTTGTGAAGTGTTGCAAAAATCCCCATCCAAAAATTCCCATTATTTCTCAAGTTGGACAATTTTGCCCCTGGTTCTTTTAACTGTCCAGTTGAAATTTGACTTTTTGCCTTGACCATTTCTGACGAAATCCAATTATGCACCATGAAAGTACATGTCAAATGGAGTTTGTGCATATAAAGAACATCCAATTTGGACACTCCATGTGGAAGTTATGCCCTCCTGATTATGGGTCATTTTTGAAATTCACTGGACCATAACTTGACAACCATACATGGGATTTTCAAGTTCTTGGGCTTTTTGGAAAGGTGAGAACAATATCTACAACTTTCATGTTGAACAAATTTTCATTTGAAGCTTCCTTGGGCATGTAATTTTGAGGTCAAAAACTTTCCATTTTTGGAAACTTCTATTACAAGTCACTTTCTATTTTTGGCAGTTTTTGTCCTGACTTGATTTTCTCCATTCTTGAGCTTTGAGATGTCAAATAACACTTGTTCCAACATGATTGAAGTGTATCCAACTCATTTCCACCTCCAAATCCATCAGATCATGTACAGTTGACCACAGTTGACTTTTTCAGCTGATAGATGAATTTGGCAATGCATTGATCAATCTGAGCTCCAATTCTCTGATGAAATGGCTCAAGGGTGAAACCCTAGCCTCAATAATCTCCATACAACCATATAATGAACCCCATGTCCACCATAAACCCCATCTCCTGATCATGCCCTGATTGGCCCAATGCAACTGATTAGGGTTGACCAGTGGTCAAAACCCTAATCTCAAGGAATCTGCTTCAACACTTGATGAAATCAAACCATGATGATGATGATGTATCATTTCAAACAAGATGAAGACCAATATCCTTTGAGAACCATGAAACCCTAATTTGGACCCCCACATCCTCAGATGATCAATGACCAGTCCAATGAAACCTTAGCTTGCACTTTGACTTCCTCATCTTCTGATCAAGACTTAGGAGTATGACTTGCACAATGTAACCACATGATATGCAATATGCAATGCCTAATGACCTAAAAATGATATGTAATATGTTATGCTAGTCCCAAGAGAGGAGGGCAAATTTTGAGGTGTTACAGCTGCCCCTATTCAATCCACTGTGAACCTGTCGATACGAATAGCCTCGGCTGTCGGATGACTAGGATGAAGAGTGATTGAATACCAAGAACAGACGAACAATTTGCACTCTGATGGGATATAATCAGCAACGCCTGTCAGAATCGGCGAAGAAACAAACTTGAAAACGTCGACCTGGATACCAAAATAAATGGTAACACAGGGATAACCATGGTCTGATCACCACACATCCGCTCGGGATTGTTATTCTTTCTTCTTTTTATGCTTTTCTTGAACCCCGAAATTTTCTTATTGCACAAACGATCCTCAGATCTCTGCATTTGAACCCCGCTTTCCTGTTTGCCAAAATAATGAACCCCATTCTCCGATTTGAACCCCAGTCGCCTGACGATGACTCGCAATCGTCGATGTGAACCCCGTTCTCCAGAAAATGCCGCAACATCTCCTTTTCTCCATTTGAACCCCAGAAAATACCTCAGTATCTCCTTTTCTCCATTTGAGCCCCGATCTCCAATCTCTCGTGATAATTCCGCTGGCAACGTCGGAAATAACACCAAACACCACTCTGAGGGCGACATGTCAGAGGGTAAACCTTCACAAAGGAAGGTAACATGTGTATCTCTTCCTCAGAAGACACCTATAACGACCTCCATTGGCCTCAGCCAGAGTCTAAGGTGACACATGAACAGAAGATAATCCTAAGGACCTCATTCCGGATACAATCTTCAACTCCAATCTCCATTTGAACCCCAGAACATGCCTCAGCATCTCCTTTTCTCCATTTGAACCCCAGAACATGCCTCAGCATTTCTTTTCTCCATTTGAACCCCAGAATCGCGCTGATCGCGTAACGTCCTCTGATTTTATCTCCATCTCTGTCCGACGGAAACATTTCCTCCAATATCGCACTACTGGGGAACGTTGCTGATTAAATCATGCGGCTAAACTCCTCGGAGTAACACCTTCACTGTCTGGCAAAAACCACTTCTCAAACGATAACCACGGCTTGAGACTAGCTTATGCTTGCAATATGATGCATGATTGATTTTTTTTTCTGCGTAATGCTCCATAATTATGGAAATGCTACGCGATTTATTATTTTTTCTATGCAAGATGCTATGCTATTTTTCATGATGAATGTATAAAAAGGCATCCCCCTCAAGAGACTCTGCTGAGGAACACGAGACGCTCTGCTGAGGAACTCGTCAATACTCCAATCTCCACCCTGCTGGGGAATAAGCACTGCTGCTGGGAATAAGGCAACCCTTGCCGGGGAAAGAACCTCCTTTGCCCCTAATCCACTCGAGAAACTGCTGGGGATAAGCACCACCAACGCTTTGTGGGGATACAACAGCCTCTGACTTGCTGAGGATATCAATCCTGACTCCGCTTCGGAAAACCCTCACAGATACCTGACGACTTCACTAGGGAAATGCTCACAGATACTCCGCTGAGGAAATAGCAACCTCCAGGCTCATCTGGGGATGCATCACTCTATCACCTGCTGGGGATAACCATCCTGACCCTGCTAGGGAACCGCGTACTACTCCGCTAGGGATAACCCATGCAATCCATAGGTAGAATCAACTCAGCTGGAGGTGCAAAAATCCGTCCGCTATGGGAACTTGTCCAATCCACTAGTAGGATGAACACTGCTGGAGATATATTTCATTGAAACCCGCTCCACTCGGGGAATAGCAACCTTCTGGCCTGGCTGCTGAGGAAACACCATCATAAACCTGCCGGGGATAACCATCCTGACTCGGCTGGGGAATCCACAGACCTCGATCTGCTAGGGATTTGGTCCTATAACTCTGCTTGGAGATCCCGCTGGGGAAATGAGAAAAGTTGGTACAGAACACCCGTTGACTTGTCGAACCACGGTATCCACCTCCCAATCTCGTATCAGCTTTCCACTTTTGAGAACTCCCAGATTCACCTGGACCTTTTCTGCTCCATCATCTTGTATTCCAAGTCGCGCCGCGATCGGCGAAAACGTACTCCTGGGATTTATACATACTTTTCAATCTTCCGACTTTGAAGAGTCTTCTTGATTAATTCCAAGGGTCGTCGGACGTCTCGCGTCGTCTCTTCCTACCGTCCTCCTCTGGGGAATTTCTACAAACTTTCAAGTCTTCCGACTTTGAAGAGTCTTCTTGATATCATCAAGGATCGTCGTACGTCTTAACGACTCCTCGTCATCCTCTCCCATACCTTCGTTCCTGAGCGAACTCTCTGGGGATTTGTTACAAAGCTTCCACATCACAACCTGCAAGTGAATGAAAAATATCTAACAGTTCCTGCAAAACAGATCGTTAGATAAAACCGTGCCCCAGGCGTGTCAAGATTTTCAACACTTGGGTCACTCAACCTTCCCAATAAGATTTCAAGCTTTCAATCTCATAAACATGCATTGGAAGGGACCTGTATGTCTTAAAATGCAAGATTCCTTATCAAGAATAATCAGACGTTTTTGCAATCAAAGCGGTAATGAAAAACAAAAACAAAATTATTTGACTGAATATGCATTTTATTGATTGGAAAGTGTGGCTCAAATGAGCAATACAAAGGAAGCAATTCCTGAAAAGAGGTAATTGCGCACAAAAGGAAAAATCTATCCTAATGGCAATGTGAAACCCGTGATCTCATCAAGTTCCAACTCAGTTACACCCCATATGTCCTCAGACTCTCCATGCTTTCTGCCTTCTGAACAAGACGATTCCAATTGATCCCTACCGGGTATTATCCATGATGCTTTAACCAAAGCGCAAACGATCATGTTGGACGCAGTTGTTCGTTTCAATCCCTCTTTTGCCTGGACCGCCCTTTCGGGTTTTCAGTCCACCGGGATACCCTTTTTTGCCCAAGTCGCCCTTGTCAGGTTTTCGACTTGCCGGGTGTACAGTTTTTTCATTTTATCCCTAATTTTTGCCCGAACCTTTCTTTCTGTTTTTGGTTCGCCGGGATGCCCATTTTTGTCTGGACTATTTTATTCTTTTCATCCAGCGGGTCAATTTACACGAAGTATTTTTTAACTGCGTTCGCATTCACAGGGGATGGAAAATCCTCGCCATCCATGGTCGTTAGCAACAAGGCTCCACCAGAGAAAACCTTCTTGACCACGAATGGACCTTCATAATTCGGTGTCCATTTGCCCCTACGATCGTTTTGAGGAGGAAGGATCCTTTTCAGCACCATATCACCTACGTGATATACCCGAGGTCGCACCTTCTTGTCAAAAGCACGTTTCATCCGCTGCTGGTACAACTGCCCCTGACAGATGGCTGCTAGCCTCTTTTCCTCTATCAGGCTCAACTCTTCATACCGGGCCCTTACCCATTCAGCCTCTTGCAACTTCACGTCCATCAGGACTCTCAAAGAGGGGATCTGAACCTCAACCGGTAATACAGCCTCCATTCCATACACCAACGAGAAAGGAGTTGCCCCAGTAGATGTGCGCACCGACGTTCGATACCCATGCAACGCAAACGGCAGCATCTCATGCCAATCTTTGTAGGTTACCACCATTTTTTGCACAATCTTCTTTATATTCTTGTTGGCTGCCTCAACCGCCCCATTCATCTTCGGACGATAAGGAGAAGAATTGTGATGCTCAATCTTGAATTCCCGGCACAACTCTGCCATCATCTTATTGTTCAAATTAGAACCGTTATCAGTAATGATTCTCTCGGGAACCCCATATCTGCAAATGATGTCTCTCTTGAGAAATCTGGCAACAACCTGTTTCGTCACATTCGTATAAGAGGCTGCTTCTACCCACTTGGTGAAGTAATCAATAGCCACCAATATGAATCTGTGCCCATTCGAAGCTGTAGGCTCAATCTTTCCAATCATATCAATGCCCCACATAGCAAACGGCCATGGAGACGACATTAAACTCAACGGATTTGGAGGCACGTGCACCTTATCAGCATAAATCTGGCATTTATGACATTTCCGCACGAAGTTGAAACATTGGGCCTCCATTGTCATCCAGTAATAACCTGCTCTCAGCAGCTTCTTCACCATTGCATTCCCACTGGCATGGGTACCGAACGAGCCTTCATGAACCTCTTTCATCAATCGGCTTGCTTCTTTATCATCAACACATCTTAGCAAGACCCAATCAAAGTTCCTCTTATACAAAACCCCATCCTTATTCAGGTAGAACACCATGGCCAACCTCCGCAGAGTCTTTCTATCTTTCTTTGATGCTCCCTCAGGATACTCTTGCATCTCAAGATAGCGCTTGATATCGAAATACCACGGCTTCTCATCATCCGGCGCTGTATCAACAGCAAACACATAAGCCGGTCTATCCAGACACTACGCCAAAAACTGGAATAGACAGCGCCCCTTAGAGGGCGCTTTATTACAAAAGCGCACTCTAAAGTGAAGAGAAAAAATAAGGAGCGAACAACTTGAATAGACAGCGCACTTTAGAGGGCGCTTTTGTAACAAAGCGCCCTCTAAAGTGAAGCGAAAAAATAATGAGGAAATGAAGGGACACCAATAGAGGACGCTTTATTGAAAGCGCCCTCTAAGGGTAACCTTAGAGGGCGCTTCTAAAAAAGCGCTCTCTATGTCCATGTACATTTCCAGTTTATAAGGTGCTTTTTGGAAAGCCTTAGAGAGTGCTTTTAGAAGCGCCCTCTTAGGCCCCCTTTAGAGGGCGCTTTTGTCACTAAGCGCCCTCTAAAGTGAAGCCAAAAAAAAATGGAGGGACAACAATAGAGGGCGCTTTTGTGAAAGCGCCCTCTAAGGTTACCCTTAGAGGGCGCTTTTGAAGAAGCGCTCTCTAAGTCCATGTACATTTCCAGTTTAGAAGGCGCTTTTGGAAAGCCTTAGAGAGCGCTTTCAGAAGCGCCCTCTTAGGCCCCCTTTAGAAGGCGCTTTTTTTAAAAAAGCGCCCTCTAAGGTCCCCTTTAGTAAACATTAAAATTATAACATATACTGCATGTCTCTTTATTTTCCCTCTCTATAAGCTATTTCGTTTACGTAACTGGGTTTTCTCTCAACTGCGATTACTCTCTACTGCGATTACTCTCGTCCTCCGTTCGTTCTCCCTCCCTCACCGTCATCGTCGTCGTTCGTTCTCCCTCCCTCACCGTTCACGTTCACTGCGTTAACCTCTTCCACCGTCACTGTTCACTTTCTTCTCCATCGTTACCGTCACCTTTAAGGTATTTCTCTTCTCCATCGTTACCGTTCACTTTCTTCATGTGTTTGATTAGGGCATTTTCTAAACTTAGTTTTTCATTTTGTGCATTATGTTGATTAATGTTGTTTAGGGCAAACTGAGTTTTTTATTTCTGATTGAAAACTGATATATTTGAAGTGTGTTTGAGCTTGTGCTTGGAAGTTTGATGATTATGGATGCAAGTTTGTTCATGTTCCAAACACCATAAGTTTGCATTGGTCTTTTGCATGCAGTAGGTGTGTGTGAGTAAATGTGTATGCAGTAAGTTTGTGCATGCAGTAAATGTGTTCACGTATTGAATCATTGTCTTACTTGGGTCTTATTGAATCATTTCTATATTACAGATAAAATGGCTAACCAAGACGATACCCATGCCGCGAATGAATCACGTAATAATGTTGAAAAAGAAATCAAACGAGGATTGACTGTTATGAAGTCAATCATCCGTGCAAGAGACAAGGGTGTAAAATTTGAAGTACATTGGAGTGCTGAAGACCAACTAATTGAGCCTAACGGTTCAATGTTGGCAAGTTACATTGGTTTCCTTGTTCGCCAACATATTCCGATTACATGTGATAATTGGAGAAGTCCGGACTTGAAGGTTGGCAAGGAAAAAATATGGTCGGAGATACAAGTACTTACCATATATTGTTATATGTTTTTTTTGTTGACTATTTGTTAACCATATATTGTTATAATATTACTTTATAATAACACACTCCATTTGTATGTTTTTTAGAGATCCTTTCACATCGATGAAAGCCGGCAAAAATATTGTATTCAATTGGCCGGAAAAAGACTCCGAGGATTTCGATCCTTTTTGTGCAACAAATTTCTCAAGGATGAGGAAGGAAAATTTGTTGAAGGAGAACGGCCAATGAAGTATGCCGAGATTATTTCAGCCGATGAATGGGATAACTTTGTCGCCAAACGAAGAAACGAAAAATTCCATGTAATGTCTATTAATTATGGTATTATACAATTGTTAAGTTACTTGGTTCTAATATGCCTTAAACTTTTTTATCCAGGAAATAAGCGACATAAATAGGAAAAGGGCATCAAAACCCGCGTATCCGTACAAAAAAGGGCGTACGGGTTATGCACGGTTACAACAAAGAATTGTGAGTATATTCAAATGCTATGAGCTTATACATTGTCACAATATGTTATAATTGATGATCTTATAATCTAATTCAATGTGTAGCTAGCCGAGGAGAAAAGTGACGCAACATCTCTTCCGGACCACGTATTATGGAAGGCTGCTCGGGTTGGGAAGGATGGGGCTGTCGTTGAAGCGGTCCAAAATGTTTATGACGAATGTGTAAGTATATGTAACATTATTTCTTTAATTATATCGAAAATTTTGTTAGACATATAATTCATTTTTAATCTCCTCTAATAATATTTCAGGAGACTTTATCCCAAACCCCTTCAACCGAGGTCCAGGATTGCAGGAGCGTACTTAGTCGAGTACTAAATGTTCCTGAGTATTCCGGTCGTGTGAGGGGTAAGGGTTTTGGTGTGACTCCGTCGTCATTTTATAAAAAAACAAAAACAAAAAATCCTACCAACAAAGAGGTGATGGAGACCTTGGCGGAGTTAAGGGCACAAGTACTCCAACTGCAAAACGAGAATGCAAGGTATAGAGAGGAAAGGTGCGCTTCCGAGGCAAAATATACTAGTGACCGAGCTAGTATCAATCATCAACCGAAATTTCCCGAGGTAATTATATATGTTATTATGAAATTAAAATAGCACTTTTTTACTTGACACATATACAAGTTAACAATAACATCTATTATTGGTTTAGGGCATTTCACCTTGTCAGCTGTATCTATCGTCACCAACTTATCGCATGGTTGGCAAGGGAAAAGTGCACAATACTTCGGGTGAATTACTTCACCATAATCCCCTCCCGGTGGGATTTATGAAAGTTTCGGTTGACCTCGTATTAGATACGGACGCCCGTCTACCATTACCCGACGTTGTTTCAGAGACAACGTTGATGCGAGATGCAGTCGGATCCTTTGTTGGTTGGCCGTCAGATCTAATTTTCCCTGATGCCAAGGTATATATGTTCTAAATGATTATGAATATTTAGAATTCACATTTCAATTCAGCTACAATTATGATATTTAATCAATCCTTATTACATGGTAATGTTAGACTCCTACAAGACCCACCCCTAAAGCTGGTAAAGGGATTTCAAGACGCATCGAGTCGGTTGCATCTCAAAAAGAGGTACAAATATATATACCCATTGAATTATATACACAACGATTCTTTTGCATCACAAAAAGTAATGATTTATTTTATATGAATTTTTAGGTTCCCGGTCGAAAGTTGAAAAGCGATGGTAAGGATATTCCAACGAAGGATATTCCAACGAAGGATATTCCAACGAAGGATATTCCAACGACGGCCGGGACAAAATCTCAAATTATGATGCGTCTTGAGAAAATGGTGGAAGAGTCCGATATTATGGACGGGTCCATTCGTAGTATAGATTTTGATGAAGGTGTTTTCGGAAAAGCTCATTTCGAAATAATTGGAAAGGAGGACATGCAACAACTTTTTGAGCACGACGAATTGGGCATCGCTATCATTCATACATACATATGATACTCCGATCAATCTATAATTTACTTAGTTGAACAATTTATTTACACATTTCAATGAGTAGTCTAATATTTATTATGTTTCTATTTAAGGTATATGTATGACAAATTGATGCGGGGAACTGAATTGTGTAACCGTTTCAATTTTATTGCTGCTTCCCGTGTCAACGCAACGTTAATATCGAAAAATCCAACATCCGTAAAGAATGATCTAGTCGATAGATTCATGGCGGCCGGCGATAATACTACACGCAGTTTGTTTTTTTTACCGTTTAATTCTGGCAACGGGTTAGATTTTCTTTCTAATAATTTCATTCTAATCTATGTATATCTTTTACGTAGAAAATTTTCATTCATCTAAATTTTTGTTTTATTTTACAGTGGCCACTGGGTGTTGGTTGCTATGGATCTTTCGAGACTAATAGTGTATTATCTCGATTCGTTATCGGGTGATTGGAGTAAATATCCGGGTTTGAAGAAGACGGTTGACACGTAAGTGAAATTCCCCTAAATATTCGTGTGTATTTCTATATTTAATTATGTCTGTCAGATTGATCTCAATATACGTTTTTATTTTGTTAGGGCAATACTAAAATTTAGATCGAAAAAGAATTACCGCATTAGGAAGGACATTACCTGGGTCAGAGTTCAGGTATATATTAAGTATCTTATTTTTGCTTATAATAGTGTTTGTTTTTTTGCTTATAATAGTGTTTGTAAGAAATTAACTATATATATATTGTTTGTTTTTCTGTGTAGTGTCCTCAGCAAAATAATTCGGTCGATTGCGGATTTTTTGTATTGAGATTTATGAGAGATATCATTGCATTGAATCGTATAGACATCCCAAAAATGGTATGGAATAATAACTTAGGGTTTATTTTAATATTATCGGATAACTAATCTAATTTGTTACTAAATCATGAATATGTTTTATTCTCTTAATTGTAGTACTTTGAGGAATACAAATCTTACTCAAGAGCTCATTTGGATGAAATGAAGGATGAATTGTGTCAATTCATTGTTGATCAAAGAATCATATAGCTAGGTTGTATATTGTTGTACATATATGTATGGAATGTTGTTGTTGTATGCTGTTGTTGTATATATGTTGTATATTGTTGTTGTACTTTTACTAAATCATGAATATGTTGTTGTATATTGTTGATCAAAGAATCATATATTAATGTTGTATATATGGAGGATTAATGTTGTATATAAATGGATTCATGTTGTATATATCAATGGATTAATGGTGTATAACATTGGATTAAAGGATGAAATCAATATGAATTTTACACTTTTGCAGCATGCGAACAGGTTACCAATTAAATATCCACTGTTTTTCAAACAAATTTTTTTAAAATAACTAACACTTTAGAGGGCGCTTTCTGTAGGAAGCGCCCTCTAAACACTTTACATTGAGAACTTTAGAGGGCGCTTTGTCCAGAAAGCGCCCTCTAAACACTTTACATTGACAACTTTAGAGGGCGCTTTCTGCAGAAAGCGCCCTCTAAAGTGTTAGTTATTTTAAAAAAATAAGCGCCCTCTAAACACTTTACATTGACAACTTTAGAGGGCGCTTTTTCCAGAAAGCGCCCTCTAAACACTTTACATTGACAACTTTAGAGGGCGCTTTTTCCAGAAAGCGCCCTCTAAGGTGTCCCTTTATGGACCACTCCAGAGGGCGCTTTTTTCATAAAGCGCACTATAATGTGGGCCTTTAGACAGCGCTTTCTCCAGGAAAACAAAGCGCTGTCTTTACCTATGCCAGCGCCAGATTAGAGGGCGCTTAAAAGCGCTGTTATAGGCCAAAATAAGCGCCCTCTTTTCCCTTATTTGGCGTAGTGAGACGTCCAACTTCCACACTGGGGAACTGATTCCACCTCTGCACCTTAATCAAGGCAGCCAGAGTAGCCAAAGCATCTGCCAAAGGATTCTCCTCTCTGGGCACATGATGCAACTTCACCTTGGTGAAAAACGTCAACAATCTCCTCGTATAATCTCGATACGGAACCAAATGAGATTGATGCGTATACCATTTCCCGTTAACCTGATTTATCACCAGAGCTGAATCTCCATATATGACAAGGTTCTTGATTCTCAAATCAATCGCCTCTTCAATACCCAATATACAAGCTTCATATTCAGCCACGTTGTTGGTGCACTCAAATGTTAGCCGGGCAGCAAAAGGAATGTGAGATCCTTTCGGCGTAACCAAAACAGCACCAACACCGCTTCCATTCACGTTAACGGCCCCATCAAACATCAGAATCCATTCGGATTCAGGGTCAGGCCCCTCCTCCGGGATTGGTTCCTCGCAATCTTTCGATTTGAGAAACATGATGTCCTCATCAGGGAATTCAAACTTCATCGGTTGATAATCATCAATAGGTTGCTGGGCGAGGTAATCAGACAATACACTCCCCTTGATCGCCTTCTGAGAGGTATACTGTATATCATACTCCGTCAAAATCATTTGCCACCTCGCAACCCGTCCGGTCAATGCGGGCTTCTCAAAAATGTACTTGATTGGATCCATCTTGGAAATCAACAAAGTGGTATGAACCAACATGTACTGCCTTAGTCGGCGAGCAGCCCAGACCAAAGCACAGCAAGTTTTCTCGAGCAGTGAATATCTTGTTTCACAGTCGGTAAACTTTTTGCTAAGATAGTATATGGCATGCTCTTTTCGACCAGACTCGTCATGCTGCCCCAATACACACCCCATAGACCCCTCGAGGACTGTCAGGTACAGAATTAACGGTCTTCCCTCCACAGGAGGCATCAGAATCGGAGGCTCCTGCAAATATTCTTTTATTCTTTCAAATGCCGCTTGGCAATCATTATTCCACCTGACCGTTTGATCCTTTCTCAACAATTTGAATATTGGTTCACACGTGGCTGTTAGGTGAGATATGAACCGTGAAATGTAGTTCAACCTACCTAAGAAACCACGAACCTCTTTCTCCGTCCTCGGTTCAGGCATTTCTCTTATTGCTTTTACTTTTGTAGGATCAACCTCGATTCCTTTCTCGCTTACAATGAACCCCAGCAATTTACCGGACCCAACTCCGAACGTGCACTTGTTCGGATTCAACCTCAGTCTGAACTGTCTCAGCCGGTCGAACAACTTGGCCAGATCTACCAAATGCCCCTCTTCTGTCTGGGACTTTGCTATCATGTCATCAACATAGCATTCAATTTCATGATGAATCATATCATGAAACAAAGTCACCATGGCCCTCTGATAAGTAGCACCGGCGTTCTTGAGACCGAATGGCATCACTTTGTAACAAAAAGTGCCCCACGGTGTAATGAACGTTGTTTTCTCCATATCATCTGGCGACATTTTGATTTGATTATAGCCAGAAAAGCCATCCATGAAGGAAAACACCGAGAATTGAGCTGTATTATCTACCAACACGTCAATGTGAGGTAGTGGAAAATCATCTTTCGGACTAGCTCTATTCAGATCTCGGTAGTCCACACACATTCTCACTTTACCATCTTTCTTCGGGACTGGCACAATGTTCGCAACCCATGGCGGATAATTAGTGACAGCAAGGAAACCAGCATCCCACTGCTTCTGCACTTCCTCTTTAATTTTCATTGCCATGTCAGGTCGAGTTCTACGCAATTTCTGCTTCACTGGAGGACAATCTGATCTCAACGGTAGCTTATGCACAACGATATCGGTATCCAACCCTGGCATATCTTGATAAGACCAGGCGAAGATGTCGACATACTCTTTCAACAATGCTACCATTCTGCTCTTTACACTTTCCTCCAAAGCAGCCCCGATTTTCACCTCTTTCTTGACCTCGTCGGTACCCAGATTCACAACCTCGATCGGCTCTTCATGCGGCTGAATCACCTTCTCCTCTTGTTTCAACAACCTGGCTAATTCCCCCGGCAGTTCACAATCTTCTTCGTCTTCTTCTTCGGCAAGATAAATTGGATTGTCGAAGTCATACAAGGGTGTAACAGGATTGTTATCAATGAGATCCGGAGAAGACTCGCATCTGCATGAATGTTGATTCATGCATTGCTTTAGAACCGGTGTGAGAAATTGAAAAGAAAAATGAAAACATTGCCATTTTTATTTGTTTTATTTTTAAACTGCAAAAATAAATGAAAAACAGGGAACACCGCTTTTAATTGAAAAACATCCTTTTATTCATGATGCAAAATCTTGCAAATTTATGACATGAGGTGGCCCTTACAATGAACCATTACGTGTCGGGCAACACGCATGGCTTTCATGCATATAAAATGAAAACAAGAAAAATATTACTCTTCAAGGAGAGTGACCCGGATGATCTCTTCGGCCTTCCAGTTCTGGATTTCCATCCCTGGTGTGCACGGCTTTATCCATTGGTCCATGTCGCAGTCACTATCAGTGTCTTCACTCATCATGCAGATGTGATCCGGATCCAGCATTCCGGCGCTTGTGAAGGTTACCGACGTACGACGTCCTCTTCCTTGTCCAGACGAGCCTCTGCCAGGCTGATATCCAACCCCAAATCTGTCTTTCTTCTCAGGGATCTCCATCATTTTGCCCCAACCAAGAGCTTCTCCACTCTTAACCACCTCGGCGGCCTGCTTGTATGAAGCGATAGACGGTTTCTCCTCTTCCTGCTTAGCGAACAGAGCATTCTCCACCTTGACGGTTTCGAATGCCTGGCTAGGCGTCTCCCATATCTCACCATCCATCTCCACGTATTTGAAGGAAGACAGGTGGCTGACAAAAATGTCCTCCTCTCCACAAACAGTGACGACTTGACCTTCCCAGATATACTTTAGCTTCTGGTGCAAAGTCGATGTAACTGCTCCCGCAGCATGAATCCATGGGCGACCCAACAGGCAACTGTATGCCGGCTGAATGTCCATGACGTAGAAAGTCGACTTGAACACCTCAGGTCCAATCTTCACCGGCAGCTCAACCTCCCCAAATACGGCCCGTTTTGACCCATCAAAAGCCCGCACAATCAAATCAGTCGGGGTCAAAATCAATCCATCACAGTTAAGCTTCGCCAAGGCCTTCTTTGGCAACACATTTAATGAAGAGCCGGTATCAACCAGCACATGCGAAAGCACGACTCCTTTACATTCCATAGCTATGTGTAATGCCCTATTATGATTTATGCCGTCCATTGTCAGGTCCATATCCGTAAAGCCCAACCCATGGCTAGCATGCACATTGGATACGACCGTCTCCAGCTGGTTGATAGTGATCTCCTGAGGAACATACGCCTTCTTCAAAATTTTCAATAAGGCCTCCCTATGCCCCTCTGAGCTCAGCAACAATGAAAGAATTGAGATCTTGGAAGGAGTCTGCTGCAGATGATCAACCAATTTATACTCCGACTTCTTAATGATCCTCAAGAACTCTTCGGCATCATCATCAAATTTATTTTCCGACCCCGCAGGCGCCGGTGTCACCACAGGAGTACTTCCATTATCCACCACAGCTTTTCCCTTTGCCCTGGCTAAAGCCTCGGCCTTTTCTTTTTTATCTTTTTCTTCCTCCCCTCTCCTCAACGCATCAGGAGCAAATAGCCTACCACTGCGAGTGAAACCGCTGGGACCGGCATTATCCACCTTTAGCACGGTGGTTTCACTTGCAGATTGCTCTTCCACCTTCTCGCCGTTGCAATACACCTCCCCACCATAATGCCATGGCACGGCATCATCTTTGTCGTAGGGAATTGGCCCAGGTACCGTGATGGTAACTGGAGCCTCCTCACTAAGGTTCGACAAATCCACCGGATCATAATAGATTGTTATGGTGGAGACTTCTTCTTTTCCTTTATCCGCCCTCTCAATCAGGATAACCCCTTCGTCCATCAGCCCTTGGACACACTTCCTCAGAAGCTCGCAACCGTTGACAGAATTAGTGCACCCAGCACACACGTGACCGCAGCCCGGATAAACCCCATTCTTCAACAACTGCCTCTTGACCTCAGCCAGAGGCGTCTTCAGCTGATCAACATCAGACAACCCAACTCGATTCTCCGTAGAAATGGCATTCACCCCCCTTTGACCATGCGCAGGCATGGGATTTGCATTGACGTTGGGAGATGGTGCAAAATTAATTGCCTTGGAATCCACTAAATCCTGAACTGTGTGCTTAAAAGCTTTACAGTTCTC
This sequence comes from Lathyrus oleraceus, assembly GCF_024323335.1. Classification (NCBI taxonomy): domain Eukaryota; kingdom Viridiplantae; phylum Streptophyta; class Magnoliopsida; order Fabales; family Fabaceae; genus Lathyrus; species Lathyrus oleraceus. The sequence goes on along the minus strand of NC_066582.1, from coordinate 249,400,861 downwards.
AATATTATGCCCAGGCGCACCTGAGTGGAACTCACATTTGGCATTCTCGTCATAGCTGGCTGGCCTTTGGTCAGGTCTCAAAGGTGCCAGAGTTCTGGTTTGCACGAGCCCCAAATCTTGCAACTTCTTGAACAAGAAAGCATAGGCCACCGGAGGCCTATCAAATTGACGATCCACAGCTCTGCCCCTGACCTGATAACCAGCCCTTTGCTACCTCTGCTGAAAGGGTTGTCTCTGGTGCTGTTGCTGCTGTTGTTGCGGTGCAGATTGAGGCTCAGCAGGAATAGTTACCGCAGCAGTGTGCTGGAAGTAACGGTCCCTACTAGGTCCTCGTTGCGTATAAACAGCACTGGTGTCTCCTTCCTTTTTCCTCTGCCCACCATTACCAAACGGTTTCTTCGATCCCGAAGAAGAAGAAGATGCATTACCCTGAATCTTACCCAGCTTCAACCAACTTTCTATCCTTTCCCCTGCCACCACAATGTCAGAGAAATTGGTGACAGGACAACCCACCATCCTTTCCGCAAACGGCCCCTGCAGGGTCCCCATAAACAGATCTGACATTTCGCGATCAACAAGCGGAGGTTGAACTCTCGCAGCCAGTTCTCTCCACCGCTGGGCATACTCCTTGAATCCCTCATTATGTTTCTGAGACATACCCTGCAGCTGGGTACGACTCGGAGCCATGTCAGCGTTGAACTGGTACTGCTTGAAGAAAGCATCTCCAAGATCCTGCCAATTCTTTATATCAGACGATTTCAACTTAGTATACCACTCCAGGGAGCCTCCGGACAGGCTGTCCTGGAAGAAGTACATCTACAGTTTCTGGTCCATCGTGTATGCAGAGATCTTGCGGACAAAAGCTTGTAAATGCGTCTCTGGGCAAGAACTCCCGTTATATCTGTCAAAACTGGGCGCCTTGAACTTCTGTGGGATCACAATCCCCTCTACCAGCCCCATGTTTGACATGTTCACCACCCCAGGAGTGGCATAGCTCTCAAGCACCTTTATCTTTTCAGCCAGCAGCTGAATCTTATTGTTCTGAGGCGGAGCATTGTAAGGCACAAACGGCTCGTTTTGCATAGAGAATTGGTTAGCCTCCCTGTCTTCCTCCTGATCTTCATCGAATCCGTAGAACGGAGGCACAAAGTTATCCTTCTGATTCTGACCCGGTTGGCCACCAACACCACCAGCATTATTCACGAGACCCACAGTCGTCCTCTTTCCACCATCTCGAGACCCCTGCCCCTGGTTGGAGACTCCATCCAGGTTAACCCCACTGTTTGCTGCAGAAACCCGCTCGAGTTTCTCAACTTTATCCGCCAGAGCCTTCTGACCAATTGCAAAGCCTTGCATTATATTGATCAGCTCGTTCATCTTGTCTTTTAGCTCGAGCATATCTGCACTGGGAAGCTCCATGAGTCTGGGTGTATTTCTTCTGGTATAATATCTGTGAGGGCGTGTTGAGTGCAAAGGTACCGTTCTTCGAGCACGAGCAATGATTCCTGTCACAATCAAGCATGTTAGTAACAGATACCTGCAAAATAAAACACAAGTTATTATGATCAATGCATGAATGCAGTGTCCATCCATATGAAGGACACTTCGTCTCTCGATCCTGGCATCACTGAGACAAATAATAATCCGGCATCAATATTCTGATATTCAGCATTTGACTTCATCGTGCAGATCGGAGATATGTGATTTAGCATGATACCCCCAACCATGTGTGTGCTTGTGTGAGTGCATACGGTAAAGCAAATAAAGCTTGAAGATCAACCATTGACTGAAAATAACCATCACATAACCAAGAGTGCACAAACAGTGCCATAGTCATACATCAACCAGACAAAATCAAATACAATCCTCCAGAATCGGGAAAGAAATACAAGCAAGTAGATTCCGTCAACAAGCCTGACGGTAATCCACACAACAAATGAAAGAACTAGCTGGATGAGGGTCCCGCAGACGGCCCTATCTCGTCTTCCATCTTCGCGAACTCCACGGCGAACCTGAGCTCGGTATTCTCTTGCTGCAATCTCCCCACCTCTTTCTGATGAATCTTCATCTGTCTGAAGTAGTGATCTCTCTCTGCCATGTAGTGATCTCTCTCTGCCATGATCTTCAGACTCTCTGACTCCTTAACTTTCAGCTTAGCTTCACACTCAGTGATAATCCTCAGATTCTCTGACTCCTTAATTTTTAGTTTCGCCTCCCACTCAGCAACAAGGGTTCGGACTCGGTCATCCCTCTGATCTCTCACCAAGATTTGCCTTCTCTTCTCATCTTCAATGACTTTTGAAGCTCTAGCCAATCTCTCTTTGGTGATGTCGTGCTCCCGGTTGGACGATGCCAAGGCTTGGCTGATCTTCCCATAATAGGCTGTATCCATCTCAAAGCGCTTTGCTTCCAGGGCATGCCGCTTGTCCTGATCTTCCATCTTCCCCTTGAGCTCTTGATTAACCCTCTGAACCCGAGCAACACTCATCTCCAATTCCGCTTTCTCTGCAAGCAACTGATCTCTCTCCCGCTTCATCTCCAAGAACTCATCCATACTAACAGTAGAAGGAGTCTCTTCAATCAACGGATACCAAGGATCAACCATAGGAAACGGTAGACAAGTAAGCTCCACTCTCTTGCTGAGCCAATCATCGAACGGAGGAAAAGATCTGTTATTAGCTCTACCCCAGGAAACCTTACCTTTCCTTTGAATGCTGCGCCATGCCTCAGCTACCTGCTTCACCCTGGCCTGATTGCCCTCAACTGGGAAATACACAGATTCCTGAACCTCACTTTTGTACGGAGGAAGCTCCATAGCAAATCCCATCTGCCTCTTAAGAAGTGTCGGGTTATAATTAATGCAACCCTGAACTCCTATAAGCGGTACATTGGGAAAACCCCTGCAACTGCAGATAAAATCTTGTCCAACCCCACTACCATGAGTCCAATCTATGTCTTTGGCCCTCAAACCCATCAGCTTGGTCGCCCAATTAACATTCTGGCCCAGAAGAACAAAAGCACCCTTGGACGGCAAATAACCCATAAACCACTTGTATAGCAACTGTGCACAGCATCGAATCAAACCCCCACGCCTCTTCTCATTCCGGTTGTGAACCGAATAATAGACATCTCCAATCAAGGTGGGAATAGGATTTCCTCGAACAAACAAGCGGATGGCATTAATATCCACAAAATTCTTCTGGTTGGGAAACAGAATGATCCCATAAATGCCCGCAGCAATCAAAGCACAAACAGCTTTCCAGTTACCCAATTCTGCCTGCTCCTTAGCCTTAGCCTCCAGGAAACTGAGATGAAAACCAGGCAACTTCCCCTTCTCTTTCAGATTACCCTTCACCATCTCCGGACTCAAATAAAGAGCATGGAACATCCCTCCAACATCAGGCTCTTCCTTAGTAGCATAGAAAGGAACCTGATCCCGGATCTGGATACCCAAAATGTCAGCATAATCTTCCATCAACGGCCCAAGTACGTAATCTGGGAAGACAAAACACCTCAGCTCAGGATCATAAAACTGAAGAAGAGTATGAACGGCACTCCGGTCTCTGTCAGTGAGCCTGAAAACCATCCTCAGAATCCCCCCACACATCTCACGAAACAACCCCACATGGTCGGGTGCGATCAATGCCATCATATCCTTCAGCACACTGATATCTGGGTCGAAGAAACTGTATGCAACATCATCCTTCAAGCCGGGTCTTCTCATATCTGGGCAGAAAATCTCTCAACCAGGATCTCGATCAAAAGGGTCCCTGCATATGGGTAAACATGTGTTAGATGTGAATAAATGCAAGATGTAATGATGCTGATGAATGAATGCAATGCGTTGCCATCCTCCAAGCCATCTGATCATCTGCACTGAAACCTGGTCTCTGAACTGATCATAACCATCTGAGGAATGTGTAACCACAAATCTGACCCACGGGTTCCGAAATAAACGGAAGACAGATACATCATCATCATCATCATCAAACCATCTCTGAGCAGATAACCACAACCATCTGAATCGACCCGGGGAATCCCGAAATAAACGGATCCCCGCTGATAAATAACTCGGCCCGGGGAATCCCGAAATAAACGGATCCCCACTGATAAATCACGGACAGCACTCCGGCGTCTCGGCTATAAATGGCCATAACTCCGACTTATAAATAGGACCCACGGAACAAATAGTCACCATCTGAATCACCATCTGAACATGCATCTGTAAGAATCACCCTCCCCTCACAGGTAAATTCTAGTCAGGTTATCCTAAGGCGGATAATAGTCTCGACAATCGGGCGGAGATACTCAATGGGTTTGCCCTTTCGGGTGTGCCATTGTAGCTCCCTTAAGACCGTCTAAACCAAAGATCCGGGAAATGATCGGTCACCAGAGTCAACGGCTCAAAAGAGATAACCCAACCAAAGTGGAAAACCCCACTGGAAGAGCACTTCTCAGATGAACCTCGTCCGGATTGTGGTATGTCACATCGCAACATCATGCCCAACCGACATGTGAGCGACGCGAGACCACGCTAATCCTAGGTGTATACTCGGGCCTGGGTTTTAGCCCCACTCAGAACACCCACCCCAAACAGAGGAATCACCTGCATGGAAGATGGCAACAATATGATAGAATGATGCATGCAAATATTTAATGCAAATACATATACACTGGTTAGAATAATAAATGCAATAAATACAACACAAGCAACCTAAACTAATCCTAGAACGCTAGGAGAGACTCGCTTAGGGGAGATGGACCAGCACAGGTCAACATCTGTGACGTCCCCAGCAGAGTCGCCAGCTGTCGCATCCGCGAAAAAAACAACCGGCGGGACTCAAATAAAAACACAACACAGAGCCGCCACTGCGCGTTATTTATCCCAAAATAGGGAAAGGAAACGCTCAGAGAAACCTGGAAAGGAAATGGTCTCGCGACCAAAGAGAAAGGGTAAGGGAGTCGGTTACGCAAGGGGAAGGTATTAGCACCCCTCACGTCCGTCGTACTCGACGGGATCCACGTTCTAAAATAAAGAATAGGTTGCTAAAACATCACACACACACACAGGGAACGCAGGTGGGGTTAGGAGAAGGGAGCTCGATAGGACATCGCATCCTATGCCTACATATCTCGTCTGAAACGAGAATCAGAGCCACTGTAGTTCGGCTTACGCACGCCAAACAACACAAAACACACAAACAGATGGCAAACATGGAGCTCGACAACCACTCGCTGGAATTACGTCGGCATCCGAACCAAAACACAATCAAAAGGGCAAACGTGGAGCCCGACAGCCAAGTACTGGACTTACGTCGGCATCCGAACCAAACACACAGTCAGATAACAAGTAAACACACACAAAAGGAAAAAGGTTGCCCGGAGTGGTCTCGCACGACCACCTGCCTACATACCTCGTCTGGAACAAGGATCAGGGCGATGTAGTTCCCCCTCAAGGGAAAGAAAATCTAGCCAGAAACCAAGGGACGACACACTACCAGGGAGCTGGACTCGAGCCTAGTGTTGTCATGCATCGTTACCCTACGTTGAGGTTTCTACCTACTTGCACAACTGCAAGCTACTCCTATCCAGGAAAAAAAGCAAGCATACAAGCATACAACCATCAAGCATTTCAAACAACCATGTCAAACAAATATTCACAAAGCACACACTATAACCAATCAAGTGGGCTCAAACAATGGGTTTGACTGCCGAAGCAAGTCGTCTGTACATGGGTATCACTCGCTCTTAACCTTGCCATTACGAGGCTAAGGTGAAGCAGATGAAAAGGTGAAGTGAAGATTAGACTTCACAGCTCCTATCCCTAACCAGGGAGAGCTTCTGACAAAGGAGCGTGGGTCCAGAATGGAGGGACCCTTCTACGCTCAAAGACTCTGACTCGATTGTGCAACAGCACAGGATCTTGGGTTTGTGTCCCAATGCATCAACACACAGCAGTGCGAGCAGAGGGACGACTCACAGAATAGTGGGGGATAGATTGCATATCCCTTGGCTTCCACCAACTGCCTTGATTAAGGACTTTACCTGCTTAGGCACAATATTAAACAATCACAAACATCGCCTCTTAAGGAGGACTTCAGACAATTTGCCCGGCCAAATAACAAACCGGGTCTCCAGACTACATGAAGAATAGAAGTCCTACCTCAAGTGGTTTACACAACCAAGCAGCAGCAAGCAAGTTCTTAAAAGAACTATAAGCAACTAAATGTACCTGAAAACAATCAAGTATCATCAGTACTCAGACAGACAAACATAAACAGCAAATGTTAATCAGTCAGACTATACAAACTAATGCACACAAAGGCAAGCTATAAGCTCAAGCTCAAGCTTCACAACCTACAAAACAAAGTTATGTTATTGTACAGACATCCAACAAACTCAATTGAATTAACTTGATTCAATCCCTTTAGGCATCATGCATTTCATCCTGAAAAATCAAGCAAATGTGAGAAACAAGACCACTAGGCCAAGCCTAGGGTCCAAAAGTGAGAAAAATGCCTAAACAGCAAGGGATATTCAACCAAACTCAAATTAACACAAATAGAAAGCCAAGGCAATTGATCCCATGTTTATATCATTCACCATATTCATTTTATGCACAAAACAATTCAATTTAGGTCAAATGGAACATCAAACATCCAAACAGAACTATTGCATTCAATTCCATATCAAAATAATTCCAAAAATCCTCAAATAATTTACACCTAAACAGGACCCATTCAAGGTATAGCATGTCAATTTTCAGCTCAATTGGACAAAAGGAACTATGTCAATGAAAATCAAGAAAAACAGACACAATTATATGAGCCAAATCACAACATCAACACATGCATTCACTTCAAAAATTCATAAGTCCATGAAAACAATAAAGAAATGAATGGGACCAAAACAGGGATGTCCTACAATATGTCTACAACCATCATACCAAATTTCATGTTCATTCAATACCATATGAGCATTTCACAAAGATAATACCAACATATGTCACACAAGCTTGCATATTTGACCAACAGAGATGAAAAATACCAATCAAATTGAAAATGCCACATAAAAATCCAGAAAATTTCACATAGCATCTCAACATATTCATCAACATCCATGCAAAATTTCAATTCATTTCAACAAGCCTAGGTCATGAAAATAAATCCAGCAAGTTGACCTAGCTAGGTGTGACACAAATTGTCACACCTAGATTCAAAAATTCATAACTCAATCACCAGGTATCCAAAATTCACAAAATTTATATGTAAATCACCATCAGCATGTCTACAATCACCACAAAAAATTTCAGACATTTCTTTTAAGGCATGAGAATTTCACATCAAAAATGGCAAAATGTGTCAAAATTGCATACATGTTAAACAACCCTAGGTCAAACTAAATTTCCTCCAAGCACAACTTCCAAAAATAGGTCAACAAAATTCTAGAGAGAATTAGGAAGTCAACAAAAAAACTCCCATATTTTTCTGACTTTCCAATTATTTTTTATGATTTTTCTAAGATTTTTATGATTTTTTAATAATTATTGAATATATTATAAATTAATTGAATTCATTAATGGCAATATGGTAATTCTGTGAACAGTGGCGCGGTAAACCTCTTGTTCAAAAATTCAAACACAAATTCAGATCAAACACTCTTATTTCTCCAGAAATTTCATCTCCTTCACCAGAAACGCAAGAACACGATGAACATTGAATCATCACCAAAATGAACAAATGCATACTCGTTGGAACCGTCTCACCACATGGAATCCAAATATCACAATAATTCAACCTAATTGTTCCTATATCTCATGGATCGAAGGAGTTAGGGTTTGCATTCAAAACTTAAATTCCATATAACTCGAGCTACAGTCCACCATTCCACAAACCAATTGCATCACTATGATCTATGTTCTTCACTCTACAAAACGCATACAAGCAATTGAAGAACCATGACATTCGAAAAATTGATTACCTGGAATGGCAGTGTTGGAAATGGAGTTATTTGCGCGTTTTCACCTCAAACAGTTGTAGTAGAAGCTTGTGGAAGTCAGATGCAATGCTCAGGTTCGGTTGATTTTGCTCCTAGTGCACAAAAGCTTGATTCACCATTAATGGAGCTTGTATGAACAGTTGCGATCCAAGGCTCTATCCAATCCAATTTCCAAAAACAGTGCAAGAAGATGATGAGTGGAGTTTGCAGCAAGAAGAATTTCGAAAATTGATCAAGAATTGAGAGAGTTTTGATCAATTGAAATTCTATATGGTTCTTGAGAATTTTGGGAGAATTTGGAGAATTTGGATCCGATTCTTGGAATTGTGAATTTCTGTTATGATTTAGTGATGATTAGGATTATATACTCTTGCTTAATCCATGCTTAATCACACTAATTAACCAAATGCCAAGTGATTACCAAAAATGTCATTTTCACACCAAGGGCAAAAATGTAACTTCTCATGCCAACTCATTGCCAGCTCATGGACAGCACACACTCTCAAAATGACATGTGTGAGCTGTTGCAACTTGGCTTATGTTGATTGGATGCATATTTCTCATTTTCACTATGTGATGGCTTATGTGTTCATTTTCAAGTCCATTTCAAAAGCCAATTTCCAAACCATGAAGCCTTGGCATGTTATGAATATTCCAACAAGTTTCAAATGCCATTTGTGAAGTGTTGCAAAAATCCCCATCCAAAAATTCCCATTATTTCTCAAGTTGGACAATTTTGCCCCTGGTTCTTTTAACTGTCCAGTTGAAATTTGACTTTTTGCCTTGACCATTTCTGACGAAATCCAATTATGCACCATGAAAGTACATGTCAAATGGAGTTTGTGCATATAAAGAACATCCAATTTGGACACTCCATGTGGAAGTTATGCCCTCCTGATTATGGGTCATTTTTGAAATTCACTGGACCATAACTTGACAACCATACATGGGATTTTCAAGTTCTTGGGCTTTTTGGAAATGTGAGAACAATATCTACAACTTTCATGTTGAACAAATTTTCATTTGAAGCTTCCTTGGGCATGTAATTTTGAGGTCAAAAACTTTCCATTTTTGGAAACTTCTATTACAAGTCACTTTCTATTTTTGGCAGTTTTTGTCCTTACTTGATTTTCTCCATTCTTGAGCTTTGAGATGTCAAATAACACTTGTTCCAACATGATTGAAGTGTATCCAACTCATTTCCACCTCCAAATCCATCAGATCATGTACAGTTGACCACAGTTGACTTTTTCAGCTGATAGATGAATTTGGCAATGCATTGATCAATCTGAGCTCCAATTCTCTGATGAAATGGCTCAAGGGTGAAACCCTAGCCTCAATAATCTCCATACAACCATATAATGAACCCCATGTCCACCATAAACCCCATCTCCTGATCATGCCCTGATTGGCCCAATGCAACTGATTAGGGTTGACCAGTGGTCAAAACCCTAATCTCAAGGAATCTGCTTCAACACTTGATGAAATCAAACCATGATGATGATGATGTATCATTTCAAACAAGATGAAGACCAATATCCTTTGAGAACCATGAAACCCTAATTTGGACCCCCACATCCTCAGATGATCAATGACCAGTCCAATGAAACCTTAGCTTGCACTTTGACTTCCTCATCTTCTGATCAAGACTTAGGAGTATGACTTGCACAATGTAACCACATGATATGCAATATGCAATGCCTAATGACCTAAAAATGATATGTAATATGTTATGCTAGTCCCAAGAGAGGAGGGCAAATTTTGAGGTGTTACAATAGTGGATCGCATTTCATATCTAGGATACTCGAAAAATTATTGTTTAAGTATGGCGTAAAACATCGAGTAGCAACACCTTACCATCCCCAAACTAGTGGACAAGTGGAAGTGTCTAATAGAGAAATTAAACAGATATTGGAAAAAACAGTCGCTACGTCAAGAAAAGACTGGTCATCAAAATTACCTGAAGCTTTATGGGCTTATCGGACCGCTTACAAAACTCCCATAGGAACAACCCCATTTAAGCTTATTTACGGAAAATCTTGCCACCTCCCGGTAGAATTAGAACATAAGGCCTATTGGGCTATTAAAAATTTAAATTTAAACTATAAGGCCGCCGGTGAAAAGCGGATTCTTGATATAAACGAATTAGAGGAACTTAGACAAGACGCCTACGAGAATGCCAGAATCTACAAGGAAAGAACGAAAAAATGGCATGATAATCGTATATCAAGAAAAACTTTCAAACAAGGCGATGTAGTCCTATTGTTTAACTCTAGATTTAAGTTATTCCCAGGAAAGCTACGATCTAGATGGTCAGGCCCTTTCCAAATCACCAATGTCTTTCCTAGTGGAGCTGTAGAAATTAAAGGAAAATCTATTGAACCATTTATCGTAAACGGGCAGCGTCTAAAACATTATTATTATGCTGAGAACAATGAAGACTCGCAAGTCCTGCACTTAGACGTAATGTCTTCAGAATTTATAGATTAACATTTAATAGTTAATGTCGAGCTTGCGACATTAAACAAAGCGCTTCGTGGGAGACAACCCACAAACTTTTATTTGTATTTCTTCTTTGATTATTCCCTTCTTTTTAATTTTATTTAGTTTTCATTCTCCGTATTCTTTATTTTAATTAAATTTTTCTTCCTTTCTTCTTTCGGCATTTGGCCAAATCCTGACTAAAACTCTTGTTTTTCTTTTCTTTAGTTAACTCTAACCTGATGGCACATATTGACCGCATGGGTATCAAATTCAGAGGGAGAGCTCAGAGACAAAAATTTGAAGAACTTTCTGAGAGAGAGATGCACCCAACCTTCTATGCTGATGGAGATGCAATTATCGTACTTAGGCTAAGAGATAGTGTCATGTATCTGCTGAATCAAATAGGGTGGGAAACCACTCCTATTCGCAGACAATTTGTTACTTACCGAAGGCTAACTCTAGAATTCCTTAGCTCCCTGATCTATTTACCAAACCATGGAAAAGGAATAAACCGAGGTTTCATTCAATTCAGGATGTTCAATATGGAGTATCAGTTTAACATTCAAGAGTTTACTAACCTTTTAGGGTTCCCCACTTCTTTTGATACATTCACCATGAGCCAAGAAGACCTTTTTGAATATAGAGAGCTTGAGCATTTTTGGGGAAGTTTAACGGGAAATGACGACCCTGAGGAACATGAATTTCTCTCTGGAAACATACATAACCCGGCTTTTCGCTATTTCCACAAAATCCTAGCACACACTCTTTTTGGAAAGAGATCAAACACTACCACAGTATCACGTGATGAACTCTTCATAATATTCGGTGCTTCCCAGAACCGTCCAGTGAATGGTGCCACTTATATGCTGGCGAGTTTTGACCTCCTTATTCAAGATGACCGTGCACCGATTCAAATAGGAGGGTTGGTAACTATGGTTGCTAATGCTATTGGATTGCGCCAACCCATGCTTGCTTTGAACCCTTTTTGTGGCATTGAGTCTATAAACATACATTTCCTTTTCAACACTTTGTTCATCAAAAATCTGGGACCTGAAGAGTTTGAATTAGTAATTAATAACCAAGTTGTTTACCTATTCACAATGCCTAGTTCGATGACTAGTGTCCATGACCGAAACAATTGGCTTTACAACCTGGATGGAATACCTTCTCCTGTTAGATCGGTTGAAACCATCCACGATTATGAGATTCTTGGCAACCAGATTCCTTATGCTGAGTCTGATCCGCAGACACCAACTGGTTACCACGATGTAGCCTCTCCACCTCATCCTATCCCGTCCGCAGAATCAGCAATACCTGATCTTAGACATCATCTGCCCGGAAATGATTATAATACCGCTATTCAAGCTTTGATGTCAGAACAAGCTGCCATGAGAGAGGAGTTAAATATGATGGGACATGAAATCCTGCAATACATGAGCACTATGACAAATCATTTTCTCGAGTTGGACCGCCGTGTCAATTCATTTGCCCCTCCAGCGAAAGATCCTACAATTGGCTAGAAGAATTGGAGTTAGCTAGTTTTAGTCTTAGGATTTACAGTTTTGTTTGACATTATTTTTAATTTTAGGATTTATTTTCCGCATGCTTTATTTTATTTTCATATATTACATTATGTTTATTTTTATTGAGCTATTGGCATTATTGGTTTATTTTATTTTGATTTCTGCAATATCTACCATTACCATTGCCAGTAATGATATTCACTATATGCTACTACTTACACTGCCTATTAGAGAAAAAAAAAATATATATATATATACACTGTGGTGTGTAATAGAATAGCATGCATGGAAATTCAAAAATATTACAATAGCAATTAAGATAAACATAAACTAAAAATAATAAAAATAATGCTAAAAATAATAAAAACAATTCATGAAGCACCCACGTAAGCAGAGCGCCAGTGACCGTTGCAAGCATCTGTGTGACGAGCGTCACACAAGCCATCACGACCGTCACGCAAATGCACATGACGCCCGTAACACCTTCTGTCACGAGCGTGACAGCTCCAGAATAGGTGAACGTTGGTGACCGTTGGGGACACGACCGTTGCTCCCCCACCTTTTTATTTTCCCCATTAACCCACCTCTTTACACCATTCCACTCACATTCATCCACATTTATTTTTCTCTCACCCATTCCTCTTCCCAACTCCCAAACTTTTCCTATAAATACCTACAATACCTTTCTTCCTACACCACATCATTCTAACAAACCATTCTATACAAATACATTTTCATTCCCTTTCCTTCTTTCAACCTACCTATCAATATGGGAGAGAACCAACAATTCGGAAATATCATCTTCCGATCCGAAGATGATAACTATCAACGAGAGCAATTCGATCGGTTCCAACAACGAGGTGTCGTATCTACCAGGTATCCTGATTTAAATTGTTTACAAGAATTAGGATTACTTCAAGGTGTGCAATGGCTACTTAGGCTTTCTGATTTAACTTTTCTTTACTCACAAAATCAACCTACCTACCCATCACTCACCTTAGAATTTTTAAGTTCTTATTCATACGCCACTCCAACCGGTGAAGACGAGTACTTAACCGGTATCGCAACTTTCCGCATGTTCAACACCGAGTACTCATTATCCCAGGATCAGTTGAGTGCCATGCTACAGTTCCCTGTAGGAGGCCAAGTCCACCCAAGAATCCCTCTGAACTCACAGTGGCACATAAACGCCTTCGACCTCTTTAGAAAAATATCCGGTGTGGAAACTGATAATTGGGATGCACTACTTGCTTCACACATACATAACCCCACTATCCGGTATTTTATCCGCATTCTGCAAAACACCATTTTTGGTCGACCCAACAACAGCAAAGTCAATGCCAAGGAATTATTCTTCCTCCACTGCGTCTTTGAAATGGATACAAAGGTAAACGCCGCTTCTTTCTTATTTCACCATATCCGCACCCTATGTGCTAGAGGCCGCCAACCTTTTGTGATTGGAGGATTAATAACCTCCATAGCACTTGGTCTGAATCTAGGGGACCGACTTCAAAATTTACAATCTCTGCCACCCCTATTTATGGATATAAGCTATTGTCGCTCCAGCCGCTTAATCAAAAATAGGGTAGGCGGAAGGTATTATCTTATGGTGAATAACCAAGAAGTCCCAAGCGTTGTCTTGCCCAACATTGCCCTCACAGATGTCACCAACCCCGACCGATTCATCTACGATCTGAATGCTCCCGAACCTACCGAGCCTACACAAGCAAACCCGGCCCCGGACGAGTTTGAGGAAATGGAGCAAGGTGATCAAGGTCCTGAACAACAGTCAGCCCCGCTAAATCCTTCCGATAATGCAACTGGTCAATCCTCCCGACGTCGTCGAAGAAGAAGGCCAGCAACTAATGATGACATCATGGATGCTATTGATGCCATGCATGCGCAGAATGACGAAGTGATGTAACTAATGCGCCAGATGCAACATCAACAGGAAGCGAGGAATGCAATAACCGACCAGCGATTCACTGACTTGCTCAACAGGTTTGATGACTTAAAAGTACGTCAACGCTCACCGGGTCCGAGAGCAAGAGGACGCAGGCAGAATTGAGCATATTTATTTAATTTTCCTTTCTTTTCGCTTTTCTTTAAAACATTGGGGACAATGTTTCACTTAAGTGTAGGGGGGAAAAACTTTGTTTCCGTTATGATTATTTCTCTTCCAACATTCCTCTTTCAAGTATGTTATTTTCCCTTTCATTGTTATTTCCCTTTTATAAAAAAAAAAAAAAAAATATATATATATATATATATATATATATATATATATATATATATATATATATATATATATATATATATATATATATATATATATATATATATATATATATATATATATATATATAATCTATTTATTTTAAGTCGAGTCCCTAGTGTGAAAATTTTGCATTATCTATTCCCCTAAATTTTCTTGAGCCATAACAAAAAAAAATTTAACACTTAACACACTCGATAAGTATAAAGGTTGCTCATTTTATAAAACTTGAGTGAAATCAAGACAAAATTATTACCACCTCAACGCTAAAAACCTCAACATGTTAGATCAGGATAAGTACCTATTATACCAACTCCTTGCACTTTTAGTCTTATAGTAACCCCGAGTAGTTTATACGAGAAGTCGGCACCATCTTAATAGCAAACTACGTGGAGAGCCGATGAATATAAGTGAATGATCCCCAAAACAACATAAAAAATATATATAAGGAAATGCACTAATTAAGTTAGGTGATCCTTACCAGATCATTTAATCCAAAGGTTGCGGACCCTACAAAAGCATAATATGAAAGATCCATTATGAGTTGGTTCAGCAGGTATCTGGTGCTGAACTTGGTAGGACGGACTACGGTCCGATCCCCCGCAATTTGCAATGGACTTAATAACGAAGTTATCCAACTTATGTACCAGAGCTTCTAGCTAAAAGGGGATCAGAATCACTAACCGGTTACTCCACTATGTGCGCGAAACGATAAAGGGCTTAATGTGATTTCTCTAGAATGAAAACGGGTGAAACAAGAGTAAAAGAACTAGGTTAGCTATAATAGCATGACTCGAACTGGTTTGCATAAGGTGGGGTTATCTGATGTTGTGACGGTAGTTGTTGATGTTAAGACTAAACTCAGGTTATTCCTAAACAAGATTTACTTGCAACCTGGTACGAATTGGTGTGTGTTTTGAAATTTCATCTGGCTAAACAAATCGATTTATACATTGTATCTTGCTTGAGGACAAGCAAAAGTCTAAGTATGGGGGAGTTTGATAACATGAAATAATATCGCATTTTTGGACTCGATTTAATTAAATTATATTATTATTTGATTCGATTTATTTTATATTATTCGATATTACTTGGTATTTCCCTTCTATTTAAAGCAGGTAACATAAACTGAAGCATGTGTGAAAAGGAAAGAAAAGGGGTGCAAAAAGAGGATTCTCCAAAAAAAGAAGCATTCCACTAAAGCCCAGCCCACAACTACAAGGAGAAGCGCTGAAGCGCTGTAACGACCGCCACACTTGGCGTGACGAGCGTCACGCCCCTCTGCTCAGTGTTACGAGCGTAACACAGGGTGTGACGAGCGTCACACCCCATTCCTATATTTTTGGCTTTGACGTGTAACAGAAGCACGTTCGGCCTTTTTCTTCGCTTGACTCGTTGACACGAAACCTACTGAAAGAATTTTTGTGCAACAGTTACATGATGGATTAATATAAATAGACCTTAAGTGGTGCCCTGAATCGGCTCCTCCTTTTTTCCAGATTTCCACGTTGTGCATTATTTTACAGCATTATATTTTTATCAGCATTCCATATTTTCTTCAGCAGTTTATTACCTTAGCATTTTTTATTTCCTTTTTCTTTGTTAGCTTGATTTTTAGGCATTCAATTAATTTTCTCACAATAGTTTCTACATCGGAAACTATTGTGTAACTTTTACTGGATCTAACCTTACGTTGGATCATAGTATTTTATTCCTTCGTTTTATTTTTTTGTCTGATCGAAGATTGTGAAGAACAAATCCAACCGGTTTGTGGTGGAGTGTTCAACCATCGAAGTTAGAGAACAACCAAGATTTCTATTAATTTTACAGGTTCATTAATTTATTGTTTTAATTTATATATGCTCTGTACTGCTGTTTATCTATACTGTTTGTCTGATATGGCTGTATTTAAGCATAATTATTGTTTAGGCTTGTTTAGCATGTCCGGCTAAATATAATTAGATATCGGTATGTAAAGTAAGCGGAATAAAGGAATCAAAACTAAGTTGGTTTAAATTTATTTAAAAATATAGTCACTCTTTTTATGGTCTTAATTTACAGGGTTAATACCAAAGTTTTGTACGAGAGTAAAAGACATAAAGAAGTTAAAATCAATAGAACGACAGTTTGAGCTTTTAACTGGACAGTGTAAATTGGACATTAACTTTAAATCAGGGCGAAAGCAATTTTTAGAGTTAATTAAATTCTAATCATTTTCAAAAATTATTTTTAAAGGTTAAATGTGAGGACGAGAGTTAAGCATTTAAGTTTAATCATATAATCTAAGTCAACAGAGCGAGAGTTTGAGACGAGGGTGTTTAAACGGTTAGTATTTTAATAAAAAGAGTTTCTATAGATTCTATTGTTTTCAAAAAGTGATTTATTTTTTAACTAAATAGTGAGAGCGTACGTTAAGGTAAAATCATAGTCTATTCAACAGAGCGAGAGTTTGAGAAAAGATTTTTAATCAATAGTGTCTAATGAAAGGACTTATTTTAAAACTAAGAAACCAACGAAGATTTGATTCCCTAATTACGACGAACTACATACCGATATCCGCGTTATTCGATATTTAATCTAGATCCAATTTTAGTTTTACTTTGTCCCCCTAATCATCAAAGTATCATCCGCCTTAGCTTTACGAAGTAACCCTAGAAAAACGGTATATCAATTCATTAAGTCCCTGTGGGATCGATATCTTTTAAAACTACACGATTAGACTGTGCACTTGCAGTTAATACCCCAATAGACTCATAAAGTCGCGATCACCTTTGTGTTTATATGTTCATTACTTATCTAACCGCTAATCAAAATAGAAAAAAATATGCTTTGTTTCCTTTAAGTTTATGGTGTAAGATATGGTTTTTCCATCAAGAGCATCAAGCATAGCTCCCCAACTAGGGTTTATTTTGGATTCCTCAGCAAAATATGTTCAACCATTGATTCTCAAGAGGCTTATCTCTCAAGCATGATCTCCAAGGTCATCAAGTACCTTTCAATCTCATTTTGACCAAGAGTATCTCAAATTTTTGTGGCTTATTTCTCAAGAAAAGTCAAAGGCTCGTGTGTTTATTCCATGCCTTCCTCAACAAGTTACATCATACTTTTAGCAATCCAACCAATATACATATAAGGACACGTTATTTTGAGTTCATGTGATCATTCATGTACCTTGAAATGCAATAAAAGTTCAAGTGCACAAGTTTATTCCAAGATGGTCTGACCAAAAGTCAACATTTGAAGTCAAAGTTCCAAAGATCACAACGTTTTCAATTCTCAACATTTTTGAATGCTTATTTTTTCATATGACTCCTCTAATTATCATCAACAATGTCTCTTTACATGACAAGAGCTAACTATGCTTGAAATATCATCAAAAGTTTGGAGACATTATATGTCATTTGTGGACTTAATAAAATTTGACCTATTTTCAATTGACTATTTCTCAACTTTCAAGGATCCTAACTTCTTCAATATTAAACATTTGAGGCTGATTGTTTTTGTACAATATCATTTGTGATGCACTCTACAAGTTTGCTTCAAGGATCAAAGTCAAAATATGCTTGGAAGGCCATGGAATTCATCGAGACATTATAGGTCATTTTCAGCCATTGGATACTTAAAATTTTCTAAGTTACATGACCAGTTTTTCGTGCCAATTTCAACATGACATAGATTTGTGCTCAAGCATCCAAATTCAACCTTTCTTGGCACATTGTAATCTTTGATATGATGTCAACACAATGCAAGAAGAATGGGATCAAAAAGCCTCCTGAGCAAGATGCCCCATTGAGTTAAACATGGTAACTTGAAATTGAAGAAATCACTATGGTCCATATTTGAACTTCATTAATTCTTAATTCCAAGACAAATTAGCACGCGTTTTGGACCTAAACACATTTAACCAAGTCTTCATAAGTTATTTGGCCCTTGAAACACATCATTTGGCTGAGTTTTGAGGGAATGCAAGTCACATTTTTTCCACCTTTGGATCAAATTCGTTTTGCACGAATTAAACTTGATTCCACACATATTTAGATCCAAAAACATTTTCCCTATAAATAGAGGAAACTATTGCATTAATTGGTAAACTTTTGAGAGCCAAGAAATCCCTACTTAAATCTGAAATTTTCCAAAAAAAACAACTTTCGTTATTTGAATTCCAGCTTGTTTCAATCCAATTTCTTGATTCCATTAGCATCTTTGGCCTCCTCTGAAGCTTTTGCAATAATTACCAAGCTCTAAGACCTCCCGAAGTTCTCTAACCAGATCGAGCTTCATCAACTTCTGATCACCATTTGGACAAGTTAGTTCTGAGCATCATTTGAACTCAAACAAGTTACCACAATGTAGTCATTCACTCTCTAATGTTTTCCCCTAACTTATCTGGTGTTGATTGATCATGTTCATCATTTAATTTTATTTTCCATGGCTTGCTTGCTTCTGAAACTTCTCTGAATTTCCTCATTCTCAATTTAGATAAATGAATTTGGAGCATGAATTCGTGATGAGGAGACGATCACATTGGTGGTGGTCCCGTGTTCTGAATCTACCAAATGATGAAGCTCCGGTGAGGGATCATCGGGAAAGATGACCAGAGTGTTTCAGGTCATCTGAGTTTGGCCAGACACGTTGAACATTTAAAATGTTTTGACTGGTTCAATTTGAATCAGATCATGTATCTTATTTTAGCTAAATTCCATCGTGCGCCCCAGCCTTGTGAGTGTTGGATTTGTCATGTCAATTAATGAAGTCAAATCTAAGGTCCCGTGTTTTTTCTGATTTTATTTCTTTTTCTTTTTTCATTTTAATTTCTTTTTCTTTAAAAATTCATAGTAATTTCATTTTTCATTCAAAAAATCCCAAAATAGTTTCTAAAATTCTTTTTTTTTCTTCATCTCATTTTTATTTTTTCACATTTTATTTTACTGATTTTCTATTTTTCATGGAATTTCTCTTTTCTCCTTTATTATAATTGGTTTAAAAATACTTTTCTACATTTCTAAATTTTGAAAATTTTATTATATGTCTCTTATTTTATTTCCAACCTTTCATAATTTTCTTGGTCATTTATTTGGTGTTTTGAAGGACTTTATGGATTTTCCCTTTTATTTCCTTTTTAAAATTCATTTTAAAAAATATTTTTAATTCATTTTATTTTATTTTTATTCAATTATATATTTTTTGGATCTTTGTGGACTTTTGTTGGCCTTGGATCATGGTTACTTTGATCATAGGTCTCATCAAACTTAATGGATCTTGGGTGTTGATGGGGTGACAACCTTAATCCACCAAAATGGATGAATGATTTTGATGATGACTTGATCAAACCTCTGATCCAATTTTGATGTGATCTCTCTTGTCCTCTTCTTCTTCATCCCTTTCTTTTCTTTCTTTTTCTTTATCAATTGGATGGTTTATGTCCATCTTGTTCATGATGTGTGAATTGGTACTTGATGAACTTTCACCATTTCAAATCTACCTCTTAATTGATCATGGATCACTAAAGGTACTTTGGATTGATGCATAAGTTTTTCCTAAGTACTATGAAGTATGAATTGATGTAATGGACCATTCTCCTAGCCTTTGGCATGACTTTAGGAGAATGATTTACATATCATGTCTCTAGCATGTATTAACACAAACATTATTATTGACCGGCCTCAAATATTTATGACTTCTACATAAGTCCAATTAAGATTGCTTAACATAACGCTAAATTTGTCCCGAAAGTAAATCATTTTTATAAGTGAGATTGTAAGTCTTCTACTCCTCATGGTACTGTGTGTATTACTTCCTTTTCACTTATGAGAGCTACTGGCATACTTGTTGATTTTATCCAAGTTGGAGCCCTTCTCATAGGTAATGTAAAGGTCCATGTTTTCATGCTTGTGAGTGAATATTTGAGTATTCTCCAAAAAAATGACAAATTTCCTTTCCCTTTTGATTACTAACGTCATTCACTAACATTGTACTAACTTTATTTTAATGTCATTTATCTTATGTTCTTTACTTCTTTTGTCATTTACTTTATGCTTTTACTTTAACATCATATATCATATTGTTTATATTTATGCTCTTTTGTTCTTTGTCTATTTGAATTTCTTTTTATTTTTAAGACATTAATAAAGGGAAAAAACCCTAAAGAAATGGTTCTTTTGATTTATGGACTTGAGGTTACTATCCTTAGCAATGTTATGGATATTGGACTTAGAACTAGGACCTTGGCCCTTGCTTTGGGAGTTGGTGATTTGAGACTTTGGGATTCATCTGATACCTTTGACTTGGTTCTTTTGATTTCACTACGCCAAATAAGGGAATAGAGGGCGCTTATTTTGGCCTATAACAGCGCTTTTAAGCGCCCTCTAATCTGGCGCTGGCATAGGTAAAGACAGCGCTTTGTTTTCCTGGAGAAAGCGCCCTCTAAAGTTGTCAATGTAAAGTGTTTAGAGGGCGCTTTCAGGAAAAAGCGCCCTCTAAAGTTGTCAATGTAAAGTGTTTAGAGGGCGCTTTCAGGAAAAAGCGCCCTCTAAAGTTGTCAATGTAAAGTGTTTAGAGGGCGCTTTCAGGAAAAAGCGCCCTCTAAAGTTGTCAATGTAAAGTGTTTAGAGGGCGCTTTCTGGACAAAGCGCCCTCTAAAGTGTTAGTTATTTTAAAAAAAATTGTTTGAAAAACAATGGATATTTAATTGGTAACCTGTTCGCATGCTGCAAAAGTGTAAAATTCATATTGATTTCATCCTTTAATCCAATGTTATACACCATTAATCCATTGATATATACAACATGAATCCATTTATATACAACATTAATCCTCCATATATACAACATTAATATATGATTCTTTGATCAACAATATACAACAACATATTCATGATTTAGTAAATTTACAACAACAATATACAACATATATACAACAACAACATACAACAACAACATTCCATACATATATGTACAACAATATACAACCTAGCTATATGATTCTTTGGTCAACAATGAATTGACACAATTCATCCTTGATTTCATCCAAATTTGCTCTTGAGTAAGTTTTGTATTCCTCAAAGTACTACAATTAAGAGAATAAAACATATTCATGATTTAGTAACAAATTAGATGAAATATCCGATAATATTAAAATAAACCCTAAGTTATTATTCCATACCATTTTTGGGATGTCTATACGATTCATCGCAATGATGTCTCTCATAAATCTCATTACAAAAAATCCGCAATCGACCGAATTATTTTGATGAGGACACTACACAGAAAAACAAACAATATATATATAGTTAATTTCTTACAAACACTATTATAAGCAAAAAAACAAACACTATTATAAGCAAAAATAAGATACTTAATATATACCTGAACTCTGATCCAGGTAATGTCCTTCCTATTGCGGTATTTCTTTTTCAATCTAAATTTTATTATTGCCCTAACAAAATAAAAACGTATATTGAGATCAATCTGACAGACATAATTAAATATACAAATACACACGAATATTTAGGGGAATTTCACTTATGCGTCAACCGTCTTCTTCATACTCGGATATTTACTCCAATCACCCGATAAAGAATCGAGATAATACACTATTAGTCTCGAAAGATCCATAGCAACCAACACCCAGTGACCACTGTAAAATAAAACAAAAATTTAGATAATTGAAAATTTTCTACGTAAAAGATATACATAGATTAGAATGAAATTATTAGAAAGAAAATCTAACCCGTTGCCAGAATTAAACGGTAAAAAATACAAACTGGGTGTAGTATTATCGTCGGCCGCCATGAATCTATCGACTAGATCATTCTTTACGGATGTTGGATTATTCGTTATTAACGTTGCATTGATACGGGAAGCAGCAATAAAATTGAAACGGTTACACAATTCAGTTCCCCGCATCAATGTTACATACATATACCTTAAATAGAAACATAATAAACATTAGACTACTCATTGAAATGTGTAAATAAATTGTTCAACTAAGTAAATTATAGATTGATCGGAGTACCATATGTATGTATGAATGACAGCGATGCCCAATTCGGTGTGTTCAAAAAGTTGTTGGAAGTCCTCCTTTCCAATTATTTCGAAATGAGCAGCTCCGAAAACACCTTCATCAAAATCTATAGTACGAATGGCCCCATGCATAATATCGGACTCCTCCACCATTTTCTCAAGACGCATCATAATTTGAGATTTTGTCCCGGACGTCGTTGGAATATCCTTAGCAGCGCTTTTCAACTCTCGATCGGGAACCTAAAAATTCATATAAAATAAATCATGACTTTTTGTGATGCAACAGAATCGTTGCGTATATAATTCAATGGGTATATATATTTGTACCTCTTTTTGAGATGCAACCGACTCGATGCGTCTTGAAATCCCTTTACCAACTTTATGTGTGGGTCTTGTAGGAGTCTAACATTACCATATAATTGATTAAATATCATAATTGTAGCTGAATTGAAATGTGAATACTAAATATTCATAATCATTTAGAACATATATACCTCGGCATCAGGGAAAATTAGATCTGACGGCCAACCAACAAAGGATCCGACTGCATCTCGCATCAACGTTGTCTCTGAAACAACGTCAGGTAATGGTAGACGGGCGTCCGTATCTAATACGAGGTCAACCGAAACTTTCATAAATCCCACCGGGAGGGGATTATGGTGAAGTAATTCACCCGAAGTATTGTGCACTTTTCCCTTGCCAACCATGCGATAAGTTGGTGACGATAGATACAGCTGACAAGGTGAAATGCCCTAAACCAATAATAAATGTTATTGTTAACTTGTATATGTGTCAAGTAAAAAAGTGCTATTTTAATTTCATAATAACATATATAATTACCTCGGGAAATTTCGGTTGATGATTGATACTAGCTCGTTCACTAGTATCTTTTGCCTCGGAAGCGCACCTTTCCTCTCTATACCTTGCATTCTCGTTTTACAGTTGGAGTACTTGTGCCCTTAACTCCGCCAAGGTCTCCATCACCTCTTTGTTGGTAGGATTTTTTGTTTTTGTTTTTTTATAAAATGACGACGGAGTCACACCAAAACCCTTACCCCTCACACGACCGGAATACTCAGGAACATTTAGTACTCGACTAAGTACGCTCCTGCAATCCTGGACCTCGGTTGAAGGTACGGTTTGGGATAAAGTCTCCTGAAATATTATTAGAGGAGATTAAAAATGAATTATATGTCTAACAAAATTTTCGATATAATTAAAGAAATAATGTTACATATACTTACACATTCGTCATAAACATTTTGGACCGCTTCAACGACAGCCCCATCCTTCCCAACCCGAGCAGCCTTCCATAATACGTGGTCCGGAAGAGATGTTGCGTCACTTTTCTCCTCGGCTAGCTACACATTGAATTAGATTATAAGATCATCAATTATAACATATTGTGACAATGTATAAGCTCATAGCATTTGAATATACTCACAATTCTTTGTTGTAACCGTGCATAACCCGTACGCCCTTTTTTGTACGGATACGCGGGTTTTGATGCCCTTTTCCTATTTTTGTCGCTTACTTCCTGGATAAAAAAGTTTAAGGCATATTAGAACCAAGTAACTTAACAATTGTATAATACCATAATTAATAGACATTACATGAAATTTTTCGTTTCTTCGTTTGGCGACAAAGTTATCCCATTCATCGGCTGAAATAATCTCGGCATACTTCATTGGCCGTTCTCCTTCAACAAATTTTCCTTCCTCATCCTTGAGAAATTTGTTGCACAAAAAGGATCGAAATCCTCAGAGTCTTTTTCCGGCCAATTGAATACAATATTTTTGCCGGCTTTCATCGATGTGAAAGGATCTCTAAAAAACATACAAATGGAGTGTGTTATTATAAAGTAATATTATAACAATATATGGTTAACAAATAGTCAACAAAAAAACATATAACAATATATGGTAAGTACCTGTATCTCCGACCATATTTTTTCCTTGCCAACCTTCAAGTCCGGACTTCTCCAATTATCACATGTAATCGGAATATGTTGGCGAACAAGGAAACCAATGTAACTTGCCAACATTGAACCGTTAGGCTCAATTAGTTGGTCTTCAGCACTCCAATGTACTTCAAATTTTACACCCTTGTCTCTTGCACGAATGATTGACTTCATAACAGTCAATCCTCGTTTGATTTCTTTTTCAACATTATTACGTGATTCATTCGCGGCATGGGTATCGTCTTGGTTAGCCATTTTATCTGTAATATAGAAATGATTCAATAAGACCCAAGTAAGACAATGATTCAATACGTTAACACATTCATATACCTTCCATTTCTCTCATGTTACAACAATCTAAACTCTTTTTTTTTATCATTATTGAATACAAACTCACACACACCTACTGCATGCAAAAGACCAATGCAAACTTATGGTGTTTGGAACATGAACAAACTTGCATCCATAATCATCAAACTTCCAAGCACAAGCTCAAACACACTTCAAATATATCAGTTTTCAATCAGAAATAAAAAACTCAGTCTGCCCTAAACAACATTAATCAACATAATGCACAAAATGAAAAACTAAGTTTAGAAAATGCCCTAATCAAACACATGAAGAAAGTGAACGGTAACGATGGAGAAGAGAAATACCTTAAAGGTGACGGTAACGATGGAGAAGAAAGTGAACAGTGACGGTGGAAGAGGATAACGCAGTGAACGTGAACGGTGAGGGAGGGAGAACGAACGGCGACGATGACGGTGAGGGAGGGAGAACGGACGGAGGACGAGAGTAATCGCAGTAGAGAGTAATCGCAGTTGAGAGAAAACCCAGTTACGTAAACGAAATAGCTTATAGAGAGGGAAAATAAAGAGACATGCAGTATATGTTATAATTTTAATGTTTACTAAAGGGGACCTTAGAGGGCGCTTTTTTAAAAAAAGCGCCCTCTAAAGGGGGCCTAAGAGGGCGCTTCTGAAAGTGCTCTCTAAGGCTTTCCAAAAGCGCCTTCTAAACTGGAAATGTACATGGACTTAGAGAGCGCTTTTTCAAAAGCGCCCTCTAAGGGTAACCTTAGAGGGCGCTTTCACAGAAGCGCCCTCTATTGTTGTCCCTCCATTTTTTTTTGGCTTCACTTTAGAGGGCGCTTTGTTACAAAAGCGCCCTCTAAAGGGGGCCTAAGAGGGCGCTTCTAAAAGCGCTCTCTAAGGCTTTCCAAAAGCGCCTTATAAACTGGAAATGTACATGGACATAGAGAGCGCTTTCAATAAAGCGTCCTCTATTGGTGTCCCTCCATTTCCTCATTATTTTTTCGCTTCACTTTAGAGTGCGCTTTGTTACAAAAGCGCCCTCTAAAGTGCGCTGTCTATTCTAGTAGTATGCTCCTTATTTTTTCTCTTCACTTTAGAGTGCGCTTTTGTAATAAAGCGCCCTCTAAGGGGCGCTGTCTATTCAAGTTTTTGGCGTAGTGTTTATGGACTTGAGGTTACTATCTTTAGCACTGTTATGGATATTGGACTTAGAACTAGGAACTTGGATTGGTTACTTTTATTTCATTTGATGCATGATATATTTTTTGCTCATTTTGGCTTGCTTGAGGCTTAATCCAAAGGAGGGAATTCTTGCTTGACTTATGTCATAAAACTTGATATCTCTTAGTTAGATCTTTCATCCCTAGCTTTTACTTTATGCTCTAAGATAGTCTTTTCTTCTCTTCCCCTTCTTTAATTTTCTAAATCTTCTCCCTATTTTCAAAACCTTCTTGTTTTTTTTCAAACTTGAACCATTTTCTCAATAAACCTTGACTTTTGTCAAGTGATTTTCAAAATCTTTTATTAGTAAGTACTAACTCATCTTAATCATATTCAGACCAATTTCAAAAGACTAAAAAAATATATCAACTCATTCAAATCTTTTTTGTGTGCCCTTTGTGCACTTTTTCTTTTAAATTTTTTTCTCAAAATTTAGACATGAGTCATTTCCATAATTGAGATGTAATTATCCTATTTGTAAGACCCAAATTTTGACCCTAAGATCCCTCATGATATCTTATCATATGCATTGGCTTTGGGATCACACCTTGGCATCCTCCTTACCCCTCATTCCTTGGGTTTGCATTGGGAGATATCACCAAGCACATTTGATTGTATCATACTTTTTTTCATTATTTACTAACCAAAATTCCAAAAATATGTCCATGTATAACTTTGTTTCTTTTGTAGGTAGTGTGTGCATCCACCAATGCCTCATCAAGCTCACAACTAGGGTTTAAGACCCTAAATGCAAGGATATAAATCAAGATATGGTTCACATTGGTTCTAGACAAATATTCATTTATCATTTTGATCAAGAATTCATCAAGAGTTTGAAGCTTGTTCGCCATGGAAGCCCTAATTCATATGGGAATCTTGTGTGACTTCTTTAGCAAGTTTCTTCAACATTTGATCACATTATTTAAAGGGATACTTCATCATACATCATATTATGCATATACGATCCTCCATGAGTCCAAAAGATCAATATAACTTCAAGTTTTCAAGTTGGTTTGAAGAAGTTGACTAGAGAAAGTCAACTAGTCAAAACTGGGGTTCCCTAGACCCTATCTCCTACACTTTTTGTCATATGAAAATGACTCCAAGATAAAATTTACTTCCTATGACATTCCAAACAACTTCCATGTTTAGTTTAAAATATATTTTTGCTTGGAAAGTCTTTTTTTATGGTGAAAGATTATAGGTCATTTTGTTTGTGCCCTAGTTAGGAGGTCAACTTCCAAGGACCATAACTTGCTCAATTTTTATGAAATGAAGGCCATTCAAGTTTCATGATCAATTTCCATATGTCCTGTCCAAATTTTCTTCTTTGAGAAATGTCAAATTCTACTTTGAAGGGCATGTTCCAAGAGGAAACATTATAGGGCATTTTGGGCCATTACCATTGAATAAGAGATTTTCCTCAACTTCTAAAATGCATAACTCCTTCATGCAAAATCCAAATGAGGTCAAATTTATGACCAATGTGAATAGGTTTGAAAGATATACAACTTTGATGAAGGAACGTTTTCCATTTGAAGCCCATAGCAAAATTTATTCAAGGTGGAAGAAGTGAACATTTGACTTGGTACTTAGAAAAATTTCAATTATGTTTGATTTTTCAAACTTCCACCTCAAAATTCATCATGATCCAAGCTTCAAACGGAAAAGTTTTCAACATTAAAGTTGTTACTCTTGACCTCACCTTTCCAAAAAGTCCAAAGTCACTCCATTTGGCCAAGGTTTGAATGACTTGTGCATGGGTTTTCTTCAAGGTTCCATTTGGATGAATTTCATGACCACTTCTCAATTCCAAATGCATGGCTTCATGTCACACTTTCAGCATCACTCATGATCAACTTTGGACCTTTTAACATCACTTCATGGGCCTATCACACGCCCATGCATCCATGCAAGTGAGAATTGCTATTTTTGGAATTTGAATGGAAGTGTGTGGAAATCAATTGCCTAGCCTATAAATACATTGCCTCATGGTCAGTATTATGGACACCTTGCCCAAGCTTTGCTCCTGCAACCTCCCCTTCACCATTAGAGGATAAACTTGAAGATTTTCAATTGAAAATTGAGTTTCAATTTCACTTCTGTTTTGAAGTTGAAACTCCAAGAATCCAAGCCCTTCTTTGATCTAATTCGCTTCCTGCAAGCTTCTGAAGTCAAGTCAAGGCCAATTGGAAGCAAGATCAAGCAAGATTCAAGCTCCTCGAAGGTGATTTTTCAGAAACTTTCTCTCTTCGACTCTCTCTTATTTCTTCACCTTTCTCTTTGATTTTTGGTTGGCTGAACTCCTACCAATATAGGCAACAAGATTGAGTTGCTTTGAGGTCAAATCGAAGCAACTCGGTTCATGATCCTCAAAATTCAAATCCCTATATCTTTCAATATACTTGGAATTTGAGAAAATTGAGGCCAGATTCGAGCTCCTGAGCATTTTTCCTTTGAAATAGTGTCATTGTTTTTATTTTTTATTGAGTTGAGGGTGGACGAGTCCGGTGAGGTCCATCGAAAAAGATGATTAGAGCTAGGGCTCAGGTGGTGAGTTGGTTTCCTCTCATCCACCTGATCTTGGTCCAAGGATCTAATTTCAGCCTTTGGTTTGAATTACCACAATTCCCACACGTTGACTAGAGACCATGGTAGATAGCACGCGCGTGGCCATCAGATCTGCCACCCCAATTAATGAAGGAGATCTGATTTCCCTTTCACCAAAGTATTTTTTTGCTTTTTATTTTAATTTCTGAATTCTTTTAATTGCTCCTATTTTATTTAATTCATAGAAATTCATTTTTAATCCAAAAAATATGGGACTTTCACCAAAAATCTTTAAATTTTTTTCTCTTCCATATTCTGAATTAAAATTATTTTTTGGATTAATTTTGATATTTTTCATGAATTAAATGTTTTTGTGCATATTTTTAATTGTTTAAAAATACTTCTGACTTTTTAAAAATAGTGAGATTTTTTGTCTAAGGTCCTTTGACCTTGTTTGACCTAGGATAAATCCCTTGGTCATTTATTTGGGGTTTTGAAGGGATTTTATGTTTTGACCAAATTAAAATGTATTTTCATTCATTTTTAATTTGATTTTTAATTGATTAAATGCTTTAAAATATTGTGGAGCCATTTTTATGGTCTTGTGATGCTTGACTTTCTTCTGTTTGGGCCTTGGTCAAGGTTGATTTGACTTTTGTTAGATCAAAACCATTGAATTTAGGGGATTGATGAAATGTACATTTCATCTCCCAAAATGAATGGATGGTTTTTATTTGATGAAATTCCTCTCATGATCAATTTGTGTTTCTATCTTCCCCTCCCTCTTCATCTTCATTCATATTTTTCCCCATTCCATCTTTTGACCAATGAGATCTCTAAATGTCTAAAGGCTAATTGGTTCATCAATGACCTTGTGTCAGATGAATCAATACAAGTATGATTGAGATAGGTCCCTCCCTTTTGATCTTTTCTTTTAGTGTGTGGTATGTTTTAGGAGTTTGGTTCTTCATAACAAATCTCTAACATGCATTAACACCTATATTTTTATTGCCCGGCCTCAGATAGTTATGACTTCTACATAAGTCCAATTACGATTGCTTAACATAGAACTAAATTTGGCCCTCAAGGCATAACATTCTAGTAAGTGAGATTGTAAGCCTCCCATTCTTCATGGCATTGTGTGGAGACTTGACCTTTTTTCCTTTCATGGGAGCTAGTGGCATACTTGTTGAAATATCCAAGTTGGAGCCCTTCTCATGGAAGATGTCTTGGTTTAAGGATTCATACTTGTGAATGAATGGTTGAGTGTTCTCCAAAGAATGACTTAATCAATTAAAAATCACCACTAACACTTGACTAACTCTTGACTAACTTTTGACTAACATTTGATTAACTCTTTTTAATATTGCTTTACTTTCAATCCATTTACTTTATGCAATTTAAATTTCAGTCACTTATCATTCATTGCCATTTATATTTCATATAACTTGTTTATGATTACGTCATTTTCACTTTTCTCATTTGAGCCATATCTTGTGATTCTATATAGATTTTGTGTGTTTTGGTTTTGTTTGTGGTCTTAGGACCTAAAAATACCTAATAACAACAAAAACCCTAAAAAAAACATCTGGTGGACTATTGAACTTGATCCGAACTTTTGGACTTAGGATTAGACAACATTCCCTATGCAAAAAGGACTGGACCAATGCCAACATTCTGAGACTAAGCTATTGTGAACTGAGCCTTCATCTAATACAAGACCTTGGGATTTGTTTGAATTCATCTGCTACTCTATCTTTGTGCTTAATTGTTATTTTGATCCTGTGTTTGACGCTTTGCTATGAGTTGATCAAGGAATATTTCATCTGATACATGGGAAGACAATGAAGACTGCTAGCTATTGGAATTGCTTGCTTGGATGTGGCTATCTTTATTTGATGCCTTGATTTTCATGATGTCCGGATATTGCTCATTGCTTATTGATTATTGCTTGATAAAAGTCCAAAGGAAAATGGGTTTCTATATGACATTCTTGTCTGTTGGATTGCATCCCATTGGTCAGATCTTTTCAACTCTTAACTTTTAAATTTATGCTTAGGATAACCTTTCCATCTCCTCCCACATCTTAAATTTCAAAATCTTTCCCCCTTTTCAAAAACTCTTCTTTGTTTGTGATTTCAAACTTAGACTTTGCTTTAATGATTAGAAACTTTGGCCTTATGCCACTGAATTTTTAAACTCTTTTTTAAATCAAAATTGTAGATAAACTTAATCATATTGACTTAAAATTTCAAAAGACAAAAAGAACTAACAACTTCGTTCAAACTTTTGGCCCTTTGTGCCCTTTTTTAATTAAACTTTTGTTAAAAGCAATTCACCAACTTATTTGAAATTTTTACCACGAACTACGAGGTTTTGATCCCTCATTTTTATGTTGGTACATAGGCACAAGTCTAACGGTCTTGTCAAACACAAAAATATAATCAATGAATTCTTTTCTCATTCCCACACTCTATTTTTCTCAAACATCTTTTATACCAAACACATATGCACACATAAAAATGGCTCCCTAGGAGTACCTAGGACACTTTGGATGCTAACACCTTCCCTCTATGTAACCAACCCCCTTACCTGTAATCTCTGGTATTTTATTAGTTTTGATTTGAAAACTTTTTATCTTTGGGTTTTTTTTCGTACTTTTCCCTTTTGCTTTGGAAACAATAAAAGTGCGGTGGCAACTCTGGTTTTATTGACGTTAAGCTTATTCATAGCTTGACGGTCATGAATTTACCACTACATAAATTAAGTGGCGACTCTGTTGGGGAGTAGTCCTCAGTGGGTTTAGCCTATTTTTCATGTGTATATATTTGTATATTTGATGTTTGTACATATTTATTTGTGTGATATAATCTGTTTGTTGTGCTTGGTGATCTCTGAATGGTAAGATAAGTTCTAACCCGAACTTGAGTGAAGTTAAGATATGAGGATGGTATAGTCATGTTCAACTTGTGTGGAGTAGTCCTTAACAAGTTGGCTTGAGACCCATCTACTCAGTGGAGACCCTTTTGAAGTTACTGATGTCACACAAGTTATTTGGATAGGCATTACTTTCTCTGATCTGGGGTCCGAGAAGCTGAGGATCGTAGAACATTTAACCCAACTTGGACTATTTAGGACGTAGTGCGGAGACTGTTCAGGTGTAGACCTGATAATAGTTGGTACGCGATACTACGCTCAGACGAGTTTCTCTTGAGAATATTATGGGTTGATGAGTATGTCATCCTAATCTATAATATCTGATAGATGGGATTAAGACTCTGAGAACTTTTTAGAACATGATCTACAGGTTTTTATCCTTAGTACACTCCTTTGGGATGGTTTTTAACCTGAATTCATGCTCATGACTCACAATAAACCCTTTGATTCTCGGTTGATCCAATAAAGTCTTGTCAATATCAATGGAACTTGGGTGTTGATAAGGTGAAAACCATAATCCACCAAAATGGATGATTGATCTTGATGATGACTTGATCCATCCCTTGACCTTAGTTTGTGTTTGCCTTGTGTGTGATCCCTTGTGTGTGATTGTTGCATTTATGCATACATGCGCATCCTAACATTCATCACAGAAAGGTAAATTTCAAGGAACTAAGGTCTTATTTGCAAATATTTTCAGACCATGGATTGTGGACGAAGGAACACTAAGAAGTACAGTTTCAGATGTCCTGATTTAGAATAGCTAAGGAAGTTGTCATCTTTTGTATTAGACCCCTTGTACTTCAAGCAATGTCATGGGAAGCTTTTGCCTGTGTTATCTGCTGATGTGGTTGGAGAACTTCTGAGTGCTTTGGTTCAGTTCTATGATGCTCTCTACCAGTGCTTCACTTTTCCCGATTATCAGCTTGTACCTGCGTTAGAGGAGTATGCCCATATCTTGGGTATACCCGTATCTGACAAAGTACCTTTTAGTGGATTGAAGGAGATTCCTAGATCTCATATCATAGTTGAAGCTCTTCATCTGAAGAAATCTGAGATTGATGCTCATTTGGTGAACAAAGGAGGTATCCTTGTGTTGACTTTTGAGTTCCTCATTGGTAAAGCTATTGTCTTTGCTCAAGCCATTAGTATGGATGCTTTTGAAGCTATCTTGGTATTGCTCATATATGGTCTAGCTTTGTTCCCTAACATTGACGATTTTGTTGATGTTAACACCATTAGAATCTTATTGACTGGGAATCATGTTCCTACTCTGTCGGGTGACATATATTTCTCTTTGTATTTGAGGAATTATAAAGGTGATGGGACTATTGTTTGATGTGTTCCTCTTCTGTACAGGTGGTTTATTTCTCACTTGCCTCAGACGCCTGCTTTTCTAATGATGATATTGCTTGGTGGTCTCAAAGACTTATGTCTCTCACTAATGATGATATTGCTTGGTATGATTCTGCATTGAGTAGTGTGGACATTATTAACAGTTGTGGTGAGTTCTCTAATGTGCCTCTCATTGGTACACAAGGAGGAATCAACTACAACCCTGCTTTGGCTCGTCGTTAACTTGGGTTCCCCTTGAGAGATAAACCTAATAACACTCAGTTAGAGGGTATATTTTATCAAGAGGGTAAAGAAACCCAACTTCTAAAGAAAAGGATGATACATTCTTGGCATAATGTACATAGGAAGGCAAGATCCGAGTTTGGTCCATGCAACTGTGTAGCTTTGGAAGCTTACACTATTTGGATGAAGAAGAGAGCTTTGGAGATGAAGATGTCGTACGCTTGTGAAAGACCTATGTTTTTGGTTATGGCTTAGCCATAAACTCTCCCTAACCAAGACGTAGAGGAGTTGGAAGACGCACTCACCAAGATGAAGCAAGAGAAAGATATGTGGGAAGAGCGGTTCCATGCTTTGAGCCGAAAGCATGAAGAGTTGTAGCTTGATTCTAAAGACAAAGATGCACTTATTGAGATTCTTGAAGACCGAGCAATGAAGAGACAGAGAGAGCCAGAGGGTCTACCTTCCTCTAGTATGCCTCAACCTTCCGGTGCTTGGAAGAAGATTATTGATCAGTTAGTTCTTGAGAAGGATCAGATGAAGAAATCCTTTGAGTCTGAGATTCGACGCATTCAAAGGAAGTATGCACCCATAGCCAGATCATCTTATGCAGTTGGTAGGGATCCTTAGGATGATAGTTTCCTTTTCCCTTAATTTCTGAAATTATACTCAGTGTAATCCTTCCAATTTTATGAATAAAAAGAAATTTTATGGTCAATCAAATTGTTATTATTGTTATTATTTGAATGTATATTTGCAAATAGGACTCCATATGTTCCTTGAAATTAAAAACAATAGAAAACATTGCATTTCATGCATCATTTGCATAACAGGTTTTTGTCGCCAGGTGTCTTATCAGTTCTTCTTCTGTGCATCAGCCAAGCTGACTCACCATTATAATACTCGCGCTAATCAACCGAAGATCATGGAGCATCTAGAGCAAGAGAACAGAGAACTGAAAGACGAGATCATCAGATTAACGACACTAATGGAGTCCGTGATTGCTGCCCAGAATCAGTCATCACCAACTCCTACAACTCCTCCTCCTCAGAGGACTGTTATTTCCGAGGTTGCTACCTCAACTGTTCTTGTTGCTGCTGCCAGTCAGTCCATGCCTGCTGGATTCCCTTGGGGAATGCCGTCAAATTTTATGCCAAAGGGGTATGCGCCCATATTTGTTTCTCTGTCGGCATCTATCACAATCATGTCAATGCCACCTCCAGTTATTCACACGCTGCCTCGTGTTGAGGATACTATCTACCATTCTGAGCCGTCTGAGGGGCCAGATGTATATAAGAAGATAGATGAAATAAAAGATCAATTCCTCGAGCTGCGTAAATAGTTGAAGACTCTAAAAGGGAAAGACTTATTTGGGAAGAGTGATGATGAATTCTGCTTGGTCCCCAATGTTAAGATCCCGATGAAATTCAAGAAAGGATTCATACCTATGCAACATGGCCCGTGTCTATCAAAAACACAATCCCCTTTAACTAAGGAAGAAAGGGATCGCATGAATAAGATTCCATATGCATCTGCAATAGGATCTATCATGTATGCCATGTTATATACTCGACCAGATGTCTCGTATGCTTTAAGTGCAACGAGTAGGTACCAATTTGATCCTGGTGATGCTCACTGGGTAGTTGTCAAGAATATCCTTAAGTATTTAAGAAGGACTAAGGACTCATTCTTGATATATGGAGGTCAGGAAGAGTTGACTGTAATTGGATACTTCGATGCTAGCTTCCAGACAGATAAGGATGACTTTAGATCGCAATCTGGTTATGTGTTTTGCTTAAACGGTGGCACTGTGAGCTGGAAAAGTTCAAAGCAAGATACAGTTGTTGATTCTACAACCGAGGCCGAGTATATTGTTGCCTCAAGTGCAGCAAAGGAAGCTGTTTGGATCAAAAAGTTCATTAGTGAACTTGGCATAGTTCCTAGCATTGTGGATCCCATTGGTCTCTATTGTGATAACAATGGTGCTATCGCACAAGCCAAGGAGCCTAGATCTCACCAATGATCCAAACACATACTTAGGTGTTATCATCTCATTCGAGAGATAATAGATAGAGGAGATGTGAAAATATGCAGAGTACCTACACTTGACAATATTGCTGACCCACTGACAAAGCCTCTTGCGCAGCAGAAGCATGATGGCCATACTAGATCTATGGGTATTAAGGGTATGCCTGATTGGCTCTAGTGCTAGTGGGAGATTGTTGGTGTAAGCCCTAGAGGCCAATACTTTTGGTACTTGTATCGAATTATTTATTAATAATAAAAGGCTTTTTCTTTATTACGTTTGTTTAATAAAGTCCCTAGAATAGCTAGTCTGTTTAATGTATCAAGTATGACTTAATCATGAGATCACATTAAACATAAGGACACTATTCTTAAAGTATCCGTAGTCGAGCTTTATTGAGAAGTGGGATGACATTAAAGCATTAAGAATATTATGTATATAGACTGATCATCACATCTCATGGATCATGGATAAGGAGTTATCAAGTCTTAAACATAGGTATGAATATTAAGAGTAATATTTATACCGGATTGACCCGCTATGAGAATACTATATAGAAAGTTATGCAAAGTGTCATAAGTTATTCTCATGGTGATAACGGTGTATACCACTCTTCGACCTGAAACCACTATGGACCCTAGATGTAGAGTCGAGTGCTTTATTGCTGATCAAACATTGTCCGTAACTGGATAACCATAAAGACAGTTGATGGGTACTCCATGAAGCATGTTGAGGGACATGAGTGACCTAGATGGAATTTGCCCATCCTGCATAACAGGATAAATGTCTATGGGCCCAATATTGAACTGGACAAGGATGACACGGTCTATGCCTTGTGTTCAATATAGACATAAGGGCAAAAGGGTAATTATACACATAAGTATTATCACAGAAGGAATTGTCAAATCACATGACATTTTCGTATCTTGGGTAGCAGTGATGTGTTGCTAGATACCGCTCACTGTTTATTATGTTAAATACATGATTTAATATAATTGCCAATGCCGCGAAAACCTACAGGGTCACACACAAAGGACGGATTGATGAGAGATAGAGTAACTAAGGAACACCGTAAGGTACGGTGCCCTTAAGTGAATTGTAGAACATCATAAAGGTACGGTGTACTTAAGTAGAATACGAAATATGGTAAGGTACCATGAGCTTAAGTGATTTTGGGCATATTATAAGATATGGGCCAAAATACACTTAAGTGGGCTTTTTAGCTTGAAGCCCACACAAGTGGTTCTATAAATAGAACCTTTATGCAGAAGCATTCATGGCGGTTGCATTATTTTCGTTTTCTCTCTCTCTCTCTCTATCTCTCTCTCTCTCTCTCTCTCTCTCTCTCTCTCTCTCTCTCTCTCTCTCTCTCTCACTCAAAGCCTTCATTCGTACCAGCTAGCATTGTGATTGAAGGAATCCGTTCGTGTGGATTGAGTAGAGACGTTGTCATCGTTCAACGTTCGTGATCGCTCCGTGGATCTGCATCAAAGGTTTTGATCGCTCCGTGGATCTTCATGGGAAGGTGTTAGGCACCCACTACGTCCTAGGTACTCCTAGGGAGCCCTTTTCACACTTGTTGTACTAAATTGTTATTTGTTATGACATAAGTATTGTGCAAACATGATTGGGATGATGAGAAAAGAATATACAATTTTATTATTGGGTTTGAACGGATGAACCCGCTGCCTACGTACCTTCCATCAAAGGTAAGGATCAAAACGCCGTAGTTCGGCTAAAAACTTCCAAAAGTTAGTGGATTAAATTTTAAACACAAGCCATAAGGTCTTACGTTATCCACGGGAGAAAACTCAACCTTATACAAACAACAGGTCCACCATGTGAGAACAGCTTCAACTTGCTAGTGAGGGGTTAACCCTATAATAAGCAAGGAAGACTTACAATTCAATCAACTAAGGACAAATAGGTGAGATTGACATCAACCAACTAAGATAAATCAAACCTATAGCTCATGTATGAAAACTTAACAAGAATGGACAAAGCCACAAAAACATTGAATGGGTGAAGTTAATTGATTATGAGTATTCATGAAAGTAGGTCAAAGTATGGTTAAGATTAATTCAAAGAAGTATTATGAAATGGAGTTAGAAAAAAAGTCAAGGACTTGGGTCCAGGTTTTCAGTTTGAAAAGCATAAAGATGTTTGCACAATATCTATCTCAAGTTTGAAAGTAATGTGTGAAAAGGTTTAGGACACAATGGGGATGAATGGATGAGGATGGAGTGTAAAACTTCTTAGAAGGTTCACCTCTTGAGATCATATAGAAGATGATTCAAGTGTGTCCTTTGGAATGGGTAAAGAGCAATAGTAAAATAAGCAAACAAATGATATCGGATGCCACTCAATGGTCTTACTCCAATCTCACAAACAAAAAACGGATACCGGATACCAATAGATGGATTTACACCAATCTCCTAAAACAGAAATGGATATCAGAGGCCACTCAATGGACTTATACTAATCTCCTCAACAAAGAAAATGAAAGTGGATACCGGATGCCAATCTGTCTGGACTTATACCAATCTCCAACAAAGGAAGCAAACACTTGGATGTCAGATGCCAATCTATCTGGACTTATTCTAACCTCCAACATATGATCATAGGAATACAAATTCCAAATTACACGGACTTACAATTGTATCCTCACATACAATCAAACAAGAGCAAAATATGATCACAGGAAAGCAAATGCCAACTTACAGGGGCTTACAATTGCATCCTCTCATACAATCAAACAAATGCAACATATGATCACAGGAAAGCAAATGCCAACTTACAGGGGCTTACAATTGCATCCTCACATACAATCAAACAAATGCAACATATGATCACAGGAAAGAAAATGCCAACTTACAGGGGCTTACAATTGCATCCTCACATACAATCAAACAAATGCAACATATGATCATAGGAAAGCAAATGCCAACTTACAGGGACTTATAATTGCATCCTCTCATACAATCAAACAATGCAACATATGATCACAGGAAACCAAATGCCAACTTACAGGGACTTATAATTGCATCCTCACATACAACCAAACAATGCAACATATGATCACAGGAAAGCAAATGCCAACTTACAGGGACTTACAATTGCATCCTCTCATACAATCAAGTAAATGCAACAAGCAAAGATAAGATGAGTGGCCAACGAAATGGTCTTACAACTCACTTCCATATCATAGAAACAATGGCCAAAGGAATGGTCTTACAATTGTTCTCAATGGGGAACTCAACAAAGATATGTCACAAAGACAAATGAGATGATCATGCACTAATGAGCAATTAATGATGATAAATGCATAGAGCATACAAGCAAACATGTGCATATGAAGATAAGCAATCAATCAATGAAATCATTCAGCACACACTATAACCAAACAATCAGGCTCACACAAAAGGGTTAGGCATCAAAGCCAACTGGAATAGGGTCAATGGTGCTCTTAACCTTGCCATTGAGGGGCTAAGGTGAAGCAGATGAAAGGGTATGAGGGGTGTGCCTCATTTCTCTTATCCCTGGTCAGGGAGAGCATTGAATATCAGAAGGTGTGGGAGTTCAGAAAGTAGGAACTCTCTCCACAGATTATTGACTCGATAGATCTTGGGTTTGAATCTCAATGCTACAACCATGTAATGGGAGCAAGGAGAAGACTCACAGAATAGTGGGAGATAGATTACATATCTCTTATATCCACCAATTGCCTTATTTGAAGGACTTTTCCTGCTTGGGACAAATGTAAACACGCACAAGCATTGCCTCTTAAGGAGGACTTCAGACAGTTGCCTGGCCAAGTAACAGGCCAGGTCTTCCAGACTACATGAAGAAAAGGGATTATACCTCAATGCAAATTGCTAGAAAGCAAAGCAAAGCAAGTTCTTAAGAACTAAGCAACTAAAGGTACCTGAAATAGTCAAACAGAATCAGTACACATCTCAAAGTTTAAATCAAAAGGAGATAAGATCAACAATCAACACAATTGATTAAAAGGTGCAATGCACAAGGCTCAAAGCTTGTGAACCAAGCAACCTACAAAAACAAAAAATTAGTCATGATAAACAATCAAGCTTAATCAAATTGGTATGATCTCTTTGAAGCAATATTGCTTAACCTGAAAACATGAACTCAAACATGAGCAATAGGACCACTAGGACAAGCCTAGGGTCAAAAGGGGATGAGAAAGTCAAAACAGCAAGTGATAGTCAATCAAGATCAAGTTTAAACAATCAAGAAGCAAACTCAATTGGTTTCATGTTCATATCATGCATCATTATGATTTCATAAACAAATTAGGTCAAGGCATGGCATATGGAAGCTCATAGAAGTCAACAGCAAGACTCAAACCAAAACCAATCATAAACAATTCCAAAAATCATCAAATAATTCATGATCAATCATAATCCATAACATGACATGCATATCAAATTTCAGCTCAATTGGATCATGGGAAGATAGTCAATGAAAATCAGAAAGGCAGGGCAAGTTCAAACATGCTCAAAGAAGTCAACCAAACATGCATCAACTTCAAAAATTCATAAATCAGTGACAACATATGAGAAATGAATGGGATCAACACCATGGCAAAGCTTAATATGTCTACTAATCACATGTCAAATTTCATGTTCATCCAATTAAGTATGAGAATTTCACAAATGATATGGCAACATGTGTCACAAAAAGTCAACATATGACCAAACAGGGGAGAAAAATCTCAAACAATTAGGAAATGCCACAAATAATTCCAAGAAAAATCACATGTAAACTAGACATCCATGGGTTCATTCATGCAAAAATTCAAAGCAATTTGAGGTCAAGAAGCATGGTATAGAAAATCATGAAGTTTCACATCAATGGTGTGACACAAATTGTCACACCCTAATTCAAAAAATCATAACTCACAAACCAGAGATGATAAATTCATAAACTCTACACCAAAATCACCATGAATGTGTCTAGTTTAAGCACAAAAAATTTGGAAGCCATTGGGTAAAGCATCATCATTTCACAAATGTTTTGGCAAAAGGTACAAAATATAAGCACATGTCACAAACCCTAGCACCATTTAAAACTCATTCATCCAAAAAATCATAAAAAATCATGATTAAAAACTAGAGGTCCAGATGAACAATTAGCAAAAATTCTCATGAATTTTGGATTAAAATTGCATGCTCTATGATTTTTGTAAGATTGGCATGGCAAATGGAATAAAAATTGCAAAAAAAGAAATGATTTAAATAATTAAAACCGGCCAATGGCATTGTGGTAAATAGGTGGGAACATTAGTGAAACGCGGCGTATTGAAAAGAAACGTGGCGCTCAGGGACTGGTCTCATGGCAATAGAACAGTGCGCCCATGCAAGCCAAAAAGCCAAACGCGAATCAGACAAAAATTCTGGGCATTTTGAACCTTGGCTACAGGACATCTTCATCTTCTTCAATCAATCGTGGAAATTTTTTTGCCCAGAAATGAAAAGTAACTACATCATTCGAATCAGCTAACAGCACACATCAACATTCCAAAAGCCATTTTCCCTAATTCAACTTATCATGGAAGAATCATGCAAAAACATTTTCATACATCAAGTTTCAAATCAATATTTCTCCCTAATTACTCAACCATTTTCAGTGGTTCAAAGCTCATTGGAACCAGCATAACAAGATCTATCATAAGCATGGCATGATTTGGTGAATGGTTAAGGTCGAAGACTTACCAAATCTGAAGCACAGTCGTGATGCAGCTGTTGTTTGGTTGTTTTGTGATGAAACAGATGTTGCTCAAGCTCCCAAATGAAGAATGGTTGAAAGATTCTAGCTCAGCAAGGCTTGGAATGGTTCAGAACTCGAACTGCCATGGATGAGTTCTTGATGAAACAGCAGCTTTTCTTTGCTCACAGTTAAGAAATGGTGCTCAAAATTGCTTCCAAAGTGATGGTAAATGATGAGGCAACCAAGCAAGAATCGCGTGCTTTACAGTTTTTTTCAAGAAAAGTTCAAAATGCACAAATGAGAAAATGAGAGAACAAGGTTTTTTCTGTTTGTGATGTTGGCTGCTAGGGTTTATTTCCACAGAAAATGTGATATATATCTGCTGTTTAGTGTTCTAATCATGATTAGTTTAGGTGGTAATCCAAATTTGGTTAAAATGACATGTTTTGACAAAATTGCTAAAAACCAAATAAGCTTGCAAGGG
This sequence comes from Lathyrus oleraceus, assembly GCF_024323335.1. Taxonomy (NCBI): domain Eukaryota; kingdom Viridiplantae; phylum Streptophyta; class Magnoliopsida; order Fabales; family Fabaceae; genus Lathyrus; species Lathyrus oleraceus. The sequence continues at coordinate 249,359,766 of NC_066582.1, read as the reverse complement.
GTGTATCAGTCTGCACGAAATTGGGCCTCTAACAACTTCCAAACACAATTTCTGAATAATCTCAATTGGTAGAAATGGTTGGAAATACTTAAATTTGAAACTCATTTTTCAACCTCACTTGAAATTAATTCATGCTAGTTCAAAAATGCCATTTTGATTTGTGAAGTTTTGGTGAATGATGATGACATATTTGGATAGAGGGCATCAAATGTGACTTGTAGCAAAAAACCCCACCCAATTTGGCCAAATGGTTTGAGAGATATGGCCTTTTGAAGTTCAAAAATTTCTGAAAATGATTTGATCATAACTTGCCAACCATACATGGGAATTGAGTGTTCTTGGACTTTTTGGAAATGGAAGAACAAGATCTTCAACTTTCATGTTGGGCAAAAATTCATTTGAAGCTTGTATCATGATGTAAGTTTAGGATCAAGAAGTTTCCATTTTTGGCAAATTCCAATTACAGGTCAACTTTCTATTTTTGGAAATTTCTTGACTGACTTCAAATTCTTCCATGATGATATTTGACATGATATATGAGGCCTATGTGGACATGAATGAGCTCTCTCACCAATTCCCACCATCAAATCACTGATTAAATGTACAGTTGACCAAGGGTTGACTTTCTAGGGTTTTGCTTGACTGAACCATCTTCTGATGAATTCCAAACCCTAATCACTTGAGATCTTGATTCCAAATGATATCACAACATATATGAACTCTTGATTATTGATCATGATGCCCAAATTCTTCAAGAATGGCCACCATCCACTGTTTAATGACTGATTTGACTATTTGACTGATGATTGCTTCAGCTGCAAGTAACATGGTTAGATGACAATATTTTTGTACTTTTTGGTTAGTAAACATATGGAAAGCAATGATATACAAATTCAATACATGCTTGGTGATCAAGAACCAAACTCACAAGGCAACTCACCACTAGGAGGGAAGCTAGGGCATGCAATGATCCTTGAGGCCATGATATGTATGATATGGACCATGAGGGATCTTAGGGCCAAAATTGGGGTCTTACAGTAAGGATCTCTAAAGGAGAAAATTTTAATTTCCGTTGGGTTTTGGATCGCAATTCTCCTTCATTTCGTGTGTTCATGTCGCACTTCTCGATCCAGCCCCCTCAGTAGGGCAATATGAGTCACCCTCCTTCTATCTTGTTCGAAAACATTGAGGCCAATGTTTAGTTCAAGTGTGAGGGAGGTTTTACTATGCTTTTTGCATTTATTTTTGTGATTATTTCCCAATTTTAATTTTTACCATTTCACATTTGGTTTATTTTTACTATCAGGTATCATGTGTTGCATGTATTTCACGGTCTTGGTGTACTGTTGGATTAAGTGATGACCATGGGTGGTAGTGGAAGAAAGGATCACTCCATTTACGGTTGCTTGTTGTGAAGGATCTACCCAGAAAGTCGATACTGCTTAAGAAAAGATCGGACACAACTTCTAAAACTCAACTAACGTAGGTTCTCTGTGTGTTCCGAGTTGAGTAAGAAGCCACATCATACTCGAAGTACTGTGGATGTTGTCAAGCTTTACCTAACATGGTGAGTGTATAAAAAGCCAAACACATTTGTCATCATGAGCGATATTCAGGTATGTCTTTATCACTCTGACTTTGCGCAGGTTCTCTGGGAATTTCACTGCATGTATACATACATTGAGGCACGTTGTTTGATTATAGCCTTGAGCCTTTCCAGCCATCCCGTTAATGTTATCCCTTGTTAACACCATTTGAGCCTATACCCTTTATTTTTTTTCTAACCACATAAATGTAACCTATGACCTAAAATACTTACTTACCCTGTTCAGAGTCAAGTTGATATTATTAAGCTATGTTAAAATTCTAAGTTTGGGGTAAAACCCCATAACTTTCAAAAGCCAAGGTGAGTGCGGAAAAAAAAAGAGAATCATCGAGAGAGAGAGAAAAAAAAAGAGAAAAGAAAATAAACTCGAAGGTTCAAAATAAGCAATGGACAAAGAAGGGCACTTGGTTGAAAAATAAGAATAGCAAAGAAAAACCAGAGCAATAAAAAAATAGTGGAAAAGAAGGAAAATGAACAAACACAGTGAAAATAATAGTAACATTGACTCTGAACCAAAAACCACTTGTTTCCCGTTTTGTTTGGAATATCCACACCATAACCCAAGCCCCGTTACAACCCGAAAGACCTCAAAAGTGTGTGTTATGTGTAGTTGATATGAAAGGAAAAACTATTCAAACTTATGAGTTGATATTGCATATTATGAATTAGGAGTGAAAACACTTTAACCCCAAGAGACTTGGTGAGAGTGTGATATAAGCTGACAGGTGAAGCGGTACCTCGATGAGGAAGTGCGTCTGAAAACTCATTAGGAAAAGCAGGAACTATAAAAGGGAGAGTGAATATGTTGGCAAAAGATCTTAGCAGTATCATGGTTATCAACCATGTTTTCAACAATGTACTCATCAACAGAATCAACAGAACCATATCCAAAGACCAACACAATTTGACCCAATTATGATGTCCTATGCAAAATTATTTCCTGCTTTGATACAGAAAAATTTGGTACAAACAAGAATTTGGGATGATAACTAGTCAGTCGCAAATGGAGGTTCCAACCGGCCATCCGAGAAATATTCTAATAGGATAGTAGAGGAATCCGACCGTGGAACTCGTGGTAGATATGACATGTAAACTCCTCTGAACACTTCTCGAGAGAAGATATACCAAGAGTATGCTATCATCGAATTCCGAAAGGCCATGACCAACCCCCCCCCCCCCTATTAGAGAATCTTCCAAGACCGACAAGACAAAATATTATCGGTTTCACAATAACTACAACCACACTACCAATGATTTCATCCAACAGAAGGATTCCATCGAAGGTTTGATTAAAAGGGATTGCTTGTCTTAATATACCAAAGGCCATAAGAGGCTCCAAGAAGAATCTCCAAAGAACAAGTCACCATCCAAGGTTGTTAATGTCGTGACTAATGATGAAGGGACTAGAAGTGAAGATAAAGGAGAAAGTAAGGGGAAATGTCAAGATATTGCGACCATTACTAGAATTACAACCCAAGTAAACATCCCATCAAAGGGGACGATTAAGAGGAAAACTGTAGAAATGATGGATGTCCATAAGAAAGAAGGATGCGCCTTAGCCAAGACCCCAGATAAACTAATGTTCAGTTTCTGGGATAGCGAGAAAGTCGGGGGAACCCCGAATGATATCTTTCCTTTAGTCATAACTTCCATGGTCGACCACTCCGACATATCCTGGATACTGATCGATGGTGGAAGCTCCTGCGACATAAAGGAACCAAACAAGTAAAGAAGAAGATAAATACACCAATATAGAGATCTCGGGGAAAGGATGACAACAATATTGAGGAGTTGGAAGCACTAAATACTAAGTAACTAAGCGATAAGAAAGAATGCGATTTCATAGAAACTACCTAGAAAATAAGAAGACATAAGAATCAATGTTTTGAAATGGAGGAGAGAGATAAAGAAAGTAAGAAGAAAAATCCTTATATTTATAGAGGCTTTTATAACCAAGAAGCCCTAAAGATTAAAACAAAACCTCAAAACTCAGAAAAAACATTAGAAACTAATAATTAAATGTCATATTGCTTCACCGAGGAAACATTTCTCATGTTGTAAATCATCACACGGTGATTCCCCACACCGTAGTTATCATGCCTCAAATTTGGGGGGGGGGGGGGGGGGGGGGGAATATTAAATGCACCATCAATCTGGAATTTCTTGCCTCGGGCCTACTATCTACATGACATCACAAAAGAACACCAAAAGTCGAGAATCAACTAATAAATAGCCTCCTTGCTAGAAAAGAAAAAAGGACAGGGACAACAGACTCAACAATAAATGAAAGAACTGTTCGTTCAAAAGTTTTTTGTGTATAAGGTTGTTCTAGAGATAGACACATACACCCATAAGGAACCCTAATAAGATCAATCTAGGACTTGTGACTCTAAGATATGTCCGCTAGTCGAGGGCTTTTAAGAAAACCACGACTTAACTCCGTCAACACCGACTTAAAGGGCTACTCTTTTGATTTGGCCCAAATCCCAATCTATTTTGATCCAATAAAGTGATTTTCCTTTCTAGGAAGCAATGTTTATAGACCGTCAAATCCATATAACAGATACTATATAATTCCCTTAATAATCTACATATTTCAATGATTCAAAAGAATTAGGTATCATGGCGTGTGATAACTCAGAAATGCATCACATTTCCGACTCGATTCACTTGCACTTTTGTGTCATTTTCTATTCCTTTTTATGGTTTTATGTTGGTAGTTTGTGAATATTTTAGATATTTTACATGTAGGGGGTCTCTATGCGAAACGACAAAAATGGGAGAAAATACGCTTTCTACACTGTCATGATGGGCCTGTTGCCAGCATGGCAGCCGTCATGAGGTGTCAAGAGGTAGCCCGTCGCAACAAAAGGAAAAAAATGGAAGAAGACGTGCCCCGACAAAAATGGATTGTTATCTGGATGGCGTCCGTCATCCCTCCCCACCTCATGATGGACGGGTCGTCATCACCATGACGCCCGTCATGGTGTTAATGCCCGAATTTTTAGCCCACATTTTCAAACTCAACAAAAGGGGTTTTCCACCATTATCTCCATTTTCTCCTACACGTTCTAAGACACTCCAGTATGAATTTAGACATTATAAATAAGACCTTTAAGTTTAGAATTCAGCATCAAAGTTTTTGAGAATTATTTTTAGGCGGAAAATTACTTTTGTAAAAGCAGTAACTTTCTCACATTGAGGAGTTGTCGCAAGTTTTATTTAGAATTTAGAGATTTCCTGTCTGTTTATTGATCGTTCGTACTTCAATCTTGCCGGCATAGTCTTTCTAGAATTTTTATTCAACAGTTCTATGTACCAGTTTGGAGCATTCTTAATATATTATTATGTATTCTTCTTTTACATGTTCCATACATTTTCTTTACTTCTTTTTGCTTTGGACTACTTGCATGTGCCTATTTATTATTATTATTATATTAAGTATGTTTTGTATGAATTTAATTTATAGTATATGTTACGTTAATAGAATGCCCGATTAATTCTATTGAGCCTGGAATGTGAGGGCCATCGTATCAACGATGCTCACATTAAGTCGTAAATATTATAATTAATTGGGAATTGTTTATTGGCCTGAATTATTTCCTGTTTTTAACATAAATGTTTACTGCGAAAGCAGAAACGTAGAGATATCGATTCTAATTCGAAAGAACATAACCTTTATCTGAGCATAGGAAAAATTGAGTTTTCAATTATTAACACTGTGAAAGCATTTTTTAGTTGATTAGGGAAAATTAAGTTTTAAAAAAGGTGATTTTAATAGCATAAACAAACACGCGAAAGCGTGCGTGTATACACTTAAAATCTGATACGAGACGAGCGAAAGCCTACAATATCTTTAAATTAATTTTTCTACCTTAAGAAAATTTTCAAGTACTTAAATGCAATTAATTTCCAAAAAATATTTTTGCACTGTAACATGTTGGACACACGAAAGCGGACAATTATAATACATGTTAAAAATCGGTTTTGGTTACGCGAAATCGAACGGTTCCTTAAAAATTAATTATTTTTTCTATTAGAAAATATTGTCTCATATTAATTATAATTAACGACTTTGCGAGCGCTAACAGTTGACGAGAGCCACATTTTGTCTCTCGTTTTATAATTCATTTCAAAATAGCTTACTTCTTTTCTTTTGTAAACAAAAACAATCATTCATAGAATTAGATTTACATAGTAACAATAGTTAACGATAGGTTGACATTGATCTTTATGGGTTCCACATTTTTTATATTACAAACGATATTTCTGTGCACTTACGGATCTATTAGCGTGATTCAGCCCTAGTAACGCAAATAAGTAAAGCCAACGAGATTTCTAAGGAGACTCATATCAAATATAACATATAACTGATATTACTTTACTAACATCATACCGTTGATGTCACTCTTTCAATGTAGTTATCCACAAAGAAGGTTATAGTATCGCAAAACTTAATATGGGTTTTCCTTAGAAGGACACTTGATTGGAGCAATAAGAAGAGTTAGAACTCTTGGACCGTACTTGCATGACCCTATGACATTTGTCCTCTCATACATATTTACTAAACATAAGATTTTAGGGCCCTAAAAAACCATATAACCCTACTATAAAAGGATAACGAAGGCCCCATATGAAATACATAATATCCTAACCCTAAATATCTCTCACTTTTGATCGTCACTGACATAGATGTCAGAGTGTTTGCAGATACACCCCTGTCGTCGAACCGTAACGAACAAACATCTAGATTTTCAATAAGATTCACTATTAAATTTTAATTCGCATCTTTTTGTGAACCATAAAGTACACCTATGGTCAAATACCATAAGTAGATTGCTTATGATTGAAATGGCTTTCTTTTTTTTAATTGGTTTAACATATTGCTATGAAACTACAACAATAACGACAACCAAGTTTTATCCTTCTAAGTGGGATTGACTACATGGATTACATTCTGCCATAATATTCTATCCAAGATCATGCTTCTATCCAATTTGTTAATTTCGAGATCTTTCGTAATAGTTTCTCTTATAATTTTTCTAGATCTTCATCTACCTCTAGTTTGTTGACTCCTCTCTATTTGATATACTCTTCTTATAATAAAATCTACATGTCTTCTCTCTACATGCCACAACCACTTAAGTCTATTTTTCACGATTTTTTCTACTATAGGTGATACCCTAACATTCTATCTAATATTGTAATTTCTAATCTTATATCGTCTAGTCTTATCATGCATCCAACACAGCACCATCATATATGTTTCACTTACTTTATTCTTGTGTTAATTTTTAACTGTCCAATATTCTTTGTCGTATAATATTGCAGGTATTACTATTGTTCAATAAAAAATTTCATTCATCTTGAGAAGTACTTGTGTCACGTAATACTTCTGAGGTCTTCCTTCACTTCAACTACTCAGCTTGAATTTTATGGTTTACCTTTCTATTTCTCAATCATTTTGTACTACGAATCCAAGATATTTAAAATGAATGACTTCTGAGATGATATGATCTCCAATTTTCACCTATATGCTAGAAATAATTCTCCTTACGATGAAATTACATTCCATATACTTCACCTTACATTTTCTTAGGCAAAAGTTATACGTTTCTAAGTCTCGTCTCTATCCTCTCCTTTAAATCGTCCTTCGACTCTTCAATTAGGACTATAAAAGGTATACATCTCGGGGTAGCAGTAAGAACTTTGAGATTAAGTTATCGATTAACTTAATTTGCAAAGCAAGAGTCGTCACCGCGCTTTTATTGTTTCCAAAGGAAAAGGGAAAAAGTACGAACAAAACCCGAAGAAATTTTTAAAACAAAACTAATAAAAGAGATAAGAGTACAGGGGTTAGTTATGCAAATGGAAGGTGTTAGCACCCTAAACATCCATGGTACTCCATGGGAACCTCTTTGAAAATATGTACACTTTGATTTGAAAAGGGTGTTGTTTGCAAAAGATTGGAGAGATAGGGAAAGAAGTATATTTTTCTTATTTTTTGTGTTTGCCAAGACTTTTGAAGTCTCATGCCTACGTATCAATAAAGTGCAATGGAGGATCAAAACCTCGTAGTTCGTGGTAAAAATAACAAAGATGTTTGTTTTGATTCATTCATTTTTATGGAAAGACATTTTGTCATTGTAAGGAGAATACTAACTAGTCACCCATAAGTATGAGAACTTTGCATCATCATGAGAAGGGCTCAACCTTGGATAAAGATCATAAAGTATGCCACTATCTCTCTTAAATGGAAAATAATTATCATCAATATTATGGATATAGGAGAATTATATCTCAACTATGGAAATGACTTATGTCTAATGCCTTGAAAAAAGTTTTAAAAGGAAAAGTGCACAAAGGGCACCAAAATGATTTGAGTGAGTTATGCATTTTTTAAGTCTTTTGAAATTGGTCTCAATATGCTTAAGATGGATTAGTATTTATTAAGGAAGAAGTTTTGAAAATCACTTGACAAAAGTCAAGGTTTTTTGGGAAAATGGTTCAAGTTTAAAAAACAAGAAGGTTTTAAAAAAGAGAGAAGATTTTGAAAATTAAAGAAGAAGGAGAAGAAGAGACTATCTTAAAGCATAAAGTAAAAGCTATGGAGGAAAGATCTAACCAAGAAATAGAAGGCTTTATGGCATAAGTCAATCAAGAATTTCCTCATTTAGATTAAGCCTCAAGCAAGCCAAAATAAGCAAATAATAATCCGTGTAGCAGATGAAACCAAAATAACCATTAGTCTTCAAAAGAAACCCAAAGTCAAAGGTACCAGATGAGTTCTAGGGTCTCAAATCACAAGTCCCAAAGCAAAGATCAAAATCCTAATTATAAGTCCATAACTCCACAATGATGCCAAGGATAGTAACCACAAGTCCATGAATCAGGATAACTAAGTTTCTTTTTTAGTTTTTTTTATTAATATCTTCTTTACAATGATATGAAAGTAAAGTCCAAATGGACAAAGAACAAATGACAAAATCACAAATAATATGATATGGGATGCTAACATAAAGTATAAAGTAAATGGCATAAAGATAAAAATCATAAAGTAAAAGCTAGGGAGGAAAGACCTAACCAAGAAATAGCCAGCTTTATGGCATAAGTCAAGCAAGAATTCCCTCTGTTGGATTAAGCCTCAAGCAAGCCAAAATAAGCAAATAATAATCCGTGTAGCAGATGAAACCAAAATAACCATGCCAAGTCTTCAAAAGAAACTCAAAGTCAAAGGTACCAAATGAGTTCTAGGGTCTCAAATCACAAGTCCCAAAGCAAAGGTCAAGATCCTAGTTCTAAGTCCATAACTCCACAATGATGCCAAGGATAGTAACCACAAATCCATGAATCAGGATAACCAAGTTTCTTTTTTAGGTTTTTTTTTATTAATGTCTTCTTTACAATGATATGAAAGTAAAGTCCAAATGGACAAAGAACAAATGACAAAATCATAAATAATATGATATGGGATGCTAACATAAAGTATAAAGTAAATGGCACAAAGATAAAAAGCATAAAGTAAATGACATAAAATAAAAGCATAAAGTAAATGACATTTGAAGTAAAAGTTAGTATAATAAAATGTTATTAAAGTATGTTAGTAATCAAAGATGAAAGATGGTTTGGTCATTTTTTGGAGAGCACTCACCTATCGACTCACAAGCACGAAAATATGAACCTATATGTCATTTATGAGAAGGGCTCCAACTTGGATAAAATTAACAAGTATGCCACTAGCTCTCACAAATGGAAAAGGAGCAACATTTTCACACAATACCATGAGGAGTAAGAGAGTTACAATCTCACTTATAAAAATGCATTTGCTTTTTGGGCAAATTTAGCGCTATGTTAAGCAATCGTAATTGGACTTATGTAGAAGTCACAACTATCTGAGGTCGGTCAATAATAATGTTTGTGTTAATACATGCTAGAGAAATGATATGTAAATCATTCTCCTAAAGGCATGCCATACAAAAAAGAAAGAAAGAGGATGATCAAGCACAAAGGCTAAGAGGATGGTCTATTACTTCAATCCACACTTCATGACACTTAGGATAAACTTATGCATAAATCCAAAGTACCTTAATTAATCTATGATCACTTAGAAGGTAGATTTGAAATGATGAAAGTTCATCAAGTACCAATCCATACAACATGAACAAGATGGGCGCAAACCATCTGATTGATCAAAGGAAAAATAAGGAGATGAAGAAGAAAGAAACAAGAGAAGTCACACCCAAATTGGACCAAAAGTTTGATCAAGTCTTCATCAAAATAAATCATCCATTTTGGTGGATTAGGGTTTTCACCATATCAACACCCAAGATCCATTGAATTTGATGATACTTGAAGTCCAAACCATTGTGATCCAAGGCCAACAGAAGTTCACAAAGGTCACACAAATATAAAATGCAATTAAATGAAATAAAAATGCACCAAAAGTATTTTTAAATGAATTTTAAAATAGAAATAAAATGGAAAGTCCATAAAGTCCTTCAAAACACCAAATAAATAGCCAAGAAAATTATGGAAGGTTGGAAATGAAATAAGAAGCATATAATAATTTTTCCAGAATTTAAAATTGCAGAAAAGTATTTTTAATCCAATTAAAACAAAGAAGAAAAGAGAAAATTCATAATAAAATAAATAGAAAATCAGTGAAATAAAATGTGAAAAAATAGGTATCAGATGAAGAAAAACAAAATAGAATTTTAGAAACTATTTTGAGATTTTTTGGATAAAAGATGAAATTATTATGAATTTTAAAAGAAAAAGCAATTAAAAATAATAAAAGAAAAATAATTAAAATCAGAAAAAACATGAAGCGTTGGATCACCCTCATTAATTGACGTGGCAGATCCAACACTCCATATGTTAGAGAACACGGTGGAACACGTTGCAAGCAAAACACAGGATCCAATTCAAATCCAACCAATTAGAACATTTTTTTCCTCCAACGTGTCTGACCAAACTCAGACAACCGAAGAAAACTATGGTCGTCTTCTTCGGTGAGCTCTCACCGGAGTTTCATCATTTGGTAAATTCAGAACACGAGACCACCCCCTATTGTGATCCTCTTCTCATCCTGAATTCAACCTCATGCTCCAAATTCATTTATATAAACTTGTCCAAATGGTGATCAGAATTTGATGAAGTTCAATCTGGTTAGAGCACTTCAGAAGGTCTCAGAGCTTGGGAGTTGTTGCAAAAGTTTCAGAGGATGCTGAAGGTGCTAATGGAATCAAGAAATTGGATTGAAACAAGCTGAAACTCAAAACACGATAGTTGAATTTTCTGAAAAAATTTCAAGTTGCAGCAGGGATTTCTTGGCTCTCCAAAGCTTGAAAATTAATGCAATAGCTTCCTCTATTTATAGGAAATGTGATTGGATCCAAATACGTGTGAAATGATGCATAATTCATGCAAAATGAATTTGATTCAAGTGTGAGAAAAGTGTGACTTGAAACTCCTCAAAACTCAACCAAATGATGTGTTTTAAGGGTCAATTAACATTTGGAGACTTGTTTAAACATGTTTAGGTCCAAAACACATGTTAATTTAGCTTGGAATTGAGATTAGTGAAGTTCAAAACTCAAGCAATGGCAATTTCTTCAATTACAAGTCAACATGTTCAACCCAATGGGGCACCCTACTCATGAGGCTTTTTGATCTCATTCTTTTTGCAATGCGTTAACATTATGGAAATGGTTACAATATGCCAATAAATATTGCATTTGGATGCTTGAGCACAAAGTTATGTCATGTTGAAGTTGGCATGAAAAACTGATCAGATAACTTAGAAAAATTTGAGTGCTTCATGGCTGAAAATGACCTGTAATGTTTCAATGAATTCTATGGTCTTCCAAGCATATTCTGACCTTGTCCTTGAAGCAAACTTGTAGAGGACATCACAAATGACATTGTGCAAAAAGAATCAGCCTCATATGTTGAAGTTGTGATCTTTGAAAGTTGGAAAAAAATCACTTGAAAATAGGTCAAATTTCACTAAATCCACAAATGACCTATAATATCTTCAAACTTTTGATGATCCTCCAAGCATAATTGGCTCTTGTCATGTAAAGAGAAGTTGTAGAGGATGCTGGTAAGACTTATATGCAAAAATAAACATTCAAAGATGTTGATATTTGAATGAGTTGTGATCCTTGGAACCTTGACTTCAAAATATTGACTTTTTGGTCAAACCCCTTTGGAACAAGCTTGTTTACTTTGACTTTTCTTGCATTTCAAAGCACATGGGTGATCATATGAACTCAAAATAAGGTATCATTGATTTCCTATTGATTAAATTGCTTAAATCTTGAAGTTGCTTGTTGAAGAAGGCATGAAAATAAACACATGAACCTTTGACTTTCCTTGAGAAGTAAGCCACAAAACTTTGAGATGCTCTTGATTGAAAAGCCCTATCTTGCAACATAAACTTAATAAAACACATTTTTTTTATATTTTGATTAGTGGTTAGATAAGCAATTAATCATGTAAACACAAAGATAAAACATCAACAAAGAGGTGCTTGGTGATCTCTACAAAAAGCAAACTCAAAGATGGATAAGGGGAAGGACCAAGATGTGACCTTATTTGTGTGAAAATGATGCAAATGATATGTGGGATCTTAGGGTTAAAAATTAGGGTATGACACTCGGTGCTAGCTCTTAGATGTGCTTCATGACTACATCAAAAAATAAAGTAAAATGGTATGAGCTTAGGGTTGAACCTTGATGCAATCCTATTGTAAAATCATTCGTCTTCACCATGTGTTCGCACATTAGTCGATATACATTCATACATATTTTGGATACTCTAATGCAACTACATTGAAGTTAATTGTTAATATTCTTTCATTGGATTACTATGATAGAACCAAACACAAGTTGCTAGCGTATGTCTTTCAATGCTTAAAGACCACTAGATCAATCTAGAGCTTAGAACAGAGGTATTTGTCCTTTTTTTACGAAAAAATGAAACGAGACACAAGTAACAACATTTCCATCTTCTTTTTGTCATGCATCCATCATCCAAGGTCCACCCGACAACTTCATCAACCTCTTCATTGGCATTTACCTGTGATGCATATGTGCGGGTATGGTATCCAATGCGGATACCAGTACGAAATATGATATTTTTAAAAGATATTAAAGTACGGATATGTTAATAAAAGATGAGAGTTTTTTTATAAAATGTATAAATAAAGAATTAAAGTTTTAGGTGGTTCAAAACATAACATCACTATAAAAAAAAAATCAAAAGTAGTGTTAAAATACAATAATAAAGAAATTAAAATACGGATATTGATGTTTTAGAAAATCACAAATTTCACTTAAAACCGAATAATTAAAAAAAATAGCACAAATACGATACGTGTATTCGGTACAAGTACATATTTGATACTGATACTTTATTGTACCCTGCTTTAGAGGCATGTACATTGCAACATCATCTCTCCTTTCATGCCTTTGTGCTTTTATTCAACATTAACTCTTTTTATTCACATTCTGAATTGAAGTAATGGGAGCTTGAGAAAGGTAAATTTTTTATCAACAATTTCAAAAAAATTGGGACAATCCTTTAGATTCTTACAGGAAATTTCAAAAATTCCAGTATTTTTATATGTATTTTTTCTGGAAATTTCAAAACTCTTGGTATTTTTTTTATACGCACTATCAGATAATTATGGACGTTTCAGCATCCCAATCATGTCATTGATAGATATTGAAATTTTTGCATCTAACTCGATCATCCACCTAGTTAGCCTATGACAAAATGATCTCCACATAATCGTCAAATCTTCATCGATCTTCAACTCAATAAGGTTATATTTCACCCTTCCATTAGTATCGATCCAATCTTCACGAAAATCAATTTTTCTTACCTTTTTGTTTTTAGTATCAAGAAATAATCAATTCAACTTGGATGTCAAGGTGGCGAGAGACGTCATGCCATCCAGAAGCCAGAACTCTACATGAGGTGCAACTCAGTTGAAGTGCACTTCTGCCTTAATCAAAAATTAAGGAAGAAGCATTTTTGAGATGTGTTTGTCAACAACAAATAATCCCTATTTATACAACTTCTAATTTATTATGGACCACACAAAACGATCGGTGCAATCACAGTCATACAAAATTGTCCGCAAAATCCTAACCATTAAAAATCTTATAAAATTGAACTACCAAAAATTTTATATTTATTAAAATTTCTATCATATTTTTTGAAAATACCAATAAAATAGCAAGCTTATCAAAAATGTTAAAAATCCGAGTATTAATTCATACCCGAAAATTATTAATACACTATAAAAAAAATTGAATGTTACGGAATTTTTGAATTATCTTTTAAAATAATTGTGTACAAATTTGATTCCAAATTTAAACAGGAACACTTAAAAAATTATAAAGTTAATGGAGTGTCAAATACTCCCTCCGTTCTTTTTCAAGTGTCGTTTTCTTGATAAATTTTTGTTTTTTTTTAATTGTCATTTACAAAGTTTAAGGTAATATTAAATATAGTTTTGTCAAAATTACCCTTATATAATTATTAGGGAGAGAGAAAAAATAAAATAAATGTAATATATAATTAAAGGTATTATAGGTAAAATGAAAATTATTATTTAAAAAATAACAATCATGATTATCTTTCTTGATATGTGTAAAAGATCAAAAAATAATATTTAAAAAGGAATTGAGGGAGTATAAAAGAGGGACCGACACGTTAAATGCCATTGAGAACCCAGATAGAAGATCGATGCATTACATGGTATCATCATTAGTTACACACGTCATAACCATGCTCTATCTGGAAAATGGTGAACGCGGCTAAATTTTCTATTTAAAAAAATAATATCAGATTATTTTCTATACGTTTTTGGTCCCTCTGCTTGATATTTAATGAGTCCATTTGTTTTACTTCTAAAAACTAAAAATTAAAAACTATAAATAATTAAATGTTTAAAAAATAATTTTTAAAAAAATGTTTTTAAAATATTAAAAAATAATAAAAATAAAAATTATTTTTATTATCTTATAATATATATTATTAAAAATTAAAAAAGCCGCCATGTATCCAATATGAGTATCCAATATGAAGTTACTAGTCGTAGCTTGTGCAGTGAGACCAGTGTTGTCCATGACAGATGGTGGTCCATGACAGAGCCAAAATCTGGTCATGTGCTGTTGTGCTGTTATAACGGATTATGGCAGAAAAATCCGCAATGTCAGTCGATATATACTATTGCTGCGAGCCCAAAAACCGTCATGTATATCCACCATAGCATTGCAATTGCGGATATTTAATAACACTGTTTGGGACATAAGAAATGGCAATCTCACCTTAAATCCAAACAGACACCGAGTATATTAACACAACTGACCTGTATCAGAAGTAAACAACTATCGCAAATTCAATAGTCTCTGTGAGCTCTGCTTTATCATACATCTACTCAGTTGTTTACAAACCATTGAAAATGATGCACTATATCCTTAATCACCAACCACTAATAATCATCCCTGTACAAGCTCTGAACTTACACTATATACAAAGGCAAAAGTTAACAACATCATAGCTACATGCTTACAAATATGGTGCTAAGACTTGTAAATGCTTAGCCCAAGAGCAGGATCAACAAAGTACTTAATTGTACAAGATTAAGCATACATGATGAAACTCAAACTCCAATTCCTGATCTTCATCACCGCGCAGAAAAATGCATGTACTCTAGCCAGCAGGAGTTAGACAAAAGGAGGATGATAGAATAGTTTATTAAGTGATTTTGGATACCATGACATAACATTTCATTTAGCAAGCACTTCCGCATTTCCCGAATTGGGTAAGGTTGAAAAGCCTTCTAAAAATCATGGCAAGCCTGCATATGAAACCCAAAAAAAATAGTTCAGTATTTATTACTAAGTTAAGAGTTCAATTATATGAATCAACTTCTGCCATAATGTTCTATTTCTGAAAACATTTCCGTGCATCTCTCATCTCTCTTTAACTGTTGCTATTTCACTGACATGCACAACACAAGACTTAATCAAAAACTCTTAATCAAATTCAACGAGTCCTAATCAAATTCAAAACATCACATCTTATATTAAAATTCAAACAAACATTGAAAACATCACAACTTATACTAAAATTCAAACAATCATAGAAGATGATGTCATTGTCGACAAATAAAAGAAGAAGAAAACAGAGTTATCAAATTATTATTATTTATAAAAAAAAAACAGAGGACGGTATGAAGAGTAAAGAAAGAAAAACAAAAACAGAAGAAAGTGAGAAGAGTAAAGAAAGAAGAAGAAAAGAAATAAGAGAAACGATAGAAGAAGAAAGAAAGACGAAGAAAAGAAAGAAGTAAGAAGAACTTTCGAAAACCAACGTAAGAAAAGAGGAATCGGCCGAGTGAGAAGAAGAGAGTTTTATGAGTTAAGGGTGGAACTGAAAGCGATGAGACCTGAAGTGAAACCCGTGCGAAAGTGAAAAGATGGATACTCTATTTTCTGAGTTAGGGCAAACGGGTTGAAATTTCAGAAAAACTGCTCCATTGTTTTTTTTTAAAGGATAAATATGGCTTTTCGCATTCAAAAGAGATAGCAGGTTGAAACCCGCTTTGGGCCGAGAAGAGCTCTGTCCTGCGACCCGCTCCAAGCCAAAAAGCGGCCGCAATCTCAAACTGAGACGTGAACTGTTATGCCGTAGCGGCTGGCCACCGCAATCTCAAACTGAGACGTGAACTGCTATGCCGTAGCGGTAGCACCGCTATTCCTCGGGATTGATAACTCTGGCACAAACTACATAAAAGGCTCATATACGAGACTTCTCAATGTTGCCAAATAACAGCAATGGCATGCGGTATTTGAACAAAACACTGTTGTTCCGTGATACTCTAATTAGTACAAAGTGATGTTATGTAGTGGTGCTATAGCACTATGGCATAGCAGAATTTGAACAAAGTATTTTTTTTTGCAATTCCTGATTAACAACAGTGACAAGAGAGCAACCATGATTCTAATCTGTATGGAAAATTAGACACGGGTAACATCAGCCTAACTAAAATAATTTTATCAGAATCCAAATTACACCTGGTTGTTTGAAGTATCACAATACTTTTATACCTGTAACTCATCATCATCATCATCATCACCATCATAAAGCTTATATTAGAGACAGCACAAACTACCAAATAAGAAGACACAGAAAAAAATGGCGACAATAGAAAAGTTTATTGATAGAATTAGGATTTACTTCAGCTTTCCAGGGGGAAAACTTGGCTTCAGCAACCTTTCAAATGATAGTTACATACATATAGAGAGTTTTCCCGTCCACTCATCAGCAACGCCATAATCAATGCTTAGCTCTCTCATTGGAGGGATGTTCTCAATTGCATATAGCATAACATGAGGAAACATCAAATTGTTGTGATCATACAGAACAAACTGAACAAATACATTTGGACTTGAACTATGGCTCATATAGCAAGCAACATTTCTCATTGTTGACACATCCAGAGAAAAATCTAGAGGAGGAATGGATGGATAGGACGGACGCGCATATTCAGTGTATATCTGAGATAAATCCCCCCATTCTGCCCATCTATCTGAAAACCGATTAGGATATATCAACGAATCACCGTTCATTGTTAAAATTTGTGCTTGCTCTCTAGTCAAAACAACCCCCGTATACTCGCAGATAAATGCTCCGGCCTGAATAAGGTCCAGAGACCTAACTCCCCAACCTGTCTGTGTAGACCTAAACACTTCCAACCTATATTTGAGCCCCTTTTGCGCAACACGATTACGACAATTGGGAGGACATGAGCAAAAAGGGCCACATTCGAAAATCAAAGGCTTTCCTCTCACAAGCAACCCCTGTAGATTATAAGGATGCTCTCCTCCATTCTTCACAGAGCAAAAACAACCATCAGTACAAGCTTCGACACACTCACATCCAGTAGCTTTCCCACTCTGATGAAACACAAACGGCGGGAAACTAGTATTCGGGAGATACTGATAATAAAGAGGTTCCTGACTGTCATCTATGTCATTAAAAAGTCTAATAGGAACCTTCTCCCTCTTGTCCGAAATATCAACGGAAAGACAATACATAGGCTTAAAGTCCAACCCACTTTTCCTAATTTCCCGAGCATCTTTGAGAACGGCACTACCCATCTTAGCCTGCCCCTCAATTCTCAAAAGCTTATACTTATAAACTCCAAAACCAGATTTTCCTACATCAAACCAACACTCCACAATCCTATATACTCCATCATAAACATAAATCTTCCCAGAACCGGACGCACTCCCTTCATACTTCATTCCGCGAATAACCCTAACCTCGATCCCATAATGCATACTCCTTTCCAAAGCAAGGTTTCCACCCACCAATTTCTGATCACAGATTTGCCTTGAGGAGTTCTTCTCCTGCCCTCCATGGCCAGTGTAGATTATAACATCACCATCATCCAACTCCATATCATCCTCATATCCACCCGAAACAATCACACTAGTAGCAATTGGTTCACCATTGGAACACCGACTTTTAGGTAGATAATCAATTCCAGCTTGTATCTGCATATGCAAACCAACTACACACAACTCCATCCTAAAAAGAAACACATCACCAACATAAACCCCAGGTATCGGTCCAACTATCCTCTTATCTCGATACAGCCACAACTGACTCTTCCTCATTAACGCTGCCGCCCTCATATCACCACGAATGCGGATGCGCCTCTTTTTTCCACTCGGTGTTTCCGTTTCCACCTCCCCCCCTGCAGCCGCAGCACCCTTCTCCTCACCTATCCTCATCTCCTCCTCCATAACCGCAACTTCTTCCGCCAATCTCCTCTCCTCAGCCAATCTTTTTTCCTCAGCCACTCTCCTCTCTTCCTCCATAACAGCAACTTCCGCAGCAAATCTCTTTTCCTCTTCAATACTCGCCAACACGCGAAGGGAATCATACACCATCCTTGTCCTCCTAATCACCTCCCGACAATTTATATGCTCCTTCATACTCAGATCTGAAACCCTCACGAGCTCCATCACCTGGCTAGCCCTTTTCCTAGCCACCGCAACTGCCGCAGTGGCCTCTTGTTCTTGTTTCTCCGGAACAACAACAATAGCTAGATCATTGTTATTGTTATCATACGACTGAGAATCCGTAGATTCCACAGCTATATTAGGATTCAGATTCAGGTCTGGGTTACAAACGTTGTTGCCTGTATCCTCAACAACAGAAGGACCAACATTGGCAGAATCGTTGGTCGCAAAGAAAGGACCGAGAGATGTACCGAAAGTAGCATTGAAGAGCTGCGAAACCCGATAGAATTCATTGTAAAGATCAGATTGATCGTCTTCTTCGCAACCAGGAGAGAAATGGGGTTGTTGTGAATCTTGGGCAGCCAAGAAATCATCAAAGGGTTCGGGTTTGGGGACGAGTAAGGTTGGGAATGATTTTTCGGTGGACATGGTGGTGGTTGTGGGTGGAGCGAGCCTAAAATTTTCGGGAGAAATGTTGGGGATTTGGTGAGACATAGTAAGATTGGGAGTGAGAGAAGGAACGTGAACAGGAACAGGAACATTAGCGTTAACAGGAGGAACATGGGATGAAGGAGAAGGTGTTTCAAGGGTTAATAAATGATCCATTGAAACTGTGATGAGAAATGATGAAAGTGGAGTTGTTGTTTTTTGTTTCAATGGAGAAAGAGTGGCACTGGAAATGAGGTCATGAAAACACGATTGTAGAGAACAATTTGAGCGTGTTTATGAAACCACACTTACTCTTTTTTATACATTAAATAGACATTGAATAAAGAAAAAAGAAAGAAAAAAGCTTAATACATCGTACTATATTAAAAAAAATATATTTAAACACTTTTATATAACTTATTTATGGTAACAAAATTTATATTGTCAATTAACTAAAATTGACCATCGAAATAGTATTATAAATATTTAATTTAATTTATATTTATTTTATATAATTTATTATTATATTCTATATTATATCTAAATAATTTTTATCTAAATATTTAATTTAGTTGTCATATTTTTCAATATGAAAAGTTTTATAATTTAGTTGTTATATAATTTATTAAATATTATTAACAAATTTTAATTTATTATGTTATATTTGTTAATTTATAAAGCCAATATTATTACACCGATATTTAAACTTTAATCTATATTAAAATTCAAAATACCATATTTGTGTGTGAATTTTAAGTGGTTTTTAATATTTTATTACATATCTAATATATTTGAGGTATACATGATAAAATTATCATTTCATATATATATATATATATATATATATATATAATATATATATATATATATATATATATATATATATATATATATATATATATATATTGTTAAATAATTACTTATATTTAAAAAAAAGGTCTAATATATTAAAAAAGTGTAAATTACTTAAATAATTTTAGGTAACTTTAAAAAAAATTGGTTCCCTCTACTAAATAAATTATTCAAACTTTGTTTAAAATATCACAAATAAATAAGTAATTTTGTTTTATATATATAATAAGCTAAATCCAAATATATATTTAACAATATTATATATATATATATATATATATATATATATATATATATATATATATATATATATATATATATATATATATATATATATAAACAATATTGTTAAATATATATTTGGATTTAGCTTATTATATATATAAAACAAAATTACTTATAAAATATTAAAAAATAATAAAATAAATTTTATATATAATTTAGATAATCGATTTTTACGATAAAGTAGATAATTTTAAATTAATTTTTGCTCAACTCTAATTCTATTTTTTTTTCTTTTTTTCCATCTAATTTACATATTTCTATGTTTAAAAAATAACTTACTTATTAAAAAAAATGAAATAAAAGTGTCCTAAAAATATATTAAAAAATGTAAATAACTTTCATATAATTAACTTATAATAGAAAATAAATAAAAAAATATAAATAATATTTTCTTTTATTTTTTTGGATTCAAAATATATTATTATTATTATTTCTTTTTTTAAAAAGAAATATTTTATTGACAAAAAATGATACACACAAAGCGATCCCAAAGGGGAATCTAGTTGAGAAGACTAAGAACACAAGGAAACAAGACCCTAAGGCAACATAAGACTACCCAATGTGTTCCTGCACTTTGGTTTCACCCAACGTCTAAAACTTTCTTGCTATTCTCATTCCCAAAACATCTATCATTTATATACTTCCAAGCCACATAATAGTTTCTGCAAAAGCACACTTAAGGATGTCAGCTTTGGCTCCCTTGTTCTTACTCATGAAAATCATCCACTTGATCTCTTCATTCCAAGTGCCAGGCGTATTATCAATCCATAATGTACTTCTCTATCATACTCAGCTCCTTACATTGGAAAAAGAGGTGAGTAATGGTTTCCCTCTCCCTGCGAAAACAACATTTGTCATCAACTAACATGCTAAATCTCATTAATATGTCCTTTGTAGCCAACCTTTCATGGCAAGCCATCCATAAGATGAAGAGATATCTCAGTCTGGAAGCATTATTATAGAAAATTTTCCTCCAATTAACATCTTGCGGATTGTCTGCTAGCCCTACATAGATTTTCCTAGTTTGATACTTATTAACCTGCAAAATAATACTCCAAACTAGTACATTAGAAACAATAGATCGCATCTTCAAAATTGCTTTCAGGATCCAATAGGTATTGTTCTTAGCAGCCATTGTCATAATGTTTTGATTTTTCACATAGTAATAATGAATCCATTTGATCCACGTGTTGTCAGCTTTACCAATCACATTCCACAACAGCTTGATAAGATTGACCTTGTTCTAATTGTCAATGTCAATAATAGTCATATCTCCTTACCTCTTGGGGAGCAGACTTTTTCCAGGCTATGGGGGCTTTTCTGGAGACTTTATCACTATCAGACCAAAGAAAACTTTTGCATATTGATTCAATCTTTTTGATCACTCTCTTGGGCAAAGGTGAGCACTGCAATCAGTGATTGGTAAGGGTAAATAGCACATTTCTAATAAGTTGACTTCTACCAGGAAAATACAGCAACCTAGAATTCCAGTGGTTAATTATGTACATGATTTTCTCAATCAAAGGCATGTAGTGATTTATATTGAGCTTTCTACTGGTTAAAGGGATGCCAAGATATTTGAAGGGAAGACTTCCCTTTGAGAAGGTTGTAATTTCCTGGATTTTGTTCTTGTCATCAATACCAACATTCCCAAAGAAGACTTTGCACTTAGCAGAATTCACCTTCAGCCATGTTGCCTAAGAAAAATCTTCAAAAGTTTACATAACCATCTCAACAGATGTTTGATCACCTCTAGAAAATAATAGTAAATCATCAGCAGAACTCAAATTAATAATGGCCAACTTTTCACATTTGGAATGGAAGTTGAAGTTTGGCTTGCTCTTGAGCTTTTGCAACACTCTGCGGATATTCCATGACTATGACAAACAGCAAGGGGGAAAGGGAGTCCCCTTGCCTAATCCCTCTTCTAGCTTCCACCAACTTGGAGTAATCACCATTAATTTGGAATTTTTAAGAAACAGTCCTCACTATTATCAAGGTTCACTTGATGAACTGATGAGGAAAATTTAGCTCATTCATGATAGCCTCCAAAACATCTTACTCCACTGTATCATAAGCTTTCTGCAAATCCATTTGAAGCATGCATCTAAGAGCTTCATTATTTATATTGTAGCCTCTTATTAATTCATAGGCCAACAAGATATGGTCATGAATGTTCTTACTAAGGACAAAGGTTGCTTGACTAATATGAATGATGCTACAAAGAACCTTACCTAGCCTGGCTATCATGATTCTAGATATGATCTTGTATATGGAGGCATGAAAATAGGCATTGTTGCCATCCCCTAATCAAAGCCACTCCACTTTAGATTTTTGCTTAAGAACTTGTTCCTCAATATTACTCAGTCTAAGAACCTCTTTAGTGCATTCTTTGACTTTATCAATCAAATGAATATTCATTTTATCTTAGAGAAGGTTGTTTTAGGCTACAGAAAGCTCAAATCTAGCGCCCCCCCCCCCCCAACTGTTAAGTGATACCACCAAAGCTTTTTCAAATACCTCTTATGACAGGTTGGAGTCTCTTAAGCTTCTTCCAAATGACTAACATAGGACTACCAGATAAAGGTTCATTCCAACTTTGTTTCACAACATATTTGTACCCCAACTTGCTGACAACCACATTTTAGATTTTGAATGGAGTTCTATTGGTTCTACTAGGAGCATTATTAGGAAGAC
Organism: Lathyrus oleraceus; assembly: GCF_024323335.1. Taxonomy (NCBI): domain Eukaryota; kingdom Viridiplantae; phylum Streptophyta; class Magnoliopsida; order Fabales; family Fabaceae; genus Lathyrus; species Lathyrus oleraceus. The sequence continues at coordinate 249,336,846 of NC_066582.1, read as the reverse complement.
TCGGCAGGACATGATTAGAAACCCCATGATTCAAAATAGAGAGAGTAATATCAATGTTTTGTTGCTGCCACACAATGTTACCCAAGACCCTATCAATCTTAGAGTATATCATATCATTTATTTAGTTATTAGACCAAGTGAAATGGTCACCACTACTATCTTTTTCAAAAAGGCCAGTATGTTCCATCATGTCAACAAGGTCCTTGTATTCATTTTCATGCACTATGCTACCACCAGTTCTATCTTGAGCTCTAAGGACATTGTTAAAATCTCCTATAAGGCACCAAGGGCCATTAATGCTAGCATGAATATTCTCAATATCCTTCCAAATCTTCTTCCTTTGTTCTAAAGTATTAAAAGTATAGATAGCAGTTAACCTACGAGGTGTCCATCACATTCAGGAACAAGGTATTTTCTATCCATAGTTGATGATTGTTCCAAGAAGTTATGGGTAATTATCCAGAAGACTAAGGATGAAACTTTTGAGAACTTCAAAAGTTGGAAGACTCTGGTTGAAAATCAGACCGGCTGGAAGGCCAAGATGTTGAGAATCGAAAATGGCCTTGAATTTTGCAATGAGGCATTCGACAGTTTTTGTGCAGCCTCTAGTATTGCAAGGCACAAAACTACTGCAGGTACTCCCTAACAAAACGGTTTGGCTGAAAGGTTTAATCGAACCATTTTAGAAAGAGTTAGATGCATGTTAATTAGTGTTGGGTTAAAGGAGGTGTTTTGGGCAGAGGTTGTTTTGACAATAATGTATCTGATAAATAGATGTCCTTCGATTGTGTTAGATATGAAGACACCTGAATAAATTTGGTCAAAACACCCACTAGATCTCAACAAACTTTGAGTATTTGGATGCATATCATGTGTTCACATTAGGCAGGACAAGGTCGAACCTAGAGCTATGAGATGCATGTTCATAGGATACCCTGAAGGAGTCAAATCTTATAGGCTATGGTTCCTAGAGCCAGGTCACTGGAGGTGTATCACCAGTCGAGATGTAGTTTTCAATGAAGTTGAGATGGCTTTCAAGAAAACTGATGATGTTAGTCAAAGTGCACAAATATATGAAGAAAAGATGGAACAAGAAGATATTCTTGTTGAGGTGGAGCGTGTCGATGCTGAATTGCGTATCCCATATCAAGTTGAAGAAGAAGCACAAGATGCTGAAGATACTGAGGAAGATGGGGAAACTGCCGATGACTACCTGTTGGAAAGAGATAGGTCGAGAAAAGTCATCAAGTCACCTCAAATATTTGGGTATGCAGATCTCATAGCTTATGCCTTAATCTCTGAAAGTGAGGTTCTAGATGAAGAACCTAGAGACTATAAGGAAGTTATGAGGAGTTGAAATAAGACTGAATGGATGAGGGCCATTGATGATAAGATGAAGTCTCTTAATGATAACCAAACTTGGGAACTCATCAAGAAACATGTTGGAATCAGGTTAATGAGTTGTAATTGGATTTTCAAAGTTAAGGAAGGAATCGAAGGAGTGACGTCTAAGAGATATAAGGCAAGATTGGTCGTAAGGGGTTTCACTCAGAAAGAAGATGTCGGCTTCAATGATGTGTTCTCTCCTGTTGTGAAGCACATGTCTATTCGAATGTTACTTGCCATAGTGGCACAATTCGACCTAGAACTAGAGCAAATGGATGTGAAGACTGCTTTCTTGTATGGAGATCTAGATGAAACAGTCATGATGAGGCAACCTGAAGGATATGCAGAAAAGGGTAAGGAAGATTATGTGTGCAAGCTGAATAGATCTTTATATAGACTGAAACAATCTCCTCGGTAGTGGAATAGGAAATTTGACAAGTTCATGGCACACATAGGTTTCATTAGAAGTCAGTTCGACCATTGTGTTTACTTCAGATTTCGACCTGGAAATTCATTTGTTATTTTATTGCTTTATATGGATGATATTCTCATAGCAAGAAACAATATCGAGGAAGTAATAAAGTAAAGTTTGAACTTAATAAGGAGTTTGATATGAAGGATCTAGGAGCAACATCCAGGATTTTTGGGATTGACATCCGAAGAGACAGAAAACAGTCAAAATTATGCTTATCTCAAGATACATACATATGGAAGATTCTCGACAAGTTTGGTATGTCGAATTCAAATCCTGTTGTGACCCCGACAAACCCTCAATTCAAACTGAGTACAGATCAGTGTCCCAGTATTGAGGTCGAAAGAGCTTATATGAATAATATATCATATGCTAACGTAGTAGGTTCTTTGATGTATGATATGGTTTTTACTAGACCAAACATATCATATGTAGTAAGTCTTGTAAGTAGGTACACGGTGAATCCTGGAAAGGCTCACTGGAAAGCATTAAAGTGGACTATAAGGTACATAAATGGGTCTCTAAACAGAGTCCTAATTTTTGGTGGAGCATGTGGTGAAAATAGTAAAGTAGAAATCGAAAGGTATGTCAACTCTGATTATGCAGATTATATGGATTCCAAAAAATCTATTTTTGGATATGTGTTCACTATGTTTGGCACACCAACTAGTTGGAAAGCAACATTTTGGAAGGTTGTTATCTTATCAATCACTAAAGTGGAATATATCGCCCTCACTAAAATTGTGAAAGAAGCATTGTGGCTTGAAGGTTTTGCTAAGGAACTAAAACTTCAAGTCAAGTTATCACTGTTAAGTGTGATACTCAAAGTGCTATACACCTGTCTAAAAATTCAGCCTATCATGAGGGAACCAAGCACATGGATGTGAGGTTGCATTTCGTCAAAGGGGTAATCGAGCATGGAGAATTCCAAGTGCTAAAGGTTTCGATAGATCACAATGTTGTTGATATGATTACCAAGACATTACCAAGTTGCAAGTTTTTCCACTGTATGCAGTTGATAAAGCTGCATGAAGAAAGCTAGCTTGTTCACGTGATGTTATAGAATTTGTTCCAAGGTGGAGATTTGTGAGATATTGGATCGAACTCTAGTATGGTCGAAAGGTAGCTTCTTGGTTTGATAATTCAACATGACCTTAGCATGTCGTCGAAGTCTTTTCACATGTTGCAGTCGAAGTATGCTAGGATTGTTAGCATGTCGAATTTGACTTGTTTGTTATGCCCAATTGTTTAAGTTAGCTTGTTCTATAAGTTAGCTTGTGTAATGTGTCTGTGTGTAAAATCTCATTAGTTTAATATGTTGGTTTTCTTATAAATAGCATACTAGTCTCTCATCATTGCATAAATGCAAATCCTAATTAGGGTGAGATAGGTTATTTGCTATTCTGTAACACTTGTAATCTTGTTTCAAAGAGAAAGTAAATAATAACAATTTATAACCAATTTCATTGTGTTCTTATTGCTTTCTTCTTTTCTACCCTTGTGGGTTTCTTACCGATCAAGAAACCAATTATACTTTGTAATTTCGACATCGTTTTCATAATATTTATGTTAGTAAAAGATATAATGTTATTGTAGGTTATTTTTGCGTGTTGAAAATGTGTTTGAAGAACTATGATTTAGTAGGAGTGGAGGTTTAGTTTTTGGTTTCAATTTCACATGTAAATTAGCTACAAACAATTTTTAAGTTTCTTTTATCTCATGTTCTACTAGGTTTAGGTTTTAGTTAGGACCGAGAATATTAACGATATTTTAACTTTATAATTATATAAGTTTAGAAGTTTGTAATTATATTTTAATTTTGTATATTTTATACTTATTTTATCTTAATAATAAATTAATTTATATAATTTTTGTTATTATAGTATGGATATTTCTATAATTTATATTTATTTTACCTTAATAGTTATATAACTATTTAAATTAGAGTAATTATTATTAAAATAGCTTATTTTATAGTTTATGATAGTTTGGTTAAAATTAATTTTATTATCTAAGTTTTTAAAATAAATTTGTGTCATTTCTAAAAATAATACAAAATTTATTTTTGATGACTAAGTTATAACTTTATTATGTTTAATTTTTAAATAGATTGAAATTCATCAATTTTATTTAACAAATAAATTTTGTAATAAATTATAGTTATATCTTATTAGTGAAAAAATATAAAATAAAAAGCATCAATTATTTTGTTGAGTAATCTAGACTTCATACAATGATGTGCATAAAATCACACCCTCTATCTTTCTTTGACTTAATGATATGATAAAATAAATATAAATTTATAAACAAATCAAAACAAAAATAATTTTTTAATGAGTTATTTATTATTGATTAGGGTGAAAATAAAAGTTATGTCAAATTAAATTTAATATTATATTAATAAAATGATAATATACTTTAATAAAATTGTAAGTTTAGAATATATTAATTAATTATTTTGTACAAATATAATACCCAAAAAAGAGTAATACTTTATAATAAAAATAATAAAAAATAGAAGATCAAAGGTTGATGTGATGGAAAGAAAATCTTCTAAAAAAATAATGGAAAGTAGTAATTAATAAAAATATACATCTAAACTAATTTATTAATTAAAACTTTACATTAATACAATGAGTGAGTGGGTGATTGTAGTAAGAAGTAAAAATTATAAAAAGTGGTCATTTAAAGGTTGGTTTGGTTAAAAATATATATTTTAAAAAATAATATGAAATTAACAGTTGATAAAAAATGTAACTAAACTAATTTATTAATTAAAACTTAGCATTAATATAATACGTAAATTAATCTCACATATAAAATAAATGTCTAAATTTTATGATTTCTTACAAATTAAGGTCTAGATAATTTGTCTAGGTAAGTAGATATAATATAAATATGTGTAATTTAATCTCACATATTATTGACTAAAAAGTAAAAAAAAAAAATCTAATTTATTGTCTTTCACATTAAAAAATTAATAGTATAATTGCAAACATAATTTAAATGGCCTACAAAATAATTTTGTATGCGAATAAAAAATTAAATATCAACTATTATATAAAAACAATATAAAGTTTTATTTTGAGAAAATGAATCTCACATATAAAATAAAAGTTTAAATTTTACAATTTATTATAAATAAAGGTCTAGATAATTTGATCATGTAAGTAGATATAATATAAATATGCGTAATTTAATCTCACATACTATTGACTAAAAAGTAAAAAAAAAATCTAATTTATTATCTTTCACATTAAAAAATTAATAGTATAATTGAAAACATAATCTAAATGGCCTATAAAATAATTATATATGTAAATAAAAAATTAAATATTAACTATTATAAAAAAATATAATTTTATTTATAATGTACTCATGCGAAGCATGTCGGCATTCTAGTATTAAGAAAGTGGTTATTTCATTCAAATTTCTCTTGTTCTCTCTCATGTAATATAAATCTTTATTATTAAAATTTTATTTTTATTGATTTTAAAGTAATTGCGCTCTGATCAAAGATTCATAACATATATCATAGTGTAACTTGTGTAAAATAGTTAGTGTGGTTTGATTATGTGTGTTTTAAAATGTTTTCTATTATTGATGTATACAAATTAAATCTTTATTTTAAAAATGTTGAACAATAATAAAATATGTTAGTGTCTTAATTTCTTTTAATAAGAATATAATAAGAATATATGTGATATATTTTATGATACATTTAATGGTTATAAAATTGTGGTTGTTGTTATTAGCGTGTATTTTATATACAACAATTTTACGTTTATTTAATAAAGAAATATTTTAATTTTTGATGTAGATGTTATAATTACTAAATTGTTTTGATGTGGTTACAAAGTTGTTTGTACACGTGATTGAAGAATGCAACACAATTATGGTGTAATATAGTTGTAAATCAAAATTGAAAACTATATGCATTATATTGTATTTTTCATGCCAAAAGTATTGTGTAATTGAGAAGTAAACTTACCGACACACACTTTTATGTATGGTAAAATTGTCTTTATTTCATAAAATACGGTGAAAGGGTTTAAAACGTGAGATGTTAGTGACTCCCTATGTTGTCAAACACATTGTCTTTATTTCATAAAATACGGTGAAAGGGTTTAAAACGTAAGAGGTTAGTGACTCCATATGTTGTCAAATACACAATAAATAAAATCTGTGGGTCCATATCTATCTTCTTTTCATTTGATCAGGCTGAAAATTAGAAATATCTCACTACTTTAGGTGAAAAAGATGAAAGCACATATAGTTAAATTGTCATTTACCACATAATCTTGTGTTTTTTTTATGTGAATTATATGCCTATAGTCTTTTACGTATTTGAGAAGTAAATTAAGATTAATATAACCCCTTCCTTGAAAAGATAGAAACACATTCTTACTATTACTCTTTCTTATATGTTAAATAGACATTGAAAATAAAGATATAATAGCTTTTTAGCCGAATGATAGACTTAAATGTTCATTTTTATTCTTTAAATTAAAAAATATTATATTGGTCTCATATTGATATCAAATGTTAACTTTAAAGGTTATTTTAATCTTTTAATTTTAAAAAAAAGTCACATTCATCTCTTAATTTTTTAAAATATATTATACTAATCTTTTTATCTAATTAACGACTAAAAACACTAAAAAAATTAATAGTTAAGTTCATCGTTAATCAGACAAATAAGACTAACATAATACATTTTGAAGAGTTAAAACACAAATATAATATATTTTAAGTTAAAACCCTAAATGATCTTCGAATTTAACTATAAGACCAAAAATAATATTAAACACATTATATATATATATATATATATATATATATATATATATATATATATATATATATATATATATATATATATATATATATATATATATATATATATATATATATATATATATATATATATATATATATATATATATATATATATATATATATATATATATATATATATATATATATATTAGTAGGGGTGGCCAGAGATCTTAGTGATATCGATGGTTTGGGGCTTGCTCACGATGGTGTTTTTTGCTATGGAAAAAGCAACCTCACGTGAGGTGAGAAATTATGAATTCTTAAGTATTTCGTATATGTTATGAGTTGTCATTCCTCATGTTAGAGTTGAGGTATTTATAAAGACTCTTGGGCCTGGTGTTTAGGATTTCTCGAGAATGATAACCATCCATTTTGTCATAGTGGTGGAGCGTTGAATCCCTACTTTCTAGAAAGACACAATTGAGTGTATTGACTCTAAATTCTCTATTATCGATGCATTTCTTTTCCCATGTTTCACATGATGGGGCGAGTGGAGGGCATTAAAGATGAGGTTTCCCTCGCGATAGAAGTGTATCGCCATTTACTGACGGCCATGATTTCCTCACCTTTAGCGGTTCTTTGCAAATATATCACTACATAGTCTCTCAAGCACAAGGCTTGATAAAAGGCGGAGTGCTTTAATTACTTCTTAGACCCTTATGAGAGAATATATGTTAAGCCTTTCTAATGAGACTCTAAGTCTCTCAGGCGAGGTGTTGAGTCTCTCGGGAGAGACTTCAGTCCAAACTCTCAGGAAAGACTTTTAAGTTAAGTCTCTTGGGCCAGACTTCAGTCGAATCCTTCGAGAGAGATTTTAGGTTGGTTCTTGTCTGAGGAGACTTTAAGTCCCTCAGACGGGGAATTTATATGAGTATGTTTAATGGGACTTTATGTCCTTCAAATGAGATTAAACGTTGATCCTGTTTGACGAGACTATGAGTCTCTAAAGCGAGACGTTGAGCCTGCCCAATGAGACTCTGAGTCCCTCGGGCTAGGCATTGAGTCTCTCGAGCGAGACTTTAGGTTGGTTCTTGTTTGAGGAGACTTCAAGTCCCTCAAGAGATGCATTTAAATGATTTTTTAAATGGGACTCTATCTCCTTCAGGCGATATTATACGTTGAGCATATCTGATGAGACTCTGAGTCCCTCAGGGGAGGTGTTAGGCCTGTTTGATGAGACTCTAACTCTCTCAGGCGAGGCGTGTGACACCCCAATTTTTGATTTATTGAAATGATTTGATTTATTATAATTTTTGTGTATTTATTTAATTATTGGATAATATTAATTAAATAAATAAGGGTGGTGAGGTGTGTGACTTTGAGGAGAGAGTGTGGACAGTAATTAGAGGCCAGTGGAGTTTAATTAAATTGTTAGAGTTTATTTTTATAATTAAAATAATAGTATTATTAGATTTATTTTATTTAATAGAAAATAGAAAGTTTGGGATCGAAGTGTGATTTATGAGGAGTGGAAGGGAGGAAGGAGTAAGAGGCATACGAGTTTGAGTCAGAATTAGAATTATAATAAGATTTATCCTAATGATATAAATTAGAACATAACCTAGTTTTAGGGGATTTTTATCAGTACGTATAACCAAAAATTGGAGAATAGAGAAGATGTTAAAGAAAGTGCAAGAGAAGGCTTAGAACTTGGAGGGGATTAGAGAATCAAAAACTAAAATTTTACATTGCTTCTAGGATAACCAAGTAAGGGGGACAAACTATATCAATAACAGGTATATGCATGAAGGGTAGAATTGAGGAGCCCTTAACCTCCAATAGAGTATTGAGATTTTAACATAATTCTGTTATGGATGATTGATTTGTTGTGAGTGATGATGATTAGTGATGAAATTCGTGTGCTATGATATATGACATATTCTGTTTTGATGAGTTAATATATATTCACCATTGTTGTTATTTTGAAGGTTTTGGAAATAATATGATTTTATAAAAACCATGAATTAAATGTGTTGATTTGATGAAACTAGATGTTATTGATGAATCTATAACATATGTGTAATGTTTTGGATCGACTTGGTATACCTGGAATGAGAAATAAGAGTTTTGCACTAAACTCCATTTGAGAAGACGAATTCTTCAAGTTGTAAGGCGCTGATAGGTGTCACACTGGTGTCGGGTAATCCGTCACGCTGCCCATGCTTATTTTCCAAGTCGGGCATCACATAGGTGACATTCTGAAGTGTTGAGGTCGGTGATGGGTGTTGTAACACCCCATTTTCAATTTAGTCATTTAATCAACTTATGCATGAATTAATTATGAATTAGTGTATTTTATTTGATTATAATACGTGGGATGCAGAGGTTGGTTGGAATAAGTTAGAATTATTTATAATTATCTTGGTAATTAAATAATAGGAGTTTATTTAATTAGTTGAGTAAATAATATCATAATAATAAACTAATAAGAAAAAAGAGGAGTGTGTAGAGATCTAGAGGGCAAAGTAGTAATTACAAGGTTAAGTTGAGGGTAGTACATGGGAAATATGATTATGAGAAATATGGTTATTAGAAATATGAGAAAAGTGGAGAAAAAGTCAGTTTGGATATCACGTGAAAAACTTAGAAGAGAGAAAAGAAGGGTTAGGGCAAGAGAAAGGAGAATAAGGGCTTATGAGAAAAAGTTCAAAGATTCTTTCATCAAATTATGAAATCTAAGGTAAGAGGGAGAAACTACTCATCTATGTATGCTAAATCATGAAAGGGTAGAGAGGTTTCCTTAACCTCCAATAGGGTTTTCTCTTAAATTGATGCTTGGATAAATTTTGATGGATGTTGTTGAATATTGATTGATTGTTGAGGAATTTTATGCTGATAATTCCGTTTTCACATAATTGAATTGAATTGTGATGTTATGATGGTTGTTCTATGATAAAATGTATGATTTAATTGATTCTAATATGTGATAAATCGTAAATTTGATGTTTTAATCATTGGATAAGTGTTGGATTTCAAGTTATGAGATTGAGGTTTTTTACGGAATCAAAATCGGAGGTCCGGAAGGCCTCTAACGGTGAAAAACCGAAAATCTACGTTTTAAAGGTCCATGGAGAGCGCCATGAACCCATGGCGGACACCAAGAAGCCCCTGGTGTCATACCCCAAAATTTTTCCTCCCATTTTTAACTTTTCATCTGACATTTGTTTTTGATTCATCTGCATCCTCTTAGTTATATAGGTCATTCATTCACAATTGAACTTATTTTCCTTTTAAAATATCACTGATTCAAAGGTTTGCTATTTATGATGAAGAGAATCAGATTATGAATAATGCATGGGCAAGGGCTTCATGATGCAATTTCTAATCAAATATATGGTTCACTATGCTACATCTTGATTGCTTGGACACCACAAGTTTGAGATTCATCTCATAGAAACCCTAATTCTTGGTACAATCTTGGGATGACAACATGGAATAGTTGATTGTGAAAGGCACTGTTAATACTTGGCTTTAGATGATCATGTTCCTATAAGGTGACATTTAATGATTACTAACAATCATTGCTTGATTTATATTATGGCATTCATACAAGATCAAGTTTCATCCATAAAGTAAGTTCAATTCCAGTGCAAAATTTCAAATACAATTTGGAGGGAAAAATATTTCAGGAAGAGTAGGTCACATGCCACAGTTCAAAGGTAAAAAATCATTACAAACATTTCAAGTTTGATTACAAGATATACAAAGCCAAGTTCTATACAAAAATACGCATTGTTGACTTTAAGTTGACTTTGGTCAACTGTTGACGTTTTGGTCAACATTTTACCCAAGTCAAACCAAATACCCTAACCCCTAAGTCCACTTTGGTCTTCTCTTTTCAAGGAGTTCTTCCACCATGCCATGATTTTCCTTCATGATCCATTTGACTCCATGAACTTTGGTCCATGCATTCAAACAATCCACCACATTTTTCTTTAAGGACTTCAAATCTCTTCATGCCATGCCATTTTGTTTCAAACCAATTTCACCCTACCGAATTAGTATCAGCCTTGCATAAACATTAATCAAGTTCAGTATACACAAACACATTGCCAACATTCAAAACATGGCCAAAAGCATGCCTGCAAATAAAATCCAAGTGGCTCACATTACATATCTATTCTAATTGCAACTTTTCATTGACATAACAACATATCACAACAAATCAAGCAAACTAACACCATACTGATGCAACAAGTTTCTATCCTAACATAACTAAGTTAGTAGCTCACTAACTCACTATAACTCTCCCTCATTAACTAACTACAATTAACCAATATAGCAACAAGACTAACTAACTCTAATGAACAACTTTGTTTTGCTAGCAACATAGGTTAATATGATAGATTACTTCATAACAGATTCAACATATAGCCAATCCAGTTTAGTTTCAACATGCCAATTACATAATCATTAAGTTTTCATGCTAGTTTTGAATTCTTAACACTACTTGAAATGATAACTTATAAACCGTTCATAAATATAACACTAGCAATGCCAAATTAACAATTTTTAAACTAATATAACAGGTTCAGTTCATATCCTAACAAACTAACTATTCAATTTCTTACTAATAGTTTAATATAACAAATTAGCAGTAACAATCCCTAACGGACCAATTTCAAACCAAATTCCATTAATTCAAACTTAGTGCTAACATAAAAGCACTGAAATCATTGATAGGCTAATGAGTCTTTTGTCGGCTACTTCTTTTTCACATTAAGGGTCAACTAGCTCAGTTCAATTGACAAACAATAAACCTAGCACTCCATTCTAACATAGTTAAGTTTAACTACACTACTAATAACTAACCTCATTCGGATTGATAACTAACTGTCAAATCCAAGTTAACTAAATTTCTCATTTCATAAGCCAGTTTCACTAACTAACTCTATAACTAATTTTTAACAGAGATTTCTAGCAGAAGTCAATTACTAACCAATTTTCACTGAGAAATTTAACTTTGTTATCTGCCCTAACACTCCTACCCAACTTGCCCGAAACTGTTTCTCAATTTACTATCTATAAATCAATCCCTCTTACCAATCATTGGAGAGGAGTGAATCATTTTCACAATCATTGATGAATCATTTTCCACTGATTCCCTCACTCACTCTCATATTCTCTCCCATCTCACCCTCACCACACACTCATATCTCCATAGTTGTAGAGCTTCAACATTGGAAGCTCTAACAGTTGAGTTGAAGACTCTCAATCTCTATGCAATAACACTCCACCACCTCACACGCATCGACATCAACATAGAGCCACAATAATTCTTCCTACAGACTATAGCATACAAAGAAGACGAAGAATAAAACCTAAGTGTGAAGGATATATGATAGTGAAGATTACCTGAAGCTTCAATTGTATTCATTTTCATCTTCTCCAACTTCAACAGAACTGGGGCCCTTCTCTGCCTCATAGGTTAGTGATCTTGATTTCTTCCTCTCATTGCTCAATTTTGCTTTCCATAATGTAGCATCAAGCATGATGAATCAAATCCCTCAGGTGTGAGGCTTTGATTCCTCCTTGGCACCATTTAATTTTGATTCCATTTTTTTAGGGTTCATGAAATGCTTCACTCGATTTAGACTCTATGATAGGAATAAGAAGGAAACACTGAAATATTACGGAATATGAGGGGATAATGAATAGATTGGTGCAGTGTTAGGTGTATTTGGGTCTCCACCGCTGTCGGAGACAATTTCCGGCCCGACGAAGCTTGGACCCAGACAAAGGTTTCAGTCATGGATGGAACTCATTTTGGCATGAACACAAGGATGAAATGTAGGTCCTTTAGGTCCCTCATCTCATTGTTGATTGCGTTTGGGCCTAAGCCCATGTCAATTATTACTTGCACCCCACTTATTGTTGCTACCCCCAAATTCTGGATTCAAACAAACATATTTGGGCCCTCAAGCTATGGGTCTGCGCCCCCTCTAAGCCATTCACCTCTACTACAGTGATGTACACCTCCCTCCCGTGTTATAATTCTACTCTGGGCCTAGAGGTCCCTGATCGGTAAAATAGCAAGTATATTATTTGCACCAATGTAGTAATAAAATGGGGGTTATCCCGAGTATCGATCTCGAGGACTGCGCGATAAGTATCAATCTTTACAATAATTCAATTGAACAAAAGATCATAGGGGGTTTGATGAGTGTTTTCAAAAATAATAATAATAACAAGAAATAATTATATTAAGCGTACAAAAACTGTTTAACCGATATGAGAAAGCATGTTAGGGCCAAATGTGTGAATTGCTTTGTAATACACTTCTTCCATATCATATAACATCTATGTTGTAATGATTCAAAACCGATTCTCAAGAATTGTTTTCTCTAATTCCTTAGCCGAAAAACCATTAACAATCAATTTCAATCCTAATTCCTTAGTTATTCAAATTGATATTACGAAATATGTAATTGATCAAGAATTAACGGTTACTACGGTTTGATCCTCATTCCTAAGTGATTAAATGAGAGTTTTATTATACAACAAGCGATAAGGCGGTTTGTCCGACCTAAACCTTAACCAGAGATCAGAATTTCATTTGTCCGATAAAATAAAGCACTAAGAACGTTGTATTATAATTTAAATGAAGAAAACATCGATGATCATAAAAACATAGAAAAAGTATTCATACAGTAGCAATTAAGGGACACCCCCTAGCATTGGGGGGTTTAGCTTCTCATAATATTCAAAGACAGTAAATTACAAATTAGAGACATTACAATGTGTTGTTGATGAAGGTTGATCTTCAATCTCTTCTGATCTTGAAGATCTCTTCTGATCTTGAAGATCTCTTATCCTCTAAACACCTTGCACGCTCGCTTCTTCTTTATGTCTCTTTTCTTCTACGATAAAAAATTCCTTTTCTCTATGCCAAAATCCAGACTAAATAGCTTCCAATCAACTAAAAACATTGCGAAATACCCAAACTGCCCTTCAGACGTACAAAGGGGTCAATATAGGAAAAATTAGCAAACGGGGCGAAATGGCCAACACGGGCCGTGTCAGGTGACACGACTGCCCGTGTTGGCTCACTGTAAGTTTACAAGCTCCAGCTCTTGCTGACACGGACCGTGTCAGCTGACACAGGCACCCGTGTCAGCCCCCTGGATTCTAGATTCCACCAACTCTTTTCTGCACATGCTGACACGAGCCGTGTTAGCTGACACGGGCACCCGTGTCATCCCCCTGTTTTTGTCTTTTTTCGCTTTGCATGATGTCCTTGACTTCCATTCTTCCGGTACGCACCTTTCGGACTTGTTGTTGGACCTGGAAATCAAACAGTACTACACAGAAACACATAAAATGCGACAAAGAGAGAAGAACTACTAATGCAACATAAAATAACCAAAAATTTATAAAATGCGATAAACTTAAGAAATCAACTAAAATAAAGAACAAAATGTTACCGATTCTTGAAGATTCAATGCTGGATGGATGATGAAAACTAAGTGTAAATGGTGACCGATCACAACCCCAAACTTATCTCATTGCTTGTCCTCAAGTGATGTAAGAGACAACGCGGAGGTCAACCATGGATTCTATTCTTTCCACAACACAGCTGATGCTATTCGCAACTTATCTTCCTCCTTCCTGATTAAGCTTCTCGTTTACCCATTCAAACTTATCCACTGCCTTATCATTTCAGAATGTTCTTTTACCTGCAAACTTCTTCACACTACTCACCAAATCTCTCGGGGTTAAGGTGTTTAGCACTCATGATATCAAGGTATGCAATATAAACTCTTACTTTTTGAATAGATTCTACGTTAACTACACAAACAAAATTCACACACTTTAAGAGGTCTTCCGGGTTGTAACGGGGCTTAGGTACGGCGGGGGAGTAGACAAGAAAATGGATGACAGAAGGTTTTAGAACTCGGCATTCATGTTGTTGTTTTTCTTTGTGCACGAATAATTTTATGGGGTGTTATCCAATCTTGACTCCTTTTCACTCAATTTTTTTTCTTTTGAGTATCACATTAATGCACGAGTCTATGACCTAGGCAAGTGCTTATACTTCATTTCTATTTTTTATTTCTTTTCTTTTTTTTTCTTTCGATAGAAGCGGATGTTTCTACACAGTTTTTTTTTTGCACTTGCCCCTTTTCCAAAATTACTTCTAAGGATCACAACCCCAAACTTATCTTTTTGCACAAATTTTACACTACAACAGTCATGTCGAGCGAGGGTAGGAAGTGTTTGTCTTATGGTTAACATGACGGTTTACACAAACAATGGGGTACAAGCTCAACAGGGTTAACAACGGATAAATACAACATTGTGGATGGCTAGAAAGGCTAAAAGGGTGAAAACAAATAACGTGCCTCAGTGTGCGTCTTTGTATTATGCTGTATCAGTAGAACTTACGCAAAATTAGAGAGATAAAGTCATACCTGAATGCCCTCTTTTGTGTTTGGTTATGTTGAAATCTCACCATGTTGGATAAGCTTGTAGGCTCCAAACCCCTCTTTACGATAAACAACTTCTTTTTCAGCTTGTGCTTACCTTCCCCTCTTTCGGTCTAGAGTTTCCAAGTTGCGTCCAACATTTTGTTTCTCAGCTGTATCACCTTCTAGGTTGCCTCGGGAGCAAATCAGGGGTTGCGTCTTTCCCTCACTATTCACTAGTCCATCATTTATCCAACATAATCCACTTTCATCTATAACTTAAAAAAAAATAGCCACACAACGACAAACAAAGTAACACAACAGACACAATTAAAAATAAAATACAAAACAATTAACCCCCCCACACACACACTTGAACCAAACATTGTCCGCAATGTTTAATGTCAAGATAAGAAGGGTACTCACAATGTTTACTGAGGAGGTGGAGGCGGGTACGGATAATGCAACATCATGTGTTGCATCATCGCGTTCATCTCATCCAAAACCGTCCCTTGACGGCGTTGTTCGACTCCGAACCTGGTGAGCTCCTCACCTTGCCTAGATTGCTCCGTGCAAAGGTGGCCGATCTCATCCTGAATCCAACCCCATTGGTCTTGCGGCATGGAGTAGGGCCCTTAAGCTTGAGTCGGTTCCTGCGGTTGCTGGTAAAAAGGCTCCCCGACAACGGCGCTAAAAACTTGATCGGTAAAATAGCAAGTATACTATTTGCACCAATGTAGTAATAAAATGGGAGTTATCCCGAGTATCGATCTCGAGGACCGCGCGATAAGTACCAATCTTTATAATAATTCAATTGAACAAAAGATCATATGGGGTTTGATGAGTGTTTTTGAAATTCTAGTTAACAGACTTTCGATGTCACACGGGATGTTATGACATCCAATTCTGCGCAGACAAGAATTATGCAGAACTTAAAAGTAAAGTGCAGTAAATAACACAAGGAATTGTTTACCCAGTTCGGTGTCACACACACCTACGTCTGGGGGCTACCAAGCCAGGGAGGAAATCCACTATTAGTAGTATTAATTCAGACCTTAAACCAACTGTTTAATCCTATCACTTAATACCTACCCAATGCAATTTCAATCTTAAACTAAGACCAGAGTTCCTACTCACTCCCCTCAATCACCGCAGTGATTACAACCTTTAATTGGATTAAAGTTAATGACGAAGTTATACTTCAAACAACTCTTGATTGTGCTTAACAACTTTAATCAAGATACACAGCACTCACGCTTAAAAGCTTAGAGTGACACAACACTTACAACTCAATGAACACCCTAGTCCAATGCAATCATCTAGGTGATAATTGTTTGACTCACAAGATACACCTAATATAAGACACACATAAAATACAACAGTGAAGTATGATGGAACAATAAATTCTTCACGCCTAAAACCCCTGAGTTGCTGAAAGTAGGATTGCCATCCTTTTATAATGCAGCACTTGGGCCTTGTACTTGTATTTCCTAAAATTAAGGTTAAGCAAGTTAACCTAATTTCCACATATTAGGGTGCTAACAAATAGGCTATTTGTTAGGTTCATTAAATGTAGCTCAGTTGTTAGTTTCCTGGATTTTAGCTCAGCTGTTGGATTCCTGAAAAATAGCCTGAGAAAAATGCTGAAACAGAAAAACTAACCATCCTACAATTTAGCATATGCTGTCAGGAATGAATGTCACAACATTCAGTTTGACGTCCAGAACATAGGCCATATGCTAGGTCTGTTATTTTCCTGAAAACAGAATGTACTAAATGCTGAACTGTAAAAGACCGACCAGTCTATACTTCAGTATCAGCTGTCAGAGATAAATGTCATAACATCCAGTTTGACATTTAGAAAATGAGCCATATGACAGGTCTGTTATTCCCTTGATAAATAGACTGAACTACATACTGAACTGTAGCAGAAAAACCAACCTGCCTATTATTCAGTATATGCTGTCAATGATGAATGTCATAACATCCAGTTTGACATTCAGACAATAGGCCTTATGCCAGGTCTGTTATTCCCTTGATAAACAGACTGAAATACATATTGAGTTATAACAGCTAACCAGCTATACTATACCTCAGTATCTGCTGTCAGGGATGAATGTCATACCATCCAGGTTGACATTTAGTAAATCATGTATTAGCTAAACCTGCAGCATACTACTCAAGTATGTCATGACATTAGTCAGGACATCAGAGTACACAGAATGCCCATCAAACATCTACAAGGTATGTCATGACATCAGAGTACAGTTAGTGTTTTAACATAAAATGCAGCCAATCAAACATCTATAAACTCCCCCTTTGGCAATTTTTTGGCTAAAACAACTTGGCATCACAACAGAGTTCACAGCAGCGGAAAACACACATCCTAGCAGAGTAATACCATAGCTAATACACTCAGAACAACAACACACTCAGCACACATAGAAGTTAAATAAAAACCTCAAACAGCAGCACACATGCAACACACATAGATGGTGAACATCACACTGCAGCACAACCTCTGGATTAGAGGATCTTCAATATCTGTTTAAGCACATAGCAAATCTGTTGTCCTGGGGCACACTGGGGCACAAGTGTTACTCCCCCTTTTTGTCAAAAATGTTGCCAAAGCAACACTTAAAATTACAGACCACAACAAAATAAAATTACACATACTTGTTAGAAACACAATCTTGATTTTACTTCACAGTTTCAATCAAGAATACCCCCTCTTGATCTTGCTTTACAGCTTTGATCAAGACACCACCCACTTGATCCTGCTTCACAACTTTGATCAAGTAGACACACACTCTTGCTTCACAGCAGGTACACCCATATCAGATGCCATGACTTTGAGTATGACATCTTGAACCACTCCTGCATGAACATGTTCTTGACCTTCAGCAGGTACATAGGCTGTCTCAGGTTAGGATATCCCCTTAACATCTTGTTAACACACTTGCTGCAAGTGAAATAGCTATGATCTGTTAACCAATCAGAGCACACTTTCAATTGTTTAATAGTTAGAAATATTAAACAATACATTCCAAACATCCTTGGTTGCTATAAATCCTCAAAAAGGCATATTCCCAATTTGCCCCTTAAATTTTCAAACTGAGTAACATCCAAAGCCTTTGTGAATATGTCAGCAAGTTGTAGTTCAGTAGCTACATGTTCCAAGGTAATCACTTTGTCTTCCACCAGATCCTGATGAAGTGATGTCTAATGTCAATATGTTTGGTCCTGCTATGTTGGATGGGATTCTTTGAAATATTGATGGCACTGAGATTGTCACAGAACAATGTCATGACATTCTGAGAGACATTGTACTCAGTCAGCATCTGTTTCATCCATACCAGTTGGGAACAACTGCTTCCAACGGCTATGTACTCAGCCTCTGCAGTGGACAGTGATACACAGTTCTGTTTCTTGCTGAACCATGATATGAGATTGTTTCCCAAAAAGAAACACCCTCCTGATGTGCTTTTTCTATCATCAGCACTCCCAGCCCAATCAACATCATAATACCCAGATAAGACAGGCTCAGAGCCATGAGAGTATAGCATACCATAGTCACAAGTCCCATTGACATACTTGAGAATTCTCTTGACTTGATTTAAGTGACTCACTTTGGGTTCTGCTTGGTATATAGCACACACACCAACTGCATAGGCAATATCAGGTCTACTGGCAGTTAGATATAGTAGACTACCTATCATGCTTCTATACAAGCTTTGATCAACACTGGGACCTCCTTCATCTTTGGTTAATTTTAAATGAGTAGGTGCAGGAGTTCTTTTGTGCCTAGCATTATCCATACCAAACTTCTTAACTATGTTCTTGGCATATTTGCTTTGGGAGAGAAACATAGAATCCTCCATTTGGTTAACTTGCAGTCCAAGAAAATAAGTCAATTCCCCAACCAGACTCATTTCAAACTTAGATTGCATCTGGTGAACAAAGTGTTTCACCATTTGCTCTGACATTCCACCAAAGACAATATCATCCACATAGATTTGGGCAATCATGATTTTGCCATCTTCATCCTTCACAAACAAGGTCTTATCAATCCCTCCTTTTTTGTACCCATTAGAGGTCATAAATTCAGTCAACCTTTCATACCACGCTCTAGGAGCTTGCTTCAACCCATACAAAGCTTTCCTCAACTTGTACACATGTTTTGGCAGGTTAGGATCACAGAACCCTTTAGGTTGTTCCACATAGACTTCTTCATTCAAGTATCCATTTAAAAAAAGCACTCTTCACATCCATTTGGAACAATTTGAACTTCAGAATGCAGGCAACACCTAACAACAATCTTATTGATTCAAGCCTTGCAACTGGTGCAAAAGTCTCATCAAAATCAACCCCTTCAACTTGAGTATATCCTTGTGCCACTAGTCTTGCTTTATTTCTAGTGATTACTCCTTTCTCATCAGACTTGTTCTTGTAGATCCACTTGGTACCAATGATGTTAGTCCCTTCAGGTTGTGGAACTAACTTCCACACTTCATTCCTTTTAAACTGCTCCAGTTCATCTTGCATGGCATTGATCAAATATTCATCAGTCAGGGCTTCTTTCACATTTTTTGGTTCAACCTTGGATACAAAACAGGAATTTGAGCTATTCTCCCTTGATCTGGTAGTCACACCACTATTGGGATCCCCTATGATAAGATCCTTAGGGTGGTCTTTTTGAATTCTGATAGAAGGCACCTTGTTGGATGCATCTACCTCACATTTATGAGGAGTTTCTTGTACCTCTTCAGTCTTGACTGGTATGTCTGTTGAAGTCTCAAGGAATGTTCCAACATCCTCTATGGCATTGGCTCCTTCCTCTTTATCATCCACAATCACATTTATGGATTCCATCAGGACATTGGTTCTGGAGTTGAACACTCTGTAGGCTCTGCTGTTAGTTGAGTATCCTAGAAATATACCCTCATCACTTTTGGGGTCCATTTTCCTTCTCTGTTCACGATCTGTAAGAATGTAACATTTGCTTCCAAAGATATGAAAGTACTTCACAGTGGGTTTTCTGCCTTTCCATATTTCATACAGAGTGGAAGAGGTTCCTTTTCTCAAGGTAACTCTATTTTGAACGTAACAAGCTGTATTCATAGCTTCAGCCAAAAAATGCATATTCCCTCATTCTAAATCCTTTGACATGTGCATATTCCCTCATTCTAATTAAGTGATTAGAAGCCTATTGATCACTTGATAAGACTAGTCCCATGTGTTGGAGTTGCATTAGACTTCAACTCAAGACTTCACACTTTAATCTAGTTAAGACATTGCAGGCATACTAGACACTGGATTATTGTACAAGCACAATAAAAGTTCTTCTTCAACGATTGTCAATCATGATAATAATTACAAGTCATGAGCCTTAAGTAGCGGAGAATGATTAATGGGAAATTTTCCTATTCTTGTTCTAAGTACCTCTGCGTACGAGGCGTAGGCCCTAGTTACTCAGAGTATTCGCCTCCGTTCATAGACTTTAATGCAATTCGAGTCAAATGATTATCAAGTCTTCTTCCCTACAGACATCACTTCAACACTTCAACACTCAACATCAACAATACATTGCCTATTTGGACCAAAAACTACATTCTTTGGCATCCATACGTTATGTGGATTAAGCACCCAATGGTTAAGCACTCATTTCTGAATCAATACTACATGCATTGTGTCACACCTTGATTTTGACCCTGAATCACCGATTCGATCCATTCACCGTAGTTGTTACATCTCTGCATATTATAACATGCATTATGTACCGCATAATTTCTAGAATGTCAGTCGAAATAAATTTTTGGATCTACAGGAAAATCGGTTGAATCATTTTTCAAATGTACGTCGAATCAGGGGGCTAATAAATTTCAAAAATCAAGCTCGCAAATATCATTTATATTAATCTACGTTTTGCATAGTTTAATCTGGCGTGCTCGATTTATTTTTTCGGTCACATTTTGATCCGTCTGAGCCTCTTAACCGGTCATTTTTTTATTTTAAAATTTGATCAAAAATTGTATGTTCTGAGAGGTTTTTTCCATGCTGATTATTTTGGTGTATTCATTTTATTTTTTCGGGCATTTTTGTACTCGATTTTCATTCATTTGAGTCTGTTTATTTTTATCTTTTTATCGGCATATTCATACAAAAAAATAAAATTATCATTGCATTCATTTTTTTTAATTTCGACTATTTTTACATGTTTGATTTTATTTAAGATATTTAGTTTTAATTTCTTTTTGTCACTAAATAACATCCAAAGGGCATTTTTGGATTTTTGAAATTATTAAAACCCTATATGTCCCCTATATAAACCAACATTTGGCATTGAATGACAACAATAATCAACCTAGACCAATCCGCGACTGCCTATGTTGTTGGTCATTTTGAAAAATGAAAAAAAAAACATTCAAGAGGCTCTCTTCAAAAGTGGCGCTGAAACATCACCCCATCCATAGAATACACTTCTTCAACCCACCCAAATACTACTCCCTACCATGAACATAAACATACCACTTCTCCATTTTTTCTTCAAAACCAATCACTATACTCATAAACATCACCATAAGTACTCTCCTTTGTAACTTGTTTACTACACAAAGACCAACACCTTATCTTCATGCTACTATCAACCTTGCAACAAACAATCACGAACTTCTAAACACAACCACACTCTATCAAATAAGTTCCTCCTCCATTTCACCAACTCAATCATCTTTATTTTGCAGATACTAAAGACGTACAAAAAAGTGAAAAAAGAAAGTCTCAAGAGACCGATACACGAGCATAAGCAACACCTCACCATATCAATACCGACAACAAAACACCTCAGCCATGATCCTTCTAATGAACGCCAACTTCAAACATTTCTCGCCACCATACAATAGTCGTGGCTGGTGAGACAAATGTAGTGCCTCTCTCCATTGTATCGACGTCATTCACCCAAACACGTTCATCCCTCCACTACAACAATTCACGAAAAATCACTTTCGTCGTCACAGATCTGCAACCGCACAATCTCTCCACCACTAAAAGCATATTGTTAGCTTTATGAAATAAACCAACAACTTTGAACGCAGTGCAAAATCGTCACTAACATCAAATCTCCGCCCACACGCCGGAACAACCACTACGCCACAACCATAATCCACTGCGAGCCGCCCTTGTCAGAGCTTCCTCCAAACACAACTGCCAAGCGACGCCGTGATGGTTTTTGCTGTATCTGCCATAACGTTAACATTGAATGAGAGAATGGAGTTTGAGGATGTTGAACTTGTTTCTAAAAGTGGAAAAGTTGGACATTGAGTAACACGTGAGAGTTTTTGGGTATTTATCCATTTTTATTTTTTTCCCTTCTCCCTGCCACATGTCTTTTTATGTTTTGCTGGATTTTTGAATTTTGAAAACACTTCATGCACCGTCTCTCCCACTGCATTTTAATCTTTGTCTACTTTTTTTATATTTTTTATTATTTACTCTCTATTATTATTATTATTTTGGTAGGTTTTTGGATTTTGATTTGTGTGTTGGGCCCATTTGCTTTTGATATTTACACCCCATATCCAAATCTATACCCATCTCATGTTTTTATTTTTTGTTATTTGTTTTTATTTTATTGTTTTATTTGTTTAATATTTAATTTAGCCGATTATTTATTTAATTAGTTGTTTGGATATGTAACTATTTATGTCATTGATAAATAGATTATTTGATAGGTTTCATTTGTGCCAAGTTGATTAAATTAGATAATTTCTCTTTTAGTCCATGTCTATACTATCATACATGTAAATAACCACACCAGATATTTAGTACAAATTCAATTTCACACTAAGTTCCTATTTTATTATCGAGACAGTTTTCAATTAAATTCAAACTATTTTCAAAAATCCTTTTCAACTAACTGTAAACCATTTCAAAACAAAATCAAACACAATATTAAAACATTTTTATAAATAAACACGAAAGAAGATGACCGTTGGAATCTAGAATTTCGGTGGGAACCCTCGAATGATCGGTCCCGAGCCATGTGTTTTGGATTAATCGTTCATTCTTTTCTTTCGTTCTAAAAAAATTTAAATCAATTTGGACAAAATAAAGGACGTTAGGATCTAACACTCTAGCGTAACTCTTTGAACAATTGATTATTATCAAATGTTCATTGTCCATCAAACATTTTATTAAATAATCTTGAATGAAAAAGGACCATTGGAATCTAGCATTCCGGTGGAACATCGATTGATTGGTTCTGAGACTCAGGACTCGTTCTCATCAAACATTTGTCATTCATCTATAAAATACATCCAACGCATCAAACTTCTTTTTTGTCTCCGTGCGATTGTTCTTAATACATTTTCATAAAAGAGAGATGTCGTGTCTTAAGATGATGCAAAGCAATGCTTCATCCATAATTGTTGAGTTGAGATAAGTGATGTTTTCCCGAATGTTGATTTGTAAATCCATTCGACGTGATGCAAACGTCCGCTCCTACCCTATTTTTGGTAAAACAATGTTTCTCGCCGATTAATACAAGATAGTTTTCGCTAAAATCGACCAACAAACAAACATTTTCTACCCAGAACTACGTAAGCCTTGAATTCTCTATTGCACCCGGAGATACATAGGAGCAGGATTGTAAAATCTTGTCAGGCCGCCTAATAATAAAAACCTTTTTGGATCCTTTCTCATTAATAAAAATTCAAAAACATTTCTCTTATCCCTATTTTCCTATCTCAAATAAGTAGAAGATCTCAATGTAACATAATCTAACATTCAAAATCAAAACTAACTAAACGGTTCCCGTTGAGTACAACAGACGTGAGGGGTATTAATACCTTCCCCTTGCGTAACCAACTCCCGAACCCTGATATTGGTTGTGATGACCATATCTTATCCTTTCTTTTAGGGATTTTATTGATATTTTCCCTTTCCCTCTTTAGGAATAAATAAAGTTCGGTGGCGACTCTGTTCAGCCCATCCCGCGAGCGTACGATTCCACTCCACGAGCGTCGTGTTCTCATTTTTCGAGGTACGACACATTGCCTTGTGAAGTGTCATACTCTAGCACCTTCATGCATTGACTTGTGAAGTTTCATACTCTGTCACCTTCATGCATTGCCCTGTGGAGTTACATACTTTGGGAACCTTCATGGATTGTCTTGTGGAGTTACATACTTTGGCAACCTTCATGCACTGACCTATGGAGTTACATACTCTAACAACCTTCATACATTGCCCTGTGGAGTTACATACTCCGATAACCTTCATGCATTTCCTTGTGGAGTTACATACTCTGGCAACCTTCATGCATTGCCATGTGGAGTTACATACTCTGACAACTTTCACGCATTGGCCTTTGGAGCTTCATGCTATGGTAACCCCTTTTGTAGGTCTTGATCCTTGGATATAGGCAAAATCCCACATTCTTCATTAGCCACACTCTTTGATTCAGATACACTACCTTATAGTTTCAAACAACACACCCTTGGTTCAAACCATACTTTCACCACACACATACAACACTCTTACAATTCAAACGACACTTTCAATTCCAGCATTTCTATTTCTTTCTTTTTCAATTCAATCAACTCTTTCTTTTTATTTTTAAGACTTAAATCTTTTCAAAAATGACTTTCTTTTCTTATTATAAAGAACTTTTATAATATGTTCCTTAGCAGTTAAATTAAAATCTTGTAGTACCGAACTAGGGTCGATTCAACTAACGTCTACACACTTCTAGGATACGATTATAACTATTCCATAAAGGCAATTAACAAATTTGTATTTTCTACCACAAACTATGGAGCTCTGATTTTCTTATTACACTATAAGGATACGTAGACACGAGAATTCGAATCCTTGGCGAGCACACTAATTATTAAAGCTTTTTTCCCTTTCACAAGTAACCTTTAGATATAACACTCGTTCGAGCAAAGAATAATCAAAATGACTCCCGTTGAGTATAATGGATGTGAGGGGTGCTAATACCTTCTCATTGCATAACGAATTTCTTACCCTTTTCTCTTCCCCTGAGTTTTATCAATATTTTCTCTTTCTATCGGGAATAAATAAAGTTCAATGGTGACTATGTTGTATCTTCGAGTGTGAGATGCGCTCAGGTATTTTTTGTGGCGCGACAACTGGCGACTCTGCTGGGGATTTACCTTGCTCTTGCAAAAGAGAGTCGAGCCTAGTTTTGTTTGATTCCTTGTTTTTTGGGTGTTTATCTTTATGATTTACTTGTTCTATCTTTATGTTATTTATCACATTCTTTATTGCTTTAAATATTCATATTCTGCATACTTTAGATATCTGTTATATTCTCTGTTGTTGGGTTGGGATGATGCTACATGAGACAAAAGCTCTATACCTAAAATTTAGTACAAACACATGATAATATTGTCGTTAGAGTCGTGTTGACCTACTTGGTGTTAGGCTTCGATCAGGTTCGACACGAGATGCCGCATCTAGAGTAGATCCTTTTGGAAGCATCATTGGCTGACGAGTCATTCGTCACAGAGAGTGATATCTCAAAATGGGTTCATGACTCTAGGGACCTTATTCTTTGAAGACTAGTACATACATGTGAGGGGATATTGGGTTTTTGCAGGAAACCAATACCCTATATACCTTGATTATCATGTATACGTCGGACCTTTGAACTTATGCCATTTCATACTATTATTGCATCATTCTATATACCAAACTTTTGAACCCAAGTTATTGTATCATCAAGCCTTTGAATCAATGGATGTTGCATACTATTTACATTCCACCCATAGCATATGCATACATTCATGCATTTGTATTGCATGCATACAAACCATAAAAAGCTCACCCGTTCCCTTCTCATCCAAAAGACAACGATTTTCCAACAATGATATTTGATTCAAAACCACTCTACCGAGGACTGCAACACTTACAAAGCTGAAGTGCAATAACTAATTAACAAGAAGTGTTTAACTCTACAAGGAGGGAACCTGTTGGTGAACGGGAATCCCTTGTCCGAGTAAGTATAGAGGTTGCATAAGCGTCCTTTCAACATTTAATCAAGCATGAGAGCACCTCCTCAATATTGGTGATCATTATGTCATTCCATCATTTTCATTTGTAATCTTTATTGTTTGTCAAGCACTGCTCACTTGTAAAACTCGTTTGTTTTCAAATGATAACAATAATGAAATGAATATGCATGTTTTGAATCAATCCATTCATGTTCGCTCATATTTTATTTATTAGTATCAAACTTTTGCTTAAGCAAAATCAAAAGGATGATGATGAAATCAAAATACACGAGATTACTGGTTATATGCTTTTGAATAAAACCTTGCTGACGATGTAAGGTATTGTTTCAAATCCCTAAACATCGGAGGTATAAGGAAGATAATCCTTAGTCAACCCCTTTGAGCCAAGGAGTAGGAGTTTCTTTCTATATGAAAAAACCTCAATCTTAACCAAGGGAAGGGTAGTCTTCAGTTTAGTTTGACCATGTGTTCAAATTTCAATAAGGAAGTATCCCATCTGAGGATCAACCACATCTTATCCCTCACAAGAGGTCAAAAATCACAAATCCATAATGGTTGTCCCTCACCAACAAAAGGAACGAGGCAGTCACAACCCCTTACAAACCAAATGAACAAATGTCACACGATTTATTCCAACACGAAAAAATGAGAAAAAAATCAAATAAAAAAACAAAAGAAAATCCTGCTAACTCGAAAACTTGAAAATAAGTGACTTAGGCAAAAATTAAGGCATCCCGGTGGACTACAAACTCGAAAGATCAGTCCAGACAAAAGTCAGGGAAAGCAAAAACAAAACAAAAAAGAGAGGATCAAAAGCAAAAAATCCTCAGCAAGAACAAATTCATGTGGCTTGTCATACCCTAAAATTTTCCCTATCCCAAATCATCTTCTTGAGCCCTAAACCTTAAGCATACATCCCATACATACATCTCATATGCATTTATACTCAATGGTCCATAAGCCCAAGGCATGGGATTCGTCTGTAAAGCTCCAAGATCCTCTGATCATGTTGAGGTGTGCCCAAGCCACCTTGACCCTAATCTCATCCTCAAGCATCCCACAAATCTTGGAGGATCACTCAAGATATCTCACTCACTCCCCAAGTCCAATTTGGGTGGTGAGTCCCCTTTGAAGAAGCTTCAAGATTCATTTGGTCACCCAATGACCAAACCCTAGCTCATTACCTACTTTTGGCTTGTATAAGTCATGATTCACCATGGATTTTGACCATGCCATTAATGATCCCTCAAATCCAAAGTTTTTTCATGCCCCATAACCTATAAATATCTCAATTGTATCCCTACAACTCAAACCCTAATTCATCTGACCAAGGTTCTTGATGAAACTTATGGCTCAAGAAACCCTAATTTGGGGGCTCCTTGACCATTGAGCTTGATCATTTTTGACCATCCAATCACCCTACCATTCATACAACATAGTTTCATGCCCACTATAATCCAAATCAATTATTTAAACATACATTCAATCCATGTTACAAGTAGTTGGTTCACACTTGATTTTTCAACTTTCCGTGACTTGATCCACCCACCAATTTGACCTGAAATCATTCCACAAAGGCCCAAACTTAATTTCCCGTCATGATATGATCATTTGAGGTCAAAAATCCATCATTGTGGATTGAAAAGCAATAAAACACAAAAACCCCAAGACTAGGTTGCAAGAGTGTTCCCCAACAGAGTCACCAACTAAAGCTAGCTAAAATATGCCACCGAATGCATCACACGCTCAAAGGTACAACAAAGTCACCACGAAACTTTATTTATCCTAAAAGAGGAGAGGTAAAACATCAAGAAAACCCAAGGGAAATGAAAACAGAGAAACGGGTAAGGGAATCGGTTATGCGAGGGGGAGATATTAACACCCCTCACATCCATGATACTCCATGGGAATATTCTTGAATGCTCTTGCTTGGATGGGTGTTGCTATCTTCGTGTACGTACGAAACAGAAAGGGGTTAGAAAAAATGGTGCTCGAGGAGGATTGTGACCCTCATGCCTACGTATTCTCATGGTGAAATAAGAAAGCCAGAGCTTCGTAGTTCGGAGAACAAAGACTAAAAAGGGGGGAAAGGAAAGAAGGATGGAGAAAGGTGCTCGCCAAGGACTCGCATCCTCGTGCCTAAGTATCCTCATAGTGCAATGGGAAAGTCAGAGCTCCATAGTTCGGAGGATAAAGACTGGGAAAAAGATAATGATTGCGGGTGGTGTTTAAACCAAAGGAAAGCATAGGGGGTTAACCATAAAGGTATGTCCTTGAAAAGGAAAGGAAATTGCAATGGTGTTTAAACCAACAGAAAGGAAACTTGTTAAATCTGAAGACTCACATGACAAGGGTCTTACCAAAGCACCAGGTCTAACATGGTAAGGAAGAAAAATAAGAACTTGTCAAAGTCGGAGACTCATATGACAATGATCTTACCAAAGCATTGGGTCTAACATGGTAAAGAAAATGTGTTTAAACCAAAAAGGGGAATAACCATGAAGGTGCCAACCCTAAAAGGAAATTGCAATGGAGTTTAAACTAAAAGGAGCGAATAACAATGAAGGTGTCAACACAGGGGATAACCATGAAGGTGTCAATCCTAAAAGGAAATTGCAATGGTGTTTAAACCAAAAGGGGGGGATAACCATGAAGGTGTCAATCCAGGGAATAACCACGAAGGTGTCAACCCTAAAAGGAAATTGCAATGGTGTTTAAACCAAAAGGAGGGAATAACCATGAAGGTGTCAATCCAGGTGAAGCTAGCGGAAATATACTCAAACGCATCGCACACTCTAACATAAAAAAAAGTCGTCATCAAACTTTATTTATTCCCGAAAGAAAGGGAAAACACCAATAAAACCTGAGGGAAAGAGATATGTTGGGTAAGGAAGTCGGTTATGCAAGGGGAATGTATTAACACACCAAACATCCATGGTACTCCATGGGAACCGTTTTGATTGTTCTCGCTCGAATAGGTGTTTTATCTAAGGTTTACTCGCAAAAGAATAGGGAAAATGAAGAGAAAATAGATAATGTGCTCAGTGTGGATTGGCCCCATCATGCCTACGTATCCTCATAGTGCAATGAGGAATTCAGAGCTCCGTAGTTCAAAGAACTAATGGTGGGAGATGAAAAGAAGTGTGATAAAGGTAAGGTCTGAACCAAAGAATAATATGATTTGAACTCCAAAAGAGGGTGAAAACGCGACCCCAAGAGTAAAACTGGTATGAACCAGCACGTGAGGGCCTACAACATTGTATTGGAACAACTGAAAAAGAATGAATTAAGTGTTTGGTTTTATGGCACAAACAACTCTTGGTTCACAACGGAATACAGGATGGAGCACAAAGGTATAATGTATTTGGCTCAAAGATAACTGATATATCACATGGAGTGAACGAAGATAGAATATGGATGAATTATGAAAATGAATGGAATGAATGACCAAATTCACAGAAGTGAAGGATTGGGTAACAAGTGACTGAAAAAGTATGATTCAAAACCAAAGGTCAGATATACATCGGAATCCATAAGAGAAGTGGAATTTGCACCATAGAGGGAAACAAGAATCTTGGCCAAAAATAAGGAATTAAATGTTTGGTTTGACAACATAAACAACTCTAGATGCGAATGCGGACTTTTCACTGGGTGTCCTAAAAGGGTATATATGGGTATCCAAAGAAAACTGCATTTCAGTTTCGAAGAAACGGTATGTCACTGGAGTGAACAGTTTATGATTGAAGGTAGGTAATGGGTTATGAAAGATATGAGTGGTGCCCTAAGGCAAAAGGGGACTAATTAGGAGTATGCTCGCCAAGGATTCATATCCTTGTGCCTACGTATTCTTACTATGCAATGAGAAAGTCAGAGCAATCGTAGTTCGTGGAACTACGAAAATAGAGAAAGAGATTGAGGGTGATCAAAAGTATAACTTGTACCAATAAAATGGTAAAATGGGAACCCATAAGGTAAACTGACTTTGAAACCAAGGGTAAAGGCATATTGGCCGAAAAAGAAGGGATACAGTGTTTGGTTTGAGAGCACAAACAACCTTCAGTTCACAAAGTTTTGGCCCAAAAGGGGGTAATGAATGTTTGGTTTGACAACATAAACATCTGGTTCACAAGGTGGACTATGATTAGGTCGTCCTAAAAGGATGTATATGGGATCCCACACGAAAGTATCGTTGGGTACAACAAACAATATATCACTGGTTGGGGAACAAACAGATTGAGATCAAGAAAGAATAATATCTTGGATCCATGAAAGAATATACTCTGAATCGAAGAGTAAACAGGTATTTTGGACAAAAAGAAAGAATAAGGTGTTTGGTTTGACATCACAAAAAACTTTCAATTCACAAAGTTTTGGCCAACAAGGTAAGAATAAAATGTTTGGTTTGACAACACAAACACTCTTGCTTCACAAGGCGGACTATTCATTAGGCGTCCTAAAAGGATGTACATGGAAACTAAGGAAAAGTGATATTTTATCTCAACAAGATGGTATTGATTGATGAATAAAGAATGATGGATTAATAAATAAGGTAGCTTGATAAATAAGGTACCTCGCGAAGAATCTGAATTCTCTTGCCTACGTATCCTTATAGTGCAATAAGGAATTCAGAGCTTTCGTAGTTCAGCCCAATAGGGCTTAAAACAAGATGATTAAGGAGGCAAGAGGAGTGATAGAATGAGTGAATTGAAATGATTAGAATAGAGAGTGAGCTAATAAGAGACTTGACAGTCGATTAATAATAATCATACTAAAGTTTATGAATAAGGGCAAATGCTCTGAATAGCTAGGGCCTAGGCCGCGTACGCAGAGTCACTCTAGACAAGAATAGGAGAAACTTCGTCTCATCATTCCTTACTACTTAAGGCTCATGGAGCATGATACTTCTCTTAACTGACAAGTTTGTCGAAGGAGGATCTTCATTATTGCTCCTTGTGTTGATGTTGTATTGTATGAAGAAGACTTGGTAGTTTATTCGATTCGTATTGCACTAAAGTCTATGAACAAAGGAGAACGCTTTGAATAGTTGGAGCCTACGCCTCGCATGTAAAGTCACTCTAGACAAGGATAAGGTAAACTCTGTCTCATCATTCCTTATTACCTAAGGCTCGTATCATACAATTTGAATCATATTTACCAAGTGTTGACCTTTGATTTATCTTGTATAATCTGCTGCTTGATGTGACTGAGGATACCTTGACTGGGAACCTTGACTTGAGGCTTTGAACTCCACAACTTAGAGAAAAAAGGTCTTATTAAGTGATCAAGGGTCTTTTGGTCACTAAAATTAGATTGTAGGATTATGCAAGTTCATAGCATTTGATTGATCAAAATTGTTTTTAATCAATTTAAATGGAGGGTTTGAGATTTAGTTTGAAAGCTAAGTTAGAATCTAATCTAATGGTTGGAAATAGTCAAACTAATTTAAGGGATCATATTATGGTTAGTCGAAGCTTTGATTAAAATTTTATGTTAAAATTCTAAGGGAGCATGTTATTATATGGTGAAAATAACAAGATAACCCCGAAGGGGTAAGATGGTCGTATGTACAAGTTAATTAAATGGGAATCAAGATTATTTAGAATTAAGTAATTAAAACCAATTGGTCAAATTAAAAACAATATATGACTATAGGATGAATTTTTTTTAATTAATCGATTAATCGCAATTAGACTTATTCCAATAATCATAATTGATTGATTAGAATTAACTAATCGAAACATAATTAACTAATAGCCTAAATTATAATTAATCTACTAGTCTAATAAACATGATTATATCAAGAAAAAAAACAAAATTTAATTAATAATAATTTAATATGGTTTAACTAATTAATCAAGATGAATGAGGGGTGTAGGCCTATGTCGTGGTAGTAAGGAGCAAGAACAATTGGGCCCAACTAATTATTTGAACAGAGGGGGGTGTAGCGCAGTAAGAAGTGGTGCAGGGAGTAAAGATGTGGGTCTGAGGCCCACTATCCTTATACAAATGAAAAAACAAGTGATCGGTCACCATTTTCACTATGTTTTTATTGCTTATCCGACAAGAAACCAAGGGTTTTGAGACACTATGTACGTATTATGGTACCTTTAAAGTTAATTCTCATTCCCGTAAGTTATTTAAGCAATTTTATTAATTGTCAATTTTATTTTGTGTTTTCATGATTTTACGCTTTGGTTTTCGTGTTTATGCCCTCCAGGTCCACGGAGAAGATCCAACAGACTCAATGCGAGAAAGTGGAAAGTTCTGGCGGTCAAAAAAAGAAGATTTCACAGTTCAGGAGGCCTGACACGACCACCCGTGTCACCTGACACGGACCGTGTCAGGAGGAAGGCTAAGAAAGAAGAAGTAATGCCCATGACAGTGGCCTGACACGGCCTCCCGTGTCAGCAGACACGACCGTGTCAGCTTGACACGACCAGTGTCAGCCCAAAACGCTAATTTTCCAGTTTTCGGGCTTTTTCACCGGGCTTAAGCTGTAGAGACGTTTTGGAGATTTCCACCTTCTACCAAGGGATTTTCATTATATTAGGAGAGTTTCTACAAGAGCAAAGATCGTCTTGGAACGAGGCAAACACAGAATTGTCAGACGATCAAGGATTACAGAGATCAAGGAATTCGGAGAGCGGAAGGTTTTCATGAGCGGAAGCGATTGAAGATCCAAGTCATCCAATTACTTGTAATGTGTAATTTTTATCTTGAATTTGTTTTGAACAATATGAGTAGCTAAACTCCCCAATGCTAGGGGGGTGTCCCTGATTTAGAATTGTAATGGCTATGAGTTTACGATTGCATTTATAATATGTTTTTACGGTAATCTTTTGATGTGTTTAATGCTTTCTCTTTTGGACCAATCAAGATTGTTGTATGGTTATCAATTAGGCTAGACCAACATTGGTAGGGTTTTCATAAGATTACTCTGCAGTAGATATCACCTAGGACTAGGGATACCCTGTATGAATCAGAGCATTCTTGATATAATAAAACTTAACTTCACCCTAATTGCCTATGGACATAGAAATTAGGGTAGAATAATTAAAGGTTTTCTCACCAAGGACTTGTGAGAAAATACCCTTGAGAACTGGTAGTAATTGATATTTGTTGATGCAATAGTGACTCAGACTTGTTACACGGATAAATCATACATCTTCCCTGACATTGTTCCTCTTACCTTGAAAACCCTTATTATTTTCCTTTGCCTTTATATTTATAATTTTGAATTAAAAAACCCTAATTCTAATTTTTGTTTAATTGAACAATGAATTGAACTCAATATTAACTTGCAGTCCTTAAGATCGACATTCGGGGAATTTCCCTTTATTACTATAACATGCAAAATAATACACTTGCTATTTTTCCGATCAAGTTTTTGGCGCCGTTGTCGGGGACTGAAAAAATATAGAATTTAATTTTAAGTTCAATTAAAATTTTGTTGCTCTACAATAAAATTATTTTTCTGTTATTTATATATTTTCACTCACTAATTTGTGTATGCGAGGAGAGCGCTCCGCATAATTTTGTTTTTGACGCAGAAATCTAGAGAACCCTTCACCGGAGACGCAAAAATGCTACATTGAATTCCAAAGAAGAAGTTCCCTCTGATCACTCCGATTCAGAAAAAGAAACTATGGCTGAAATTCCTCCAGTTCCACCTCCTCCACCTCTGGAAAGACTCCTAGGTGACTATGGAGGTGCAAATACACTGGGTGGTAGATTGACCATTGTCAACCAACCGGTGAATGTGAAAAATTTTCAACTGCATCCTAGCACAATCAATCAACTTGAAAGAAAATCTTTCATCGGAAAGGTTAATGAAGATGCAAACAAGCACTTACAGAGATTCCTGACCATGAGTACTATTTTGAAAATTGATGGTCACAGTGATGAAGCAAAGAAGTTAAGAATGTTCTCGTTCACTTTATCTGAAGAGGCGAAAGAGTGGTTCTACTCTCTTCCATCTAGTAGTATTACATCATGGGAAGAGATGGAAACGACTTTCTTAAATGAGTATTTTCCAGCATCAGTGTTTCTAAGAAAAAGGTATGAAATCTTGAACTTCAAACAGAAAGATGGTGAGTCTTTGGGAGATACCTACAAAAGATTCAAAAAGGTCCTGGTAGCGTGCCCAACTTATAATATGGATCAGACTGAACAAATGCAAATGTTTGTCAATGGGATGAAAATAAAGACAAAACAGTTAATTGATACAGCAGCCGGTGGCTCAACAAATTTCTCAACAGCTGCCGGTATTAAAAGGATCATTGAAGCGATAGCCGCAAATGAGCATCTGGAATTATATGATAAGTGTACAAGCAAACCTAAATGAGTCATTGACCTGAAAGTAGAAGCAAATAAAACCCGTTTGGAAGATACAGTCGCTGCTGTAGTAGAGAAGAAATTGAAAGCGATGAATATAGGTACTCAACAGGTAGCTCAAATTCAACCTGCTCAAACCATCACTTGTGAAATCTGTAATGGACCTCACCACACTGTGTATTACTTTGCAACTCCTCAACAAATCAAAGAGATAAATTTCTTAAAGAAGAATAACCCCTACTCTAACACGTACAATCCAGGTTGGAAGAATCATCCAAACTTCTCCTAGAAATATCAGAAAGGGAATGTTCCACAACAGGGTCAAGGTCAATATCAGACTCAATATCAACAACAACAATAACAACAACAAGCTCCAAGGAAAGCATACTGGGAGATTGCCATTGAAAATATGGCCGCTTGTTAGTTGTAAATTTACGTGTCGGGTTTTTGTTATCGTATCCACAGGGATTGTAAGATATCACCGCCGTTCGATGGTTGTATTAATTCTAGCTCAATGTAACAATAAGGTTTTGGTTGGTTGTCACGTTATCTTGCATAAAAAGGTAATAAATTGCGGTAAAAGTTATGGTTTGAATAAATGAGAAATATTGCCAAAGTTAGGGTTCGATGATCACTTTGCATGTATTTGTTCGGTCAACACTCTTATAAACTCCTTTAGATGATAAATTATTTCACAAAGTCCTCCCAATATGTTTCTCTCGAACACACATTGTGAGTTTTCCCATTTTGATCCATTGTTTCTCTCGAACACAATCTATCAAAATGACAACTTTTTGGTTCAACCTTATGGTGAACAAAATCATTCATTACTATCTCTAGCTAACAAACAAGTTTGGATGAAAACCTAGGTCAAGAGTTGGTAAACATCTCTCGATCATAAACCAACACAATAGAAACAAAGTTTTCATCATATATTCACCATTAAAGAGTTTACACATGAAGATCCTTACATTTACACACAAAGCTAGTAATCACCTACATCTAACCTTGACAAATGGATGACTTAGCTACTCATTTTCATGGTAGCTTGGTCGGCAAGTTTCGGAAGAAGGTTGATCAACATCCAAGTCGGATAATCGATATTGGATGGGAATCCACATTCTTTTTGTAGAAGATGGTTACAAGATGAAGAGAAATGAAATCTAGGGCATAAAAGCTCCCCAAGAACAATGCTGTAAAAATATCTAACAAAAGTACAAAAGTGGAAAAATGCTGTAAAAACTAGGTATGGTGCTCAAAAGTGGCACTTGCTACTTATAGAGTAGTACTGGGCTGTCATGCTCTCTAGGCGAGCAGAAAGGCTCGCCTAGCGAGGGTCTAATTGTGGCACCAAAGGCACCTGCGCCCAGAGAAAACAGGGTCTGTTGAACTGTCATGTTCGCCTAGCGAACAAACCTTCGCCTAGCGAAGGACACGCTCCAACCTTCGCCCCAGCGAGGTTGAGAGGTTTTGCTACTGGAATGCTCGCTGGGGACTCGCTAGAGCCTCGCCTAGCGAGTGAGTGTTGGCTGCGCTTTTCACCAAAACAGAACAAACTCGCTACCACCTTCGCTATCAGCTCGCCTGGCGAATTTATTGACATTTTACTGGAGCTTTTCGCTAGCAGCTCGCCTAGCGAGCAGGTTGATGAATGCTAGTATTCATTGGTTCCTTTGCCAATTTTCTTGTGTCTTCATTTTCAATTAGTTCATGCCTTTTTCCTGCACAATAACATACAAATCAAAGGCACCAAGCTTGTTTATCAATGTAATGCATTTCATCAAAAACAAAGGTGATTTAGACAATTTAGCACGGAAATAGAGTGAAAAATGCCCACATATGATAGCTCAAATAAGCACTTTTGGGCATCTAACAACTCTCCCCAACTAGATTCTTGCTTGTCCTCAAGCAAAGTATGCCTCTTGAAGGACAAGAGGATTTGCTTTAAGAAAAAGGTTTCTCCGAAGTTGGATAAACGGCTCAAACACAAGCGAAATCCGCATATACAAGTTTCCAACGGTTCGAATAAAATAATACACAAGAACTAAAACTTAAATAGCAATGCAAAATATTTATCTATCTACAACAATACTATTCTGAATGAATCATCCTATCTCTCCTCTTCGAATAAGGAATGAAGATTTTACGCGTTTGCAACCGCGGAAATAATCTCACTCTCTAACAAACAATGAAGAAATCAAATAGATTCATACAATGTCTAACAATTAAAAATGGTACTGTGGAAGCATAAAGATCACTAAGGGCTTTTCGGTTGAAGCTTGGTTAGGTTAACAAACAAGGGTCATTTCTAAGGCCATTGAAATGAAAGTGCCGATGCAAAAGAGACATTCACAGTATTATTCACACATCTCGACTTTGTTTCATTTGTTTCTTATTTGAAACCTTCACAACACATATTCCACAACTCAATTTTTATTTTTCACTATTTTTCTTCCAAGCAAGCATTCATTTTCATTCTTTCTATTTTTGTTCTTTTCTTTCACATCAAATATACAAAACAAATGTTTCTTTTCTATATTTTCTATACATATATTTTTTTTTATGCTTGCTCGGTTTTTCTTTTCTTTTTCAAGAGTTGTGGTACTTACCGATTCTTTTTCGTTCTCCCCAACTTATTTCTTCCTCACCCTAAGTGAATGCTCTTAACTTTTTACGGCAAAAGAACAATAATCTAGATTTTCCGGGTTGTAAAAAAAAAGATTTTTGAGATCTCGCTTTATTTCAAGCCGAGATTCAACTGTTTAAGCTCAAAGGGGTTAACAAATACTCTCTCTGCTCACAGGTAAGTTGTTTTTGGATGTAGTTGTGCTCAAAAGAAAACAAGTGCCTTGATCATTTCTAATTGCTTCCACAATTTCACAATAATAAAAGACAAAGCATGAATCACATGAATCAACAAAACTTATTAGAATCCAGCATTTAAGTGTACAATGGAGGTTTCCTCACAATTTGTGGTTTTAAGTTCTAGATGAAACATTCATTCAATTATATTGCAAAAAGACAATATTCAATTTACCAAAAAGAGTAAAGTTCCTAATGCATTCTAAAATTCTAGCCGGAGGTAACCATGTACCTTAGCTTCATTCACTTGTTTATTCTTATCATTGCCATCCAAGCTCGGATGCACCTTCATTGGGTACTTCTTGAGGAGCAACCATGTCATACGGTGAACTGACTTGGGGGTGTTTTGCTTTTTATCGCAATGTCGCGGATAGCAAGAGTCGCCACCGACTTTTCTTTTATCCAATAAGGAAAGGTGGAAAAGAACAGGAAAGACCTCAATAGATTTTGGGTTCGGGAGGTACATTATACAAAGGGAAGGTGTTAGCACCCTTTGTATCCATGGTTATCCATGGGCTCTTAATTGCTGGATCACTTATATTTTTGTCTGAAAAGTGTTCGTGAATTGTTTAGAAAATGTTTTGAAAAAGAGAATTTAACTTTGTAATGATTCTCGTATGAATGTATACAAAGTGGCTATCTCGTTTAGTTTTGAAAGTTGTTTTAGAAAAATACAACTTGACAATGATTCTAGTACGAATGTATACCAAGTGGTGATTTTCCAAAAGAGGTTTTGAAAGGTGTGAGGTGTTGAAAATATTTTAGGTTATGATCCAGTAATTGAGAGTTATACCTTCCTAAGGTCGTTATGAACGTTTCCTATCCTTATGAGGGTAAAACTGTCCTTACTATTGAGAAGTAAGTAATTTTACCCTTTGGATGTAAAAGGGTCATCGTAGGGTCATCGATAGGTCATTGAAGGCAACAGTTGTAGGGATACCTTAGCATTCGGAGGGACGATCATCATTTAACCGTAGGCTACACCGAAGGGTCATCGAGGGACAAAATCATATATTCGAAGGCAACACCCGAGGGACTATGATTTATTTTATGATGATTGAATCGAAGGGCCATTGCTAAGTGTATCCCCACATTCGCGGGACATGACCGTAATACCGTAATATCGTAAGGCAAAAGAGAGGTCCAAGATCACATATTTAAAGGTCATATTTTAAAGTTAATTAGGTAATTAGGATGAATCTCCACATTAAAATCAATACATTAAAAATAATACATTAAAATTAATACATTAAAATTAATTATTAAAATTAATTATTAAAATTAACACATTAAAATTAATTAAGCAATTTAGGGTGGATCTTCATAAGGGTATCCCACAAATAAAGTGGAAGACCTAACGGCGGTCTTTTTTCTGGGACATATGAACCTTTGCAAAATTCAACAAACGGGTTAGCATACCAAATCAGGGTGCAATCGAGGATTACACCGCAAGAGAAGACACAGCAGCATGAATGTCAGGCAAAACAGTGCATAATTAATATAGAATAGATCAGGTTACGCATAGGACATAACAAATATCAACGGCTGTCCCGTTCGCCGCTGCCTCGCCTAGCGAGGTCCTAGCGAATGCTCGCTACATGCTCGCTTAGCGATGTGCTAGCGAGCGGCTGCGGGTTTTGAGTTTCAGAACAGTACAATCTCAGCATGCGGCAAGTCTTATGGTATTCAATTACAGAAATAATATGGTCAAACATTCAGGATAGGCTGGCATACTTAAATTCACATGCAAAACCTCAAATATGTTTATGAATTCAATTATGATATCACATGCAAGTTAAGAACATAAAGCGATATCGCATGCAAATTAAGAAAATGAAGCGATAATAGTAATGCAAACCTGTTTGCAATCGAATTGCAACCTTGAGTTGGCGAGCCGGATTGAGTTGGACGGAGGTAGCTTTGCGGCCGCCGGCTTTTCCTTCAGGATTTTCCGTCTATGAGCGCTAGGGTTTGCTTGCTAGGGTTCTCCTTTCGTCCCCTTTTTTCGTTTTCCTTTTCATTACTGAAGTGTTGGTATTTATAATGCTCTTTTTCATGACCTAATGGGCTCAGAATGAAGCCCGAAATTTTTTGTTGTCTGTCAGCTTCGCTAGGCGAGCTGGTAGCGAACGTGTAGCGAACGTTCGCTAGGCGAGCGTGTAGCGAACATAACGTTCGCTAGGCGAGCGTGTAGCGAACAGGCCAGTTTGGGCCATTTTCTGGATTGGGCCATTCGTGAGCTGGGCCTTCGTTCCTTTGAGATCAGTGTCATAAAAATGATTCGGAATGCCTTGAAAAATGTCTTGAAATATTAATGGGCAAATTTTGGGGTATGACAGCTGCCCCTGTTCAATATTCTTGAACCGAGAGAGTTAGAATGGTGTGTATGCCATTCGCGGTTTGGAGGTGGAAGATTATTGAACACTAAAATGCCCAAAAATTTGCGCTTGTCAATCAGGAGTTAGTCTTGATGGAGATGGGCTTAAAGATGCCATCTAGGAAGTTTCATGATGAGAGCTTCAGAGTACGTCGTACGTTAGAAGATATCTGAAGTCATGGGTGTCACGGGGTCATACGCTAGACCGTATAGTGGGTCATTCATTAGGTTGTCGACTTCCCTGGGGAGTTAGAATGGGTCATACGCTGCTGGGGATAAAGGGTCAGAATGGATCGTACGCTAGATCGTATCTGAGTTACGGAACGAGCCGTCCGTTAGGCTGTATCGTTACTGGGGGTGAAGGATCAGAATGGATCGTGTGCTAGATCGTATCCGAGTTGTAGACTGAGCCGTCCGTTAGGCTGTACCTGGTGATGAAGGGGGGTAGTCATACGCCAGACTACACTTCAGAATGTACCGTACGCTAGGTAGCATCTGAGCAGATGAAGGTCTAACTGGGTCGTACATTAAACCGTATCTGAGTCGAATGAGCCGTCCATTAGGCTGAATTTGATGATAAAAGGGGGTAGTCGTACGCTAGACTACAATTCAGAAATGTACCTGTCACTAGGTAGCATCTGAGCAGATGAAGGTCTAACTGGGTCGTACATTAAACCGTATCTGAGCAGAATGAGCCGTCCATTAGGCTGAATCTGCTTATAAAAGGGGTAGTCGTACACTAGACTATAATTCAGAAATGTACCTGTCAGTAGGTAGCATCTGAGGAGATGAAGGTCTAACTTGGTCGTACATCAGACTGTATTTGAGCAGCATCTGGTCTAACTTGGTCGTACATTAGATTGTATTTGAGCAACATCTGGTCTAACTTGGTCGTACATTAGACTGTATTTGAGCAGCATCTGGTCTAACTCGGTCGTACATTAGACTGTCACTGAGCAGAATCTGGTCTAACTTGGTCGTACATTAGACTGTATCTGGGCAGAATCCGAGGACTTGACGGTCTAACTTGGTCGTACATTAGACTGTCACTGAGCAGAATCTGGTCTAACTTGATCGTACATTAGACTGTATCTGGGCAGAATCCGAGGACTTGACGGTCTAACTTGGTCGTACATTAGACTGTCACTGAGCAGAATCTGGTCTAACTTGATCGTACATTAGACTGTATCTGGGCAGAATCCGAGGACTTGACGGTCTAACTTGGTCGTACATTAGACTGTCACTGAGCAGAATCTGGTCTAACTTGATCGTACATTAGACTGTATCTGGGCAGAATCCGAGGACTTGACGGTCTAACTTGGTCGTACATTAGACTGTCACTGAGCAGAATCTGGTCTAACTTGGTCGTACATTAGACTGTATTTGATGACTGGAAGGTCTAACTTGGTCGTACATTAGACTGTATTTGATGACTGGAAGGTCTAACTTGGTCGTACATTAGACTGTATTTGCAGAATCTGACTTGAAGGTCTAACTTGGTCGTACATTAGACTGTCTTTGAGTGGTTGAAGGTCAGAATGGATCGTACGCTAGATCGTATCTGAGTTGTTGAAGGTCAGAATGGATCGTACGCTAGATCGTATCTGAGTTGTTGAAGGTCAGAATGGATCGTACGCTAGATCGTATTTGAGTTGAAGGAGTCATATGTTGAGATGAATCAGGATGAACCGTACGCTAGGCTATATCTGATAGTATTTGTGTATGCTGTATTTGCGATAAATGTCTGGGATGGGCTTATAGATGCCATCGTTAGGAGGATGTCAGAATGAATGTTGACATGGAGTATATCTGAAAGATGTATCTGAAGAAGAAAGTAGTCGTACGCTAGACTACACCTCGGAATATACCATATGCTAGGCAGTATCTGAGGGATATAGTTGAATCTTGAATGTAATTGATAAAGATGTCTGTCTGAATGGGCCTTTGTTTTGATTGTATCAAGAGGATACTTGACCTGAAAAATAAAGTTAGCTTCATGCCATGTCATGATGCATGAGATGCAAATGTTGTATGCATGCGTATGCTGTGAAATGATGTAATGAGCGAATTATGCGTTTGGAATAAATGAGAGCATTGTATACATGTATATGTTATGAAATGATGTAATGTATATGATGCGGAACGAAAATTGTATGTAGGTATGTGATGTGAAATGATGTAATGTATATGATGCGGAACGAAAATTGTATGTAGGTATGTGATGTGAAATGATGTAATGAATGCACTATGTGTCTGAAACGTTCTTCCAGGGGACTCTACTGGGGGAATAAATCTCAGTCTTCTGGTCGGAGATATTTGTATTGATGACCCTTCCTTAGCTAGGGGTATTTGACCTTTATCTGATGGCAGAGATATTCAACAGAGCCTGGCTGGGGGTAGA
Organism: Lathyrus oleraceus; assembly: GCF_024323335.1. Lineage (NCBI taxonomy): Eukaryota > Viridiplantae > Streptophyta > Magnoliopsida > Fabales > Fabaceae > Lathyrus > Lathyrus oleraceus. The sequence continues at coordinate 249,294,734 of NC_066582.1, read as the reverse complement.
AGAGATGACCAGTCTAGTGATGCCCATTTCTTCTGGGGAATAACTGGCTTAGCCGGGGAATAGAATCGGCAACAGATTCATTGGAAAGCCTGGTTAGACCTTCTCCTCGATCCTGAAGTCCTTCAGTAATTGTCATTGTTATTTTATGCATGTATTTTGATAAACATTGATCATATTCGAATGCATATATCAATTCAAGTTAAATCAACGGACGTTTACGCAAACAAAACAGAGAAAGTAAAACAAAAGCATCTTTTTGGAAATAAAATTGTATTGATTTTGCAAGAGGGCCTATAAATAGGCAATTTGAGTACAAGGAGACAGAAATCCTAGTAAGAGGAAATTGTCAGGCAAACAAAGAGAAGCTATGAGGAAAAATCCTGTTGATTTTAACTCCACTACTGTCATTATGTCTTCAAGCATCTCATCTCCTGCTGTCGGATAGAAGTGATTGGCTTGTTCAGTCCCTTGAACTTGGTTGAAGCAGACAGAGAATGAGGCATAGTCATACGCTTTAATCCCTAATTTTTGCCTGGACCGCCTTTTCAGGTTTTCAGTCCACCGGGATACCCTTTTTTGCTCAAGCCGCCTTTTCAGGTTTTCGACTTGCCGGGTGTACGTCTTTATATGTTTATCCCTAATTTTTGCCCGAACCCTTTTGGTTCGCCGGGATGCCCTTACTTTTGCCTAGGTACATCGACCTAGCGGGTCTCTTTTACGCGTAGTATTTTTTTAACTATGTCAGCGTTCACAGGATGCGGGAACTCTTCGCCATCCATTGTAGCAAGTATCATGGCTCCACCAGAGAATACCTACAAATGGCCCTTCGTATGTGGGAGTCCATTTGCCCCTGGGATCACCTTGTGGTAGAATGATACGCTTGATAACTAAGTCGCCAATTTGGTACACTCGTCTCTTGACCTTTTTGTTAAATGCCTGGGTCATGCGCTTCTGACATATCTGCCCATGACAAACAGCCGCAAGTCTCTTTTCATCAATCAGATTTATCTGATCGAGTCGAGTTTGAATCCACTCATCCTCATCTAAGCCTGCATCTTTCACAATTCTTAGAGAGGGAATCTGAACTTCCACTGGTAAAACGGCTTCCATTCCATAGACTAAAGAGAAAGGGGTTGCCCCTGTCGAAGTGCGGTAACCATGAAGAGCAAAAGGTAACATCTCATGCCAGTCTTTGTATGTTACTGTTATATTCTTGATATTGTTAGCAGCCTCCACGGCGTCGTTCGTCTTTGGCCGGTACGGAGAAGAGTTATGGTGTTTTATTTTGAACTGCGTGCAGAGTTCAGTAATCATCTTGTTGTTCAGATTAGTACCATTGTCAGTGATAACTCTTTCAGGAGACAGCAGGTTTCTCAAATAGATATTTGATAGAATCCATCTTAGAAGTCAATAAAGTGGTATGATTCAACATAGACTGTCTTAGTCGGCGAGCAGCCCAAGCCAAAGCGCAGCAAGCTTTCTCGAGCTGTGAGTATCTTGTTTCACAGTCGGTACCTTTTGCTAAGGCAGTGTATGACATGCTCTTTTCGACCAGACTCGTCATGTTGCCCCAGCACACCCTATTGAATTTTCTAACACGGTCAAATACATAGTTAGAGGTCTTCCTTCAACTGGTGGTATCAGAATTAGACGTTCTTGGAGATGCTTCTTGATTTTGTCTCAGTAATTTGAAGATGGATTTGCAAGTAGCGGTCAAATGTGGAATGAATTGGGCAATGTAATTCAAGTGTCCCAAGAAACCTCTGACTTCTTTCTTGTCTATTTCAGTACCCAGATTTACAATTTCAATTGATTCCTCATGCGGCTGTATGGTCTTTTCTTCTTGTAGTACCAGTCTGGCAAGTTCTCTAGGGACTTCACAATCTTCCTCACTTCCATCCTCGGCTTGGTAGATCGGATTTTCAAAGTCATAATGAACAGTAGCAGAGTCATTACCAACAGGATCCAGAGTGGATATGGATCGGCAAATTGTTACGTGAGTGTGTGCAAGAAAACATAGCTTGTTTGAAAAATGACAGGAAAGATAAAGAGCGCAATATTTGAATGCAAAAAGTCCATTGATTTATCGAATATGAATATGCTTATGAAAATGACAAACCCTTAAAATTAGCTATTATGTCCCGGGTATAGACACAATGCTTTTGAAGCACTAAAATAGCAATAACAATTATTCCTGACTAAAGGAAATCAGGATAGTGTCTTCAGCCTTCCAATTGTCGAGTCTGTCACCAATTGTTGGGAAAATCCGGCTATCCAAGTCATAATCGTTATCAGTGTCTTCCACAGCATTGACAGTCTCGCCCTGATTAGGCAGAGGAGCAGTGATGACATTAGGAGTCTCAGGCGGATCAGATTCAAATTCTCCAGCGTCGATCATATCCTGAATTTTGTTCTTCAACGACCAACAATTGTTTGTATCATGCCCGGGGCTATCGGAGTGATATGCACACCTGGCATTGGGATTATAACGAGGAGAAGTAGTGTTGGGTTTTGCAGGAGGATCTCTGAGGGTAATTAAATTTGCTTTTAGCATACCCTGCAGTGCTTGTGCTAAAGTCATATTGATCTTCGTAAACTGCCTCCTTCCCGGGTTAATGTGCCTCACAGGTTTCTGGTCTTTCTTTTTCTCGAGCAAAAGAGCCTTCAGTTCCTCCTGCCCCTTGGATAAGTTCAAGATCATCTTCTGGAGTTGAGCATTCTGAGCATGGAGATCTTTGACAATTTGTTCGAGGTCCATTTTTCTGTTTGGAGGAAAACCGTGAGAACATTGATCCCTTTAGAGTACCTGTTATGCGATGTTATGTTATGCTATGCAATGTATGAAATGTTTTCAAGGACTTTTGGAATTTAACTTTACGTAAACTAACAAAAAAAAGGAAACTCTTTTTTTTTTTTTTTTTTTTTTTTTTTTTTTTTTTTACAAAACAGAGCAAAGTTAAATCCCTAAGTCCTCGAGGTGGTTAGTACAATGCATGATGTTATGATGTTATGATGTTATGATGTTATAATGTTAAGTAAACAACAAGCACAAGCAAGTCATACAACCATCATTCCTAGGTTTTAAGGCTTGCATGAGTTCCATAGGTAAGTACCCTCCCCACTGAAGTTTGGTTGGTTCAACCTGTCCTAGAATAGTAACCGGGTTCTAGAAGGATCTCCAATCATTGACCTTTCTTTAAGTCCACTTCAGTGCAACACCAAGTGGTTGACCAAAGCTTCCCTAAAGTCCAATCTCAAAGAGTGTAGTATCGAGTCTCAACCAACCCCAGTCGGAACCGAAGTCAGTTATCTCACTACTTTCTAATGGCCAGGATGAGTCAATTAGGGTTCTAAAGGTCTGGTTAATGCTTTAGTGACACCACGCGGAAGCCAAATTTTTCCTCAAGTAAACATGAGGAACATCAGGACATCCAAAGTGTCACATTAACCGTAGCCATAATTTTAACCATTCCAGTATACGCCGGATAGTCGCGATGATCTATTGCTACTTACCTAAGATACACTAGATCCGGGTGTAGGATCTTTCACTCAAAAATACCCAAGCAATCCCTTAAAAGTAAATCAGACAATTTGGAATAAGTGATCTTGTTTTTAAGGTAACCTCTCTTTTTAAAGTCTTCCCCAGCAGAGTCGCCAGTTCTGTCATACGGTGAACTGACTTGGGGGTGTTTTGCTTTTTATCGCAATGTCGCGGATAGCAAGAGTCGCCACCGACTTTTCTTTTATCCAATAAGGAAAGGTGGAAAAGAACAGGAAAGACCTCAATAGATTTTGGGTTCGGGAGGTACATTATACAAAGGGAAGGTGTTAGCACCCTTTGTATCCATGGTTATCCATGGGCTCTTAATTGCTGGATCACTTATATTTTTGTCTGAAAAGTGTTCGTGAATTGTTTAGAAAATGTTTTGAAAAAGAGAATTTAACTTTGTAATGATTCTCGTATGAATGTATACAAAGTGGCTATCTCGTTTAGTTTTGAAAGTTGTTTTAGAAAAATACAACTTGACAATGATTCTAGTACGAATGTATACCAAGTGGTGATTTTCCAAAAGAGGTTTTGAAAGGTGTGAGGTGTTGAAAATATTTTAGGTTATGATCCAGTAATTGAGAGTTATACCTTCCTAAGGTCGTTATGAACGTTTCCTATCCTTATGAGGGTAAAACTGTCCTTACTATTGAGAAGTAAGTAATTTTACCCTTTGGATGTAAAAGGGTCATCGTAGGGTCATCGATAGGTCATTGAAGGCAACAGTTGTAGGGATACCTTAGCATTCGGAGGGACGATCATCATTTAACCGTAGGCTACACCGAAGGGTCATCGAGGGACAAAATCATATATTCGAAGGCAACACCCGAGGGACTATGATTTATTTTATGATGATTGAATCGAAGGGCCATTGCTAAGTGTATCCCCACATTCGCGGGACATGACCGTAATACCGTAATATCGTAAGGCAAAAGAGAGGTCCAAGATCACATATTTAAAGGTCATATTTTAAAGTTAATTAGGTAATTAGGATGAATCTCCACATTAAAATCAATACATTAAAAATAATACATTAAAATTAATACATTAAAATTAATTATTAAAATTAATTATTAAAATTAACACATTAAAATTAATTAAGCAATTTAGGGTGGATCTTCATAAGGGTATCCCACAAATAAAGTGGAAGACCTAACGGCGGTCTTTTTTCTGGGACATATGAACCTTTGCAAAATTCAACAAACGGGTTAGCATACCAAATCAGGGTGCAATCGAGGATTACACCGCAAGAGAAGACACAGCAGCATGAATGTCAGGCAAAACAGTGCATAATTAATATAGAATAGATCAGGTTACGCATAGGACATAACAAATATCAACGGCTGTCCCGTTCGCCGCTGCCTCGCCTAGCGAGGTCCTAGCGAATGCTCGCTACATGCTCGCTTAGCGATGTGCTAGCGAGCGGCTGCGGGTTTTGAGTTTCAGAACAGTACAATCTCAGCATGCGGCAAGTCTTATGGTATTCAATTACAGAAATAATATGGTCAAACATTCAGGATAGGCTGGCATACTTAAATTCACATGCAAAACCTCAAATATGTTTATGAATTCAATTATGATATCACATGCAAGTTAAGAACATAAAGCGATATCGCATGCAAATTAAGAAAATGAAGCGATAATAGTAATGCAAACCTGTTTGCAATCGAATTGCAACCTTGAGTTGGCGAGCCGGATTGAGTTGGACGGAGGTAGCTTTGCGGCCGCCGGCTTTTCCTTCAGGATTTTCCGTCTATGAGCGCTAGGGTTTGCTTGCTAGGGTTCTCCTTTCGTCCCCTTTTTTCGTTTTCCTTTTCATTACTGAAGTGTTGGTATTTATAATGCTCTTTTTCATGACCTAATGGGCTCAGAATGAAGCCCGAAATTTTTTGTTGTCTGTCAGCTTCGCTAGGCGAGCTGGTAGCGAACGTGTAGCGAACGTTCGCTAGGCGAGCGTGTAGCGAACATAACGTTCGCTAGGCGAGCGTGTAGCGAACAGGCCAGTTTGGGCCATTTTCTGGATTGGGCCATTCGTGAGCTGGGCCTTCGTTCCTTTGAGATCAGTGTCATAAAAATGATTCGGAATGCCTTGAAAAATGTCTTGAAATATTAATGGGCAAATTTTGGGGTATGACAGCTGCCCCTGTTCAATATTCTTGAACCGAGAGAGTTAGAATGGTGTGTATGCCATTCGCGGTTTGGAGGTGGAAGATTATTGAACACTAAAATGCCCAAAAATTTGCGCTTGTCAATCAGGAGTTAGTCTTGATGGAGATGGGCTTAAAGATGCCATCTAGGAAGTTTCATGATGAGAGCTTCAGAGTACGTCGTACGTTAGAAGATATCTGAAGTCATGGGTGTCACGGGGTCATACGCTAGACCGTATAGTGGGTCATTCATTAGGTTGTCGACTTCCCTGGGGAGTTAGAATGGGTCATACGCTGCTGGGGATAAAGGGTCAGAATGGATCGTACGCTAGATCGTATCTGAGTTACGGAACGAGCCGTCCGTTAGGCTGTATCGTTACTGGGGGTGAAGGATCAGAATGGATCGTGTGCTAGATCGTATCCGAGTTGTAGACTGAGCCGTCCGTTAGGCTGTACCTGGTGATGAAGGGGGGTAGTCATACGCCAGACTACACTTCAGAATGTACCGTACGCTAGGTAGCATCTGAGCAGATGAAGGTCTAACTGGGTCGTACATTAAACCGTATCTGAGTCGAATGAGCCGTCCATTAGGCTGAATTTGATGATAAAAGGGGGTAGTCGTACGCTAGACTACAATTCAGAAATGTACCTGTCACTAGGTAGCATCTGAGCAGATGAAGGTCTAACTGGGTCGTACATTAAACCGTATCTGAGCAGAATGAGCCGTCCATTAGGCTGAATCTGCTTATAAAAGGGGTAGTCGTACACTAGACTATAATTCAGAAATGTACCTGTCAGTAGGTAGCATCTGAGGAGATGAAGGTCTAACTTGGTCGTACATCAGACTGTATTTGAGCAGCATCTGGTCTAACTTGGTCGTACATTAGATTGTATTTGAGCAACATCTGGTCTAACTTGGTCGTACATTAGACTGTATTTGAGCAGCATCTGGTCTAACTCGGTCGTACATTAGACTGTCACTGAGCAGAATCTGGTCTAACTTGGTCGTACATTAGACTGTATCTGGGCAGAATCCGAGGACTTGACGGTCTAACTTGGTCGTACATTAGACTGTCACTGAGCAGAATCTGGTCTAACTTGATCGTACATTAGACTGTATCTGGGCAGAATCCGAGGACTTGACGGTCTAACTTGGTCGTACATTAGACTGTCACTGAGCAGAATCTGGTCTAACTTGATCGTACATTAGACTGTATCTGGGCAGAATCCGAGGACTTGACGGTCTAACTTGGTCGTACATTAGACTGTCACTGAGCAGAATCTGGTCTAACTTGATCGTACATTAGACTGTATCTGGGCAGAATCCGAGGACTTGACGGTCTAACTTGGTCGTACATTAGACTGTCACTGAGCAGAATCTGGTCTAACTTGGTCGTACATTAGACTGTATTTGATGACTGGAAGGTCTAACTTGGTCGTACATTAGACTGTATTTGATGACTGGAAGGTCTAACTTGGTCGTACAAATGCTATTTGACGCCCGGCCACTTTAGATACCCAAGTAAAGGGCTCGTCGTCATCGGGAAGTGCGTTAGCATAAAATTCCCGCACTGTAGCTACGTCGTAATGCTCTAAGGGATTAATCAACCGATCCCATTTCTTCGCGTCAATCAACCCGGCAAAATTTCTGTTAGTGCCCTGTGGGTTGATCAGGAATCGCTTCTCTGGAAGAATTTTCCGCTTCTCCAGAGAAATGTATCTGGCGGCCTGCTTCGGGCCGACAAACTTATCTTGGTCAAACTGGATAGGCACAGTCCGGGAAGTAGTCGCTCCCTTTCTTTTCTTAGCCGCTCCAGACCTTGACTCCATCTGCAAAATATGAGAGGAAACAACACACACCAAACAAACAGATTAGACATCAAAGCAATATTCAAAAGACTGACATGCTCGCTGCTGCTTCGCCTAGCGAAGTGGCAGCGAAAGCTCGCCCCAGGTTCGCCTAGCGAGTGCTAGCGAACCTTACGGGTTTTGGGGTTTTTCAGCATGTTCAGAGATTCTCCCCCAAAACCCATACTCAAATGGTTCCAACATCAGAACCTAATGATATATCAAGTAAATAACCGTTCTATGCTATTGGGGATTACATATTTGCATTCAAAACCTAAAATCCCCAATTCTAAAACCTAAAATCCCAATTTGCAAAACCTAAATTACCACATGCAAACCTAATGTTTCCCATACTCCACTCATTCTAATTGCAATTTAAATTGGAAATTTAGAGTTCAAACAAAAAGAAAAAATGTAGTAGGGCAAACCTTAGTTACACTGATTTGGAAATGTGAAGTGAGTAGGATTTGCAATCGACCGAGTAGGAAGAGAGTGTTAGTGAGAGAGATGCAAATGAGAGAGTGTGGAGAGCTCTGGAAAAAATGTTCTCAGCAGGGTTGCAAGACAGCAAAGTTGTGTTAGGGCAAAAATGAGTGCCCTGCTGAGTTTTTTAAATAAGTGCTGTCATGCAGCGCTCGCTGCTGCTTCGCCTAGCGAGCAGCTAGCGAATCAGCTCGCTACTGCCTCGCCTAGCGAACAGCAAGCGAGCATGACAGCAATTGCCTTTTCAAAGGCAGCAATTCATGTTCATACAACATGGTTTAAGCACAAAGAAACCCAACACAACACAACACAAAAACAGTAAATACTTACAATGTTGGGGTGCCTCCCAACTAGCGCTTGTTTAACATCGGCTAAGCTCGACGGTGTGATGCTCACTGAGGAGCATCAAGCGGTAGAGCACAGCTCTCGCGATCCACATGACCGCCGAGATAAACTTTCAACCGTTGGCCGTTCACGGTCCAACTATCTTTCTTGTCTATGTCTTCAATGACAATAGCCTCGTACTCCTTCACCTCTTTCACCCGAAATGGCCCGGACCATTTTGATTTCAACTTCCCGGGAAACAATTTCAACCGGGAGTTGAACAATAGGACCAATTGTCCGGGCACAAATTCTTTGTTACGGAGCTTCTTGTCGTGATACTTTTTTGCCTTTTCCTTGTACAACCAACTTGAGTGGTATGCGGCATTGCGCATCTCCTCCAACTCAAGTAGTTACACTTTCCTTTTGTCACCGGCCAACTCATTTTCAAAATTTAAAAACTTTAGGGCCCACAAGGCCTTGTGCTCCAATTCAACCGGCAAATGGCAAGTTTTACCAAATACCAATTGAAAGGGAGTTAGGCCAATTGGAGCTTTAAAGGCCGTACGGTAGGCCCATAATGCTTCGTCCAATTTTTGGGACCACTCCTTTTTTGAATTAGACACGGTTTTTTCGAGGATTCTCTTAATCTCACGATTAGAGACCTCAGCTTGCCCATTAGCTTGTGGGTGATACGGAGTCGTCACCCTATGCGATACACCGTAATGTTTTAAAATAGTTTCCAAAGGTGCATTACAAAAGTGTGACCCTCCGTCACTTATCAACACTCGGGGGGTTCCGAAACGGGAAAATATGTTTTTCTTCAAAAAATTTATCACCGTTTTCGCATCCGCCCGAGGTGAGGCAATCGCCTCAACCCACTTAGAGACATAATCGACAGCAACAAGCATGTACTCGTTCCCATAAGAGGATGGGAAAGGTCCTACGAAATCTATGCCCCAACAATCAAATACTTCCACTTCTTGGATATTTTGGAGAGGTATTTCATCTCTCTTACCTATCCCACCGCTTCTTTGGCAACTGTCACAACTTTGCGCATGGGTATGTGCGTCTTTAAAAATAGTGGGCCAATAAAATCCCGATTGAAGAATTTTAGTGGCCGTTCTAACCCCATTATAATGTCCGCCGTAAGGCGAGTTGTGACAATGCCAAAGGATGCTCTGGGCTTCATCTCCAGTTACGCATCTCCTTAATAGGTTATCACTACCCAACTTAAACAAGTATGGGTCATCCCAAACATAATACTTCGCATCCGAAAGGAACTTCCTTTTTTGGTTCGAAGTTAGGTCGGAAGGCACAAAACCACTAGCCTTGTGGTTTGCAAAGTCTGCAAACCACGGCCTAACTTGAACCTTAAACAGTTTTTCATCAGGAAATTCTTCCCGGATTTCCTTTTCAGATGCGGTAACCTCCACATTCACTAAGCGGGATAAATGATCCGCTACCAAGTTTTCCGACCCCTTCTTGTCTTTGATTTCTACATCGAATTCTTGTAACAAGAGGATCCAACGGATGAGCCTTTGCTTCGAATCCGGTTTGGTTAGCAGATATTTAATCGCCGCGTGGTCGGTATACACAACGACTTTAGACCCTATAAGATAGGACCTAAACTTTTCTAGCGCATACACTATTGCAAGTAGTTCTTTTTCCGTTGTGGCATAATTTATTTGAGCCTCGTTAAGAACCTTACTCGCATAATGTATCGCATGAAAAGTTTTGTCTTTTCTTTGGCCAAGTACCGCTCCAACAGCATAGTCACTCGCATCACACATTAGTTCAAAATTTTCATTCCAATCGGGAGCGACTATTATTGGAGCGGTAACCAATTTTTCTTTTAAAGCCTCAAAAGCTTGCAAACAATCTTCGGTGAAGAGAAATACCTGGTCCTTGGCGAGCAAATTGCTCAAAGGCTTAGCCACCTTTGAGAAGTCCTTGATAAAGCGCCGGTAGAACCCCGCGTGCCCCAAAAAGCTTCGGATGCCCTTCACATTCATCGGAAGGGGTAATTTTTCAATCACTTCAACCTTAGCTCTATCCACTTCAAGCCCCCTTCTAGAGACTTTGTGGCCTAGCACGATCCCCTCGGTCACCATGAAGTGACACTTCTCCCAATTAAGCACCAAATTGGTCTTCACACATCTCTCCAACACCGTCTTCAAGTTCGCCAAGCATTGACTAAAAGACCCACCAAATACCGAGAAGTCATCCATGAAGACTTCCATTGTTTTCTCTATCAGATCGGCAAAAATGGCTTGCACACATCGTTGGAAAGTCGCCGGTGCATTGCACAGCCCAAAGGGCATTTTTCGGTATGCGAACACTCCAAACGGACACGTGAAGGTCGTCTTCTCATGATCGGCCGGGTCAACCGCAATTTGATTGTACCCGGAGTAGCCGTCCAAAAAACAATAGTATTGTTGGCCCGATAGTCTTTCGAGCATTTGATCCATAAATGGGAGTGGAAAATGGTCCTTTCGAGTCGCGGTATTCAACCGCCTATAATCAATACACATTCTCCACCCCGTTGCAACTTTAGTGGGGATCAATTCGTCCTTGTCATTCCGAATCACGGTAATCCCCCCTTCTTCGGAACAACGTGCACGGGACTAACCCATGGACTATCCGAGATCGGGTAAATCATCCCCGCATCCAACAGCTTTACCACTTCCTTTCGAACAACCTCCTTCATGGTAGGATTTAGGCGGCTTTGTGGTTGAGCCACCGGCTTAAAATCCTCCTCCATCAAAATCTTGTGCATACAATAGGATGGACTAATTCCTTTTAGATCGGAAAGAGTCCAACCCATGGCTTCTTGATTTGTTTTTAACACAATGATTAGACGGGCCTCTTCTTCATTTGTCAAAAGGTTGCTTATGATTACCGGCTTTGCCTCGGTCTCATCAAGGAATACATATTTCAAAGTAGAGGGTAGCACTTTCAATTCAATTGGCGCTTTTTCGTCAATAACCTCCTTCTTCAAGTTTTCCTCCTCTACTTCCCATGGTTGTAAGTCGTCTAAACTATCAAGTTCCTTTAAGCATTCCTCAAGAGCTAGCTCTTCTTCAACAGTGAAAACCTCTAATGAGTCGTCAAGAGCTAACTCCATAGGAGATATCTCATGAATATGCTTTGAAACCTCCATAATAGCGTCTTCGATCACATTAATGCGGAAGCTATCATTTCTATCTTTTGAATGCTTCATTGCCTCGAATAGATCGAATGTCACTTCCTCATTTTGAACTCTCACCTTCATTAAACCGTCATCAACATCTATCATCATTCGCGCGGTCTTCATGAACGGTTGGCCCAAGATGAGCGGAGCATCATCATCTTCCTCCATATCAATAACAATAAAATCGACCGGGAAAAAGAATTTGTCGACCTTCACCAAAACATCTTGGGCTACGCCATGAGGATGGGTCGTCGACTTATCCGCCAATTGCAACGTCATTCGGATGGACTTAATCTCAATGTTGCCAAGTCTCTTGATAATTGACAAAGGTATAAGATTAATGCTTGACCCCAAGTCAATAAGTCCTTTCCCGACATAAACGTCACCAATTTTAACCGGCAATGTAACTCTTCCCGGATCAACCTCTTTCTTAGGAAGCGTCCTTTGAATAATGGCACTACAGCTTGCGTCAAGGACGATGGTCTCCGGTTCCGTATACCTCCGCTTTTTTGTTAGTATGTCCTTCATGAATTTGGCATACTTGGGCATTTGCTCCAAGGCTTCGGCAAACGGAATGTTGATTTGCAACTGTTTAAAAATATCCATGAACCGGGCGTAATGTCGTTCATTCTCCCTTTTGGACGGGGCATGAGGATAAGGAAGGTTTTGGATTGGAGTATCGCTCACTACCTCCTTTCCCTTTGCAACTCTAGCACTCTTCCATCTAGGCTTTTTAACTACCTCCCCTATTACCTCATCACTTGTATTTTTCTCAATCTCCACACCTTTTTTCTTTTCAACTTCACCATTATTTTTATTCTTTTCAACTTCTTCACCCTCACTCCACTCTCCTACTTCACCATCAACATTTTCCTCCAATATTTCCTCCTCAATTTCTTTCTCTTTCTCTCTTTGTTCACTCTCAACTCTTTTTTTATTCTCACTACCCAACTCCCTCCCACTTCTCGTTGTGACCGCCTTACAATGCTCCTTAGGATTTGTTTGCGTGTTTGCCGAAAAGGAAGGACCGGTTTGTTGTTCCGCGAGTTGCTTGGCAAGTTGCCCAACTTGAGTCTCGAGATTTTTTATGGCCGCGTCATTGCTCTTTTGATTGGCCATTGACATTTGCATGAATTGCGTCAATGTCTCTTCCAATTTAGAATTGACGACCGGCGGTTGTTGAGATTGATACGGATTTTGGGGAGGGTTTTGACGGCTAGAAGAATCACCTCCATAACCTTGGTTATGATAATAGTTGCTTCTAGGTTGGAACCCTTGGTTCCCTTGGAATTGTTGTTGTTGATTTTGAGGGTGCGGTTGATAAGGTTGTTGTTGTTGTTGTTGTTGTTGTCTCGGTTGATAGTCCCGTTGATTGGCCATGTAGTTTACTTCGTCAAAACCGGGAGGTGGACAAAATCCGGTGTCATGTTCACCTTTACAAAGTTCACAACAAGCTATTTGTTTAGCTTTTGACGGTTCTCTTAACTCTTTGATTTGTTGCGTTAAGAGTTCCACTTGTTGTGAGATGAGCTTGTTTTGGGCAAGGATGGCATCATTCGTCCCTAGCTCAAGCACTCCCGCCTTCTTCAAAGAATTTCCTCGACTTTGACTCTGAAGATCATTTAAAGCCATTCGATTTATGATGTTTGTGGCTTCTTCGGCACTTTTTGACAATAAAGAGCCACCCGAGGTAGCATCCAACAACATTTTGCAGTTTGGTTGAAGTCCATTTCTGAAGATATGGATTTGAGTCATTTCATCAAATCCATGCCCTTTACATTTCCGAAGCATGGACTTGAATCTTTCCCACGCTTCATTCAAAGATTCACTGGTTCCTTGTGAAAACACCGAGATGGCCGTCTTGGATTCCATGAATCGGTTATGGGAGAAAAATCTTTCGATGAATTTCTCTTCTAACACGTTCCAGTCTGTCATTACGGCTGGTGTTTGATCTAGGTACCAATCCTTTGCTTTACCGAGCAAAGCGTGGGGGAATAATCGTCTGAACAACGGAAGCTCCTGAGCCTGATCCACTCCGGCAGCCAATGTTATCTCATAAAATTTTGTGAGAAAAGCAAATGGGTCTTCATGGTCCATTCCGGTGAATGGACTTCCATATAATAAATTTAGAGTTCCCGTTTTCATCTCAGCTTGCCTTCCTGTATGGTTGGCAAACTGAGCGGTGTTCCTTGGACTATTGATGCATGGAGTAGAAATAGGTGGTGGTGGTTGTGGCTCCATGTTTGGTATGAATGGTGGTGGATTTGTGGTTGAAGAACTTTCTCCTTGCTCTTGGCGTTGTCTAGCCTGTTGCCTCCTACGTCTCGTTTTGCTATTGAGCCTCCTTGCGGTTCTCTCGATCTCAGGATCAAAAAGAAGTTCGTCCACAGGGATTTGCCCTCGCATAAAACGTAAGCTGCACACTAAACCAAACAGATTACAAGCACAAGTCAAAAATTCACAAGCTAAAACTTAAACAACCATTGCGATGCTCGCAATATCAATTTACAATCCCCGACAACGGCGCCATTTTGTTAGTTGTAAATTTACGTGTCGGGTTTTTGTTATCGTATCCACAAGGATTGTAAGATATCACCGCCGTTCGATGGTTGTATTAATTCTAGCTCAATGTAACAATAAGGTTTTGGTTGGTTGTCACGTTATCTTGCATAAAAAGGTAATAAATTGCGGTAAAAGTTATGGTTTGAATAAATGAGAAATATTGCCAAAGTTAGGGTTCGATGATCACTTTGCATGTATTTGTTCGATCAACACTCTTATAAACTCCTTTAGATGATAAATTATTTCACAAAGTCCTCCCAATATGTTTCTCTCGAACACACATTGTGAGTTTTCCCATTTTGATCCATTGTTTCTCTCGAACACAATCTATCAAAATGACAACTTTTTGGTTCAACCTTATGGTGAACAAAATCATTCATTACTATCTCTAGCTAACAAACAAGTTTGGATGAAAACCTAGGTCAAGAGTTGGTAAACATCTCTCGATCATAAACCAACACAAAGAGTTTTAAATAGAAACAAAGTTTTCATCATATATTCACCATTAAAGAGTTTACACATGAAGATCCTTACATTTACACACAAAGCTAGTAATCACCTACATCTAACCTTGACAAATGGATGACTTAGCTACTCATTTTCATGGTAGCTTGGTCGGCAAGTTTCGGAAGAAGGTTGACCAACATCCAAGTCGGATAATCGATATTGGATGGGAATCCACCTTCTTTTTGTAGAAGATGGTTACAAGATGAAGAGAAATGAAATCTAGGGCATAAAAGCTCCCCAAGAACAATGCTGTAAAAATATCTAACAAAAGTACAAAAGTGGAAAAATGCTGTAAAAACTAGGTATGGTGCTCAAAAGTGGCACTTGCTACTTATAGAGTAGTACTGGGCTGTCATGCTCGCTAGGCGAGCAGAAAGGCTCGCCTAGCGAGGGTCTAATTGTAGCACCAAAGGCACCTGCGCCCAGAGAAAACAGGGTCTGTTGAACTGTCATGTTCGCCTAGCGAACAAACCTTCGCCTAGCGAAGGACACGCTCCAACCTTCGCCCCAGCGAGGTTGAGAGGTTTTGCTACTGGAATGCTCGCTGGGGACTCGCTAGAGCCTCGCCTAGCGAGTGAGTGTTGGCTGCGCTTTTCACCAAAACAGAACGAACTCGCTACCACCTTCGCTATCAGCTCGCCTGGCGAATTTATTGACATTTTACTGGAGCTTTTCGCTAGCAGCTCGCCTAGCGAGCAGGTTGATGAATGCTAGTATTCATTGGTTCCTTTGCCAATTTTCTTGTGTCTTCATTTTCAATTAGTTCATGCCTTTTTCCTGCACAATAACACACAAATCAAAGGCACCAAGCTTGTTTATCAATGTAATGCATTTCATCAAAAACAAAGGTGATTTAGACAATTTAGCACGGAAATAGAGTGAAAAATGCCCACATATGATAGCTCAAATAAGCACTTTTGGGCATCTAACACCGCTCAAAATAGGCAATTTGAAGAAGAGACTAGAAATAATCAGAAAAACACCACCACCTCTATAAAGAATCTTGAAGTTCAGCTGGGTCAGATAGCATAACAACTAGCAAGTTCTCGAACACCAGGTTCCTTACCAAGTGAAACAGTTCAAAATATGAGAAATCAAGAGAATATTAGTACTATCACGACGAAAAATAAAAAGGCCGCTAAAAAGAAAAAAGTTATATCATCGGGCGA
The DNA here is from genome assembly GCF_024323335.1 of Lathyrus oleraceus. Lineage (NCBI taxonomy): Eukaryota > Viridiplantae > Streptophyta > Magnoliopsida > Fabales > Fabaceae > Lathyrus > Lathyrus oleraceus. Next base: position 249,278,957 of record NC_066582.1, on the reverse strand, counting down.
GCAGACCGAAGAGGAAATTATAAAGGAGATTAAACCGGTGATTAAGTTGCATTACCCTCAAAGAGTGTTAAAGAAGGAACCAATCGAGTCAGACTTGGAGAAATTCATGACAATGTTTAAAAAGGTCGAGGGTCATATGTCTTTGTTTGAAGCACTTGAAAGAATGCCCATGTACAAGAAATTCATGGAAGAGGTAATGGCCGAAAAGAAACCAACAATAGAAGAACCGGCAACCTAAAAGAAAAAGTAAGGTGCAAACTCACTGGGGTAGAAAATTCCTAACAAACAAAAGGATCCGGGAACGGCAACAGTACCATGCACAATTAAAGAAATAACCTTTAAAAGGTACTAATAGATTCTGGAGCTAGTGTGAGTCTGATGCCATTATTAATCTATCACAGGTTGGGTATTAAAAATGTCAGTGATACAAGACCAATCTGAAGTTTGCGAATCACTCAAGAAATGATGCATATGGTATAGCAGAAGACGTACTGGTAACAATAAAGGACTTGAGTTTTCCTATTGATTTTGTAATTCTAGACATACCTAAAGATGATGAGGCATCAATCATTCTGGGTCGACCTTTCATGCAGACAAGTCGATGCAATCTCGACATGGATCAGGGGACGTTAACCTTGAAAGTTCATGACAAAGAGATAACATTGAATGCTATTGAAGACCAAGAGCTATAGGAAGATACAAAATCTCACTATCAAGTAGGCTTAATCAAGACATAGACGAGAAGGAAAAGTAACATACCAACACCATAGAAAGATGCAAGAAGGCCCTCTCGACTCTCACCACTGCTAATAGCCACCCTGAATGGAAAGACTCCCATCTCCATTCCAAAAACCAAGAGAAAGAAAAGAAAACAAAAACAAGTTAAGGAGATGGAGGTTAAAAAGGACTTGTGGCATAGAGAAATCCATAATGATGAAAGAGACATCTTCCTAGTTTTGGACAAGAGGTGCAACAAGGTTTGAAGGCTGAAGTACCCCCCATAACAAGGGAAATGAACCGTCGAGCCATGTGACGTTAAAAGAAGCGCTTCGTGGGAGGCAACCCACGCGTTACTATTTCTAATTATTGTTTGGGTTTGTTTGTTATTTTAGGTGTGCATAATGCGTTGCATAAAAGGGCGAGGTGTAGTGGTAAATTCATGACCATCAAGTTATGGATAAGCTAGACGTCAATTAAACCAGATTCGTCACCACACTTTTATTGTTTCTAAGGGAAAAGGGAAAAGTACGAACAAAACCAAAAAATAAGAAGTTTTCAAATCAAAACTAATAAAATGCCAGAGATTCCAGGTAAGAGGGTTGGTTACACAGAGGGGAGGTGTTAGCACCAAAAGTGTCTTAGGTACTCCTAGGGAGCCCTTTCTTGTGTGCTTGTGTATTTTTGTACAAAATGATGTTTGCAATAAATAGAGTGGAGGGATGAGAAAAGAATTCATTGATTATATTTTTGTGTTTGACAAGACCTTCGGACTTGTGCCTACGTACCAACATAAAATGAGGGATCAAAACCTCGTTGTTCGTGGTAACAATTTCAAAGTGGATGCATTGCTTTTAACAAAAATTTAGGTTTAAAAAAGGCACAAAATGCCTAAAAAGGTTTGAATGAGTGTTAGTTCTTTTTGTCTTTTGAAATTTTAAGTAAGGTATAGTTAGGTTCATTTACAAGTTTGATTAAGAAAAGATTTTTAAAAATGCAATGGCATAAGGCCAATGTTTCTAGTTTGCAATATGGTATAAGTTAAAAAATACAAGCAAAGAAGATTTTAAGAGGAGAGAGAGATTTGAAATTAAAGAAATGGGGAAGAGATGAAGAGACTAATCCTAAGCAAAAATTAAAAGTTAAGAGTTGAAAAGATCTGACCAATGGGTTGCAATCCAATAGACAAGAATGTCATATAGAAATCCAAATTTCCCTTGGACTTTAGAATCAAGCAATATCAATACACAAATAGCAAGATGAAGAGCCAAGCATCAAATAAAGATAGCCATATCCAAGCTTAGCAATTCCATGATCTTCTTCATAAACTCCCATATATCAGATAAACTCAAAGATATGCACTAAGCACATGTTTAAAAATAACAGCTTCAACAAGATCATGTAGCAGATGAACTCAAATGGATCTTCAATACTTGCTTCAGATTAAGTTTCATGCACTTGGTTTCATGAAAGTTGGCATTGGCCAAGTCCTTTTGCATAGGGAGTGTTGCCTAGTTCTAAGTCCAATGTCTCAGATCAATCCAACAGTCCACACAAAATATCTTTTAAGCTTTTTTATTGTTATTATGTACATTAAGGTCAAAAGACCACAAACATAAACAAGTATATACAATCACAATATAATCACAAGGTATGACTCAAGTGAGCAAAGTGAAAATGGAATTAAAGTAAACAAGTTAAATGGTATGAATAATGACAAATGAATAAAGACTTAAAATTAGAGTGCATAAAAGTAAATGGCTTGAAATTAAATGTTAGTTGTTAGTTGATTAGAAGTTAGTATTGCTTTTGCTTTATTTTGTTTAAGTCATTCTTTGGAGAACACTCAACCCACTATTCACAAGCATGGATCCTTGAACCAAGACATCGTCCAAAGTGAAATTCTAGTTATCAGACTTTAGATGTCACACGGGTTGTTATGACATCCAATTCTGCACAGACAAGAATTATGCAGAACTTAACAGTAAGTGCAGTAAATAACACAAGTAATTGTTTACCCAGTTCAGTCCAACATGACCTACATCTGGGGGCTACCAAGCCAGGGAGGAAATCCATTATCAGTAGTATTAATTCAAAGCTAAACTCACCCGTTTACAACTCGTCACTTAATCCCTACCCAATGCAATTTCAATCTTACTCTAAGATCAGAGTTCCTACTCACTCCCCCTCAATCACCTCAGTGATTACTACCTTTAATCAATATTAAAGACACTTTTGAAGTCACACTTCAAATAACTCTCGATTGTGCTTAACAGCTTTAATCAAGATACACAGCACTCACGCTTAAAAGCTTTGAGCGACACAACACTTGCAACTCAATGAACACCCTATGCCAAAGCAATCATCAACGTGATAAAGGCTTGGCTTACAAGATATGTCTAATACAAGACTCACAAAAAATACAGCAGTGAAGTATGATGGACACACTTAATCTTCACGCCTCAAAATCCCCAAAACTGAATGAAGGAACGACTTCCTTTTATATTGCAGTACCTGGGCTTTTGCACTTGTATCCTCCTGAATTTAAGGTCACGCGAGTTTCCATAAATTCAATATCTAGGTTACTAACAAATAGGCTATTTGTTAGGTTCATTAAATGTAGCTTGGTTGTTGATTTCCTGGTTTTTCTCTAAGCTGTTGACTTCCTGAAGAATAGCCTAAGAAAAAGCTGAAACAGAAAACTGAACAACCTACAATATAGCATATGCTGTCAGGAATGAATGTCACGACATTCAGCTAGACATCAAGGATCATATGCTGAGTCTGTTTTTCCAGAAAACAGACTGTACAATCTTGCTGACCTGTACATGACCAAAGTGACCATACTACAGTAGCAGCTTACATTAATAAATGTCAAAGTATCCAATTTGACATTTACACATTTGGCCTCAAGTTAGTTCTGTTATCCTCTTGAAGAACAAACTAAGAAACATACTGAAGTGTAGCAGAACACCACTTTGTCTATTATTCAGTATATACTGTCCATGATGAATGTCATAACATCCAGTTTGACATTCACACAGTAGGCCTTATGCCAGGTCTTGTTCTTCCTTGATAACCAGACTGCAAATGAATACTGAGCTCTAACAGAACGCCAACTGTTCTATTCCTCAGTAGCTGCTGACAGGGATGAATGTCACAGTCTCCAGTTTGACATTCAATAAATCCTGTATTAGCTAATCCTGCAGTAACTACTCAAGTGTGTCATGACATCAGTCAAGACATCAGAGTACAGTTAGATATTCTAACCTACAATGCAGTCACACATACACACCATGTCATGACATCAGTCAAGACATTAGAATCCAGCTAGTGTTTTACCATATAATGCAGCCAATTAAACACCTACAAACTCCCCCTTTGGCAAATTTTTGGCTAAAACACTTTGATCCCCATAACAGAGTTCATAGCAGCGGAATCACACATCTAGCAGGAAATAAACCTAGCTAATACACTCAGAGTGGCAGCACACTCACATACATGGAAGTTAAATAAAAACTTCACAAAGCAGCACACATCAGCTATCTGTCAAGAACGTCTGTTTTCACAGACCAATATGTTGTCTGGGGTATCACCTGTTACTGTTACTCCCCCTTTTTGTCAAAAATGTTGCCAAAGTCAGCAACATAAACAGAAAAAAATGACAGACTTGCAGACTTGGTTTTACTTCACAGTTTCAACCAAGTTAGTACCCACTTGATCTTGCTTCACAGCTTTGATCAAGTAATCACCCACTTTTGCTTTACTGTAGGTACAACCATATCAGATGCCATGACTTTGTTTCTGACATCCAAAACTACTCCTGCATGAACAACGTCCTTGAATTCCTGCAGGTGCATAGGCCTTCTCACGTTAGGGTGTCTCCTTACCCTCTTGTTGCCACACTTGTTGCAAGTGGTAAAGCTATGATCTGTTGACCAATCAGAACATAGTTCCAACAAGTACATTCCAAACCTCAGTGATTGCTATAAGGTCTCAGAAAGACATATTCCCAGTTTGCCCCTTAAGTTTTCAAACTGAGTAGCATCCAGAGCCTTTGTAAATATGTCAGCCAGTTGAAGTTCAGTGGCTACATGTTCCAAAGTAATCACCTTGTCTTCCACCAGATCTCTGATGAAGTGGTGTCTAATGTCAATATGTTTGGTCCTGCTGTGTTGGATGGGATTCTTGGAGATATTGATGGCACTGAGATTATCACAGAACAATGTCATGACATTTTGAGTGACATTGTACTCAGTGAGCATCTGTTTCATCCAAACCAGTTGGGAACAGCTGCTTCCAGCTGCTATGTATTCAGCCTCTGCAGTGGACAGAGATACACAATTCTGCTTCTTGCTGAACCAAGATATGAGATTGTCTCCCAAGAAGAAACATCCTCCTGATGTGCTTTTTCTGTCATCAACACTCCCAGCCCAGTCAGCATCACAGTACCCAGATAGGACAGGCTCAGACCCATGTGTGTATAGCATCCCATAGTCACACGTCCCATTGATGTACTTGAGGATCCTTTTGACTTGATTCAAGTGGCTCACCTTAGGCTCTGCTTGGTATCTGGCACACACTCCAACTGTATACGAAATGTCAGGTCTACTTGCAGTTAGGTATAGTAGACTGCGTATCATGCTTCTATACAAGCATTGATCAACACTAGGCCCTCCATCATCTTTGGTTAACTTCAGATGAGTAGGTGCAAGAGTCCTCTTGTGCCTAGCACTATCCATACCAAACTTCTTAACTATGTTCTTGGCATACTTGCTTTGGGAGAGAAACATAGAGTCCTCCATTTGGTTTACTTGCATTCCAAGGAAATATGTCAATTCTCCAACTAGACTCATTTCAAACTCAGATTGCATCTGGTGAACAAATTGTTGAACCATTTGTTCTGACATTCCACCAAAGACTATATCATCCACATAGATTTGAGCTATCATGATTTTGCCTTCCTCATCCTTCACAAACAAGGTTTTATCTATTCCACCTTTTCTGTATCCATTTTAGGTCAGAAATTCGGTCAACCTTTCATACCATGCTCTAGGTGCTTGTTTCAACCCATACAAGGCTTTCCTCAACTTGTATACATGCTTAGGTTGGTTAGGATCACAAAACCCTTTAGGTTGTTCCACATAGACTTCTTCATTCAAGTAGCCATTCAAGAATGCACTTTTCACATCCATTTGAAATAGTTTGAACTTCAGAATGCATGCTACCCCTAACAACAATCTGATGGACTCAAGCCTAGCCACAGGAGCAAATGTCTCATCAAAATCAACCCCTTCAACTTGAGTGTATCCTTGAGCTACTAGTCTTGCTTTATTCCTAGTAATTACTCCTTTCTCATCAGATTTGTTTTTGTAGATCCACTTGGTACCAATGATGTTGGTCCCTTCAGGTCTTGGAACTAGCTCCCATACTTCATTCCTTTTGAACTGCTCAAGTTCCTCTTGCATGGCATTGATCCAGTACTCGTCAGTCAGGGCTTCTTTCACATTCTTTGGTTCAACCTTGGATACAAAGCAGGAATTTGAGCTTATTCCCCGTGACCTGGTAGTCACACCACTATTAGGATCCCCTATGATAAGATCCTTAGGGTGGTCTTTCTGAATTCTGATAGATGGCATTTTGGTGGTTGCATCTACTTCGCATTCAGGAGGAGGTTCCTGTACTTCTTCAGACTTGACTGGAATGTCAGTTGAACTGTCAAGGAATGTTTCAACATCCTCTATGACATCGATCCCTTCCTCTTTATCATCCACAATAACATTTATGGATTCCATCAGGACATTGGTCCTGTAGTTGAACACTCTGTAGGCTCTGCTGTTAGTAGAGTATCCTAGAAATATACCCTCATCACTTTTGGGATCCAGCTTCCTTCTCTGTTCACGATCTGTGAGAATGTAGCATTTACTTCCAAAGATATGAAAGTACTTCACTGTGGGTTTTCTGCCTTTCCATATTTCATATAGAGTGGAGGAGGTTCCTTTTCTCAAGGTGACTCTGTTGTGGACATAGCACGCGGTATTCATTGCTTCAACCCAAAAGTGCATGGGGAACTTCTTTGCATGAATCATTGCTCTGGCAGATTCTTGAATAGTTCTATTTTTTCTTTCAACTATCCCATTCTGCTGGGGAGTTATAGGGGAGGAGAACTCATGACTTATTCCTTCAGACGAGCAAATCTCATCAACCTTGGAATTCTTGAACTCCGTACCATGATCACTCCTAATCCGGACCACACATTTGTCCTTTTCCCTTTGAAGTCTGATGCACAGGTCTTTGAAGACATCGAATGTATCTGACTTCTCTCTGATGAAGCTTATCCACGTGTATCTGGAATGGTCATCAACCACCACGTAGGCATAACTCTTCCCACCAAGACTTTCAACATGCATAGGTCCCATTAAGTCCATATGCAACAGTTCCAGAACTCTGGAAGTTGTAGGATGTCCCAGCTTCGGATGTGACATCTTGGTTTGCTTGCCCACCTGGCATTCTCCACAGACTCTTCCTTCATCAATGAGCAACTTTGGGATTCCTCTGACTGCTTCCTTGGATATAATCTTCTTCATTCCCCGTAAGTGGAGATGTCCAAGTCGTCTATGCCACAACTTCACCTCCTGTTCTTCCTTGGCTGAGGAGCATATTGTGGAAAAGTTAGAGACTTTAGGTTCCCACAAATAACAGTTATCTTTGGACCTGGTTCCTCTCATAACTTCCTGATTGTCACCATTTGTCACAATGCACAGCTCCTTAGTAAACTGAACATAGAGTCCTTGATCACACAGCTGGCTTATGCTGATGAGATTTGCAGTTAGTCCTCTTACTAACAGTATATTATTCAGTTTTGGAACTCCAGAGCAGTCCAGCTTGCCCACACCTTTTATTTTTCCTTTGGCACCATCACCAAAGGTCACATAGCTGGTAGTGTGAGGTTGAATATCCACCAGTAGATTTTCCATACCAGTTATATGTCTTGAGCATCCACTGTCAAAGTACCAGTCTTCTCTGGTAGAAGCCCTTAGAGCTGTGTGTGCTAACCTGGCATACAATTGTTGCCTCTGGCTGGGGACATAGCGCTTGTATGTCTTATGCTTAGGCCTGACATGCGAGGCTTGGTTAGGAAAACCATGAATCCAGTAGCAGAAGGCTTTGATATGTCCAAGCCTACCACAGTGGTGACACCTCCACTCCTGGTATTTCCTCTTCTGATGACTATTCATCTTAGTTCCCCAATGTTGAGACATTGGCTTTGACTTCCGCTTGAACTTCTGAACTTTAGCCTTTGGGCGTTTGTGTTCAGCTGAGGATCTTTTCCCAAATCCTAGGCCAGATTTGGTTCCAGACTTCTGTCCCACCTTGAGAATTTCTTCCAAGGTGTTAGTTCCCTTGTTCATCATTCTGATGGATTTAGTCATCTGATTCAAATTGGAGGTCAGCAAGGCTATCTCACCATTTAGACCCTCTATGGCTGTCAGATGCTTCTGTCTCTCATCTTCCAATTCCTTGATGAGTTTCTTCTGCTTTTCTCCTTGTGCACGGACTTCTGCACTGGTGGTACACAACTTCTTATAGGCTGCAGCAAGTTCATCAAAGGTCAGTTCATCTGCACTTGAGTCATCATCAGAGGCACAAACACTGGTTAGTGCAGTGACATGTTTGGCAGATTCTCCTTCAGATTCACTTTCAGAATCTCCTTCAGACCATGTGATAGTTAGCCCTTTCTTTTGCATCTTGAGATAAGTAGGACATTCAGCTCTGACGTGTCCATACCCTTCACAACCGTGACACTGGATTCCCTTGCCTTGGTTGAACTTTTCTTCAGAAGTTGATCTTTTCCTGATGTCAGACGGGATGTTCTTGACATTAGGTCTCCCTCTTTGATCAATCTTCTTCACGAACTTGTTGAACTGTCTCCCAAGCATGGCTAAAGCTTCTGATATACTTTCATCACATTCAGTATATCCTGCTTCTGACTCCTCTTCAGCATTGGATACAAAAGCTATGCTTTTGTTCTTCTTTTCAGCATTCTCACACAAGCCTATTTCAAAGGTTTGGAGAGAACCAATGAGCTCATCCACCTTCATGTTGCAGATGTCCTGTGCCTCCTCTATGGCTGTGACCTTCATAGCAAATCTCTTAGGCAAGGACCTGAGAATCTTTCTTACAAGTTTCTCTTCAGCCATTTTCTCACCTAGTCCACCAGAGGTGTTTGCAATTTCAAGAATATTCATGTGAAAGTCATGAATAGTCTCATCCTCTTTCATCCTCAGATTTTCAAACTTGGTGGTCAGCATCTGCAGTTTGGACATCTTCACTTTGGAAGTACCTTCATGAGTTACCTTGAGAGTATCCCAAACTTCCTTAGCTAGTTCACAGTGGTGCACCAGCCTGAAGATGTTCTTACTGATTCCATTGAACAATGCATTCAGGGCCTTGGAATTTCCAAGAGCTAATGCCTCTTGCTCCTTGTCCCACTCTTCTTCAGGAATCTGCACACTGACTCCATCTTCACCTGTCCTTATTGGATGTTCCCATCCTTTGTTGACAACTCTCCAGACTTTGCTATCTAGAGACCTTAAGAAGGCTATCATACGAGGCTTCCAGTCATCATAATTAGAGCCATCCAACATGGGTGGTCTATTTGAGTGTCCTATATCCTTGTCCATGGTACTAGAAAGTAACTTCCCTAGATCTCACCCAGAAAATCACAGGCAGGGTGCCTGCTTTGATGCCAATTGAAATTCTAGTTATCAGACTTTAGATGTCACACGGGTTGTTATGACATCCAATTCTGCACAAACAAGAATTATGCAGAACTTAACAGTAAGTGCAGTAAATAACACAAGTAATTGTTTACCCAGTTCAGTCCAACATGACCTACATCTGGGGGCTACCAAGCCAGGGAGGAAATCCACTATCAGTAGTATTAATTCAAAGCTAAACTCACCCGTTTACAACTCGTCACTTAATCCCTACCCAATGCAATTTCAATCTTACTCTAAGATCAGAGTTCCTACTCACTCCCCCTCAATCACCTCAGTGATTACTACCTTTAATCAATATTAAAGACACTTTTGAAGTCACACTTCAAACAACTCTCGATTGTGCTTAACATCTTTAATCAAGATACACAACACTCACGCTTAAAAGCTTTGAGCGACACAACACTTACAACTCAATGAACACCCTATGCCAAAACAATCATCAACGTGATAAAGGCTTGGCTTACAAGATATGTCTAATACAAGACTCACAAAAAATACAACAGTGAAGTATGATGGACACACTTAATCTTCACGCCTCAAAATCCCCAAAACTGAATGAAGGAACGACTTCCTTTTATATTGCAGTACCTGGGCTTTTGCACTTGTATTCTCCTGAATTTAAGGTCACGCGAGTTTCCATAAATTCAATATCTAGGTTACTAACAAATAGGCTATTTGTTAGGTTCATTAAATGTAGCTTGGTTGTTGATTTCCTGGTTTTTCTCTAAGCTGTTGACTTCCTGAAGAATAGCCTAAGAAAAAGCTGAAACAGAAAACTGAACAACCTACAATATAGCATATGCTGTCAGGAATGAATGTCACGACATTCAGCTAGACATCAAAGATCATATGCTGAGTCTGTTTTTCCAGAAAACAGACTGTACAATCTTGCTGACCTGTACATGACCAAAGTGACCATACTACAGTAGCAACTTACATTAATAAATGTCAAAGTATCCAATTTGACATTTACACATTTGGCCTCAAGTTAGTTCTGTTATCCTCTTGAAGAACAAACTAAGAAACATACTGAAGTGTAGCAGAACACCACTCTGTCTATTATTCAGTATATACTGTCCATGATGAATGTCATAACATCCAGTTTGACATTCACACAATAGGCCTTATGCCAGGTCTGGTTCTTCCTTGATAACCATACTGCAAATGAATACTGAGCTCTAACAGAACGCCAACTGTTCTATTCCTCAGTAGCTGCTGACAGGGATGAATGTCACAGTCTCCAGTTTGACATTCAATAAATCCTGTATTAGCTAATCCTGCAGTAACTACTCAAGTGTGTCATGACATCAGTCAAGACATCAGAGTACAGTTAGATATTCTAACCTACAATGCAGTCACACATACACACCATGTCATGACATCAGTCAAGACATTAGAATCCAGCTAGTGTTTTACCATATAATGCAGCCAATTAAACACCTACACAAAGGAAGGAAAAAAGGCCAAGTTTCCACACAATACCATAAAAGATGGGAGACTTACAATCTCACTTACTAGAATGTTATGCCTTTTGTGTCAACAATTTAACGCTATGCTAAGCAATCATAATTGGACTTATGTAGAAGTCACAACTATTTGAGTCCGGGCAATATAAATTTTAGTGTTAATGCATGTTAGAGATATGGTATTATAAACCATACTCCTAAAACATACCACACTTAAAAGAATATGCAAAGGGGGTGAACCTAATCTTATCCACACTTATGTTGAATTTGCAATCAACTAGCCTTAGGATATGGAGATATCACAGGTCCATGAAATGAATGAGAAGAGAATGGGATTGAGATAAAGAGGGAGGGGAAATGGAATCAACACAAATCGGTCAAAGGAGGACTTCTATCAAATTAAAATCATTCATTCATTTTGGGAGATGAAATATCCATTTCATCAATCTCCTAAATCCGATGATTTTAACTCAACAAAGTCAAATCAACCTTGACCAATGCCCAACAACACAAGTCAATCTCAACAAGTCAATATCAAAAGCTCAACACAATTTATTTTGCATTTAAACAATTAAAATCAATTAAATAATGCATTAAATTAAATTATGGTTGGTCAAAATCCTAAAACCTCATCAAAACACCAAATAAATGGCCATGAGATTTATCATAGGTCAAACAAGGTCAAAGGACCTTGGAGAAAAAATTTCATTAATTTTGGAAACATAAAACTATTTTTAAACAATTAAAAATATTCAAAAAAACAATTAAATTATGAAAAATATTAAAAATGATCCAAAAATAATTTTAATTCAGAAAATGAAAGAGGAATTTATTTAAATTTTTTGGGTGAAACTCTCATATTTTTTTGGATCAATATTAAAATTATATGAATTAATGAAAATAAACCAAATAAAACAAAAATCAGAAAATAGCAAGAAACGTGGACCACTTGATCTCCCTCATTAATTGAGGTGGAAGATCAAGTGGTCCTCAGTGCGCGTTCCATCATGGACACGAGTCAAAGCGCTGCACGGATGGTATTCAAAACCAATGCACGAGATTAAAACATTTCAAAAGGATCCTGTGGTTCATATGAGTGTCAGCACACCGCCGGAGCCAAAGCTTCGGTCTCCTTCTCCGGTTAGTTTCACCGGACTGGTTCACTCACAACCATCACCAAAAATAAAAATAAGGACATGAATTTAAAGTAAAAATGCTCAGGAGCTCGAATCTGGCCTCAATTTTTCCTAACTCCAAGTATATTGAAAGATACAGGGAGTTGAATTTTGAGGATCATGATCTGAGTTGCTTCGATTTGACCTTAAAGCAACTCAACCTTGTTGCCTACATTGGTAGGACTTCAGACAACCAAAGATCAAGAAGAATTATGGAGAATTGAGTGAGAATCAAAGAGATGAAAATTTCTGGAAAATACCTTCAATGCAGGTCTGTAAGACTCGATCTTGCTTCCACTTCCTCTTGATCTTGCTCAGAACACTTGAAGGAATGGAAATGAATCAGCAAAAAGTACATGACACTTGGAGATTTGAATCTCAAAATAGTGAGATTCAAACTCAATTTCCAAAGGAAATTCTCAAGGTTATCCTTTGAATGAGAGGGTTTTGGAGATTAGGATTCAAAGTTGGCGTGCATGGTCCTTAATTCTGATCACAAGGGTCTCTATTTATAGCCATATGATTGCTAAATGCACACTTGAAATCAAAGTTCCAAAAATAGCAATGTACATTGCATGGGTGCATGGGCGTGTGATAGGTGTCGCATCCGCGAAAAACAACCGGCGGGCTGAAACAAAAACAACACAGAGCCGCCACCGTGCGTTATTTATCCCAAAAGAGGGAAAGGAAACGCTCGAAGTAAACCTGGGAAAAGCATGGTCTCGCGACCAAAGAGATGGGATCGGGAGTCGGTTATGCGAAGGGAAGGTATTAGCACCCCTACGCATCCGTCGTACTTGACGGGATCCACGCTCTAAAAGAAAGAAAAGGTTGCTAAAACAAACATCACACACACACACTGAAGACAACACAGGTGGAGGAAGAGGGGAGAGGGCTCGCTAGGATATCGCATCCTATGCCTACGTATCTCGTCTGGAACGAGAATCAGAGCTGCCGTAGTTCGGCTCATGCACGCCAAACAAGACACACACAAACACAGGCAAACATGGAACCCGAACGCCAATCGCTGGACTTACATCAGCTTCCGAACCAAACAGACCCACACTGGAAACCAGATGCCACTTGATGGACTTATACCGAACTCCAAGCACACAATAAGAGGATACGGAATGCCAATTGCTGGGCTTACATCCATCTCCTACACACACAAGAACAAACAAGCAACAAGTTACTAAGGAGTCGGGAACTCGAGCCTAGCAACTGTCAAGCAAACACACACAAAAAGAAAAAGGGTTGCCCGGAGAGACCTCGCACGGTCTCCTGCCTACGTACCTCATCTGGTATGAGGATCAGGGCGACGTAGTTCCCCTGAACGGGAAAGAAATTCTAACCAGATACAAAGGGAGACACACTACTAGGGAGCTGGACTCGAGCCTAGATGTTATCATGCATCATTGCCCTATGTTATAGTTTCTATCTACTTGCACAACAGCAAGCTAATCCTAACCAGGAAAAAGCAAAGCATGCAAGCATACACAAAGCAAATCAAACATTCACAGCTAGCCCACACTATATACAGACAGAGGTGGGCTCAATCAAGGGTTAAGTTGCAAAAGCAACACAACTGTGTCAGGGTGATGTTAGCTCTTAACCCTGACATTGAGAGTCAGGGTGAAGCCAGATGAAAGGTGAGTGAGGGGTGTGCCTCACAGCTCTTATCCCTGGCCAGGGAGAGCTTCAGACAAAGGAGTGTGGGTTCAGAAAGTGGGAACCCTTCTACACTCATGACTCTGACTCAACTGTACAACTGTACATGGATCTTGGGTTAATATCCCAATGCATCAACACAGTGGTGTGAGCAGAGGGACGACTCAATAAGAATAGCAGGAGGTGGACTACACACCTCTTGTGTCTGCCAATTGCCTTAATCAAGGTCTTTTCCTGCTTGGGGACAAAAATAAACAATCACAAACATTGCCTCTTAAGGAGGACTTCAGACAGTTGCCTGGCCAAGTAACAGGCCAGGTCTTCCAGACTACATGGAGAAAAGAAATTCTACCTCAATTGGTTTATACAACCAAGCAGCAGCACAGCAAGTTCTCAAAGAACTATTAGCAACTAATGTACCTGAAATCAATCAAATACAATCAGTATACCAAGCACAAAGTCAAAACAGACAAGATAAGAATCAACAGACAATGTATAATCAGACAATGCACTATGCCAAGCACAATCAACTCAAGTGAGCCAAGCATCCTACAAAATAAACCAAGTTAGTTCATAACAAGCATATAAACCAAACTCAATCAACTTGAATTAATCTCCTTAAAGCATTTGCTTCTTCAACCTGAAAATCACATTCAAACATGAGAAACAAGACCACTAGGCCAAGCCTAGGGTCCAAAGGAGATGAAAAATTTAAAACAGCAAGTGAAACTTAACAAGAATCAAGATAAATCACTCCGGAATAAGGTCCAATTGGTCTCATTTCAAAACTATGCACCAAATTCATTTCATACACAAAACATGTCAAACTATGCATTTTGGAATCACATTGGAGCGAACAGAATGATCACAATCAAATCAATATCAAAACATCTCAATAAATTCCACAAAATTTCAATCCTAAACAGAACACATTGAATGAGTAGCATATCAAATTTCATGCTATTTGGACTAGAGGAAGTAGGTCAATGAAATTCAGAAAGTTCTGGTAAGCAAAAACAACTTTAAACAAGGTCACAACTCATGTACCAACTTCAAGCAAGTGTAAAACAGTGGAAACAAAAGAAAAATGAATGGGACCAAATCCAAAATGAAGTTAAACATGTTAAGAACCACTCCACCAAGTTTCATCTTCATATGATAAGGAATGAGAATTTTACAAGTCATGTAAGTTGATCACTCAAGAAAAACCTAAAAATGACTAAACAGCAAACAAAAATACCAATCAAATGGAAAATGGATCAATGAAATCCACAAAAAATCATGGTTAAACCTAACATCCAGATGGAATCTCATGCACAAATCCAGGGCAAATGGCATTCAATAAGCATGGAAACAAAATTCAAGAAATGGACATAACATAGTGTGACATACATTGTCACACTCAACTTGATCACACCATATCTATCAATCCAGAAACTCAAAATTATCAAACTATACATAAAAATCACCAGGAAAGAGTCAAGAATGCGCATATAAAATTTCAAGAATTTTGGATAAGGCATCATTATTTTATGAATGAAATGGTGAAACATATGTACATAGCATACATGATCAAAGGCATTAGACAAAATCAAAAATCAACCAGGCACAACTTTGACTATCATACCTAAAAAAAACTAGAGAGAATTTGGAGATGAACACAAAAATCCTCACTCAAATTGGATCATCCATGAACATTTTATGATTTTTTGAAGTTTGATCTAAAAATGAAATAAACATTTAAACAATTAAAATGAATTAAAGACTGCAATGGCATTTTTGTAATTATTGAGCGCTAGCGTTGAAACGCAGCGTTTCATTAAACGCCGTGGCGCGCTCTGACTGGCTGGAACCCGCGGGAAACAAGAATTTGAAAGTGAAAGCCAGGCAAACGGATCAAACAGCCTTTGGACGCGTTCTTGAACATTCATTCACATTCATAATTTCCAGAAATCAACATGAACAAAATCTCAACCAAATTCAACAATCCTTATACCGTTGGAAAGATCTCACAAAGAACAACACGAATCCGGCCTTAACTAATCCTAATTCATGCTAACCAACTCGAATCGATCAAAAGAACATTCACACTTCAAACTTCAATTCCATATTTCTCGACCAATACTCAACGAAAACGCACGATTCAAGTTTCATTCTACTCTACGAACTTAGATCTACACAAACCATATCATGATTTTGAGAATTAGCTCGATCGAATTCTAACCTTTTGGATGATGCAGGTCCTGGTCCGCGCGTTTCAAGGTCCAAAAGATGAAAACAGATGTTGATTGAAGCTTAGGAAGGTGATTGAAAGAGGTTTTGTAGCTCCAGCATGCTCCAGTTCCAAAATCCTTCAAGATGCCATGGATGATCTTGATGATAACAGTTCCAATTCCTCAATGCTTTGGCCACGATTTTGTGAAACAGTTCCTCAAGAATACCTGTAGAGAAGGATCAACACAAGAACAAGCACAATAGATGATGAATTCGATGGAAAATGTGGAAAAAAGTTTGAAGAAAATTGAGAGAATTTGATGAGTTTTCTGTTAGATCTGAGAAATGAGATTGTGATTATCATTTTCTGTTATGATTATCATCTTATACCATGTCTTAATCCAAGTGTTAATCACAATTAGGCAAATTGGAAGTGAATTAGCAAAATGAGGTTTATGCATAATTGGCCAAAATGCCCTTTTCACAACGTAGCCAATGCAACAGTACAAAACCAGTTCAAGCAAGTCATATTTGATGTTTATGATGTGTTGGAAAAGGTTTTGTATGCAAATGCCTTGTATTTTGAAAATTCACTATTTTTCCCACCAATTTTTAAAATGAACACTTGAAAAATGACCTTTTGCTATGATGATTTTTGATGAAATGTGATGATGCATCATGATAGTACACATCAAATGTGGTTTGCTCAAAGAAAGATCACCCAATTTGGCCTTTCCATTCAAAAGTTATGGCCTTTTGAATTTCAACATTTCCTGAAAATGATTTGATCATAACTTGCCAACCACACATGAGAAATGAGTGTTCTTGGACTTTTTGGAAAGGTGAGAGCAAGATCTACAACTTTCATGTTGAACAAATTTTCATTTGAAGCATCTTTGGACACGTAATTTTGAGGAGAAAAACTTTCCATTTTTGGCAGTTTCCAATTACAAGTCACTTTCTATTTTTGGAAAGTTTCCATCTGACTTTATTTTCTTCATTATTGATGTTTGAAATGTCAAATGAAACTCGTTTAGACATGAATGAAGTGTCTCTAACTCTCTCCCACCTCCAAGTCCATCAATTCAGGCACAGTTGACCACAATTGACTTTTTTGACTGACAGATGAATTTGGCTATGCACTGATCAAGTTGAGCTTCAAACTCCTGATGAAATGGCTCAACCATGTAACCCTAGCTTCCATAAGCTCAATATAATCATGTGATGACCCCCATATCCATTGAAAACCCCATCTCCTTGCCAAGCCCTAATTGGCACAATGCAGATGATTCAACTGATTAGGGTTGACCAGTGGTCAAAACCCTAATCCCAAGGTATCTGATCAATCTCTTGGATGATATCAAGACCATGATGATGATGATGTATCATTGCAACCGAGATGAAGCTTAACTCCCTTGAGAATCAAGAAACCCTAATTTGTACCACACATCCTCAGATGATTAATGATCAATTCAATCAATGAAACCCTCAGGCTTGCATACATCAACCTTTTATCTTCTAACCAAGACTTAGGAGGATGACTTGCTCAATGTAGCCACATGATATGCAACATGCTAATGACTAATGACCTAAGAAATGCAATGCAATATGTCAAGCTAGTCCCAAGAGAGGAGGGCAAATTTTGAGGTGTTACAGCTGCCCCTATTCAATCCACTGTGAACCTGTCGATATGAATAGCCTCGGCTTTCAGATGATCAGGATGAAGAGTGATTGAATACCAAGAACAGACGAACAATTTGCACTCCGATGGGAAAATAATTAACAGTGCCTGTCAGAATCGGCAGAGAAACAACCTTGAAAGAAGAATCCGTCTGGTACGGAGAAAGTCGGCCTGAATACCGAAACAGAAATATATGGATAACTGGTAACACAGAGATAACCAAGGCCTGAACGCCTCCCGTCAGTCTGAATACTAAACACCGGAATATGAGAATACTGATGTCGGTCTGAACACCGGAAGATTAGCCTGAACGCCACTCTGGTCTGAACACCACTTTGGTCTGAACACCACTTCGGTCTGGATACCGAAAAACTGGCCTGACCGCCACAAGCAGCATCGATCTAATTGTCGGAAGCTTCTTCGATCTGAAAATCAGAAACTTGGCCTGAACGCCACCTCGGTCTGGATACCATAAGTACTTCAACCTGATCGTCGGAAACTTCTTCGATCTGAAAATCGGAAACTTGGCCTGAGCGCCACATCGGTCTGAATATCCGCCTCGGTCTGAACACCGGAAAACTGGTCTGGATACCATAAGTACTTCAACCTGATCGTCGGAAACTTCTTCGATCTGAAAATCGGAAATTGGCCTGAACGCCACCTCGGTCTGGATACCGCCTCGGTCTGGACACCGGAAGATTGGTCTGAATACCATAAGTACTTCAACCTGATCGTCGGAAACTTCTTCGATCTGAAAATCAGAAATTGGCCTGAACGCCACCTCGGTCTGGATACCGCCTCGGTCTGGACACCGGAAGATTGGTCTGAATACCATAAGTACTTCAACCTGATCGTCAGAAACTTCTTCGATCTGAAAATCGGAAACTTGGCCTGAGCGCCACATCGGTCTGAATACCTGCCTCGGTCTGAACACCGGAAAACTTTTCATGCCTATCAGCATTGGCGAAGATAACAAAACAATGATAAGTGAGTCGGCACGCATGCCAAAAACCCATGCTGGGGATAACACGCCACGAACCGGCTACTCTTTATTCCGCCCTAGCACACGAACACTTCGCGTTTAGCTGGGGATTATTCTTTCTTGTTTTTTCTTTTGTGGACCCCGAAACTTCTCGATTAACATTCCCATCTCTGCTCGACAGAAACCCTTCCTCCAGTATCGCACTACTGGGGAATACCTTTGATTCAAATTCATGATGCTAGACTCCTCGGAGTAACACCTTCCTCTTCGGGCACAACCACCTCTCAAACGATAACCACGACTTGAGACTAGCTTTATGCTTGCAATAATGATGCATGATTGATTTTTCTGCGTAATGCTCCATAATTATGGAAATGCTACGCGATTTATTATGCATTATGCTATGCTTAGTCTATATGATGAATGTATAAAAAGGCATCCCCCTCGAGGGACTCTTCTGGGGAGTTCGAGACACTCTGTTGAGGAACTCGTCAATACTCCGATCTCCACCCTGTTGGGGAATAGCACTGCTGCTAGGAAAAGGCAACCCTTGCTGGGGAAAACCTCCTTTGCCCCCGATCCGCTTGGGGATATCGCTAGGGATAAGAACCACCAACGCTCTCTGTGGGGATACACCAGTCTTTGACTTGCTAGGGATATACATCCTGACTCTGCTTGAGGAACCCTCACAGATACCTCCGCTGGGGAATAACAACCTTCAGACCTGGCGACTGGGGAAGCATCAACCTGAAACCTGCTGGGATAACCATCCTAACCCCGCTAGGGAAACCACAGACCTTGAATCTGCTGGGGAATTGGTCATTCCGACTCTGCTTGGGGAGGAGGACAGTCTGGTACTGAACACCCGTCGACTCGTCGAACCATGGCATTCATATCCAACTCCCATGTCAGCTTTCCAATTTTGAGAATTCCCAGACTCTTATGAACCTTTTCTGCTCCATCATCTTGTATTCCCGACCGCTCCGCACTCGACGGAGAGCAAACCCCTGGGATTTATACAGACTTTTCAATTTTCAGACTTTGAAGAGTCTTCTTGATTAATTCTCACGGATCGCCGTACGTCTCTCACCGTCTTTTCACCGTTCTTCTATTCATTCGTCCCTGATTGGACTCCGTGGGGATTTGTTTTGTCAAAAGCTTTCACATCACAACCTGCAAGTGAGTGAAAATATCTAACAGTTCCTGCAAAAGAGATCGTTAGATAAACCCGTGCCCCAGGCGTGTCAAGATTTCAACACTTGGGTCACTCAACCTTCCGAATAAGATTCCAAGTTTTCAATCTTATAAACATGCATTGGAAGGGACCTGTATGTCTTAAAATGCAAAATTCTTTATCACAATAATTGGATGTTTTTGCAATCAAAGCGGTAATGAAAACAAAAAACAAAATTATTTGACTGAATATGCATTTTATTGATTGAAAAAGTGTGGCTCAAATTGAGCAATACAAAGGAAGCAATTCCTGAAAAGAGGTAATCGCGCACAAAAGGAAAAATCTATCCTAATGGCAATGTGAAACCCGCGATCTCATCGAGTTCCAACTCGGTTACACCCCATATGTCCTCAGACTCTCCGTGCTTTCTGCCTTCTGAACAAGACGATTCCGATTGATCCCTACCGGGTATTATCCATGTGCCTTAACCAAAGCGCAAACGATCATGCCAGACGCAGTTGTTCGTTTCAATCCCTCTTTTGCCTGGACCGCCCTTTCGGGTTTTCAGTCCACCGAGATACCCTTTTTTGCCCAAGTCACCTTTTCAGGTTTTCGACTTGCCGGGTGTACAGTTTTTTCTTTTTATCCCTAATTTTTGCCCGAACCTTTCTTTCTGTTTTTTTTGGTTCGCCGGGATGCCCATTTTTGCCTGGACTATTTCATTCTTTTCGTCCAGCGGGTCTCTTTATACGAAGTATTTTTTAACTGCGTCCGCATTCACAGGGGATGGAAAATCCTCGCCATCCATGGTCGTCAACAACAAGGCTCCACCAGAGAAAACCTTCTTGACCACGAATGGACCTTCATAATTGGGTGTCCATTTGCCCCTTCGATCGTTTTGAGGAGGAAGGATCCTTTTCAGCACCATATCACCCACGTGATATACCCGAGGTCATACCTTTCTGTCAAAAGCACGCTTCATCCTTTGCTGGTACAACTGCCCATGACAAATGGCTGCCAGCCTCTTTTCTTCAATCAGGCTTAACTCCTCGTACCGGGTCCTTATCCATTCAGCCTCTTGCAATTTCACGTCCATCAGGACTCTCAAAGAGGGAATCTGAACCTCAACTGGTAGCACAACTTCCATTCCATATACCAATGAGAAAGGCGTTGCCCCAGTAGATGTGCGCACCGATGTTCGATACCCATGCAATGCAAACGGTAACATCTCATGCCAGTCTTTATAGGTCACCACCATCTTTTACACAATATTCTTTATATTCTTGTTGGCTGCCTCAACCGCCCCATTCATCTTCGGACGATAGGGAGAAGAATTGTGATGTTCGATCTTGAATTCCCGACACAATTCTGCCATCATCTTGTTGTTCAAATTAGAACCATTATCAGTAATGATTCTCTCGGGATCTCCATATTAGCAAATGATGTCTCTCTTGAGAAATCTGGCAACGACCTGCTTCATCACGTTCGTATAAGAGGCTGATTCCACCCACTTGGTGAAGTAATCAATAGCCACCAATATGAACCGATGCCCATTCGAAGCCGTAGGATCTATCTTCCCAATCATATCAATGCCCCACATAGCAAACGGCCACAGAGACGACATTAAACTCAATGGATTTGGAGGCACGTGCACCTTGTCAGCATAAATCTGGCATTTATGACACTTCCGCACGAATTTGAAACATTGGGCCTCCATTGTCATCCAGTAATAACCTGCTCTCAGCAGCTTCTTTACCATTGCATTCCCACTAGCATGGGTACCAAACGACCCTTCATGAACCTCTTTCATCAATTGGCTTGCTTCTCTATCATCAACACATCTGAGCAAGACCCAATCGAAATTCCTCTTGTACAGAACCCCATCCTTATTCAAGTAAAACACCATGGCCAACCTCCGCAGAGTCTTTCGGTCCTTTTTAGATGCTCCCTCAGGATACTCTTGAGTCTCCAGATAGCGCTTGATATCGTAATACCACGACTTCTCATCATCAGACGCTGTATCAACAGCAAACACATAAGCCGGTCTATCCAGACGACCTACTTCAACACTGGGGAACTGATTCCACCACTGCACCTTAATCAAGGCAGCCAGAGTAGCCAAAGCATCTGCCAGAGGATTCTCCTCTCTAGGCACATGATGCATCTTCACCTTGGTGAAAAATGTCAACAATCTCCTCGTATAATCCCGATATGGAACTAAATGAGACTGATGCGTATACCATTTTCCGTTAACTTGATTTACCACCAGAGCTGAATCTCCATATATGACAAGGTTCTTGATCCTCAAATCAATCGCCTCTTCAATTCCCAATATACAAGCTTCATATTCAGCCACGTTGTTGGTGCACTCAAATGTTAGCCGGGCAGCAAAAGGAATGTGGGATCCTTTTGGCGTAACCAAAACAACACCAACACCGCTTCCATTCACGTTAACGGCCCCATCAAACATCAGAATCCATTCGGATTCAGGGTCAGGCCCCTCCTCCGGGATTGGTTCCTCGCAATCTTTCGATTTGAGAAACATGATGTCCTCATCAGGGAATTCAAACTTCATCGGTTGATAATCATCAATGGGTTGCTGGGCGAGGTAATCAGACAATACACTCCCTTTAATTGCCTTCTGAGAAGTATACTGTATATCATATTCTGTTAAAATCATTTGCCACCTCGCAACCCGTCCGGTCAATGCTGGCTTCTCAAAAATGTACTTGATTGGATCCATCTTGGAAATCAACAAAGTGGTATGAACCAGCATATACTGCCTCAGTCGGCGAGCAGCCCAGACCAAAGCACAACAAGTTTTCTCGAGCAGTGAATATCTTGTTTCACAGTCGGTAAACTTTTTGCTAAGGTAGTATATGGCATGCTCTTTTCGACCAGACTCGTCATGCTGCCCCAATACACACCCCATAGACCCCTCGAGGACCGTCAAGTACAGAATTAACGGTCTTCCCTCCACAGGAGGCATCAGAATCAGAGGCTCCTGCAAATATTCTTTTACTTTTTCAAATGCCGCTTGGCAATCATTATTCCACCTGACCGTTTGATCTTTTCTCAACAACTTGAATATTGGTTCACACGTGGCTGTTAGATGAGATATGAACCGTGAGATATAGTTCAATCTACCTAAGAAACCACGAACCTCCTTCTCTGTTCTCGGTTTAGGCATTTCTCTTATTGCTTTTACTTTTGCAGGATCAACCTCGATTCCTTTCTCGCTTACAATGAACCCCAACAATTTACCGGACCGCACCCCAAAAGCGCACTTATTCGGATTCAACCTCAGTCTGAACTGTCTCAGCCGGTCGAACAACTTGGCCAGATCTACCAAATGCCCCTCTTCCGTCTGGGACTTTGCTATCATGTCATCAACATAGCATTCAATTTCATGATGAATCATATCATGAAACAAAGTCACCATGGCCCTCTGATAAGTAGCACCGGCGTTCTTGAGACCGAATGGCATCATCTTATAACAAAAAGTGCCCCATGGTGTGATGAACGTTGTTTTCTCCATATCATCTGGCGACATTTTGATTTGATTATAGCCAGAAAAGCCATCCATGAAGGAAAACACCGAGAATTGAGCTGTATTATCTACCAACACATCAATGTGAGGTAGCGGAAAATCATCTTTCAGGCTAGCTCTATTCAGGTCTCGGTAATCCACACACATTCTCACTTTCCCATCTTTCTTCGGGACTGGCACAATGTTCACGACCCATGGCAGATAGTTAGCGACATCAAGGAAACCAGCATCCCACTGCTTCTGCACTTCCTCTTTGATTTTCATCGCCATATCAGGTCGAGTTCTGTGCAACTTCTGCTTTACCGGAGGACAATCTGCTCTCAATGGTAGCTTATGCACAACGATATCGGTATCCAACCCTGGCATATCTTGATAAGACCAGGCAAAGATGTCGACATACTCTTTCAACAGCGCCACCATTCTGCTCTTGACACCTTCCTCCAAAGCAGCCCCGATTTTCACTTCTTTCTTGACCTCGTCGGTACCCAGATTCACAACCTCAATCGGTTCCTCATGCGGCTGAATCACCTTCTCCTCTTGTTTCAACAACCTGGCTAACTCCCCTGGCAGTTCACAATCTTCTTCGTCTTCTTCTTCAGCATGATAGATTGGATTGTCGAAGTCATACGAGGGTGTAACAGGATTGTTATCAATGAGATCCGGAGAGTGATCGCATCTGCACGAATGTGGATTCATGCATTGCTTAGAACCGGAACGAGTCAAAACAAAAAGAAAAATGAAAACATTGCCATTTTTATTTTGTTTATTTTTAAACTGCAAAAATAAATGAAAAACAGGGAACACCGCTTTTAACTGAAAAACATCCTTTTATTGATGATGCAAACTTGCAAATTTAAACATGAGGTGGCCCTTACAATGAACCATTACATGTCGGGCAACACGTATGGCTTTCATGCATATAAAATCAAAAACAGAAAAATATTACTCTTCCAGCAGAGTGACCGTGATGATCTTTTCAGCCTTCCAGTTCTGGATTCCCATCCCTGGTGCGCACGGCTTTATCCATTGGTCAATTTTGCAGTCGCTATCAGTTTCATCACCCATCATGCAGATGTGATCCGGATCCAGCATTCCGGCACTAGTGAATGTGACCGACGTCCGACGTCCTCTTCCTTGTCCAGATGAGCCTCTGCCAGGCTGATACCCCACTCCGAAGCGGTCTTTCTTTGCAGAGATATCCATCATCCCGCCCCAACCAGGAGCCTCTCCATTCTTCACCACCTCGGTGGCCTGTTTGTATGAAGCAATGGACGGTTTCTCTTCTTTTGCAAACAAAGCATTCTCCACCTTAACGGTTTCGAACGCTTGACTAGGCGTCTCCCATATCTCACCGTCCATTTCAACATATTTGAATGAGGACAGGTGGCTGACAAAGATGTCCTCTTCTCCGCACACAGTGACAACCTGTCCTTCCCAGATATATTTCAACTTATGGTGCAAAGTCGAGGTCACTGCCCCAGCAGCATGGATCCATGGGCGACCCAACAGGCAACTGTATGCCGGCTGGATATCCATGACATAGAAAGTCGACTTGAACACCTCTGGGCCTATCTTCACCGGAAGCTCAACCTCTCCGAATACAGCCCGCTTTGACCCATCAAATGCCCGCACTATCAGATCAGTGGGAGTCAGAATCAACCCTTCACAATTCAACTTAGCCAGAGCTTTCTTCGGCAACACATTCAATGAGGAGCCGGTATCAACCAGCACATGCGAAAGCACGGCTCCTTTACACTCCATTGCGATATGTAATGCCCGGTTGTGATTCCTCCCATCCACAGTCAGATCCATGTCTGTAAAACCCAACCCATGGCTGGCATGCACATTAGATACGACCGTCTCCAACTGGTTAATGGTTATCTCTTGAGGAACATAGGCTTTCTTCAGAATTTTCAACAGAGCCTCTCTATGCCCCTCAGAGCTTAACAGCAAAGATAAGATCGAGATTTTGGAGGGAGTTTGCTGCAGATGGTCAACAAGTTTGTACTCAGACTTCTTGATGATTCTTAAGAACTCTTCTGCATCATCATCAAGCTTCTCTTCCGACCCAACAGGCGCCGGTGTCACTACTGAAGTACTATCACTAATCACTTGCTTCCCTTTCGCCCTGGCTAAAGCCTCGGCCTTTTCTTTTTTCTCTTTTTCTCCTTCTTCTCTCCTCAACGCATCAGGAGCAAATAGTCTTCCACTGCGAGTGAAACCGCTGGGACCGGCATTATCCACCTTTGAAACGGTTGTTTCACTTGCAGTCTGATCTTCTACTTTCCCACCATTACAGTAGACCTCTCCACCATAATGCCATGGCACGGCATTATCTTTGTCATATGGAATTGGTCCAGGTACTGTGATGGTAACTGGAGCCGCCTCAGCTAGATTTGACAAATCCACCGGATCAAAATAAATTGTTATGGTGGAGACCTCTTCTTTTCCCATATCAGCCCTCTCAATCAGAATACTTCCATTGTCCATCAGTCCCTGGACAGTCTCTCTCAACAATTCACACCCATTGACAGAAGTAGTGCACACAGCACAATCATCGCCACAGCCCGGGTGAACCCCATTCAACAACAACTGCCTCTTGACCTCAGCCAGAGGAGTCTTCAGTTGATTAACATTTGCCAGCCCAATTCTATTCTCCTCATAGATGGCATTCACCCCCCTTTGACTATGCGCGGGCATGGGATTAGCATTCACGTTGGGAGACGGAGCAAAGTTGATGGCTTTAGAATCCACCAAGTCCTGGACCACATGCTTAAAAGCTTTGCAGTCCTCTACACTGTGCCCGGGAGCACCCGAATGGAATTCACATTTGACATTTTCATCAAAATTGGCTGGCCTTTGATCAGGTCTCAAAGGTGCCAAAGTCCTCAACTGTACCAACCCCAGATCCTTTAACTTCTTCAATAGGAAGGAGTATGTCACAGGCGGCCTGTCAAAATGCCGATCACTCATCCTCCCCCTGACTTGATATCCAGCCCTCTGAGGCCTCTGCTGAAATGGTTGTCTTTGCTGTTGAGGTGATTGCTGTTGTTGCTGTGTAGGCTGATGCTGATTATCAGCAGGAATAGTTACTGCAGTAGTGTGCTGAAAGTAACGATCCCTACTGGGTCCCCTTTGAGTGTACACCGCGCTGGTATCACCC
Organism: Lathyrus oleraceus; assembly: GCF_024323335.1. NCBI lineage: Eukaryota > Viridiplantae > Streptophyta > Magnoliopsida > Fabales > Fabaceae > Lathyrus > Lathyrus oleraceus. Next base: position 249,252,384 of record NC_066582.1, on the reverse strand, counting down.
TCTCTCTTCCTCTGGCCATTACTGAAGGGCTTCTTCGATCCGGAAGATGAAGCATTACCCTGTATCTTTCCAAGCTTCAGCCAGCTCTCTATCCTTTCACCAGCCACAACTATATCTGAGAAATTGGTGACCGGACAACCAACCATTCTCTCGGCGAATGCCCCCTGCAGGGTACCCATAAAGAGATCAGACATCTCCCTGTCCACCAGTGGAGGTTGCACTCTGGCAGCCAACTCCCTCCACCTCTGAGCATATTCTTTAAACCCCTCGTTGTTCTTCTGAGACATACCCTGCAGCTGGGTACGACTCGGAGCCATATCAGCGTTGAACTGATACTGTTTAAAGAATGCGTCACCAAGATCTTGCCAATTCTTGATATCTGAGGACTTGAGCTTGGTGTACCACTCCAGTGAGCCTCCGGACAGACTGTCCTGGAAGAAGTACATCCACAACTTTTGGTCCGTGGTGTATGCAGAGATCTTTCGGACAAACGCCTGCAGATGAGTCTCAGGGCAGGAACTCCCATTGTACCTATCAAATGTGGGCGCTTTAAATTTCTGCGGGATCACAATCCCCTCCACTAGCCCTATGTTTGACATATTGACCACCCCAGGAGTGGCATAACTCTCCAAAGCTCTGATTTTCTCAGCCAGCAGCTGAATCTCTTTGTTCTATGGTTGGGCACCGTACTGACCAAACGGTTCGTTATGCATAGAGAACTGATTAGCTTCTCGGTCTTCCTCTCTGTCATCATCGACCCCGAAGAATGGAGGGAAAAGACTGTCCTTCAGATTCTGACCCATCGGCCCAGGTTGACCGCCAGCAGCACCAAAACCAGCAGTATTATTCACTATACCCACAGTTGTCCTTTTGCCACCATCTCGAGAACCACCCAGCCCCTGGTTGGAGACCCCATCCAGGTTCACACCACTATTTGCCGCTGAAGCCCGCTCGAGCTTCTCAACTTTGTCAGCTAGAGCTTTCTGACCAACTGCAAAACCTTGCATGATGTTGATCAGCTCGTTCATCTTGTCTTTCAACTCGAGGATATCTGTGTTTGGGAGATCCATTAGTCTGGGAGTATTGCGTCGCGTGAAGTATCTGTGAGGACGGGTTGAGTGCAAAGGTACAACTCTGCGAGCACGAGCAATGATTCCTGAAACAATCAAGCACGTTAGAACTGATACCTGCAAAATAAAACACAAGTTATTATGATCATGCATGAATGCAGTGTCTATCCATATGAGGAACACTTTGTCTCTTGATCCTGGCTTCATCGAGACAAATAATAATCCGGCAGCAATATTCTGACATTCAGCATTCGATTTCATCATACAGATCAGAGATATATGATTTAGCAAAATACCCCCAACCATGTGTGTGTGCTGTGTGAGTGCATACGGTAAAGCAAGTAAAGCTTGAAGATCAATCACTGAATGAAAATAACCATCACATAGCAAAATGCACAATAAGCGCCATAGTCATACATCAAATCAGATACAAATCTCCAGAATCAGCAAGAAAATACAAGCAAATGAATTCCGTCAACAAGCCTGACGGTAATCCACACAAATGATAAAGCTAGCCTGATGAGGGTCCCACAGAAGGCCCTATATCATCAACCATCTTCGCGAACTCTGCGGCAAACCTGAGCTCGGTGTTCTCTTGCTGTAATCTCCCCACTTCCTTTTGGTGAATCTTCATCTGCCTGAAGTAATGATCTCTCTCAGCCATGTAATGATCTCTCTCGGCGATGATCTTCACATTCTCTGCTTCCTTAATCTTCAGTTTAGCCTCCCACTCAGCAATGAGAACTCTGACTCTGTCATCCCTCTAATCCCTCACGAGAATTTGCCTCCTCTTCTGATCTTCAATGACCTTTGAAGCTCTATCCAATCTCTCTTTGGTGATGTCGTGCTCCTTTGTTGAAGATGCCAAAGCCTGACTGACCTTCCCATAGTAGGCAGTATCCCTTTCAAAGCGCTTTGCCTCCAAGGCATGTCGCTTATCTTGATCTTCCATCCTCACTCTGATCTCCTGGTTGGCCGTCTGAATCCGAGCAACACTCATTTCCAATTCAGCTTTCTCCGCTAGCAACTGATCTCTGGCTCTCTTCATCTCAAGGAATTCTTCCATACTGACAGAAGAACGCGGACCCTCAATCATAGGACACCAAGGATCACCTCCCGGAAATGGTAGATGTGTGATCTCAATCCTCTTCCGAAGCCAATCATCGAATAGAGGAAAATACCGGCTGTTGACCTTGCCAAACGGAACCTTGCCCTTTCTTTGAATGTTACGCCATGACCCAGACACCTGCATCAGCTTGGCCTGATTGCCCTCAACCGGGAAGTAAAAGGACTCCTGAGTCTCACACTCAAGGGGAGGAACTTCCATAGCGAATCCCATCTGTCTCCTAAGAAGTGTTGGGTTGTAATTAATGCAACCCTGAACTCCTATAAGAGGCACATTGGGAAAATCCCCGCAGCTATATATAAAATTCCGTCCGGCCAAACCATTATGAGTCCACGCTATATCAGCAGCCCGCAAACCCATCAATCTGACCGACCACTTGACCGTAGGATCAAGCGAAGCAAAAACACCTCGGGAAGGCAAATACCCCATAAACCATCTGAATAACATCTGAGCACAACACCTGATCAAACCACCACGTCTCTTCTCGTTCCTGTTATGAACCGAGTAATAGACATCTCCGATCAGAGTAGGAATAGGGTTCCTCTGCATGAACAACCTGACGGCATTATGGTCCACAAAGCTCCTTTGATTAGGAAACAGAATAACACCATAAATGCTCATAGCAACCAAAGCACATACCGTCTTCCAATTATCCATAGCAGCATGTTCCTTGGCCTTAGCCTCCAAGAAACTCAAATGAAAACCCGGTAATTTTCCTTTCTCCTTCAAACCCTCCTTGGTCACTTCCAGACTCAAATAAAGAGCACGGGAAATCCCAAGGACGTCAGGCTCTCCCCTAATAGCACAGAAAGGAATCTGATCTCGGATCGGAATACCCAAGATGCTGGCATAGTCCTCCATCAGAGGCCCTAACAAATAATCTGGGAACACAAAACATCTCAAACCCGGGTCATAGAACTGAAGAAGAGTATGAATGGCGCTCCTGTCGCTGTCTGTGAGTCTGAAAACCGTCTTCAGAATACCACCGTATGACTCTATGAACATCCCCACATGGTCGGGTGTAATCAATGCTATCATATCTCTCAACTCATCAATCTCTGGGTTGAAGAAGCTGTAGACAACATCGTCCTTCAAACCGGTCCTCATATCTGAGCAGGAAGTCTCTCAACCAGGATCTTGATAAACCGTCCCTGCATATGGATAAACATGTGTTAGATGCAGGTAAATGCAAAATGTTATGATGCTGATGAATGAATGCAATGCAGTGTGCCATCCTTCAAGTCGTCTGATCATTTGTTACTCTGAATCACAGCCCTGACTTCTGAATCGATCACAACCATCTGAGGGAATATGTAACCACAAATCCAACTCAAGGGTTCCGAAATAAACGGAACTGAAAGATACACCATCATCATCATCACCAAACAATCTCTGAGCAGATAACCCCAATCCTCTGAATCGGCCCGGGGAATCCTGAAATAAACGGATCCCCACTGATAAATAACTCGAACAGCACTTCGGCGTCTCAGCAGTAAATGTCCATAAATCTGACTTATAAATATGACTCTGATCAACGGAACCAATAGTCACCATCAAAGTCACCATCTGAACAATGCATCTGTAAGAATCACCCTCCCCTCACAGGTAAATTCTAATCAGGTCATCCTAAGGCGGATAATAGTCTCGACAATCGGGCAGAGATACTCAATGGGTTTGCCCTTTCGGGTGTGCCATTATAGCTCTCCTGAGATCGTCTAAACCAAAGATCCGGGAATGAACGGTCACCGAAGTCAATAGTTCAGATGAAGTGACACAACCAAAGTGGATACTCCACAAAGGAAGGGCACTATCAAATGAACCTCGTCCGGCTTGTGGTATGTCACGTTACAACAATATGCTGATAAAGCAAATGAGGAACATGAGACCACACTAATCCTAGGTGTATACTCGGGCCTGGGTTTTAGCCCCACTCAGAACACCCACCCCAAACAGAGGAACCACCTGTACAGAGGACAGCAACATGATAGTATGATGCATGCAAATATTTATGCAAATATATACACAGTCAGAATAATAAATGAAATAAATACGACAACACAAGCAACCTAAACTATCCTAAAACGCTAGGAGAGACTCGCTTAGGGAAGATGGACCAGCAGAAAGGTCAACTTCAAGGTCCCCAGCAGAGTCGCCAGCTGTCGCATCCGCGAAAAACAACCGGCGGGCTGAAACAAAAACAACACAGAGCCGCCACCGTGTGTTATTTATCCCAAAAGAGGGAAAGGAAACGCTCGAAGTAAACCTGGGAAAAGCATGGTCTCGCGACCAAAGAGATGGGATCGGGAGTCGGTTATGCGAAGGGAAGGTATTAGCACCCCTACGCATCCGTCGTACTCGACGGGATCCACGCTCTAAAAGAAAGAAAAGGTTGCTAAAACAAACATCACACACACACACTGAAGACAACACAGGTGGAGGAAGAGGGGAGAGGGCTCGCTAGGATATCGCATCCTATGCCTACGTATCTCGTCCGGAACGAGAATCAGAGCTGCCGTAGTTCGGCTCACGCACGCCAAAAAAGACACACACAAACACAGGCAAACATGGAACCCGAACGCCAATCACTGGACTTACATCAGCTTCCGAACCAAACAGACCCACACTGGAAACCAGATGCCACTTGATGGACTTATACCGGACTCCAAGCACACAACAAGAGGATACGGAATGCCAATTGCTGGGCTTACATCCATCTCCTACACACACAAGAACAAACAAGCAACAAGTTACTAAGGAGTCGGGAACTCGAGCCTAGCAACTGTCAAGCAAACACACACATAAAGAAAAAGGGTTGCCCGGAGAGACCTCGCACGGTCTCCTGCCTACGTACCTCATCTGGTATGAGGATCAGGGCGACGTAGTTCCCCTGAACGGGAAAGAAATTCTAACCAGATACAAAGGGAGACACACTACTAGGGAGCTGGACTCGAGCCTAAATGTTATCATGCATCATTGCCTTATGTTATGGTTTCTATCTACTTGCACAACAGCAAGCTAATCCTAACCAGGAAAAAGCAAAGCATGCAAGCATACACAAAGCAAATCAAACATTCACAGTTAGCACACACTATATACAGACAGAGGTGGGCTCAATCAAGGGTTAAGTTGCAAAAGCAACACAACTGTGTCAGGGTGATGTTAGCTCTTAACCCTGACATTGAGAGTCAGGGTGAAGCCAGATGAAAGGTGAGTGAGGGGTGTGCCTCACAGCTCTTATCCCTGGCCAGGGAGAGCTTCAGACAAAGGAGTGTGGGTTCAGAAAGTGGGAACCCTTCTACACTCATGACTCTGACTCAACTGTACAACTGTACATGGATCTTGGGTTAATATCCCAATGCATCAACACAGTGGTGTGAGCAGAGGGACGACTCAACAAGAATAGCAGGAGGTGGACTACACACCTCTTGTGTCTGCCAATTGCCTTAATCAAGGTCTTTTCCTGCTTGGGGACAAAAATAAACAATCACAAACATTGCCTCTTAAGGAGGACTTCAGACAGTTGCCTGGCCAAGTAACAGGCCAGGTCTTCCAGACTACATGGAGAAAAGAAATTCTACCTCAATTGGTTTATACAACCAAGCAGCAGCACAACAAGTTCTCAAAGAACTACTAGCAACTAATGTACCTGAAATCAATCAAATACAATCAGTATACCAAGCACAAAGTCAAAACAGACAAGATAAGAATCAACAGACAATGTATAATCAGACAATGCACTATGCCAAGCACAATCAACTCAAGTGAGCCAAGCATCCTACAAAATAAACCAAGTTAGTTCATAACAAGCATATAAACCAAACTCAATCAACTTGAATTAATCTCCTTAAAGCATTTGCTTCTTCAACCTGAAAATCACATTCAAACATGAGAAACAAGACCACTAGGCCAAGCCTAGGGTCCAAAGGAGATGAAAAATTTAAAACAGCGAGTGAAACTTAACAAGAATCAAGATAAATCACTCCGGAATAAGGTCCAATTGGTCTCACATCAAAACTATGCACCAAATTCATTTCATACACAAAACATGTCAAACTATGCATTTTGGAATCACATTGGAGCGAACAGAATGATCACAATCAAATCAATATCAAAACAGCTCAATAAATTCCACAAAAATTCAATCCTAAACAGAACACATTGAATGAGAAGCATATCAAATTTCATGCTATTTGGACAAGAGGAAGTAGGTCAATGAAATTCAGAAAGTTATGGTAAGCAAAAACAACTTTAAACAAGGTCACAACTCATGTAACAACTTCAAGCAAGTGTAAAACAGTGGAAACAAAAGAAAAATGAATGGGACCAAATCCAAAATTAATTTAAACATGTTAAGAACCACTCCACCAAGTTTCATCTTCATATGATAAGGAATGAGAATTTTACAAGTCATGTAAGTTGATCACTCAAGAAAAACCTAAAAATGACTAAACAGCAAACAAAAATACCAATCAAATGGAAAATGGATCAATGAAATCCACAAAAAATCATGGTTAAACCTAACATCCAGATGGAATCTCATGCACAAATCCAGGGCAAATGGCATTCAATAAGCATGGAAACAAAATTCAAGAAATGGACATAACATAGTGTGACATACATTGTCACACTCAACTTGATCACACCATATCTATCAATCCAGAAACTCAAAATTATCAAACTATACATCAAAATCACCAGGAAAGAGTCAAGAATGCGCATATAAAATTTCAAGCATTTTGGATAAGGCATCATTATTTTATGAATGAAATGGTGAAACATATGTACATAGCATACATGATCAAAGGCATTAGACAAAATCAAAAATCAACCAGGCACAACTTTGACTATCATACCTAAAAAAAACTAGAGAGAACTTGGAGATGAACACAAAAATCCTCACTCAAATTGGATCATCCATGAACACTTTATGATTTTTTGAAGTTTGATCTAAAAATGAAATAAACATTTAAACAATTAAAATGAATTAAAGACTGCAATGGCATTTTTGTAATTATTGAGCGCTAGCATTGAAACGCAGCGTTTCATTAAACGCCGTGGCGCGCTCTGACTAGCTGGAACCCGCGGGAAACAAGAATTTGAAAGTGAAAGCCAGGCAAACGGATCAAACAGCCTTTGGACGCGTTCTTGAACATTCATCCACATTCATAATTTCCAGAAATCAACATGAACAAAATCTCAACCAAATTCAACAATCCTTATACCGTTGGAAAGATCTCACAAAGAACAACACGAATCCGGCCTTAACTAATCCTAATTCATGCTAACCAACTCGAATCGATCAAAAGAACATTCACACTTCAAACTTCAATTCCAGATTTCTCAACCAATACTCAACGAAAACGCACGATTCAAGTTTCATTCTACTCTACGAACTTAGATCTACACAAACCATATCATGATTTTGAGAATTAGCTCGATCGAATTCTAACCTTTTGGATGATGCAGGTCCTGGTCCGCGCGTTTCAAGGTCCAAAAGATGAAAACAGATGTTGATTGAAGCTTAGGAAGGTGATTGAAAGAGGTTTTGTAGCTCCAGCATGCTCCAGTTCCAAAATCCTTCAAGATGCCATGGATGATCTTGATGATAACAGTTCCAATTCCTCAATGCTTTGGCCACGATTTTGTGAAACAGTTCCTCAAGAATACCTGTAGAGAAGGATCAACACAAGAACAAGCACAATAGATGATGAATTCGATGGAAAATGTGGAAAAAAGTTTGAAAAAGTTTGAAGAAAATTGAGAGAATTTGATGAGTTTTCTGTTAGATCTGAGAAATGAGATTGTGATTATCATTTTCTGTTATGATTATCATCTTATACCATGTCTTAATCCAAGTGTTAATCACAATTAGGCAAATTGGAAGTGAATTAGCAAAATGAGGTTTATGCATAATTGGCCAAAATGCCCTTTTCACAATGTAGCCAAGGCAACAGTACAAAACCAGTTCAAGCAAGTCATATTTGATGTTTATGATGTGTTGGAAAAGGTTTTGTATGCAAATGCCTTGTATTTTGAAAATTCACTATTTTTCCCACCAATTTTTAAAATGAACACTTGAAAAATGACCTTTTGCTATGATGATTTTTGATGAAATGTGATGATGCATCATGATAGTACACATCAAATGTGGTTTTCTCAAAGAAAGATCACCCAATTTGGCCTTTCCATTCAAAAGTTATGGCCTTTTGAATTTCAACATTTCCTGAAAATGATTTGATCATAACTTGCCAACCACACATGAGAAATGAGTGTTCTTGGACTTTTTGGAAAGGTGAGAGCAAGATCTATAACTTTCATGTTGAACAAATTTTCATTTGAAGCATCTTTGGACACGTAATTTTGAGGAGAAAAACTTTCCATTTTTGGCAGTTTCCAATTACAAGTCACTTTCTATTTTTGGAAACTTTCCATCTGACTTTATTTTCTTCATTCTTGATGTTTGAAATGTCAAATGAAACTCGTTTAGACATGAATGAAGTGTCTCTAACTCTCTCCCACCTCCAAGTCCATCAATTCAGGCACAGTTGACCACAGTTGACTTTTTTGACTGACAGATGAATTTGGCTATGCACTGATCAAGTTGAGCTTCAAACTCTTGATGAAATGGCTCAACCATGTAACCCTAGCTTCCATAAGCTCAATATAATCATGTGATGACCCCCATATCCATTGAAAACCCCATCTCCTTGCCAAGCCCTAATTGGCACAATGCAGATGATTCAACTGATTAGGGTTGACCAGTGGTCAAAACCCTAATCCCAAGGTATCTGATCAATCTCTTGGATGATATCAAGACCATGATGATGATGATGTATCATTGCAACCAAGATGAAGCTCAACCCCCTTGAGAATCAAGAAACCCTAATTTGTACCACACATCCTCAGATGATTAATGATCAATTCAATCAATGAAACCCTCAGGCTTGCGTACATCAACCTTTTATCTTCTAACCAAGACTTAGGAGGATGACTTGCTCAATGTAGCCACATGATATGCAACATACTAATGACTAATGACCTAAGAAATGCAATGCAATATGTCAAGCTAGTCCCAAGAGAGGAGGGCAAATTTTGAGGTGTTACAATAGGCCCATGTAATCATCTCTTCAAGTTGAAAAACAAGTACAAACATTGTTGAAGTCACATTGGTAAGCCATGCAATTGTGTATGAAAGTTTCAAGTTCAATTGTGCCAAATGGTCATCTAAGTTCAAGCCATGCGTAAGTCACTCATACTTTGTCCAAATGGGATGAATTTGGACTTTTTGTGAAGGTTAAATCAAGAGGAACAACTTTCATGTTGAACACTTTTTCATTTGAATCTTGGATTATGATGAATTTTTAGGTGGAAGTTGGGAAAATCAAACATGTCAAAAAAAATTCTAAGTGTCAAGCCATATGTTCACTTATTCCACCTTGGCTAACTTTTTATGTGAGCTTCAAATGAGAAAAGTTCCTTTATCAAAGTTGTATCTGTCTCAAATTAATTAAAAATGGTCACAAATTTTACCTAATTTGGATTTAATAAGATGGAGTTATGCATTTTTGAAGTTGAGGAAAATCACTTGTTCAATGACATTGGTACAAAATGACCTATAATGTATCCTCATATCACATGCATATAAAAGTTGAATTTGCTCTTCCTCCAAACATAAAAGTTGAATTAGACATCTTTAATTTGATTGTTAAACTTGGAAATATTTCATCTCATAAAAATTGAGCAAGTTATGGCATTGGGAAGTTGACATCCAAATTAGGGTTTAAACAAAATGACCTATACTTTTTCACCATAAAAAATGACTTTCCAAGCAAAAATAGATCTAGAACTCAACATGAAAGTTGTTTGGAATGTCATTTAGAGTAACTTGTATCTTGGAATCATTTTCATATGACATAAATTGTAGGAGATAGGCTCTAGGGAACCCCAATTTTGATCAGATGAATTCCTTTGGTCAACCATCATGAACCAACTTGATAGATTGCCATTCTATTGACTTTTGGGACTCATGGAGGATCATATATGCATAATATGATGGAATTTGAAGTATCCCTTGAAATATTTGATCAATTGATGAAGAAGCTTATTGAAGAAGTTACACAAGATACCCAGATGAATTAGGGTTTCCAAGGATAACCAATTCCAAACTCTTGATGATTTCTTGATCAAAATAACATGTGAAGATCATGGGGATTCATATATGATGCTTAGAGCCATATTAAAACAAATCTTGATTAAACTCCTGGCATTGAGGGTCTTAAACCCTAGATGTGAGCTTGATAGATCAAAGGTGAGCACATGTTGTACCTACAAAAGAGTTAGATTATACAAAGACATATTTTTGGTATTTTGGTTAGTAAAAATGATAAAATACAAAGTATGATACAATCACATGATGCTTGATGATCTCTCCCAATGCAAACCCAATGAATGAGGGGTAAGGAGGATGCAAAGATGTGACCGTAATGCCAATGCATATGATGAGGGATATTAGGGTAAAAATTGGGGTCTTACAGCTGCCTCTATTTAAGGACGTTCTAACTGAGGAGATGAAGGTTAAAATCTTCGCTTCGACTCAGTAGAATGGGCTTAAATAACAACATATAGAAACAAATTTTGGTCCCTAAGAGACCTCATGATGCATATGATATGAATGTTAAAATAATCTTTATGGAGAAATATTTCCACAAAGGAAAAGAATCCAGAGAGACTGAAGGTTCACAAGAGTATAATGCATTCCATAAGGAAAACTCACTAGGGAGATAAAGACTTTGGGGAAAAAGGGTTGTGTGTAGGCCAGGCTACGACTTAAGAACAACTGGGGGACTCGAGGGATTCCATGAAAAGTAAATCAATGGAAAGACTCAGTAGGGGAACAAGAGGAACAACTACTGGGGAAACGGGTAAATCAGAACAAAGCTGAAATACTCGAACAAAACAGGAAACATCGGTTTCACTAAGGACATGCGCACTCAAACTCAACTGGGGGGAAGAAGAGATCTTCAACACAGGAGGAGTAAAAATCTATTATCCATTACCGGTTACTAGGTAAGGAGATAACAAAAATCTGACAGGGAGGACATCCGTTACCGGTTAGGGTAAACATATCAAGGATGACTGGCTGAAGGCGACCAGAAGATGTATTCATTACCAGCTACTGGGTAAGAATAAACTTTTGGGGAAAGCCAAAAATAGGATTTAAAACTACCAGTTACTGGGCAGAAGACCAAAGAGAAAGAATATCTGTCACTGGTTAAAGTGAACATATCAAGGATAGACTCAAAAAGGAAATAAAATTCGGCACCGGTTAGGATGAACATATTAAGGATAGACTTTCCTAGGGAAATCTAGGGAGGATATCCTTCACCGGTTAAGATGAACATATCAAGGATAAACTGCCTGAAAAAGTAAGAATTACATCTATTGAATGCTGGATAAAATACCGAAAAGAGAATATCCATCATCGGTTAGGATGAACATATCAAGGATAGACTTAGAGGGGGAAATAGGAATTACATCTATCAGTTACTGGATAGAATACCAAAAATAGAGTATCCGTCATCGGTTAGGATGAACATATCAAGGATAAACTCTGCAAAGGGGATAAAAGCATGATTTACAACTATCGGTTATTGGGCAGAAGACCGCAAAAAGAAGGAAATCTGTCACCGGTTAGGCTAAACATATCAAGGATAAACTCTGCAAAAGGGATAAAAGCAGGATTTACAACTATCGATTACTGGGAAGAAGACTGTAAAGAGAAGGAAATCCGTCACTGATTAGGATGAACTCTCTGGAACAAAAATAAGGATTACAACTACCGGTTACTGGGTAGAATACCAAGAGGAGAGAATATATGTCACCGGTTAGGATGAACATATCAAGGATAAGCTCAAACAAGGGAAGAAAATATCCTCCATCGGTTAGGATGAACATATCAAGGATATACTTCCTGGGGGACGTAGAGACAAATCCGCTAGGGAAACAAGGTTACCTTGTTGGGTATTGGGCAAAAGTAACACACAGGAGAAGAATATTTCCAGTTATTGGGTACTAGGCTCTCAGGGGACCAAAAGCATCTATTAGGTAAGATCTAGAAAGAAAAGGTCAATTAAAGGACTCATCCCAATGAGGATATAACTTAGGGGAAATGGTTCAATCCAGATAATCAACTAGGGAGGAAACTGAAATAATGATCATCCACGAGGAAATAACTCAGTGGGGAAACATAAAGGTTAAAGTCTTTCTGCTTAATGGGCTAACACTCTATAATTGAAAGAGGAGAGACAAACCACATTTGCATGGGGAAAAAGTAAACCACCATAGCAGAGGATCAAAACGAACAATGAATCATAAAGTGCAACAATGCAATAATAAAATTATATGAATGTATATGTATATGTATATATGATGATTATGTTGACAAAACGATCACAAAGGATACAAGTGTCACTGATTTGAATCATCGATACAACCCATAGCCAATCCTCACGGGAGGAAAACAACTGCTGGAGAAAAACAAACAAACATCTTGAAGGCTCAATCCTGGCTGGGTAAAGCACAAGGAGAGGATTTGCTGAGGAAATTGCTATGAACTCTGCGGGGAATTTTAGGTCAACACCATATCAAATGGGAGACAACCCTGCAGGGGACAAATGCAATGTCTGCTCAAAATCAGGAGTAACTCTGACGATTTGCGAGGAATTAAAATTCTACCGAAGCTGTGCAAACTGTCGAAATAACACGCCTATAACTCAAGGGAGGCCAACAAACTCGGCTGGGGAAACCAACAGAACTCGGCTACTGAAATGCTGTCGGGGATGAAATAGGGATTACACCCACTGCTTGGGGAGAACTAATAATGCTCTGTATTTTAGGGCTTACCGCTTTTCAAACTGCTGTTGATATTCCTTTTAAATAATATCGATTGCTTAAAATAACTGCTTTTATATATTTAAGAAAATATGATTTTAATTTAAAATTTAATTTCAAAATGATCATAATAAAATTTAAATCTATTTGGATAAATTAAACAAGAGTAGAAATAATTGGATAAAAGGTTCAACTTTATTTAATGGAATGGTAGTCTGTAAATGACAAGACTCCATAGATCTTTACAAAAGTTGGAAAATGGTAATTTACATGGAAAAGGGCTATATTGAATACAATGATCACTAATTCTTCTACCAACTTTTGATGTCCACTGTGCTCTTGGTGTCAGTCGGAGATGATGAACCAGGATTGACCGATTTGCTTAAGAAAGTCTTCGAAACTGAAAATCAGCAGGATGTAGTTACTTGCCATAATCCCTAATTTTTGCATAAATTTACCCAGGGTGGGGTATTCAATTTATCGAGATGATTCTTTCTGTCTTTATGTCTCTAACTTTTGCTTGGATCGCCCTTTCGGGTTTCAATCCACCGAGACGCTCATTTTTGCCTAAGCCGCCCTTTCAGGTTTTCAACTTAGCGAGTTGTTCTTTTCTTTTTTTAGGCGAAGTATTTCTTGACTGCATCTGCATTCATAGGACGAGTGAACTCTTCACCATCCATAGTTGTAAAAATCAAAGCACCGCTTGAAAAGGCTCTCTTAACAACATACGGGCCTTCATAATTAGGAGTCTATTTTCCCCTAGAATCTGGCTCGGAAGATAGAATCTTCTTGAGCACAAGTTCGCCTTCTCTGAACACACGAGGTCTGACCTTCTTATCAAAAGCTTTCTTCATTCTCTGCTGATACAACTGACCATGGCACATGGCAGTCAATCTCTTCTCTTCTATCAAGTTCAGCTGGTCAAACCTGGTCTGGCACCATTTAGCCTCAGTCAACTTGACTTCCATCAAGACACGCAATGATGGGATCTCAACCTCTACTGGGAGCACAACTTCCATGCCATAAACAAGTGAGAAAAGAGTTTCTCCTGTTGAAGTGCGGATGGATGTACGATACCCATGGAAAGCAAATGGGAGCATCTCATGTCAATCCTTGTATTTACAACCATCTTCTGGACGATCTTCTTGATGTTCTTGTTTACAGCTTCAACAGCCCCATTCATCTTAGGTCTGTAGGGAGAAGAATTATGATGTGCAATCTTGAAGTCTTGGCAAAGAGCTTCCACCATATTATTATTCAAGTTAGATCCATTGTCAGTAATGATCTTACTTGGCACACCATAACGACATATAATATGATTCTTGATGAACCTTACAATATCTTGCTTGGTTACATTTGCATATGATGCCGCTTCAACCCACTTTGTAAAGTAATCAATAGCCACCAAAATTAAATGATGTCCATTCGAAGCTTTGGGCTCAATCATGCCAATCATATCGATTCCCCGCATGGAGAAGGGCCACGGGGAGGAAATGACGTTCAACAGTGTCGGAGGAACATGAATGTTATCTGCATAAATTTGACACTTGTGGCATTTCTTCACAAACTTGCAACAATCATGTTCCATTGGCAGCCAATGGTAACCTACTCGCAACATCTTCTTTTCCATAGCATGTCCATTGGAATGAGTACCAAAGGAACCTTCATGGACTCCAGTCATCAATAGGTCTGCTTCCTGTCTATCCATGCATCTGAGAAAAACCATATCAAAGTTTCTCTTGTAAAACACATCACCATTTAGGTAGAAGTTGCCAGGTAATCTCCTCAAAGTCTTCTTATCTTTCAAAGATGCCCCGGGCGGGTAAATCTGACTTTGGAGAAAACACTTGATATCATAATACCAAGACTTTTCATCTTTGGCTTCTTCAACAGCAAACACACGAGCTGGCCTATCAAGATGCATCACAATCAGATTGGGAACTTCATTCCAATACTTCACACAATCATTGAAGCCAACGTTGCAAGAGCATCTGCCATCCGATTTTCACCTCGAGGGATATGATGAAACTCAACTTTTGTAAAGAAAGTTGAAATCCTCCTCGCATAATCTCTATATGGTATCAAACCGGGTTGATTCATCTCCCATTCACCTTTGATTTGATTCACGACCAAAGTTGAATCTCCATAGACATCCAAATACTTAATTCTGAGATCAATGGCCTCTTCAAGCCCCATTATGCAAGCTTCATGCTCAGCCATATTGTTTGTACACTTGAAAGTCAATCTAGTTGTAAATGGAAAATGCGTGCCTTGAGGAGTAATGATTACTGCCCCAATGCCATTTCCATACTAATTAACAGCTCTATCAAATACCATGCCCTAACAAGAATCATGCTCTGGCCCTTTGTCGCATCACGCAAAAAACCGGCGGGAAAGCAAGAACAACAGAGCCGCCACCGTGCGTTATTTATCCCAAAAGAGGGAAAGGAAACGCTCAGAGTAAACCTGGAAAGAACATGGTCTCGCGACCAAAAAGAATGGGTTCGGGAGTCGGTTATACGAAGGGAAGGTATTAGCACCCCTACGCATCCGTAGTACTCTACGGGATCCACGCACAATAGAAAGGAAAATTGGTTGCTAAAACACTGCTCAAACTCACACACAAATACTGGCTTAAGGAGACACAAGAAACAAACAAGACGGAAACTAACTCGGCAGGATATCGCATCCTGGGCCTACTTAGTCTATCAGGCATAGACATCAGAGTCGAAGTAGTTCGGACTGGGGAAACGACACATGCTCGCTAGGATATCGCATCCTATGCATACGTATCTTCTCGGACGAGAGAAGAATCAGAGCATTCGTAGCTCGGCTGACACGCGCATAAACAAACAAAGGCAAAGGCAAACGTGGAGCCTGAATGCCAATCACTGGACTTACATCAGCATCCGAACCAAAACACACACAGAGAGGCAAACGTGGAGCCTGAATGCCAATCACTGGACTTACATCAGCATCCGAACCAAAACGCACGCACACTGGAACCTAACTGCCACTTGATGGACTTACATCAGCTTCCAAGCACACAACAAGACAAAACAAAGACACAGGCGCCCGGAGAGATCAGCTCATCTCCTGCCTACGTACCTCATCTGGTATGAGGATCAGGGCGACGTAGTTCCCCTACGGAGGGATAAAGGACCTGGCCTAACCAGATAACAGAGGGAGACACAACTAGGGAGACTACGACTCGAGCCTAGATGTTATCATGCAAATCATCCCTAAGTTAAGGTTTCTAGCTAACTGACACAGGGAGCCAGCCTATCCTAATCATGATTTGCACAGGAAGCAAGCCACACACACACTTAACTTGCACAGGAAGCAAGCCAAGCAAAACCTAACTTGCACAGGGAGCAAGTCTAAACTAACCCTAACTTGCACAGGAAGCAAGTCAAACAATCCTAACTTGCACAGGAAGCAAGTCAAACAATCCTACCAACACAGATAGCACACACTATACACAAGCAAGTGGCTCAAACAAGGGTTAGGTTTTAGTCGAGGGGTCATATCAACCTCAACAAACAAACCTCTGGAACTGGGTGAATGTGCTCTTAACCTTGCCATTGAGGGGCTAAGGTGAAGCAGATGAAAGGTGAGTGAAGATGAGACTTCACAGCTTCTATCCCTGGCCGGGGAGAGCTTAAGACAAGAATGTGTGGGTTCAAAAAGTGGGAACCCTTCTACACATTTAAAACTGACTCAACTGTACAATGGTACAAGATCTTGGGTTTTTATCTGTAATGCATCAACACAGTGGTGTGAGCAAAGCAGATGACACACTGAATAGCAGGGGATAGATTGCATATCCCTTGGGTTCTGCCAATTGCCTCTTCACTTAGGAGGTCTTTGACTCTATGCAAGGACAAAAGTAAACAGTCACAAACATTACCTCTTAAGGAGGACTTCAGACAGTTGCCTGGCCAAGTAACAAGCCAGGTCTTCCAGACTACATGAAGGTTAGAAATATACCTCAATGCAAATTGCTCATACAAGCAAAGCAAAGCAAAAGTTCACAAGGAACTAAGCAACTAAAAGCACCTGAAACAGTCAAGCAGATGTTAGTATGCAACTTCAACACAAAGCAAAAGAAACAGACATTAACAGTTGATCAGAAGCAAAGGAATGTGCAAGGCACAAGGCTTAAGGCATGTGAGCCAAGCCACCTACAAAACAAACAAGTTAGTCAATGATATTTAAGCAAGCTCAATCAAAAAGAATTGGTCTCATTGGTCATTTGTTGGTCAACCTGAAAACATGAGCTCAAAAGTGAGTAACAGGACCACTAGGACAAGCCTAGGGTCAAAAATGAATGAAAAAGTCAAAACAGCAAAGGGCAAGCATCCCAAATCATGTTCAAACAATTAAGAAACACAACCAATTGGGTTCGCATTCATATCAATCATCATCATCATTTCATGAGCAAATTAGGTCAAAGCATGGCATTTAGAAGCTCATAGAAGTCAACAGCAAGACTTGACTCAAAAGCAATCTTAAACATTTCCAAAAATCACCAAATAAATCATGGTCAATCACAATCCATAGCATGGTATGCATGTCAAATTTCATCTCATTTGGACAAGTGGAAGGCAGTCAATGAAAATCAGAAAGTCAAAGCAATTTTGAACATGCTCAAAGAAGTCAACCAAACATGCATCAATTTAGAAAAATCATAAGTCATAGATGGTGTATGATAAATGAATGGGACCAAAACCATGGCAAAGATTAGGATGTCTAGTTATCTCATGTAAAATTTCATGTCCATCTAATAAAGTATGAGAATTTCACAAATGAAATGGGAACATGTGTCACCAAAAGTCAACATATGACCAAGCAGGGGAGAAAATCTCAAACAATTAGGAAATGCCACAAATAATTCCAAGAAAATTCACATGTAAGCTAGACATACAAGAGTAGGTTCATGCAAAAAATCAAATCATTTGGAGGTCAAGAAGCATGGTAATGAAAATCATGAAGTTGGACATCAATGGTGTGACACAAATTGTCACACCCTAATTCAAAAAATCATAACTCACAAACCAGCAATGATAAATTCACAAACTCTACACCAAAATCACCATGAGTGTGTCTAGTTTAAGCACAAAAAATTTGGGAGCCATTGGATAAAGTATCACCATTTCACAAATGTTTTGGCAAAGTGTACAAAATATGAGCACATGTCACAAACCCTCATACAAATTAAAATCCACTGATCACAAAATTCTGGAAAAATTATGATAAAAAACTAGAGGTCATGATGAAGATGATGCAAAAATTCCCATGAGATTTGGATTTAAAATGAACAAGTTATGATTTTTGCAAGTTGAAGATCACAAATGAAATAAAAATGGAAAAATAACATGATTTAATGGGACATGGGGGCACGCTGTGGCATTTTTGTAATTATGGGAACCACTAAACAAAACGACGCCGTTTAGGGCCATGAAATGAAATAATTTGATTGGCTCTGGAAGCTACAGCCATGCGTACGTGAGGAAAACAGGAATTTCTGGGCGATGCATTCATGAAGTTAGGGTTTTTGCTACAGGAACCACATTCATCATCCCAAATCGAGTTTGACAAGAATTTTCCAGAAATCAAGATTGAGTACACATAAATGATCAGCAAGTAATGACAAACATGAATCCATCATTGGTTTTCACTAAAACAAGCTATAACTCACGAATCGAGCAAGAAAAGAATCCATCATCAAACTTCAAACCAACATATCTTTGGAAATACTCAATCATTTTTTAAACCACAACCACTGTTAAGCTCAGCATTAAGAGACCTATCCAAAGCATGTATTGATTAAACAAAATGAAGAGGTCGAAATTTTACCAAAATTGATGGACAGTTGTGATACAATGGTCTTTTGATGTTGTTGGCCTAAAACAGATGCTCCATAAGCCTTCCAATGATGGATGATGATTGATGTTTGGCTTGAAATGGCTTGGTGAGGTTGCAAACAAGTTCTGCCATTGATGATGCTTTGCAAAAACAGTGCTGCTAGATGCTGATACAGATGGTATTTGAAGGTTGCAACCAAATCCAAATGATGAGTAGATATTGTTTTAGGCAAAGCAGGGTTTGGTTCTTTGGCCAATGTTGACAGACTTTGAGAAATGCACAAAAATGAGTTTTTTAGAATGAGATGTTTTTTTGTGGTTCTTTGCTGCAACTAGGGTCTTCTATTGACAGAAAATGATGTTTGATCTGCTGTTTGATGTTGCTTTAGGCAAGGCCATGTCAAACTCTTTGGAAGTTTTTGGACAGATTTTGTAAAAATGCCAAAATGTGATTTTTTGGAGAATGGGTGAGCCAAGGTTTCTTGCTGTCAAATGTGGCTGCTAACCATGTTGCTTCTTGCAGAAAATGATCTCTAAAATCTCTGTTTTCAAAGTACAAGGCATGGTTCATGAAATGGTGGGATGGATTTGGTGGGAAATGTACTTTTCTTCCCATTTTCAAGCAACTAGGCATGGCTACATGTACTGCATAATTTTGACTTTGTAACATGACCAAAACCACATTTCTGAACATATTTGGTTAGTAGAATTGATTAGGAATGGTTAATTTGAAAAGTCAAAATTCCACTCACTTGAATTTAATTCATGCAAGTCCAAAAATGCCATTTTGATTGGTGAAGTTTTGGTACATGAAAGTTACATTTTTGGAAAGAGGGGATCAAATGTGACTTGTAGGAAAAAACCCCACCCAAATTGGCCAAATGGTTTGAGAGATATGGCCTTTTGAAGTTCAAGAATTTTTGAAAACGATTCGATCATAACTTGCCAACCATACATGGGAATTGAGAGTTCTTGGACTTTTTGGACATGGGAGAACAAGATCTTCAACTTTCATGTTGGGCAAAAATTCATTTGAAGCTTGTATCATGATGTAAGTTTGAGGATCAAGACTTTCCATTTTTGGTAAGTTTCAGTTACAGGTCCAGTTTCCATTTTTGGAAATTTCTGATTTGGCTTCAAATTCTTCCATGATGGTGTTTGACATGATATATGAAGACTATTTGGACATGAATAAGCTCTCTCAAACCAAATCCAACCATCAAAACCATAAAATCAACTACAGTTGACCAAGTTTGACTTTTAGGGTTTCTGACTGATTGTGCATTGACTGATGACTTCTGAACATTCAATCCTTGACCAAAACACTTCAAATGGGTCCCCAAGTCATGTGAACATGTTGGATCAACCCTAGGGCCTTGGCTCCTTGAAAATTGTGCTTGCTTGCTTGACTGACTGATCTCCTGACCAGTTTGACCTAATTTCTTGATTGGCTTGCACTTGAGGCAAAAAGGGCAATGCAATGCTATGCAATGGACCATGATATGCTATGACCTAATATGAAAATGTATGTACAATGATGGGTGCAAATTTGAGGTGCTACAGCTGCCCCTATTCAATCAGCTGGGAACCCGAATGGATGAGAGCAACGACTGTCAGACTTTCAGGGCAAACAGGGATTGAATACCAAGAACCGTAGAATTTGCACAATGCAGGGATCCACCAATGGAAACGTCCACTGGGATTTGATTTTTATTACTGGGTATATATTTTGGTTTTTGTTTTCAAAGGGTACGGCCATATCTAGACATCACAACGATGGGGAATGGGAACAAAAATCACAACTAGATGCCAACGGACAACTAGGAAAAACTCGACGTTTATCGGGACCAACGGAGAGGTAACCAGACGTTATTTGAATAACTGGAAGGGATACAACCATACGTCAATGGACGAAATGGGAAAAACTCAACGTTTACCAAGACCAACGGAGAGGTAACCAGACATTAGTGAATGACTGGAAGGGACACAACCATACGTCAACGGACGAAATGGGAAAAACTCAACGTTTACCAAGACCAACGGAGAGGTAACCAACTGGGGACGACCAGGAAAAACTCGACGTTTATCGAAACCAACGGAGAGGTAACCAGGCATTAATGAATGACTGGGAGGACTCGACCAGACATCAACGGATGAATGGGAGAAAACTCGACGTTTACAGACATCGGAAGATGATGTTTACAGACATCGAAAGATGATGTTTACAGACACCAAAAAGATCGACCAGACATTTACAGATGAGTGGGAATACTCGACGTTTACAGACATCGAAAGATGATGTTTACAGACACCAAAAAGATCGACCAGACATTTACAGATGAGTGGGAATACTCGACGTTTACAGACATCGAAAGATGATGTTTACAGACACCAAAAAGATCGACCAGACATTTACAGATGAATGGGAATACTCGACGTTTACAGACATCGAAAGATGATGTTTACAGACACCAAAAAGATCGACCAGACATTTACAGATGAATGGGAATACTCGACGTTTACAGACATCGAAAGATGATGTTTACAGACACCAAAAAGATCGACCAGACATTTACAGATGAATGGGAATAAGAGAAACACAACCATACGTCAACGGACGAATGGGAAAAACTCGTCGTTTATCGAAACCAACGGAGAGGTAAGTCCACATGGGGAATGACACAACTAGACATCATCGGATGACTAGGAAAAACTCGACGTTTATCGACACCAACGGAGAGGAGGAATTTTCACTAGGGAAGGGAGGCCGACGTTACGAACATCGAAAGATGATGTTTACAGACATCCAAAGAAAACCAGACACTTACGCATGATTGGGAATCACCGAAAGATGGTGTTTACCGACACCAAAAAAACAACACACGCGGGTGCTGACAGGATACTGACATTTACAGGATGACAGGGCAAGGCCGAACACTTGCAGGGGGTCTCACTGGGGAGAAGCAGGCTTTCCTTTCACCAACGGATGAGGGAATAAACCTCTTATGGGGATTATCAACACCAATTGTTGACTGGAGCAACTGTAGCAAATGCGTTGTACAGGTTGAACAAAAATCCGTCTCTGCAGGGAATACGGTCTAATGGGGTTTCGAACATATGAATGCATATGTTTGATTTTTCTATGGCGTAATGCTCCATTTATGAATAGGAATGCTACGCGATTTTTTGAGGATGCAATGATTACTACATGCAAAATGCAAATGAACCCTGGCTAGGGAGCCAAAATGATCAGATACTCTGACTCTGTGGGGAGACTTCTCTTGGGGAAATACTCTGCGGGGAACTCTGCTTGGGGAATGGCGAAGCGACTTCGCTGGGAGGAAAACTCAACCAATCTTCAGATAGGGTAAACCCTGCTTGGGAGAATGTCTGTTACTCCGCTAGGGATAACCCACGCGATCCATAGGTAGAATCGACTCAACTGGGGATGCAGATATCAGTCTACTACAGAAACTCGTCCAATCCACTGGTAGGATGAACTCTGCTGGAGAAATAAATGTTACTCCACTAGGGACGACCCAACCAATCCATATGTAGGAAAATCACTGCTGGAGATGTATTTCATGAGACCCGCTCCACTCGGGGATAACAATCGAAAGATTGACCAAAGAGTGCATGAGATATATTATCTATAGCCGTCAAAACGTAGATAATACACTCGCATGGAAGATTATCCATAACCGGGTTGCAGGTTGTTAAATGGATAAATCGACCGAAAAGAAAGGCATCGGTACCAGGACTAGGTATGCAAAGATGACCAATCAAAAGAGGATAAAGTTGCTTACTCGGAGCAAGTATCCAAAAAGAAGGGGAAGACCCAATGGTGACAATACTGCTTGATCAAGACAAGTATCCAGAGGGGAAAAGAATATCAACACCGCAAACCGGATACTGATAACTGCAAGGAGGGGATTACATCTACCGGTTTGTAGGCAGAAAACCACGGAAAAGTAGCCAGTCATCGATAGGATGAGCACAAAGGGTTAACTCCAACAAGGGGATGAAAGTGGGATTTTACAACTACCAACTAGTAGGTAGAAAACCACAAAGATAGGACTTATAACTACCAGTTCGTAGGTAGAGGCCATCAACCGATCTACCGAGAGACAGAGTGAGAAAAAGGATTTACAACTACCGGGTAGTGGGTAGAAGACCATAAAGAAAGGACCTACAGCTACCGGTTCGTAGGTAGAGGCCAACAAATTCCGCTGAGGATAAGATGAATGAGTGCCGGTTAGTGAGCGACTATTCATTTATGCCCCAGGGAAGTACAGGAGACAGCCAACTGGAAGTCAATTTAGGATTGATCCAAAAGGCAGACTGAAACAAGACTCTTCCTAATGAGGAAAGAACTCAATAGGGAAAACCCATCCCGTGTAGGGAGGGAACGGAAACAACCGTCATCCACGAGGATGTATCTCAGTGGGGAAATGGCAGGAAAGGATAGACACTTTCTGCTTAAGGGGTTGGCTCTACATGGAGAGATCGGACACACCCATATCTGCTAGGGGAGAATCTACCGGAGAGATCTGTATCACCAAATAGCAGGAGACAACCATCAACAGATACACGGCAACAGCTGCATCATGAGTATCCGAATGCTATGATTATGCATGTATGCATTATGCATGATGAATGTATGATGAATGCTGACAAACAGACATGCTCAACACGCAGGTCCGGGAATCAAACGTCTGGAGAGAAAACCAAAGCCAACAGAGAGCAAAGAAAATCCACTGGGGACTGGGATATCAGGGAACACTTATCCTGCAGGGGAGGAAGGCCACCAGAGGCTTCCGGAGGGATCGTCAGTCGCAACCGGAGAACAGAGTTCAACATACAGGCGGATGCGCCACAACAACTTGTGCTGGAAATCAGGGATACCGAGAAGCAACCAGATTTCTGATGAGAAATACAAAAGCATTGATAAAGCTCCTTATGCGAACAACTCCACTGGGAGATCTATCTGAGGGAATGTCGGATTACGGGGATGTCGATCCACCAGATACTGAATCTTCAAAGAAAAACACCCATGTTGGGGGAGAGAGGAAGACTGCTCTGCTGGAGAGGCGAAAGTTGAAGTCTTCAATAAACACTCTGCTAGGGGAGCTGCCCCACAATAATGTCCGAAACAGCAAACTTGCTGGGGATGCCCCACGATAGGGCTAACAGGGATTTGGAGGAAGAATATGTACTGCCGGGAACATGAAGATGAACAACTTCAAACGACACTGCATCGGGCAAATTCCTTGAGGAGAGACCATACGAGGTTCTGCAGGACAAAGATACAGTCATGCTCGGGATACGAACAATTGTCTTACCTGTTGGTAATCATACCACCCCCGGGAGAGCACTGTGGGTCTCCTAGGTATCCTTTCATCATTGTGAATGTTCACTTTGTTTAAGAACAATTTTTTTGAAAAATTTGTTTATTTTGAAAACAATGATACTTTATCAATTAAAACATGCAAAACATTTGTTGAATTGAAACAAATAAGAGTGCAAATAATTGGATAAAAGCTCAAATTGATGTGATGGAATGGTAGTCTGCAAGGGGCGAGACTCCATAGATCTGTACAAATTTGAAATCGGTGATATATATTGGAGAGGGCTACATTGAACATAATGACCTTTCCTCTACCATTCTGAATTTTCGATGTATTCAGAGCTTCAGTCGACGATGAATCGAGAATCCCTGACGGATGACAGATATAGAGCACAGTCTTGTCAAGATGCAGTTACTTGCCAAATCCCTAATTTTTACCTAGATTGCCCCAGTGTGAGGTGTTCAATCTAGCGGGATGCCAATTCCCTTTTTTTTTTCAATGTCTCTAACTTTTGCCTGGATCGCCCTTTCGGGTTTTCAATCCACCGAGACGCTTCTTTTTGCCTAAGTCGCCCTTTGGGGTGTTCAACTTAGCGAGCTCTTACTTTTTTTTTGTTTTGTTTTAGGCGAAGTATTTCTTGACTGCATCTGGAATTCACAGGACGAGTGAACTTCTTCATCCATTGATGTAAGTGTTAAAGCACTGCCTGAAAAGGCTCTCTTGACAACACATGGACTTTCATAGCTTGGGGTTCACTTGCCCCTGGAATCGGGCACGAAAGACAAGACTTTCCTGAGCACGAGGTCGCCTTCTTGGAACACACGAGGATTGACCTTCTTGTCGAATACTTTCATCACTCTCTGCTGATATAACTGACCATGACACATGGCAGTTGATCTCTTCTTTTCGATCGAATTCAGCATCAGCCAACTTGGGACTTTGAGGGTGCTATTTTTTTTGTTTCTTTCTTTCTTTTTCTTTCTTTGATTTGGATTTCTTTTGATTTTGCACCCTCTCTTTCTTTTTTTTCTTCTTTTTTTCTTTCTCTTTTTTTGATGCCCCAGTTAGCTGTTCTGCTGATTCTCGGGATGCAGCTGAGTGATCTTCTTTTCTTGCTCAAGAAGTCGGGAAATCTCGTCAGGAATCCCTTCAACATCATCTTCTTCCGCTTCGAATACAGGGAATTCAAAATTGGGAGATGACGTCTGATCATTACGTTCAATGGGTTTGAGAAACAACCTGCATAATGATTTAGAGATGAAAAGCTCTTTGAAAATCAAACAAGACAATCGTTATGCAGATGAGAAGATTGCTTTTATTCTTGTTTTTTAGGGTTTTTTGTGATCACCAATTTCATGCAAAAAGCGAAAAGGGAAAAACAAATGGAAAAACAAATGTTTAACATGAATTATTTGAATGAAAATATCATTGCACAAACTGTTGCCAACAATGTCATCACTTCTCCTTTTGGCATGGGAGAAGGGTTTTTAAACAAAGTGATTGTTACTCTGACTTATGAACAACTGTAGGAAAGCCCACAGTGACCCAATTGTGATAGATCCCACCGAGGATGACAACTGTCAGTATCCTTTGCATCAGCAGCTTCTGTTTTCTGAACAACCCTTCTGAAGAAAAAGTCGGCGCCAGCCCAGGACTTGCTATCTTCAAACTTGATTACTCCCAGAGACCCGCCGCCCATACCCGTCAACCCTCGGTGGTGGTATAGGCCTGAACAGCATTGTGTGTATCATTCGGGTGCTCCTGGTCATGATGTGGATAGTTGCTTTCAGTTGAAGAACGCGAAAAACCGGCGGGAAAGCAAGAACAACAGAGCCGCCACCGTGCGTTATTTATCCCAAAAGAGGGAAAGGAAACGCTCAGAGTAAACCTGGAAAGAACATGGTCTCGCGACCAAAAAGAATGGGTTCGGGAGTCGGTTATGCGAAGGGAAGGTATTAGCACCCCTACGCATCCGTAGTACTCTACGGGATCCACGCACAATAGAAAGGAAACTTGGTTGCTAAAACACTGCTCAAACTCACACACAAATACTGGCTGAAGGAGACACAAGAAACAAACAAGACGGAAACTGACTCGGCAGGATATCGCATCCTGGGCCTACTTAGTCTATCAGGCATAGACATCAGAGTCGAAGTAGTTCGGACTGGGGAAACGACACATGCTCGCTAGGATATCGCATCCTATGCATACGTATCTTCTCGGACGAGAGAAGAATCAGAGCATTCGTAGCTCGGCTGACACGCGCATAAACAAACAAAGGCAAAGGCAAACGTGGAGCCTGAATGCCAATCACTGGACTTACATCAGCATCCGAACCAAAACACACACAGAGAGGCAAACGTGGAGCCTGAATGCCAATCACTGGACTTACATCAGCATCCGAACCAAAACGCACGCACACTGGAACCTAACTGCCACTTGATGGACTTACATCAGCTTCCAAGCACACAACAAGACAAAACAAAGACACAGGCGCCCGGAGAGATCAGCTCATCTCCTGCCTACGTACCTCATCTGGTATGAGGATCAGGGCGACGTAGTTCCCCTACGGAGGGATAAAGGACCTGGCCTAACCAGATAACAGAGGGAGACACAACTAGGGAGACTACGACTCGAGCCTAGATGTTATCATGCAAATCATCCCTAAGTTAAGGTTTCTAGCTAACTGGCACAGGGAGCCAGCCTATCCTAATCATGACTTGCACAGGAAGCAAGCCACACACACACTTAACTTGCACAGGAAGCAAGCCAAGCAAAACCTAACTTGCACAGGGAGCAAGTCTAAACTAACCCTAACTTGCACAGGAAGCAAGTCAAACAATCCTAACTTGCACAGGAAGCAAGTCAAACAATCCTACCAACACAGATAGCACACACTATACACAAGCAAGTGGCTCAAACAAGGGTTAGGTTTTAGTCGAGGGGTCATATCAACCTCAACAAACAAACCTCTGGAACTGGGTGAATGTGCTCTTAACCTTGCCATTGAGGGGCTAAGGTGAAGCAGATGAAAGGTGAGTGAAGATGAGACTTCACAGCTTCTATCCCTGGCCGGGGAGAGCTTAAGACAAGAATGTGTGGGTTCAAAAAGTGGGAACCCTTCTACACATTTAAAACTGACTCAACTGTACAATGGTACAAGATCTTGGGTTTTTATCTGTAATGCATCAACACAGTGGTGTGAGCAAAGCAGATGACACACTGAATAGCAGGGGATAGATTGCATATCCCTTGGGTTCTGCCAATTGCCTCTTCACTTAGGAGGTCTTTGACTCTATGCAAGGACAAAAGTAAACAGTCACAAACATTGCCTCTTAAGGAGGACTTCAGACAGTTGCCTGGCCAAGTAACAAGCCAGGTCTTCCAGACTACATGAAGGTTAGAAATATACCTCAATGCAAATTGCTCATACAAGCAAAGCAAAGCAAAAGTTCACAAGGAACTAAGCAACTAAAAGCACCTGAAACAGTCAAGCAGATGTTAGTATGCAACTTCAACACAAAGCAAAAGAAACAGACATTAACAGTTGATCAGAAGCAAAGGAATGTGCAAGGCACAAGGCTTAAGGCATGTGAGCCAAGCCACCTACAAAACAAACAAGTTAGTCAATGATATTTAAGCAAGCTCAATCAAAAAGAATTGGTCTCATTGGTCATTTGTTGGTCAACCTGAAAACATGAGCTCAAAAGTGAGTAACAGGACCACTAGGACAAGCCTAGGGTCAAAAATGAATGAAAAAGTCAAAACAGCAAAGGGCAAGCATCCCAAATCATGTTCAAACAATTAAGAAACACAACCAATTGGGTTCGCATTCATATCAATCATCATCATCATTTCATGAGCAAATTAGGTCAAAGCATGGCATTTAGAAGCTCATAGAAGTCAACAGCAAGACTTGACTCAAAAGCAATCTTAAACATTTCCAAAAATCACCAAATAAATCATGGTCAATCACAATCCATAGCATGGTATGCATGTCAAATTTCATCTCATTTGGACAAGTGGAAGGCAGTCAATGAAAATCAGAAAGTCAAAGCAATTTTGAACATGCTCAAAGAAGTCAACCAAACATGCATCAATTTAGAAAAATCATAAGTCATAGATGGTGTATGATAAATGAATGGGACCAAAACCATGGCAAAGATTAGGATGTCTAGTTATCTCATGTAAAATTTCATGTCCATCTAATAAAGTATGAGAATTTCACAAATGAAATGGGAACATGTGTCACCAAAAGTCAACATATGACCAAGCAGGGGAGAAAATCTCAAACAATTAGGAAATGCCACAAATAATTCCAAGAAAATTCACATGTAAGCTAGACATACAAGAGTAGGTTCATGCAAAAAATCAAATCATTTGGAGGTCAAGAAGCATGGTAATGAAAATCATGAAGTTGGACATCAATGGTGTGACACAAATTGTCACACCCTAATTCAAAAAATCATAACTCACAAACCAGCAATGATAAATTCACAAACTCTACACCAAAATCACCATGAGTGTGTCTAGTTTAAGCACAAAAAATTTGGGAGCCATTGGATAAAGTATCACCATTTCACAAATGTTTTGGCAAAGTGTACAAAATATGAGCACATGTCACAAACCCTCATACAAATTAAAATCCACTGATCACAAAATTCTGGAAAAATTATGATAAAAAACTAGAGGTCATGATGAAGATGATGCAAAAATTCCCATGAGATTTGGATTTAAAATGAACAAGTTATGATTTTTGCAAGTTGAAGATCACAAATGAAATAAAAATGGAAAAATAACATGATTTAATGGGACATGGGGGCACGCTGTGGCATTTTTGTAATTATGGGAACCACTAAACAAAACGACGCCGTTTAGGGCCATGAAATGAAATAATTTGATTGGCTCTGGAAGCTACAGCCATGCGTACGTGAGGAAAACAGGAATTTCTGGGCGATGCATTCATGAAGTTAGGGTTTTTGCTACAGGAACCACATTCATCATCCCAAATCGAGTTTGACAAGAATTTTCCAGAAATCAAGATTGAGTACACATAAATGATCAGCAAGTAATGACAAACATGAATCCATCATTGGTTTTCACTAAAACAAGCTATAACTCACGAATCGAGCAAGAAAAGAATCCATCATCAAACTTCAAACCAACATATCTTTGGAAATACTCAATCATTTTTTAAACCACAACCACTGTTAAGCTCAGCATTAAGAGACCTATCCAAAGCATGTATTGATTAAACAAAATGAAGAGGTCGAAATTTTACCAAAATTGATGGACAGTTGTGATACAATGGTCTTTTGATGTTGTTGGCCTAAAACAGATGCTCCATAAGCCTTCCAATGATGGATGATGATTGATGTTTGGCTTGAAATGGCTTGGTGAGGTTGCAAACAAGTTCTGCCATTGATGATGCTTTGCAAAAACAGTGCTGCTAGATGCTGATACAGATGGTATTTGAAGGTTGCAACCAAATCCAAATGATGAGTAGATATTGTTTTAGGCAAAGCAGGGTTTGGTTCTTTGGCCAATGTTGACAGACTTTGAGAAATGCACAAAAATGAGTTTTTTAGAATGAGATGTTTTTTTGTGGTTCTTTGCTGCAACTAGGGTCTTCTATTGACAGAAAATGATGTTTGATCTGCTGTTTGATGTTGCTTTAGGCAAGGCCATGTCAAACTCTTTGGAAGTTTTTGGACAGATTTTGTAAAAATGCCAAAATGTGATTTTTTGGAGAATGGGTGAGCCAAGGTTTCTTGCTGTCAAATGTGGCTGCTAACCATGTTGCTTCTTGCAGAAAATGATCTCTAAAATCTCTGTTTTCAAAGTACAAGGCATGGTTCATGAAATGGTGGGATGGATTTGGTGGGAAATGTACTTTTCTTCCCATTTTCAAGCAACTAGGCATGGCTACATGTACTGCATAATTTTGACTTTGTAACATGACCAAAACCACATTTCTGAACATATTTGGTTAGTAGAATTGATTAGGAATGGTTAATTTGAAAAGTCAAAATTCCACTCACTTGAATTTAATTCATGCAAGTCCAAAAATGCCATTTTGATTGGTGAAGTTTTGGTACATGAAAGTTACATTTTTGGAAAGAGGGGATCAAATGTGACTTGTAGGAAAAAACCCCACCCAAATTGGCCAAATGGTTTGAGAGATATGGCCTTTTGAAGTTCAAGAATTTTTGAAAACGATTCGATCATAACTTGCCAACCATACATGGGAATTGAGAGTTCTTGGACTTTTTGGACATGGGAGAACAAGATCTTCAACTTTCATGTTGGGCAAAAATTCATTTGAAGCTTGTATCATGATGTAAGTTTGAGGATCAAGACTTTCCATTTTTGGTAAGTTTCAGTTACAGGTCCAGTTTCCATTTTTGGAAATTTCTGATTTGGCTTCAAATTCTTCCATGATGGTGTTTGACATGATATATGAAGACTATTTGGACATGAATAAGCTCTCTCAAACCAAATCCAACCATCAAAACCATAAAATCAACTACAGTTGACCAAGTTTGACTTTTAGGGTTTCTGACTGATTGTGCATTGACTGATGACTTCTGAACATTCAATCCTTGACCAAAACACTTCAAATGGGTCCCCAAGTCATGTGAACATGTTGGATCAACCCTAGGGCCTTGGCTCCTTGAAAATTGTGCTTGCTTGCTTGACTGACTGATCTCCTGACCAGTTTGACCTAATTTCTTGATTGGCTTGCACTTGAGGCAAAAAGGGCAATGCAATGCTATGCAATGGACCATGATATGCTATGACCTAATATGAAAATGTATGTACAATGATGGGTGCAAATTTGAGGTGCTACACCCTTCTGCAAGCAATGGATCGTCACAATCTTTCATTTTCAAGTACAAGATCTCTTCATCAGGAAAATCATATTGTACTGACTGGTAATCTTCAATCGGTTGGTGAGCCAAATGGTCAGCCAAGACACTACCTTTGATTGCTTTCTGAGATCGATATTCAATATCATACTCTGATGACAACATCTGCCAACGGGAAATCCTCCCATTTAAAGCAGGCTTCTAAAAAATATACTTGATTGGATCCATTTTGGATATCAACCAAGTGGAATGATTCAACATAATTGATGCAGACGCTTAGCAGCCCAAGCCATTGCACAACAATTCTTCTCAAGCATAGAATACCGAGTCTCATAATCGGTGAACTTCTTACTGAGGTAGTAAATAGGATATTATTTCTTTCCAGTCTCATCTTTCTGACCAAGAACACAACCCATACTCTCTTCATGCACAGTCAAATACATGATCAACGGTCTTCCTTCGATAGGCGGAGACAAAATTGGAGGCTCAATCAGATATTCTTTGATACTGTCAAAAGCTTTCTGGCAGTCTTCGATCCAATTACAAGACTGATCTTTCCGAAGAAGCTTGAATATAGGCGCACATGTGGCAGTCATGTGTGATATGAATCTAGAGATATAATTCAAGCGGCTGAGAAAACCTCTGACTTGCTTCTCAGTTTTGGGCGCATACATCTCTTGTATTGCTTTGACCTTGGCGGGATCAACTTCAATACCCTTCTCGTTGACAATAAAGCCCAACACCAAAAGTACATTTATTGAGATTCAAGCAGAGTTTGTACTTCCTCAAACGCTGGAATAGCTTCAACAAATGCTCAACATGTCCCTCTTCATCAATGGATTTGGCAATCATATCATCAACGTAGACTTCGATCTCTTTATACATCATATCGTGAAAAAGAGTAGTCATCGCTCTCTGGGAAGTTGCACCAGCAATCTTTAGACCGAAAGGCATCACTCTATGAAAAAATGTTCCCAAGGTGTAATGAATGTGGTCTTCTCCATATCCTCGGATGCCATCTTGATCTGATTATATCCGAAAAATCCATCCATAAACGAAAAGACTTTAAATTTAGCTGTACTTTCTACCTGTAACACCTCAAAATTTGCCCTCCTCTCTTGGGACTAGCTTAACATATTACGTTGAATTTCTTAGGTCATTAGGCATTGCATATTTGCATATCATATGGCTACATTGAGCAAGTCATCCTCCTAAGTCTTGATCAGAAGATAATAGGTTGATGTATGAAGGCCTAAGGGTTTCATTGATTGAATTAATCATTAATCATCTGAGGATGTGTGGTACAAATTAGGGTTTCTTGATTCTCAAGGAGGTTGAGCTTCATCTTGGTTGCAACGACACATCATCATCATCATGGTTTTGTCATCACCAAGAGCTTGATCAGATACCTTGAGATTAGGGTTTTGACCTCTGGTCAACCCTAATCATCTGTATTGGGCCAATCAGGGCTTGGCAAGGAGATGGGGTTTTCAATGGATATGGGGGTCATCATATGATTATTTTGAGCTTATGGAAGCTAGGGTTTCATCATTGAGCCATTTCACCAGAAGATTGAGGCTCAACTTGATCAGTGCATAGCCAGATTCATCTATCAGTCAGAAAAGTCAACTGTGGTCAACTGTGCTTGAATTCATGGATTTGGAGGTGGGAGAGGGTGAGAGACACTTCTTTCATGTCCAAACAAGTTTCATTTGACATTTCAAAGATCAAGAATGAAGAAAATAAAGTCAGATGAAAACTTTCCAAAAATAGAAAGTGACTTGTAATTGAAAACTGCCAAAAATGGAAAGTTTTTCTCCTCAAAATTACGTGTCCAAAAATGCTTCAAATGAAATTTTGTTCAACATGAAAGTTGTAGATCTTGCTCTCACCTTTCCAAAAAGTTCAAGAACATGAATTTCTCATGTATGGTTGGCAAATTATGATCAAATCATTTTCAGAAAATGTTGAAATTCAAAGTGGCATAACTTTTGAATGGAATGGCCAAATTGGGTGATCTTTCTTTGAGCAAACCACATTTGACATGTACTATCACATTGCATCATCACATTTCATTGAAAACCTTCACATAAAAAGGTCATTTTTCAAGTGAACCATTTAAAAATTGGTGGGGAAAAAAGGTCAATTTCAAAAATACAAGGCATTTGCATACCAAACCACTTCTAACACATCATAAACATCATTTTGGACTTGCTTGAATGGTTTTTACACTGTTACATTGGCTGCATTGTGAAAAGGGCATTTTTGCCAAAACACATGAAAATTGCACTTTGCTAATTCACTTGGATTTGCCTAATCTTGATTAGTAAGTTGATTAGCACATGGTATAAAGCATTAATCACAACAGAAAATGCATAATCACATTTCATTTCTCAGATCTAACAAACTTTTCATCCAAAATTCTCTCAAAATTCTTCAAACTTTTTCTCACTTTTTCCTTCGAATTCATCATTCTTTTTGCTTTCTTTTGTACTAATCATCATTTGCAGATGCTATAGAAGATCTGTTGAAGCCAAAACTTGGAAAAAACTGGAAAATCGTGGCTGTTGCATTTTGAGTTCTCACATGGCGTTTGAAGATTCAAGCTGATCCAGGAGGTTCTGAGCCAAAGCATCGATTCCATTCACCTTCCCTTGCATCAAGCAACATCTGTTTCAATACTTCAGGCCTCGAATCCATCAAATTCATCACTGTCTTCATTTGGAGGTTAGAATTCGATCTCAATAATTGCTCAAATCATGATATGGCTTGTGTAGATCGTTCATTGCTGAGTATTCTGAAACTTGAATCGTGCGAATCCATTAGGTTTTGAGCTAGATATGCTGATTTGAACATTTGAATGTAAAACTTAATTTGATCGATCCGAGAAGCATGAGTAGAATTAGGACAAATGCTTGTTAGATTCATGATGTATGTTGAACGCCGGTCATTTTGATATAAGGCATGATGATTTTCGTGATGATTTTTTCCTTGATGATTTCTGGAACGATGAACTCGTATGAACAGTCTCAAAAACGCGTCCAAAGGCTTGTTTGATCCGTTTGCCTGGCTTTCACTTTCAAATTCATGTTTCCCGCGGGTTCCAGCCAATCACGCGCTGCCACACACTTAAGTGAAACGCAGCGTTTCACTTAAGTGGCTGCATAATTACCAAATTGTCATTTCAACATTTAAAATCATTTCATTTCATTTTTCCTTTTCAATTTTTATTTCATTTTGATCATTCATCTTTAAAAATCCATAACTCTTTCAAAAATGATCCAAATTTGATGCAATTTTTTGTGCCATTCTCCTTGTGATGTGCTGGATTTTATGGTGATTTTTAATATTTTTGTGCACGTGTGGAAAAATTATTTGGCTAGGGAATGTTTGAATGTGTCCTTTTGTGCACCATGTTCACCATATTGATCATAAAATCTTGATGCTTCATTAGAAATTCATGAAATTGTTTGTGCATGTTCTAGACATCTTAAGGAGCATTTTGATATGTGGTTTGCAATTTTTGAGTTCCTGGTTGGTGAGATATGATTTTTGAATAGAGGTGTGACAATTTGTGTCACACCATTCATTGTGCAAATTCATGATTTTATTTGCCTTGCTTGTGGACCTTGGATTGAGCTGGATTTTTGCATGATTGAGCATATGGATGTTGAGAATACATGTGAATTTTTCTGGATTTATTGATGGCATTTCCTATTTGATTGGAATTTTATCCTCTGTTTGGTCATTTGTTGATTTTTTATGACACATGTTTGTATTTGCTTTGTGAAATTCTGGTCATTAATTGGATGGATGTGAAATTTGACATGTGTATTCTAGACATATTGTAGAGCATCTTGGCTTTGATTCCATTCATTTATCATGTTTTGCTTCTGTTTTATGATTGATGGAAGTTGATGCTTGTTTGATGCCTTATGTTGGCTTGCTTGAATTTGTGTTGAATTTCTGATTTTCATTGACCTACTTCCCTTGATCCAAATGAGCTGAAATTTGGTATGCTTGACATGTTATGGATCCTGTTTGATCATGATGTTTTTGAGGATTTATTGAAATGTTTTGGTATGGATTTGATTGTGATCATTCTGTTTGGTCCTTTGAGGTTGCGAATTGCATGTGTTGTGCCTTTTCCTTCATGAAATGATAATGATGAATGATTTGAATGTGGAATCACTTGGGTTGGTTTCTTGATCGTTTGATTGTGGTTTTGGTTAATTTTCACTTGCTGTTTTGAATTTTTCACCTCCTTTTGACCCTAGGCTTGTCCTAGTGGTCTTGGTTCTCATATTTGAGTTTGGCTTTTCAGGTTAAGAGGCAAATGCTTTAAGGAGATTAATGCAAGTTGATTGAGTTTGGTTGCTTGTTATGAACTAACTTGTTTGTTTTGTAGGGTGCTTAGCTCACTTGCTTTGGGCTTGTGCTTTGCACATGTGATTGATTGCATTGTCTGTTGGCTCTTATGCTGTTTGTTTTGACTTTGTGATTGGTATACTGATTGTATTTGATTGATTTCAGGTACATTAGTTGCTAATAGTTCTTTGAGAACTTGATGTGCTGCTGCTTGGTTGTATAAACCAATTGAGGTAGAATTTCTTGCCTCCATGTAGTCTGGAAGACCTGGCCTGTTACTTGGCCAGACACCTGTCTGAAGTTCTCCTTAAGAGGCGATGTTTGTGATTGTTTAACTTTGTCCCCAAGCAGGAAAAGACCTTGATTAAGGCAATTGGCAGACACAAGAGGTGTGTAGTCCACCTCCTGCTATTCTTGTTGAGTCGTCCCTCTGCTCACACCACTGTGTTGATGCATTGGGACATTAACCCAAGATCCATGTACAGTTGTACAGTTGAGTCAGAGTCATGAGTGTAGAAGGGTTCCCACTTTCTGAACCCACACTCCTTTGTCTGAAGCTCTCCCTGGCCAGGGATAAGAGCTGTGAGGCACACCCCTCACTTCCATTTCATCTGGCTTCACCCTGACTCTCAATGTCAGGGTTAAGAGTTAACACCACCCTGACACAGTTGTGTTGCTTTTGCAACTTAACCCTTGATTGAGCCCACATCTGTCTGTATATAGTGTGTGCTAACTGTGAATGTTTGATTTGTTTTGTTGATGCTGGCATGCTTTGCTTTTTCCTGGTTAGGATTAGCTTGCTGTTGTGCAAGTAGATAGAAACCATAACATAGGGCAATGATGCATGATAACATCTAGGCTCGAGTACAGTTCCCTAGTAGTGTGTCTCCCTTTGTATCTGGTTAGAATTTCTTTCCCGTTCAGGGGAACTACGTCGCCCTGATCCTCATACCAGATGAGGTACGTAGGCAGGAGACCGTGCAAGGTCTCTCCGGGCACTTTTTTCCTTTTTGTGTGTGTTTTCTTGTTAACCCTCTTGTGTGTCAGGATATGGATGTAAGCCCAGCGATTGGCTGTCCGTATCCTGAGTGTGTTTGTTTGGTTCGGAAGCCGATGTAAGTCCAGCGATTGGCGTTCGGGTTCCATGTTTGCCTTTTTGCGTGTGTTTTGTTTCGGCGTGCGTGAGCCGAACTACGGCAGCTCTGATTCTCGTTCCAGACGAGATACGTAGGCATAGGATGCGATGTCCTAGCGAGCCCTCTCCTCTTTTCCCCACCTGTGTTGTCTTCAGTGTGTGTGTGTGATGTTTGTTTTAGCAACCTTAACCTATCTTTTGAGCGTGGATCCCGTCGAGTACGACGGATGCGTAGGGGTGCTAATACCTTCCCTTCGCATAACCGACTCCCGATCCCATTCTCTTTGGTCGCGAGACCATGCTTTTCCCAGGTTTACTTCGAGCGTTTCCTTTCCCTCTTTGGGATAAATAACGCACGGTGGCGGCTCTGTGTTGTTTTGTTTTAGCCCGCCGGTTGTTTTTTGCGGATGCGACACTACCAACATATCAATGTGTGGCAGAGGGAAATCATCTTTCAGACTGACTTTATTCAAATCTCTATAGTCAACACACATGCGGACTTTTCCATCCTTCTTTGTAACAAGCACAATATTGGCCACCCATTGCGGATACTTAATAGTAACAAGGAAATCAACGTCAATATGCTTCTCCACTTCTTCTTTGATCTTCACTGACATATCAGGATGAGTCCTCTTCAACTTCTACTTAACTGGCAGGCATTCTGGCTTCAACGACAATCTATGCTCCACAATCTCAGAATCCAACCCAGGCATATCTTGATAGGACCAGGAAAACACATCTGAATATTCTCGGAGAAGATCAATCAACCCCTTCTTAACTTCTGGACACAGTCGAGACCCAATCTTGACTTCCTTCACATAATCTTCGGAAACCAAGTTGACCAACTCAATCTGCTCTTCGCATGGCTGAATGGCTTTTTCTTTGTTCTCAAGTAGACGATACAATTCATCAGATACTTATTCATCACTTCCTTCCTCAGCCTCAAACACAGGGAATTCAAAGTTTGGTGAAGGAGTAGGATCATTGTATTCAATGGGTTTAGAAACCAACCTGCATAGTGATTTGATATTTTGATTTTAGAGAAGTGATTTAGTGACCAAATATTATGAAGTTGGACAAATCATATTTTAATTATGCTTTTTTGTGATTACCATTTTCAGAAAAAGCAAAAAGTAAAAATAAACATCATAGATATGGATGAATAGAATTGAATTTTATTAATGATCAATTTTGAAAATGCCAACAATGTTCACTTCTCCCTTAGGCATAGGAGAAGGATTTTCAAAAACAATAAAAGCAATTACTTAGAGCGATGCATAATAACATGAACATCAACAACACTCCAATTGTTGCAAGCTTTTCCATGCGTCACAAAATTGGTGCAATCTTCATTTTCATCCCCCTCGATCACGTCAACTAAGTGTTGTTCATTACCATGAATGAAGCCTCCGCTACGGAAACTGGGTTGCACATCTTCAACTCTAATCTCATATGAACCTCGTTGGAATCCCAAACCAGCTTTGCTCTTGTTCTCAGTGACCTCTACCATCCGACCCCATTGATATGAAATACCGTCTTCAACAATCTTCTGAGCATCTTTGAAGGAGGACATGGGTGCCCCAATTCTCTTTTCTCCGGCAATAGATAGAGCTTGGAATGGAGTTCCAACCTCATCCTCAGCTTCTACATAAGAGAAAGACGATAAGTGGCTTACCAGCAAAGCCTTCTCCCCACCGATAATAACAAGCTTTCCATTCTTGATAAACTTCAATTTCTGGTGTAGCGTTGACGTCACTGCTCCTGCCTCATGTATCCATGGTCTTCCTAATAAGCACCTATAGGACGGGTGGATATCCATTACTTGGAAAGTAATTTGGAAATCACTCGGACCTATCTTCACAGGAAGGTCCACTTCACCAATCACAGTCTTGCGAGAACCATCAAATGCTTTAACGATCATGCCGCTATATCTCATCGGAGCTCCTTGATATGTCAATCTAGAAAGAGTTGATTTGGGAAGTACATTCACGGACGAACCAGTATCAACCAACACATTTGATAGAGCATCCTCCTTGTAGTTCATTGAAATATGCAACGCTAGATTGTGATTTCTACCCTCCTCAGGAAGTTCCTCATCACAAAAGCTCAAATCATGGCAGAAAGTGATGTTAGACATAATATGATCAAAATGATCAACCGTTACATCATGCTCAACATAAGCTTGCTCCAATACTTTTTGCAATGCTTCTTTGTGCGCTTCAAAATTCATAAGCAACACTGAAATCTTGGAAGGGGTTTGGAGAAACTGCTCCACCATATTAAACTCGCTCTTCTTAATCAACCGGAGTACCTCATCATCATCATTAGGCTTCAAACCGCTAGGTTCACGAGACTCACACTTTGGAGCGTTAATCAGATCAACTACATGCACTTCAACACTCTTACTGGCAGATACATCTTCTACATTCTTTAGGAACACATGCCCAAAAACACGACCACTACGGGTCACCTTTGTAACATCATCAATGCTCATAACAGAACTGGTCGTAGGTAATGGAACCTCTTAACCATTCTCTAACATAGTCGCATTATACTGGTACGGAACAACCTTATCGGATGCATACGAGACTGGACCCGCTAACCATATAACCAACGGCGATACCGATCTATTGTTGATACTGTTACCGCTACTGCTGTCAAATTGAATCACCACTCTCTCTGGATTCTTAAACACAGGAACTATAACATTCACATCGTCACCTAAGTGACGGGACTGAAGAATCTGGATCATACCTTCATCCATCAACCTCTGGATGTCTCTCTTCACAACCACACAACCTCGAGGATTAACACTACAGATTGCACAACCATCATGGTCATGCTCACAATCACTTACCAAACAGATATCCTTGTGCATCGTCACCAAGGACCTTCTAACGAAACGGACATCGTATACTTTGAACTCCCCAGGACAACCATCTACCGTGTTAACATAAGGGTTACCATGAGCATGTAGCGGGTTAGCTTTGACATTCGGCGCACGGTCCTCAAAGGACACCATCCCACTTTTAACCAACTTCTGGACTTCGTACTTCAGGGGGTAACAGTTCTCAATATCATGGCCAGGAGCCCCTTAGTGAAAGGCACATTGAAGCTCTGGCTTGTACCACCATGGAAGTGGTTCAGGAAATTGTGGAGGATTCCTCGGTTGCAAAAGGTTCTTGAGAACCAATGATGGATACAATTCAGCATAAGTCACAGGAATAGGGTCAAAAGAGACCTTCTTTCTCTCGAAATTTTGTTGTTGTTGTTGATTGTTGGTATTGTTATTGTTGTAGTTGTTTGTTCTTTGTTGTGGCTGTTGTTGACGTTGTTGTTGAACGTGCATTGATTGATTGTTTGAAAATACAGGAATAACAGACGCTACTTGATGATGGTGTTGACGGGGTTATGGATTCCTTTTAACATGAGGCCTCATCTGCCTTCCAACGGATACTGCATTATTCTCGCCTTCTTTCTTTCTGGCAAACCCATTGCCATACTTCTTGCTAGACGAAACCTCCTCTTTAGACAATCGTCCCTCTCAGACACCTTCTTCTAACCTAATCCCCATGTTTACCATTTCGGTAAAATCGCTGGGGGCACTGGAAATCGTACACTCAAAGTAAAATGAACTCATGGTCTTGAGAAAAATCTTGGTCATTTCCTTTTCTTCCAAAGGAGGGGTAATCTGAGCAACAATCTCTCTCCATCGCTGAGCGTATTCCTTAAACGTCTCTTTGTCCTTCTGAGACAATGACCTCAACTGGTCCCTATCCGGCGCCATATCCATATTATATTTGTACTACTTCATGAAAGCCTCACCCAAATCATTGAACATGCGGACACTCGCACTATCCAAACCCATGTACCACCTCAGAGCAGCACCAGTCAAACTGTCTTGAAAATAATGAATCAGTAACTGATCATTATCAGTTTGCGTCAACATCTTTCTAGCATACATGACAAGTGACTGAGTGGACATGTATTCCCCTTATACTTTTCAAAGTCATGGACTTTGAACTTCATCGGGATCTTGACATTAGGAACCAAGCAAAGTTCCGCAACACTTTTATCGAACAAATCTTTTCCCCTCAAGGTCTTCAACTCCTTTCGCAACTTGAGGAATTGATCTTTCATTTCATCCATTTTCTCATAAACATCAGGGCCTTCAGACGGCTCGGAATGATACATGGTATCCTTAACACGAGGCAGAATGTGAATAATCGGCGGTGGCACGGACATGACTGGGCTAGATGCCGGCATGGAGGCAAAAGTAGGCGTAAAACCTTTAGGCACAAAGTTGGGCAGCATTCCCCACGGGAATTCGCCATGCATGGCGG
This sequence comes from Lathyrus oleraceus, assembly GCF_024323335.1. Taxonomy (NCBI): domain Eukaryota; kingdom Viridiplantae; phylum Streptophyta; class Magnoliopsida; order Fabales; family Fabaceae; genus Lathyrus; species Lathyrus oleraceus. Next base: position 249,211,368 of record NC_066582.1, on the reverse strand, counting down.
GAGAGAAATGAGCGGCATGCATGGTTGAAGAAACAACCCCTGAAATGACAGTCCTCTGAGGAGGAGGAGTTGTAGGCGTTGGAGATGATTGACTTTGAGCATCTAGGACTGACTTCATCATGGCAGTCAGGCGGGCAATCTCGTCCTTCAAGTCTCTGTTCTCTTACTCTAGATGTTCCATGATCCTTGGATGATTGGCGCGAGTATTGTATTGATGATTCAGCTAGGCTGAAGCACATAAGAAGAACCAATAGGACATCTGGAGAAAGATAAACATGTATGCAAATGATGCATGAAATGCAATTCTTGTTTGTTTTTATTTTCTAGGAACACACTATTTAATTTGCAAATATGTAATAATAACAATTACACAATTTGATTGACCATAAAATCTCTTTTATTTATTTATATAATTTGGAAGGATTACACTGAGTACAATTTCAGAAACCAAAAATACAAAATACAAGAGAAAAGGAAACTAGTCATCCTAAGGATACCCTAACAATAGTGTCAGAAGATCTAGATGCAGGCGCATACTTCCTTCGGATGTGTTGGATCTCGGGCTCAAAAGAAGTCTTCATCTGAGTCTTTTCGAGGACAAGCTAATCAACAATATTCTTCCAAGCAACGGAAGGCTGAGGCATACTAGAGGAAGATGAAACCTCCGGCTCTCTTTGTCTCTTCATTACTCGGTCTTTAAGAAGCTTAATAAGTGCATCCTTATCCTTAGACTCAAGTTGTAACTCCTCATGCTTTCGACTCAAAGCATGGAAACATTCTTCCCACATATCCTTCTCTTGCTTCATCTTGGCGAGTGCGTCTTCCAACTCCTCTACATCTTGGTTAGGGAGAGTTGATGGCTCAGCCACAACCATAGACATAGGTCTCTCACAAGCAAAATACATCTTCAATTCTAAAGCTCTCTTCTTCACCCAAAGAGTGTAAGCTTCCAAAGCTACACAATTGCGCGGACCAAGCTCAAATCTTCCTTTCCTATGCACATTATGCCAAGCATGCACAATCTTATGCTTCAAATGTTGGAGATCTTTACCCTCTTGATAGAAAAGACCTTCTAACAAAGTGTTATTAGGTTTGTCTCTCAAGGGGAACCCAAGTTGACGACGAGGCAAAACAGGGTTCTAGTTGATTCCTCCTTGTGTTTCAATGAGAGGCACATTAGAGAATTCACCACAACTATCAATAATCTCCAAGCTACTCAATGAAGAATCATACCAAACTATATCATCATTAGTGAGAGACATAAGTCTCTCTGACCACTGTAGACATTATCTGTTCTCCACAAAAGAAGACGTCTGAGGCAAGTGCAAAATAAACGACTTGTACAGAAGAAGAACACAATATACAATCTTTTAACCATCTTTAGAATTCCTTAGATGTAAATAGAAGTACATATCACCTGTCGCAACCTGAAAAATGGAATGCGAAAAAAAACAACCGGCGAAGAAAGACAGGAGAGTCGCCACCGTGCGTTATTTATCCCAAAGGAGGGAAAGGAAACGCTCGAAGTAAACCTGGAAAAAGGAAAGGACAAGACAGGGTCTCGCAACCAAATCTTGGGTTCGGGAGTCAATTATGCGAAGGGAAGGTATTAGCACCCCTACGCATCCGTAGTACTCTACGGGATCCACTTTTGTAGTTCTTGTCTAAAGGGTGTGGGTTTATCTAATGTGTTATTTACTAAAAAAAAGGGGTCAAAAGAAAATGACTCGCACGAATGTCGCATCCACTGCATACGTATCTCATCTGAATATGAGAGTCAGAGTCTTCGTAGCTCGGCTACCTAGGGGTTAAGGGTAATTGTGCTCGCTAAGACATCGCGTCTTATGCCTACGTATCTCATCTAGAATGAGAATCAGAGCAAGCCGTAGTTCGGCTAACTACGGGGTTATGGATTGGGTTTTGGACGAACGACGTTACTACGCAATCTACCGGATGCTCGACCTTTGGAGACTTACTCGCCTGTAGTAGAAGGAGTTAACGTGTTCTTAGGAGAAGAAAAATCAATGAGCTGGTAGGGTTAGGGATGCTCATGCAAAAAGGAAGTCCTTGACGAAGGAACCGCGCTACCTGTGGGGATACGAACACATACAAAACAAACATGTATAAAGTAAACGTGCCAACAAGGCAATCAGAATAAATCTCCCAAATGGTATCCCACAAGCAAAGTGGAATATCCAGCGAGCTATCCCTGCAAAAGTCATGTGAGCCTTCACAAAAACTCAACAAAAGGGTTAGTGAAACACAATAAATATTAGGAGAAAACATGCTATGACAAACATAAGTCAGATTAGAGCAAAACAGAAAAAAGCAAATGCTACTGTCGCGATCGCTACTGTCTCGCCTAGCGAAGGCTTGGCGAAGCGTCACTGCGTGCTCGCCTAGCGAAGGTGCTAGCGAGCGCCTGCGGGTTTTGGATTTTTCATGGATAACAGTATGGTTTCAGAAACCTCAAACCCTGTGGCATACACTTCAGAAATTAAACGATTAAGCATTCAAGGCATTATTTATACATTCATACATAATTATGAACCCGTAGGCAAAAACCTAATGAAATTCATCCATCATACCTCAAACATTCAGAGTATTCAACTTCAAAGCACAAAGGTAATGGGAATAAGGGCAAACCTGATTGGAGAGATCGGTTGAAATCAAATGGCACGACTGGATTTGCAAACCAATGTTAGGGTTTTCTTGAGCTGAAAGTGTGTGAGTCAGAATGAACCTTTCAGAGTTGCCTGGTGGTTGCTGCAGATTAATTCTCACTCTCTCTGTCTAGGTTTCTCTCCAGGTTTTGTTTCAATGAAAACTCTAGTATTTATAGCCTAATATTGGTAGCTTAGTGGGCTTTTGAGAGAGGTCAAGTCTGAGATTTTTTTTTTTTCGTTTTTTTTTGCATAACACGTGGACAGCTCATGAACAAACCTTTGCTCCTTAAAGATTAACGTTTTGACTGACGAATAGACCCCTGTTGGAAGTAACTCAAGTCTTTCCCTTGTGTTGACTGATCATCTAAATAGAACCCACAAAGTGTCCTGGATGATGTTCAAGCTTCTTGGAGCTAATCCCGATTGACATGATGAAATGAAATGTATCTAATGTTAAATGACCTAAAAATGAATGCGTGAATAAGAAGGGCAAATTTTGGGGTGTTACAGCTGCCCCTATTCAGTCATCAGCTAACCCGAGCAGGATGAAAGCGAACAGCTTATCAGACAAACAGGGTGAGTTGTGATTGAATACAAAAGACAGACCGAAAATTTGCGCTCCGAGAACACCACAAAAATGCTGAAATACACCGCGCTGTTTATTTCTCTTTCGATCCTATGGCTGAATCTGAATCAGTCTTCTGACTTAATCTGGAGTTTCGATCCTCTGGCTGAATCTATACTCAATTTAGTCCTCTTGTTGGATGTTAATTTTGATCCTCAGGCTGGATACGGTTTCAATCTTCTGGCTAGATCTTCTTCGATCTTCTGGCTAGATCTTCTGGCTAGATCTTCTTCGATCTTCTGGCTAGATCTCCTTTGTTTCGATTCTCTGGCTGAATCTATTTTCTTTGATTCTCTGGCTGAATCTACTTCGATCTTCTGGCTAGATCTGAATTGTTTCGATTCTCTGGCTGAATCTATTTCTGGTCTTCGGGCTAGACCTGACTTCGATCTTCTGGCTAGATCTTCTTCGATCTTCTGGCTAGATCTCCTTTGTTTCGATTCTCTGACTGAATCTATTTTCTTTGATTTTCTGGCTGAATCTACTTCGATCTTCTGGCTAGATCTGAATTGTTTTGATTCTCTGGCTGAATCTATTTCCGGTCTTCGGGCTAGACCTGACTTCGATCTTCTGGCTAGATCTTCTTCGATCTTCTGGCTAGATCTGAATTGTTTCGATTCTCTGGCTGAATCTATTTCGATCTTCTGGCTAGATCTGAATTGTTTCGATTCTCTGGCTGAATCTATTTTCTTTGATTCTCTGGCTGAATCTATCTATTTTTCGGTCTTCGGGCTAGACCCGACTTTGATCTTCTGGCTAGATCTGGATTGTTTTGATGATAAATTCCCATCATCAGGATCTCGCATCTGGGGCATGCGCTGGTTGACCCTCTTTCGAAATCTACAGTCTTCATGTTAGATATGCAGCTTCGAGAATATCCCACTTTTGGGCTTCGTACATATTTTTCAGGCTAGAACATGTTATAACGACTCTTCGATTAGACTTTGTTTTTTAAATGCGATCTGTGGGCTGGATCCTCTTGTAGGTTGATTTTCTGTTGAGCTGTCAATCTATTCCTCCAGCTGGCTTGCTGGGGAAATAACGCTCGTAGTCGACTCTCTGGCTGAATCTTCGAAATGACCCTCAGGCTGGATCTCTGGAAAATGATTCTCAGGCTGAATCTTCGAAATGACCCTCATGCTGGATCATACACACTTGATTTTCTGGCTGAATCTCACGACTTTGGTTGTAAAGTAACTCTTCAGTCTGCTTTGAAGAACCTGTTTATCAGCTTATGCGTATGCTTGATATGATATGCATGCAAATGCCAATGTTATGCATGGTGCAAAAAGAAATCTGCTTGGGGAAGCAAATTCTGGTAGGGAATGGATCGCTGCATCAATCCTTGAATGCTCTATGGGGAATGATCCGTCTGCCGGGACCGGGGAGCCACCAAAAATAAATCGGCTTTTTTTGAAAAGCTGACCTTGCTGGGGGGGTATCAACTATGAGAACTTTGCTTGGCGAGGCTCTGTGAGGAGAGTCTGTGGGGAAAGCACTTCCTAGGGAAATATCGTAGGAATCGACCCTTGCTGGGGATATGAACTTGCTAATCGTCCTCAGGCTGGGGATTAAAACAAATCTATTAAAAAAATAAATCTGCTGGGGACGAGATGAACACTGGGAACACCACCCTCTTGTCTGTTGGGTATGCGACTGCTCCGCTGTTGCTGGGAAGATACAGTCTGGCACTGTCGACTCCACTGGGGATATATAGTCTGGATACTGTCAACTCTACTGGGGATATACAGTCTGGATACTGTCAACTCTACTGGGGAACCTGCTCTGCAGAGGAGAGGCTTTGTCAACCGCTTGGGGGTGAGGATTCATGACTTGGCATCCGGTTCCTGTGACCTGTAACCAAAAAATACACGTATGCCCCGGGGAATTACTCGGTTTGAATTCACCGTCCGGGATTAAGCACATTCAAAGCAATTTTGACTGTTTTCCTGCGCAAGTCATCTGCAAAAGCCACCATTACATTCAGATGCAATATGTTTCCTCAAGAATTCAGACATCTTTTGCAAACAAACTGATAAATGAAAAGTAAAGAGGCTTTTTAACTGAATTATTCGACTTTTGTTGGTTGAAAAATTTGTGCCAGGAATAGGCAAGTACATCAGGAAGCTGATCCCTGGAAAGAGGAGATCGCTATAAATTGAACAAGAGAAACTATCCTAATGGCAATGTGGAAACGGGGTCCCACCCAGTTTCGACTCTGCTATGGCTCGTATGTCCTCAAGACGCTCTGCTCATCTTGCTTTCTAAAGTGGATGAATAGTCGACCTTTTACCTTCGAAGATTGCCGGATTGAATGAAACGGTGATATAACACGGATGAACTCAGATCGCAGTTATTCGCTTATTCGCTAACTTTTGCGTGGACCGCCCTTTTGGGTTTTCAATCCACCGGGATACCCTTTTTTGCTTGAGCCGCCCTTTCGGGTTTTCGACTCACCGGGTGTACATTTTTTTTGATTTTTATATCCCTAATTTTTGCCCGAACCTCTTCATTCTTTTTTTTGGTTCGTCGGGATGCCCCTTTTTTGCCTGGACTATTCTTTTTACTGTCCAGCGGGTCTATTTTATGCGAAGTATTTTTTAACTGCGTCTGAGTTGATAGGGACGGGAAGTCTTCGCCATCCATGGTTGTTAGCATCAGAGCTCCGCCAGAGAAAACTCTTTTAACCACGTATGGACCCTCGTTGTTCGGTGTCCATTTGCCCCTGTGATCTGTGTTGGGAGGAAGAATTCTTTGGAGTACCAATTCACCGACTCGATACTCCTGAGGGCGCACTTTCTGATCAAACGCTCTCTTCGTCCGTCTCTGATATAGCTGGCCATGGCATATAGCTGCTAGTCTCTTTTCCTCAACTAGGCTTAGTTGATTGTATCGAGAACGGACCCATTCTGCTTCGTCCGGCTTCATTGTTGGTGCAGGGAAAAGTTATTCTGGCACAAAATGGCATATGAACCCCCTCCGGTGTGATCAACACTGCACCAACTCCGCGACCATTGACGTTGACCGCCCCATCAAACATCATAATCCATTTGGATTCAGGGTCAGGCCCCTCCTCCGGGAGTGGTTCCTCGCAATCTTTCGATTTGAGAAACATGATGTCCTCATCAGGAAAGTTGAACCTCATAGGTTGGTAATCATCAATCGGTTGCGCAACAAGATAGTCTGACAAGACACTTCCTTTGATGGATTTTTGTGAAGTGTATTGGATGTCATACTCTGTCAGCATCATTTGCCACCTAGCAACCCTGCTGGCTTTTCAAAAATATACTTGACTTGATCCATCTTTGATATCAATAGAGTCGTGTGAGTCAACATATACTGTCTTAGTCGGCGAGCAGCCCATGCCAAAGCGCGACAAGTTTTCTCGAGCAGTGAGTAGCTTTGTTCAAGGTCGGTAAACTTTTTGCTAAGGTAGTATATTGCATGCTCTTTTCGACCTAACTCATCATGCTGACCGAGCACACAACCCATTGACCTTTCTAACACAGTCAAGTACATGATCAATGGTCTTTTCCTCTCGGCCTGTAGACTGGCCCCGATCTTGATCTCTTTCTTGTCGTCTTCGGTACCAATGTTGATGGTCTCAACCACCTCCTGATAAGGTGTGATAGCTCGGTCCTCCTGTTTCAACAACCTGGCTAACTCCTCAGGCAATTCACAATCTTCCTCAACCCCTTCTTCGGCTTGATAGATAAGTTGTCAAAGTCATACTTGGCCATAACAGTGTCGTTAGCAGTGAGATCCGGGTGATCAGTTTTACGAGGTGTTTTTTGGAAAGAAAAACGAAAAAGAAACATGAAAAAGAAACATTGCCGTTTTTGTAAAAGTAAAAATAATTGAAAGAAAGAGAACACAAAATTGCTTGCAAAAGCTGTCATTTATTGATGATGAAAATAATTGCGAAATGTAACTAAATGGATGGCCCTACAGATGAGTCATTACACCTTGGTCAAAGTGTAAGACTTTGTTATGCATGTGATAAAAGGAAAACAATAAAAATTACTCCTTCAGTAGAGTAAACCGGACGACTTTTTCAGACGACCAATTGTCGAGCTTTTCTCCTGGGACACACGGGCGAATCCAGCTATCTAAGTCACAGTCGCTGTCAGCCTTGTCTTCATCTGCAGCATTGACGGTGTGGGGAGAAACCAAACCCCCGCTGGAGAAAGTACCGACTTCATTCTTCTGAGACCCCGGAGTATACCCCAATCCAAACTTGTCTTCTTTTATGATTGGCTCCACAAATTTGCCCCAGCCTTGGGCATTACCAGCCTTAACCACTTCAACAGCTTGCTTGTATGAAGAGATAGAAGTCCCGACCTTCTCAGACTCAGGTGAAAAGACAGTTTCGGGCGCGACCTCACTGATGTTTATGGCTTCGAAGCCTTGACACAGCATCTCATGCATCTCGCCATCCATCTCCACATACTTAAATGTAGACAGGTGGCTAACAAAAATATCCTCTTCACCACAGACGGTGACGATCTGACCTTCTAGTCCATATTTGAGCTTCTGGTGGAGAGTAGAAGTAACAACACCGGCATCATGAATCCAGGGTCGACCTAGCAGACAGCTATAGGCAGGCTGGATATCCATCATATAAAAGGTACTCTTGAATACCTGCGGTCAAATCTTAACTGGCAACTCAACTTTGCCACAAACAGCTCGCTTAGAGCCATCAAAAGCCCTTACAACTAAATTACTCGGCCTCAGGGTGGCGTCATCGCAATCCAACTTCGTTAAGGCTTTCTTTGGGAGAACATTCAGAGAAGAACCTGTATCAACCAAAACATGGGAAATCACCGTCCCTTTGCACTCCATTGTGATATGCAAGGCTTTATTGTGATTCCTGCCCTCAGATGTTAGGTCATAATCGATGAAACCTAGCGCATGGCTAGTGTGTACATTCGAAACTACCGACTCCAGTTGGTCAACAGTTATCTCTGAGGGAGCATAAGCAATATTCAGTACTTTCAACAAGGCTGCTCTGTGTGCCTCAGAGCACATCAATAGTGAGAGAATGGAGATCTTTGAGGGTGTCTGATTTAGCTGGTCGACTACCTTGTAGTCACTTTTCTTGATAATCCTCATAAACTCATCCACTTCCTTCTCGAATGCGGTCTTAGGAGGAGCTTCCTCGGTAGTAACCTCTTCGGTGGATACATGTTTTCCTTTAGCCTTGGCAGCTGCCTCAGCTTCAGCATTCGTGCGCAATGTTGATGGTGCAAATAAGCGTCCACTGCGAGTGAAGCCACCAATTCCTCCAACATTGTCTACAGCGGAGCTACCAATGTCAATGTCTTCTTCGTTAACTTTCTGCCCCCGGCAGTAGATATCAGCCCCATAGTGCCACGGGATAGCACTGTCTTTCTCATACGGAACAGGTCCTGGTACCGTGATGGTAACCGGACCAATCAAAGTCGGTTGAGGGTTGTCAGAGTAAATTGGTGCTGGACTTTCTGGGAAATATATTGTTGTCGGAGCGGGTCTCTCGGGAACATATATTTCTTCAGGAGTGAAATAAAACGTTACTGTCGACACATCATTCTTCACTGGACGAGTCTGATCGAACTGAAGACAACCTTCATCTATCAGTTGCTGAATACCCCTTCTCAAACTATCACATCCGTTCTCGGCGTCTTGACAATTTCTGCACTCTTCCCCACAGCCCGGGAAAATCCGTCCTCTCAAGAGTCGGTCTTTGACCACCGATAGTGAAGTCTTCACTTTAGTCACATCAGAAACCAAATTCAAAGTTTCCCCACTATCAACAGCATTAATCCTCTGCCCGCCGTGAGCTGGCATCAGGTTTTGGATAACATTAGGCACCGGAGAAAAATTGATGGCCTGGGCATCTCTCAAATCTTGTACCTTTAGCTGGAGAGCCTTGTAATTATCTGTAGTATGGCCAGGTGCGTTGGAGTGAAAAGCACATATGGCGTTGACATCATAACCTCTAGGCAGATTGTTGGGATCGACCAGTGGGGCCAGAGTTCTCAACGTAACCAGATTCATGTCAATCAGCTTGGGAAGTAATACAGAATAAGGCATTGGGATTGGCTTAATGACCCGGTCCGCCTGCCTTGGACGTTGTTGATAGGGTCTCTGCTGACCCGGATTACCTCCTTGTTGTTGATTGTTGTACCTGGGTTGCTGTTGCGGATGATACTGCGGTTGAGGAACAGGTGTTGGAATAGTGACTGCGGCCACTTGATCTTGATAATAATTAGGGCGTCCTCTGCCCCTGCCTCTGCCGGCATATACAACGCTCGTCTCACCTTCTCTTCTTCGCTGACCGTTACCAGCAAACGGTTTCTTCGGAACTGATGAGTTGGAAGCACTGTTGTCTTGAATTCGGCCCATCTTTAACAAACTCTCGATCCTTTCTCCAGCAATCACTATCTCTGCAAAGCTGGTTGACGGGCAAGCAGCCAATCTCTCGATATAATTGCCTTGAAGAGTGTTCATGAACATGTCCGCCATCTCCCTTTCAGATATAGTGGGTTGGACGGATGCAACAATCTGTCTCCAACGCTGAGCATATTCTCTAAAGGTTTCCTTGACAGTCTGAGACATTCCTTGCAACAAGGTCCGATTTGGAGCCATGTCCAAGTTGTATTGATATTGCTTGATAAAAGCCTCTGCCAAGTCTTTCCAGCTCTTGATGGTAGTACGAGACAAATGAGAATACCATTCACGAGAAGCTCCAGTTAAACTGTCTTCAAAATAGTACATCCACAACTTTTCATCTTCAGTGTGAGCTCCCAACCATCCCAGATAAGATTGGAGATGAGTGCGTGGGCAAGAAGCCCCGTTGTATTTCTCAAAAGTAGGGGGTTTGAACTTGTGAGGGATCCTTACACCCTAAACCAGACCAAGATTGGTGACATCAAAACCTAAGGAATTTTGAGACTCCAAAGATTTGAGCTTCTCAGCAAGCTCATCCATACGGCGAGTGGTCTCGAGGGCCTCGTCGTGCAAAGAAAATTGATCATACTGACAATCTTCAGTAACGGGGCGCCCGTTAATCCGAATCCCTTGATTCATATTGTACCTTCCGCCAATACCATTCCCAACATTTCCCATGTTGCCAACATTACCCGGGTTTCCATCAACATTTGCGTTACCCGCGTTTCCAGTGTTCACAGGGTTATCAACGTTCCCAGGGTTACCAGGGTTCCCAGGGTTACCAGGGTTCCCAGGGTTACCAGGGTTCCCCTCAGCACTTGGTATTTCCACCTCTGGATCGGGCCTCGGTTGCTCAACCAATTCCTTCAGCTTCGCCTGGCCTTCTGCCATACAAGTCATCAATGTCATGAACTGATTGATCCTTTCACGCATATCAGCCAGTTCTTTCTATATCTGGTCCATTGCTAGTCGTGGACGGTTTTCCTTTGTCGGGTACCTGTGAACTCGCTTGGGACCAATAACTGCCTGCAACAGGGAACAAACACTAGACACTGCGGTGACACCTACAAAACAAACAAGGGTTAGTATGTATGGTATGCAATGCACTGCTTATTCGATTTTAAGGCCCCCCTTAAAAAGGGAATACCCTGCAAATGAATAAGCATGAGATGTTGGATGCAAATATGCAGATGATGTTATGCAATGCAATGGCATGTCAATCAGAATTGCTGGATCCGCTTGAACATTTGTCAGGTTGCACTGCCTGGAGAGAAATTAAGAGGATCAAGCAAAGCACACCAAAACAAAGGTCATGGGATGGATCATGTCATCCTTAATATCAACCATCCATTTTTTGGTGAATTATGGTTTACACCTTATCAACACCCAAGTTTCATTGATATTAAGGATACCTGAACGGATCAACCATGAATCAAGGGTTTGTTGCAAGTCACGAGCATGGAGTTTAGGTTAAGAACCACCCAAAGGGAGTGTACTAAGGTTTAAACCTGCCAAACATGTTCTATAAAAGGTTCCCATAGTCATAATCCCATCTTTCGGATATTATCGGAGGAACGACTACTCGTATTCCAAAAATATTCCCAAGAGAGACTCTTATGGGTGTAGTATCGCGTAAGAATCGTATCAAATCTTACACTTGAACGACTTTCACACTACGTCCTACGAATAGGCCAAGATGGGTTTGGTAAACTAAGGTCCTTGGCTTCTAAGGTCTATATTGGAAAAAGTAATGTCTAACCACAACTTACTCGTGTGACATTATTGATCCCAACATGACCTCCACCAAGTGAATGGGCTTGCAAGTCAACTTGCTAAGGAATAACTCCACACAAGTCAACAAGAATATGCCATTCTCCTATCCTAAGTGCACTCGAGTTCGGGTATAGAACTCATCTCGCAAACAGAACCAGCAGATACGGCAGTCATATGTACACAATGCAATAAAGCAGGTAAATGCTGAAAGATAAATAATTGTACAAAAGAATAAACACCCAATAAATAAACAACCTACAAAAGCTAGGAGGGACTCGCTTAGGGAAACAGGGTCCCCAGCAGAGTCGTCAGCTGTCGCAACCTGAAAAATGGAATACGAAAAAAAACAACCGGCGAAGAAAGACAAGAGAGTCGCCACCGTGCGTTATTTATCCCAAAGGAGGGAAAGGAAACGCTCGAAGTAAACCTGGAAAAAGGAAAGGACAAGACAGGGTCTCGCAACCAAATCTTGGGTTCGGAAGTCGATTATGCGAAGGGAAGGTATTAGCACCCCTACACATCCGTAGTACTCTACGGGATCCACTTTTGTAGTTCTTGTCTAAAGGGTGTGGGTTTATCTAATGTGTTATTTACTAAAAAAAAGGGGTCAAAAGAAAATGACTCGCACGGATGTTGCATCCACTGCATACGTATCTCATATGAATATGAGAATTAGAGTCTTCGTAGCTCGGCTACCTAGGGGTTAAGGGTAATTGTGCTCACTAAGACATCGCGTCTTATGCCTACGTATCTTATTTGGAATGAGAATCAGAGCAAGCCGTAGTTCGGCTAACTACGGGGTTATGGATTGGATTTTGGACGAACGAAGTTACTACGCAATCTACCGGATGCTCGACCTTTGGAGACTTACTCGCCTGTAGTAGAAGGAGTTAACGTGTTCTTAGGAGAAGAAAAATCAATGAGTTGGTAGGGTTAGGGATGCTCATGCAAAAAGGCAGTCCTTGACGAAGGAACCGCACTACCTGTGGGGATACGAACACATACAAAACAAACATGTATAAAGTAAACATGCCAACAAGGCAATCAGAATAAATCTCCCAAATGGTATCCCACAAGCAAAGTAGAATATCCAGCGAGCTATCCCTGCAAAAGTCATGTGAGCCTTCACAAAAACTCAACAAAAGGGTTAGTGAAACACGATAAGGATTAGGAGAAAACATGCTATGACAAATGTAAGTCAGATTAGAGTAAAACAGAAAAAAGCAAATGCTACTGTCGCGATCGCTACTATCTCGCCTAGCGAAGGCTTGGTGAAGCGTCGATGCGTGCTCGCCTAGCGAAGGTGCTAGCGAGCGCCTGCGGGTTTTGGATTTTTCATGGATAACAGTATGGTTTCAGAAACCTCAAACCCTGTGGCATAAACTTCAGAAATTAAACGATTAAGCATTCAAGGCATTATTTATACATTCATACATAATTATGAACCCGTGGGCAAAAACCTAATGAAATTCATCCATCATACCTCAAACATTCAGAGTATTCAACTTCAAAGCACAAAGGTAATGGGAATAAGGGCAAACCTGATTAGAGAGATCGGTTGAAACCAAATGGCACGGCTGAATTTGCAAACCAATGTTAGGGTTTGCTTGAGCTGAAAGTGTGTGAGTCAGAATGAACCTTTCAGAGTTTCCTGGAGGTTGCCGCAGATTAATTCTCACTCTCTCTGTCTAGGTTTCTCTCCAGGTTTTGTCCAGAGTTTTGTTTCAATGAAAACTCTAGTATTTATAGCCTAATATTGGTAGCTTAGTGGGCTTTTGAGAGAGTTCCAAGTCTGAGATTTTTTCTTTTATTTATTTATTTTCGTTTTTTTTTTTTTTTTGCACAACACGTGGACAGCTCATGAACAAACCTTTGTTCCTTCAAGATTAACGTTTTGACTGACGAATAGACCCCTGTTGGAAGTAACTTAAGTCTTTCCCTTGTGTTGACTGATCATCTAAATAGAATCCACAAAGTGTCCTGGATGATGTTCAAGCTTCTTGGAGCTAATCCCGATTGACATGATGAAATGCAATGTATCTAATGTTAAATGACCTAAAAATGAATGCGTGAATAAGGAGGGAAAATTTTGGGGTGTTACATCATCCAACAAAGTAGGCACAAGATTCCCAATCAAGAAGATTCTGATGGTGTTAACATCAACAAAACCGTCAATGTTCGGGAACAAAGCTAAACCATAGATGAGCAATACAAAGATAGCTTCAAAAGCATCCACACTACCGGCTTGAGCAAAGGTAGTAACTTCCTTGACGAGGAACTCAGAAGTCAATCCAAACAATCCTCCTTTCTTCACCCAATGAGCCTTTATCTCAGACTTCTTCAAATGAAGAGCTTCAGCTATGATATGAGATCTGGGAATCTCCTCCAATCCATTAAAAGACACTTTGTCAAAAACAGGTATTCCCAGGAGATGGGTATACTCCTCTAACATAGGCACAAGCTGATAATCAAGAAAAGTGAAGTAATGGCAGAGAGGATCATAAAACTGAACCAACACACTCAGAAGTCCTTCAACCACATCAGCAGACAAGATAGACAGAAGCTTCCCATGACATTGCTTAAAATCCAAGAGATCTAATACAAAATATGATGGCTTCCTTAACTCTTTCAAATCTGGACATCTGAAACTGTACTTCTTAGTGTTCCTTCACCCATAATCCATGGTCTGGAAATATTTGCAAATAAGACCTCAGTTCCTTGAAAATAATTGATCACACACAAGGCAAACAAACAAAGGTCAAGGGATGAATCAAGTCATTGTCAAGATCAATCATCCATTTTGGTGGATTATGGTTTTCACCTTACCAACACCCAAGTTCCATTGATATTGATAAGACTTGATTGGATCAACAAATAATCAAGGGTTTGTTGTGAGTCACGAGCATGGAGTCTGGGTAAGAACCATCCTAAAGGAGTGTACTAAGGATAAAACCTGTAGATCATGTTCTAAAAAGTTCCCAGAGTCTTAATTCCATCTATCAGATATTACAGGTTAGGATGACTGACTCATCAACCCATAATACTCTCAAGAGAAACTCACCTGAGTGTAGTATCGCGTAACAACTGTTATCAAGTCTACACTTGAACAGTCTCCGCACTACGTCCAAAATGGGCTAAGATGGTTTAAATGTTCTACGGTCCTCAGCTTCTCGGACCCCAAATCAGAGAGAGTAATGCCTAACCACAAATAACTCGTGTGCCATTCATAACTCTAAAAGGGTCTCCATTGATTAGATAGGTCTTAAGCCAACTTGTTAAGGACTACTCCACACAAGTCGAACATGACTATACCATCTTCCTATCTTAATTGCACTCAAGTTCGGGTTATAACTTCTCTCACCACTCAAAGATCACCAAGCACAACAAACAAATTATATCACACAAATAAATATACACATATCAAATATACAATTATATACACACAAAAAGTAGGTTAAACCCACTGGAGACTACTCCCCGGCAGAGTCGCCACTTAATTTCTGTAGCGGTAAATTCATGACCATCAAGCTATGGATAAGTTAGACGTCAATTAAACCAGAGTCGCCACCACACTTTTATTGTTTCCAAGGGAAAAGGGAAAAGTACGAACAAAACCCAAAAATAAAAAGTTTTCAAATCAAAACTAATAAAATGCCAGAGATTTCAGGTAAGGGGGTTGGTTACACAAAGGGAAGATGTTAGCATCCAAAGTGTCCTAGGTACTCCTAGGGATCCCTTTCTTGTGTGCATGTGTATTTTGTACAAAATGATTTTTGAAATAAATAGAATGGAGGGATGAGAAAAGAATTCATTGATTATATTTTTTTGTTTGACAATACCTTCGGACTTGTGCCTACGTACCAACATAAAATGAGGGATCAAAACCTCGTAGTTCGTGGTAACAATTTCAAAGTGGTTGCATTGCTTTTAACAAAAAATTGGGTTTAACAAAGGCATAAAAGGCCTAAAAAGGTTTGAATGAGTGTTAGTTCTTTTTGTCTTTTGAAATTTTAAGTCAGGTATAGTTAGGTTCATTTACAAGTTTGATTAAGAAAAGATTTTTAAAAATGCAATGGCATAAGTCCAAAGTTTCTAGTTTGCAATATGGTCTAAGTTAAAAAATACAAGCAAAGAAGATTTTAAGAGGAGGGAGAGATTTGAAATTAAAGAAATAGGGAAGATATGAAGAGACTAATCCTAAGCAAAAATTAAAAGTTAAGAGTTGAAAAGATCTGACCAATGGGCTGCAATCCAATAGACAAGAATGTCATATAGAAACCCAAATTTCCCTTGGACTTTAAAATCAAGCAATATCAATACACAAATAGCAAGATGAATAGCCAGACATCAAATAAAGATAGCCATATCCAAGCTTAGTAATTTTATGATCTTTTTCACAAACTCCCATGTATTAGATGAACTCAAAGATAAGCACTAAGCACATGTTCAAAAATAACAGCTTCAACAAGATCATGTAGCAGATGAACTCAAATGGATCTTCAATACTTGCTTCAGATTAAGTTTCAAGCACTTGGTTTCATGAAAGTTGGAATTGGCCAAGTCCTTTTGCATAGGGAGTGTTGCCTAGTTCTAAATCAAATGTCTTAGATCAATCCAACAGTCCATACAAAATGTCTTTTAAGGTTTTTTTTATTATGTACATTAAGGTCAAAATACCACAAACACAAACAAGTATATACAATCACAATATAATCACAAGGTATGACTCAAGTGAGCAAAGTGAAAATGACATTACATTAAACAAGTTAAATGGTATGAATAATGGCAAATGAATAAAGACTTAAAATTAGAGTGCATAAAAGTAAATGGCTTAAAATTAAATGTTAGTTGTTAGTTGATTAGAAGTTAGTATTGCTTTAGCTTTATTTTGTTTAAGTCATTCTTTGGAGAACACTTAACCCACTATTCACAAGCATGAATCCTTGAACCAAGACATCTTCCAAATGAAGGAAAAAAGGCAAAGTTTCCACACAATACCATGAAAGAGGGGAGACTTACAATCTCACTTACTAGAATGATATGCCTTTTGTGTCAACAATTTAACATTATGTTAAGCAATCATAATTGGACTTATGTAGAAGTCACAACTATTTGAGGTCTTGCAATAGAAATTTTAGAGTTAATGCATGTTAGAGATATGTTATTATGAACCATACTCCTAAAACATACCACACTTAAAAGAATATGCAAAAGGGGTGGACCTAATCTCATCGACACTTATGTTGAGTTTGCAATCAATTAGCCTTAGGATATGGAGATATCATAGGTCCATGAAATGAATAAGAAGAGAATGGGATTGAGATAAAGAGGGAGGGGAAATGGAATCAACACAAATATGTCAAAGGAGGACTTTTATCAAATTAAAATCATTCATTTATTTTAGGAGATGAAATCTCCATTTCATCAATCCCCTAAATCCAATGATTTTAATTCAACAAAGTCAAATCAACATTGACCAAGGCCCAATAACACAATTCAAACTCAACAAGTCAATATCAAAAGCTCAACACAATTTATTTTGTATTTAAACAATTAAAATTAATTAAATAATATATTAAATTAAATTATGGTTTGTCAAAATCCTAAAACCTTATCAAAACACCAAATAAATGGCCATGAGATTTATCATAGGTCAAACAAGGTCAAAGGACCTTAGAGAAAAAATTTCATTAATTTTGGAAACTTAAAACTATTTTTAAACAATTAAAAATATTCATAAAAACAATTAAATCATGAAAAATATTAATAATGATCCAAAAAATTATTTTAATTCAGAAAATGAAAGAGAAATTTATTTAAATTTTTTTGGTGAAACTCTCATATTTTTTGGATCAATATTAAAATTAATATGAATTAATGAAAATAAACCAAATAAAATAAAAATTAGAAAACAGCAAAAAACGTGGACAACTTGATCTCCCTCATTAATTGAGGTGGCAGATCAAGTGGTCCTCAGCGCGCGTTCCATCAAGGAGATGAGTCAAAGCGCTGCATGGATGGTATTCAAAACTAATGCACGAGATTAAAACATTTCAAAATGATCTTGTGGTTCAGATGAGTGCCAACACACCGCCGAAGCCAAAACTCCGGTCTCCTTCTCCGATGAGCTTCACCGGACTGGTTCACTCACAACCATCACCAAAATTAAAAAGGACATGAATTTAAAGTAAAAATCCTTAGGAGCTCGAATCTTGCCTCAATTTTCCCTAACTCCAAGTATATTGAAAGATACAGGAAGTTGAATTTTGAGGATCATGATTTGAGTTACTTCGATTTGACCTCAAAACAACTCAATCATGTTGCCTACATTGGTAGAACTTTAGACAACCAAAGATCAAGAAGAATTAAGGAGAATTGAGTGAGAATCAAAGAGATGAAATTTTTTGGAAAATATCTTCAATGCAGGTCTGTATAGACTCGATCTTGCTTCCACTTCCTCTTGATCTTGCTCAGGACACTTGAAGTAATGGAAATGAATCATCAAAAGGTACATGACTCTTGGAGATTTGAATCTCAAAATAGTGAGAGCCAAAATCAATTTCCAAAGGAAATTCTCATGGTTATCCTTTGAATGAGAGGGTTTTGGAGATTGGGATTCAAAGCTGATGCGCAGGGTGCTTAATTCTGATCACAAGGGTCTCTATTTATAGCCATATGATTGCTAAATGCACACTTGAAATCAAAGTTCCAAAAATAACAATGTACATTGCATGGGTGCATGGGCGTGTGATAGGCCCATGTAATCATCTCTTCAGGTCCAAAAACAAGTACAAACATTGCTGAAGTCACATTGGTAAGCCATGCAATTATGTATTAAAGTTTCAAGTTCAATTGTGCCAAATGGTCATCTAAGTTCAAGCCATGCGCAAGTCACTCATACTTTGTCCAAATTGGATAAATTTGAACTTTTTGGAAAGGTTAGGTCAAGACGGACAAATTTCATGTTGAGCACTTTTTCATTTGAAGCTTGGGTCATGATAAATTTTAATGTGGAAGTTGGGAAAATCAAACATGTCAAAAAAAATTCGAAGTGTCAAGCCATATGTTTACTTATTCCACCTTGGCTAACTTTTTATGTGAGCTTCAAATGAGAAAAGTTCCTTCATTAAAGTTGTATCTCTCTCAAAGTAATTCAAAATGGTCACAAATTTGACCTATTTTGGATTTAATATGATCGATTTATGCCATTTTGAAGTTGAGGAAAATCACTTATTCAATGACATTGGTACAAAATGGCCTATAATGTATCCTCATACAACATGCATATAAAAGTTGAATTTGCTCTTACTCCAAACATAAAAGTCGAAGTATACATATTTAATTTGATTGTGCAACTTGGAAATATTTCATATCATAAAAATTGAGCAAGTTATCTCCTTGGGAAGTTGACCTCCAAATTAGGGTTTAGACAAAATGACCTATAATCTTTCACCATAAAAAATAACTTTCCAAGAAAAACTAGCTCTAGACCTCAATATGAAAGTTGTTTGGAATGTCATTTAGAGTAACTTTTATCTTGGAATAATTTTCACATGACAAATATTGTAGGAGATAGGGTCTAGGGAACCCCAGTTTTGATCAGATGAATTCCTTTGGTAAACCATCATGAACCAACTTGATAGATTTCCATTATATTGACTTTTAGGACTCATGGAGGATCATATATGCATAATATGATGGAATTTGAAGTATCCCTTGAAATATTTGATCAATTGATGAATAAGCTTATTGAAGAAGTTACACAAGATACCCAGATGAATTAGGATTTCCAAGGATAACCAATTCCAAACTCTTGATGATTTCTTGATCAAAATAACATGTGAAGATCATGAGGATTCAAATATGATGCTTAGATCCATATTAAAACAAATCTTGATTAAACTCCTGGCATTGAGGGTCTTAAACCCTAGATGTGAGCTTGATAGATCAAAGGTGAGCACACGCTCTACCTACAAAAGAGTTAGATTATATAAAAACATATTTTTGGTATTTTGGTTAGTAAAAATGATAAAATATAAAGTATGATACAATCACATGATGCTCGGTGATCTCTCCCAATGCAAACCCAATGAATGAGGGGTAAGGAGGATGCCAAGATGTGATCGTAATGCCAGTGCATATGATGAGATAACATGAGGGATCTTAGGGTCAAAATTGGGGTCTTACATGAAGGTATTCACATCGAAAAAGTTGGAAAAATGAGCATAACAGCAGCCTGACATGACCCGTGTCAGGAATACTGAAGGCCACTCTCAACCAAGAGAAGAGACAGTGGCCTGACACGGTCACCCGTGTCAGGCCTGCAGATTTAAAATTTGTTTGGAAAATTTGAATTTCGTGTGGGCATGTTACACTTTCCGCCCCAGCCCCCTCAGTGGGGCATTATGAGTTACCCTCCTTCTATCCTGTTCTAAAACATTGAGGTCAATGTTTAGTCAAGTGCGGGGGAGGTTTTCCTATGCTTTTTGCTTTTAGTTTTGTTTTATTTTATGTTATATTTGATTAGTTACCAATTTTTACCGTTCACATTTGGTTTATTTTTACTGTCGGGTATGATGTGCTGCATGTATTTCAGGTTCTTGGTATTATAATTGGATGACGTAATGATCAATAGCAGTAGTGGATGAAATGATCACTCCACTTACTATTTCTTGTTGTGAAGGATCTTCCCAGAAAGTCGATACTGCTCCAGAAAAGATCGGACGCAACTTCTAAAGCTCAACTAACGTAGGTTCCCTGTGCATTCCGAGTTGAGTAAGAAGTCGCACCATACTCGAAGTATTGTGGATGCTGTCAAGATTTACCTAACATGGTGAGTGCATAAAAAGCCAAACACATTTGTAATCATGAGCGATATTCAGGTATGTCTTTATCACTCTGACTTTGTGTAGGTTTTCTGGGAATTTCACTACATGTATACATACACTAAGACACGTTATTTGATTATATCCATGAGCCTTTCTAGCCATCCCATTAATGTTATCCTTTGTTAACCCCATTTGAGCATGTACCCTTTGTTTGTCTAACCACATAAATGTAACCCGCGACCCAAAACACTTCCTTACCCTGTTCGGAGTCAATGTGATGTCATTAAGTTGTGTTAAATTCTAAGTTTGGGGTAAACCCCATAAGTATCAAAAACCA
Source organism: Lathyrus oleraceus (assembly GCF_024323335.1). Classification (NCBI taxonomy): domain Eukaryota; kingdom Viridiplantae; phylum Streptophyta; class Magnoliopsida; order Fabales; family Fabaceae; genus Lathyrus; species Lathyrus oleraceus. Next base: position 249,190,710 of record NC_066582.1, on the reverse strand, counting down.
AGGTGAGTGCGAAAAAAATTAAGAAGAAGAAAAACGACCATCGAAAAATGAGAAAATGAAATGTAGTCGATGGTTCGAAAGAAGCGCTCACCGAAGGAAGAGCACTCAGTTGAAAGAAAAAAAGATAAAAAAACTGAGTAATTGAAAAAGAAAAGAAGTAAAATGAACAAACACAGTGAAAAGAATAATGACATTGGCTCTGAACCCAAAACCACTTGTTTCCCCTTTTGCTTGTATTTACCACATCATAACCCAAGTCCCGTTACAACCCGAAAGACCTCAAAAAGTGTGTGTTATGTGTAGTTAATATGAAAGGAGAAACTATTCAAACTTATGAGTTGATATTGCATATTTTGAATTGTTAGTGAAAACACTTTAACCCTGAGAGACTTGGTGAAAGTGTGATATAAGCTGACAGGTGAAGCGGTACCTCGTTGTGGAAGTTCGGTAGAAAACTCATTAGGAAAAGGAGGAACTATAAAAGAGAGAGTGAAGGCGTTGGTGAAAGATCTCAGGAGTATCATGGTAAGAATAAATTTTTTGGGAAGTGACACATTGTGTCGTATAGGACATTACTTGAGGACAAACAATGAGATAAGTTTGAAGTTATGATCGGTCACCATTTTCACTATATTTTCATTGCTTATCCGACAAGAAACCAAGGATTTTGAGACACTGTGTATGCATTATGGTATCTTTAAAGGTAATTCTCATTCCCATAATTTATTTAAGCAATTTTATTAATTGTTAGTTTTATTTTGTGTTTTCGAGATTTTACGCTTTGGTTTTCGTGTTTATGCCCTCCAGGTCCACGGAGAAGATCCAACGGACTCAATGCGAGAAAGTGGAAAGTTCTGGCGGTCGAAAAAAGAAGATTTCACAGTTCAGGAGGCCTGACACGACCACCCGTGTCACCTGACACGGGCCGTGTCAGGATGAAGGACAATAAATAAGAAGTAATACCCAAGACAGTGGCCTGACACGGTCGTACGTGTCAGCTGACACGGCCCGTGTCATCCTGACACGGCCAGTGTCAGCCCAAAATGCTAATTTTCTAGTTTTTGGGCTTTTTCGCCGGGCTTAAGCTGCAGGGACGTTTTGGATATTTCCACCTTATGCCAAGGGATTTTCACTATATTAGGAGAGTTTCTACAAGAGAAAATATCATCTTGGAAGGAGGAAAACACATAATTGTCAGACGATCAAGGATTACAAAAACCAAGGAATTCGGAGAGCGGAAGAGATTGAAGATCCAAGTCATCCAATTACTTGTAATGTGTAATTTTTATCTTGAATTTGTTTTGAACAATATGAGTAACTAAACCCCCTAAATGCTAGGGGGTGTCCCTGATTTAGAATTGTAATGAGTATGAGTTTACGATTGCATTTATAATATTTTTTACGGTAATCTTTTGATATGTTTAATGCTTTCTCTTTCGGACCAATAGAGATTGTTGTATTATTATCAATTAGGTTGGACCAACATTGGTAAGGTTTTCATAAGATTACTCTGCAGTAGATATCATCTAGGACTAGGGATACCCTGTATGAATCAGAGCATTCTTGATATAATAAAGCTTAACTTCACCCTAATTACCTAGGGACATAGAAATTAGGGTAGAATGATTAAAGGTTTTCTCACAAGGACTTGGGAGAAAATACCCTTGAGAACTGGTAGTAATTGATATTTGTTGATGCAACAGTAACTTAGAGTTGTTACAGGGACAAATCATACACCTTCCCTGACATTGTTCCTCTTACCTTGAAAATCCTTATTTTTCATTATTATTTTCCTTTGCCTTTATATTTATAATTTTGAATTAAAAAACCCCAATTCTATTTTTTGTTTAATTGAACAATGAATTGAACTCAATATTAACTTGCAGTCCTTGAGATCGACATTCGGAGAATTTCACCTTTATTACTATAACATGCAAAATAGTACACTTGCTATTTTTCCGATCAACAAGGCTCCGGGTCACTCTAGGTACAAACATTGCGTCTTCCCGCTATTGTATCACTCTGTCTCCACCACGCCGGAAACCGTTCTCGGCGGCGGCGGAGGTCGCCAATGAAACTGATTCTTCTCCCTCAACCTAAGCACGTTAACAGTTTTTTTCTCAAATTGCTAACACCTATTCAAATCAAGGCCAACCGTTTGAAGAAACCTAAGCCTCGTACTCTAAATAAAATGATAATCACACACCGATTCAATTCCAAAGTTTAGGGCAAACATTCCATAGCGAAGGCTACACGATTGTAACAAGATTGTCATGAAAGGGGAAAAGCATAAGTACCTCAGAAGTAAAGGCTTGTGAAGGTAGAGAAAAATAAGAAGGGGGGTGAATTGTTTTGAGAAAATAAAACTTTTTGGAATTTAGACACACGCAGAAACAAATAAATTCAACACATAATTTTATACTGGTTCGCTTGAAATTCAAAGATACTCCAGTCCACCCGGCCAAGGTGATTTTTCCTTCAAAAAGAACTTAATCCACTAATCTTGAAAGGTTACATGTGCAATCGTCTAAGAGAATAAATATCTCTTAGCCCTCTAAAGTTTACAGACTTCACAAGTCACTTGAGGAAATTTCTTAGCAATATAATATAATTACAGTAATGATTGTTGCTTCTAAAATAAGCAGAGATTACACAATATAAGAGTAAAGAATTATTTCACACGTTAGAGAAGTAGCTCGTGTGAGAGAATGAATAATGAATATAGTGGAAATATTGTATTCTCGTGTGTTTCAACTCTGTTCCTTGAACGGCGTTCCATCCTTTTTAAAGGAGGATGAGAAGATTGTTGAATGATGTTAAAGTCAGAGTCTTCCTTTTCAGACTCGTCACTGTCTTCTGAAGTTATTATTCCTTTTTCCCCAGAGTTGTTTTACTCTTCTAGTTAAAAGGGATAACTCTTCTTCATCGTCAGAGTCTTCCTTTTCAGAGTTGTCATTGTCTTCCTCTTCAGCTTGAAAGGCTTTGTTCCTTTCTGGTTTGCGTCTCTCAGATCTGGATTTCAGTGCTATAGATTTGTTCTTTCTTTGAGGCTCATCTTCCTCAAGCTCTATCCCGTGACTTCTGAGGGAGCTAACTAGTTCTTCAAGGCTGATGTTGTTCAGATCCTTTGACAGTTTTAATGCGGTGACCATGGGTCTCCACTTCTTTGGTAAGCTTTTGACGATCTTTTTGACATGATCTGTAGTTGTGTAGCCTTTGTCCAGAACCTTGAGTCCTGCAATTAAAGTTTGAAATCTAGAAAACATTACCTCTATAGCTTCATCGTCCTCCATCTTGAAAGCTTCGTACTTCTGAATTAGAGCCAGAGCCTCTGTCTTTTTGACTTGTGAATTTCCTTCGTGAGTCATCCTCAGGGAGTCAAGTATTTCTTTGGTTGTTTCCATGTTGGCGATCTTTTCATATTCATTGTAGGAAATGACATTCAGCAGTATTGTTCTGGCTTTGTGATGGTTTTTGAAGTCGCGCTTCTAATCATCTGTCATCTTGTTTCTGGCAATGGCAACGCCAGAGTCAGATCAGGGAAGTATGTAGCCAAATAGTAACTATGTCCCACATATCCGCATCGTAGCCTAGAAAGAAACTTTCGATTCTATCTTTCCAATAATCAAAATTTTCTCCATCAAAGATTGAAGGTTTAACATTGTAACTATCTCTTTCATTGGTATTGGCCATAGTGTTTTTCTCACGCTGGATCTCTCTACACTATTAAGTGTTTGATTAGAAAATCAATAACAAAATCGTAACTCTGATACCAATTGAAGGTAGAGAAAAACAAGAAAGGGGGGGGGGGGGTTGAATTGTTTTGAGAAAATAAAACTTTTTGGAATTTAGACACATGCAGAAACAAATAAATTCAACACAGAATTTTATACTGGTCCGTTTGAAATTCAAAGCTACTCCAGTCAACCTGACCAAGGTGATTTCGCCTTTAAAAAGGACTTAATCCACTAATCTTGAAAGATTACACGTGCAATCGTCTAAGAGAATAAAGATCTTTTAGCCCTCTCAAGTTTACAGACTTCACAAGTCACTTGAGGAAATTTATTTCTTAGCAATATAATATAATTATAGTAATGATTGTTGCTTCTGAAATAAGCAGAGATTACGCAATGTAAGAGTAAAGAATTATTTCACACCTTAGAGCAGCAACTTGTGTGAGAGAATGAATAATGAATATAGTGGAAGTATTGTATTCTCGTGTGTTTCAACTCTGTTCCTTGAGTGACGTTCCATCCTTTTTATAGGAGGATGAGAAGACCGTTGAATGATGTTAAACTTAGAATCCTGGGCAATGATGGATGATTAATGTCATTAATCTCTGTGTTCTCTCTAAAGCAATATTTTGGGCGTCATAAAATCCTTCATAAATTAGCTTCTTTCCATAAGCGAATTTCTTCAAGGTTAAACTTTCTGAATCAGAGGGTCCGAAAGTCAGAACCTTCATGCAACTCCAAAAGATGCTTGTTGCTAACTGCCTTCAGAGTTTCTCTTCACTTGATTTCATCAGAGCGTACGTCTTCAGATTCTGGAGTCATTCTTCCACTTCAGAGTGTCCGAGTCTTTTGTTTAGCTTGCGCCTGTGTTGATCAGAGTCAGAGCTTTTGCTTGCATATCTTCTAATTGGTATCTTAGAACTTGATTTTGTATCTTATGAGTGTTTATCTGACTGTTTTGATTAGAGTCGCATACTTACAAAAATTTCGTTAGGGTATCATTTTTGTTTTATCCTTTGTTATTATCGAAATCTTAGAGATTAACATCTTCAACTTCTAGCTCAGAAGCTACGCGACGTCTTCTATCTCTTCTTCGGCGACGTCTTCGACCTCTTCAGCGATGTCTGAGCAAGAAGGAGTGAGCGAAGAATGTTCTGTGATTCTAAATTCCGCCGAGTCTTTGATCCTCGCCAATTTCGGATGCGTGATTTGGAGTTCGGACGCGGTAGCTTCAGTGGCCGGTAAGTATGTCCTTCTTCTCCCTTTCTCCTCCTTCGATTCTTCTGTCGAATTCTTTTTCTGTTAAGCGATACCCGCAATCTTTTTTGTGAGGATTCTACTGTGAGAGTTGTATGACTTCTTTTGCAGGTGGTTGAAGATGGGAGGTTGAAGATTGAAGAAAGTGAGGAAGATGAAGGGTGAAGCAAAGTGGTTTAAGGTTCTGCAGAAAAAATGGAGGTTGAAGTTTGGAATGAAAAATGGAAGAAACAGTTATCCCCTTTTTTCCTATGCCCAGTGAAGGTATGAACTGTTATATAGACACAGTTGTAACCAAATAGGTCACTCAAAATAGGGCAGGTCTGTTAGATTAGGGCAGGGTTAAATGCGGAATTTGTTCAATAATGCTGTTATAATTCTATTTGTGTTAGTTAGATTCAAAAATGCTGGAGGTATTAAGGTGTGAACTGCTTGGTGATTAGTAAGGTTTGGAGGAAGCTAGTTAAAAATCATTAGTTATGTTAGGAATATATATTTGTTTTGAGGTGTTGCTAGTATTGGAAGAAATTAGTTAGTTAGTTCTTTCTGTTAGTGAAAAGTGAAAGTTCGGTTAAGTTTGTTAAAAATTCTTAATGGTCTTGTTAGAGTGAATTATCGTATTATGGTTAATGCTCTTTAATCCTCACTTCTCTCTACTGCACATATGCTCAGTTTGGAGTTTTGTGCAAGGAGTCGTATTGGCTACGTGTTCACGGCCTTGGCCTAGGCTTGACAGGTTTGTAGTATTCGTTGCATGTTGTAGTCGTTTGGAAACGATATGCTGATCCAATGGTCTGTGTTTGAATCCGTATTGCATTGTGTATATGGGAAGGTAAGCAAGGCTTTATCCTACCGGTTTACCATGGCTAGATCCTTGACTACCGTTAGTCATAAGCTTAGCCGTTGTAACCATTCAACGTCCAGAAACATCATAAGGGCCTCACAAAGTCTCAGCTGCTCCAACATATTTCAGTAGTTTATTCGAGTGAACCGACATGGTCCGTTTAGAAAAATGCCGGAACTAAGTAAAGTTGGAAGCTGTCGTTGATTCTGGGTGTTGCAGGGTCGTGCAAGGCTATTCCCTGTGAAGTTTGGTTAATGTTGATTATGATTACAAGTATTGATGTTATAAATTCATGAATAAATTGTTAGAGAGATTGGATTTTTGTTAATAGTTGGTTAGGAGTTAGTTATGTACACATGCAGTAGGGGTTGCTTTGGGTTGATTTTATGTGAAAATAATTATTATTGTATTGGTTTGAAAGGTTTGAAATGGGACTCTGTCATGACATTTGATGAATTTTCTGTTAGAAAATACAATAATTAGTTTGTGATTGTGTTAGGTTAGCTAGAGATGTAATCATTAATTAACAATTGGAATGAAAATGAAGTTTTTTAGTGAATTCTTATGTTGTTAGATGGTTCGCAGTTACTGTACTCTGTTAGTTAGAAATTAAGGATTGGTTAGGTGCTTAGCATGGTCGATCGTATGGTTTCTGTTGGCTTGTCATGGAATTCAGATTGAGAATTTGTTAATGTCTTTGCAAGCTTATAATTATATGCTAGGGAGGGAGTTGATTGAGAAAGTGGAGTTAGCAATTCTGCAGAAAGTTCTTCAGTTCAGATGCATTCGCGCTGAAGCTGACTTTCTTTGAGATGCAGTGGAAACTTGGCTCTTGACTAAGCTTGGTGCGATGCGTTTCAGTAAGTCCTTCAGTTACACCATTTTTCCTCTTCGGTCCGGAGCTGGAATCGCAAGGACATCCTCATCGTCTTTTTCCTTTTGGTTGGAAATTCTGCAGAAGATACATCAGAAGGTCCTCCTTTTGGGTGTCATTCTAGAAAATTGAAGAAACATGAATTATGTTATGAGCTGGCAAAATAATACTGTTGGAGGAAAAGGACAAATAATAAGCAATGAAGGACAGATGGCAAATGATCCTAACATTGTGGAACCAAGGAGAGGCAAGAGGGTGAAAATCCCTAACAGAAAATATTCTCCGTGTCAGCATATATAGCAAGGAGGATGCAGTGAGAAAGGGGGCAGCAAGTGACACTATTCTCTCTTCCTCTATTGGCATTCCTTGTGAATGATTTCTCTCACTTTTCTATTGCATTAAGTGTACTGTTTCATTCCAAGAAGGATTGAGAAATTATTCTCAATCTGGTATCTCTTAGATTCTTCATTGTACTGACTTTTATTATAATGAAGTAAATCTTGTGAAGAATTTGTCTGCATAATTTTTCATTTGTTACCACTTTCTGTTGCATAGCATAACACCCCTTACATTTGGTGCTTTCATCGACTTATCATGGCGAAAAATACGAGAATGAAAGGTTTGGAAGCTGTCATCAATGGTATCAACACCACGATGCAGAAGATGATGGAAGATGCCGACGCACAACATAACGACTATATGCAACACCGACACAACGATATGGCGCGTCTCGAACGGGTTGAAGCCCAACTGGGCTCTTTACAACTCTCTTCCGCCTTGAATGGTAGCGGGAACTCAGACGGAACTCCACGGCAGCCGTTTCAGATACGCAACGTGAAGCTTGATTTTCCTAGATTCGACGGTACTGAGGTATTGAACTGGATCTTTAAAGTTGAACAGTTTTTTGATTATTACTCGACACCGGACAATCAACGCCTTACCATTGCGGCGGTGCATCTTGACAAAGATGTAGTACCTTGGTATCAAATGATTACCCGTAACAACCCTTTCCGATCTTGGGGTGCTTTCACACGTGCTATGGAATTGGAATATGGTCCTTCTCCATACGAATCTCCACGACCTACCCTTTTCAAATTAACACAGACCTCAACGATCAGTGAATACTACTCCACCTTCACAACCCTTGCTAATCGCTCCCATGGCCTATCACCTGATGCAATCTTGGATTGTTTCATTTGTGGGCTTAAGCCCGAGATCCGTCGTGATGTCATAGCCCAAAACCCTACCTCTCTCTCTCACGCCCTTTCCTTAGCTAAATTATTTGCAGAAAAATACACCCCCTTCACAAAACCCTACCCACAAACCACAAAGCCCATTTACAATCCTAGCCCACACTCTCTGACCCGACCCACCAACGCCATTCTACCCACTCCATCAACCCGACCCCAAACTCAAACACCAATTCCCAACCCTCATCCCATTCGCAGCATCACCGCTGCTGAGATTCAACTCAGGCGTAGCAAGGGCCAATGCTTCTATTGTGATGACAAGTTCACACCCAGCCATCGTTGTCCAAATAAACACTACCTCCTTCTCCAAATTGATGATTCTGATTCACCCGAGCAAGAACCAGATCCGCCAGATGCTGATTCTTTACTTCAGATACTTGAAACAGAGCACCATCTCTCATTTAATGCCCTCAACGGTGCGCATAGTGCAGGCACACTTCGTTTTCAAGGGCACATTCAAGGAGTACAAGTCCAGGCTCTCCTTGATAGTGGTAGCTCCGATAATTTTTTGCAGCCACGCATAGCTCAGTGTTTGAAATTGCCAATTCAACAAGCTCCTCAATTTCAAGTTCTTGTGGGAAATGGTAGCACACTGACGGCTTCGGGATTGATTCAGGACTTACCAGTCACGATACAGGGTCACAATCTCCACCTTCCAGTGTATTTACTTCCTATTACTGGTGCTGATTTGGTACTAGGAGCACCATGGCTCAAGACTCTAGGTCCTCACATTGCGGACTATGATGCGTTATTGATTAAATTCTACTGCAACAGCTGAAGGTGAGAAAAACAAGAAAAGGGGGGTTTGAATTGTTTGGAAAAATAAGCGCTTTTTCAAAATGAAAACCACACAATGATTTTATACTGGTTCGCTTATAACACAAAGCTACTCCAGTCCACCCGGCCAAGGTGATTTCGCCTTCAACAAGGACTTAATCCACTAATCTTGAAAGATTACAAACAACGTCTAAGAGAAAGATCTCTTAGTCCTCTCAAGTATACAGACTTCACAGAGTCACTTGAGGAAATAAACAAACAATAGATAAAAGATTTATGTAATCTAGAGTACTTCTAAGAAAGCAAATATTACAGTATTAAGAACAAGAGTTTTTCACGTTATAAGCAAAAGCTTCGTGAAGATCTTTAGAGAGCAAGAGTGTTTTTCTTGAGCGTTGATGTTTCAGTATAATTTTGGCTAGTTGGCTTACTAATCTTCAAAGTTGATTGCAACCCATTTTATATATCAGTTGAAGTAGTAGTTGAAACTGGTGGATATTAAAATGAATTTACGCCATCACTTAAATAGCTTCTGCAGGATAACTTTCTCTCCTTGAAATGACTACTTACCACAAGTAGTATCTTCTTTATTGAAATTGGAGATTAACGTCTCTTTCTTAATTAGGAAAACCATTTGCAAATCTTTACTTGACTTTAACGTTACTCTTTCATGATTAGCAATTCCATGCTCAGAGTATTTGTGTTTCTGGAGAATCTTGGAATCTTGCTTCTGATGTTAATCTCTTGTGAGTTCAGATAGTTTCTTCAGATAGCGCTGATAACTTCTGGAAGTTAGAGATAGCGTTGTTCAGAGTCAGAACATCTAGAGCTTACTTCTTGTTCAGATGCTTCTGATACTTTGCTGTTTTTCTCAGAGTTAGACTTTCTTGAACGTGTTTCCACTTCAGATGCTTCTGATCATATGATAATATGCTTCTGATCTGGTTCTGTATCTGATGACATCATCAGATTTCTTCCTTCTTTCTTTAGAACCCTGCACAATTAGAAACTTTTCGTTAGGGTGCCATTTTTGGTTTCATCCTTTGTTATCATCAAAATCAAGGAATCTGTTGTAGAACAATTTTTGTTCTTACAACAACAAATTCATCACTCTTCGGGGAGAGCAGTTCATGGAACCGAGTCAGTCTCAATTTCATCATATCCGTCGTCTCCATAACACACATTCTATTGATTCATCGTATACTCTGCAATTCCACTATATAGCACCATCATCATCAGTAGCTACTCTTGATAAATTACCAGACGATTTAGCTACCTTGTTGCACTGTTATTGGAAGGTTTTTGAGGAACCTAATCGTTTACCTCCACCAAGGGTACAAGATCATTTGATTCCTCTTTTTGATGGTAGTAATCCGATTAAGGTCAAACCTTATAGATATCCACACAGTCAGAAAGCAGAAATTGAACGAATGGTTTCTGAAATGTTACAACAGGGTATTATTCAACTTAGTACTAGCCCGTTTTCATCCCCGGTTTTGCTGGTTAAAAAGAAAGATGGATCCTGGCAATTTTGCACTAATTATCGTGCATTAAACGCGATTACAGTCAAAGATAGCTTTACAATACCAACGGTTGATGAGTTGTTGGACGAACTGTTTGGAGCTGCTTATTTTTCTAAATTAGATTTGAGAGCAGGGTACCATCAAATCTTAGTTAATCCTGAGGATCGTCATAAGACTGCTTTTCGTACACATCAAGGGCTGTATGAGTGGCTTGTCATGCCGTTCGGGTTATCCAATGCACCAGCTTCGTTCCAAAGTCTTATGAATTCTGTTTTTCGAGACCAATTACGCAAGTTTGTGTTAGTCTTCTTTGATGATATACTGGTGTACAGTCCCTCTTGGTCTGCGCACCTTGAACACCTGGAGGTTGTATTAAGATTGCTAGAACAACATGAGCTATTTGCCAAGCTTTCCAAATGTTGCTTTGGCCTTACTTCAGTGGATTATCTAGGCCATACCATCTCAAATCAAGGCGTTGAAATGGATAAATCTAAGATTCAAGCTGTCATGGAATGGAAAGTTCCGTCTTCTCTCAAACAGCTTCGAGGGTTCTTAGGATTATCAGGTTATTACCGTCGTTTTATTCGCAATTATGCTGCCATTGCCTCACCCCTCACTGAACTTTAAAAAAAAGATGCTTTCCATTGGACTCCAGCAGCTACTGAAGCTTTCGACAAACTCAAACAGGCCATCACACAAGCCCCTGTTTATCGTTACCAGATTTCCGATTGCCTTTTACTCTTGAGACTGATGCTTCCGGGTCCGGTATCGGTGCGGTGCTAAGTTAAGCACGCCACCTCATTGCTTATTTTTCAAAAAATTGTGCCCTCGAATGCAAAAGCAATCTGCGTATGTCCGGGAACTCTACGCTATTACAGAAGCTTTGGCGAAATTTCGTCACTATTTGATTGGTCATAAGTTTGTTATCAAGACTGATCAACGCAACCTCAAATCCCTCACTGATCAGTCGATTCAAACCCCCGAACAACAGCATTGGCTTCACAAATTTCTGGGATATGACTTTACCATCGAGTATAAACCGGGAGTGGATAATATTGCAGCTGATAGTCTCTCGCGTTCATTCTGTTTAGCCCTATCAATACATACACCTCAGCTTATTTCCATGATTCATTCAGTTGTGAATGAGGATCCTGTGTTGGCAGAGATTAGAAATCAATGCTTGTTGGGTACATGTCCTGCACCTCACTATCAAGTCAAGCATGATATGTTATTCTGGAAGAATAGATTGGTTATTCCTCAACAGCCTGAATTGATCAAACGCATTCTCACTGAGTTTCATTCTTCAACCTTGGGAGGACATGCTGGAGTTACACGCACTAAAGCGCGCATCGCGACTCAATTTTTCTGGGCCACTATGACTAAGGATATCAAGGAGTTTGTGTCACAATGTTTAGTTTGTCAACAAGCCAAACACTCGACAACCTTACCTGCTGGATTACTCCAACCTCTGCCTATTCCACAACAAATTTGGGAAGACTTGTCGATGGATTTCATTACGGGACTGCCACCATCTAATTTTTACACTGTTATTCTTGTGGTTGTAGATCGTTTATCCAAATATAGTCACTTCATTCCCCTCAAGGTTGACTATAACAGTTACAAGGTAGCAGAAGTCTTTCTTCATACAATTGTTAAACTTCATGGGTTTCCTAAGACTATTGTGTCTGACCGAGATCGTGTGTTCACAAGCCAATTTTGGCAACAATTATTCAAACTCAGTGGCACAACATTGTCTATGAGCACGGGATACCACCCTCAAACCGATGGCCAATCTGAAGCGGTAAACAAATGTTTAGAACTTCATCTTCGTTGTTTCACTAGCGATTCTCCTCGTGCTTGGTCCAAATTACTGCCTTGGGCAGAGTTCTCATACAATACTTCCTTCCACACAAGTATTGGTATGACACCATTCAAAGTGGTTTATGGACGAGATCCTCCGGGCCTTATTCTCTATGAAGTTAACAATGGTGATCCACCATTGTTACAACAGCTGTTGACGGAGCGAGATGATACATTGGCTGCTCTGAAGGCTAATTTGATGCGAGCTCAACAAACCATGAAGAAATTTGCTGATAATAAACGATGATTTGTTGAATTTAAGGTGGGTGACATGGTGTTGGTCAAGTTGCAGCCTTACCGTCAACACTCAAAAGCTCTTAGGCGCAATCAAAAACTCAGTATGCGTTACTTTGGCCCCTTTCCTGTCATGGAGCACATTGGTCAAGTTGCTTACAGGCTGATGCTTCCCACTACTGCGAAAATTCACCCTGTGTTCCATGTGTCTGCGTTAAAATTATGCAAAGGTGACCACCATACACAGCTGCTACCCCTTCCATTAACTACTACTGAGCAAGGACCATTGATTTTGCCTCACGCTATTGTTAACCATCGCACTGTCATCCAAAATGGCCAACCAATTCAACAGGTTCAAGTCCAATGGGATACTTTGCCGACGGAAGTCACTTGGGAAAACTGGGATGAATTGAAGGTTCTGTATCCTAACCTTGAGGACAAGGTCCTTGTTAATGAGGGGAGTAATGTTATGAGTTGGCAAAATAATACTGTTGGAGGAAAAGGACAAATAATAAGCAATGAGGGACAGATGGCAAATGATCCTAACATTGTGGAACCAAGGAGAGGCAAGAGGGTGAAAATCCCTAACAGAAAATATTCTGCGTGTCAGCATATATAGCAAGGAGGATGCAGTGAGAAAGGGGGCAGCAAGTGACACTATTCTCTCTTCCTCTATTGGCATTCCTTGTGAATGATTTCTCTCACTTTTCTATTGCATTAAGTGTACTGTTTCATTCCAAGAAGGATTGAGAAATTATTCTCAATCTGGCATCTCATAGATTCTTCATTGTACTGACTTTTATTATAATGAAGTAAATCTTGTGAAGAATTTGTCTGCATAATTTTTCATCTGTTACCACTTTCTGTTGCATAGCATAACACCCCTTACAGATTAGTACCTTATCACCCATTTATGTTACAGGTTGAATTCAATTATCTGTGCTTGGATTTGTAATATCTGACCATGCTAGCTAAGGGCCTGAATTGAGGATTGTCATTAGGATTCAAATTTGTGAATTTGGAGTGTTGTAACATAAGTGTAGGTGTTGGTAAAATTATATTTGAGGTGAAAGTTGTAGGCTTGTGAAGTTGAGGTTGTGATCTGAAAATTGGGTTGGGCAATTGGTCAAGCACTTTGGAGCATGGTTGGTCAATTTGAGGTCCCATGTTCATGATGCCATAACTTTTGATTCCCTTGTGCATTTTGAGCGAAACTTAGGCCAAATGATCTTTGACATAATCTTAATAAAATGCAAAAATAATGGGATCAAAAGAGTGTTTGAGCTGAAAATGGAAAGGGTGGAAAGTAGGGGTCATGGCAAGGTTTTGGCCTATTTTGGCAACTTGGTCCTTTGCACAAATGAGGTCATTAATGAATGCATTGATGTTTGACCCTTGAATCGAAGTTATAGAGGATCTCAAAAGGCACATTTTCCATAAATAATCTTGGTAATTGGATGAAAATTTAAAAAGTTATGGAGTTTGGACCAAAGGCATGACATTAGGTCAAGCCAACTTGCACCCTTTTTGCACACTTGATGTTTTATTGCATTTTAAGCCATGGTGATGATATAATGAGAAACCCTTGATGAAATATTGATTAGGGATTGAGTGACCTTGAAGATAGCTTGAAAATTGAGTGATGTGGCATGGAAATAAACACATGAACCACCTTTGAATCACCATGAACAATCTTGCATTTCCCTTGGTCAAAAGACCTTTGTCTTGCCTTGATTTGAAGTATGATCACCTACATGAGTAACAAGAACAAACAAGTATCATATCTCCATGAAATTAGGGTTAGTTGACAAGTAAAATAAAGTGAAACCCTAGGGTTAAGATACAATACACAATGTGGCCATGATTGTGATTCAATGACCAAGTGCAATGGTCATGCATGATATGATTTAATTTATGCAAATGAGATATGCAAAAGATAGAAAAAGGGAGGGTAAATTTTGGGGTATGACAGGTAGGTGCTTGGGTGTTTAACAAGATATATTTGCATTCAAGTTATCATTAGATTCGTGTGAAGTTAGAAGATATTCAGAAGACTGCTTTAAGAATGAGATATGGTCGCTACGAGTATTCGACAATGCCGCTTGGTGTGTCTAATGCGCCAGGAGTGTTCATGGAATACATGGACAAAATATTTCACTTATATTTAGACCAGATCGTGGTTGTGTTTGTAGATGACATCCATATATACTCGAAGTCTAATGAAGAGCATATGGGGAATTTGAGAATCGTATTGCAGACATTGAAAGAGAACCAATTGTACGCAAAGTTGTCCAAGTGCAAGTTTTAGTTAAGAGAAGTGAGTTTTCTTGATTATGATATTTCTAGTGGTGGTATAGTTGTGGATCCATCGAAGATAGATGATGTGTTGCAATTGGGGGATCTAAAGTCTGTCACTGAGACTACAGGTTTTCTTGGATTGGCTAGTTACTATAGGAAGTCCATTAAAGGTTTGTCGAAGTTAGCATTATTATTGACTCGGATGATTCGAAAGAGTCAAGAATATATTTGGCATGTGCATTATAAAGAGACTTTTGTAGAGCTGAAGAAGAAACTGATGACTAATCCAGTTTTGATTCTACCGAATCCGATTCAACCTTTTGTAGAGTATTGTGATGCTTCGAAGATGGTTCTAGGAGGTGTACTGATGTAGAACGACCAAGTGGTTAGTTACGCTTCTATACAATTGAGATTTCATGAGAGGAATTATCATACACATGACTTAGAGTTAGCAGTTGTTGTGTTTGTACTTAAATTTGGAGACATTGCCTTTTTGGTTCTAGATTTGAAGTGTTCACTAATCACAAGAGTTTGAAATATTTGTTCGATCAGAAAGAACTGAATATGAGGAAAAGGATATGGCTCGAGTTCCAGGAAGATAATGATTTTGGTCTACATTACCGTCGGGGTAAAGCGAATGTGGTGGTTGATGCATTGAGAAAGAAGTCCTTGCATATGTCAATGCTTATGGTTTGAGAATTGGAGTTGCTGGGAAAATTCTAATATATGAGTTTAATATGCGAAGAAATTCCTGCCATTGTGAAGTTAGGTATGTTGAAGCTGACTAGGGGTATTCTAGAAGAAATAAGAGAGGGTCATAAGATTGAATTAGGATTGATGGATCGTTGGGTGTTGATCAATTAAGGAAAAGATGGAGAGTTAAGGATTGATGCGAACGGTGTGATGAGATTCAGAGATAAAGTTTGTGTTCCAGGTGTTCTAAAACTTGAGAAGAGTATTCTTGAGGAAGGGCATCAAAGTGGTGTGAGTATTCATCCTGGTGCCACAAAGGTGTACCAAGATTTGGAGAAGTTGTTTTGGTGGCCCGATATGAAGAAAGAAGCCAACGAGTTTGTTTATGTTGGTTTGACTTACCATAAGTCAAAGATTGAACATCAAAAGTTGTTGGGCCTGATGCAATCGTTGAGTATTCTAGAATGGAAATGAGACAATATTTTTATGGATTTTGTGTCAGGTTTGCCGAAGAATGCTAACGACAATGATTCAATTTGGGTGATAGTGGATAGATTGACTAAATCGGCTCAGTTCCTATCGATGAAGACTAATCATTCCTTTAAGAGGTTAGTCGAGTTATATATTGAAGAGATTGTGAAACTACATGGTATACCTTCGAGTATTATGTCAGATAGGGACCTGAGATTTACATCAAGGTTCTGGGAGAGTTTATAGAAGGCTTAGGGTACAAAGTTGAAATTGAGTTCTGCTTATCATCCATAGACGAACGGTCAAACAGAAAGGACTATCCAGTCTTTGGAAGATCTGCTGAGGGCTTGTGTGCTAGAACAAAAAGGTGTTTGGGATATCTACTTTCCCTTGATTGAGTTTACCTACAATAACAATTTTCATTCTAGCATTGGAATGGCATCGTATGAGGCATTTTATGGTAGGAGGTGTAGGACTCCTTCGTGCTAGTGGAATTTTTCAAAGGTGCTTGAATTCCTCTTCATTAACATTTTTCATTTCATGTATTATTTTTTCCCAAGCATTTGAATGTGTAGCAATAGCATCCTTCCACATCAGTTCCTTTAGTTTAACACCTGAAAACTTCTTTATGAAATTGTTGTATAAGTTCCTAACACATATCAAATATCTGCATATCACATATCCAAATATTACATATCACAAGTAGCCAAATATCACATATCAAATATGACTTATCAAGAATAAGTACCTAACACAAAACCTTTGGTCAACCTTTGGTAGCAACTTATCAAGTGCATGCAATAAATCCTGCATTACAATCATGAATATGTAAGTCTAAAACCACTTCATATGTAAACAATAATTAAAACAGACCAACTATACACACCTTTTGTTGATCACTTATAAATGTATAAGTCTTGCATAATCTGACACCTCCTAAATTAGATGTTAACACTCTAAAAACCAACTCCATGAATATTTGGTTTCTCCCTCAATTACAGTCAATGTTATTGGCATCATTTGGTCATTTGGATCCCTTTCAATTACTGCAAGTATTTGTCCACCATAATAGCCCTTTAAAAAACAGTCGTTCAATCCAATGATAGGTTTGCACTTAAAAAAACTATCTTTGCAAGATTTGAAGCATATACAAATCCTTTGGAAATGTGGATTCAAAGACCTTTCAGGATTCTCACTACCTTCCTTTCCACCTTGAAATGGTTGACTTATAATTTTCACAATTGATCCAGGGTTTGCCCTTAACAGCTCATGACCATAATCATGTATTCTTGTATATTTCTCCCTAAATGAACCATCAATAATGTCAACAGTAAGTGACTTTACTATGTATGCTAGTGTCTTATTAATCCATACATTCCACTTTTATTTTATTTTCTCCATTATATCAGACAGCTTCGAATTAGGATTCTCTCATACATTAGTTTGAATCTTTTTGCCCAACAATTTAGAATTAAGAAATCTAACTTTATAATCCCTACTGCATGTGTGCTTGTCCACAAATTTTGTCAATTTCCAAGTGACTTCATCTGGTAATTTGGCACAATATGACTCTCATGGACAACCTTTCTTACATATGACTCTCATCCTCTTGTTATCATTTTTCTTAAATTTCATATTTCTACCTGAATGAATAACACATGTTCTAACTGTCTCTTTAAAGTCTTCCTTAGTAGCAAAATAAGTCCCTAATTTTCACTTGTAATCCTCCATTCTTTTTGGAAGTTTAAATGTTTGAAAATCATATTTTACAACCTCTTCATCCTCACTATCATACTCTTGGGGTAACTCATCACTATCATATTCCTCAATGTCACTCAAACCTCTAAAGCTTTCCTTTGGAACTTCACCTTCATTCACATCATCCATTGAACCATTACCTTCAACTAATTCCTCCACCTCCCTTTGTTTCCTTGGCCTTCCAACCTTGACTTTCCCCTTCCCTTTTCTTTTTCATTTGCCCTTCCCCTTTACTTTACCTTTGACCTCCCCTTTTTCCTTTTCCTTTTCCCTTCCCCTTTCTTTTGTCATCCTCTTTATCAACATCAATTTCTTCACCAATTCCTATAGCATCCTCATAGGAATCCTCAAAGTTCACATTCAAAGCATTGTCATCTTCACTTGAACCACCATCTTTTTTGGTTACACTTCAGTCCCTCATCTTCATCTTGGTTACAAATAAGTCTCTCAGCTAATAATCCTTTTGAACATGTATCGGATAAGGTGTGTCATCCAATATATCAGCTTCTTGATCACATACGATATAATTAATGGTCCCCTCCAATGTAATATCCAATATTGCATCCACATAAAAAATGGTCCCCTCAAAGTTAACATCCTGACATGAATCTTTTTGGTCAATGCCTTCAGTGGTCCCATCCAAATTAACATCATCACATGAATATTCTTGGTTGACTACATTTTTATCTTCTACATCAGTGGTCCCTCCTTCATCAAACTTGTCACCTAAATTATTCAAATCTTCAAAAGTATCCAAATCATCAAAAGTTCCTTTTACACCATTATTCAAATCATCCAAAGTGTCATCTTCCAAATTGTCTTCTTCAACACCATCGAGACCTACATTGTTTTCTCGAGACAATATTGACTATTTCACATAAACTGGATGCATGACATATAAATGCATATTTCCATTAATCGATGCTATCAATTTCATTCTATTTGTTCCTGCATCGTCTTTCAACAAAACTAACTCATTAATATCCATTGCATCATAATACCACAAAATCTCCACTTTTAGGTACCCTAAATCCTTTAAACAATCCATAACCTCAAAATAACTTCAGAAATCAGGGTCAACTTGCCAAACCTCTTATAACCCCTTGT
Source organism: Lathyrus oleraceus (assembly GCF_024323335.1). NCBI lineage: Eukaryota > Viridiplantae > Streptophyta > Magnoliopsida > Fabales > Fabaceae > Lathyrus > Lathyrus oleraceus. Next base: position 249,172,030 of record NC_066582.1, on the reverse strand, counting down.
AACCTAATTTATTAAACTCAGCAAACACACCCCGATGATGGATAACACTCTCAAACTGATCACTCATGACCTAATCACACCAAATAATGTAGAAATGAGTCTTTAAAGAAGGAGAAAACTAAGGGCTCGCTTTTTAAACGCATAATCGTATCTTAGACTGGAAATGAATGAACAAATCTTCGTCTTCTTCACTCCAAATCTCCAACTATCATCGTCTTTGTCGCTCCAAATCTTCTCCTTCGCAGCTAGGGTTGCAGACAATGAGAAAGTAGAATAATGACCTAGGGTTCGAAGTTGAACAATTTAGATAGAGAAATCTGCTTCTGTTGGTAGGTGAAGAGTTCAGACATTGTATTTTTATCCATGGAAATGATATCACATACTTTAAATTAAAATATGTTTATTAATAATTTCAAAAACTAAAACATTATGCCATGTCAGTGTTTCCAATTTGCTACGTAGGATTTCTAACATTTTTCCAATAAAATTTAACATTAGGGACTTATAAGTTTAATAGAGGTGTTTTATGGGACTGAAGGGTAACGCTTTTAAAATAAGGGACTAAATAAAAATAATAAATTAAATTAAGGGGCTAAAAAATGAATTAAACCTTTTATTTTATATTTTTTATTTTTGAACTAAACCACCATAAACTTTATCTTCACATTTCTTTTTAAGTTTCTCTTTTTCTTCTCATTGCATTTGAATTAAACTTTTTTTGTTTTCATTAACTTCTTCTAACATAACAAATAAAACACCATACATTTCTCTTTTCCTTTTATTGTTTTCATTTAATTTCTTTTAACATAATAATTGAAACACGATGAAAGCATCTTCATTTTCCCTTTAAATATTTGGATATATATTAAATATAATTTCAAGAGATTCTAGTTTTGTCAAAGTAGCAGCTTCTTCACTAAAGATTTAAACAAAATCTACCTTGATAATTACATCATATTTTCATTTTGTAGATTTACTCTTTGATTTTCTTTACTGCAATCATGTGCTTCAAAACCGTAACATCCAAAGCGCACAACTGTCAAAATTGAAAACAGTAATTAAAACAGTCGAGATTGGACCTCCATTTAGCATCTGTGGATTAAGCCGAATTAGGTATTTGGGGCCGAAACCGTGTTAGCCCGGTCGTTTGTCCATCCCTAGGAAAGACAAGGTAGGATTTGGGCATGTTAATCAAATATTTGTCTTCATATTTGCATTTGAAAAAATTTAGTATTCAAACTTATATCCTAGAAACACCAATATTTGTACAGATACTCGTAGTCTAGGAGTACTTCAATACTCGTATTCATATTAACTTATCTGTATTTCCAATAAAAAATAATTGATTAATTATAATTTATCATGTAATTTTAAAATTTTAACAATATTAAAAAACTCAATAATATTATTATTGAGTTAAGAAATAAACCAATATTTATATTAAAATATATATAAGTTTAATAATGACGTATGGGACAGAGTAAATATTAAATGGATAATTGTTTGTACCTATTTTATGGGTTTTTACTAGGATCGGCAAAGTGGACGGTCTGTCCCATTTAGACTCACCCCGTTTAAGTACGTCCAAATGTGGGGCGAGACAAATCAACTTAGGCGTCTGAGCTCAAAAGTCGAGTCCGTCCCGTTTACTAACGATTTGGTGGGCCGACCCGCCAATTTTTTTTTACAAATTTGTTTACTACATAATTTTCAAAATTGTTAATCATTATCAAAGAGGTCGGCAAAGTTTAACAACGCATAATAAAACTTTAACAATTCTTAATGTAAATGTCATATTCTTCAACATAAATAAAACAACGTAACTATAATACCATAAACTTAAAACAAACACGCTAAAATCCCAAATAATCCATTTTATTTAAAAAATCAACAAGTACAACCTAGTTAAGGACATATATGGACAAAAATCAAGAAAACAAACTAGCACAATCTAAACAAAGACAACCAAGAACAAAAAACCAATCTTAAAGACTCAATGACAAACACTTCATCAATCATCATATATGTTGTGAACATATGAAGTTTTGGATGATATCGTAGCCATCTCTCTCCTTATCATCATCCACTATTTAATAATTATCAAGATCAACAACATCAAAATCAATAGCCTTATCAATGAAAGCATCTCAAAAATAAAATAATCCAAGAAAAATCAAAGCTTAAATATTTAATAATTATCAAGACAAATAATAAGCATTTAGTTGAATATTTTAGTGTCAAAAAATAAATGAAATGAGAACTCAAATATAAAAAAATACAAATCAAAACTTTATTATCATAATGAGCCCTCTGGGCAAAATTTAGCTTAAAGTTTTAGAACTCAACTCCAATGACAACGAGTAACAGAAAAGAGAAAAGAATATATTCGGTATGTTTTGAAATAAAGACTTTTTCTACTATGAATGAAGATAAAGAACAAATTAAAGATCAATTAATGTCTTCAAAATAAAGTGTTTGTGGTTATGTGAAAAATGAATATTAGGTTTTGAAAAATGAATATTAGGTTTTGAAAAATGAATTAATATTATTTTAATTTCAAATAAAATAATAATTTTTTTAACAAAATGCCCGCAGGAAAAATCCGCTTCGCCCCACCCTCAACCCATTTTAAAAGCGGGTTAAGTGGGACAGGACAACTTAAGACACAAAGTCGAAAACCTCACCCTAACCCGTCAAAAATGGTGGGTTAAACAGGCAGATGGTGGGTTAAACAGGCGGATCCGGTGGACCCAACTCGTTTTACCACCCCTAATTTTTTCTTATTTGTTATGAATATTTTTTTTTACAGGTATCCACTAGAAATTAGTCTAATTATTATCGTTAATAGAAGAATTTATTTTAAGAGGCACTCTTTCATTAACAACATTTTTACCATATTATCCTAAATAATTTTTCTTTTACAATTAACACCAAATTATACTCATAAATAACTTATTTTTGACAATTAATAACAGATTTTATAAAAAACAGTATAAAATATATATTGTTGTAGAAAAATTTTAAAAATCCGATATAAAACATATATATACAGGTGAAAAATATATATATAGCAAAACATATTTTGTTTATAAAAATCGATAAAAGACATATTTTACATTGATTTTTTCTTAATAAAATCATACTTCTTTTCTAAAATCTATGATTTTATATTAGATGTTTTTAAAAATTCGATATAAAACCATATTTTTATACCGACTTTTTTAAATGTCCGATATAATATCATAAATTTGTTTAAACAAAATATGATTTTTAACTAATTTTTTCAAATATTCAAAAAAATTATTAAAAAATTCAATAATATTAATTTCGCTTTTTTATCCGTGCATCAGATATCAACTATCAAATTTAAAAAAAATCCAAAAACTACCAATAGTTTATCAGTTTTTTTAAAAAAAAATCAATAAATTAACATTACCAAAACTTTCAGAGCTATGAGAAAAATTCAATAATCTCTAATTCTTGTGAAAAAGACTGGGAAATTAAAACCAGAAAATATATATACTGGATTTGTTTATCAGTCTACCATATATTAATATTAGGAAAAATTTAAGGATGTGCCCGATTAAATTTTTAGGGTGACACTACAAATTCTCGATAAATAAAATGAATGGATTGTAAAATCAAATGTTATGAGCCTCTCCTCCTATCTAATATTGGTCTAGTACTATGTCTTAGTAGTGGTCAACTAACACAATATTCTCCAAGGATCTGCGTGTACATTTCCTTTGTGGACCTAGTGATTGTATCAGTAATTATAAATAATTATTGCAAGAAGATTTTCTGCTTTGAAGACTTATTTTAAAAGAAATTTTAATAGTAAGTAAAAGCCAAATTTCATATACAAAAAATTTCTACAATACCAATACATCTACTACTTAAATGAACATTTAATCCACTTAATTTTGAGAAAAATAAGTTCTAATCCGCTATTTTAAAAACAATTTTAAAATGCAGAGTTCTGGTAGTGTATTTTTATAAAATTCAATATCTGAAAAGTGGATTAAAAACCTTCTTTTCTTTCATATTCAAAGATGCAAGAAGGAGAAGAATAGCATGATAGCCAAAGCCTTTGCAAGAGAGCCAAGATATAATATGTATGCTCTTGCAAGAGAGTGAACTACCATATAATAAACTCTGGTGACAACTTCTTTACTCATCATCAAAAGTTAAGTAGTATTCACAACCAATCACATACTACTATTCATTTTATTATAAGCAAAAGCAAAAGCAGGATATATAATAGAAACTTGGTATCTCATTGCAAAAACAGAAATAATTTCGAGTCTAAACGAGGTGACCTGCCTAACCAATCCAAAGGCCCAGTCCCTCTAAAACTTGGGATTGGTTAATAATAAGAGATAGAGAAACAGTCTAAAACCAAGCACTTAAGTCAACAATCTTAACACACACCTCACCACAGACAATGACATTCTCTTTATTCCATCCAGTGACTAAATCCCCTACGGAGCAGATTGTTTAGATTTCACCATCCCATAATTCTTCAATGGATCTGTAGCCACCATAAGTTTCATGAGCAAATGAAGCACCCCGGAGTAATCTTGCCTGCAAATATAAAAAATGACTGTCATAAAACTGGACAATGTTTCCATGAAAGTAAATATGACCTTCAGCCTCATAGAATCATGTGCCTTAAATAACAAGCAGAAAGCTTATCAAGCTTATATAAAAAATGAGTTCCAAAACACAAGTTTTAAAAAATAGAAATAACTAATGATAATTTCATCTATGCGAGTAGAGCACAATATCAACATAGTTAATATATTATGTTCTTAAAACTATAAAGACCGAGGGAAACCATCAAACACTTACTTGTTCGATCTCAGAAAATTTAGCAAACAAGTCTGCAGGTATAGACCAATCAAAAACATCAAAGTTTTCTTTTATCCTTGTTTCATGTGTACTCTTGGGAAGCACACTATGACCCATTTGCAATCCCCAGCGGAGAGCTACCTGTGCAGGAGTCTTGCCTAGTTTTTCCGCAATCACATTCAGAGCTGGATGCTTAAGGACATCACTTTTAAGCCATGTGGTTCCAGGGGAACCCAAAGGTGAATATCCCTAAACATTCAAAAGTGCAAAACTTAAAAAGGAGAAAGCCATTAAATAAAAAGGTTCATTTCAAGTTTGTACTTTCAATTAACAGAAAGGCTTCTTGAAAAAGGCCAATTTAATATGCAGAAACAAAATAATGATCATTCAAGATTTCAAAACTCACAGAGAGGTGGACACCTTTGGAATTGCAAAAATCCTGCAGCTTGTCCTGCCTCCAAGAAGGATGACACTCGACTTGATTGACAGCAGGTGGAATGCGAGCAATCTCCAGCAAATCCCCCAACTTCTTGGTGGAGAAATTGCTTACACCTATAGCCCGTGCCTTGCCAGAGTCATAGAGTGATTCCATCGCCCTCCATGTGCTGGCAATATTAGGTTGCACAAGATTTTCAGGCTTGAAACCTACTGATCCTTTCTTCATCGGAGCAGGCCAGTGGATCTGAAAAGGAAGAGTCAACAGTTACCATTTATTCAATCAAGCATGTTCCAAATAAACTATTAAACCACCAGACTTTGAAATTAGATTAAATAAATCCTACATGCATCTAAAAGAAAACATAAAAAATAAAAAGATGAATGAATAAGATAAAAGCCCCTAAGTAATGCAGCATATGGAAGAAGTGAAATTTAAATTCCTTAAACTAAATTATACTTGTGGTCAATAACTGTGCAAGAAACATGGCTTAACAAGTACTTCCATATTTCTCAGAAAAGGCTAGAATTGAAAAAGACAAAAAGTTAAACAATTAGCATTTTCCAAACAATCACACAGTATATAACCAAGCCTTAAACTTTTTAACAGTAAAAGAATGCACTGCTTAACTAATTAAGTTTACAATTTCAACATTAAAAAGCTCTTCTTAAGAAATTCGTATTTCAGATTTCACATTTTCAGTTCATATTTTGAAACAAACTAATAATGACAATAACCAAGCAAGAAATTGGAAAATATGCAAAGAATGAGTGATATGTTATAACATACAAGATACAAATCAACATAATCAAGCTGTAAGTCTGTTAAAGTCCTATCCAATGCTGGCGGTACATCTTCCGGAGCATGATCGGTATTCCTGCAGTACAGATCTTCATATTAAATCCTTAGTTTCTGAACAGCAAAGAAGAGACTAACAAATTCATAAAACTATTTTTCTACCAGCATCATTAATTAACTCATTTAGCTAAAACCACGGTTTTAAAAATCCGTCTGATACTGCAAAAACGGACCCAACAAAACGGTATCGGAAGATGTCGATACCGATACCATTATTCACCGCACAATAAAGAACAATTTTTTATTAATTCACACTACAACCACAATCACCGAAACAACACCTATAGCTACCAAAACCGCAAAAGCCTTTACGCGACCGTAATTTAAAAACATGTCTAAAGGTGCCGATACTGACACCGTTGTTCACAGTTTCTCTGATAAAGAACTAATTGTAATTAATCGACACAGCGAGATAATGAAGTCTAGAATATTATATAAACAAACAAACCAGAGTTTCGAGGTAATCCACAAATCTTCACGTTTCACAACACCATCATCAAACAGTTTCTTCAATACAGAGCCAATCTGCAAAAGAAGAAATCAACGAATCATTTACCTCACACATAAAATCGCATCACCGTTGAGAAAACAAACAATGAATTACCTCCTTCTCGTTGCCATAAACTTGAGCACAATCAATGTGACGATAACCAGCCTGTATGTATCAAATTGAATCATCGAAATCAAAATCAGTATATATATTTAACACTAAGACAACGAGATTTCCAAAATGTGCATGCTAAAATCGATATACTACAATCTCATAGAATAGGTAAAGAACAATAAGGATTAGTTAGTTGTGGAATGAGAATGAAAAGGAAGATGTGGTGAGAAACCTTGATGGCGGCAGCAACGGCTTGACCGACGAGGCCGGGATCGGACTGCCAAGTTCCCAAACCGACGGAGGGGATCTTGGCTCCGGTGTTGAGAGGGAAGAATTGAATGGCGTTTGACATTGTCACGCAATAACGACAAAAAAATGCTTCGATCTAGGCGTCACGATTGGGAGTGAGAATGGAATAGTATGAGAATCGGTAGCTTTATGCAGGCGGGAGATTTTTGGGATTCGGTGCATTTGATGATTTTACTTGGTCACTCGAGTTTGTTTCCATTTCCAAGGGAAAAATCCATCCGTTGATTTTGTAACTTCACTTTACAATCCTTGACGTTCAATTTCATTCATGTATTTCTTATCAATAAGTGTCTCTTCTCTTTATTCTTGAAAGCACTTATTAGAGTTTTTGCGGTTTTTAGCTTAAAGTTTTTGCCTTTTCTATTCATTTGCTTCATCATTCTTGTCTACACCTCTCAACTCGCGCTTTTACCTTAGCATTTTATGTTATTTGATCAAGATGAGTGATAGATGTATTTGCATAGCTGGTGATTCTAAGAGTAATGTTTCTTTCGCCGTAAGTAAGAATAATGGTATCTCCTGAATCACATTCCTCTCACCTTATTCATGATTACATGAACCACAAAGTGGTGTCCTTGAACGATGATTCTGATTCAGAAAGGGTATCTGGAAACTCTTTCGATGAGAGAATTTTTTGCTTGAACTCTTTCGAGACTCTCTTGTCAGATAATGGTGGGGAGGAATGTAACACCCTAAAACCCCAACGCGTAATAATACGAGTTTACTCAACTATACACATAAGGTGTTACGCAAACACAACATAAACATGCTCTGTAACACATGTTAAATATAACAAATAATAACATAAACACTTGCCATCACATGTTCACCTTCACATGGGCTCATTGCAACGGAATTAATCAAGTAAACAACTCAAAAGCTAATTTAGTCTCATAATAACTTTTCTTTTTAAACATAAAACTTGGTTATGAAAAAATGCCTTAAAAATCAAACAAAGTATAACACGACGAGTTATAATATCTAACTCTCGCAACAACAACATCAAAAAATAATAATAAATAATAAAACATAACGTTCACCCGCCTAGTGTTACATATCAAAGCAACATAATCTAAATACCACATAAAACGGAAAAAGAAAAAGAACCTCAACGACATCCTTCAGCGTCTAAGAAACTACTCATTTACATGCTCGTGTGTACCCTAAGAAGAATGAGCACATAACCACACAAAGGGGTGAAAAATACGCTCAAAATATATAATGGTTCAAAAGTATACAAGGGTAGCCTGTAGCGGTGTATTCGTCACCATTGGAAATATTAATTAGATCCAAGGTAAATCATACAAAGTCGAGTCGCCACCGCACTTCTATTTATCCAAAGGAATGGCTAGAAAGCGAACAAAAGCCTATAAAATTTTACAAACAAAACTAGTAAAAGAGAGTCAGAGATCTGGGTAAGGGGGTTGGTTATGCAAAGGGAAGGTGTTAGGCACCCAATGCATCCTAGGTACTCCTAGGGAGCCCTTTTCACAACTTGTTGCAAAGGTTATTGTTTATGAAATTATTTTGTGCAAACATGATTGAAGAGATGAGAAAAGAATATACAAGTTTATTTACATTTTTGTGTTTGGATGGATGAAACCCATTGCCTACGTACCTTTCATGAAAGATAAGGATCAAAACGCCGTAGTTCGGCTAAAAGATTTCAAAACAAATGAGTGGTTTGATTTTAAACAAAAGCCTTAAGGTCTTTCATTATCAAAGGGAGAAAACTCGACCTGAACAACCACAAGTCCACCATGTGAGAACAGCTTCGACATGCTAGTGAGGGGTTAATCCTATAATAAGCATGGAAGTCTTACAATTCAATCACTAAGGACAAGGTGAGATTCACACCAACCACTAAGATAATTCAGATCTATGGCTAATGCATGAAAATTTGATTAAGAAGTGGACAAGGCCACAAAAGCAATTGAGTGAGTGGAATTAACCAATTAGAAGTATTCACAAAGGTAGTCAAAGTTGACATTTAAAGTTCAATTCAGAAGAAGTATTGTGAAAATGAAGTTTGAAAATCAAAGGCCTAAGGCCTAGGTTTCTAGTTTTGAAAACAAGTGAAAATGTTTGCACAAAAGTTTTTTGGTTTGGGTTAAGGATGAAGATATGGATCAAGGTTAAGCATGCAAAAGGTGAGGGTTAAGGTTAAGGGACAAAGCCACAGGCAGGATTGCTTTCTCAAAATCATAGAAATGATTCAAGTAAGTTCCTTTGGAATTAGGCAACACAAAGCAAAGCAAGTCAAGTTCAAGAGAACAACAAAAGCTGGAAACGGAGTGCCAATCAATGGTCTTACATCCAACTCCAAAAACAAGCTGGAAACAGATAGCCAATCAATGGTCTTACATCTAACTCCACAAAACAAAACAAGATAGGAAACAGATAGCCAATCAATGGTCTTACATCTAACTCCACAAAACAAAACAAGATAGGAAACAGATAGCCAATCAATGGTCTTACATCTAACTCCCAACAACACAAAGGAAACAAATGCCAATAGCTGGACTTACATTGACTCCTCAAAAGGACAAGATAAATGTCACAAAGTATGAGCAATGATCATGGTAATGATATACAAGTAATGCTCAAAATGAAAACAAATGCACAGAGGCACGCACAAACATCAATGCACCGATGGACAAACAATCACACGCTATACACAAACAAGAGGCTTCACACAAGGGTGGGATTTAGTCAAGGGGTTATATCAACCTTGACAAACAAGCCAGCTGTACAAGTGTAAACAGAAGCTCTTTACCACTAACATTGAGAGTTAGGGTGAGCAGATGAAAGGTAATGAGGGTTAGACCTCATAGCTCTTAACCCTGGCCGGGGTGAGCTTGAATCAAAGAAGGTGTGGGAGTCCAGAAAGGGGGACTATACTCCACATGACTGACTCTATATACAAGATTTTGGGTGTTTATTCAAAAGCATCAGCACGTAGTGCGAGTGTAATGAAAGACTCAACTGAATAGCAGGGGATTGATTGCAAATCCCTTCTATCTGCCAATTGCCTCTTCACTTAGGAGGTCTTAACATGTAACCATGCCTCATTGAGGTCTTTAGCACAAAATTAAACAATCAAGAACATGGCCTCTTAAGGAGGACTTCAGACAGGTGCCTGCCAAAAGATGGCAGGACTTCCAGACTACATGGAGTTAGAGAGGTTACCTAAGTGGTACACCAACCACAAGCAAAGCAAAGCTCAAATAATGAGCTTAAGCGGCTAATGTACCTGTATGAAAAACTAAACAATCAGTATTCACATTCAGACAAACAACTAACAAACAACAGTGTTACAACTTCCAATATGCACAACATGCAAGTCATAAAAGGCAATCATTCAAGTGAGTCCACCACCAAAAGACCTACAACACAATCTAAATTAGTTAAACAAAGTAAATTGCATCTCAAGCAAGGAGATCACATCATCCATTAGAACTAATTGCTTGAACCTGAAAGGCAAAGCTCAAAAGGTGAGTACCAACCACTAGTTCAAAGACTAGGGTCAAAGGCAAAGCAAAAAGTCAAAACAGCAACCAACATTTAACATAAAGCACATTTAATCAAGTAAGAACATGTCCTAAAAAGGACCAAGTCTAAAGCATCAAGCAAAGTCATCACACGAGCAAGATATGGCAAAGGCAATTACAAAGCACACAATTGGTCATCAAGAATGAAAATTCCATATTAGAACAGAAATAAATCAAACAATCATGAAAATTTTTATGTGCACACAACATGTCAAACACAAGCATCATGCAAAAAATTGTAATCAGAAAAGCTCAATTGACATGGGAATGAAAATGAACAAGATCAACATCAAATTGTGTGACACACATTGTCACACCATGCATTCATGTGTCTAAAACAGAGAAGAAATATGATAAAAATGCACAACCAAGCCTCAAAAATCATGCAACATGTTGGGAATCAGCATACCAAATTTCAAATCAATTGGCCAATGTATGAGCATTTCACAAGAGATTGAATGAAGCATGTCACATTTGCATATATGTTCAAATAACAGTCCACAATTAAAGATCCAGAAATGATAAAATCATGAAATCACAACCACAAAATAGTAGACATCCAGATAAACATTTGGCAAAAAATTTGGATTAAATTGGATTCATTTTCAATTTGTTATGATTTTTTGAAGTTGGAGAAAATAAAAGGAAATAATGGAAAAACATGGAAAATAATAATTGAAATGAGCAATTGGAATAATGCATCAGCATGGCTCGAACAGAGGTCAAGTAGGCTATGGGCGCGCACTAATCAAAACACGGTCGTTTTGGATTACTGAAGTAAATAATTGGAAAATCAGAACGCTGTGGCACGGGATCGAACAGGCGAAGCATTAGTGAAAGGCGCGCGCATAGTGTATTTCAAAAACTGAACCAGTAAACCCTAGATTGTTCATGCACGGCGGCTTGGACGGTGGTTTCCACCGTCTTCTTCGTGAAGACGGTGGTGCTACAGTGATCTTCATCCATTTTTTTTCTTCAGAATCATGCAAAAATTATATCATTCGAAAGCTTATTCAATGCACATTCCAAATCTAACATTATTTAGGCCTAACAGTCCATGGATCGTGAGAATCGAATGAAAACATTTTTAACATACAAACTTCAAATCAACATAACTCAACCAATTCTCATCCATTTTTCATGAAATCTATATCAGAATTCTCAGCATGGAAAGATCTACAACAACATGTACATAAAATGGAGAATCATGAGGTTCGAATTCTAACCTCTTGAAGAGCAGAATGATGAAATCGTGGATCCAAGCTAACAAACGTGTCCAGATCTTCTCCCTTACTCTTGTTATGAAGCTTGATGTAGAAATTGAGGCTTGAAATGTACTGGATCTTGATCAATTTGCAACTTCCATCTTCATGTTCTTGAGCTTGATGTGCACGAATCCTGGCCAAAACCTTCAATCCAGAGCTTGATTTGCACTCAGTGATGATCCATGAACACTATTATGCAGTCAAATTCATGAGCTATGTGAAGAAAATTGAAATTTGAGGTGAGAGCAAAAATGGAGGGAAATCTCAAATCTAGATCTAGAATGTGTTCTTATGAACAATTCTGTTAGGATTTAGCATTTATACTCTGTCCTAATCACCTTGCTAATCCACATTTGCATTGGTTAATTGAGATTAAGAAAAATAAGGTGTATGACCAAAATTGGTAAGTGTGTGGTGCATGGCAAATTTTGGACGTGAACAGTAGCATGTGGAGGTGTAAACTCACTCAAAAACTTCCAATGAACACAATTGTAATGGTATTTAGCTCATGTGATCAATAGAATTCAAAATTTTCATTTTTCCTCCAAAATGAACATGCATGGGCAAATGATTATATGAATAAATTTCATGCAATGCAATGTTGGATTTGGAAATTATAGGTCATGAGAAGAAATATGCAAAAAGAGTGACTCATTTTGGAGTTTTGGATCAAAAGTTATGGCATGTTGAACTTCTATGCACCCTCGGCAATCATTTGATCATAATTCTTCAACCATTCATCAGATGCTCATGATTTTGGACTTTTTGGAAATGGGAGAGAAAGACCTTCAACTTTCATGTTCAACAAAATTTCATTTGAAGCTTCTTTGATGTTGGAAAGTCAAGTTGAATGTGGACCAAAAACTTGCCATTTTTGGAAACTTGAAATTATAGGTCACTTTCCATTTTGGGAAACTCTTGACTTGACTTCAAAATCTTCAAGATAGATGTATGACATGATGAATAGGACTTGTTTGAACATGAATGAGGATGTTAAGATCAATTCCCCAACCTCAAAGCCTTCAATTGACTGTACAGTTTATTGTATTGGGCCTTAGGTGACCTGAAATGTTTTGATGAACTTGAACCTCCACCACTTGGGAATTTTGCTTCCAAATAGAACCATTGCTTATGTAAGCTCCAAATAACAATCATATGGTCCATATCTCAAGAAAATACCATCTGCTCTTGTATAAGGGATGCTCATGAATGGCTTGACCTGTGCTGCTTAAACTGCAAAACAAATGTTAGATGACATATTTTTGGTGCTTTTGGTTAGTGATTAAAACAAGAAAAGCAATGATATACAATGCAAACAATGTCTGGTGATCTCAAACCACTCACAAGGAGATCCCACCCAAAGGGAAAGGAAGCAAGATGCTCAAAGATCCTTGAGGCTATGCAATGTAATGATATGATGCCATGAGGGATCTTAGGGACAAAATTGGGGTCTTACATAGCCAAAACAACATCAACACCCATGTATCTCATTCACATCATTTCAACACAATTTATTCACATTAATCACAACAACCCGACACCTAATTCACATACACCTTCATGTAAATGCAAATGCATGCAATAACTCAACTAAATGCATGTGATACCAATCAACAAAGGTTCTTCATACAAATCGGATCCACCCTTCTAGACCCCGAACCCATCCTTTTAGGTTTGTAACAAGTCACTAGTCCACCCTTCTAGACTTACAACTTTCCTCTTTCAAAAACAAAGATATAATGATGCATGTCATACAACTTAATGCAATAACAACAACAATGTTTAAGGCCCCCTTCTGACCGTAAACAATCATGCATTGACAACACAATAATATTTCCCTCATTTAAACTATTATCCAACAACCACAACAACGACAATCAATAATTCCATTATCACCCAACATTGATAATAATCCAACAAAACATAACCATAATTATGCATACAAAACATAATCTTTCATTAATCACATAACAACACCAAATATCATAATCTATTTAATTCTAACACCTGAATAATTTTTAAATCAATTATTAACACTTAACAACACAATTTAACCACACATTTAATTAATTAAAGTCACCAAAATATGCTCAACATCAATTAACATGAACCGCACGACAAAACAATACAAAAAAACCAACTCATAAGCTAGAAACACAACCAATAACATTGCATCTAAAGTAAAACAGTATGTTCACACCCTTAAATTTACATTCATCTTCTTAAGGCATCACCATGAGATATCACTACATGTTAGCTTTCCAACGCTTTAAACCGCGCATCAAACGAAGTTACGGAACTCCATATACGTTATTTTCAATTCTACTATTTCCATCACAAATAGTGGTAACTGGTGACAAGCATGAAAAACAAGCTAGTAACCTATTTTTCATCATTGGAGGCCTTTCCGGACCTCCGATTTTGATTTTGTAAAAAACCTCGATCTTAGAATTCGACACAGAATAATTATCCAATGATTAAAATAGTAAATTCACAATATATCACAAATTGACATCAACAAAATCATGTATTTTCATCAAAATCATATCACTCATATGATTACATACTCAATCGATATTCACAAACAGAGACACGCGGAATTCGTGTTAAAGTAAATGCACAAAAATCATAACATTTTACATTAATTACATCATATTATCATACAAATTTCGTTCATCTCATCAAACATCCAACAATGAAGAAAAAGAGAGAAAATCATAATGGAGATTAAGGACTTTCCCCTACCCTACCATGGAATCAACTGTTAGAAATTTCGGAAAGATTAAAGGGATTCAGGCTTGAATCGTGAACGCAACACTTTCCTTATAGTATTTCAAGCACTCTCGATTGTCTTAGAGTTCTGATGCAGGAATACCCAGGATAATTCAGCCTTATCGAGTTTGCGCAAGACCGGCGAAAACCCGAATGCAGCGAAGAGCGTCTGGAATTATTTAGAGGATTTTTCGGATTTTGTGTGTTGTATTCTGAATCCGGATTTATGCTTTTATAGGCCATGTTGATATTGTTTCACAAGGTAGCGACCCTTGGTGAAGCAATGTCCTTTTCCAATAATCATAATGGTTGCCCTGCAACATGTTTCACCAACAGTTGCATGGTTTCGCCTTTGCAACATCTCATGAAGAGTTACAATCTCCGAATTCAAAATTCAAAATTCATGAAGATTTATCTCATGCATTTATTAGCATTAACTCACTTCCACCATTTGTCATTTTGGAACACACTTGTATTTAATAAATTACAACAATCCCCCACTTGTTCTAATAATGACAAATGCAATTCCAGAATATAGAAAGCAAAAAGTGTTAATACAGTTAGGTATCTTTCGATTTGAACTTAACCTTAGTAAAGACAACACAAAGCCTAATCGGAACATTAGGTAGCTATGCTTTGAACCATTATCCCATGTGATCAGACCGGCGTTGCTATACACACACTTTTAGAGGTTCTTCGCCTACATATCTCGCCTAGCACTATTTATGGCCATGTGCTTTTCCTGTTTTCATGAATTTTTCATGAGAGAAACTCCAACTCTCACCTTAAGACGGCACCATCTTGAAGTTCATATAGGTGAAGTTCTATTCGTATCTATTTCTTGAGATACGTATCTTCCTTGATATAGAACTTCATTAAGAGTTTCTTTGAAAACTCAACCCTCAGTTTGTAATCGTCAACATTATCGCAGAATGTTGCATAACTTTCCGAATCAACGACTTGTTGTTACCCATTGAATCTTAGGTTAAGATGTGTTAACTTCAGATTGGGTTGCTATCATTGTCGGAACCCTTATTCAAGGAGTTTTAATCCCATACCTTTCGAGGTAGTCTTTACTAAATCTCTGGCCAGTGGTTTAGTAAATGGATCAGCCAAATTATAGCTTATTTGTATATATGTTAGTGAAATGATCCCATCCTTTATCATTTTTCTCACGAGAGAGTGTCTAAGACCTATGTGTCTAGACTTTCCATTATACACTTCACTGAACGCTCTATCCAAGGTGGCTTGACTATCACAATGTATCAATACTTTTGAAACATTGTCTTTAGCTAACGGAACCTCCAATAAGAGGTCCCTCAACCATTATGCTTCTTGTCCAGCAGACGCAAGAGCCACAAACTTTGATTCCATGGTTGAGAGAGTAATGCATGTTTGTTTCTTGCTTTTCCAAGAAATCGCACCTCCAGCTAATGTGAATATCCACCCAGTTGTAGATTTATAATCTCCAACACTTGATATCCAACTTGCGTCGGTATATCCTTCTAGTACGGCAGGAAACTTACCATAATGAAGGCCAAGATTTTTGGTCTTTAACAAATATCCGAAAATCCTAGTTATGGCCTTCCAATGTTCATCATTTGGATTGCTAGTAAATCTACTCATCTTACTAACTGCAAAAGCTATGTCAGGTCTGGTGCATTGCATTAAGTACATTAGACATCCAATTGCACTTGCATATTCCAGTTGTGCCACTGTTCTCCCATTGTTCTTTTGAAGTTTGACACTAGGATCGAATGGAGTGTTTACTTCCTTAAAGTTTAGGTGTTTGAACTTTTCCAACATTTTCTCAATATAATGTGTTTGATTAAGTTCATAACCCCCACTATTTCGTTTTACTTTGATCCCTAGTATAGTGTCAACTAGTCCAAGATCTTTCATCTTGAATGTGGAAGTCAAATATTTCTTTGTTTCTAATATTCCATTCATTTCATTGCTGATAATCAACATGTCATCAACATATAGACATAGAAATATCACAACACTTCCGCGCACCTTTGTGTACAAGCATTTGTCACAAGAGTTTGGAACAAACCCATTTGAAATTATGGCGGTGTCAAATTTTTGATGCCATTGTTTTGGTGTCTGTTTTAAACCGTATAAAGACTTAACAAGTTTGCATACCTTTTGTTCATTTCCAGGAAGCATGAAGCCTTCTGGTTGCTCCATGTAGATCTCCTCATCGAGATCTCCGTTTAGGAATGCTGTTTTAACATCCATTTGATGAACAATAAGGTTATTCAAGGAAGCTAGTGCAAACAGGATTCTAATTGCCGTAGTTTTTGCTACCGGTGCATATGTGTCAAAATAATCGACACCTTCCTTTTGTCTAAATCCTTTTGCTACTAGTCTAGCCTTGTAGGTGTTTAATGTACCGTTACTATGATACTTTTTTCTAAACACCCACTTGCATCCAATGGGTCTTGATCCCTTCCGAAGATCAACTAGTTCCCAAGTATGATTTGACATAATTGAATCCATTTCATCTTGGATAGCATCTTTCCAAAAAGAAGCGTCCCTAGAAGCCATTGCTTCCTTATATGTTTTAGGATCATCTTCTACTTGAAGAATAATAGGAATTTTATGAACATCATTTTTGTTATTTCCTTCAACTAAATAAAGAGAAATGAGTTGGGAATTGATTTCATCTGGTCCTAGATCCTTAGTTTTTCGTGCCCTTTTGCTTCTCCTTGGTTCTGATTGTGTTTCAACAATTCGTGTCGAATCTTTGTCACAAGATTCTTCAATTGTGGGATTTTCAGGTCCCTTAACCTTTGTGATGAGATTTTCAAAGAATTCCACATCTCTGGATTCAACGATTACATTAGACTATAGATTTAGAAGTCTGTATGCTTTGCTATTTGGTGCATATCCTATGAAGACACATCTGATTCCTCTAGGACCCAATTTTGTCCTTTTGGGATCCATGTTCTTGTAATAAGCTACACACCCCCACACTCTGAAATAACCAATACTTGGTGGTCTTCTTTTCCATTTCTCATATGGAGAAATACCAGTTGCTTTTAAAGGAATCCTGTTCATTATGTGACATGCGGACAATAGTGCTTCACCCCATAAATTAAATGGTAATTCTGAATGCATTAACATAGAATTTATCATCTCTTGATATGTTCTATTTTTTCTTTCGGCCATGCCATTTTGTTGTGGTGTGCGGGGCGCAGAACATTTGTGTATGATGCCATATTCTTCACAATATGCATCAAATTCTGCTGAGAAATATTCTCCGCCTCTATCGCTCCTAAGTACTTTTATAGTTGTACTTAATTGATTTTCTACTTCTGCTTTATATGTCTTAAAGGTATTAAAAGCATCATCTTTATGCTTTAAGAGATATACATGTGTGAACCTAGAGCAATCATCGATAAACGTTATAAAATAACGGTTTCCCCCACGGGTCAACATACCATTAAATTCACACAAATCAGAGTGCACAAGATCTAGCACGTTTGTTTTTCTTTCAACACTTTTGAAAGGTTTCTTTATCATTTTTGATTTAACACATATTTCACAATTTCCGAAATCATGAATGTTGCATGATATCAAACCGGATTTAATTAGTCTATTCATAATACTAATATCAATATGTGCCAATCTAGAGTGCCATAAGGAAATAGATTCAAGCATATAAGCAGAATTAGAAATTTCATTAATAATATTGTCGGTAGTACAAAGTTTGATTATTCCTTCAGTGGAATATCTTTTTCCTACAAATATACCATTACGGGTCAATATTAATTTGCCCGATTCATATACAGATTTAATACCCGGTTTTCCCAATAAGTCCCCACTAACAAGGTTTCTATTCATATTAGGAACATGAAGCACATTAACAAGAGTGACTTTCTTTCTGGAAGTGAAGTCGAGTTCGACGGATCCTGTTCCAACGACTTTAGATCGCACTTCATTTCCCATTTGCACTTCTTGTCCATCATTGACTTCGGTATAGGTTTTGAATGTTGTTTTATCGTAAGATACATGCACAGTTGCACATGTGTCATACCACCATCCTTGCACTTTGCCTTTGATTGCCATAATTTCGCTTACCGTAGCGATTATGTCGTCATCGGCATGAACAAAATTAACCTCATTTTTGGACTTATTGTGCCTGCAATCTCGAGCATAATGTCCGGGTTTGCCACATACATAACAACCATTTTTAGTACCTTTTGGTCCGCCAGAATTTTTGAACTTGTTGTGTTCTTTCCTTGGGTCGAGATGGTTTTTCATGCCATCATATTTTTTCTTTCCTTTAGCGACAACAACATTTGCTTTAGCAAATCCAGCAGACTCAGTTTTTTCTCGATCCTTCGTTTCCTCCTCGATACGAAGGTGTTTATGAAGTTTCTCCAAAGAAAAGTCCTCGGAACTATGCAACAATTTCTTTCTGTATCCTTTCCATGAAGGTGGCAATTTTACTATTATTGCACCGACTTGGAATGCTTCAGGAATGTCAATTTTCACGGCTTTTATTTTATTCACGAGAACCTGTAACTCGTGTACTTGTGCAAGAATCGGCTTGGAATCCAACATCTTAAAATCAAAGTATTTAGATATTTAAAACTTTTTCGTACCTTCTTCTTCGGCCTTGAATTTGAATTCGAGTGCGTTCCAGATTTCCTTTGCGGATGCAGTATTGGTGTAGAGATCATAGAGACGATCAGATAATGTGTTCAAGATGTGTCCACGACAAAGCAGTTCATCTTCTTTTCGTTTCTTTCTCTCCTTTTTTACTTCATCAGTGTCATTCTCAGTTGGTTCTGGAATTGCCTCCAGATCAGGATCCAAGACATATTGAATTTTCAGGGCGGTCAGGAGAAATGTCATTTTGTCTTGCCAGCGGGTATAGTTTGATCCATCGAAACGATCTAACTTAACAAGGTCCTGGTTTATCAGTTTGATGCTTGAAACAGAAGCGTCAGTGACCATGATTTGAGATACTATAAGACTGTTAGAAATTTCGGAAAGATTAAAGGGATTCAGGCTTGAATCGTGAACGCAACACTTTCCTTATAGTATTTCAAGCACTCTCGATTGTCTTAGAGTTCTGATGCAGGAATACCCAGGATAATTCAGTCTTATCGAGTTTGCGCAAGACCGGCGAAAACCCGAATGCAGCGAAGAGCATCTGAAATTATTTAGAGGATTTTTCGGATTTTGTGTGTTGTATTCTGAATCCGGATTTATGCTTTTATAGGCCATGTTGATATTGTTTCACAAGGTAGCGACCCTTGGTGAAGCAATGTCCTTTTCCAATAATCATAATGGTTGCCCTGCAACATGTTTCACCAACAGTTGCATGATTTCGCCTTTGCAACATCTCATGAAGAGTTACAATCTCCGAATTCAAAATTCAAAATTCATGAAGAGTTATCTCATGCATTTATTAGCATTAACTCACTTCCACCATTTGTCATTTTAGAACACACTTGTATTTAATAAATTACAACATCAACATCATATTTAGAGTAATCTCCTCCCTCCCTTACCTCAGATTTTCAGCAAGCCACAATGGTTTCTTCAAGCTCTACCTTTTTCTTTCCAAAACCCTTATTTTTTCTCTCAACTTTCTCTTTTCTACGTACTGACAAATATTAGGCTCCTTAATCCCTTCTTATCCTAAAAGCCTAATTAAATCTTTTATTAATTCTACCTTGACCCAACTCCTTTTATCTTTCTCTTCCTTAGTCCTTTATTTCTACTATTTCTAATTCTCACCCCAACTCTTACTATTTTTTCTATTTTATATTGGATTAAATAAGTTTATGGTCCTCATAAATATTGTCATTTTCACTTTTAGTCATTCAAAAAATTTTCTTTAAAGAATGATCCTCCTAATATTTTTCGTCCACAATTTTGATCCCTTCTGTCAACGTCTGTTAACAGAAGCTGATGTGGCATTGCCACGTGAAATTTTTTGATGATTGGGTTTGCACGCGACGGTGTCAACGTGACAAAAATGCTGACATGACATACCACGTGACTACGGTCAACATTATACTTGAACTCATAAAAATTCGTAGCTAAAGTCGTAGCTAATTTGTAACAAATTCAAAAACTAAAAAATTTATCATCAAGAACCCAAACAATTTATGCAAAATCAAAATTACTCAAAATTACTGATATTGATATCGCCGGAAGCACAGTGGTACAAATATCATAACATAATTTTTTTTCATGAGGACACAACTCAATACAATGATTGCAGGCATCTCTTAAGATCGGAAGCAAGAATCTCGATTGCTTGCTCAATCTCCTTGTAGTTGAGTTTATCAGCATTGTTAATAAGCACGAAGACTCACATTTGGTAGGTAAACACATTTAACTCATGCTTCTGCAATAACAGAAGTGAAGAATAAAGTGCAGCATCATTCTTAAACCCTAATGTATTAAACAAAACCGGAGCATAGAACATTATCGCATTGATGTGAATTGTTGAAAAACCTGTTCGTCCTCAAAAATACACAATGATTATAAATCTATAATATGTATAGGAATCTGTGACCAAAAAATAAGTACAATGTACCATTAGGGCAATGGAAAATGACAAGGTTTGAAAAAAGAATTCCAAGTGTGATATCAAGCTGAAACAGTATATTCAATGCTCCGCGTATTCTAGAAGGTGCAATCTCTGAAAGGAAAACCGGAACTGCATGTGACCATCAAAAGTTATTAGTGAGTTCCAAAAGCCAATTAGTGTTAAATAGTTGATTAATTGAATTAGACTAGCATCGTGCATTGTTTGTATTACATAAATTAATACTCAAGGAATCAAAGCTAAAGTCCAAGTAATAATGACTAAAACAAGATAGAGATAGGTATAAAATAAAATGAATGGAACTTGTCTATGAGATCATTTAATCATTAATTAAGCATATTATATAATTTTTTGTTATTTATAATATGCTTCAGCCACTTTGTTTTTTCAGGGAATGCTGCATTGTTTTTTTTTTGTTGCTATGTAAGTCATGGAATGCCCACACTTTTCTTTAATGTAGACTGAACCCTTACTGGATTAAGGCATTAGCACACATAGATTAACCAAGCCTGACATGCAAATCAACCATTTTCTTTAATGTGACAATGTTTTAATTTGTCTTTAAATTAAATAGGGATTACCTAGGAATTAATTACAAATCAGATACTATTTCTGAATTTAGATATGATACTAATATTAAAATAGAAATAATTGACACGTGGTCATGTCAGTATTTTTTTCCACGCCGACAATGTCACATGTATGCTACGTAATCAAAAAAAATTTATATGACATACGTAAGCCTCCATCAATAGAAACTAACGGGAGGGACCAATTTCATGGACGGAAAAGTTTGCAAGGACCATTGTTTGAAGGAAAATTTTAGAGAAATTATAACAGTTCTTTTTTTCAGAAAAGAAGAGTTGTTTAGAAAAAGAGTTTGTGTGATAAAAGAAAATGAAAGAGTTGATTGAATAGAAAAAGATACTTGCTTGAATTGAAAACTTGCTTGAAATAGGGAAAGGTGTTCTTTGAAATGAAAGAGTGTTGTTGAGGTGTGGTGAAAGTATTGTCTGGACCATTGTGTATTGTTAAATCCATAAAGAGTGGTGTCTGAACCATAGTGTATGGCGGTAACCAATGATTGGTGTGACCAGCAGAAGAAAAGAGTATGGCGGTAACCAATAGGTAGTGTGACCCTAGAAAAAGGTATGACGATAACCAATATATGGTGTGACCAAAGAGAGAAAATATTGTGGCGGTAACCAATAGGCGGTGTGGTCCTAGAGAAAGGTATGGTGGTAACCAATAGATGATGTGGCCAGAGAAAGTATGGCAGTAACCAATAAATGGTGTGACCAACGAAGAAAGATTATGATGCTAACTAATAAATGATGTGGCCAAAGAGAAAAAGATTGTGGCAGTAACCAATAGATGGTGTGGCCCTAGAAAAAGGTATGTCAGTAACCAATAAATGGTGTGGCCAAAGAGAGAAAGTATGGCGGTGACCAATAAATGGTGTGGCTAATAGGAGAAATATTATGGTTCAAAGCTTGGTGTATTTACCATGAGGTAGTTAACTCTAAGAAGGTATGGATGCCAAAGAAGATGTGTTTGGTCCAAAGAGGAAATGCATTATTGATAAAGTTGTGTTGCAATGTTGAGATGTTGCTTATGTTTATTTATTGTCTTCGAGGAAAAGGACTTGACAATTATTCAATTCGAATTACACTAAAGTCTAGAAATGAAGGCGAATATTTTGAATAACTGGGTCATTTGTCTCGTATTCAAAGATATTCAGAATGAGGATATGAATTCTCCCTCTCATTCCTTCTCCACAATTTAACGTTCGTGGCGCACAATTCTCATCCTAACTAACAAGTGTTAAAAGGAGAATCCTTTTGTTGCTTGATGATGAAGAGTCTTCAGCCTTGAGATTCCTTGGTCTTCAAACTCTTGACTGTGAGGCGTTGTTCGTGGAGGGATGAGACTTGCCAATTATTCGATTTGAATTACACTAAAGTCTATGAGTCGAGATGGATACTTTGAACAACTGGGTCATTCGTCCCGTATTTAAAGATATTCAGAATGAGGATAAGAGTTCTCCCTCTCATTCCTTATCCACTACTTAAGGCAGATGATGCACAATTCTCATTGGTAAGTATACAAATATTTTTGTAAAGCTAACGAAAATATTTTTTGATGTGCATAAGCGTTTGTAAGTGATTCTGAAAGTGATTGATATTTATGACTTTGAGTTAGATAGTAAAAATAATTAAGATGATGATGTCAATAAAAACCAAGTAAAGATTGTTAGAAAGTTGGTTGAGTCAAATGGAAAAGATATTTATAAAGCATCATTTGAATATACGAGGACTCTAGAATCATATTCTGAGCATACGAGGACTCTAGAATCCACAAAATACGAGGGAATTTAAAGGTTCAAATTTTCCATTTTTAACTCTAAAGTTGTTTTTGGTGAAGTTAGGCTAGAAGTTAGAATGAAATTTATAAGTTTGGAGGATTTTAAGAATGTTGTAAAAGATGTGCACATTGATATTAGAAGGGAAATTATGTCAAAAAAAGAATAATAAGGTAAGGGCTAGGGCTATATGTTGAGTTGAGTTGAGGAATGTCCATGAGTTTCCTTATGTTCATGGAATAGCAGTAGTTGCACATATTATATTAATGCACTCAATCTAGAATGTACATGTTGTAGAATGTTTAGGAACAAATCAGCTAGTAGAGGTCGGGTTGCAAATAAATTGAAGCAAAGGTTGATGATAATACCCGGCCTTAAAAGAAGTCAAGCATATGAGATGATTAAAGAGAAATATTCTATCCATTTTAATAAATAAATTATCTAGGACACTGGAAAAAAGAGGAAGATTGGTAGTAAAAGGCTGCTAGAA
This sequence comes from Lathyrus oleraceus, assembly GCF_024323335.1. Lineage (NCBI taxonomy): Eukaryota > Viridiplantae > Streptophyta > Magnoliopsida > Fabales > Fabaceae > Lathyrus > Lathyrus oleraceus. Next base: position 249,147,955 of record NC_066582.1, on the reverse strand, counting down.
GGAACTAAATGGGCGAACTTGAGATTAGTTGACTTAGTTATTGAAAAGTAACCTCAAATCAATAATAAAGATAGAAGTGATGCTCAGATTGGAATCTACTCCGTTATTTCAGAGATTGTATGTTTACTTGCATGCTTGCTTGCAAGAATAGATTTAAAGTCGAATGTAGGTCATTGATAGATCTTGATGGGTGTTTTTTTTAAAGGAAAGTATGGGGATAATTCATATCAGTTGTTGTTCAAGATGCAACTAATCAATTTTTTGTTATTGTATATGTTGTGGTTGATGCCGAGACAAGGGATAATTGTAAGTGGTTTATAACATTACTTGAAAGTGACATAAGAAACCATGTGAATTATGATTAGAAATTCATAGATGATCAACAAAAGATACTCTTTTTTAATTTGTTTATAATTTGCATGATTGTTATATTTTGGTTGTTGCTGTGTGTATTTGTCACGTGATAAAGACTTATAGAACTTATTTGATCCATATTATTAACTGTCATGAAATTATTTAACTTATTTTACTGTGCTTTATTTTTATGGATTTTTTGTTTTTTCATTATAAGGATTTTGTTTGAACTAAAGGAAGTAATGAAGTAATGTCATGTGCTTTATCTAATCTATAAATAGATTTAGATAACTTATATATTTTCTAGTATCCCAGGTAGATTTATGAAACTATTTATATGTGTCATACACATATATGATATCAATCCAATCAAAGAAAATGAATATAGAAATTATTTATTTATTATAGAGATCATAAGTTCTTCGACAAATATAAATAAAAAAGAAGTTGAATATAGAAATCATAAGTTCTTCGACAAATATTTTCATCATACAAGAAATGAATTTCAAACTTATGGTGACTAGAGCTCTCTGTTGAAGAATTTTATAATCACATATTTATTATACTAAGCACCATCGTCAGAATTGAAATTCTACTAAAGACAGTGAAATATAAAAAAGCATAAATTACAGAGTCATATAAAAACAACTATTCGTCACAATTGAGATTCTACTAAAAGACAGTTAATATAAAAAATCATAAATTACAGAATCATATAAAAACAAACAACTATGGCAAATCATTGTAACATAGCTTGTATATTAATTAAATTATTACTAGAAAATATTTCAACAAAAATGGATGAAAACAATATATATATATATATATATATATATATATATATATATATATATATATATATATATATATATATATATATATATATATATATATATATATATATATATATATATATTATTATGCAGACAAATTCAACATAAAAACAAAGGCATTCTCTTTTTCCATCAAATATCCTTAGGTGCTGGTGCTCACTGCTTAAATTTCCCCATCCCAAAGTTCTTCAACGGTTTTGTAACCACCATAAGTTTCGTCAACAAATATGTCCATTCGAACCAGTCTCTCCTACAAACAATAAGAACCAATATCATAAAATCATGCATTTTAAATTTAACACAAGCTTGTATATATGAATTTCAAGTCTCCAGCACCAAAACATAAGAGGTTAAACAAAGTGTGAGTTAGCCATATTGATCAGAAATTAATGTCGTGTTTATTTTATAAGAACATTTTCTATCTTCATTTTATAAAGTAAATGCTCATTTTAACATAAGATACTTACTTGTTCAATCTCAGAAAATTTAGCAAACAAGTCTGCAGGTATAGACCAATCAAAAACATCAAAGTTTTCTTTTATCCTGGTTTCACTTGCACTCTTGGGAAGAACACTATGACCCATTTGCAACCCCCAACGTAGAGCTACCTGTGCAGGAGTCTTGCCTAGTTTCTCCGCAATCACATTTAGAGTTGGATGGTTAAGGAGACTAGTTTTAAGCCAACCAGGAGAACCCAAAGGTGAATATCCCTAAGCATTAAGAAGATATTTCATGTTTATAAAGACTTGTTGAAAAAAATAATGATCATTCAAGATTCGGAAACTTACAGAGAGGTGGACACCTTTGGAATTGCATAAGTCCTTCAACTTATCCTGCCTCCAAGAAGGATGACACTCGACTTGATTGACAGCCGGAGTAACGCGAGCAACTTCAACCAAATCTCCCAATTTCTTGACGGAGAAATTGCTTACACCTATAGCCCGCGCCTTTCCAGACTCATAGAGCAACTCCATTGCCCTCCATGTGCTAGCAAGATTAGGTTGTACAAGATTTTTAGGATTCGAACCTACTGTCGTCGCATTTGCATTCCCTGTGCTGGAAATATTAGGTTGCAAAATATTTTCAGAATTAAAACCTACTGATTCTTTATCCATTGTAGATTCTTTCTTCATTGCAACCGGCCAATGAATCTAAAAAAAAAATCATCAGGTTAGTCATCAATAAAGCCGGTTAGTAATAAACTACTAAACCATCCATTTTCAAACCAAGTTGTTAATATGCTATATTATTACATACAAGATACAGATCAACATAATCAAGCTGTAAGTCTTTCAAAGTCCTGTCCAATGCTAGAGGTACATCTTCTGGAGAATGCTCGGTATTCCTGCGGTGCAGATATCATTAGGTTGTTAACATCAAAGAAAGACTAACAGATGAGAACAATACTACTTAATGAACAAACAAACCAGAGTTTCGAGGTAATAAACAAATCTTCACGTTTCACTACGCCATCATCAAACAGTTTCTTTAATATAGACCCAATCTGCAATAGAAGAAATAAATGAATCATTTCTTTTTACGCGTAAAAAAACAAACGTCTAATGACTTACCTCTTTCTCATTTCCATAGATTGGAGAGCAGTCAATGTGACGGTAACCGGCCTGCACGTATCAAATTGATTCATCAAAATCAAATATGTGTATATTTAATATTACTAGGTTTCTAAAATATGCATGTTAGAATTGAAAAGGCAGTAGGAAACCTTGATGGCGGTAGCAACGGCTTGACCGGCGACGCCAGGATCGGACCGCCAAGTTCCCAAACCGACGGAAGGGATCTTGGCTCCGGTGTTGAGAGGGAAGAAATGAATGGCGTTTGACATTGTTATGATATAACTGAAAAGTTGCTTGGATTAAGAGTTACAAGTGAGTGAATGGGAAATGATAATGGTGAAACAATGAGAGTGTATAGCTTTAAACTGGTTGGAGTCAACGGACTATTATTTCCTATTGGTCCAAAATTGCCCTTCTCAAAAATTGATTCTCTTTTGTGGATCTAATTATATTATAGTATAGTATTTCTTTGTGGTTCTAATTATATTATAGTATTGTATTTCTTTGTGGTTCTAATTTTGTTTTCTAATCTTTATAAATTTATTTATTGATAGTGCTGATTTTAAAATAATGAATGTCATTGCTATCATTGAAGTGCGTGGTGACTTAAAATGAAGTCAGTGTTATTGAACTACGTGCTGATTTTAAAATGATGAATTAATGGAATTGAAAACAATTTTGTTAAATTTTATTTGACCAGACGAGGATTTTTTACTAATATAACCCAACTTTTTAAATTATTTCCCAAAATAACCCAAGTTTCAAAAAAATTTCCAATCTACCCCATCTTTAATAGGGAGGCGCCAATTGGATTGGCGCCCCCTCTTAAAAATTACAAGGAGGCGCCAATTGGATTGGCTAGGGCAGGTGCCCTAGCCAATCCAATTGGCGCCTGTGTGTATTTTTTAAGAGGGGGCGCCAATCCAATTGGCGACTCCCTTAAAAAAGCCTCAAATGAAAAAACTTCCAACATGAAAGTTGTAGATCTTTTCAAAACAATGAATTTGGATATAAATTTTGCAACATTTGGATTTTTTTTGAGAAAGTTATGGGCAGTTGAAGTTGGACTTCTGAGTTTTTCAACTGTTATCTGACCCATAATGTTTTGTATTATTGCATGTGTTTCTTTTACGAATATGAATTTTTGTCCAACATAACATTTGAAGTAGACATCTTAAATTTTGCAATGCACTTGGTCCCACCTCAAAATAATTAAAAATGAGTGAGTTAGGTATCTGCGAACTTGACCCAAAATTAGGGTTTCTGTCAAAACAAGTGTATGTGAACTTTGCCAAAAGGGACCAACTTCAAGCCCTTTAGTATGAATGATAAAAGCCTCAAATGACAAAACCTTTAACATAAAAGTTGTATATCTTTTCAAGATAATGAATTTGGACTAAAGGTTTGCATCATTTGCAGCTTTTATGAGAAAGGTATGGGCACCTGAACTTGGACTCTTTGACATTATAACTGTTATCTGAGTCATAATGTTTTGTATTATTGCATGTGTTTCTTTTAGGAATATGAATTTTTGTCCAACATAACATTTGAAGTAGACATCTTAAATTTTGCAATGCACTTGGTCCCACCTCAAAATAATTAAAAATGAGTGAGTTATGTCCCTGCGAACTTGATCCAAAATTAGGGTTTCTGTCAAAACAAGTGTATGTGAACTTTGCCAAAAGGGACCAACTTCAAGCCCTTCAACATAACAATAACAAGTCCTTGAATTAGGGTTTTTGACTTATAAATTTTTGTTTTATGATATGTGTTTATTTAAGAATTATGAAAGAAACTTAATGTTTGGAGAATACACAAAGATAAATTTGACATAATACGAATTGATATTAATAAAATTTGGATTTTACACAATGAATCCTAATGGTGATGACCGGGATCACCTAACCGACCTCCGGTCCCACATCCCCTAGCTATCCTAACCCTTGGCCCTAACCCATGTTGACGATTCTGAACCGGTGTTTGTTCATCTGATGGTCCAGGAGCGTCATTACCGCCTACAGGAGAAGATCCGTTGAGGTATTCAGCCAACTCAGCATAGTCTTCAGTATTCAATGATGGTGTACCGGCGTAGCTGAGCTCATGACCCATGCCAGAGAAGTTGGGGTGTGGTTGACTCATGGATGGGCGACCAGGACGGTTGAAGGGGGACATGGGTGACAATGATGGGTCTAGGAAAGGTTGGAAAGGTTGTTGGGGTGTTTGGAAGAGATATGGTTGTGGGATGTTTTGGTATTGTGATGTTTGGGGTTCTTGGCTACGGTAGGTGATGGGGCGGTTAGTGTTTTGGGTAAGGCGACTTTGGTAGGGTGATGGTGTGGGTGCGAAGCGATGTTCGGTCGAAGGTTGATGGTCCATTTGTTGGTGGTGGTATGGGGGATGTTCTTGGTTTTGGGGTTGGGTGAATGGCATGTTTTGGTTGTATGTTTGTGTGTTTGTGGAACGGAAAGTTTGTCGGATAGGTGGTTGTGAGTAATTGGGCTGAGAATGTTGTTGGGGGTTAGATGTTGAGGCTTCTTGTGTGTAAGTTGTCTGGCGTGGGTCGTAGAGGTACATATCATCGGCGATGAATTGAAATCCAACTGATCTATACCAAGCCATATAAGTACGACTTGGTTTTACCTCATTTGGCATGACTGCGTCAGTTAAGACATGGTCATGACGGTGCTTCCACTTGCGACACTCTGATCTTGCGAATTGTTGCCAAGGGTTGAAGTTCCATTGGTCGTTCACTTTACGCATATGCCATTCTCCTAGGCTAGCTGGGGGATCTGGGATATTCTGGACCATACCAAACTGCAGCTTCACACGATCGGTGTTGTGCAGCTCCACTGTTGTGAACCGTATTATTGGTGTGCATGTTGTCCATACGGCTGCGTCTTCAGGGTTGATCTGATGCTCATGATCCATATTAAGGTATGGACGCCAAATGAACTGAAATGTTAAAGACAATAGGATTTAAATGAATGTAGAAAAAGTGAATATAATATGAAGAAATAATGTAATTATTTTGCTTACGTCTGCCGGTCGAAGGTGATCCAACAGGTTGCGATATTGAGTAATACAGTGTCTCGGACATCTGCTGTAATTCATACCGCGTGCCGACCATCTACACCAAAAAGTTAAAATAAATTAGTTATGGGTAATAAACTGTAAGGAAGGAAGTAAAGATATAGCAATTTAAACAACTTACTTTTTTGCATATGGAAAAGTGAAGGGGTTGCTATTGACCGGTGCTAGAGACGGTAGTCTTGACCATCCCCATGCTTGTAGCAAAACAGCACATCCAGAAAATGTAGAAGTATCTTTGTGGCAGTTTTTGCACAAAGAACTATAGAGATAGGCTAGACATGCGGATCCCCAACTATAACTACCTATTCTATCTATTTGTCTAAGTAAAGGTAAGTACATAATATGCATGCTAGAACCACTACCTTCGGGAAATAAAAAGGATCCTAGTAACAACATAATGTAACACCTAGTTTTAATGATTCGAGCTTCTTCGGTAGAATGCTCATCTAAATAAAAACTATTATAATATGACTTTAGGCGTGAAAGTAGTATACCTTGTCCCCTAGCATTATCATCTAACAAATCAACGTTTAAAAGCTCCATGCAAATTGAATTTGGAAAGTTGGTCTTACCATTAACAGCTTTGCCTTCAATTCGTAGTCCTAAAAGCATGTAGACGTCTTCTAACGTCACGGTACACTCACCGGTTGGAAACCAAAATGTGTGTGTCTCTGGCCTCCATCTTTCGCATAAGGCGAGAATGAATTTGTTATCTATAGACCAAGACATAATTTTGCTAAGGTGACCAAAACCGGCAAGTTCAACATAAGGTTGAATCAACGGGTCCATGTGGACAAATTCGTGAACTCGAGTGCGAAACCTTGAGACATCCTATAATAGAAATAATGTAACATTTGACTAAGTCGGTATTTCAAAATAAAATGGGGTTGGTGGAGATGAAACATAAAAAAGAAGTATAAGAAAATACTTACGTATGTCGCGATGTTTGCAACTGTTCCTCTGTGTGCTTCGCCCATTGTGAGTAAAGACATATTGTTGGGGAGTTGGTGTAGATGAAAATGGAAGATTTTGTAGAAGATGAAATTGTAACAGAAGTAATGTAGATGAAGTAGTGAGAAATGTAGATGAAGTAGTGAGAATGTTGGTGTGGAAGAATTGGTGAAGGAGTGGATCAATTTATAGGCAAATGGATGAGTGCATGAAAAATTGTGTTTGCATGGTGTCTCCACCTCATTTGGCGACCATGTACATTATTTAGGAGGGGGCGCCATTCAAATTGGCGACACCCTAGGGCACATGCATGCAAGCCTAGTTCTGAATGCTTGGTTTCAAGGACTGACTAAGGGGGGCGCCATTCAAACTGGCGACCATGTGCAAGTCCTAAAGGTAGGCGCCAATCCAATTGGCGCCACCCTTTGCATGCTCAACACGTGGCATTGCTGTCTCCTGCATGCTGAACAATTCACTTATGGATGGCTTGCATGATTGACACATCATCTCTGACCATCTTAGGTGTCCGACACGTGTCTGTCTTGTCTCCTGTATGCTGATGACTACCTTCTTGATAGCTTGCCTGGCTGACACATCAACTCACACTGTCTTGCAGGATTGACACATCATCTCTGACCGTCTTAGGTGTCCGACACGTATCTGTCTTGTCTCCTGTATGCTGATGACTACCTTCTTACTAGCTAGCATGCTTGACACATCAAGTCACACTGTCTTGCAGGATTGACACCTCATCTCTGACCGTCTTAGGTGTCCGACACGTGTCTGTCTTGTCTCCTGTATGTTGATGACTACCTACTTGATAGCTTGCATGACAGACACATCAACTCTTGACTACCTATCATGCTTGACACATCAACTCACACTGTCTTGCATGACAGACACCTCATCTCTGAACTAGCTAGCATGCTTGACACATCAACTCACACTGTCTTGCATGACAGACACCTCATCTCTGAACTAGCTAGCATGCTTGACACATCAAGTCACACTGTCTTGCATGACAGACACATCATCTCTGAAATTACTTGCATGCTTGACACGGTATCTCAGACTAGCTTCAATGTGAGACATTAATACCATCTATTTAAGTGTCTTACTATCACATTCATCTGCACTTGCAAAATACTTTTCATCTCCAAAATACTTTTCATCTTCACTCACTTTCATCTGCACTTGCAAAATACTTTTCATCTCCAAAATGTCATCTTCATCATTATACAGTATCAACGTTCACTGCAACGGTGAAACTTTTGAGTCTGAGCTTCATGGTTTTTGTTTTAGAAACACTGATACCATTAGAGTTTCGATGAAGAGAAATGCAACCTTTTTGCATTTCAAAAAAAGAATACAATCCTTTATACAGGGAGGTATTGTGTCAAGGATGACATATCAGAATCCTATATTTTTTGAGAATGGTCAATGCAAGTTTTTCCCCCTAAAGATACGAGACGATGAAGATGTGCAAAGCATGTTTCTTAGTCATGAACATTCAGGCATGGATTCTATCGAGTTGTACATTACTCTACAACCATGTATACCGTCTCAACAGTCTCAAGTAACATATCAGGATCCAGCTGGTGGAGATGATGCAGATGATGCACAATGCTCAGATGAACTCAACCCAGAAGCAGAAGTAGAGGTCGACGTTGTTGATGAAGAAGAAGAGGAGACTGAGATACAGGTTGATCACATCCTGAATAACGACGATGAAGATGAGGCTCAACCACCACCAATACCTCCTACTCATGTCTATATTCCTCCTCAACATATGACAAATATGGATCTTCACGATGATGAAATGTCCGACAGTGTCTTCTACAATCCGTATCCGAGACCAGTAGGAGAATTAAAGGTGGGAGACATGTTTCGTACCAAAGAGGAATGTGTCTTGGCAATCAAAAAATATCACATGAACAACTTTGTTGACTTTACGGTTAAACGCACTGATTCAAGAAGGTATGTTATTGAATGTTGTAACATGCTATGTAAGTTTCGTTTGGCTGCATCTTACAAGAAGAGAAATGACTCTTGGGAGATCGCTTCAATAGACCCACCACACAGTTGCGTCGCAACAACCGTTGCACAAGATCACCGTCAACTGAGCACAGCATTGATTTGTCGAGACATTCTGCCATTGGTAAACAAAGACCCATCAGTGAAGGTGAGTATAATTATATCACATATCCGAACAACATATAATTATACTCCATCTTACAAGAAAGCATGGATTGCGAGGACAAAGGCTGTTGAGCAGGTTTTCGGCAACTGGGAGGACTCATTCAAAGAATTACCACGATTTTTATGGGCACTAAAAACTTATGTCCCAGGAACCGTGGCAATTCTGGAGACAGTGCCAGCAATGATGCCAGACGGAACCTGTGCTACAGGTAATAGAATATTCCACCGTCTCTTTTGGGCATTTGACCCTTGCATCAAAGGTTTCGCATTCTGCAAACCTCTCCTGCAAATTGATGGCACTTGGTTATACGGAAAATACAAGGGTACGTTGCTCATGGCAGTTGCACAAGACGGTAACAACAATGTATTTCCCGTTGCCTTTGCTCTTGTTGAAGGTGAAACAGCTGCTGGATGGGGTTTCTTTCTTCGACATCTCAGAACGCATGTCGCACCACAAGCCAATCTATGTCTGATTTCTGATAGACATGCTGCCATCGAAAGTGCCTACAACAACCATGAAAACGGATGGCATGATCCTCCTTCTACACATGTCTACTGTATCAGACACATAGCACAAAACTTCATGCGTGCTATAAAAGATAAGAATCTTCGCAAGAAGGTGGTGAATGCTGGGTATGCTTTAACTCAACCGTCTTTTCAATATTATCGTGATGAGATTCGACTGTCTAATGAAGATGCGGGGAGATGGATAAATAACATCCCAGTAGAGCAGTGGACAAGAGCATTTGACGGTGGTTGTCGATGGGGCCACATGACAACAAACATTGTGGAATGCATGAACGGGGTTTTCAAAGGAATTCGAAACCTGCCGATAGCCGCCTTGGTAAGATCAACCTATTATAGGTTGGCTTCTATGTTCGCAACCAGAGGCGAAAGATGGAGTGCAGTGTTAATGTCTGGACAAGTATTCAGTGAATGTTGCATGAAGGTCATGAAAGAGGAGAGCATCAAAGCTACGACACACGCTGTAACAGTGTTTGACCGTCATAGACAAAATTTCAGCGTCCAGGAAACAATGGGCAACAGCGAGGGGAGACCAAATTTAGCCTACGCTGTTAGACTAAACACAAGTTGGTGCGATTGTGGAAAATTTCAGGCCTTCCGCATACCTTGCTCCCATGTCATTGCAGCATGCGCTTATACTCGTCAAGACGCTAACACCTATTTATCTGATGTGTACAAGGCCAACACCATCATGAATGTATATAGTCGAGGCTTTTCAGTACTACCAATGGAGGATTACTGGCCTCCATATGAAGGAGATATTGTTTGGCACAATGAAGAGATGCGTAGAAAGAAGAAAGGAAGACCAAACAGCACACGTATAAGAACAGAGATGGATTCCACAGATAAAATGATAAGATTATGTAGTATCTGTCGTCAACCAGGACACAACAAAAACAACTGTCCCAATCTAGGAGCATCATCTAGATCTTAAGCTTATTGTAATATGATATCTAGATCTTAAGCTATTTGTAACATTGTATCTACATCTTATGCTTTTTGTAACATTGTATTTCTGTAACAATCAATCATTATATATCATTAAGTTCTTGTTACAACGAGTTTCATAACCAACATCAGTACAAAATATCTGAAAACATAAATAATTCTAACTGATTACAACAATCAAATTAATGTCGTCTCGACCGAACATCATTTCCCTAGCATTCTTATCAGTCCTCATTCGCACCCAACCAAAGATACTGTCAAGTCTCTCAATACTTCTGATTTTTTCCCCTTCTGGTATCTTCCCGTCTAACCATCGAACCAGCTCCCTCTTCAGTTGATCTAACGTGGTGATGTTCCAAAACAGCATCACCAATTGAGGTTTGTCTCTCGCATAAATCACCTTACCGTATCGGCGACGAACACCAAACATGATAGCCAAATGATTATTTGAGTTGTGGAACAATAGGTCACACAACGCATCTATTTATAATACAAAAAAGGCATTTTATGATGGACTCGGCAATTGAGTTGGCGCCTCCTTTTAAAACATACACATAGGCGCCAATTTGATTGGCTAGGGCACCTACCCTAAGCTAGGGCACCTGCCCTAGCCAATCCAATTGGCGCCCCCATTCAAGTTTTAACAAAAGTCGCCATATGAACAACTTTCATGTTCATCAAAAATCCATTTGAAACTTGGAAGCTCATCATTAATTTCAGAACATTATAGGTCATTCTGACAGAAACCCTAATTTTGGGTCAAGTTCGCAGATACCTAACTCACTCATTTTTAATTATTTTGAGGTGGGACCAAGTGCATTGCAAAATTTAAGATGTCTACTTCAAATGTTATGTTGGACAAAAATTCATATTCGTAAAAGAAACACATGCAATAATACAAAACATTATGGGTCAGATAACAGTTGAAAAACTCAGAAGTCCAACTTCAACTGCCCATAACTTTCTCAAAAAAAATCCAAATGTTGCAAAATTTATATCCAAATTCATTGTTTTGAAAAGATCTACAACTTTCATGTTGGAAGTTTTTTCATTTGAGGCTTTTTTAAGGGAGTCGCCAATTGGATTGGCGCCCCCTCTTAAAAAATACACACAGGCGCCAATTGGATTGGCTAGGGCACCTGCCCTAGCCAATCCAATTGGCGCCTCCTTGTAATTTTTAAGAGGGAGCGCCAATCCAATTGGCGCCTCCCTATTAAAGGTGGGGTAGATTGGGAAATTTTTTGAAACTTGGGTTATTTTGGGAAATAATTTAAAAAGTTGGGTTATATTAGTAAAAAATCCACCAGACGAATTGATTTATGATTTTTTTTTTCAAATAGTATAGTAGTTGAAATTCATCTTTCAAAAATGACCATTTTTGCATTGAGATCTGTGCACAATTACTCATTATGTTAGTTGAATGAGATTATTTTTTTAATATTATTTCTTTGATATTTATTAATATTTTTTTAATACAATTTACTTTTTAGAGTAATTAAAATAATTAATATATGTTCTAATATATATTAATTATTCAATTGATATTAAAAAGTGTATTAAATAAAAATCTTTCTTTTCATATCTATTTACAAAATATTATCTTAATATAAAAAAGTTTATTTTTAAATTCATATAAAATTTAATAAAAAACTAATGTATTTAGATTATGTATAATTTAGATACATTAGTTGTATAATAAATATAAAAAATATTTTTTTATATGTTAAGGAATAGATAGTACCTCTTCATCCTCTTTGAATAAAGACATAAAAAAATGTCAGTACAATCATAAATATAAATAAAACATGGAATAAAAAAAATATTGTATTTAATTTATTTTCATTTATTTAAATTTAAATTTATTCTAATTAATCAATATAATTTATTTATTTATTAATATTACATATTATTTGTTTCTTAAAATAAGATTTTTTTTGAAAGTTTCTCCTCTCCCTCTTTTTCTATTTTTTTATGCTCTGAATATCAAGAGCTTCGATTTATATTACAATCTAAATAATTGTATAACTATTCGTTTGTGTTTAAATACAAAATATATTATAATTTTCATCATGAAGATAAATTATTTTATTTTATTTTGTTTTGGATCCAATAGCATATGGTAATAAATTGTTCTCTTATTTATGTTTAGCAAACATATCTTAATAAACTACATATATACGTTTTCGTCTTTTACTATATCCAATTTATATATATATATATATATATATATATATATAGTTCGAGGGCCATTGAATGGAATTTTTTAATAGGGTCCGAGTTGCGTTTCTCTGACGAGGTCTTAGTTGATTCCCTAAGGTGAGATTTTATTTTGGTCCTTTAAGCGAGACGTTAGTTGAATCCCTCGTACGAGACTTTAGTTGAGTAATGAAAGACTTTAGTTAAATCTCTTAGGTGGGACATTAGTTGTGTCCCTAAGGCGAGATTTTAGTTAAGTCCATCAATCAATACTTTAGTTGACTTCCTCATACGAGACTTTAGTTTGATCTCTCAGGCGAGACTTTACTTGAGTCCCTGAAACGAGACTTTAGTTAAGTCCCTCATGCGAGACTGATCCGCTGTCGAACACGGATCAAAACGAGTAGTTTTTCAAAAACGTAGTTAGCGACAAATTGACTCGGATTATCGTTCTCACAAGGATTCTTGAATGAATTAACCAATGATAGTAACGATTAATGGGGTTTTGGTTGGGTTATGATTCAATTAAAAAAATAGATTAAAATAAATGATTATTGAAATAAGTTGTAGCAACAATTTACTGATTCGGTCTTTGCCTATCATCGACTATCGTAATTCCAACCGCAAATTAACTATTCCTGTCCGATTATAATATCAACTGACAAGCGCAATTGATAGTATAAGTTGTATGTTCCTATTATCCGAATTAAACAAACGGGATTAAGTTTCATGAATTAAGCAAACATGAATTAAACGGACTCGATAACGAATTAAGCAAACGAAATCGTGACTATAGTTAGGATCACACAATCAATCGAATTAAATCAATATAGCATGTGTAAATCGGATTAAGCAAACAAAATACATATATTAATATTGAAAGGAATAAAAAACCTGAATAAGAATTACTAAAATCTCAAGGTATCGGAACCCGAATACATCAAATTGTTTGGATCGATTAGTTCTTCATGAGAATTCTTGCCAAAGCTTTCAAGTATTTCATGAATAGTGATAATCCCCATGTTATGCGGCTGCTAGGTATATGGAAAACAAGGAATTTGGTTTACAACCCAACTAGATCGAAAACATAACCCAAGCCCAAAACTAATGACCCAAAACTTAAATAAAACTAATGTTGCAACTTCAACGAATTTTCTGGCCCTGCTACATTCTGATTCAGCTCTCGACTTCTGAACAAAAGTTGTATATCTTTTTCTTAGCTTTCCATCGACTGGTAGCACGTCTCAATCGGATACTCCTAGCTCAAGATATGATTTTTCTCGCGAAAGATGCTAATGCTGAAAATTAAATACGAAAATTAAATAAGTGCAAAAACAACATAAATTATGAAAACACATTAAAACATAAAAATAATCAAAGCAAACCGAAAAAATGCTTAAGTACAAACATGGAAGAACGTGCATCCAAAATGCACTGATCAAATTCCTCCACGCTTACTTTTGCACTCCGAGCAAAATGAAAAACAAAACAAAACACAGACACATCAACGGTTACTCATTCTAGGCTACAAGTCATCTTCGGTTAAGTTTGCATCGATAGGTAATAATCTTGCACACTAAGGATATCGTAGGAACACTAATCCACAATTGTGCAGTCATAAACCTCCTGAATATACAAATCAACTCGAATCATGTTATTATGTTAAAGCCTAACTTACTCATCCTTCTTTTTGCTCTTTTTCATTCAGGCGCAATCACATTAAGCCCGTTATCTCCACACACCCATAGCAAGGCGACCGGTTAGTGGCTCTGATCCTTTTTACACGGGATTCTAGTACCTACGTGGCATAACCCTTTGCTTATTCAATTGTAGTTGCGGGGGATCAGACCGTAATCCGCCCTACCAAGTTCAGTACCAGAAACCGCTGAACCAACTGACAACTAGTTTTATTTTCAAAAAAAAATTTGAAGGTTCTACATCCGTTGGGTTAAGTGACCGAGTGAGGGTCACCAAACTTAGAAGGTGCATTCCTTTTTTTTGGAGCACTCACTTATATTCATCGGCTTCCCTGCGTAGAGTGCGTGTGAGATGATGCTGACTGCTGAAATAAACTACTCAAGAGCTATAAGAAAAATGAGAACTCAAGGCTATGTCATAACAAGTATTCAAAATGATTTTCATATTCAGGAGATTTAAGGTGTTAAAACGATATCAATCTTGTGAACTTTTCCCAAGTCTCTACAAACTAACCTCAAATTATTCTATAGCCTAAAACTTTCAACAAAAATGCAATTTTTTTTAGAAAGAAAACAAAAACAAAACAAAACAAAGAACAAAAACAAAGAAAATAAAGTATTCCCTCCCCCACACTTAAAATATGCATTGTTCTCAATGAAAGAAACAAACATAAAATAAGAGAGAGAAGAGAGAGGAAAGAACACACCCGAGTAGTCAAGGAGGATAGGTGATCACATAAGCAGCCTTTCCCAAAGAGATATATTCTACATTTTCTTCTTCCGAAGTGGAGCTGTCATGGAATAGCTTTGGGTAATGTCCATTGAACTTGAAATTTTTATTAGTATCTTCGCCTTTTATTCCAGGATCAAAGAATATTCTAAAAGTAAAAGTGTCAAATGGACACGTGAAGGTGATCTGATCTGGAATGTCCGCCAATGTCCAACCAAATGCCTTTTTATGCTTCCTTAAAACCTGCAAAAGCTTATTTTCTTGATCGAAATCAAGGTTAGAAGAAATTATAGCCGGTAGTTTTTCATTCATCTCTAAATAAGCATATTTCATATTTTCAGGAAGTTGCTTCAGCTCGAGTGAAGGTGGCTGCTCAATAGAAGGAGTGTTTGGGGCAGCCGGGATGTCAAGAGCTTTATCTACATGAACAACTTTATTTACAACCTCATTTGCAGTAAGAATATCAACTTGCAAGGCAGCCTCAATTTCAGCACAAACAGAGCAAATTTTAGTTTCAGTACAAATATCACAAGAATAAACATCATCAAAACCAGACAATGATGGAAAATCAGATGCAAACAAATCACTACAAATATCATCAACAATTTCAGAAACCAAATCTATTTGAAAAACAGAATGTTCTTCCAAGGGTTGTTGGTTTGATCCTTGAGCTTGCTGCATGGCATTCACCAAAGTGGCAAGCTGCCCAATCTGTGTTTGCAAAGTCTTTAAAGTAGAATCTACTTGTTGTTGAAACTGGAGATTATTTGCAGCCATTTGTTTGACAATATCTTCTAGTGAAGGTCCAGAAGGTGCAGAGCACACAACCTCAAATTCCTTCAGATGCTCATGCGGATCCTCACCTGCAAGACCACTAAACCTTGGAAACAAGTGTATTAAACCAGATTTCAATTCAAAAGGAACCGAAACATCAGAATATTCAATACAAAAGTCATTATAATTAACATCAGGAGCAACAAACTGCCTTAATGTTCTTTGATCATCCATGTAATAAAAAAAACACAGGAATACCAACTATGTCCGAAATAGACAAAAACAAATAGAAAGAAGAAAAACGATTAAAATAAATTCAGAAAAATACAAAAGCACCAAACTTACTCTAATGACGTGAAATAAAAAATTTGAGATTTTTTTTTGGATTTTTTCGACACTATGAAAACAGTAAAAAATTAATTAAAAATAGAAAAACAAGGAATTTGGCAAATTTGACGTCAGAGTCCAATAAGGGAGTATTGATCGCACGATTTTTCTGCTTCCAGTAGGCAAAAAACTTATAAAATTAAACACAAATTTTCCAAAAACCGGTTTTTTCAAACTCTAGACGCAACTCCGAACGCGAAACTGTAGAAAAATTCGGAAAAATAACAGGAAATTGCAGAACAACAAAACACACAATACTTAAAACTAAACTATTGGCTAATTCGACAAGAATCCCCGGCAACGGCGCCAATTTGATCCGCTGTCGCACGCAGATCAAAACGAGTAGTTTTTCAAAAACATAGTTAGCGATAAATTGACTCGGATTATCGTTCTCACAAGGATTCTTGAATGAATTAACCAATGATAGTAACGATTAATTGGGTTTTGGTTGGTTTAGGAATCAATTAAACAAAATAGATTAAAATAAGTGATTATTGAAATATACTGTAGCAACAATTTACTGATTCGATCTTTGCCTATCATCGACTATCGTAATTCCAACCGCAGATTAACTATTCCTATTCGATTATAATATCAACTGACAAGCGCAATTGATAGTATAAGTTGTATGTTCCTATTATCCGAATTAAGCAAACAGGATTAAGTTTCATGAATTAAGCAAACATGAATTAAACGGACTCGATAACGAATTAAGCAAACGAAATCGTGACTATAGTTAAGATCACACAATCAATCGGATTAAATCAATATAGCATATGTAAATCGGATTAAGCAAACAAAATACATATATTAATATTGAAAGGAATAAAAAACCTGAATAAGAATTACTAAAATTTCAAGGTATCGGAACCCGAATACATCAAATTGTTTGGATCGATTAGTTCTTCATGAGAATTCTTGCCAAAACTTTCAAGTATTTCGTGAATAGTGATCATCCCCATGTTATGCGGCTACTAGGTATATGGAAAACAAGGATTTTGGTTTACAACCCAACTGGATCGAAAACATAACCCAAGCCCAAAACTTAAATAAAACTAATGCTGCAACTTCAACGAATTTTCTAGCCCTGCTACAGTCTGATTCAGCTCTCGACTTATGAACAAAAGTTGTAGATCTTTTTCTTATCTTTCCATCGACTGGTAGCACGTCTCAATCCGATACTCCTAGCTCAAGATATGATTTTTCTCGCGAAAGCTGCTAATGCTGAAAATTAAATACGAAAATTAAATAAGTGCAAAAACAACATAAATTATGAAAACACATTAAAACATAAAAATAATCAAAGCAAACCGAAGAAATGCTTAAGTAAAAACATGGAAGAACGTGCATCCAAAATGCATTGATCAGAGACTTTAGTTGAGTCCTTTAGGCAAGACTTTCGTTGAGTTTCTCAAGAGAGACTTTAGTTTAGTCCCTCAGTCGATACTTTAGTTGAGTCCCTCAAGAAAGACTTTAGTTGAGTCTCTAAGGCGAGACTTAAGTTGAGTCTCACAGGCAAAACTTTAGTTTAGTCCCTCAGGAAAAACTTTGGTTGACTACCTCAGGTCAGACTATAGTTGAGTCTCTCAGGTGAGACTTTAGTTTAGTCCTTTATGAGACACTTTAGATGAGTCCCTCATGAGAGACTTTAGTAAAATCCCACAAGCGAGAGTTAAGTCTCTAAGGAAATAATTTAGTTGAGTTCCTTAGGTGAAACTTTAGTTGTCTTATAGAGATGAAGTTTATACCATTCTCATATAAGATGTCAAGGATCTTCTTGTAGAATTCCAACATTCATCTCGCCCTTTTTTAAGGTGATGAGGATCTTCTACTAGAAATCTAACATTCATATTGATCTTTTTAACGCGACAAGGATCTTTCAATGGAAGTCTAACATTCATATTGCCCTTTTAAGGCTAAAAAGATCTTCCAATAGAAGTGTAATATTCGTATTGCCCTTTTTAAGATGGTAATGATCTTCCATTGAAAGTGTAGTATTCATATTGCATTTTTTAAGATGGCAAGGACCTTCCATTGGAAGTCCAATATTCATATTACTCTTTTTAAGACGGTAAGGATCTTCCAGTGGAAGTCCAACATTTATATTGAAATTTTTAAGGCGGCAAGGATCTCCCAATGGATGTTTGACATTCATATTGCCCTTTTTAAGGTGACAATGATCTTCTAATAGAAGTTTGTCATTCATATTGCTATTTTTAAGGCAGAAGGATCTCCCAGTGAAAGTAAAACATTCATATTACCCTTTTTAAGGCAGCAAGGATCTTCATGTGGAATTTTAACATTCATATTGCCCTTTTTAAGGCATCAAGAATCTTGCAATGGATGTCAAGCATTCATATTGTCAAAAAGCCGAAATAACTTGTTGTAAAAGATAAAAGTTTAAAAAAGATTCAATTATTGATAGGTGACTCGCCCTCATAACAATTAAATATAATAATAATTTAGATTGACATAATTCCATATTTTGGGAATGAGTCATCCATCTAACTCCTCGAGGTTGTAGGATCTATGAGGTTACTATCGGTAGTTGCGATATGGTCCTTCCTAGTTGGGTTGCACATTTCCCTGCTAGACAGACACAACAATCTATATCAAAACCATTTCACCCTCATGGGTTCCCCATTGAACTACTTTGGAGTAATATCTTCTAGACAATCTATGCTTGGCTACGAATTCTTGAACATGGGCAACATCTCTTGTTTCGTCAACCAAGTTGACGAAATATCTTAACCTTGCATCATTTTGTTATGGTATTGAACTAAGAGCGCCGCTAAAAAGGTGTGTCAATTTAAAAAGGGAAAATCAAGTCCGTAGATCTATGTGCATGCATGTATGAATCTAATGATAATGATGAGAACCGTCTGGGTGTTTTGATGATGATAACACTAATGATTGTTAAAGTTAGTGGAAATAGATTTTTAATGCTTTCCAACTATCTGATAACAGTGATCAAACTTGAATATATCTCAAGCCTCATCAAGTAGGAGACTCAAGATTTCATTGAAGTGATTGTATGATCGATGTTTCTATAAAAAGATCTTGAAAGCCTCAGGATTGTGAAAGAGGGAAAGTGTGAAAGCTCGCTTGATCGTGCCTATCTTAGTGACCATAGTTTTGTGAAAGTAGGAGAGTAACTCCATAGTTTAAAATGATGAATTAATGGAATTGGAAACAATTTTGTTAAATTTTCTTTGATGAGACGAATTCATTTATGATTTTTTTTCTATATAGTAATATATTTTCTTTGTTCTTTTTTAAGTGTATTTTTTTTTATTTTTTACACATATTAAGAAAGATAATCATTATTGTTATTTTTTAAATAATAATTCTTCTTTTACCTATAATACCCTTAATTATTTATTAAATTCATTTTACTTTTTCTCTCTATTTAATAATTATCTAAAAATAATTTGACAAAAGTGAAATTAATACTACTTTGAATTTTGTAGACGACAATTAAAAAAAAAAAATATTTAAAAAAAATAACATTTATAAATATTTAAAAAATAAATAATACAAGTTTAAATCTGTATTTCTGCATTAATATCTCTGCACAACTACTTATTATATTAGTTGGATGAGACTATTTTCTTGATATTATTTCTTTGATGTTTATTAATATTTTTTCTAATCTTACAAGATACAATTTACTTTTTAAATTAATTAAATAATTCATATAAAAATTAATAAAAAACTAATGTATTTAGATTACTTATAATTTAGATACATTAATGGTGTAATGAATATAAAAAATATTTTTTATATATTAAGGAATAGATAATACCTCTTCATCCTCTTTGAATAAAGACATATAAAAAAAATGTCAGCACAATTATAAATATAAATAAAACATGGAATAACAAAAATATATTGTATTTAATTTATTCTCATTTACATTAAATTTAAATTTATTTTAAATGATCCATAACTTATTTTCTTTTTTAATACTGCCTACTATTTGTTTCTTAAAATAAGATTTCTTTTTGAAAGTTTCCCCTGTTTCCCTCTTTTTTTTAATTTTTTTATGCTCAGAATATCAAGAGCTTCGATTTATATTACAATCTAAATAATTTTATAACTATTCGTTTGTGTTTAAATACAAAATATATTTTAATTTTCATTATGAAGATAAATTATTTTATTTTATTTTGTTTTGGATTCAATAACATATGGTAGTAAATTATTCTCTTATTTATGTGTAGCACACATATCTTAATAAACTAGATATATACGTTTTTTTTACTATATCCAATATTATTTTAATTTTAATTATTACATTGTCGGAATAAATGAGTAGTTTAATATATATGTGTATCAATATTATTTTAATTTTAATTATTATATTTATGTGTAGCACACATATCTTAATAAACTAGATATAAGTAGTTTAATTTTAATTATTACATTATCACCAAGTTCTCGTGGTGATAATGGTGTATACCACCCTTCGACCTGAAACTATTATGGACCCTAGATGTAGAGTCGAGTGTTTTATTGTTGATCAAACGTTGTCCGTAACTGGATAACCATAAAGACAGTTGATGGGTACTCCACGAAGCATGCTGAGGGACATGAGTGACCTAGATGGAATTTGCCCATCCTGCATAACAGGATAAATGTCCATGGGCCCAATATTGAACTGGACAAGGATGACACGGTCTATGCCTTGTGTTCAATATAGACATAAGGGCAAAAGGGTAATTATACGCATAAGTATTATCACAGAAGGATTTGTCAGATCACATGACATTTTCGTGTCTTGGGTAGCAGTGATGTGTTGCTAGATACCACTCACTGTTTATTATGTTAAATACGTGATTTAATATAATTGTCAATGTCACGAAAACCTACAAGGTCACACACAAAGGACGGATTGATGAGAGATAGAGTAATTAAGGAACACCGTAAGGTACGGTGTACTTAAGTGAATTGTAGAACATCATAAGGTACGGTGTACTTAAGTAGAATACGAAATATGGTAAGGTACCACACGCTTAAGTGATTTTGGCATATTATAAAATATGGGCCACTTACACTTAAGTGGGCTTTTTAGATTGAAGCCCACACAAGTGGTTCTATAAATAGAACCCTTGTGCAGAAGCATTCATTGCGGTTGCATTTTTCGTTTTCTCTTTCTCTTTCTCTCTCTCTCTCTCAATCAAAACCTTCATTCATAACAGCTAGCACTGAGATTGAAGGAATCCGTTCGTGTGGACTGAGTAGAGGCGTTGTCGTCGTTCAACGTTCGTGATCGCTCCGTAGATCTGCATCAAAGGTTTCAATCGTCACAAGAGGTAAATATTCTATCACTGATCATGCCCATTCGTAAGGATCACTAAAGTAGAAAATTTTAATTTCCGCTGCGTTTTGGATCGCCGTTCTCCTTCAGTGGTATCAAAGCCACTTACGAAACCATGCATCGGATAGCTGTTTATTTTCTATATTAATATGATTAAAAGACATAATGAATCAAAGAATAAACGAGTAATTAAATTTGGCATCATGTGTGTACGATTTGGATGATTGATGTTGACTATGCTTCGGAACCGACATTAGTATGGTGAAGCAGCGATACATCGATCGTCCATAGGTTACACAATTGAGACCGATCAACTTATATATGATATAAGTAATCCTAATGCAAAGTACGATATATATGATATACTGTTTCTGTTTGGTTCATTCAAACACTAAATGGTTGTTTTCCTTTGAGCGATCAATGGTCATTTGCTTCGGAATCCGACATTAGTATGGTGAAGCAATGACCTGTTGATCAATCATACTGAATCAACAATCGAGGTGTGTTTGACGGTCTGAAATTGGTGCATTAGGGTTAGTGACGGCACAAGGGTTGTGCCGTCAAGGAGTTGTGAATTGAGGGCTTGTTGGAACACGTCTGTTGACTATTTCAAAGCCCTGATTTTTGGCCGCGTGACGATCGTCATGGGCCTGTGATGATCGTAACAAGCTGGACGTGACGGTCGTAACATGCTTTGTGACGGTCGTCACATTCACAGATCCAGAATTCTAGGCATTTCTGTTATTTTGGCCGCGTGACGTTCGTCATGAGCCTGTGACGGTCGTAACAAGCTGGACGTGACGGTCGTAACATGCTTGTGACGGTCGTCACATTCACAGAGTCAGAATTCTCGGGGTTTCCGTTTTGTGACTGCGCAAGAGTTGTGTTGATGCAAAACGACGCCGATTTCAAATGAATTATTCATTAAAAATTCCGGACAGGGGCGTTGCCCATACAACCCCGCAAGGGGCGCAACCCCCTTGACTCCCGTCCACTGATCGGTCAGCGGAACCACCGTCCGCTGACCGGGCAGCGGAAATCCCGTTCCCGCTGTCCTGGCAGCGGACCCCCGGCTAACTCTGCATAATGTGATCGGTCACCGAAATTTAATTTGGTTTTAATTATTTAAAGAATTAAAATTAGTAATAATAATGTGTTTATTATTATTGCCTTGTGGTGATCAGTTATGGCCTTAGTTTTCCTTTATTTTGTTTTGGGTTTTTAAATACGACCTGCGTGTCGTGCCTCTCCTTTTAATCTATTAATGTAACTTTTTTTCTCATCTCAATCACTCGTATGTAAAACGAGTTTCTTTTATGTAATGTAATATTATGAAGAAAGAGAATAATTCAATATCAAAGGAGGACAACCTTGAAGATCAAAGGAGGACAACCTTGAAGATCTTGCTTGGAGAAGCTTAGATCGTTATTAGGTTAGCTTAGGTTCTCTCATTGGCTTGGGAGAACAATTGCGCTAGGGGCCATAATTGTTTCATTATGAATGTATGTTGATGCATGTGAATGTATGTTGATGCATGTGAGAGACGATTTATATGATAAACAAGTCGGTGAGATCAGAATAATTACAATTCCCTCAAATTAAATATTAAGTTTAAGCTTTCCAAGTTTTAGCACTCATCAAGACTAGTATCAGATAATGTAGGTTTCGCCTACGCGAGGTGCATGTTCTATATTAGTAAGGTGCGATGGGATAATTGTAATATCCAACTGCTAAAACAATGGGTCAAACTTAACTAAACAAATTATAATAAGATTATATATGTTTAGAAGCAAGAGTTGGAAATGATCCATATGATGGATTGGAATAAGGAGTTATTCACCCAACTGAAATTTTCCAGAGTTGTATTAGATACAATTGGAAGGAGTTCCTACCTAAATAACCTAGTTTTGTGTAATCCGCCTACGCGGACTTAGAACAAAGTGAAATATGGATCTCGACCCACTGGAAAATCTTCCAACGGGATTTTCCGAATCAAATGATGAAGGTCATTCGTTTTGAGTAAAATAGTGTGAGCATATTTAATTAAAGGCCTAATTAAATATGTTAATGATACTTATATTTTCATTAATTTCATGTAGATTACCATGACAACTAACACCTCTAACAACATTTTGCGATCAATCCTTGACAAGGAAAAATTGTCTGGGACAAATTTTCTGGATTGGCACCGAAACCTGAGGATTGTCCTCAAACATGATAGAAAGCTGTATGTCTTGGAGAAACCTGTTCCCGAAGAGGAACCTCCTAGTTCTGCACCTAAGGCAGAAAGAGATGCTTATAAGAAGCATGTCGATGATGCCAATGAAATTGCTTGTCTCATGCTAGCTACCATGAACTCAGAGTTGCAAAAGCAACATGAGAACATGACAGCGTTCGATATAATCGAACACCTGAAGATGCTCTATCAAGAGCAAGCAAGGCATGAGAGGTTTGAAGTTTCAAAAGCCCTTTTTCAAAGCAAGTTAGCTGAGGGAGCCCCTGTAGGTCCCCATGTGCTCAAGATGATTCGGTACGTGGAAAACCTTGAAAGATTGAGTTTTCCCCTCAGAAAGGAACTTGCGACTGATTTGATCCTGCAATCGTTGCCAGATAGATTCAGACAATTTGTCCTAAATTTCAATATGAATGATATGGACAAATCTCTTCCTGAATTGCTAGCCATGTTAAGAACTGCTTAGCAGAATCTGAAGACAAAAGGGAAGTCAATTCTGATGATCGGAAATGGAAAGAGACAGAACAAAAGTCCCACCAAGCAGGGTGATAAAGGGAAAGGCAAGGAAGTTGCCAAACCCAGACCCATTGTTGCTGCTTTGAAGCCTAGTGGAGGCATATCAAAGGCAGGCACCTACTTCCATTGCGGTAAGACCGGACACTAGAAGAGAAACTTCCTAAAGTACCTGGAAGAAAGAAAAGGATGAAACCTAATGAGTTAAATCCAACTTACCTTTGGCATTGTCGATTAGGCCACATAAATGAGAAACGCATTTCCAAACTCCATAAAGGTGGACTCTTGGACTCTTTTGATTATGAATCATATGAGATATGCAGATCTTGTTTAATTGGAAAGATGACAAAGTCTCCATTCACAGGAAAAGGTGAAAGAGCGAATGATCTTTTAGGCCTCATACATACTGATGTATGTGGACCACTGAACATACCAGCCAGATGAGGTTTTCAGTACTTCATCACATTTACTGATGATTTTAGTAGACATGGTTATGTGTATTTAATGAAACACAAATTAGAGTCCTTTGAAAAGTTCAAGGAATTCAAGAATGAAGTACAAAACCAACTAGGCAAGAATATTAAAACTCTTCGATCAGATCGAGGTGGTGAGTATTTAAGCCTAGAGTTTGATGACCATCTGAAAGAGTGTGGGATCCTATCCCAACTTACTCCTCCTGGAACACCCCAATGGAATGGTGTATCTGAGAGAAGAAATTGAACCCTGTTAGACATGGTCCGATCCATGATGAGTCACACTGATCTTCCAAACTCCTTTTGGGGACATGCACTATTGACAACAACTTACACACTAAACCGTTCCATCCAAAAAGGTTGAGAAGACACCATATGAGATATGGAGTGGTAAGAAACCACATATGTCTTACATGAAGATTTGGGGTTGCGAAGTTTATGTGAAATGACAAATTTCAACTAAGCTTGAGCCCAAATCTGACAAATGCTTATTTGTGGGGTATCCTAAAGAAACAATAGGGTATTACTTCTACAATCCTTCTGAGGGCAAAGTGTTTGCCGCTCGAACTGGAGTTTTCCTAGAAAAGGATTTTATTTCCAAAGGAATCAGTGGGAGGAAAGTAGAGCTTGAAGAAATTCAAGAATCACAAAGCATTGATACACCTATGGAGGAATTAAAGCAGGAAACACAAGTAGTTATGGAAGAGCAACCTGCTCAAGTAGAACAAGACCAACGTAGGTTAGGCAGGATACGTCACCTACCTGAGAGATATGGATATCTCATAACTGATAAAGGTGATGTATTACTCATGGATCAAGATGAGCCTGTGACCTACCAAGAGGCCATAACTGGTCCCGAGTCTAAGAAGTGGCTAGAAGCCATGAAATCTGAAATGGATTCCATGTACCCAAACCAGATTTGGACCTTGGTAGAACCTCCTTTAGGAGTTAACCCTATAGGATGCAAGTGGGTCTTCAAAAAGAAGACTGACATGGATGGTAAGGTACATACCTATAAGGCAAGACTGGTTGCAAAAGGATATAAACAAATTCATGGGGTTGACTATGATGAAACCTTTTCACCAGTTGCAATGCTTAAATCTGTTCGGATTTTACTTGCTATCGCTGCATATCATGATTATGAAATATGGAAGATGGATGTCAAAACTGCTTTCCTTAATGGGAATCTTCTTAAGGATGTGTACATGACACAACCTGAAGGATTTGACATACCAGAAGAAGCCCAAAAGATATGTAAGTTACAAAGATCAATCTATGGATTGAAGCAAGCTTCCAGAAGATGGAATCTTCGTTTTGATGAAACAGTAAAACAATATGGATTCATCAAGAACGAAGATGAGCCTTGTGTCTACAAGAAGGTTAGTGGGAGCATGATCGTTTTCCTGGTATTATATGTAGATGACATATTACTCATTGGAAACGATGTCCCTACCCTACAACAAGTAAAGTCTTGGTTGGGGAAATGCTTTTCTATGAAGGACCTAGGTGAAGCAGCTTATATATTAGGAATCAGAATCTATAGAGATAGATCACAAAAACTGTTTGGCCTAAGTCAGAGTACATACATAGACAAAGTGCTGAGACGCTTTAATATGCATGATTCCGAGAAAGGATTCATACCTATGCAACATGGCCTGTATCTATAAAAAACACAATCCCCTTTAACTAAGGAAGAACGGGATCGCATGAATAAGATTCCATATGCATCTGCAATAGGATCTATCATGTATGCCATGTTATGTACTCGACCAGATGTCTCGTATGCTTTAAGTGCAACGAGTAGGTACCAATCTGATCCTGGTGATGCTCATTGGGTAGCTGTCAAGAATATCCTTAAGTATTTGAGAAGGACTAAGGAATCATTCTTGATATATGGAGGTCAGGAAGAGATTGTTGTAATTGGATACACCAATGCTAGCTTCCAGACATATAAGGATGACTTTAGATCGCAATCTGGTTATGTGTTTTGCTTAAACGGTGGCGTTGTGAGCTGGAAAAGTTCAAAGCAAGATACAGTTGTTGATTCTACAACCGAGGCCGAGTACATTGCTGCCTCAAGTGCAACAAAGGAGCTGTTTGGATCAAAAAGTTCATTAGTGAACTTGGCATAGTTCCTAGCATTGTGGATCCCATTGGTCTCTATTGTGATAACAATGGTGCTATCGCACAAGCTAAGGAGCCTAGATCTCACTAATGATCCAAACACATACTTAGGCGTTATCATCTCATTCGAGAGATAATAGATAGAGGAGATGTGAAAATATGCAGAGTATCTACACTTGACAATATTGCTGACCCACTGACAAAGCCTCTTGCGCAACAGAAGCATGATGGCCATACTAGATCTATGGGTTTTATGGGTATGCCTGATTAGCTCTAGTGCTAGTGGGAGATTGTTGGTGTAAGCCCTAGAGGCCAATACTTTTGGTACTTGTATTGAATTATTTATTAATAATAAAAGTCTTTTTCTTTATTATGTTTGTTTAATAAAGTCCCTAGGATAGCTAGTCCGTTTAATGTATCAAGTGTGACTTGATCATGAGATCACATTAAACATAAGGACACTGTTCTTAAAGTATCCGTAGTCGAGCTTTATTGTGAAGTGGGATAACATTAAAGCATTAAGACTATTATGTATATAGACTGATGATCACATCATATGGATCATGGATAAGGAGTTATCAAGTCTTAAACATAGGTATGAATATTAAGAGTAATATTTATACAGGATTGACCCGCTATGAGAATACTATATAGAATGTTATGCAAAGTGTCATAAGTTATTCTCATGGTGATAATGGTGTATACCACCCTTCGACCTGACACCACTATGGACCCTAAATGTAGAGTCGAGTGCTTTATTGCTGATCAAACATTGTCCGTAATTGGATAACCATAAAGACAGTTGATGGGTACTCCACGAAGCATGCTGAGGGGCATGAGTGACCTAGATGGAATTTGCCCATCCTGCATAACAGGATAAATGTCTATGGGCCCAATATTGAACTGGACAAGGATGACACGGTCTATGCCTTGTGTTCAATATAGACATAAGGGCAAAAAGATAATTATACACATAAGTATTATCACAGAAGGATTTGTCAGCACATGACATTTTCGTGTCTTGGGTAGCAGTGATGTGTTGCTAGATACCGCTCACTGTTTATTATGTTCAATACGTGATTTAATATAATTGCCAATGTCACGAAAACCTACAGGGTCACACACAAAGGACGGATTGATGAGAGATAGAGTAACTAAGGAACACCGTAAGGTACATTGTACTTAAGTGAATTGTAGAACATCATAAGGTACGGTGTACTTAAGTAGAATACGAAATATGGTAAGGTACCACACGCTTAAGTGATTTTGGCATATTATAAAATATGGGCCACTTACACTTAAGTGGGCTTTTTAGCTTGAAGCCCACACAAGTGGTTCTATAAATAGAACCCTTGTGCAGAAGTATTCATTGCGGTTGCATTTTTTCGTTTTCTCTTTCTCTCTCTCTCTCTCTCTCTCTCTCTCTCTCTCTCTCTCTCTCTCTCTCTCTCTCTCAATCAAAGCCTTCATTCATAACAGCTAGCACTGAGATTGAAGGAATCCGTTCGTGTGGACTGAGTAGAGGCGTTGTCGTTGTTCAACGTTCGTGATCGCTTCGTAGATCTGCATCAAAGGTTTCAATCGTCATAAGAGGTAAATATTCTATCACTGATCATGCCCATTCGTAAGGATCACTAAAGGAGAAAATTTTAATTTCCGCTGCGTTTTGGATCGCCGTTCTCCTTCAAATACATCTTCTTATCTTAATGAATATTTTACGTTTCTCTGACGATGTCCTAGTTGATTCCCTCACGCGAGATTTTTGTTGGGTCCTTCAAGCAAGACGTTAGTTGAATCCCTCATACGACACTTTAGTTGAGTTCGTAATGGAAGACTTTAGTTGAATCTCTTAGGTGGTGTAAGACCCCAATTTTGACCTTAAGATCCCCCATGCTATCTCATCATTTGCATTGACTTTGGGATCACACATTGACATCTTCCTTACCCCTCATTCATTAGGGTTTGCATTGGGAGAGATCACCAAGCACATTTGATTGTATCACACTTTGTTTTTTATTATTTACTAACCAAAATACCAAAAATATGTCTATGTATAACTTTGTTTCTTTTGTAGGTCGTGTGTGCATCCACTAATGCCTCATCAAGCTCACAACTAGGATTTGAGACCCTCAATGCAAGGAGATCAATCAAGAGATGATTCATATTGATTCTAGACATCATATATGATATGGATCCCTATGATCTTCATTTATCATTTTGATCAAGAAATCATCAAGAGTTTGAAGCTTGTTTGTCTTGGAAGCCCTAATTCATCTAGGTATCTTGTGTGACTTCTTTAGCAAGTTTCTTCAACATTTGATCAAATATATCAAGAGATACTTCATTATACACCATCTTATGCCTATATGATCCTCCATGAGTCCAAAAGATCAATAGAACTTCAATTTTGCAAGTTGGTTCATGGTGGTTGACAAAAGAAAGTCAATTGGTCAAAACTAGGGTTCACTAGACCCTATCTCCTACAATTTTTATTATATGAAAATTAATCCAAGAGCAAATTTACTCTTTATGACATTCCAAACAACTTTTATGTTGAGTTCAAGAGCTAGTTTTTCTTGTAAAGTTATTTTTCATGGTGAAAGATTATAGGTCATTTTGTCTATACCCTAGTTAGAAGGTCAATTTCCAAGGAATATAACTTGCTCAATTTGTATGATATGAATTCCATCCAAGTTTCATGATCAATTTCAAGATGTCCTCTCCAATTTTGATTCTTTGAGAAACTTCAAATTCAACTTGCAAGGGCATGTTCCAAGAGGGAACATTATAGGTCATTTTGGGTCATTATCATTGAACAAGCAATTTTCCTCAAATTATAAAATGCATAACTCCTTCATGACAAATCCAAATAAGGTCAAATTTGTGATCAAATTGACGAGGTTTGAAAGATATACAACTTTGATGAAGGAACATTTTCCATTTTAAGCTTATAGCAAAAGTTATTCAAGGTGGAAGAAGCGAACATTTGACTTGGTACTTAAAATTTTTTCAATTATGTTTGATTTTATAAACTTCCACCTCAGAATTCATAATGATCCAAGCTTAAAATAGAAAAGCGTTCAAGATGAAAGTTGTTCCCCTTGATCTCACCTTTCCAAAAAGTCCAAGATCACCTTATTTGGACCAAGATTGGGGGACTTGCGCATGGTTACTTTGTTGGGTTTGTTTTGGCAAGATTTGGATCCAAATGATCATTTCCCTTTGCATGCTTCCATGTGATGACCTCAGTACTTATTATACACGAATTGAAGTTGGATTGCATCATTCCTTAGGCCCAAATCATTGCTCGTGCATCCATGCACCAACTTGCTAATTTTGTCAAATTTTCAAAGGGTGCAAAAATGAATTGAATTGGCTATATAAACAAGTGCATTGCCTTAGAAATAATACAAACACCTTGCCCAAGATTCACCAATAGAACTTAGAACCTCACACCATAAAATTCCTTGAAGATTTCGTTGAAATCGAGTTTGAAATTCACCTTCTATTTTGAAGTTCAAACTCCAAGGATTCATTGCTTTTTTTCATCTCAATTGACCACTGCAAGCAAGAGGAGGAAGAATCAAGCAAATCTAGGTCAAGATCAAGCTGAATTGAAGCTACTCGAAGGTGAAATTTCAGAAACTTCTCTTCTTTGATTCTCCCTCATTTCTCAACTATTTTGATTGATTTTTGGTTGGCTGAAGTCCTGCTAATGTAGACAACAAGATCAAGTTGCTTTGAGGTCAAGTCGAAGCAACTCAGATCATGAACCTCAAATTTCAAATCCATGTATCTTTCAATATAGTTGGAATTGGAAAAAATGAAGGTCAGATCTGTGCTCCTAAGCACTTTTCCTTCCAAAACATGTACTCATTTTTCATTTTCCATTTGGTTTATGGTGGACCAGTCTAGTGAGGTCCACCGGAGAAGATGATCAAAGCCCTAGCTCCGGTGGTGTGTTGGCATCCCACATTTTAATCTGGTCTCTTGATTTTAAATACCAAGTTTGCAACGCGTTGACTGCAGTGCACCATGGAATGCGCATGCTTGGCCATCAGATCTGCCACCTTTATTAATGAGGGAGGTCTGATGACCCTTTTTTTTTGTATTTTCTGAATTTCTATTTAATCCACTTATTTTATTTAATTCATAGAAATTTTAGTTTTAATCCAAAAAATATGGGGCTTTCACCAAAAATCTTTAAATATTTTTCTTTTCCATATTCTGAATTAAAATTATTTTTTGGATTAATTTTGGTATTTTTCATGAATTAAATATTTGTGTGCATATTTTTAATTGTTTAAAAATACTTTCGACTTTTTTAAAATATTGAAATTTTTTGTCTAAGGTCATTTGACCTTGTTTGACCTAGGATAAATCCATTGACCATTTATTTGGTGTTTTGAAGGGATTTTAGGTTTTGACCAAATTAAAATGTATTTTAATTCATTTTTAAATCGATTTTTAATTGATTAAATGTTTAATAATATTGTTGAGCTATTTTTATGGTCTTGTGATGTTTGACTTTCTGTTTGGGCCTTGGTCAAGGTTGATTTGACTTTTGTTGGATCAAAACCATTGGATTTAGGGGATTGATGAAATGTACATTCCATCTTCCAAAATGAATGAATGGTTTTGATTTAATGAAATTCCTCCCATGATCAATTTGTGTTTCTATCTTCCGCTCCCTCATCATCTTCATCCCTATTCTTCCCCATTCCTTCATTTGACCAATG
Source organism: Lathyrus oleraceus (assembly GCF_024323335.1). Taxonomy (NCBI): domain Eukaryota; kingdom Viridiplantae; phylum Streptophyta; class Magnoliopsida; order Fabales; family Fabaceae; genus Lathyrus; species Lathyrus oleraceus. The sequence goes on along the minus strand of NC_066582.1, from coordinate 249,116,295 downwards.
AAATCTCTAATGTCTAAAGGCTAATTGGTTCTTCAATGACCTTGTGTCAGGTGAATCAATACAAGTATGACTGAGATAGGTCCCTCCCTCTTGGTCTTTTCTTTTAGTGTGTGGTATATTTTAGGAGTTTGGTTCTTCATACCAAATCTCTAACATGCATTAACACCTATATTTTTATTGTCCGACCTCAGATAGTTGTAACTTCTACATAAGTCCAATTACGATTGCTTAACATAGAGCTAAATTTGACCCTCAAGGCATAACATTCTAGTAAGTGATATTGTAAGTCTCTCATTTTTCATGGCATTGTATGGAGACTTGACCTTTTTTCCTTTCATGGGAGCTAGTGGCATACTTGTTGAATTATCCAAGTTGGAGCCCTTATCATGAAAGATGTCTTGGTTTAAGGATTCGTACTTGTGAATGAATGGTTGAGTGTTCTCTAAAGAATGACTTAATCAATTAAAAGTCACCATTAACACTTGACTAAATTTTGACTAACTCTTGTTAATATTGCTTTACTTTCAAGTCATTTACTATTATGTAATTTAAATTTCAGTCATTTATCATTCATTGCCATTTACATTCCATATAACTTGTTTATGTTTATGCCATTTTGACTTTGATCATTTGAGCCATATCTTGTGATTATATATATTATTTGCGTGTTTTGGTTTTGTTTATGGTCTTAGGACCTTAAAATACCTAATAACAACAAAAACCCTAAAAAACATCTGGCGGACTGTTGAATTTGATATGAACTTTTGGACTTATGACTAGTCAACATTCTCTGTGCAAAAAGGACTTGGCCAATGCCAACATTTTGAGACTGAGCTATTGTGAACTGTGCCTTCATTGTTGAATATCATGCATCATACTGTACGAACTTCGGTTTAGATTTGGTGTGCTCTGGTCTGATGGTGTGGATTCAGGAGCGAGTAGCTAATTCCAATGAGGAAGTAGTGAAGTGTTACTATATGGTGATTAGTAGCGATTTTGGTGTGCTCTAGTTCGATGGTGTGGATTAATGAGCGATATGGGCATGTGTTGTCCATGAATGGTATCGCCTGCATGATGAGTCAATTGTGGAGTACATTGTATATGTGTTTGCATATGTAATTGATTATTCATGATATTGTTGATTGGTTGAGAATACTGTATGTAATTAATGAATTGTTGTGAATAACGTGTATATCTTATTGTTATATGATTATACTACCATTGCTTTGTTTTACACTGTTAATATATTTTGAGTGTATTCTCAGCCCTTTTCGTTTATTTATGGTGTCTATGCCCCTGTGGAGTAGCGGAGAGCAGGATAAGGAGTATCGGCTTGAGGTAGAGAACGAGTCCAATGCCTCCTTAGTTGCTTATACATTCGGGTCTTAGTAGAGTCGCTCTGATATGTAACATTGGAGGAACAAACTATTATTTGTTTTATTTCCTATTTTGTTTATGCTATTTCAAAATTGTTAAATCATTTTGGGAACTTTTTACAATTTGATGAGATTACGATGTCAAACAGAATTGTTTTCCACTGCGTATTTCAAAAGACTATTTGGTTTTGTATTTGTTTTGATTGGCGGATCACGAGTAACACTCTAATTGTGGAGTTTATTTGTTGTATTATTGTAAGTTATGTCGAGTCGGGAATTAGGGTGTTACACTCGTGACAAACATCTTTCTGTGGTGACTTAAGGCGAACTGATGTACCAACTTTCTTACCAATTCCTGATAGATGTTAATAGAGGTACGGGGAAGACCCATGTATCATCCGAGGGCGGCCTCCCTGAAGGTTCTTGACAACGACTTACATTATAGAGAGTCAGATGCTCCTATGATGGCTATATGTGTGTTGATGGAGGCAACATGTTCGTAGGGATCATTGCGTCCAAAAAACACGGCCAATGGCGGGGGTTTGAAACCTTTGGGGATAACCCCCCTCCCCATATTTAATAAGATAGTGGTTAGGGATCTAACAGTTCCATCTCTCGTGTGGAATTGACCTCCTGTTGGTGTTGCATGATGTTCTGGACTTTGTCTTCCAACGTCCAATTATGGCGTCGTAATTTGTCTATGGCGGCTCACATCTCTGCCATGGCCTCGACATCACCTATACAATTGGTACCCTTAAGAGTAGGGGATGAAGCTCTTCTGTTCACCATGGCTGATAATAGTTAGATAATGGAGTTGAAGGTACGATATGTAAGGTGATGGTTGTTAAAAAGGGGTATGGTCTAGGTTAGTTTTACTATGGCCCACGGTGGGCGCCTTTGTACTGTCTAAAAAGTATAATGTGTGTGTGTTCTCCTTGCAAGGGCAAAGACACTAGTAGGTATATTACAAGTTTGGAGGTGAGGGCTAGCTTACATCGACGATTATCCCTATATGGTGGTTTTTCAGGTTGTTTGATTGACCAAATCACGTGAGGCGAGAGCCCTTGATGATGGTCGGCGCTGCTAGGTTGTAGGCTGGCGGTTATATTAATGGTGTAAAGCCTACTAGGAGCGTAATGCTCTATGAGTAGTGGTAAACGTGTATGACATGGTGTAAGATCCTAATTTTGACCCTAAGATCCCTCATGGCATCATATCATTGCACATTGCATTTGCCTCAAGGATCATAGCATCTTGGCTCCTAACCCTAGGGTGGGAACTTTTGTGAGTTGGTTTGAGATCACCAAGCATGCTTGAATTGTATATTATTGATTTTTCTTCTTTTGTTTACTAACCAAAAGCACAAAAATATGTCACTAACATCTTTTGTTTTGTAGCTTGAGCAATCATAAGATCAAAGGCTCCTAGAAGACTTTATGCTCATTAATATGGCTAGATGAAGTTGAAAGCAAGCATGAAAATGGTTCACAAGGCTCTCATCCATCATATATTCCTCCTAAGTATCTCAATTCATCATTTTGATCAAAGCAAACCAAAGGGCTTGAGGCTTGTTTCCCAAGGAAACCCTAATTTATCTGTCCATCAACTGTGCCTTGCTCATGAAGCAACCTCAACCTATGATCAAATAAAATCAAGGGAAGTTCTTACACTCATAATTTAATTCATATTTGAGCTTATTTGAGTACCCTCAATCATTAATTCATCAAGATTTGAGGCATGGACTTGAGAAGTTGATCAGTCGATTCATCTAACTATTTTGAAGTACACTGAGATATAACTTTTAATGTGTTTGTCAAATGGAGATGACCCCAAGAGAAAAAAGGTTCTTAAGAACCATATGAACAACTTTAATGTTCATCAAAAATTGATTTGAAGCTTGGAAGGTCATCATACATTTCAAAACATTATAGGTCATTTTGACTGAAACCCTAATTTTAGGTCAACTTCCCAAGAACATAACTCATTCATTTTCTATGATTTTGAGGTGGCATCAAATGCATTGGAAATTTTAAGATGTCTACTTCATTTGTTATGTTGAACAAATTTTCATAATCCTAAAATAAATACATGTGATAATGCAAAAAATTATAGGTCACTTTGGACCAAAGGCATTGAAATGTGAAAAAGTCCAACTTCAAGTGCCCATAACTTTCTCATCAAAAATCCAAATGATGCAAACTTTAAGTCCAAATTGATTGTATTGAAAATATGTACAACTTTGATGTTGAAGGTTTTGTCATTTGGTGCTTTCATCATTGAAACAGAAGGGCTTGAAGTTGGCCTATTTTGGAAATTTTCACATACACATGTTTTGCACCTTGCACTTTATGATCAGTTTTCATCAATTTCCCAACTCCAAATGAAGTTTTGCCCAACATAACAATTGATCCTCATGCCAAGAGCTTTCCAACCATTACCCATAAGGATATGTTTTATTTTTGAAAATAGCATTTTCGAAGAGAAGAACATTTTGGTGCATTTTTGGAAACAAGTTGAAAACACATTGCACAAGCTGATTGTATCATTTCTGCATGTCCATTTCAATTCCATGTGATATCAGCATTCATTTCCAATTGGAATTGGGTCCTCCATGCGCCTGTACAGGCCCATGCATGGAGGCCCTCTCCATTCATGCACATGCATTGCTCATGTATACCTTTGCCATTTGCTATAAATAGGAGTGATAGGCTTCACAATTGGGCAACCTGAAGGCGCCTGTTATGCTGCAAGAATCCCTCCATAGTCATACTTAAAGGAATTTCCACTTTCTTCTCAAAAATTCAGATCTGAATTTCAACTACATTGGTTGATTTTCAGATTTATAATTCCTTGACCTTGCTTCATCTTCATCACTAGATCATACTGCAAGCATTAGCAAAGGAGAATCGTGCTCTCAAGATCCACATTTCAGAGGTGGATATCCAAACTTTCTTTCTTCGAAACTCTTTGATTATAGCTTGTTTCTTGCATCTATTGGGTTGGCTGAAGTCCTCTCATCAGAGGCAACTTAACTGTGCTTTGAATTTTGCAAATCCATTAAGTTTCAGTTGAACACCATATTTTTCAACCTCTGATTTCTCTCTCCATGGAAGTCTAGAGTGAAAATAGATGGTACAGGGGTGATGTACATCACCCCAGGTTTCCATTGTTGTATAGATCGTGGCATTTGGTTGAGGTTGCCATGTCTGCAACTCTCACCGGAACTTGAGAACTCGCCGGAGAAGACGGTGGTGTATACCACCGTCCCAACTCCAGATCAAATCATGGCCGTGCGATCTTATTTCCAGATCTAATCTGGATCCTTCCTTTTTATGACTTTTTTAATGGCTACCTGTTGCTCAGTTGACTAGTGTGTTTAATGGACGCGCGCTTAGGAACCGTTTGATGCGCCAACTCAATTAATGAGTTTAGATCCAACGCCTCACGTTTTTTCCTATTTTTTATTTCTGATTTTAATTTCCATTTTATTTCTTTTATTCCATTCCATTTCAAAAAATCATATCTCACTCATTTTAATTCAAAAAAATGTGAGACCAATTGCATTATTTCTCTTTTAATTTCTAGTTTCTAAAAATGATTTTTTAATATTTTTTATTTTATCATTTGATATTTTTTTATGAATTTTCTCTTTTCTGGTTATTTTTAATCCATTTTAAATAGTTTTTGATATTCAAAAAATACAAAAATATTTTCTCAACCTCTTTGAATGATGATGGATCTACGAAAAATATTCTCATCAATTTTTTAATTGATTTGAGATTTATTTGAGATTTTAATTCAATTAGGTTATTTTTTATGCATTTTAATTGATTAAAAATATTTTTTGATTTCTAAAAATGCTGAAATTTTTTGTCAAACTTTGTTTGACCTTGTTGAACTTAGGATGATCCATTTGGACTTTTCAAAGTTGATTTGAAATGGATTTGAAATTTGACCTTTAATTGTTTATTTTAATTCAAGTATTATTTTAATTTCTAAAAAATACCAAAAAAATTTATTTGTTTCTTGACTTCTAAGTTTCATTTTGCTTATGTTTACCAATGTTTGACCTTGATCCCATCTATCTTTGGTCAATGTATGTTGATTACTTCATTTAAATTTCCATTAATGTTCATTCTTATTCATCTCCTTCTTCATCTTTTTCTTTTTTGATCAATGAGTTAAAGATTGGTGGTTAGCCTAGATGTATGGGAGGTTTAACCTTCCTTGATTCAAATCTAATTCATCTTGATCATAGATCAAGTGAATGACTTTGCATTAAGGATAGGTTGCTTCCTAATCAAGCAAAGAACCTAAATCAATACAAGATCATTTCTCATCTTCTTTTGGCATGGAAAATTGTAGGAGCTTGATTCACTAATCAAGATCTCTAACTTGTATTTGTTGCCTATATTTTATTGACCGACCTCAGATAGGTGTGACTACTATATTAGTCCACTTACGATTGCTTAACATAGCGCTAAATTGCCTCATGGCACACTAACACTAACAATTGACCATTAACATTTAATTTTTGCACTTTACATTTATGCAATTTAATATTCTTGTACATATTATTCATTTGCTTTTGCCCTTTGCTCATTTGAGCACATGTTTATGTTAATGCAATTTGCCTTTTGCTCACTTGAGCACATAATTATGTATATACTATTGTGCTTTGTGTTTTGTTTTGATTGTTGTGGACCAAATGCAAATGGACAAAAAGGACTTAGATTCTAGGACATTCCCTATGCAAAAATGGAGTAAAAAGGCCTTAATGTTGAAGATGAATTGAAAGGACCAAATCTCTAAACTCATTCTTGTCCATTCCTTGTTGACATTATAGAACTTTTTGATGTGTGTGTTCTTGTGCTAGGGATTCCTATTTGAGCCAAAGTGAAGAACCATTGTCATGTGCATCTAAAGTGAGAGATACAAGAGCCATTGGAAGATTCCTAAGAGCTTTGCTTGATTGATTGATTGCTTGAGTATACACTTATTTGCTTGCTTATTCCAAAGGATGAGAGCTACTTGGATCATCAATATGATCTCAAGAAGGAAACTCCATTTGTGGTCTTGTTTCTTCTTCTTCATCTCTTGTATGCTTAGGACTTAGTCATTCTTCTTCTTCCCTCCACTCTAACCCAAGCCAAAACTTTTGTGCAAACATTAACATTTGTTTTCAAACATTAGAAACCTAAGCATTATGCTTTTGATTTTCAAACTTTCTTTTCATAACACTTATTTTGAATTGGATCTTTAAGTCAACTTTGACCATATTTTGTAAATACTTTTCATTGGTAAATATAACTCATTCAAATGTTTTTGTGGTTTCAATGGCCACTTTCTTATCAAAACTTTTCATAACCTTTAGCTATTAGGTTTGAGTTATCCTTGAGATAGATATAATACTCACCTATATCCTTAGTGATAGACAATGGGTCTTCCATGCTTATTATAGGGTTAACCCCTCACTAGCATGTTGAAGTTATCCTCACATGGTGGATTTATGGTTTTAGGTTGAGTTTTCTTCTTTGGATAACAAAAGACCTTAAGGCTTTTGGACCAATCAACTCACCAACTTCTTTTGAGATTTTTACCCCGAACTACGAGGTTTTGATCCTAATCTTTTTTAAGATGGTACGTAGGTAGTGGATTTATCCATTCAAACACAAAAATTGTAAATAATTTGTACATTCTTCTCTCATCTCCCCAATCATGTTTGCACAAATAATTTTCACAAATACCAACCTACCTTACACCAATTGTGAAAAGGGCTCCCTAGGAGTACCTAGGATGTTTTGGGTGCTTAAAACCTTCCCATTGCATAACCAACCCCCTTACCCCAGATCTCTGACATTTTTATTAATTTTTGATTCGATAAAACTTCTCGGTTTTTGTTCGCTTTCTAACATTTCTTTTGGATAAATAGAAGTGCGGTGGCGACTCGAATTGTATGATTTACTTTTGATTTAGTCAATAAATCTAAAGGTAACGAATACCCCGCTACACATGGGAATCTGTCATATCCTCTTGAAGGATAATGTATTTATAGAGATTCCCGAGGATTAAGATTTTTGTACCTTGGACGTGGTCTTAACCATTTTCTCACTTACTATGGAGGCTAATAACCACCTATCTTCTCAGAGTCAGCAAGGACTCTCTCTTACTTAACTCGCACGTGGGATGGACCTCTCGGACGACTCTTTTGAATTCCGTCTTGACGACCCAATTATTAGCGAGAGATCCTAGTTTATGACTTTACCAAATATAACGCTACAAAATAAAAAGAAAAAGGAAAATAAAAAGACGCAAATTGAAAAAATGTAATACTTACCTAAACAAGTTGAAAAATAAATAAAAAATAGAAAATGCATTAACGATGAATTGAAACGTGAACCCTGATAGAACCACTCCATCAGTTGATTAAAAAAATTTAAAAGAATATATTATATTTAAAAAAACAAACAATTAAATACGATGCACTAAAAAAATATATTTCCGTTATTTGATGGGCTGAGGTAAAAACTCTTATCACTTTTTTGGGGCTTATTAAGCCTCCTTACACCGATAATAAAATATATCAAAAAATACATGAATTAGCTGTATCTCTTATCCTTTCCATTACTCTTATTTTCCTTCTTCTTCATTCAATAGTGACGGGTGATTTTATGCCACTTTTAAGCTCAAATTCATCCTCCATCGGTTCCTCCTAAATAGTATTTTTTTTTGTTGGTATTATCGTTGATTTTTTTTTTAAAATGCGGTGTTGTTTTGTTAGTTGTCTTAGTGCAGCTTGTATAGTTTATCTTCTTGTAGTTTTAGTTTTGTTCAAATTTACAAATTAATGTTGATATATTACGAATAGAATTAATAAAATGAGGGTCAAAGGTATATATTCAAATTTATTGATATTTCAATTACTTTGATTTTATTACATTTATAGGTATTTTAATATTTTATCTTATTAATTTTGGGTTTGTTGTCAAATTCATCCTCTTAAGTCTTAATAATGTTAAATTTGTACTGTATTTCCAATCAAAGTACGAAAAATATGTAACAAAATAAGACAGACAAAAAACCCATTATAAAATTAAGAACACTCATCATATTATTGCAAAATAAAGTGTCATTACAAAAGATGATGGAACCATCATCTCTCATAGAAATATTCTAAAACTTTTTAACAAGGTTTAGCGCAAATGCATTTCAAGCTTTGACATTTTCCTTCAGATAAACCCTCCATTTGGCACGTAATCATACAATCGAAGTCACTCACACATACTCCTTTGAATTTAGTACTTGGTGATGGACAAGTGCCTGCCCCTGCCACGATACTTGGTCCCATATCTGTATATATCACAAATCAATAACATAAGTAAATTGATATTAATTAACTAGACACAAAAAAAAAATTAGACTCACCAGTAGCTACGAGAAGAAGAAGAAAGACAAAGATTATGGAAACCAAAGGCAATGAACGAGCCATGTACGAGACTAAGCTTGAAAGACAAAAAATCGGTCTAGTGGAACTTGTTGAAATGAAATGAAAATGGAGATGGTGTCTCTTAAATAGGGTAAAACAGGTTTTTTATTTAGTGATGATAAAGAGAATAATAAAAGACTTTTTTGGTCATGGAATGAATAATTTCCTGAACTACATTTAATATATTTAATTGTTCAAAAAACGAATATATGTAGTCAAACAAATAAATAGTGTAAAAGAAAAATATTAAATGTGAGCTTAGTGCACGGGATATGATCAAGAAATAATATAATAAGGAGCTGAATATATAGAATAAGAATAAGATAAGATAATAACATGATATACATTTAATATATAATGTTTTTGGTATACATAAGATAAATAAAACAATAATAGTATTATATCATATAAGATTTTTTGATACACATTTCATTGTGAAATGATATATATATATATATATATATATATATATATATATATATATATATATATATATATATATATATATATATATATATATATATATATATATATATATATATATATATATATATATATATATATATATATATATATATATATATATATATATATATATATATATATATATATATATATATTTAAATTAAAAGATTAATATTCTGAAACAATTACATTTTTAAAATTAATTTTATAGTTAACAGAAAATTCTAAAACTGAATAAGTAGTTAAATAAATTTACATAACTTAAAAAAAAAGTAGCTATCACTATCAAATAAATTTTTTCATTTTTTTAAAAAGAAGTTATGACAAAAAAATAATGCTATTTTTTAAAAAATTAGGTATCATAAAAAGAGTGGAGAACTACACGATCACCCACTCAAAAGAAAATGACCATAAAAAAAAAGACAGACTAAGTCTTTTTTTTTCACAGTCGTTATTTGATACTTGTGTTTATCTATAATCCAAAATTCATGAAGTCAATACGGTTGGGTCGTACAACCTTGCACGAGCTGTGTTAGACAATCACCACCTTCTGTACAAAAGACGAGAGGTTAATACGGTTGGGTCGTGCAGCCTTGCATGACCCGTATTAGCCTGCACCACCACCTCGTGTTGTTTTGCACATTCGTGTTAGGTCCAATTTCAGTTGGGTCGTGCAGCCTTGCATGGCCCGTGTTAGCCTGCACCATCACCTCGTGTTGTTTTGTGTAACACCCTTCTAAAATACCCCAAATATTTAATTAAAATAACAACATATATCAATCAGAGTAATTATGCAGTTAAGGGTGTCACACAAACAACTTCCCGCATTTATCAAAATAGCTTGTCATGCTCATTTATTTATCAATTAAAACATTTGCATAATACGCAGCGGATAGAGATCAAATCGATCATTCAAAAACATGTAACTCATACATGTAAGATCATTCAGCAACCAACAATAAAATAAGACAAAACATCCCGTCCCGATGTTACATCTATCAGAGCATGACCCACTAAGGAAATTACACTCGACTCCGAACATTAGCTTTTACTCAACTCACTGCTCGTTACCTGAAAAATAGTTGTAAGGGTGAGTTCCTCAATCAATATAATAAGCATTATAGAATATCATGTAATGCTAAGTAATTTAACACATATCATCACCCTAATCAGATCACACATATTCAGCAACGACAACATCAACTCAAAATCATCAGTATCATCATACTCAACTCAACACAACCATAAAACACGCATATAATATTGGAAAACATCCATTCATATTATATACCATACATACATACATTATGCAATGAGACTCCATGCATGCGGTACCGACTATTCGTGAACATATAGTTCAACCTCACCGACCAAATCCAGGTACGGCTACCAAGCCCACTAGTCCCACTCATTTGAGACCTAGTGACTCACTCACTAATTCCTCACCATGGGAATTAGCTACCACCCCCAAAGGGCTATGATATGCACGCTAATCACCTAGCATGCAAACATCAACAACAATCCACAATAACTCACTAATTCCTCACCATGGGAATTAGCTACCACCATAAAGGCCACAATATACATGCTAAATCACCTAGCATGCAAACATCAACAACAATTCAAAATAGACATATGCTCACACTCTAAGCCATAAACAGTCCATTTACAATTGTATACATAACAGATACATTCACAGCATTATGCATACAATCATACATCATCAGCATGTTTATCACATAATCATATCATGTCATACCACACAATCAATCACAGTATTAGCACACTCTACTAACACCTATACTGCTCAAAACAACGGGAAATGATCCCTACTCTATCCTACATCAGTCAAATTACATTACTCAGCTGAACAACCAAGAACTGCACAATAACAGCACAGAAAAATCACAATCCTGCCCATACGTGTATGCCCCATGTCCATACGCGTATGGCCCATCTCCTGACCAAATCCCATACGCGTAACACCATCTCATACGCGTATGCTACGCGTAACACCTTACTCATACGCGTACCAACAGAGACAAAACTACGTTAGAAACATCATCTTCCTCATCCATACGCGTATTACCTAGTGCCATACGCGTACCAGACCATCTCATACGCGTATTGCCTAGTGCCATACGCGTATGACCAGAACCAGATTTTCCAGATCTGCTATGGTGTTCTCTGCTACGAGATCTCCCAATTCCAACCTTCCACAGTCCAATTTCACACAATAATCGTTCATATCACCTAACACGAATCATCTCCTATTCGATTCCACAAATCCTAACATTTTTACATCTAATTCCTACGGATTCCCTTCCATTATAATCCAATTTTCGTTCATCCACTATTTCACAATTTCATCATGCATCATTCTAATCAGAGACAATTCAACGGTCTATCACTACCCACTACATGTTATCCCATAATACCCGTTAATCGACGATAAACCCCCCTTACCTGAGTTAATCCGGCGATCTTTCAGCTTCAAGCTCTTCCTCTCTTCAACCCTTGTTCTCTGGTTCTCTTTGCCCTTTTTTCCACTTTCTGTCTCTTTTTCCTTTTCACGTGAAAAAATAACCCTTTTTACAAATGAGACATTTTCTAATTCCAACTTTTATTCCAATAATAATAATAATAATAATAATAATCCAATTAATTAATTAAATTAATAAATATTATATTAATTTAAATTAAATAATTATCCTTATATTATCGGGGTGTTACAACTCTCCCCCACTAAAAGAGTTTTCGTCCTCGAAAACATACCTCAAGCGAATAACTCCGGATAAGACTCCTTCATCTGGCTCTCAAGTTCCCAAGTCACATTGCCACCTGCTGGTCCTCCCCAAGCTACCTTCACCAAAGCAATCTCTTTACCCCGCAACTGCTTCAACTCTCGATCCTCAATCCTCATAGGTGATGTTTCAACAGTCAGGTTATCTCTCACCTGGACATCATCTACTTGGACCACATGCGACGGATCATGAATGTACCTCCTCAACTGAGACACATGAAAAACCTCATGCAAATTCGCAAGTGACGGCGGTAAAGCGATACGATAGGCTACCTCTCCTATCCTCTCCAAAATCTGATAAGGACCAATAAATCGAGGTGTCAACTTCTTCGACTTCAAAGCTCGACCAACACCAGTTATCGGAGTAACACGAAGAAACACATGATCTCCCTCTTGAAACTCAAGTGACTTCCTCCTCTTGTCGTGATAACTCTTCTGACGACTCTGAGCAATCCTCATTTTCTCCTGAATCATCTTAATCTTTTCCGTAGTTTGTTGAACAATCTCCGGTCCAACCACAGCACTCTCACCGGACTCATACCAACATAAAGGTGTCCGACATCTCCTACCATACAAAGCTTCAAACGGTGCCATACCAATGCTCGAATGAAAACTATTGTTGTAGGTAAACTCAATCAAAGGTAAATAACTATCCCAAGCACCTCCCTTTTCCAAAACACAAGCCCTCAAAAGATCCTCTAGTGACTGAATCGTCCTCTCAGTCTGACCATCAGTCTGCGGATGATATGCAGAACTCAATCTCAGCTTAGTTCCCAAAGCCCTCTGCAAACCTTCCCAGAACTTAGATGTAAATCTAGGATCTCTGTCCGAAACAATACTCGACGGAATACCATGCAAACTTACGATTTTCTCAATATACAACTCGGCCAATCTCTCTAACGGATAATCCATTCTGATCGGAATGAAATGAGCCGATTTTGTCAATCTGTCAACAATCACCCAAATAGCTTCAAAATTCTTAATCGTCCTCGGTAAACCAGAAACAAAATCCATACTGACACTGTCCCACTTCCACTCTAGAATAGCCAAAGGTTGCATTAGCCCAGACGGCTTCTGATGCTCAATCTTTGACTTCTGACAAGTCAAACAAGAATAAACAAAACTCGCAATTTCTCTTTTCATTCCCGGCCACCAAAATAACTTTTTCAAATCATGATACATCTTCGTAGCTCCAGGATGAATACTCAGGCCACCACGATGTCCTTCTTCAAGAATACTCTTCTTAAGTTCGGTAACATCCGGAATACACACCCGATTACCAAATTTCAAAACACCATTCTCATCAACTCTGAATTCACCACCTTGACCTTGATTCACTAGAGTCAACTTATCAACCAAAAACACATCGAATTTCTGACCCTCTCTAATCTCATCCAGAATACTACTTGTTAACCTCAACATTCCCAGTTTAACACTATTGTGAGTACTCTCACACACCAAACTCAAGTCTCTAAACTGCTCAATTAAATCCAGTTCCTTAACCATTAACATAGACATATGCAATGATTTCCGACTCAATGCATCAGCCACTACGTTTGCTTTACCCGGATGGTAATTCAAACCAAAGTCATAATCCTTCAGAAACTCTAACCATCTCCTCTGTCTCATATTCAGCTCTTTCTGATCAAACAAATACTTTAAACTTTTATGGTCACTGAAAACCTCAAATCTTGACCCGTACAAGTAATGCCTCCATAACTTCAGAACAAAAACCACAGCTGCCAACTCTAAATCGTGTGTCGGATAGTTCCTCTCATGAACCCTCAATTGTCTCGAAGCATAAGCTATAACCTGCTTGTTCTGCATCAACACACCACCCAAACCCAACAATGAAGCATCACAGTAAACTTCAAATAATTCCGACGGACTTGGTAATATCAGAATAAGAGCAGTAGTTAACCTTCTCTTTAACTCTTGGAAACCTTCTTCACATTTTGAGTCCCAAACAAACGCTTGCCCCTTTCTAGTCAACATCGTCAATGGTAACGCCAACTTAGAGAATCCCTCAATGAATTTCCTATAATAACCTGCAAGTCCAAGGAAACTCTTTATCTCAGAAACTGACTTCGGAGCTTCCCACTTAGATACCGCTTCTATCTTAGAAGGATCAACAGCAACACCACCTCTTGAAATCACGTGACCAAGAAAACTAACCTCTTCTAACCAAAATTCACACTTAGACAGTTTAGCAAATAACTTCTTTTCTCGTAGAACTCTTAAAACCATTCTCAAATGCTCAGCATGCTCTTCTTCAGATTTCGAATACACCAAAATATCGTCAATAAACACCACAACAAACTGGTCTAGATAAGGATGGAAAATCCTATTCATATACTCCATAAATACTCCAGGCGCATTAGTCACACCAAAAGGCATTACAGAATACTCATAATGTCCATACCTTGTTCTGAAAGCAGTCTTCTGAATATCCTCAGTTTTCACACGTATCTGATGATAACCCGATCTCAAATCTATTTTACTGAACACACTCGTACCAACCAACTGATCCATCAAATCATCAATCCTCGGCAAAGGATACCGATTCTTGATCGTTACTTTATTCAGTTGCCTGTAGTCCACACACAACCTCATAGTACCTTCTTTCTTCTTAACCAATAACACTGGTGCACCCCACGGCGACACACTCGGACGAATAAATTTCTTATCCAACAGATCTTCCAACTGACTCTTCAATTCGGTTAACTCAACAACAGACATACGGTAAGGAGCCATCGATATCGGCCTAGTACCAGGTACCAAATCAATCGAGAACTCAACTTCACGCTCTGGCGGTAATTCATTCACTTCTTCCGGAAACACATCAGGAAAATCACACACCACGGCTAGATCGCCAATCACCAGTTTATCTTTAGCCTCCATAGTAGCTAACAGCATAAACAACTCTGCCCCATCTGCTACTGCCTCATTCACCTGCCTCGCTGATAGAAACAGATCCTTTCCTTCCTCAATCTCAGGAAAGATCACAGTCTTATCAAAACAGTTGATATAAACTCGGTTACACACCAACCAGTTCATACCCAAAATAACATCAATCTGCACTAGTGGAAGACACACTAGATCCATCCCAAAGTCTCTACCAAAAATACTCAAAGGACAATTTAAACAAACTGAAGTAGTAGTCACTGAACCCTTCACAGGAGTATCAATCACCATACTACCATGCATCTCAGATATCTCTAACTTAAGTTTCACAGCACAATCCAAAGATATAAAGGAATGAGTCGCACCTGTGTCAATAATAGCTACAAGAGGAAAGCCATTAACATAACACGTACCTCGGATCAAACGATCATCTGCAGAAGTCTCAGAACCCGATAAAGCAAAGACCTTGCCTCCCGACTGATTCTCCTTCTTCGGCTTAGGACACTGTGGACTGATATGACCCAACTCTCCACAGTTGAAACAAGTCACAGTCTTCGACCGGCACTCTGCAGCCAAATGACCACCTTTTCCACACTTAAAACACTTCTTCTCATTACTGGTACACTCATGGATACGATGTCCAGCCTGACCACATCTGAAACACTTAGCAGGGGCATTAGAGTCTCCCTCACTAGGCCTCTTCATCCCACTCTGTCTCTGGAAACCTTTGCCAACTGCATACTGTAACACCTCAAAATTTGCCCTCCTCTCTTGGGACTAGCATTAACATATTTGCATTTCATTTTAGGTCATTAGGCATCTCATATTGCATAGCATGTGGTTACATAGTGCAAGCCATCTTCCCAAGTCTTGATCAGAAGATGAAGAAGTCAAAGTGCAAGCCTAGGGTTTATTGACTGATCATGGGCCATCTGAGGATTGGACTGTGAATTAGGGTTTCATGATTTCCAAGGATATTGGTCTTCATCTTGATTGAATTGATACATCATCATCATCATGGTTGGATGTCATCAGAAGATTGAAGAAGATTCCTTGAGATTAGGGTTTTGACCACTGGTCAACCCTAATCAGTTGCATTGGGCCGGTCAGGGCTTAGTCAGGAGATGAGGTTTCTGATGGTTGTGGGGTTCATTTTGTGATTATATGGTGCTTATTGAGGCTAGGGTTTCACCCTTGAGCCATTTCAGTTGAAGATTGGGGTTCAAATTGATCTATGCATTGCCAGATTCATCTGTCAGATGAAAAGTCAACTGTGGTCAACTGTACATGATCTGGTGAATTTGGAGGTGGAAAGGAGTTGAAGACATTTCATTCATGTTGGAACAAGTGATATTTGACATCTCAAAGCTTAAAAATGAAGGAAATCAAGTCAGGACAAAAACTGCCAAAAATAGAAAGTGACCTTTAACTGAAGTTTCCAAAAATGGAAAGTTTTGGACCTCAAAGCCACGTGTCCAAGGAAGCTTCAAATGAAAATTTGTTCAACATGAAAGTTGTAGATCTTGTTCTCACCTTTCCAAAAAGTCCAAGAACTTGAAAATCCAATGTATGGTTTGGAAATTGGGGCTCAGTGAATTTCAAAAATGACCCGTAATCAGGAGGCCATAACTTCCACATGGATTGTCCAAATTGCAAGTTCTTTATATGCACAAACTCCATTTGACATGTACTTCAAGGGTGCATCATTGGATTTGTCCAAAAATGGCCAAGGCAAAAAGTCACTTTTCAACTGGACAGCTGAATTGGACCAGGGGCAAAATTGTCCAACTTTCAAAATAATTGGAATTTTTGAATGGGACTTTTTCCAACACCTCAGGAATGGCATTTTAAGGGTGTTTGAATATTCATTTCATGGCTAAGGCATGTAAATTGGATTTGGGCTTGGAAAATGAAGTGCTAAAAATGGACATTTTGCAAATTCATGGTTTTTGAATGCAAGGCCAATTCTAATACACTCCATATGCCAAATAGAACTTGTTTGAGCTGTCATTTGCTGTCACATTGCATTATTTGGAGAGGACCATTTTGCCCTTGCACTTAAAAAGCTCATTAGCACTAATCACATGATTTTGGTAATTATGGATTAAGAAGTGGATTAAGGAGATGGTATATATTGTTAATCATAACAGAATTTGTTAACCACATTTCATTCTTCAAGATCCAAACTGAATTTCCCTCCAAAACCTCTCAAATTCTCTCAAAACTTCATCACTTTTTTTCACATTTCTTCACAAAATCTTCATCAATTTGCTTCGTTTTTGATTGATTCAGGTTCTACATGTGGTTGTGGTGAACTGTTTTGCAGAATTCGTGGCCAAATCTTCAAGAATTCCCAACTGTCCAAAGGCTTGCACAACAATGGCATCTTCATGATTCTTGCACTTGGAGCTGTTTCGAGCTAAGTTAGCTTCTCCATTCACCTTCCTAATCAACAAACTCCATCTGTTTTCACCATTGGAGCCTTGAGGAGCTCGATTTCGCAACTGTTGCTTCATAAGGTCAGAATTCAAACCTTTCGATTCTTGAAATTGACATGTGGTTTAGGTAGATCTTGCAACGTAGAACACACTGCAACTTGAATCATGCGTTTTCGTTAAGAATTGAATGAGATATGTAGATCTGAACTTTTGATGATAAACTTTCTTTTGCTCGATCCGGTTAGCATGAGTAGATTTAGGATGAATGCTTGTTGTTTCGATGTTCTACATGACGAGACGTTTCGATCGGTATATTGCTTGCATGATTCTGTGAAAATTTGTTCGTAAGTGTGTGTTGTGTTCACTGTTCCGTCGTCTTTTTTCGCGAGGAAATCGCGTATTCGCCTAGCGAGTGATCCATTCGCCTAGCGAAGCTTGAAGAAGATGAGTGTTCGCCTAGCGAAGCTTCCGGTTCGCTTAGCGAAACCGCGCGGTTTTATATAGGCGCCAGATTCAAATGTTTCGCTGTATTTACAAGTTTGCCACTGGCACCATTTATTTCATTTTTTTTCACAATTTCATTTCATTTTGATGCCTGATCTTTAGAAATTCATAACTCACTCGTTTTTTATCCAATTTTGGTGAGATTTTTTGCATTGTTCTTCTGGAAATGTGTAGAATTTTATCATGACTTTTGTGGATTTTTTTTTTGCATGTGTAGAAAATTAAAATGCCTAAGGTTTGATTGTATGTGTCATTTTGTACATGTTTTGCCAAATCCAATGTGAAATGCTCATAATGTAAAATAAATTCTTGACAATTTTTGTGATGATTGTTGACTGGATGATGTTCATTTATATGTAAATTTCATGAGTTTTTGATACCTGATCATTGAGATATGAATTTTGGAACTTAGGTGTGACAATTTGTGTCACACCTCTTGATGTCAACTTGTTGAATTTAATTGGATAGCCTATGCATGTTAGAATTGAATGAAATTTGGCATGGTGAATTGTTGATATGTTAGGATGTTGTATGAATTTTTGTAGAATTTTTCACTGCATTTTCAATTTGATCATGATTTTTCATTTCTGGTGGTTGAATTTGCAAGCTCATGTGACACATGTTGGTAGATTGATTGGGAAATCCTCATATTGTATTGTATGGCCATGAAATTTGATATGCATGAACTAGACACGTTGTGTGACCTCCCTGTTTTGGTCTCATCCATTTCTTTTTTGTTTTCAATGAGATATGAATTTTTGAATTGGATGTATGCATTGATGGTGTGAATTGGAGCATATAATTGTGTCTGTTTTTGTCGATTTTCATTGACATGGTTTCATTTGCCCAATTGAGCTCAAATTTGACATGGTAGACCTTGATTGACCCCTGTTTAGGTGTATTTAATTTTAGAATTTTTGGATTTATTTTGATGGGGATTTGAATGCAATACTTCTGTTTGTATGCTTGGTGGTTCATTTGACCTCATATGGATTGTTTTGTGTGTGAATTGAACATGATGGATGATATAAACATGAGACCAATGATGTTTGCTTGTGTTTGATGATAATTTGATGTTGGATGGTGGATACCTTGCTGTTTTAACTTTTTTGTTGCTTTTGGACCCTAGGCTTGGCCTAGTGGTCTAGTTGCTAATATTTGCTTGATTTTTTAGGATCAAAAAAGCAATGTACATGGAGAATGATACAAGTTGATTTTAATTGATGTTGTGGATGTTTGTACACTAACATAACATTGTTTTGTAGGTGTTGGAGCTTGGGCTTAAGCCTTGGGCTTGCTTTGTGTTGTATTGTTTAAGCTGTTTAACTGTTTGCTTTACAGTTTGTCTGATTGAGTACTGACTGTGTTTGATTGTTTCCAGGTACTTTTAGTTGCTCAGTTCCTTGTGAACTTTTGCTTTGCGTTGCTTAAGCAACTTGCATTTGAGGTATAACCTTCTTACTTCATGTAGTCTGGAGACCCGGCTGTTACCGGGCCGGGCAAATTGTCTGAAGTCCTCCTTAAGAGGCAATGCTTGTGTATGTTTATTTTTAAGCCAAGCAGGAAAAGCCCTTCAAGTAAGGCAATTGGTGGAAGGTAGGGACAAGCAACCTGTCCCCCACTATTCAGTTGAGTCTTCTCCTTGCTCCCATTACATGGTTGTAGCATTGAGATCAAAAGCCCAAGATCTGTGCAGTGCACATTGAGTCAGAGTCATCGAGCATAGAAGGGTTCCCCCATTCTGGACCCATGCTCATTTGTCAGCTCTCCCTGGTTAGGGATAAGAGCTGTGAGGTCTGATCCTCACTTCATCCTTTCATCTGCTTCACCTTAGCCTCGTAATGGCAAGGTTAAGAGCAAACACAGCCTGTACAGACGATTGCTTAGGCAGTCAAACCTGATTGATTGAGCCCCTTGTTTGGCTATAGTGCGTGTTATGTGGATATCTGATTGACATGCTTGTTTGAGATACCTGTTCTCATTTGATGATTGTATGCTTGTGTGCTAGCTTCTTTCCTGGTTAGGTTAGTTTGCTTATGCAAGTAGGATAGAAAACCGAACTTAGGGTTAACGATGCATGACAACATTAGGCTCGAGTCTCAGCTCCCTAGTTGTGTATCTTTCCCCGGTTTCTGGTTAGCAATTTAGTCCCTTTCAGGGGAACTACATCGCCCTGATCCTCGTGCCAGACGAGGTATGTAGGCAGGTGGTCGTGCGAGACCACTCCGGGCAACCTTTTTCTTTTTTGCGTGTGTTTACTTGTTATCTGATGGTGTTTTGGCTCGGATGCCGACGTAAGTCCAGTAAGTGGCCGTCGGGCTCCACGTTTGCCCTTTTGAGTGTGTTTTGGTTCGGATGCCGACGTAATTCCATCCAGTGGTTGTCGGGCTCCATGTTTGCCACCCTTGCTTGTTTGTATGTTTTGTGTTGTTTGGCGTGCGTAAGCCGAACTACAGTGGCTCTGATTCTTGTTCCAGACAAGATATGTAGGCATAAGGTGCGATACCTTATCGAGCTCCGTTTCTCCTAACCCCACCTGCGTTCCCTGTGTGTGTGTGATGTTTAGCAACCTTTTCTTTATTCTAGGACGTGGATCCCTAGGAGTACCTAGGACGTGAGGGGTGCTAATACCTTCCCCTTGCGTAACCGACTCCCGAACCTTTTCTCTCTGGTCGCGAGACCATGTCTTTCCAGGTTTCTCTGAGCGTTTCCTTTCCCTATCTTGGGATAAATAACGTTTAGTGGCGGCTCTGTGTGTTTTTATTTTTAGGCTCGCCGGTTGATTTTTCGCAGGATGCGACACATACGGTTTTCCACGATCATTCTGATTCTTGCCTTTCCTATCAACCCTTTGCTGATAGCTCTCTGCTCTAGCCTTGGTATCCTGTTCAAAAATCCTGCAACAGTCAACCAAATCAGAAAACACTCTGATCCGCTGATATCCAATAGCCTGCTTGATCTCGGGACGTAACCCGTTCTCAAACTTCACACACTTTGAAAATTCCCCAGCAGCCTCAGCATAGGGAGTGTAATATTTCGACAGCTCTGTGAACTTAGCAGCATACTCCGTAACAGACCGGTTGCCCTGCTTCAATTCCAAGAACTCTATCTCTTTCTTTCCTCGGACATCCTCTGGAAAGTACTTCCTCAGGAATCTCTCTCTGAACACCGCCCAAGTGATCTCAGCATTCCCAGCAGATTCCAACTCCGTGCGGGTAGCAACCCACCAATCATCTGCTTCCTCTGACAGCATATGCGTACCGAACCTGACCTTCTGGTTATCGGCACACTCAGTCACTCGGAAGATCCTCTCGATCTCCTTCAACCACTTCTGAGCACCATCTGGATCGTATGCTCCCTTGAACATTGGAGGATTGTTCTTCTGGAACTCACTCAGTTGACGAGCAGCTCCCATTCCCATAACATTCGGATTCCCTCCAAGTACTCCAGCTAGCATACCCAGAGCCTCAGCAATCGCAGCATCGTCTCTACCTCTCCCAGCCATCTCTACTCTGAAAACCCAACAAGCCAAACAATAAGTACTGATAGGGTTACACAACACCTATCCCGTACAGGGGAACAGAATAATTACGACTCGACTCGACCGACTATGCTCTGATACCACTAATGTAACACCCTTCTAAAATACCCCAAATATTTAATTAAAATAACAACATATATCAATCAGAGTAATTATGCAGTTAAGGGTGTCACACAAACAACTTCCCGCATTTATCAAAATAGCTTGTCATGCTCATTTATTTATCAATTAAAACATTTGCATAATACGCAGCGGATAGAGATCAAATCGATCATTCAAAAACATGTAACTCATACATGTAAGATCATTCAGCAACCAACAATAAAATAAGACAAAACATCCCGTCCCGATGTTACATCTATCAGAGCATGACCCACTAAGGAAATTACACTCGACTCCGAACATTAGCTTTTACTCAACTCACTGCTCGTTACCTGAAAAATAGTTGTAAGGGTGAGTTCCTCAATCAATATAATAAGCATTATAGAATATCATGTAATGCTAAGTAATTTAACACATATCATCACCCTAATCAGATCACACATATTCAGCAACGACAACATCAACTCAAAATCATCAGTATCATCATACTCAACTCAACACAACCATAAAACACGCATATAATATTGGAAAACATCCATTCATATTATATACCATACATACATACATTATGCAATGAGACTCCATGCATGCGGTACCGACTATTCGTGAACATATAGTTCAACCTCACCGACCAAATCCAGGTACGGCTACCAAGCCCACTAGTCCCACTCATTTGAGACCTAGTGACTCACTCACTAATTCCTCACCATGGGAATTAGCTACCACCCCCAAAGGGCTATGATATGCACGCTAATCACCTAGCATGCAAACATCAACAACAATCCACAATAACTCACTAATTCCTCACCATGGGAATTAGCTACCACCATAAAGGCCACAATATACATGCTAAATCACCTAGCATGCAAACATCAACAACAATTCAAAATAGACATATGCTCACACTCTAAGCCATAAACAGTCCATTTACAATTGTATACATAACAGATACATTCACAGCATTATGCATACAATCATACATCATCAGCATGTTTATCACATAATCATATCATGTCATACCACACAATCAATCACAGTATTAACACACTCTACTAACACCTATACTGCTCAAAACAACGGGAAATGATCCCTACTCTATCCTACATCAGTCAAATTACATTACTCAGCTGAACAACCAAGAACTGCACAACAACAGCACAGAAAAATCACAATCCTGCCCATACGCGTATGCCCCATGTCCATACGCGTATGGCCCATCTCCTGACCAAATCCCATACGCGTAACACCATCTCATACGCGTATGCTACGCGTAACACCTTACTCATACGCGTACCAACAGAGACAAAACTACGTTAGAAACATCATCTTCCTCATCCATACGCGTATTACCTAGTGCCATACGCGTACCAGACCATCTCATACGCGTATTGCCTAGTGCCATACGCGTATGACCAGAACCAGATTTTCCAGATCTGCTATGGTGTTCTCTGCTACGAGATCTCCCAATTCCAACCTTCCACAGTCCAATTTCACACAATAATCGTTCATATCACCTAACACGAATCATCTCCTATTCGATTCCACAAATCCTAACATTTTTACATCTAATTCCTACGGATTCCCTTCCATTATAATCCAATTTTCGTTCATCCACTATTTCACAATTTCATCATGCATCATTCTAATCAGAGACAATTCAACGGTCTATCACTACCCACTACATGTTATCCCATAATACCCGTTAATCGACGATAAACCCCCCTTACCTGAGTTAATCCGGCGATCTTTCAGCTTCAAGCTCTTCCTCTCTTCAACCCTTGTTCTCTGGTTCTCTTTGCCCTTTTTTCCACTTTCTGTCTCTTTTTCCTTTTCACGTGAAAAAATAACCCTTTTTACAAATGAGACATTTTCTAATTCCAACTTTTATTCCAATAATAATAATAATAATAATAATAATCCAATTAATTAATTAAATTAATAAATATTATATTAATTTAAATTAAATAATTATCCTTATTTCATCGGGGTGTTACATTTTGCACATTCGTGTCAGGTCCAATTTCAGTTGTCGAACTTTTGATGTTTCGTAATGTTTTTTGACCCTTGGTGATTCTCAATTGTTCTAAGACAATGCTTAATTCTCTTTACTATCACTTATGCAAGGTTAGAGTCTTTGAATGTAATAATTTAGTATAAGTAGCTTAGGATTCATCGGAGAAAACACCTTAACCTACATTATGCTTTTTAAATATTTCACATTACAAACAAGTTTATTTTCTGCAAGTTCATTTCCATTTCCAAGTTGTTATACTTTCTCCATTGGATATTTTCTTTAATTCAAGCATTCCATTTTGTTTAATCCAAGTTTCAATCATTCTCTTATTATCATTTTATATTGTCAATCATGTATGCTTTTGTTATATTTGTTTTATTTGAATTATATTTTACCATGAGTGAGTAGTTAATTAGGGACAAAGGATCATTTGAATCTTCAATTGTTCAATTACGAGAAAATTGATAAATACGTTATTTTAGAATTTGAAATCTTAAAGCATATACCATTTACAAAACTAAAGGTAACTCAAATACCAATCATACGGTGAAAGGGTATGTTTTGGTATCCGATAGCAGATTTCTAGACAGTTTAGTACGAGATGACGAAAATGTCTCGAACTCAGTTGGAAAAGTCCAATTTTTTATAGATATGCAAAAACTGCTCTCTAATGAATAATTTGTGCTGACAAAAGTAGTTGAATTCTGAATCTTGGATATGACAACACGCTAACGAAAGTAGGTGTTCTCCATTTTATCTATTTTTTATAACTTTGTCTATTTTTCGTAATGAAATCAAACACTACTACAAAATATACCTATCATAACATGTCATTGCCTTGCTTAATCAATGAACCGAAGTAATAGCTATAATTTCTCGTAACACATTCCTCATGTTGTAGATATTATTTGATGTAATGATATATAAATTATATGTTGTTTTGTACCATTTTGGTTTTGATGTAATATATAATTTTTGGTTCTTAATACAATTTTTAGTTTTGATGTAATACAATTTTGAGTCTTTTTAGTTGTCAATTATAGGTGTGGTTCACAATGGGTTGTGTTGCTATTTCTGCTATATTTACGATTAAACAAAATACATGTTAAAATTTTGAGAATTCTATAAAATCAAAAGATTATATTAAAAAACAATTCATTTCACCACGTTTAGATCTTTCAACTGTGGTTATATGTAAGCGCGTTATCCAGATTAAAAAAAAATCTCAAAATGGCATTGTTGAATATGAAACTCAGAACCTGAAATCATTTCACTACAGTTGTTTATTACAACCATTGTGATGTGTTGTGCGCTTGTCAACTTATTACACTACAAAAAACAAGGGAATTATGGCAGTTTTATTAAGGCGGTTTATGTGCCCCCAATAATTAATATTATATTACGGCGGTTTTGTTAAATGCCAATTTTACCAATACATGTTAAATGCCAATTTTACCAATACATTACGAGAGTTTTGACCGACATTATTTACATCTTATTTAAAAAATTACAAAGTATCGTAGTTTATCATGTCACTATTAATAATTAGTTCCCCCAATTTGACTCACTAAATATTTTACTTTCCCTCTATTTTTTCCTTCTTATTTTTTAATTTTAATTTTAATATATTTTCACATTAATATTACTATTCTAAAAAAACGTGAAACATTCATCCCATTTCCTTTTGAACCCTAAGTAGTCGCCGCCACTTCCTATTTCCTCTAAACCCTATGTCGCTACCGCCACTTCTTCTATTTCGTCTCAAACTCTATATCGTTGCGCCACTTCCTATGTTTCCTCTCAAACATCACTGCCTTCTCATTGTTGAGAATGTATCAAGTGTGAGTAGTGTGGATAATAGTCCCACATTGGTTGAAAATATGGAGACTTTAGCATTTATAAATGAGAGAACTCACCCACCTATCACCTTAAGGTTTTAGGTGATATATGGTGTATCTCTCACAAAGGTATTGCTCTAGAAAAAGAAGTCCCACAATGTTCGATGCTCCCTAGTGAAAAAATCCCCCAACAAATGGTATCAGAGCTCTGGTTAATCGATTAATGGGAAGAAAATTACCATGGCAACAAATCATCCAAACGGGCATTTTCTAGCAAATATTCTAATTCTCAAGAACAACAATTATGAGAATTGATGCAAGCAGATAAAGGTTGCGTTCTGTTATCAAGATCTTTGGGATCTTGTGAAGGAAGGAGTAACAACGCTTGCATAAGCCGTGACAGATCAAGAAAAGAATGCACATAAAGAATTGAAGAAGAAAGATTATAAAGCTCTCTTTATAATCCATCAATGTGTTGATGCAGATAACTTTGAAAAGGTTAGTGATGCAGAGTCAACGAAAGAAGCATGGTAAATTCTGGAGAAATTGTTTGGAGGCGCGGAGAAGGTGAAATATGTGAGGTTACAAACTCACAAAAGAACGTATGAATTGCTTCAGATGGAAGACAATGAAAGCATAACTGATTTCTTCACCAAGGTTACGAAACTGGTGAATCAAATGAAGGTATATAGAGAAGTGTTGACATCAAGATATGTTGTTGGAAAGATCTTGAGGTCGTTGGCTCCAAAGTTTGACCACGTGATAGTAGCCATAGAAGAGTCGAAAGATTTGTCAAAATTGACAAAGGAAGAGCTTCAAGGGACACTTGAATCTCATGAACAAAGAATTGCTGAAAAAGCTGCAAGAAAGTCGAAGAGTGATATGGCTTTGCAGGCTCAATCAGCAAAAGAAAGAAAAGGCAAAGGAAGCTGGAATGACAATAAGGCAGAGAAGGTTACAACAATTCGACAGGTTGAAATCAGCAAGAAGAAAAATGGTCGAATCAGAAAAAACCTTGGAACCAAGGCAACCAAAGAGGTGGTGTTGCATGTAGAGGAAGAGGTGGTGGTCAAAAGCCAGACAAGAGTCACATTTAGTGTTACAATTGTCAAAGGTATGGTCACTATTCTAGTGATTGTCCAGAAAAGCAGAAGAATCAAGAAACTTATGCAAAGCTGGCGAAACACGAAGAACAAAAAGACGTTGTTGATGGTTACAACAAGAGAAGAAGTGAGATTCAAGGACCAATGGTACTTGGACTCAGGATACTCATCACACACGTCTGGAAGAAAAGATTGGTTTGTCAACGTAAATCCCTCAACGAAGAACATGGTGAAATTTGCAAATGACAATACTCTAGCAGCTGAAGGTGTTGGTGATGTTCTAATTATGAAGAAAGACGACAAAAGGTAATTTCAAATGTGTTGTACATACCAGGCATGGAGAGTAATTTTCTCAGCATAAGGCAGTTGGTCGAAAAGAACTACAAGGTGTCGATCTAAGACAAGATGATGAGAGTTCTCGACTCAAATGGAAGGTTGATCTTGAAGGCTCCAATGTCTTAGAATAGAACCTTCAAGATTGAACTAAATGTGATGGAGCATAAATGCCTTGCAACAACAGCCAACAAAGATGAATGAATATGGCATTATAGAATTGGCCATCTCAATTTCAAAGACATCGGAGATTTGAAGAGAAGAAATATGGTTTCAGGATTACCAGAAATCGATATTCCAAACGAAGTGTGTGAAGAAGCAGCATAAGAACAAGTTCAGTAAGGACGCAGGAGGCAGGTCGAAGGCAATTCTTGAAGTCATATACTCTGATGTATGTGGCCCTCTCCAGGTGGATTCGATTGGAGGTAACAAATACTTTGTTACATTCATAGATGATTTCAGTCGAAAACTACGTTCTTACCTGATCAAGAAGAAAAGTGAAGTGATCGAGGTATTTGCCAAGTTTAAATCTATGGTCGAAAGATAGTATAGTCGAAAGATCAAGATTTTGAGGACTGATGGTGGTGGAGAATATGTCTCAAAAGATTTCGATGTATTATGTGTGAAAGAAAGGATTGTGCATGAGGTGGTGCCACCCTACACTCCACAGCAGAATGGAGTCACAGAAAGGAAGAATATAACCATTATGAATATGGTTAGAAGTATGTTAAAAGGCAAGAATCTATCCAAAGAATTATGGGGAGAAGTTGTGTCGACCGTGACATATATCTTGAACAGATGTCCGACGAATAAGCTAGAAGGAATCATGCCAGAAGAATGTTGGTCTGGTGTCATGCCTAGCTTGAGTCATCTGAGGGTGTTTGGATCTATAACATATAGACATGTGCCAGATTAGTTGGGAAGAAAACTTTATGACAAGTCGAATCAGATGATCTTGATAGGATATCATTCGACTGGAGGATACAAGTTGTTCGACCCAGTGAATAAGCAAGTGGTGATCAGCAGGGACGTGATCATAGATGAGCTTAAGTAGTGGGATTAGACTTAGAATGTAAATAAAGATTCATTGAGAATCTTTTGTGATGAACCAGCTAGTGAAGTCGAAAGAGAAGTTCGACAAAAAGAAGTCAGAGGTGAAGCAGGCCCAAGCAGACCTAAAAGAACAAGACACATGCCTGCAAGGTTACAAGAATGTGTGATTACATCAGATGACGTGGTCAATGAAGAAGGTGAGCTGGTACACTATGCTCTCCATGCAGATGTCGAACTTGTCAATGCAGCTAAGGTATTGAAAAATTCGAAGTGGATGAAAGCAATGGACGAAGAGCTGAAGTCAATCAAAACTTAGACCCGCCCCGGAAAAAAGTGAGGGCGGGGCGGGGAAAGCCCGCGGGCACTGCACTCTTTAAGCTTAAAAATGTAAAAATTTATGTAAATACACATGCCCGCAAAAGCCCGCGAAAAAAACGGGGCGGGGTGGGGCGGACACATTTGAGGGTGAGGGCCTAAATCCTTGGCCCGCACCGCATAAAAGTGCAGGCAAAACGGGCATGCCCAACGGGCCGAGCCCGTTTTGCCACCCCTACTTGTTGGTTTAGCAAACATGAACAACTAGCAGATGTGTCAGATGGATGTGAAATGTGCATTCCTTAATGGACCCTTAGAAGAAGAAGTTTATGTTGCATAACTAGTTGGGTTTGTGAAACAAGGCAAAGAAAGAAAGGTGTACAGGCTGAATAAAGCATTGTATGGACTTAAACAAGCTCCAAGAGCTTGGAACAAGAAGATAAATGGCTTTCTAAGGGAGAAGGAATTTGTGAAGCGCACAAGTGAACATGGAGTATATGTAAGAAGAAGCAAGAGTGAATTGCTTATACTATGTCTCTATGTCAATGACCTGTTGATAACAGGTAGTTGCAAGAAGAAGATCGAAGACTTCAAAGGTGATCTCAACAAGGAATTTGAAATGTCAGATTTGGGTGACATTTCATATTTCCTTGGCATCGAATTCTACAAGAGTGGTAGAAGTTTGATGACGCATCAAAGAAGGTATGCAGGCAAAATTCTCAAGAGGTTTGAGATGCAACATTTCAACCCAACTTCGACTCCAGTTGAGCCCAGATTACAAATATCGAAATATTCAGATGAAGATGATGTCGACCCAACCCAATACAGAAGACTTATTGGGTCACTTCGATACCTTTGTCATACAAGACTTGACTTAGCATACAGTGTAGGTATGGTGAGCAGATTCATGCAGAAGCCAAAGGTATCACATCTAGCAGTGGCAAATAGGATACTAAGGTATCTGAAAGGAACTTTCAATTATGGCATTTTGTTTTCTGTAGCTGATGAAGGAAAAGAATAAAAATTAGTGGGATACACCGACTCAAGTTGGTGTAGTGATGCTGAGGATCGAAAATCCACAACTGGCTATGTGTTTATGCTAGGTGGTGCACCGGTTGCTTGGAGTTCGAGAAAGGAGCTATTAGTGGCATTATCGTCGTGCGAAGCAGAATACATAGATGCTTCTCTTTGTGCATGTCAAGCAACGTGGATGGTGAATCTGGTCGAAGAGATAATAGCGAAGAGTCATTGAGCAATTACCATGAAGATCGACAACATGTCAGCTATCAATCAGACGAATAATCCGATAGCACATGGTCGAAGCAAGCACATTGAGATGAGGTTCCATTATCTTCAAGAGCAGATAGCAGATGGGAAGATGAATGTGGAACACTACAGAACTGAAAATCAGATTGCAAACATCAATACGAAAGGCATGCAGGTCGAAGTGTTTAGAAAACTAAAAGCTATGATGAATGTAGATAACTTAGACACAATAAATTAGGTGGTGTGTTGAATTGTAATTCCTTGTGTCGAAGCAGATTGCTCGACAGAGCAAGAAAGTGTCGAACCACCTAGTGTGTTTAGTTGTGTTAGTGCTCGAAGTGTCGAAGCATGTTGTTACACACAGAATTTCGACTTAGGCCTATTTTAGTAGTGTTAGCTATTTTGGGCTTTTATAGTTTTGGTATTTGGCTTGAGGTCCAAGTTAACCTAAATCTATAAATAGAGGGAGTAACCCTTATTTTGTAATAAAGTGAATAGAGTACTCATAACATTGTAATTCACAGTATTTTGTAGTTGCAAAGTGAATAATAAGTTTTCCATAGTTTGTGGGCAGAGAGAAACTCTGCAGAATTTTAATTCTTCTTCTCCTTCATCGTTCTTTACACTCTTTCTTTCTCCATTGTTATTTTATTTTATTGTCATTGTGTGGGTGATAACAATCTTGTTCATCAAGATTGATTGAAATTCTCCATAGGTTTTGGGGGATTTCCAACATCTGGTATCAGAGCCTGGTTTCAGAAAGGGATCAACTTACTTGTCTTGAAAGTCAACAATGCCAGTGTGGTGAATAAGAAACGTTCCATTGAAGAGTGTCAAGAACGTCAGTATGGTGAATAAGAAACGTCCCGTGCGGTACAAGAGTTTGTGGAAGTAAGAAGAGATTTCACTTGAGGGGGAGTATTGTGGACTCACACTTGAGGGGGAGTGTAGAGAATGTATCAAGTGTGAGTAGTGTGGATAATAGTCCCACATTGGTTGAAAATATGGGGACTTGAGCATTTATAAGTGAGAGAACCCACCCATCTATCACCTTAAGGTTTTAGGTGATATGTGGTGTGTCTCTCATAAAGGTGTTTCTCTAGAAAAAGAAGTCCCCCAATATTCAATGTTTCATAGTGAAAAACTACCCCAACACTCATTTCCATCAAAACCTTTCAAAACATTACCTCAAACCCGGTTTGATTTAGTTTTCACAAAACTTCTTGCAAACTTAGTACCATTCTTCTTGCAAACTTAGTACCATTCTTCTTTCTATTCGTTGGTTCACATTTGCATCAACTTGCTCATACTACCACCGGAACTACAAAATGCTTCAAGATCTCTCTCAAATCTCAATAGTGGCCTTCACTTCTTTTCTCTTATTTGAGTATTAGTATTTCATAATTCATAAAATCAGTTGGATGATTAGGGTCCATAATGTTGTTTTGAGAGTTGATGCACATTTGTTAATAATCATTTATATTTGAAATTAGATTAATGAAAATTGGGGGTAGACGAACAGTAGAAAATTAGGGTTATTGATGTATTGATTTCTATGTTAAGATATTAGGTCCTTTGATGTGTCTGATTCTTTTTTCTAAACTTTCTCTGTATTTATTTATTATCTATTATATATTGTGCTCCCCTTTTGACTTCTTTTTTTTTTTTTTAAATATATTTCAGAAGGGTGATATTTTCCAAGAGAAATATGAGGGTGAAAATAAATATTCCAAACAAAGAGTTTGACTAAACTGTAGTATAGCTTAAATATTTCAAATCTAATAGTTCAAGGATGTTCTTAGTAGGCTCATTACTCATGATAGCATTAAAGGTTTGACTTTCATATTATGATGGTCTATGAATAATCATTGTGAAAATTCTCATTTGACATGGATAACAAATATTTAATTCAAATGAGTTTAGAATGAAAGAGATGATTAATCCATGAACTTGAATTCTTGTTGTATAATATTTTGAAAGACAAAAGACCATATTTTTGTCACACTACTCATATTTTGGTTGATGGTAAAGAGTATTGTAAGTTCTGAATTTAATAGAATGTTGACTATTGCAAGCTCATTTCTTGGTAGATTGCTCAAACATTAGAGATGAAGCCATGTGTGATAGAGCTATTGGTTGCACGAATTTAAATAAAGGAGTAGAACATTTGAGAATTACAAGGCCATGCATTGTATGTTCTTTTTTTGTCCTTTTCTGCAGTCGCAACAATAATGTTGGAGTTACAAGATGTTATTTATTTGCAATTCATTTTTTACGGTCTTATGGGGTATATGATAGGTTGATGTGTTTGGTAGGAAACTTTGTGGTGGTTTTGGTTTTGATACTTATAGTATAGTTTTGATTTTCTGTTTGAAGTGTGTTTGAAGTTTGAAGTTCGGACTTGACTCTGCATCTCATGTAAGTTTGTAATTTTGATAATAAAAAAAATCAGAATTTTGTTTGTGTAGCATGTTTTCAGTATTTTTGGCTTTTAAAGATATTACTATCTTAAATCGTTCACACTTGTGTTTGTAAGTTTCCTCTAATTCGAATTTGATTATGTCAATTGGAAGATGATACATGTTTGATTAGTGATGTGGGTTCAATATTTAAAAAAAAACATTTTGGTGGTTACAGCCGCCAAATTCTCTTTCTAAAAAAATAATAGTGAAATTTGTGGTGGCTATAACTGCCATTATTTACAAAACAAAACCGCCAAATTTATATTGTATATTATGGAGTTCTGTATGGTGGTTATTTTGAAACCGCCATTTTATTCTTTGCGGCAGAAAATATAGTTTAAGATAACGCCGTTTTCGTAAATTATGGCGTTTGAAGCCGCCGTAATTCCCCAATTTTAATCGTTGTTGTAAGTAGCCCACTTATAACCATACGCTACTTTACCACAGATCCTCAACCATAGTTATATTTTTTTAGAAACTATTTTTAAATATGTTATTCGTAGTAGTGAATGATCATTTGGATATGTTTGAGAAAATGTCATGTACCCTATGATGTATTGCACGCTTGTCAACTTATGTACCCCAATTCTTGTGTGTTATTATAAAGTTTTAATCAGTTATTTTTATTCTCTAAATTGAAAACACTCAAATATTTGATTGTTTTAGCGTTACACTAATAGGATTAAAATTGGTATTCAAACAATTGTTCTCTCGACAACCTCTTTACTACTTCGCATTGTCGTACACATGTGGCATGTCAAATTTTTGATGTTGTTTCTTGGGATCAATTTGATATTGATATTTTGTTTTATCATCGTATAAACTAAGTAATTTTACTGTTTTTATTTTCCATTTTTCTCGCTGCAAGTTTATGCAAAGATCTTGTAGTGCGGGAAACCTTGTTGAATCTATTAACAATATCGAGCATTTCTTACACGAGAGACGCCTCATTTTAAGACACCGATAAATGGTTGAGGAAGTAGTATATACAAAGCCCCTTCACGACTACGCGAATCCCATGGACGAGGAACCACATTGTAGTATCGTCCATCCTTCCATTGCGGTGAATAATTTCGAGATTAAGCCCTATCTTATGGGCATGGTTCAACATAACCAATTCTAAGGATTACCCATACAAAATCAAAATTTGCATTTCTCGATCTTTTTCAAATTTTGTGGCACATTGAAAGCTAACGATGTGGATCAAAACACCATTTGACTTAAATTATTTCCTTTCTGCTTGAGAGATAGAGCTCGAGTGTGGCTCCAGTCCTTACTTGCTAACTCCATAACAACTTGGGTTCAACTAAAAGCTATATTTCTCGTGCGGTATTTTCAGCCGAGTAAAACGGCATAAGTGAGGAGTGAGATAAATAACTTTAGGCAAGAGTGGAGGGAATCTTTGTTTGAAGCTTGAGAGTGTTTCAAGGATTTGTTGAGGTTATGCCCATTTCATGGGCTCGAGAAGTGTCTCATAGTCCATACATTATATAACGGTCTCCTTTACTCCACAAGGATGATCCTTGATGCGACTTCCAGTGGCGCCTTAATGAATAGTTTGTAGGACATAGCCTACAACCTTATAGTGGACATGGATAAGAACCACCGATCATGGGGAAGCGTTCGTGAAATCACTCCAAAAGCCTCTCAAGAGGGTGGGATTTATGAAGTAAGTCCTTTTGATCATATGAATGCCAAGGTAGACGCTCTCTACCAAAAAATAGAAAATTTTGAGAATTAACCCACTTGCACATACTCCTATTATTCATGCAGCACCGACTGCCCCCGTTGTCCTCTACTGTGATATATGCGGAATAAACAGACATGCCACTAGTGTTTGTCAAATGGTTCTCTCCAGAGGGTCTATCTAAGATAGTATTAACTATGTTAATAACAATCAACGTGGTAATCCATACTCTAACACATACAACATATGATGGAGAGATCAACCAAACTTTTCTTATAAAACAACCAACCCCAAGGGATGTTTGAAATAAGTGGTTTTCTGTTAAGAAGTGTTTGGGTAGTTTCATAACATTAAAAGATCTTCCATGGGTGTGAAAAACTGGTTTTTAGGCTAAAATAGTAGTTAGAGTCAACCCATACGTGTTTGGAGTCGACTCCAAATCAACAGAGTAGAGTTTTTTGTAAAAATCAGCAGTATGGATAGACACATACGTGTTGGGAGTCGACTCTAAACTGACAGAATGCTTGCTTTATTTTCTGTTGTATTGCCCGACGATTTTGGTTGTAACTTTCGCTCCGTAAGTCCAAATGAGACGTCGTTCGAGGTGTTGGAAAGATAACGCTTATAGATACCTCATGGAGGTGCTTGGTGAATTAATTGAGTTATAATCATGATCATATTGTAGCAATGTTTATGATGACTTGTATGATCGGATAACGAACCGTTGTGTTTATCCAATGATGTATTGTTGTTCTGGTGAATTAACATGAATAAATGCCTATGAATTTGTATTTGTTGAGTTGCTAATATTTTGTGGATGATGTATTTATTGATGTCGTAAGATTGATTATTATGTATGATGAATGATGTGATGCATAAATGGTCATGCATCATGGTGAACCATTTTATTGAGAGTTATGCATCATAGTGTATGGCCTTCAGTCCAAATTTAGTGTGCTCTGATCCTATGATGGGATGGGGAGTGAGTAGACGATTTAAGGTGGGAATCAATGAAGAATTATCTATGGCGATGATAAAGATTTGGTGTGCTCTGGTACTATGGTTATGATCGTGAGCGAGTAGCCGGTTTTAGGTGAGAATTGGTGAAGCGTTATATATGGTGATGGTGACGACTTGGTGTGCTCTAGTCTTATGGTGAAGATTTTCATACCCTCAAATTTACCCTACCTAAATATCACCCTCCATAACCATGATTCATAAGGATACATCCCTCATACATCATCTCATGTGTATTTACACCCACAATGATCCACAAGCTTAAGGCATGTGATTCATCTATGAATCCTCAAGCCTCTCTGACCATGTTAAGGTGTGTCCAAGTCACCTTGATCCTAATTTTCATACTCAAGCATCCTTTAACCTTGGAGGATCATTCAAGTCATCTCACTCACTCTCCAAAACTCTAATTGGATGGTGAGTCCACATTGAAGACATGAGAAGATTCATCTGGTCACCCAAGGACCTCAACCCTAGTTCTTGATCCTCAAGGGCTTGTACAAGTTCCCATTCATTTTGTGCCTTGGTCATACCTTTGAGGACCCATATTATCCAAACTTTGTTCATGCCGCAACCCTTTGAATCACCTCAATACATCCCTCGCACCTCAAAACCCTAATTTGACTGGCCATGATTCTTGATGAAACTTGTGATCCAAGAAACCCTAATTTGTGCATCTTTTGATTCTATGTCTTGCCTCATTTGATCATCACATCATATGAGAGAAAAATATTAATAAAGTTTTAATTTTCAGGTTTTTTTAAATATGTTTTATTGAAAAATATAAAAACAATCTTGAGTGTTGTTGTTTATAGAAAGATGAGAGAAAAATTAAATTAAATGCAATTTGTATTTAACTTTATCTTAAAAAATATAATCTATTTAGAATAAAAAAGTTAAATAAAATAAAGTTGATATTTTTTTCTTAGTGTAATAAGAAAAATGCACGTGTTTGTGTTTATAAATTGGCCTGAACGAAGTATTTGAATAGAAAATCAAATTTATTTTAAATTTATAAAAGTTAATCTTAACAATTTGCTAAAATATAATAGTAATAATTATTTAATTCAATTATGTTAAAAGTGTCTAATTATTTTATGAGAAAAAAAGGGTAATGAATTATCAGTGAATCAATGATGATCATGCATTATGCCAAATCAGATTGAAAATTTTAAATTAATTATATAATATGGAAAATGATATATTCCTATTGAATACCAGTTTAAAAAAAATTATACAGTCAAAACATCACTATTAAACTCTTATTTTATCAATAATAAATATTATATTTTTTATGTTGTTTATTTTAACTATGCTAAATAAATTTTATATTAGGTTTTTCAATCAATCTAAATATAATAACATTATTTATAACAATCTCGTGGGACAGCATGACTATTTGCTATTTTTTCTTAAAAAGGAAAATCTACTATAAAGAAATCCATTATAAAAATTAAGAACACTCCTCCATATTATTCAAAACAAAAGTAAATAAAGGATAAAGGAGGGTGATGAAATCATAATCTTTTCAACTTTTAACAAGGTTTGGTGCAAAAGCATCTGCGACGAAAGCCTTGGCATTCTCCTCCAATAAAACCCTATGTTTGGCCTACAATACCACAATTGGTTTTACTATAACATACTCCTTTGAATTTTTGACTTCTCGATTTACAACTCCTTGCCTCTACCACCATACTTGGTCCCATCTCTGTTCATAATGAAGGAAGTAAATAATGAAAAATAAATAAATGATTAAGGAAATCATGGATTATATTATATCATGTAAGTGTGCCATTGTAGGTCCAACACATTTCGAGACATCCGAGACGAAATTCAAAATTAAATATTTTTAATATAACAAAAATATTTTATAAAACTAATATATTAGATATTTTAAAATGTAAAATCAATAAATTATTATAATTAATATCATTTAACATTTTATTTTTAATTAATAATAAAATTAATTCATCTAAACACCAATTTAAAACATAGTTGAAAATAATGTTAAAACTATTAAAAAAAATACTTAGATAACAATTCTCTTATAATGTTAAAGAACTCAAAAATTTATTATTTTTACGTGTAATTTTTAAATTAATAAACCAAACAATTCACGTTGTAAATGATTTAATAAAATATTTTAGATATGTGTTATTATTTAATTGACAATAAAATAATTAAAAAAGACAATTTTTAAGAAAATCAATGAATTAATATTATATAAATATAAAATAAAAATTTGAGACCTAAACGGTAGTCTTGGTGGCCTACCCCTAAAGCCCATTTTGTGATTTTTTTTTTAAAATAACCATATTTTTCAAATTAAATCTCGAAATAATCATTTTGTCAAAAAAATTACACAAATAACCATCTTTGCAACAGATGCGCCAGATCAACTGGTGCAACCATTTAACACTAAGAGGAGACGCTAGCTCCCTTGGCGCATGCTTCCAAGGCTTTGCAAGGAGGCGTCAGGGTGGCGCATGCATGTGTCTTGCGCTCATACTTCTGGCGCATGCGTGTGCTTGTGATGCATGTGCTTGTGGCGTCTAGCCATTTGGCGCATGCATTTCATGCTTCATCTATAAATACCTCGCGTATCTTCCATATTTTTTCACATAACTTTTATCCTCCAACCACATTTTCTTTCTTTCTACTTCAATTTCCTTCAATTTTTTTGTTCTTTAACCATGTCTGAATACATTCACAAGAGAAATGCCGATTTAATTTTTTCAGCAATCGCACCTCTGATAAAGATTCGACTTTGGAATATAGATTCGTTCGAACGTCTTAATCAGACGTTGGACAGTTGGTTAGAAGGGGAAATTGCATATGGTGAAAGGATTAGAAGGATTCAATGGCTTGAGTCCACGTTCAACCAAAATGGGGAGGTGTGTGAATGGGTGGATATTAAGACTGACAGAGACGTTCGCAGGATGGTGCATAATATGTTCAAAATTATTTTGATGGTTGTAATCGCTTAGTTATAATAATGGTATTTTAATTGTTATAGTTGTTTGTGTCGTTGTTTATGTGTTACTTGTGTGTTGAATGTGTTGTATTTGTTTGTGATGGTATTTCCTCGCAAAGTTATCGTATAAAATAAATTTTGTTTTTTATATATTACAAAAGAGGTACATGTAAAATTATCTTGTTGTGCTCGTTCCAAAACTAGGACAGTTAGTACGATTGTGACGTGGTTGACGACATGAACTACATAATCAAATCATTTTGTTCGTCGTATCCATTTCGGTTCGAATACGGGTGTTGTTTGGGCAACCCTTTTTCTTTCTTCGCATAACTTCATTGTGCCAAACAACATCCCCTTGATATTCTGGCCACTAATCCTTTTTTGTAACTACTGAAAAATTAATTTTGTAAACATTGGATATGCTTATGACTTTGTAAACGTCAGATAGTAAGTAGGATGGATCCCTTCGAACCTTTGAACATGCTACAATGACATGGGAACAGGGCGTACAAAAGGCTTGGAACTTTCCGCAGTCGCACCAACCTCTCTCTAGTTCCACCCTGTATTGTCCCCTCGACATGCCTTCATTGTGATTCATGGACTCATCAACACCGTACCAACCTTTAGTACAGTCAAACACCGTGACCACGTATGTGTTTGCTTTGGCAGCTTCGTGTCTAATGAATTTCATTGAAGCATCATTGAACAACTTCCCCAATTACAACACTGAACTCCATTTGGAACGCCTGGTCTCAAACAACGCCCCTAGCCTGAAATATGTTGTCTGCACCAAAGCGGTTATAGGTAGGTTTCAGATGCCTTTGAAGACAAAGTTCATTGATTCCACAAGATTTGTTGTCATGTGGCCCCAACGTTGACCGTTGTCGTATGCCCTAGTCCACTTCTCCAATGGAATATTGTCGACCCGAGACCCACACATTTCACCTTCTTTTCGGTGAGTGTACCGTCACACTTGAGGTCGCCTACATGTTGTTGGGTCTACATATCGATGGAAAGACCGTGAATGGTAGAGTTAACCAAGATAACTCTATTTGCAATGAATTATTGGGTGCCCCTTTGTGTGACGACCAAGCTGCGGGAGAGACATCCGATCAAGCTAGGGGGCAAGGTATTAATTTAAGATATCTCAAACAATATTATACGAGTATAACATTTACTGAAGAATCTATCTAGTACGAAAAAATAATTAAAGCTCGGTGTTATATTATGATTTTATTTGATAATTTTTTATTTCTCGAAAGTACTAGTAATACGGTAAATATTATGTATTTACCGTTGTTACACAACATAAATAAGGTAAGCACATATAGTTGGGGTTCAGCTGTTTTGACCTATCTATATAGTGTGATGTATAAAAATGCCAAAAAAAAAAATACTTGTACTTTTTATTCATGCGCGTATTTGCTACAAGCATGGGGTTGACCAACAAATACTTAGGTGTATGTCTTAGAAGCGTCATGATCAATGTTTTTAAAAATATATACAACATATTACCTTGGATTTTTCCAAAACCGATGAAATACATCTACCACGGACCTCACTTTGAATTCTAATTACTACACTCTCTATTTTTTTATTTATTTTTCAATTGACTTAGGGACCAAACATTACATTTTCTCAGTTGACATCTTTCCCCTTTTACTTTTATTTATTTATTTTGAATTACAAAATTAATATTTCCAATGCTCTGATTTTTCTATTAACCTTATTTTAAAATTTGTATTTAACCTCGATTACTTTGCCCAACCGAGGGATAATATCATTTGCATGAATTTCTCATAATATGACACTTTTCTATATTTTTAAAATTATAATCTAATCTATTCCCTCTGTTTTTCTCAAAACCCGATGTGATAGTTCTTTTGCATGAATACTTGACAGAACTAGACTCTAACTTTTCATTTACCTATCAACATTCCTCGTTTCATCGTCATTCTCTTAAAAAAAAAAACCTAGGCGATTTTCATCTTCATCCAAACTCATATTACATCATCTCTTCCAATACGACTCTTCCAACACTAACTCGAACATCAAATCTTCCAACCTAACTCGAAGGAAGATTTTTCATCACGTTTTCGGTACGTAACTTACTTTATCTAGTGTTAGTTTGAGAAAATGGTGTCACTTACCATTGAGATGTTGATATAAATGTTGTCTTCTTGAATATTAATAGTTTGAGAAAATGGTGTCACTGACCACTAAAATGTTGATAAAAATGTTGTTTTTCTTTAACATTATTAGTTTGAGATAATGGTGTTACGTACTGACCACTTAAATATTGTTTTTCTTGAAATGTTATTTTTTGAATAGTGTTAGTTTGAGAATATGTTAAATGTATGTTCTTAGTAAGTGTATCACGAGTAATATAGTCATATGTTAACAAAGATTTGTTGATTTGAGTAGTACAGTTCTTGGTTTGCACAGAGATGAACGATTCGACCAACACGTCCCATACAACCTCTGCTACAATCTCTACTACAACCTCTGCTAATACTAAAAGTAAATGAAAAACTAGAGATGACATGATGTTAACTAAGGTAACAAAAGCCCATGAGAGGGGTGTTCGCTTCCCAATTGATTTTTGTCCAACAACTGGTAAGGCTTATGGTCAATATGCTGATAGGGGTTGCATGTTAGTATAAGGTAGAAGTAGAGTCAACATTTTGATAGATAATTGACACAAATTTGACGATGATTTTAAAGATCAATTATAGGCCAATATTGCGGTATTAATTTTAAATTTTATGATTTGGTTTTACAAGTATAGATGACCATTTATTTTTTTGGTTTAATATTAATATCAACTCTATTATGTAAATGTATGAAGTGTTTATTTTTCTAAAAGATGATAAGCCGAAAAAATAAATGGATTGGACATTCTAGTGAGTGCTGGAAGGGCTTTAAGACAAATCTCACAAGGGATTACATAACCAAAATATAACTTAGAGCCTCCATATGTGATGTATTCATATATTGATAAGAATGTTTCAGACGAGTTTCTTAAGTCTCGCATCACTCATGAATTCTTGGCTAAGCACCTAAAAGGAAAGGAGAATATAGTAAAAATTCATGGTTAACATTTTTGACCAAGAAGAGATCATTTTTAAAGTGTACTTGTAAAATGAAAACAATAAGAAGGTGATAATGGACTAACAATCATATCCCAAAATCATATTTGGCCATATTCCCTCATTTAAAATATTGGATCGAACTCTGGTATGGTCGAAGGATAGCTTATTGGTTCAACAATTCGATAGGATCTTAGCATGTCGTCGAAGTTTGTTCATATGATGTAGTCAAAATATGCTAGAATTGTTAGCATGTCGAATTGGGTATGTTTGTTATGTTCAATTGTTTAAGTTAGCTTGTTATCTAAGTTAGCTTGTGTAATGGGCATGTCTGTAAAAGCCCATTAGTTTAGTGTGATAATTTTCTTATAAATAGCATACTAGCTTCTCATCATTATATAATGCAAACCCTAATTAGGGCGAGAGAGGTTATTCGCTATTCTGTAACACTTGTAATCTTGTTTCGAAGAGAAAGTAAAGAATAACAGTTTATAACCAACTTGTTATGTTCTTCTTGCTTCCCTTTTTCTACCCTTGTGAGTTTCTTGCCGATCAAGAAACCGATTATACTTTGTTATTCCGGTATCGTTTTCACAACAAATTCGTGTGGTGAGCATGGAGAATATGTCATCAAAAAAGCATGAGATTGAAAAGTTCACCGAAGTGAACGATTTTGGTATGTGGCGCTTGAAGATGAAAGCCCTACTGGTTCATCAGGGTTGTTTAGAAGCATTGAAGGGAGCCGAAGCCATGAACGTTGCGTTAACAGACAAATAAAAAATGACTATTAGAGAGAAAGACCACAACGCCATCTTATTGAGCCTTGGTGATAAGGTTCTTCAACATTTTTCGAAGGAGACGGAGGCGTTGGGGTTATGGTTGAAACTCGAAAGTTTGTACATGACCAAATCGTTGGTGAATTACCTCTACCTGAAGCAAACTCTGTATTC
The DNA here is from genome assembly GCF_024323335.1 of Lathyrus oleraceus. Taxonomy (NCBI): domain Eukaryota; kingdom Viridiplantae; phylum Streptophyta; class Magnoliopsida; order Fabales; family Fabaceae; genus Lathyrus; species Lathyrus oleraceus. Next base: position 249,074,575 of record NC_066582.1, on the reverse strand, counting down.
ATTCAAGATGAGTGAATACAAAGTTCTGGCTGAGTATTTGGATATATTCAACAAGTTAAATCTTGCTCTTCAAAATATCAATGTCAAGACCGAGGATGAAGATCAAGTGATGTTGTTGTTGTGTGCTTTGCCCATATCACATTCTCACTTCAAAGAAACTCTCTTGTATGGAAGAGAGTCTTTGATCTTTGAAGAAGTTCAACCAGTATTGTATTTTAAGGATTTGAAAGAACGAAAGGAGCATAAGCCATCTTCTACTGGTGAAGGTTTGTGGTTAAGGTGAAATTACAAAGAGAGATGGAAAGTTTGACAAACAGAAGGGTAAAAGTAAGCAGAAGTCTTATAGTGGTGATGCATATGGTATTCGATGTTATCACTATAAGATGGAGGGTCATACAAGAAAAGTGTGCCATGAACTCCTGAAATATCATGGAAGTAAGGATAATATAAACACAACCATTATTCAAGATGATTTCGACTCATGTAATGTTCTTGTGGTTTCAAGCGGTAACTCAAGTAAATAGTGGATTATGGATTCAGGTTACACTTGGCACATGAATCCAAACAAAGACTTGTTCGAGGAACTATGTGATCAAGATGGTGGATCTGTATTTCTTGGAAACAATAAAGCTTGCAAGATTGTAGGTGTTGGATCTGTGAGATTCAAGCTCCACGATGAGTCAATAAGGTTGTTGACTGAAGTCAGGTATGTACCTGATTTGAAGAGAAGTTTGATTTCTCTTTGTGAAATCGACAAGAAATCATACGTTTTCTAAGGAGATAAAATTATTCTAAAATTCATGAAGGGGTCGAAGGAAGCCTTAAGATACGTGAAGAAACAAGGCTTGTAACCCTTGAGGCTGAAGTTGTCAGCGGTTGTATAGATGTTGCATCCACGAAACCTTTGTCGAAGACATAAATTTGGCACATGAGATTGGGCCAAGTCAGTGAAAGGGGTCTGGTTGAATTGGGGAAACCAAATCTACTTGGTGGAGACAAAGTCGAAAACCTGAAGTTTTGTGAACCCCATGTACTTAGAAAATCTTACAGAGTGAAGTTCAATAAAGGAAAACAAATAACACATGGATCCCTTGATTGCAAGGTGCCCATCACATTCAGGAGCAAGGTAATTTCTATCCATAGTTGATGATTATTCCAGAAAGTTATGGGTATTCATCTAGAAGACTAAGGGTGAAACATTTGAGAACTTCAAAAGTTGGAAGACTCTGGTCGAAAATCAGACTGTCATAAAGGTCAAGAGGTTGAAAACTGACAATGGCCTTGAATGTTGCAATGAGGCGTTTGACATGTTTTGTGCAGCCACTGGTATTGCAAGGCACATAACTAATGCATGTACTCCCCAACAAAATGGTTTGGCTGAAAGGTTTAATCGAACCATTTGGAAAGATTTATATGCATGTTGATTAGTGTTGGGTTAAAGAAGGTGTTTTGGGCAGAGGTTATTTCGATAGAAACATGTATGATATATAGATGTCCTTCGACTGTGTTAGATATAAAGACACCTGAAGAAGTTTTGTCGGGACATCCACGAGATCTCGATAAAATTATAGTATTTGGCTTCATAGCCTATGCTCACATTAGGCAAAACAAGGTCGAACCTAGAGCTCTGAAATGCATGTTCATGGGATACCCTGAATGAGTCAAAGCTTATAGGCTATGGTGCATAGAGCCATGAAACAGGAGGTGTATCACCAGTCAAGATGCAGTTTTCAATGAAGCTGAGATAGGTTTCAAGAAAACTAATGACGTTAGTCGAAGTGGACAAATATTTGAAGAAGAGCTGGAATAAGAAGATATTCCTGTTGAGGTGGATCATGTCGATGTTGAATTATGTATCCCAAATAAAGCCAAAGAAGAAGAACAAGATGCTGAAGATACTGAGGAAGTTGAGGAAACTATCGATGACTACTTGTTGGCAAGAGATAGGCCAAGAAGAGTCATCAAGCCACCTCAAAGACTTAGGTATGCAGATCTCATAGCTTATGCCTTAACCTCTACAAGTGAGGTTCTAAATGAAGATCCTAGAGACTATAAGGAGGTTATGAGGAGTTGAAATAAGACTGAATGGATGAAGGCCGTGGATGATGAGATGAAGTCTCTTCTTGATAACCACACTTGGGAATTGATCATGAAACCTGCTGGAGCAAGGTTAGTCAGCTGTAAGTGGATTTTCAAAGTTAAGGAAGGAATCAAATGAGTCATGTCGAAGAGATACACGAAAAGATTGGTCGAAAGGGGTTTCACTCAGAAAAAAGGTGTCGACTTTAGTGATGTGTTCTCTCCTTTTTTGAAGCACATGCCCATTAGAATGTTACTTGCAATGGTGGCACAGTTCAACCTAGAATTGGAATAAATTGATGTGAAGATTGCTTTCTTGTATGGAGATCTAGATGAAACAGTCCTGATGAGGAAACCTGAAGGGTATGTAGAAAAGGGAAAGGAAGATTATGTGTGCAAACTGAATATATCTTTATATAGATTAAAATAATCTCCTCAACGGTGGAATAGGAGATTCACAAGTTCATGGCACACATAGGTTTCATTAGAAATCAGTTCGACCATTGTGTTTACTTTAGATTTCGACCTGGAAATTCATTTGTTATTTTATTACTTTATGTGGATGATATTCTCATAGCAAGAAACAATGTCGAGGATGTAATGAAGGTGGTGGTTGAACTCAATAAGGAGTTCAATATGAAGGATATGGGAACTACATCCAGAATTCTTAGGATTGACATCTGAAGAGATAGAAAGTAGTCAAAATTATGCTTATCTCAAGAGATATACCTATGGAAGATTTTCGACAAATTTGGTATGTCAAATTCAAAGCCTGTTGTGACTCCAACAAACCCTCAATTCAAGCTGAGTAAAGATCAATGCCCCAGTAGTGAGGTCGAAAGAGCTTATATGAATAATATCACATATGCTAACATAATATGTTCTTTGATGTATGTTATGGTTTATACTAGACCCGACATAGCATATGCAGTAAGTCTTGTAAGCAGATACACAGAGAATCCTAGAAAGGCTACCTAGAAAGCATTTAAGTGGATTCTAAGGTACATAAATAGGTCTCTGAACAGAGTCCTAATTTTCGATGGAGCATGTGGTGAAAATAGTAAAGCAAAAATCGAAGGGTATGTCAAATCTGATTATGTATGTTGTATGGATTCTAGAAAATCTATTTATGGATATGTGTTCACTATGTTTGGCATAACAATTAGTTGGAAATCAACACTTCAGATGGTTGTTGCCTTATGAACCACTGAAGCAGAATATATCACTCTCATCAAAGCTTTAAAAGAAGCATTGTGGCTTGAAGGTTTTGCCAAGGAGCTGAAACTTCAAGGTCGAGTTATCACTGTTAAATGTGATAGTCAAAGTGCTATACACCTGTCGAAAAATTCAGCCTATCATGAGCGAACCAAGCACCTCGATATGAGGATGCATTTCGTCAGAGGGGAAATCGAGTGTGGAGAAGTCCAAGTGCTGAAGGTTTCGATAAATCATAATATTGCGGATATGATCACCAAGATATTACCAAGTTGCAAGTTTTTCCATTGTATGCAGTTGATAAAGTTGTATGAAGAAAGCTAGTGTCTTCCCTTGATGTTATAGAGTTTGTTCCAAGGTGGAGATTTGTGAGATATTGGATCAAACTTTAGTATGGTCGAAGAGTAGATTCTTGGTTCAACAATCTGACATGATCATTAGCATGTCGTCAAAGTCTGTTCACATGTTGTAGTCGAAGTATGCTGGGATTGTTAACATGTCGAATTGGGCCTGTTTGTATACCCAATTGTTTAACTTAGCTTATTCTCTAAGTTATCTTGTGTAATGGGTCTGTGTGTAAAAGGCCATTAGTTTAGTATGTTAGTTTTATTATAAATAGCATAATAGTCTCTCATCATTGTATAACCTAAATCCTAATTAGGGTGAGAGAGTTTATTTGCTATTCTATAACACTTGTAATCTTGTTTCAAAGAGAAAGTAAAGAATGACAATTTATAACCAACTTGTTGTGTTCTTCTTGCTTCCCTTTTTTCTACCCTTGTGGGTTTCTTTCTGATCAAGAAACCGATTATACTTTGTTATTTCAGTATCATTTTCACAACACATCTCAATAAGATATCACTCACCCAAACGTTATTGTATATCACAATCATAAAAATGAACTAAACCACAAAAATTAAATAAAATAAGGATAAGCATACACCAACCTTGAGTTTACCTGACCTCCAATCCCAATTGAGTTTCAAAAATTGAAGTTTCCCAAGTATGTGATCAAGTTAATTAACTATTTTCTTGCACTAAAAATATATTTTTCACAAAACAAGGTCACTGCGTCATCCTGATTTTTTGAAAGGGAAAAACCAAAGCTAAAACAAAGAATTGTGTGCTTCTTGAAGTATTCAAGTAATTGAAAAAAAGGTACATTCAAATCATAATCATGCATTAATCATGTTTGTATTGCCTACGCATCAATCATGTTTGCATCTATCTTGTATCAACCAAGTCCGCATCACTATTGCATCAACCATGTTTTCATTCCTCTAACTTTAAATCATGCATATCATCTTATTAATCCTGGCATGTTTCGACAACATGCATGAATTTTACATCACACTTGTGTTAAAGATTTAAAATTCTTGTAATACAAGTAAAGCAAAAACACTACCATCCAAAAGCTCAATCTTCATTGCACCTACCAAAGCCAAATATTCGTTGACACCTATCTAAGCCTAATTATTATTTACACCATATTTTATCTTATAATCCCAACATTCATCGGCAATAACCTTAATCCCAACATCTATTGGTGATAACCTAAACCCAGTTTTCATTGGTATCCTAAATTGACTACCTTAAAAAAATAGCGTCCAACATTCAAGTATCACAAAAAACTTGGGGCATGTAAAGGTTGTTGTGACCCATATAAACTTGGAGTTTTTGAGATCCCGAGTTTCCCTAAATCAAGAAACTAACACATTATATGCATTGATCAGTTATCACACTTCATGCACACTCACATTTTTATCATACACATTATCCATATCATATGGCGTACCACGACAAACAAACATTGCCATCATGTATAACACAAACCATATTCAACATTGATTTACTCACAAAGCCCAATTTTCCTTGGCATCCAAAGCCTAATTTTCATTAGCACAATGCCCAATCTTCACTGGCACACCTCAAAGTCCAATATCCATTGGCACCAAAATCATTTACCTTTTCATTGATCTAAAAAATTAACCTACCTCTCTGTAATGATCATTTACCTTTTTGTCGATCTAAGAACTAGCGTACCACTTGGTGACAATCATTTATTTTTTATCTGTCTAAGAACTAGCATACCACCTGACAACGATCATTTATTTATCTGCTGATATAAGAACCAATGTACTGCATGGCGACAATCATTAACTTTTATGTCAGTCTAAGAACCATCGTACTGCCTGACGACGATCATTCATTTCTTTGTCGGTTTAAGAGCTAGATGCCGCCTCCGGCGATCATTTATTCCCATTTCGGTCTAAGAACCATATCGCCTGACGATGATCATTTATTTTCTTGTCGATCTCACAACTAGTGTATCACATGGCGACAATTATTTATTTTTCTTATGCATCTAAGAATCAACATACTACCTGACGATGAACATTTACTTTTCTGTTGATTTAAAAACCAGTGTACCGCTAAGAGACGATCATTCACTTTTTTGTTGGTCTATGCACTAATATGCAATCTAAGGACAATCATTTTGTCTTTTTTGTTATTTCATTTTCTTTTGATCATCGAATGACAAAATTTGGGTCCTTATATTTAATTATCTTTCACAACGATCATATGAAAATTAGATTTATTGATATTTTCTTGTTAAATATAATTAAATAGGGGACAACTGTAGTACCTCAATTTTTTCAAGCAATTAAAAAATAAATAAGAAAGTGAATATTATGTTTAACTTTATTTCATTTTTAATCGTTATTATATCTTTAAAGATATCTTAACAAATATATAAACAAAATGTTGATTTAGTCATTTGTTTTGACTCATCATATATTTACCATTTATTTTTTAATTTTATTACAAAATTTTAGAAACATTTATTTTATTTTTAATCTTTGATAATTAAAAAAGACTATAAAAATTGAATAGAAAAATATTTATAAAAACACTTTTATTATTGTTTTAAAAAATTAAAATAAAATTATAAAAGATCAACTTTTAAAAAAAAATGGAAATTATCTTTATTTTTAGTGTGACATCCTTCTTTTTTCAATATACTAAAAAATATCAGTAAATTAAAAATACATTGAAAGATAAAGTACCAAAATAAGTGAAATTATTATCTTCCCTTTAATTACATTTACCGCCATTACTATTTTCAATTAAAGTTAAGGGTTAAATATGTTCGTGGTCCTCATAAATATCTCATATTTCATTTTTAGTCTCTCAAACAATTTCCTTCAAAGAATGATCCTCCTAAAAACTTTCATCCACACTTTTGATCCCTCATGCAAAAACCGTTGTTAAAACTGTCGCTAAAACCATCGCTAATTTTATCACTAAGTTGTAAAAATCGTCGCTAAGTTGTAGGAGGGACCAAAAATGTGGATGAAAAATTTTAGGAGGACCATTCCTTAAAGGAAATTTTTTGAGAGACTAAAAATGAAATATGAGATATTTAGGAGGACCACAAAGATATTTAGCCCTAAAATTAATTACACCTTAACCCTATAAATAGATGTCATATTTGTGAGAAAATGGAGAGCTTTTTGAGAGTTTTAACGGCTAAAAAAATGAAAAAGGAAGAACAACACAAACAGAAAAAAAAACTCATCACCACCTTGCGACCTTCTCTGCTCTAGTGCACCTCCACGCACGCACACCACCCCATCAATAACACCATCACCATAACTCCATTTTCCACCACTGTGTGCTTCCTCTTTATCCTCCTTAAAAGGGTCGTCGTGTACACCCTCTCGATCACCACCAGCTTCTTCTACTTCTCTCCATCATAATATACCTTTCGCCTATTTTCTCTCATGCTTGATCCCTCTCATTCTCTCTCAGTATATTTTCATCTCTTTAAAGTCACCGAGAGCGGCGTTTCCTCCTTTATTCAAATGTCAAACATTTTATCTTCTTGGCTTCCACACACTCATGAGGAGGCGGGTGTTGTTGCTTCGACATCAGATATATCATTCGTCCAATATATTTCTGAGGGATATAAGATGGAAATGGCTTCTGAGCTCGCTCACTGTCATACCCCAATTTTGTCCGGCCATATTTAAATTTTCGTAAATCTGATTTCATTTTTAATTTGCATCATACGCACAACATAACATTCATTTCATCATGAATAAAACCTAAAATATCATTCAGAATAAATTTATTGAAAATACAGACAAATTGGTTAAATCATTTCTCAAGAACATGTAAAATCAGCGGGTAAAAAGTTTCAGAATTAAAATTACAGACACCAGTATTATTAATCTACAGTTCATGTAGTTTAACCTGGTGTGCTCGTTGTATTTTTCAGCAGCTGTTTCAGTTGCGTTTTGACCCACCTGAGCCTTTTAACCGGTGAAAATTTATTTCAGAATTTGAAGAAACGCTGTATTTTTTAATAAGTATATTTTGCACTGATCATTCTCATGCATCCTGAAATTCTGGCGTAGTCAGAATTCAGATGTTCTACTCCAAGTCATGACATCTGATCCAACAATGTAACTAATACAGCAAGACAGTTATACAAATTAAAACCTTGTACTCAAGCACGCGTTCACAGTTGTCACGACATCTGCTATTATATTACCCTAGAATGGAAGAACACCTAGTTCTGTCCTTCTGGTACAAAGACACAACAGAGATCAAACACCACACATACTTCTGTTGTGTTTGCACAGTTATCAGCATGATATATCAATATTGATTTGAACATCACCTGTTACTGTATTCCAGTTTGCTGGCCTAGTACTCGTGTTACCTAAACTAAAAGTCAAGCAAGTTAACCTAATTTCCACACACTAGGGAGCTGACAAATAGGCTATTTGTTAGGTTCATTAATTGTAGGTTAGTTGTTATTTTCCTGGATTTTAGCTCAGTTGTTGGATAGCCTGAGAAAAATGCTGAAACAGAAAAACTAATTATCTTACAATTTAGCACAAACTGTCAGGTGTGAATGTCACAACATTCAATTTGACATCCAGAACATATACCTCATGCTGATTTTGTTATGTTCCTGAAAACAGACTGTGCTAACTTTGCTATACTGTAAAAGACTAACCAGTCTCTACTTCAGTATCAGCCTACACGAACAACTGTCAAGACATCCAGTTTGACAGTTTCACTATGATCCTTTGGCCAGGTCTGTTATCCTCTTGAAGACCAGACTTAACTAAATACTGAACTGAGATCAACATGCCTATTATTCAGTATATGTTGTTAGTGATGAATGTCAAAACATTCTGATTGACATTCAAACAGAAGGCTATGTATCAGGTCTGTTATTAACTTGATAAGCAGACTGAAATACAACCTGAGTTATGGCAGACAGGATTATAACATGCAGAAGGTAAACAAACACAGGAAATTGTTAACCCAGTTCGGTGCAACATCACCTACTTTGGGGGCATACCAAGCCAGGAAGAAGATCCACTATCAGCAGTATTAATTCAGAGTTAAACTCCCCCGGTTACAACTCTTCACTTAATCCCTACCCAATGCAATCTATACCTAGGAACTCCTAGATAGAAACCTCCAGTTTCCATTCCTATCACTACAAATACAATGTAATGTTAATCAACTTGAACTTGCTTCACAGCTTCATTCAAGAACAAGCAACTCTTACCTACAGGCTTTGAGTTACAAATACTCTCAGCTTTGAACACTGAGAAACACATGGTAACCTTCCCACAGGTTGGGAGGTTTACCTCACACACACCCCTAATTTTTCAATCTATGAGGCTTACAAAAACTAGGTTACAATATGCTATTTATAACCTAATCACCCAACTGGATTTGGGCCTTCAGAAATCGCAGCAAACTTCTTCTTTGCTGTTACAACCTCAGCAGAAAATTTCTGCTACAAATAAGGTCTTCAATCTTTTAGTTCCTAAAATCTCTCCATATATATCTCCATATTTAGAGCCTATATATTCTGATTGAGTCTTTAAGACCTCCACATGGGAGTTAGGATATTCACCAAATATCCTCACTAATCCCAGAATATATACTGAATTAATTAATTCAGTTTTCTACACATGTACGATGTCACAAGCATGATGTCGTGACATCGTACATGACATGTTGGTCCAGATGTTGAACTTCTTCAACCCAACATATTAAAACAACAGAGATGATTACATTATTTGTTTTACAAAATTAATGCCAATCCTAAGGTATTAACAATCTCCCCCCTTTGGCAAATTTTAGCTAAAACAAATAAGCCTCTGTCATTATCTCCACCACCACAAACACCAAAGTTGGTGTACATGAGGAAGTAGAGGTACAAGAATCAGTTGCATCAGAACCCTTCCCCTCAATGGTAGAGCTTCCAGAAGAATATGTAATGCTGAGTACATAGATAATGTAACTCAGATCACAAGACACAACTGTCCTCTTAACTCAGATCACAAGACACAAGTGATATGCCCAGTAAGTGACTTCTGTGCCTGAAGCCAACTTCTGCTTGCTACCACATTTTACTTGCTTCTGGTACATTCTCAGGACTATATTTCTCTCCCCCTTTTTAGCTAAACATTTGTAAATGAACCCCTCACAAAACCAGATCCAGGCGCAGTTTGCCCAAACCTTAACATACCCCATTGTTTAGAGGGAATGGAATGTTTCTCTTGTGAGAAGAGGAGTGCTGTTACATCCTTTAAATAGTCCAGCCCGTGCTTAGGAATTAACGGTAGGAATAAATGCTTGGTCAAGATTCATTAATATTTGCTGAGAAACAGTCAGAGAATCACCAACAAAATCTCAGACTATCTTTGAATACCTTTTATAGCTCTTGACTGTTTCTTTTCCAAAACAACAGTTCCAGTGCATGGAGACTATTCCTTATATGCAATCAGACACGTTGCACGCGATGTCTTAACACTCAACATGGCTTTTGCCTGCATTCTTCAAGTATTCTTCCTATCAACATTTCCTAAGACAACTTTCGTACCTCCAGTAGAAACTTGACATTTGGCACCACTAAAGCCAAAATCACAAACACCAGTAGATGGTTACTCCCCCTATACCACACAACTGTAACACTCAGGCTTATTCTAATTTATCATAATTAGACACACCACATCCATATTTCCTCATGACTTTAAGATTCAGAAGGAAATAACAATATTGTCCTAGGCAATGTCATGACATCCGGTCAGACATTCTTCTGCTCACTCAGCCTTGACACATACCACATCATCCCAATAACTAACAAGGTGCCATACCTTGTTATCTGAGAACACATAGACCACAAGCTTGATGATTACTTGCGGCACAAAGACAGAACTCCCCCTGTCATGAACAACCAACTCTCCTCTTGAAACTTGGAGATCACACATGAACATATCCAACACCCAAAAGTTGGACCTTCACATACTTCCTGATTCAAAGAGAACCCAGACCACTTGATGAATGGAAAACATAAGACGCATCTTCATGTCTTCAAGAGCACACCCCTTGTTCAACCCTCTTGGCTGAACACATCCACACTCTGTGTCAATCTCTCTTCTAACCAGAACAGAAAACCACTTCACAAAATGTTCTAACATTAGTTAGGACATCCTCCCAACATAACAAAGAACACCATCTGATAATCTTCAGATATCAATGAGTCACCAGCTTGATCCAAAAGAAACCAGACATAAATTGGGACATATACATTCTCATCCCATTACAAGAGATAATCTTCCATAGATAGCTTAGAACTCCTACCACAAGCTCCAAGAGATGAATAGAAAACACCTCCTTTTGTCTTCAACTTACTACTTTTCTGCTCAAAAGTAATTTGTCTCAGACTTTCCTCAAGAATAATCAGCTACCATATGTTGATTATCTTGATTCTTCGAACTCACTTCTGAGATAGACCAAATGCCACTGGTTGATTACCTCCTTCATGAATCCTCATATGAAAAAGTAAAATGCCACTTTTTGACCTCTCCAAGTTTATCAGACTTCTCCCAAAGATATTCTGACCTTCCAAGTGAGACTTGAACTTCAAGCTACATGTTAAACAAAGCTTAGATTCTCTAAGACATGAACATGTAACATCTTCTCCATCCAGCAACTCCAAAGAACTGCAATGAGAACGATCTTTTTGAAGTACCCAATCTACAACTCTATAGACCCTTCTATCTTAAGTTGATGTGCAACTTCACCAACTAAGATTCTGATGTTGAACCAAATGTCACAACATTGTGTTTTAACATCTAGCTGTTGAATTCAGCTCCTTCTTCTGCCACTTGAAAGAACTTCCTCCCTACACAGAACAAGAGTTCAACGATCTCATAGACTTGATTGTGGAACCAAGTTTGAGTAAACAACCTCCATCCTGCAGGTTTGCAGTTAAGTCATCCAAGCTCACACCTTGATGAATTCCTGCTTCTTCTCCAAAGACATCAGACACTCTGATGCATGAGTCTTCAGAAGGACCAGTTAGAGACTAACCCTTCAGCTATACCAAGGATTCCACTTCCTAAAGCAAGGTTGTTTCCATGATGTCAAGAATGTTACCACTTGTTCTTAACTCCACAGTGTGCATTAGCCAATGCACTTCCTTACCTAGATCAGAAATAAATTGATCCAAGTAATCACCATCAAGACTATGATGTCTTCTTCTTCTTGTACACACCAAGGATGAACATGTTTCTTGCCAGGAAACCTTTTCAGAGATCATATGCTCTTGCTGCCACCAAAGAGATAGATCATAAACCAATGTACTATCCTTCCTGTGATTCTGCACAGGATCTTGAAGATGAGATGTTCCAACATCTTTAAGAACATCAGTTATCTGGAGCTCCAAGGATAATAAATTAAATGATTGTACTTGGCACAAGTAGACATTGATCTTATATCCTTTCCCAATTATCCTTTCAGATACTTCCACCATAAGAATACTTTGAAAATACTCTTCTTGTGTCAACATCTTCTGCTTGCAAGCACCTCAATAGTTCTGAGAATCTTTCCAGATTAGATTCACCCTTAGGAATGAGAGAGATGAATCCTTCCTTGCAAATGTGTCACACAACAACCAGAACCCATGTGACACAGGTCAACAGCCAACCAGACCCTAGGCTGACCAAACGTGAGGAGGTTAACCAAAACTCCCCCTCAAATTAACAATTATGGAAACTCCACACCAATATCCATGCATTGTACACAAATGTCTCAACACGACATACACCATCCCTACCAGTGGCAACTAACTCTATGAGTTATACCTATACATACTTCAATCACACCAATCAGACTCCAGCTGACCCTAAGTACTAGTGACAACAAAACAACACCAGTTAATAGTAGATATGCATTGCTAGAGCATACTACCTCAACCAACCACTGAATCTTCATATTCTCACTCCTTGAAAGAACTGCCACTTCTGAGCGTGGTGTTTGAACAACAAGATTCATGGTCCCAATCCTCTTAAATGAAATAGCAATCAGGTTACCCCATTATTGACTTCTAACATCCAGGGGACTTGTCTTCCAACACAACATAGTACTTCAGGGAACAACTATCCAACCCTGATCAATCTACAGGAATAAGGTACACAGCAGGGATTGCACAATGTCACATCTCAACCACCTCCACTTCTAGAGATCAGACTTCTATAAGTGACCTTCTTGAGCATATGCACAGTTGACCCTACCCTTGTCAACTTAGCACACACAGATGTCTCCTCTTCTAGGTCAGGAGTAGGTTCCAAACAAAAGTATCCCTTTGTTCGACGCCTAAAAACATCTGCTCTTCAACCAGTAGGTGCCTACTTGTTGAACAACATGTTCTAACATCACATAGAACATTAGTTCCACCTGCTTGGAACAAACCCTCCTTGAAAGTCTTCAAGGTCTTCATATGCACTACCCAAGAGAGTAAAAGAATCAGTGATCAAGTGATTCTTACCATGATGAGTGGACTTGAGGAGACTCAAGTATCTTTGACACCTTCAGTAGATTATAATCAGCCTTTCATCCACATGAGGGGAAACTACATCAGAGTTTGAGTTTTGCCAGGTATTATGCAGCGGAAATCATAATACAACTCAACCTATGAACACACACTTCACCAGATCAGCCTCCAAGAACATACCAAGTTTGAATATGATTCAATACTAGCACAACTGTCCCGCACAAAGGCCAATTGCCAATCTCCAGAGACAGGTACACACAGTTCCTGTCATGAATAGTCCATCCACCTACTTCAAGGGACCATTCAGGTACATCACAGAACCTTCCACAGGTTCCAACATCAGTACTAACACAACTCCTTGCAAGATACCAGAAAGTATCACCCATGGATCTCATCCAGAAACAGAACAGGATGCCTGCTCTGATACCAATTGAAATTCTGGCGTAGTCAGAATTCAGATGTTCTACTCCAAGTCATGACATCTGATCCAACAATGTAACTAATACAGCAAGACAGTTATACAAATTAAAACCCTGTACTCAAGCACGCGTTCACAGTTGTCACGACATCTGCTACTGTATTACCCTAGAATGGAAGAACACCTAGTTCTGTCCTTCTGGTACAAAGACACAGCAGAGATCAAACACCACACATACTTCTGTTGTGTTTGCACAGTTATCAGCATGATATATCAATATTGATTTGAACATCACCTGTTACTGTATTCCAGTTTGCTGGCCTAGTACTCGTGTTACCTAAACTAAAAGTCAAGCAAGTTAACCTAATTTCCACACACTAGGGAGCTGACAAATAGGCTATTTGTTAGGTTCATTAATTGTAGGTTAGTTGTTATTTTCCTGGATTTTAGCTCAGCTGTTGGATAGCCTGAGAAAAATGCTGAAACAGAAAAACTAATTATCCTACAATTTAGCACAAACTGTCAGGTGTGAATGTCACAACATTCAATTTGACATCCAGAACATATACCTCATGTTGATTCTGTTATGTTCCTGAAAATAGACTGTGCTAACTTCGCTATACTGTAAAAGACTAACCAGTCTCTACTTCAGTATCAGCCTACACGAACAACTGTCAAGACATCCAGTTTGACAGTTTCACTATGATCCTTTGGCCAGGTCTGTTATCCTCTTGAAGACCAGACTTAACTAAATACTGAACTGAGATCAACATGCCTATTATTCAGTATATGTTGTTAGTGATGAGTGTCAAAACATTCTGATTGACATTCAAACAGAAGGCTATGTATCAGGTCTGTTATTAACTTGATAAGCGGACTGAAATACAACCTGAGTTATGGCAGACAGGATTATAACATGCATAAGGTAAACAAACACAGGAAATTGTTAACCCAGTTCGGTGCAACATCACCTACTCTGGGGGCATACCAAGCCAGGAAGAAGATCCACTATCAGCAGTATTAATTCAGAGTTAAACTCCCCCGTTTACAACTCTTCACTTAATCCCTACCCAATGCAATCTATACCTAGGAACTCCTAGATAGAAACCTCCAGTTTCCATTCCTATCACTACAAATACAATGTAATGTTAATCAACTTGAACTTGCTTCACAGCTTCATTCAAGAACAAATAACTCTTACCTACAGGCTTTGAGTTACAAATACTCTCAGCTTTGAACACTGAGAAACACATGGTAACCTTCCCACAGGTTGGGAGGTTTACCTCACACACACCCCTAATTTTTCAATATGCTATTTATAACCTAATCACCCAACTGGATTTGGGCCTTCAGAAATCGCAGCAAACTTCTTCTTTGCTGTTACAACCTCAGCAGAAAATTTCTGCTACAAATAAGGTCTTCAATCTTTTAGTTCCTAAAATCTCTCCATATATATCTCCATATTTAGAGCCTACATATTCTGATTGAGTCTTTAAGACCTCCACATGGGAGTTAGGATATTCACCAAATATCCTCACTAATCCCAGAATATATACTGAATTAATTAATTCAGTTTTCTACACATGTACGATGTCACAGGCATGATGTCGTGACATCGTACATGACATGTTGGTCCAGATGTTGAACTTCTTCAACCCAACATATTAAAACAACAGAGATGATTACATTATTTGTTTTACAAAATTAATGCCAATCCTAAGGTATTAACACATCCGATTTAATTTTTTGAGCAAATTTCTGTAAGACCCTAATTTTGTCCCTAAGATCCCTCATGGCATCATAACATTGCATTTACATTGCCTCAAGGATCATTAGCATCTTGGTTCCCTTTGCCTTTGGGTGAGACCTCTTGTAAGTGGTTTGAGATCACCAAGCTTCCTTGAATTGTATATCATTGCTTTTATCATTTTTGTTTACTAACCAAAAGCACAAAAATATGTCACTAACATCTTTTGTTTGTAGCTGAAGCCATCACAAGGTCAAGAGCTTCAAGGAGATCCTTTGTACAGAGATATGGCCAAGAGAAGATGATAGAAAGCATGGTAATGGTTCCCAAAGCTCTCATCCATCAAATATGCCTCCCTAGCATCTCAAGTCATCATTTTGACCAAAACAAGTCAAAGGGTTTGAGGTTTGTTCCCCAGAGAAACCCTAATTCATCTGTGCACCACAATGCCTTGCTCTTGAAGCAACCTCAGCCCATGGTCAAATATAATCAAGGGAAGTTCTTTAATTCTTAATTTCATGCATATTTGAACTTATTTGAGTGTCCTCAATCATCAATTCATCAAGATATGAGTCATGGACTTGAGAAGTTTATCAGTCAATTCATCTGACTATTTTGAAATGCACTGAGACCTAACTTTTTGTGTGTTGGTCACATGGAGATGATTCCAAAAGTAAAACTGTTCTTAAGAACAATATGAACAACTTTCATGTTCATAAAAAATGATTTGATTCTTGGAAGGTCATCTCCCATTCCAATACATTATAGGTCATTTTGACTGAAACCCTAATTTTAGGTCAACTCCCCAAGGACATAACTCATTCATTTTTTATGATTTTGAGATGGGATAAAATGAATTGGAAATCTTAAGATGTCTAATTCAAATGTTATGTTGAACACAATTTCAAAATCTCAATGGAAATACATGTGATAATGCAAGACATTATAGGTCATTTTGGGCCAAATGCATTAAAAGGCAAAAAAGTCTAACTTCAAGTGCCCATAAAGCTTTCATAAAAAATCCAAATGATGCAAAATTTAAGTCCATATTGATTTTCTTTAAAAGATCTACAACTTTTATGTTGGAGGTTTTTTCATTTCAGGCTTGCATCATCAAAACATAAGGGCTTGAACATTGGCCAAATTTAGAAACTTTGCCTTTTCATGTTTTGCACCTTGCACTTTAAACTCCAATTTCACCAATTTCCACACTTCAAATGGATTTTTGCCCAAAATAACAATTGTTCCTTACATTAAAACCTTTCTAACCATTACTCACATGATCATGTTTGGATTTGGCAAATGGTATTTTCGAAGAGGAGAAGCTTTTGGTTCAATTATGCATGACATGGTGAAACTTCATATGCAAGCAATTGGAGTGCAAACTACACGCCCAAACATTCTCCAAATCATTTCAGCATCCATTTGCATTGGCTTTTGGGCCCTCCATGCGCCTGTACAGGCCCATGCATGGAGGCCTTCAACTTTCATGCACACGAAATTCACCTTGCTTGCATCAGGTTTTGCTATAAATAGAGGTGCATACCTCCATCATAAACCAACCTAAAGGCGCCTGAAACCCTGCTGAAGTGATTCCCCAACCTCACCAAAGAAGCTATTTCACGTTTCTTCATTTTTTTTCAGATCCAAAATTCAACTACATCTGGTTGAATCCTTGGATCTAAAGCTTCTAGACCTTCATCCTTTACTCCATTGATCTTCTGTTTTGATAAAGAAAGCAAGGAATCAAGCTCAAATCTCCAGAATTCAAGTTTGTTCTTCAACTGGTATTTTCTTCGAAACTCATCATATATTGACCTATTTGCTTGGATCTTGTGTTGGCTGAAGTCCTCTCAATAGAGGCATCATGACTGTGCATTTAATTTTTGAAATCCATTAAGTTCATGATGAACACCACAAAACTTCCATCTCTGATTTCTCTCAATATAGAGATCTAGAGTGGAATTGAGTGGCACAGGGATGATGTACATCATCCCAGCTTTCCAAAGATATATGGATCGTGCGTTTTGGTTTCCATTTGAAGCTCTGCAAATTTTGGACATGGGCGGAGGTTGGCCGGAGAAGACGGTGGCGCTGGCCACCGTCTGGTCTCCAGATTCAATCAGGAGCGTCCATTCCTGTTTCCAGATTGAATCTCATGCATCCAATGTTATGACTTTTTTTAACGGCTATGTGTGATGTTGTTGACTCAAGTACACCATGCGCGCGCGTCTCCCTGCCTTCAGATGTGCCACGTCAATTAATGAATCCAGATCTGACGCCTCTGGATTTTTGGCATTTTTTATTTTCTGATTTAATTTCTTTTATTTCCATTATTTTCAAAAATTCATATCTTCTTCATTTTAAATCCAAAAAAAATGGGACCAATTGCATTCTTCTCCAAATAATTTCTAGTTTCTAATTTTGATATTTAATATTTTTTATTTCTGATATTTTTTGTGAATTTTCTCTTTTCTGGTTATTTTTAATTCATTTTAATTAGTTTTTGATATTCAAAAAATACAAAAATATTTTCCTAACCTATTTGAATGATGATGGATCTATGAAAAATATTCTCATCAATTTTTTAATTGATTTGAGATTTATTTGAGATTTTAGTTCAATTAGGTTATTTTTATTCATTTTTAATTGATTAAAAATAGTTTCTGACTTTTAAAAATGCTGAATTTTTTTGTCAAATATTGTTTGACCTTGTTGAACTTGGGATAAATCACTTGAACCTTTCAAGGTTCATTTGAAGTGATTTTGAAGTTTGACCTTTTCTTTTATTTTTAATTCAAGTTTATTTTAATATTAAAAATGCCAAAAATATTTTGTTTATTGTTGGATCTCCAATCTTCATCTCATTTCTGATTTCTCATTGTTTGACTTTGACTTTCAATGTCATTTGGTCAATACACATGGATTGGTACATTGTTATTTCACCTTATGCATTTTGATCTTTCCATTTTCCTTATCCATTCTTCTTCTCCTTCTTTTTCTTTTTTAAATCAATGAGTTGAAGGTTGATAAGTTGGCATTGATTAGGGAGACTTAATCTTCCTTGATTCAAATCTAATTCAACTTGATCAATTGATCAAGTGAATGACTTTGCATTAAGGATATGTTGTTTCCTAAATCATGCAAAAGACTTAAACCAATACAAGATCAATTCTCTTTTTCTTTTTGGCATGGCAAGTTGTTGGAACTTGGTTCACTAATCAAGACTTCTAACTTGTGTTGTTGCCTACATTATTATTGACCGGCCTCAGATAGTTGTGACTTCTACATAAGTCCAATTACGGTTGCTTAACATAGCGCTAAATTTGCCTTATGGCACATTAACTACTAACACTAATCATTAACAATTAACACTTACTTATTGCACTTTACTTTTATGCAATTTAGTATTCTTGCACATATTATCCATTTGCTTTTTCCTTTGCTCACTTGAGCACATGTTTATGTTAATGCCATTTGCCTTTTGCTCATTTGAGCACATAATTGTGTATATACTATTGTGCTTGTGTTTTGTTTTGATTGATGTGGACCAAATGCAAAAAATTGGACAAAGTGGACTTAGACTTTAGGACTTTCCCTATGCAAACTTGGAGTCAAAGAGCAACTAGGCATTGGGCCTTTAGAGTGCTATAAAAAGTCAAAGAGAAACTAGGCATTGAGCCTTTACAATGCTTAAGCTTGAAGATGAACATTGAAAGGGCCATATTCTAAACTCCCTCTTGTCCATTCTTTGATTGTATTATAGAACCTTTTGATGTGTGTTTTCTTGTGCTAGGAGTTCTAACTTGAGCTTATTTGGGGAACCATTACCATGAGCTTCTAAGAGAGAGAGATCCAAGATGCATTGAGGAGTCTTTCCAAGAATCCACTTTGATTGATGATTGCTTGAATTTATGCTTTGTGTGATTGCTTATTCCAAGGATGGGAGCTACTTGGATCATCAATATGATCTCAAGAGAGGAACTCCATTGTGGTTTTGTTTCTTTATCCCTCACCTTTTTTCTTTGCTTAGGACTTAGCCCTTCTTCTTCTTCTCTCCACTCTAACCCAAGCCAAAACTTTTGTGCAAACATTTAACATTTGTTTTCAAACATTAGAAACCTAAGCCTTAGGCTTTTGATTTTCAAACCCTTTTTTTTGCACTTATTTTGAATTGAATCTTTAAGTCAACTTTGACCATTTTTGTACATACTTCTAATTGGTAAATATAACCCATTCAAATTTCTTTTTGTGGTTCCAATGGCTACTTTCTTAATCAAATTTTCCATAACCTTCAGCTATTAGGTTTGAGTTATCCTTGAGGTAGATATAATACTCACCTATATCCTTAGTGATGGACAATGAGTCTTCCATGCTTATTATAGGGTTAACCCCTCGCTAGCATGTTGAAGCTATCCTCACATGGTGGATTTGTGGTTTTAGGTTGAGTTTTCTCCCTTGGATAACAAAAGACCTTAAGGCTTTTGGACCAATCAATTCACCAACTCATTTTGAGATTTTTACCCCGAACTACGAGGTTTTGATCCTAATCTTTTTTAAGATGGTACGTAGGCAATGGGTTTATCCATCCAAACACAAAATGTAAATAAACTTGTATATTCTCTTCTCATCTCTTCAATCATGTTTGCACAAATAAACTTTCACAAAACAACAACCTTGCAACAAGTATGAAAAGGGCTCCCTAGGAGTACCTAGGATGTTTTTGGTGCCTAACACCTTCCCATTACATAACCAACCCCCTTACCCAGATCTCTGATTCTATTACTAGTTTTTGATTCGATAAAACTTTTAGGTTTTTGTTCGCTTTCTAACCATTCCTTTGGATAAATAGAAGTGCGGTGGCGACTCGACTTATATGATTTACCTTGGATTTAATCAATATCTCTAATGGTAATGAATACCCCGCTACAGAAAAGTGGCGACTCTGCTGGGGAGTCTTTTGCCTAGTGGGTTTTGCCTACTTTTCACATTTGTTGTATTATATTGTATTGTTTTGTGACATATTTTTGTGCAATTTGGGATTACTGTATTGTATGTAATGATTGAATTGCTTGAATATTAATTCCTTGTATGCTTGGTGATCTTTGTGAGATGAGTTCTATACTCAAACTCGAGTGCACTTAGGATAGGAGAATGGCATAGTCTTATTGACTTGTGTAGAGTTATTCCTTAGCAAGTTGACTTGCAAGTCCATTCACTTGGTGGAGGTCATGTTAGGATCAATAATGTCACACAAGTAGTTGTGGTTAGGCATTACTCTTTCCAATATAGACCTTAGAAGCCAAGGACCTTAGTTTACCAAGCCCATCTTGGCATATTCTTAGGATGTAGTGCAAAAGTCATTCAAGTGTAAAATTTAATACGATTGTTACGTGATACTACACTCATAAGAGTCTCTCTTGAGGATATTTTTGGAAAACGAGTAGTCGTTTATCCGATAATATCCGAAAGATGGGATGATGACTATGGGAACCTCTTATAGAACATGTTTGGCAGGTTTAAACCCTAGTACACTCCCTTTGGGTGGTTCTTAACCGAGACTCCATGCTTGTGACTCGCAACAAACCCTTGATTCATGGTTGATCCGTTCATGTATCCTTAATATCAATGGAACTTAGGTGTTGATAAGGTGTAAACCATAATCCACCAAAATGGATGATTGATATTAAGGATGATATGATCCATCCCATGACCTTTGTTTGGTGTCCTTTGCTTGATCCTTGAGTGTGATTGTTGCATTCATGCATTCATGCACCCATTTGCATCCATATCATCAATAATGAAGAAAATTTTCAAGGAACTTAAGGGGTTTATTTGCAAAATTTTCAGACATGGAAAGACAAAGAAGGAATACAAAGAAGTACAGTTTCAGACAACCAGATTTGAAAGACTTAAGGAATTTGACATCCTATGTACTAGATCCCTTGGGTTTCAAGGCTCGTTTTGGGAAGCTTCTTCCTCTTCTGACTACTCAGGTGGACGAAGGATTGATGAGTGTATTGGTGCACTTTTATGATCCCTTGTACCGTTGCTTCATGTTTCCGGATTTCCAGCTTTTGCCTACACTTGAGGAGTATGCCTACCTTGAGGGTATACCGATTCTAGACCAGTTGCCGTTCAGTGGCCTGGAGAGTATTCCTACTTCTCGAGAGATAGCTGATATGCTTCATATAGATGAATCTCTGGTTGGTGCTCATATGACTACCAAAGGTGGAATTCAAGGTCTCCCTTCTGAGTTCCTCATTGCTCAAGCCACTATGTATGGGAAGGCCATGAGTGAGGATACCTTTGAAGCCATATTTGTACTTCTCATCTATGGGTTGGTATTGTTCCCTAACATCGACAAGTTTGTGGATGTGAACGCTATTAGTATTTTCTCTACTCTTAATCCCGTTCCGACTCTGTTGGGTGACACTTATTTTTCTTTGCATATGAGGAATGCAAAGGGTGATGGTGCGATTGTGTGCTGTTTGCCTCTGTTGTATAAGTGGTTTATTTCTCACTTACCGCAGACGGTCGCCTTCAAGGAGAACAAAGGATGTCTACGGTGGTCCACGAGACTTATGTCTCTCACTAATGACGATATCTTTTGGTACAACCATATGTATGATGGTGTGCAGATCATTGACTCTTGTGGTGAATTCTCCAATGTGCCTCTTCTTGGTACATGTAGTGGGATTAACTACAACTCTGTTTTGGCACGTCGTCAGCTTGGGTTCCCCCTAAAGGATAAACCCAATAACATTCTGTTAGAGGGTGTGTTCTTTCAGGAGGGTAAAGATCCCCAAAACTTGAAGGGCAAAATGGTCCGCGCTTGGCGCAAGATTCATAGGAAAGGAAGGAAAGAGTTGGGTCCTAAGAATTGTGTTGCTATGGAGCCTTACACTACTTGGGTTAGGAAGAGAGCGTCTGATTATCTCATGCCTTACGAATATCCGAGACCTACACCTTTGGTAGTGGTTGGGCCTTCAACCCTCCTTGACCAAGGAGTAGAGGAGTTGAGAGACGAAGACCGCTCACGTGCTTGGATTCGTGAACGAGAATAGTTGCTTCAGCAGATTAAGGAGAAGGATGCCTTGATAGAGTTCCTCGAACATCAGGTTATTAATGATTCTAATGATGCATGGACATCTCTACTTCCTTAGTCTTCCAAGTTTTGGAAAAGGAAGTACGATCGACTCGCCAAGGAGAAAGCAGATATGGAAGCAGCCTACGAGAGGGAGGTGAAGAGGCTTCGTGCATCTTATCTTCCTGTATCCTGAGCTTTAGATGATTGTTTCTAGGGATCCATAAGATGTTTATTTTCCTTTCTCTTTTGTATTATGTTTGGTTACCAGTGTTGTACTTCTTTGGTGTAAAATATTTCCCATATATTATGCATCTATATAAAAGTGTTTAATATTTCCAAAATTTGCAAATAGAACCCTAAAGTTCCTTTGAAATAAAAAAACAAATCATGTGCACAAGCATTGCATGCATCATGTGCATAAGCAGGTTTTGTTCCCGGCTTCTTGTCCTGTGGTCTAACTCTGTGTTCTTCATTTATTTTGAAGACAAGCTGACTCACCGGTACTACACCAGAGCCAACATTTCAAGACTGGTGGATCATCTGGAATAAGAGAACCGCGAGCTGAAAGAGGAAGTGGCCAGATTAAGTGCCTTAATGGAATCATTCATGGCTGCTCAGAGCCAGTCTTCTCCGACACCTTCAACTCCTCCCCAGAGGACAATCATCTCTGAGATTGTATCCTCGACTGTGCCTATAGCCAGTGCACATTTCGCTCCAACGGCCATGCCAACCAGATTCCCGTGGGGGATGCCTCCCAATTTCATGCCCGAGGGTCCTGCTCCCACCTTTGCTTCTATGCTGACATCTAGCCCGGTCCTTGTTGTTCCTCCTCCCGTCGTGCATACTCTGCCCAGAGTAGACGACACCATCTATCATTCTGAGCCGTCTGAAGGCCCAGATGTCTATGAGAAGATGGATGCTATGAACGATCAATTTCTTGAGCTTCGCAAGGAATTGAAAACTCTCAGAGGAAAGGATCTTTTCGGCAAGTCTGCTGCCGAACTCTGCTTGGTTCCTAATGTGAAGATCCCTGTGAAATTCAAGGTCCCTGACTTTGAAAAGTACAAGGGAAATACTTGCCCTCTCAGCCACCTGGTCATGTATGCCAGGAAAATGTTGACTCAGACCGACAATGACCAATTGCTCATCCATTACTTTCAGGACAGTCTGTCCGGTGCGGCTCTGCGTTGGTACATGGGTTTAGACAGTGCGAACATCCGATCCTTCAACAATCTTGGCGAGGCCTTCATCAAACAATACAAGTACAATATGGATATGGCTCCCGATAGGGATCAATCGAGGGCCATGTCCCAGAAGGACAAGGAAACCTTTAAAGAATACGCCCAGAGGTGGCGAGGGGTAGCAGCACAGATCGTGCCTCCGCTAGAAGAGAAAGAGATGACTAAGATCTTTTTGAAGACCTTAAGTTCTTTTTATTATGAGCGGATGATCGCTAGCGCTCCTTCTGACTTCACCGAGATGGTGAATATGGGGATGCGTCTAGAAGAAGGGGTTAGAGAAGGACGTCTGACAAGAGAAGAAGGCTCTTCTGCCAAACGTTATGGGTCGTTTGCAAAGAAGAAAGAAGGAGAGGCATATGCTGTGACCACTCATATGAAACCAAGAAGACCCTCTGTGAGGAGGAAGACCGTGCGTCCCGCCGGTAACCAGCACCAGGTGGCTCATATAGCACCTGTCTTCAGAGATAATCAGCAGTACTAGCAACATAACAACAATCAGCAACCACATCCGCAATATCAACAACAACAGCACCGTCCGCAACAGCAGGCCTACCAGCCTCGAAACAGTAATCAAACCAGCACGAGTTACGAGAGGAAAAGGGTCACCTTCGATCCTATTCCAATGACGTATGCAGAGTTATATCCCTCTTTGATAGAGAGGAGGTTGATTACTCCGCGAGACCCACCGGCTATACCTGCTAACCCCCAGTGGTGGTATAAGCCCGAATTACACTGTGTTTACCATTCAGGTGCTCCCGGCCACGATGTGAAGAATTGTTACCCTTTGAAGACCAATGTTCAAGACCTTGTGAGGTGTGGCATTTTGTGTTTCGAGGACGTAGGTCCTAACGTGAAAAAGAACCCATTGCCCGAGCATGGGAAGTCTGTCAACATGGTCCAGGGCTGCCCTGGCAAGTACAAAGTCAAATATGTCAGTCATATTCGACAATCTCTGGTCGAGATGCATCGTTTGCTATGTGATTATAGTCATTATGAGCATGACCACGATAGATGTCGAGTCTGTTCTGTTAATCAAAGAGGTTGTCGCCAGGTGCGCAAAGATGTCCAAGAAATGCTGGATGAAGGAGTTATTGAGATCCTTCAAAATAGAAATGTTGACGAAGATGTTGATGAGGTCAACGTAATTTCTCCAGTATTTCGGATCCCCGAGCCTGTTATCATCAAGTATGATGGTAGCAAGCAAAAGGTTTCTCCCGCATTAACCATTAAGCCAGCCGGACCAGTACCATACTCTTCTGAGAAAGCGGTCCCCTATCGCTACAATGATGTCGCAGTAGAAAATGGGAAAGAGGTGTCCTTGCCATCTTCAGCTGTTGTTAATATTGCGGATGTTAGCGGTCTGATACGTAGCGGTCATGTGTTTTCGGCACCGCCAAAGCCCCAAGTTAATGATGATTTTGATGAACGCCCGATTGGGAATGCTGTGAGCACTCTGAATCCGGCACTTGTTGTTAAGCCCTCCTCTACATTGAAAACTCCTGCTTCTGTTGGCCCAAGCGGCAATGTGAAAGAAGACTGTGATGAGATGCTGAAGCTCATCAAAAGGAGCGAGTACAATGTTGTAGACCAGCTTCTACAAACGCCATCCAAGATATCTGTGTTATCCTTGCTTTTGAATTCAGAACCACATCGAGAGGCTCTGCAGAAGGTTTTGGATGTGGCATATGTGGATCACGATGTCACAATAGAACAATTTGATAGCATTGTTGCAAACATTACTGCTTGTAACAACTTGAGTTTTTGTGACTCTGATCTCCCTGAGGAGGGAAGAGACCACAACTTGGCATTGCATATATCTATGGGTTGCAAAGATGACGCCATGTCCAATGTGCTGGTGGACACTGGGTCATCATTTAACGTATTGCCAAAAACCACTCTCTCGAAGCTGTCATATCAAGGGCCTCCCATGAGGCAGAGTGGAGTAGTTGTGAAGACTTTCGATGGGTCTCGCAAAACTGTGATTGGGGAAGTCGATCTCCCAATCAAGATCGGACCAAGTGATTTCCAGATTACCTTCCAGGTTATGGACATTCACCCATCGTATAGCTGTCTCCTAGGCATACCATGGATTCACGAGGCAGGCGCCGTGGCATCCACCCTACACCAGAAACTGAAATTTGTGAAGAATAAGAAGCTGGTGGTGGTAGGGGGAGAAAAGGCTCTCCTGGTTAGCCATTTGTCTTCTTTCTCATATATAGATGCTGAGGGTGAAGTTGGAACTCCTTTCCAAGCTTGATCTATTGCTGAACCTATTGAGAAGAGAACTTTTTCATTTGCTTCCTACAAAGATGCAAAGTTGGCCATTGAGCGTGGTGCAACCGCTGGTTTAGGGAAAATGATTGAGCTAGAAGACAACAAGTCCCGGGCTGGCATAGGTTATTCATCTGGGGTTTCTAATTCGCAAGGGCTGTTCAAGAGTGGAGGGTTCATCCACACTAGTCAAGGCGAGGAAGCTGCTGCCATCTGGGAAGAAGACGAAGAGGATTCTGGCAACTTCGTCATCCCTAGGGGAATCTGCAATAATTGGGTCGCTGTGGATATTCCAACAGTTATCCATAAGTCGAAGTAATGTTCATTTGTGTTTAAAAACCCTCCTCCCATGCCAAAAGGAGGAGTGATGACACCATGGTTGGCGCATAAATACAATGATATTTTCATTCAATAGATTCATGTTAAATGTTTGTTTTCCAATTATTTTCCCTTTTCGCTTTTTGCATGAAATTAGTGATCACATAAAACCTAAAAAATAGAATAAAATCAATCTTTTCATCTGCATAAGGATTTGCCTTATTTGAATTCTAAAGCTTTTCATATCCAAAATCATTATGCAGGTTGATCAAACCCATTGAACATAATGACCCAACACCATCTCCCAACTTTGAATTCCCTGTATTTGAGGCGGAAGAAGATGATGTCGAAGAGATTCCTGACGAGATTACCCGTCTACTTGAGCATGAAGAGAAGATCATTCAGCCGCATCTTGAGAATCTGGAAACAGACAACTTGGGGTCTGAAGATTGTGTGCGAGAAGTGAAGATTGGGGCACTCTTGGAAGAATCTGTTAAGAAGGGGTTGATTGAATTACTACGAGAATATGTTGATGTCTTTGCCTGTTCATATGAAGACATGTCTGGTCTAGATACAGATATTGTGCAACATTTTCTACCTTTGAAACCCGAGTGTGTGCCTGTGAAGCAGAAGCTCAGAAGAACTCATCCTGATATGTGTCGCGGCGCGAAAAATACCCAAGCGTAAGGAACGCTCGAAATATAAACAAAACAGAGTCGCCACCGAACTTTATTTATTCCCAAAGAGGGAAAGGGGAAATATCGATAAAACCCATAAAAATCAAAAAGAAATGGTCGTCGCAACCAAATTGGGTTCGAGAGTCGGTTATGCAAGGGGAAGGTATTAGCACCCCTCACATCCATCGTACTCGATGGGACCCATTTAGTTAGTTTCGTGTTAGAGTGTTAGCGTGATATCGTTTGTGATCTTCTACTTATCGGGTGAGGAAATAGAAATAGAGGAAGGAAAGACTTAGGGGTGTTTTAATATTAATGTGCCTGACAAGATTTCGCAATCCTGCTCCTACGTATCTCCATGTGCTATGAAGAACTCAAGGCATACGTAGTTCTACCCAAGGAGAACTACTGGGTGGATTGCTTTTAAAGAGAGTGATGCTTGGATCATATTTGAGAGATTAAACCTTTACTTGCTACTCACTCTTGGAGGCTGAAGCCTTTGTTTATTTCGCATCAAAATGGATGTTGCATACTCTTTTCTGAAAAATGTTTTCGGAGTCGCACAAGGGCGAAAAACAAGTTTGATGAGTTTGAGTTGATTTTAAGCGGAGACAAGCATCTAAGCAGGGAGCTCTACTGCAGTACTCAGATGCTCGAAAAGGAAGAGGCCTAAGCTCAATCACTCTCTTTTCATCCAAAATTTTATTATGAAAATGTGTGGCAAATTAGGTCAAAGTTCATTAACGGAAGACGATTAGTCAGACAGAGAGCTTTACAGCAATGTCCAAATAATCGGGAAAGAGAAGGTCGATACCCAATCAATCTTTTTCTTCTATAAGAGAAATGACTTAATTCTAGTAATTATTGTATTTTAATATGGAAGACGAATGTTTGAACATTGAGCTCTACAGCAGTATCCTAACATTCGAAATAGAGAAAGTCTAAACTTAATCAGTTTCTTCCATTTCTATTGTGAAAAGCTTTTAAAAACAGCGGGACAACTTGAAATTGGATCAAGTGTCTGAAGTTGATTTTATAAAAATAGTTTGGATGTGGCGGGGGGTAGTGCTCGACTTTGCAATCAATTTGGATTTGATTTGGAAAAAAGACTCGACGTTGGATCGAGTGTTTGTTTTTGTTCTTTTCTAAAAGGGTTGATTTTAATCTTCTGTTAACAATCAAATAGTACAGTAAAGTAAATGAAAGCGGTAAATTTATTACACGTGTTTAGGAATGGGGGTACAATATAATAATTAAATGATATAAGTTTTGAAAGACAGTTTGAAAAAGAAAAAAATAAAAATAAAAAAATAATAAAAGAATCTCGTTGTAAGAAGGCCCAAGAGAAAGCCAAGGGACTCGAAGTAAAATCGGAATTTAAATTGAATTTTTAATTTTAAAATTACTACGCATTTGTGAAAAATCAATCGGACAATTAAATCAATTTTTTTAATAAAAAAACATATTTAATAAGTAATGACCAATTAATTAATAAATAAATATGATAATAATAATAAAACAAAACTAATAATAATAATAATCTGGAAAACTTATACAAATAATAATAAATAATGATAAATAAAATAAAATAAATAATTAATGACAACAATTGATAATGATAATAACTAAATAATAAGAATAATAAAAATAAACAAAATAAATAAATATATAATAATAATAATAGTTAATAAAAAAAACAAACAAAAAATAATAGATAATGATAAATAAAATTCAGTAATACTAATAAGCGCAATTAATAGTAATACTAATAATAATAATAAATCAATCAATCAATAAATAAATAATAATATTAATAATTAATAAAATAAAAAATAAAAATAAAAATAAAAATAATGAATAATGATAAATAAAAATTCAATAATACTAATAATTGCAATTAATAATAATACTAACAGTAATAACAACTAATAATAAGAATAACAATAAAAAATCAATAAATAAATACCAATATTTTATAAATGAAATAAATAAAATAAATAATAATAATAGTAACATCCGTAGTAATACTAATAATAATAATAAATAATAGTGGATAAATAAAATAATAATAATAATAATAATAATAATAATAATAATAATAATTAGAGAATAAATGATAATTAATGAATTAGAATAACAATAATCAATGATGATAATAGTAATAAATAGGAAGTTAGTAATAATATTAACAATTAATACTAAATTAATGGTAATAATAATAATATTCATAATAATAATAATAATAATAATAATTACAATAATAATAATAATAATGATAATAATAATATAAACTAAGGAAAAAAATATAATTAAAAAAAAATAAACAAAACGGTGATGTGTGTGTTGGGAGAGAGGAAATCATTTCTTCTTCTTCTTTCCTTTTTTATTTTGTTATTTTATTTTTTAAAAACAACCACCCCCTGCCTGACACGTGGCAGGGGAGAAAGACTCAAAAAATTTCTTCTTCCTCATGTCTCTTGCCATTACCAGAACAACAACCAAACCCTTTTTTTTTTCTAAAACCAATTTAAACTCATTAATTTCTAACTTAAATCATTAAATCTCCAACTTAAACTCTCATTAAATATCTCGTTTCAATCCTTAAAAACTTAGCACAACATAAATAAATTAAGTCTAACACATATCAAAATTAAAAGTGAAAAAAAAACTAACGTAATTAATTTCGGAGACGACAGTTTCAATGGTGGTGGTCGCGGTCGCGAGGTCGAATTATTGGACGTTTCTGACGGATGGAGCTTGGAGTTAGGATCTGAGTTTTGTTGTTCTTGGTTTGAAGTGTTGGTTTAATGGTGGCAATGTGAATGGTGAAGAAGTGGATGGAGGTTTGAGAGATTGAACAGTGTAGATATCTACTTTTAATATATAAAAGTTAATTACTACCAAATTTACATCATAACCTAATTAAAATTAATAAAACATGGTTATTCAAGTCTCTAATTGTCTTTTTGCATTATTGGTATTTGTTAATCCAATGTTAATAATTATTACATTGTATCTCTATTTTAAAGGAAAATATATTAATTATTATGAACCCAACTTTAGTAGATGTGGAGACACAATTTCATATACCAATAAACTCCTTCATATTCGTTAGCAAACACATTGTATCCCTTTCAATTACAAATACCAATAAACATAATTTCATCTTTCCAAAGACATTTTTTACGATTTCTTTTACTCTTTCAATGTATTTCACTATTTCCATTAACCCTAAATCTCCTTGATTCTCCCATAATAATCAATTTTCATCTGCCAATGCATTGGTGTGGCGGAGTTTCAAATTCAAAAGGAGAAAATGTATGTGTTTTATTTTCTTCATCCACTTATCTCATCATCTTTTACAAAATCAAAAATTGAATAGTATATAGCTTTACAAATCATTTTAGGTTGATTACAATCCTTTCGTTTCAATTTCAATTTCAGTTGATTTGTTCATCCATCAGCGCATTTGTGTGTCAGAGTTGCAAAGGAGAAAAGGTAAGATTTTTTATTTTTTTTGTCTATCAATCTCATCTTTTTTACAAAGTCGAAAAATTAAATGATATATATATATATATATATATATATATATATATTTGCGAATGGATTTTGATTAACGTGTTGCTTTTAGTTTCTATTGATTAAGATTATAGGAATTTCTTCCTTTTCAATTCCAATTATTTTGTTCGTACATGAATACCTTCCTTTTTTAGAAGATATATATTTTTTACAAATATAATTTATGTAACATTACAATATTTCTATTTGATTTAAGGTCTCATTCTATTCTCATGGGTGCTTTGAGTCAACTCAATTTAGTTTCTCGACTTTCTTCCCTTCACAGTTATGTCAATTCTGGTTGAATAACGGGAAACAAACAAATCATTATTGATTTATCCAAAAAAAACTATTTTCATAAATACTATGCATTCTCTATATCTTCTTAAACAAATCAAGAAAATCCATTTTCATAAATATTGTGCATTCTCTATTTTACTCCAAAATCCATCTCAAATAACCAAATCAATTTTATTCAATTCTTTTTCCTTCTTTATTTACACTATTTTCATCCCCGAATTTTGGTTCTAACCCATTATTTTTCCTCTATCTCAATTTAAAATTTCAATTTAAAGTGAGCATGGTGACAATGGCAAGTTATAATGTTCCTTATTTTAATTCCATATATTTCAACTTTGTTGATTTTGGAGATTTTTTTATTTTGAATTTTGATTTCATCTATTTCGGTTAAGTTCTAATTATTGTGTTTTGGATTTAGATTTATTTCGATTTCTATCTATTTCGATTTTGCATTATCGATTTTGGTGATTTTGTATAATGTTTTTTCGCTTTTATGTTTTGAATTTTATGTTTCATCTTTGGTGATTTTTTATTTTCATTTATTTTAAAATTAGTTATGTATCTATTTTGTGGATTTAAATAAGAGCTACTTATGTGAATTTTAATTTTGATCTTTCATTTGGTTTTGGTGTTTCACTAAAAACAGGCTGATGAATTTTTTTGTGACTAATGTAGTCTTAATTTAAAAAATATATATTTATTGTTGGTGATATATGATGTTGGTGTTGGGGAGTCCGAAAGAGTCTGGAGCAACAGTGTGACTAATGCTTCGAGACCACAAGAGAGGGAAACACCACATCTCAATCCAAAACCTTAAGGTGTTAGGTAAATGAGTCATCTCTCTTATAAATACAATATTCTACTTATTCATATGCAATGTAGAGATACTAATGAGTGGCGGTATCCACTTTTAATCTACTTTTAATATATAAAAGTTAATTACTACCAAATTTACGTCATAACCTAATTAAAATTAATAAAACATGGTTATTCGAGTCTCTAATTGTCTTTTTGCATTATTGGTATTTGTTAATCCAATGTTAATAATTATTACATTGTATCTCAATTTTAAAGGAAAATATATTAATTATTATGAACCCAACTTTAGAAGGCTTATATGGGTTCCTCCAACAACTGGCGAATTGTACTATCTTAGATTGATGCTCACACATGTCAAAGGTCCCCGCAGTTATAATGATATAAAAACAGTGAATAACGTAAAATATGATACTTTCCGGGATGCCTATTTTGCTATGGGTTTTATCGGCGATGATAGAGAATTCATTGCAGCTATTAAAGAGGCAAATCATTGGGGTTCAGGTCAATATTTGAGATTACTATTTGTTCACATGTTATTATCAGGAAGCATTAACAGGCCAAGACATGTATGGAGTAAAACATGTCATCTCTTAGCTGATGGAATACTATATGCTCAACAGCGAATTGCAAACAATAGAGGTATTATTTTTCCTATATTGTGAATTTTTATTATATTTATTTGTTTGATTCTTAAAAGTAAATTTGTTTTATAGTTTACACTTATAATTACTATTGTATAAAGGTTTGAGGTTGTCGGATGAAGAGATAATGAATTTAACATTAATTGAGATTGAACGAAATCTTCAAAGGAAGAGCCGAAGTCTAAAGGAATTTGCTGGAATGCCTTATCCAAGTCGATATGTGGTTGAGCAGTTGGGAAATAAGCTCATATACGAAGAGCGGAGTTACAATCCAGCTGAACAATTGCAAGAATACAATAATTTGTTCTTAAATCTTACAGGTAAATATGTTAAATGTTTGTAAGTTTTGTCATAATTTTATAAAGTTAACTTTTAAAGTATGATTTTATCTTACAATTTTTTTAATGTATAATTAATTTATTCACTGCATGTTTGTTATGTATTTTTTTTAAATTAGATGAGCAAAGAGGTGTATTCAAGCGAATAATGGAAGCAGTAAACAATCAACAAGGAGGCGTATTTTTTTTGTATGGATACGGTGGCACAGGGAAAACCTACATGTGGAGAACTCTAGCTTCCTACATAAGATCAAAGAAACAAATTTGTTTAACTGTTGCTTCATCGGGCATAGCTTCACTACTACTTCCAGGAGGTCGAACGGCTCATTCAATGTTCAAGATTCCAATACCTACAATGGAGTCTTCTACATGTAATATCGACAAAGGTAGTGATCGTGCAGAGCTACTAAAAATGGCAAAGTTGATAATTTGGGATGAAGCTCCAATGGCACACAGATTTTGTTTTGAAGCGTTTGATAAAACCCTTAAAGACATAATGGGGCGTTCCAATTGTTTTGACAAATTATTCGGAGGGAAAGTAATTGTATTTGGTGGAGATTTTCGGCAAATATTACCAGTTGTACCAAGGGGCAGCCGTTCAGATATAATACATTCTACAATAAATTCATCATACATCTGGGATCATTGTGTTGTGCTGAAGCTTACAAAGAACATGCGACTCCAACAAGCCGACAATACTTCAAGTACATCTGAATTAGAATTGTTTTCTAATTGGATATTAAAAGTTGGCGATGGGAAATTGGAAGAACCTAACGATGGTTACACGAATATTCCTATTCCAAATGATTTCTTAATTTCTAACTATGATGATCCACTAGAAGCCATTGTTAGTGAAACATATCCGAATTTTCTTAACAATTACAAGAATCCAGAATTTTTGCAATCAAGAGCTATATTAGCAGGAACAATTAAAACGGTTGACATCATAAATCAATACGTTTTGGGATTCATACCAGGTATGCGTTATCCATTGTAAACATATTTATAGATACATTCATATATTTATATGTACTAACATAGATTTATAATAATAAAATTTCAAAAAATTTCCCAAAGGTGAAGAAAAGGAATATTTAAGTTCAGATTCTGTAGACACTTTTGACGGTGAAGGAAATGAAGCTTTTGATGTTTTGACCCCGGAATTTTTGAATACACTTACAACTTCCGGTCTACCTAACCACAAGATTAAATTGAAGATTGGGACCCCTATTATGTTGCTTCGAAACATTGATCAACCTGAAGGTCTCTGCAATGGAACAAGGCTTATAGTTACAAGATTGGCAAACCACGTTATCGAGGCAAAGATTATATCTGGAAAGAATATTAGAGGGGTTATCTATATTCCAAGAATGGATATGACTCCAACACAATCTCCGTGGCCATTCAAAATGACTAGAAGGCAATTTCCCATAACTATATGTTATGCTATGACAATTAACAAATCTCAAGGTCAGTCATTGGATTATGTTGGATTGCATTTGCCTAGAAGTGTATTTAGTCATGGTCAACTATATGTTGCAATATCAAGGGTCAAAAGCAAAAAAGGGCTTAAGATATTAATCCATGACAAGGATAACCATCCATTGAATTCTACAACAAACGTCGTGTTCAAAGAAGTTTTTGAAAACTTATAGAACGTAAGTTTTTCATTAGTTATATTATATCAACAAATGTCGTTGTTTATTATTAGAATTTTATTGAATGAGTTGTATAAAATATACATTATGTTTTAACATTTGTTTATATGGATGTAATTGTTTTTTACAGGGTAATGAATCATCACTTCCTAAAAGGTTGCGGGCAGGTTTTGTATATATATATATATATATATATATATATATATATATATATATATATATATATATATAATATATATATATATATATATATTATATATATATATATATATATATATATATATATATATATATATATATATATATATATAAACAAAAAAATATTATATTTTAATTTTTTTAAAAATAAATTATTGCACTTGCGCGACCCGTGCGAACGCACGGGTCCTTTACTAGTTTTTAGTAAGTTCTGTTGCTGATATTTTTTTTTGTGATAAAAAGATGAGGTGGGATATTATAAAGAGGGAGGGCAGTTTGCTCTTTAGTGAGAAATGATAAAATATTTTATTATTATTTTTCTGTGTGTTGAAGTGATGTGGTAAGAGAATAGGAAAAAGATGGGAGAAAAAGAGAAAACATAAATCTGTGAGTGAGAGGAGAAGAAACGTGGAGAGAGAGAAAGAGAAGATAGGAAGGAGAAAAAGAAAAGAGAGAAAAGAAAAGGAAATAAGAGAAAAAGTGAAAGAGAAAGAAAAGTAATGCCAAATGGCATTCCATAATTAGTCAAAAGATTTTTTTTAAACAAAATTAATTTAAAAAATAAAAATAAATAATCCAAGTTGATTGATTAATAAAAACTAAATCTTTTTAACTTTATTAATAAAATTAAAAATACATAAACATGAGTAAAAATAAAATTGAAACCATAGAGAATTCTAAATAATTCTCCCGATTATTTTGGTAAAAGACCAAAAATAATCGGATAAAAACAAATAAGAATCAGGCGTAAAATATCCGAAAAAATAAACTGAACGCATTAAAATGACCACCGCGAAAGAAATTTTTCGGAAACATACAAGTTTTGATCAAATTTTAAAATAAAATCGACCGGTTAAAAGGCACTGGCGGATAAAAATGCGACAAAAAAAAGTAGTCAAAAAAATAAAACGAGAATGCCAGATTGAACTACGTGAAACATAAATTAAAAAAACTGACGTCTGCAAGCTCAATTTTGAAATTTTTTTGCCCGCTAATTTGAAGTACAATTCAGAAACAATTTGACCAATCTGTCTGTAGTTCCGAAAAATTATTTCGAGTGAAATAAAATGCACGTTGTGACAAGTACAAAATGAAAACCTCTTGTAAATGAACTGAATTATTGACTGAATAATCGTGAACAGACAATCAGATGCAAATGAATCGCTCTTGGACCATTTACTTATGATTCTCCATCACAATTAAAACCTACAAAGATTCATACAATGTTAATACTCTTCATTATCAATCTCTGAACCTCTGAAACAAGATGTAAGTGAGTGAATGATGCACTGAGATTCGAGAAATCAAATCTTTTGACTTCTCAATCAACATATGACTGAATGAATATTATCAAGATCAGATAAAATGCCAGAACTCCTAACTTTTTATATAAACTCTGATAAAATGCTTTTTAACTAATGAAATGCACGACAAAATGGATCGGTTCATGTTATACTTATGCGAGTGAAAAAACATAGGGGAAAATTTAGGGTATGAAAGTTGCCCCTATTTAAACATCTTTAACTAGAGGATACAAAGAACTCTTCTTCAAATCATCATGGTGAAAGATAGTTTAAATAATAAAGAGATCCAAATTTGGCCCTCTTATTTAGAAGAATGATATGCTTATGGTTATGACCGAATGCACTCGGATATAAGAAATACTCTTGATTTCTCAGATGCTATGCAGGTTAAGAAGTACTCTTGACTTCTTAAATATGAAATGGTATGAGTTAAGAAATACTCTTGATTTCTTAATCATGAATGTAAACGAATTGAGAAATGCTCTTGATTTCTCAGAAGACATGAAAATCAATTAAGAAATACTCTTGATTCCTTAATCATGAATGAAAATGAATTGAGAAATGCTCTTGATTTCTCATATGACATGCAGATGAGTTAAGAAATACTCTTGTTTTCTTAATCATGAATGTAAATGAAATATGTATGAGTTAAGAAATACTCTTGATTTCTTAATCATGATAATGCATATGAATTAAGAAATACTCTTGATTCCTTAATCATGAATGTAAATGAGAAATGCTCTTGATTTTCTCAGATGAAATGCAAATGAATTAAGAAATACTCTTGATTCCTTAATCATGAATGTGAATGAATTGAGAAATGCTCTTGATTTCTCAGATGACATGCAAATGAGTTAAGAAATACTCTTGATTTCTTAATCATGAATGTAAATGGAATATATATGAGTTAAGAAATACTCTTGATTTCTTAATCATGAATGTAAATGGAATATATATGAGTTAAGAAATACTCTTGATTTCTTAATCATGATAATGCATATGAATTAAGAAATACTCTTGATTCCTTAATCATGAATGTAAATGAGAGATGCTCTTGATTTTCTCAGATGAAATGCAAATGAATTAAGAAATACTCTTGATTCCTTAATCATGAATGTAAATGAATTGAGAAATGCTCTTGATTTCTCAAATGACATGCAAATGACTGGGGATGAGAGAATCACGTTCAGTTGCTCTTGACTGACATTAGGTACTCCTGGGAGAACAAATGATCATACTCAGCTGCTTTTGGCTAAAGATGTCATATTCAACAACTCTTGGCTGAAACTTATGCATTCAACAACTCTTGGTTGAAGTAAACTGGTGGAAAATAAAATAGTATTCAGCTGCTCTTGGCTGAAACTAATGCATTCAACTGCTCTTGGTTGATGCAAATTGTTGGAAAATAAAATAGTATTCAACTGCTCTTGGCTGAAACTAATGCATTCAACTGCTCTTGGTTGATGCAAATTGCTGGAAAATAAAATAGTATTCAACTGCTCTTGGCTGAAACTAATGCATTCAACTGCTCTTGGTTGATGCAAATTGCTGGGAAATAAACAAAATGCTTCCTTTGGGGAATAACCGCATATTCAGCTGCTCTTGGCTGACAGAAGACTCTTTTGGGGAATGAGAAGATCCCGGAGACTTGCTGGGGATGAAAAGTTAATGATATTCAAAAGGATTAACCCTACTCTTAATTATTGAACTGACAGGTCCAATCTAATGCTCCATCGTATAGTAGATCATCATGGAACACTAACTCTTCTGAGGATTGATTGAAGAAACCTGTTGGGGAATATAAGAGACTCTCTGGGAAATAAACACACAAGAGACTCGTTGGAGATAATGTTGTTGGGGATACCTTTCTCAAGGAATCCTACTGGTATGAAACTCGCTTGGGGAGTTTATGAAATTTTGCTGGAGAAAATACAATGTTGGAGAAACTCTGTGGGAAGTTATCTGCTGGGGAAACCAAGCAGAAATTCCGTTGACACCGTATTTCCAATGGGAGAACATCAATCACCTTGCTAGGGAAGAAACTCATCTTAAGAATCAATGCCAACAAATGATCAAATTCTGAAAGTACTTACTGCAGAGAATAATTGTTCTACTCCTGAGAACACACACCCCTTGAATTTCGGTTTGCTGAGGATTACACTAAACTTTCTTGAGAGGTTGTTGAATTCGGCTGAGGTTTATGCATGATCTGTTTTTGTACATGATATGCAAAATGAATGTGAAAGTATGAATATATTAGTTTATGCATTTTGTGGGTATCAAGCTCGAATTCCCCAACGCCTTGTCTTGGATAGTTTTGTCACCATGAAGATGGTCTTTTGTTGCAAAAAAATTATGATTTCTGCCTTTCCGCCAAGCGGGCTTCAATGAGGACTTCTTGCTTCTGGAATAAAACCCACTTCAAACTTGCTTTAGCTTACAATGATCTAGGAAATGTCCCACGTCTTGTGAACCAGATGCATTATTGTAAACCAACAAACATTCCTTTTATACTTTCAAAATCAAAACAAATTAAAGTTTTCAAAAGCTTTGTCGTTTCCACTATTTAATGTTTTTATCTTATCAAAAATAAAAGCGACATTAAGCAGAAAAACAGAAATAATTGGTAAGTCAATGTTCAACTGAACAATTTTATTTGATGAGAAGAATAACTCATACATGGGGTTCATGAAGATGTAAACCCCTATAAGAGGAGATTTCAGAGAAAGAAAGCAAGTAAACGACAACAAAAATTCAATTGATTTTCCAACGAAATACAACTTTGCTATTTTCCCTTATGTCCTCTAGTCCTCATTACTTTGCTTCTGGAGATGGTAATTGGACTGTTTTCTTCCATCTGAGCTTTGTTGCAGTGTTGACTTGTGTCGCTGCAGTATTATGCTTTTGGATATTCCCTAACTTTTGCGTGAACTGCTCCTTAAGAGTTTCAGTTCACCGGGAGATTTTACCCTTTTTTGCTTAAGCCTCCCTTTCGGGTTTTCGACTTACCGGGCTTAATTTTTGTTTATCCCTAATTTTTGCCTGAGCCGCCCTTTCGGGTTTTCAACTCACCGGGATGCTCATTTTTTGCCTAAGTCGCCCTTTCGGGTTTTCAACTTAGCGAGCTTTTATTATCCATATCTTTTTCTTAGGCATAATACTTTCTGACTGCATCAGAATTGACGGGGTGTGTCAACTCTTCTCCGTCCATGTTCGTGAGAACTAAAGCTCCACCAGAGAAAGCTTTCTTCACCACAAATGGCCCTTCATAGTTTGGAATCCACTTGCAACGTGAATCCTTCTGGAGGAAGATTATCTTTTTCAAAACTAGTTCACCTACATTAAACTCTCGAGGTCGGACCTTCTTGTCAAACGCCCGCTTGAGTCTCCTCTGATATAACTGACCATGACACAACGCTTTCATCCTCTTTTCTTCGATTAGATTGAGCTGGTCAAATCTGGTTTGAATCCATTCTGCTTCTTCTAATTCTGTCTCCATCAAGACTCTCAATGAGGGGATCTCAACTTCTATCGGTAGCACAACCTCCATGCCATAGACTAGTGAGAAAGGGGTTGCCCCTGTTGAAGTGCGAACAGCTGTTCGATATCCGTGCAAAGCAAAGGGTAGCATCTCGTGCCAATCTTTATAAGTTTTCACCATCTTCTGAATGATCTTCTTGATATTCTTGTTAGCTGCCTCTACAGCTCCGTTTATCTTTGGCCTATAAGGTGACGAGTTATGATGTTCAATCTTGAAATTCTCGCACAACTCCTTCATCATCTTATTATTCAGATTTGATCCATTATCAGTGATAATCTTGCTAGGAGTTCCGTAGTGACAAATTATCTCTTTCTTGATAAATCGAGTGACGACTTGCTTTGTCACATTGGCATAAGAAGCTGCTTCTACCCACTTAGTGAAGTAGTCAATGGCAACCAGAATGAACCGATGTCCATTTGCAGCTTTAGGCTCAATCATACCAATCACGTCTATGCCCCACATTGAGAATGGCCATGGAACTGATAAAACATTCAGAGTAGTAGGTGGCACGTGCACCTTGTCAGCATAAATTTGGCACTTGTGGCATTTCCTGGCATAGTGGTAACAATCTATATCCATTGTCAACCAATAGTAACCAGCTCTAAGGATTTTCTTCGCCATTGCATGTCCGTTTGCATGAATGCCGAAAGAACCTTCGTGGATTTCTTTGATGAGTAGGTCGGCTTCGTGTCTATCCACGCATCTGAGCAGAACTAAATCAAAGTTTCTTTTGTATAGAACACCACCACTTAGGAAGAAATTGGTTGATAATTTCCTCAAGGTCTTTTTGTCTGTGATGGATACATCATTTGGATACTCATGCTTCTCAAGATATCGCTTGATGTCATAAAACCAAGGCTTTTCATCTATTTCTGCTTCAACTACCAAGCAATGTGCTGGCTCGTCTAGACGTTGAATTGTAATAGCAGGTTATTCGTTAGCCCACTTGACCTTGAACATAGATGACAGAGTAGCCAAGGCATCGGCTAGCTGATTCTCCTCCCTAGGAATATGATGGAAATTAATCTCATCAAAGTAGGGGATTAACTTCATGACATGCTCTCGGTATGGGATCAAATTGGGATGGCGGGTCTCCCAATCTCCTTTGATTTGATAGATGACAAGTGCTGAGTCTCCATACACCTCAAGAATCTTGATTCGTAGGTCAATAACTGCTTCAATTCCCAAGATACATGCTTCATACTCCGCCATGTTATTGGTGCATTGGAAACATAACCTTACCGTGAAGGGAAGATGAAAATCCTTTGGAGAAGTTATAACAGCCCCAATTCTGTTACTCAATGCATTTGAGGCACCATCAAACACGAGCGTCCACCGCGATCCTGGTTCGGGTCCTTCTTCCGGGCCTGGAATCTCATAGTCTCTTATGTACATGACGTCTTCATCTGGGAAGTCGAGTCTCATCGATTGATAGTCCTCCACTGGCTGGTGCGCAAGGTACTCTGATAACACACTACCCTTAATGGCCTTTTGAGTTACATATTGAATGTCATATTCTGATAATAACATTTGCCAGCGAGCGATTCTGCCAGTTAATCCAGGTTTCTTGAAGATGTACTTGATGGGATCCATCTTGGATATTAACATTGTTGTATGACAAATCATATACTGTCTCAGACGACGAGCAGCCCATGCTAATGCACAACAAGTCTTTTCTAGCATGGAGTACCTGATTTTACATTCTGTAAACTTCTTGCTCAGGTAGTAGATAGCATGCTCTTTTCTACCCGTCTCATCGTGTTGCCCCAGTACACATCCCATGGATTCGTCGAGTACTATCAAATACATAATGAGAGGCCTTCCTGGAACTGGTGGCACTAAGATTGGTGGTTCTTATAGATACTGTTTGATTTTATCGAATGCACTCTGGCAATCATCGTTCCACCTAACGGCTTGATCTTTTGTTAACAACTTGAATATTGGCTCGCAAGTGGATGTCAGATGCGAGATGAATCTGGAAATATAGTTCAATCTGCCCAAGAAACCACAGACTTGCTTCTCTGTCCGAGGTGCTGGCATCTCTTGAATAGCTTTGACTTTATCAGGATCAACTTCTATGCCTCTCTGGCTCACAATGAATTCTAGAAGCTTTCCAGATCTGACTCCAAAAGTGCATTTAGCAGGGTTTAAGCGTAGTCTGTATTTCCTCAATCTTACAAACAACTTCTTCAAATGAATAACATGCTCCTCTTCTGTCTGAGACTTAGCAATCATGTCATCCACATAGACTTCAATCTCCTTGTGCATCATATCATGGAAAAGAGTCACCATGGCCCTTTGATAGGTTGCCCCAACATTTTTCAGGCCGAAAGGCATTACCCTATAACAGAAAGTGCCCCATGGTGTAATGAAAGTTGTTTTCTCCATATCTTCGGGAGACATTTTAATCTGATTATATCCTGAGAATCCGTCCATGAAGGAGAATACAGAGAACTGAGCTGTGTTATCTACCAATACATCAATGTGAGGTAAAGGAAAATCATCTTTGGGACTAGCTCTATTCAGGTCTCTGTAGTCTACACACATTCGAACTTTCCCATCTTTCTTCGGAACTGGAAGAATATTAGCAATCCACTGTGGATAAGTTGCAACAGCTAGAAAACCTGAATCAAACTGCTTCTTGACCTCTTCTCTGATCTTGACAGCCATGTCTGATCGAGTTCTTCTCAACTTCTGCTTGATGGGCGGGCATTCCGGCTTCAACGGCAGCTTGTGCACAACTATGTCGGTGTCGAGTCCTGGCATATCCTAATATGACCAGGCAAACACATCCACATATTCATGTAGTAGCTTGACTAGTTCCTCCTTCACACTTTTTTTCAAAGCAGTTCCGACCTTGACTTCCTTTCTATCCTCCTCAGTCCCCAGATTGATCACATCCACTGGTTCCTGATGAGGCTGAATCATCTTTTCCTCTTGTTTCAAAAGTCTGGTCAACTCTTCTGGGAGTTCTTAGTCTTCCTTACCATCCTCTTCAGCTTGGTTAATCGGGAGATCGAAGTCATAGGGAATTATAGCATTGTCGTGTTCAATGGATCCAGTTATTAATGATCTGCATGGAAATGATTTTTCTTTTTAGAGGAAGATTTTGAAAAATGAAAGTGATGTGAAATAAAAATTGCCATTTTTTTGTTATTGTTTATTTGTTTGTAAATAAATAAATTAATTAAAAAGATGAAAGACAGGGATCTCAAAAAATGTGCTTTGTATTGATGATAAGGCTTAAATATTAACACAAAATGGGCCCTACAAAGCTATCCATATGCCTTGGGCATGGCATTGGATGTTTTAGAAAACCGTAAATTACTTTGAACAAGAAACTATATCTGGAACATCTGTTGCCTTCCAGTTAGTGAGAGCAGCATCCGGAGGTCCACAAAACACCATCTTGGACAAATCTAGATCTTCATCTTCAAGAGCATTCACTTGATCATCACTTCGGAAACCAATTTTGGAGAATATTTCCTGGATGCTAGGAACCTTCCCCTGATGTATCTTCTGATCTTTGAAAAGTTCAATAGACGGCTGATATCCTAATCCACACTTGTCTTTCTTCTCTGGTAGTTCAATCACTGTGCCCTAACTTCCAAGGCAACCAGCTTCAATTGCAGCTTTCACACTCTTCCACGAGGTCATGACCCTCTTGGGTTCTTCAACAAGTTTCGGCTTAGTCTGGACCACATTGACCACTTCAAGGGCTTGGAGAGGAGTTTCAACAATGTCTTCACCTACTTCAATGTATCTGAAAGAAGTCAAATGGTTGACGAAAATATCTTCTTCTCCGGATACTGATACCAGTTTACCAGAAGTAACAAACTTCAGCTTTTGGTGAAGTGTCGAGGTGACAGCTCCAGCAGCATGGATCCAAGGTCTACCTAACAGACAGCTATAGGCAGGCCTAATATCCATTACCTGGAAGGTAATACGGAAAGTTTGAGGGCCAATCAGGATTGGGAGGTCAATCTCCCCAATAACTGTTCGCTTAGACCCATCAAAAGCTTTCACTATCAAAGCACTGGGTCTCATCTGCACCCCTTCAATATTCAATTGTGCCAGGGTAGTCTTAGGTAACACGTTCAAGGATGAACCTGTATCTACCAGTACTCGAGCCAAAGTGACATTTGTACATTGAATGGAGATATGAAGCGCCATATTATGTTCTCGCCCATTAGGGAGTAAATCGTCATCAGTGAACATCAAACAACTACTAGCATTGAGATTAGCAACCACATTATCAAACTGAATAACACTGATATCTTCTGCCACATAAGCTTCGTTCAAGAACTTCAATAGAGCAGTCCTATGAGCCTCAAAACTCATAAGTAGAGAAAGAATGGATATTTTTGAAGGAGTTTGGTTGAGCTGATCTACGACCTTGTAATCACTCTTCTTGATGATCTTCAAGAATTCTCTATCCTCTTCAACAGTCACTGCTTTTTTAGATGAGCCTTCTCCTGCTTCAGGAGGATTCACCTCTTTCCCATTTGTTGGTTCAACTGTTGGTCCACTTTCTTTGTTTGGGATCACTTCAGGAGCGAAAACCCTTCCACTTCGAGTCACACCACTAGATCCAGCGATGTTAGTCACATCTGGATCTTTCAAGATTACTGGTTTGTTACCCACATAAACTACAGGCTCATAGTTCCAAGGCACGGCTTTGGTACTGTCAAATCAGAATGGAGCGGGAACATGGATAACCATGGGCTCAATCTTCTTCACTGGCTCCAGGTCAACAATTCTCTGATAAGGGACCACAAAAGGCTTGGGAAGCCTCTCT
The DNA here is from genome assembly GCF_024323335.1 of Lathyrus oleraceus. Classification (NCBI taxonomy): domain Eukaryota; kingdom Viridiplantae; phylum Streptophyta; class Magnoliopsida; order Fabales; family Fabaceae; genus Lathyrus; species Lathyrus oleraceus. The sequence continues at coordinate 249,030,490 of NC_066582.1, read as the reverse complement.
TGATCAAACACAGGCACAATCACAGCAACGTCCTCATCAATCTTTGCTCTGGTGAACTGAATAACCCTTTGATCCATCAAACATTGAAGACAAATTTTGAATTCAACACACTGATCAGGGTTGGATGAACACACCACACAATTATCATGTACTCCATTCATCATTTCTGCTTCCATTAATCTAGCATGGACCACTGTTAAAAGAGTCTTCAACTTGAACACATTCTTTACCAATCCATCATCAGTTGAAATTTCTATAGCATTGACACCTAAACCATCATGTTTAGGCAAAGGATTGTTCCCCATATTTGGAACATCAACAAAAGACAATATTTTCTGATCTATCAACTCTTGGACCCGGAGCTTGAACACTTTGCAATTCTCTGTTGTATGACCCTCTGAATTAGCATGAAAGGCACATCTAGCATTCTCATCATACCAAGGCTTATGCGGCTTTGGCATTGGAGGTAATGCCCTTGGCACGACAGTCCCATTCTGAATCAGATACGGTAGCAATTGAGTGTAAGTCATTAGGATAGGAGTGGTATTCACATTATTGTACTGTTGATATGGCCTCTGTTGATTTGGTCGTTGCTGCTGAACTGGACGTGGTTGATTATTCTGTTGAATTCTCTGTTGATGTTGAGGTGGAGGAGCCTGGAACTGAGGTTGTGGAGCTTGATATTGAGGAACTGGAACTTGATAGTGAGGTACCGGAGCTGGAATAGGAACATGAGCAATTGGACGGTAAGGCATGGTTGGATATTGAGCAGCCGCTACGTAAGGGTACTGATAATAAGGCACAGAAGCAGGAGCTTTGTACGGTGGTCTCCCCCTCTGAGAAGAAATGGCACTAGTCTCACCCTCCTTCCTCTTGAATCCGTTGAAAGGCTTCTTCAAGATTGGTTGACTGCTGGAACCTCCCTGGATTTTACCACTCTTCAGTCCTTCTTCTACTCTTTCTCCCACGATCACCATGTCAGAAAATCCTGTGGACACACTACTGATCAATCTTTCATAATATTGGCCCTGCAAGGTTCCCATGAAAATGTCAATCAATTCATGATCAACCAGCGGCGGGTGCACCCTTGCAGCCAATTCTCTCCAGCCTTGTGCGTATTCTTTAAAATATTTATTGTCTTTCTTGGCCATACTCTGAAGCTGAGTACGGTTTGGTGCCATGTCAGTATTATATTTGTATTGCTTTGTGAATGCTTCAGCCAACTCATCCCAAGTGTGGATGTTGCTACATTCCAACTGCATGTACCAGTCCAAAGATGCCCCAGTTAGACTGTCCTGAAAGCAATGGATCATGAGCTTATCATCTCTGGCATAGGCAACCATTTTTCTGCAATACATTTTCAAATGTATGTTAGGACATGTGAGTCCTTTGTATTTTTAAAATTCAGGTGTTTTGAATTTTGGAGGAATCACCACGTCTGGGACTAGACACATCTCCAAGGCACTTAAACGGGTTGAGTTATGTCCTTCCAAGATTCTTAGCTTTTCGGCCAGAGCACGACACATCAAGATAGCCTCAGAATCTTGGGCAGCAGTAGGGATGACCACTGGAGTAGCTCCATTGTAATTCTGCATTTCAAACTCGTCCTGGAGCTCCTCATCAGTGCGGGGAATGACCACTTGATTGACTATCGGAGGTCCTTGCGCAGTGACTCCATCAGCTACTCCAGAAGTATGCGCAGGTGGAGGCACATGAGTTCTTTCAGGCGGTGGAACAAAACCTGGAGGAAGACCATAGATAACAGGATTTGGAATAGGAACTGAAGGTCATGACTGAAGAGCAACCCCTTGAACTAGAGCATCGTTCCTTGCAGCAACGGCAACACGAGCCTCTTCTTCCCTTCTAGCCAGAGCTTGTATAGCCTCAAAGATCTGCTCGATCTTTCTTTTGACAGAGTCCATATCCTCTCTGAAGGCAGCTTGTTCTTCTCTAACTACATCCATGATTCTTCTTGTGTTGGAACGAGTAGCGTATGCACGTTGAGGAATCAGCTTGAACTACTGGACACGAGGAAAAATGGAATGAGTTTTTGTTTTGAGAAATGAAATGCATGATGCATATGTTAATGTACGTGGATTTAAAAATGTCTTTTATGCTTATGTTCAATTTTATTTTCAGGGAACCGTGTTAGATTCCTTATAACTTAGCAAGCATTCAAAGAGATCATGGGGAATAAAACAAGAATGGAACCAAACTTTTTTGTACAAAAGAAACTCAAAATCCTTCATTCATTCAATTCAAAATAGAGTACAAGGATTGAGTACAAAATATTCTTTCAAACATAAAGGAAAGTACAACATAAAAAAAAAAGGTCAAACTGCAGGCTTCTGTTTCACTACGCCAAAAACTGGAATAGACAGCGCACCTTAGAGGGGGCTTTACTACAAAAGCGCTCTTTAAAGTGAAGCGAAAAATAAGGAGCAATAGACAGCGCACTTTAGAGAGCGCTTTTGTAACAAAGCGCCCTCTAAGGTGAAGCGAAAAAATAAGGAGGAGATAGAGGGACAACAATACATGGCGCTTTTTAGAAAGCGCCCTCTAAGGTTACCCTTAGAGGGCGCTTTTAATAAAGCGCTGTTATAAGTCCACGTGCATTTCCAGCTTATAAAGCGCTTCTGGAAAGCCTCAGAGAGCGCTTTCGTAAGCGCCCTCTTAGGCCCCCTTTAGAGGGCGCTTTTTTTCCACAAGCGCCCTCTAATGTCCCCTTTATAAAGGGCGCTTTATTACAAAAGCGCACTCTAAAGTGAAGAGAAAAAATAAGGAGCGAACAACTTGAATAGACAGCGCACTTTAGAGGGCGCTTTTGTAACAAAGCGCCCTCTAAAGTGAAGCGAAAAAATAATGAGGAAATGAAGGGACACCAATAGAGGACGCTTTATTGAAAGCGCCCTCTAAGGGTAACCTTAGAGGGCGCTTCTAAAAAAGCGCTCTCTATGTCCATGTACATTTCCAGTTTATAAGGCGCTTTTGGAAAGCCTTAGAGAGCGCTTAAAGCGCTCTCTAAGACCCCCTTTAGAGGGCGCTTTTGTAACAAAGCGCCCTCTAAAGTGAAGCCAAAAAAAAATGGAGGGACAACAATAGAGGGCGCTTTTGTGAAAGCGCCCTCTAAGGTTACCCTTAGAGGGCGCTTTTGAAAAAGCGCTCTCTAAGTCCATGTACATTTCCAGTTTAGAAGGCGCTTTTGGAAAGCCTTAGAGAGCGCATTCAGAAGCGCCCTCTTAGGCCCCCTTTAGAGGGCGCTTTTTTAAAAAAAGCGCCCTCTAAGGTCCCCTTTAGTAAACATTAAAAATATAACATATACTGCATGTCTCTTTATTTTCCCTCTCTATAAGCTATTTCGTTTTCTCTCAACTGCGATTACTCTCTACTGCGATTACTCCCTCACCGTTCATCGTTCGTTCTCCCTCCCTCACCGTCATCGTCGCCGTTCGTTCTCCCTCCCTCACCGTTCACGTTCACTGCGTTATCCTCTTCCACCGTCACTGTTCACTTTCTTCTCCATCGTTACCGTCACCTTTAAGGTATTTCTCTTCTCCATCGTTACCGTTCACTTTCTTCATGTGTTTGATTATGGCATTTTCTAAACTTAGTTTTTCATTTTGTGCATTATGTTGATTAATGTTGTTTAGGGCAAACTGAGTTTTTTATTTCTGATTGAAAACTGATATATTTGAAGTGTGTTTGAGCTTGTTTTTGGAAGTTTGATGATTATGGATACAAGTTTGTTCATGTTCCAAACACCATAAGTTTGCATTGGTCTTTTGCATGCAGTAGGTGTGTGTGAGTTTGTATTCAATAATGATAAAAAAAAAAGAGTTTAGATTGTTGTAACATGAGAGAAATGGAAGGTATATGAATGTGTTCACGTATTGAATCATTGTCTTACTTGGGTCTTATTGAATCATTTCTATATTACAGATAAAATGGCTAACCAAGACGATACCAATGCCGCGAATGAATCACGTAATAATGTTGAAAAAGAAATCAAACGAGGATTGACTGTTATGAAGTCAATCATTCGTGCAAGAGACAAGGGTGTAAAATTTGAAGTACATTGGAGTGCTGAAGACCAACTAATTGAGCCTAACGGTTCAATGTTGGCAAGTTACATTGGTTTCCTTGTTCGCCAACATATTCCGATTACATGTGATAATTGGAGAAGTCCGGACTTGAAGGTTGGCAAGGAAAAAATATGGTCGGAGATAAAGGTACTTACCATATATTGTTATATGTTTTTTTGTTGACTATTTGTTAACCATATATTGTTATAATATTACTTTATAATAACACACTCCATTTGTATGTTTTTTAGAGATCCTTTCACATCGATGAAAGCCGGCAAAAATATTGTATTCAATTGGCCGGAAAAAGACTCTGAGGATTTCGATCCTTTTTGTGCAACAAATTTCTCAAGGATGAGGAAGGAAAATTTGTTGAAGGAGAACGGCCAATGAAGTATGCCGAGATTATTTCAGCCGATGAATGGAATAACTTTGTCGCCAAATGAAGAAACGAAAAATTCCATGTAATGTCTATTAATTATGCTATTATACAATTGTTAAGTTACTAAGTTCTAATATGCCTTAAACTTTTTTATCCAGGAAGTAAGCGACATAAATAGGAAAAGGGCATCAAAACCCGCGTATCCGTACAAAAAAGGGCGTATGGGTTATGCACGGTTACAACAAAGAATTGTGAGTATATTCAAATACTATGAGCTTATACATTGTCACAATATGTTATAATTGATGATCTTATAATCTAATTCAATGTGTAGCTAGCCGAGGAGAAAAGTGACGCAACATCTCTTCCGGATCACGTATTATGGAAGGCTGCTCGGGTTGGGAAGGATGGGGCTGTCGTTGAAGCGGTCCAAAATGTTTATGACGAATGTGTAAGTATATGTAACATTATTTCTTTAATTATATCGAAAATTTTGTTAGACATATAATTCATTTTTAATCTCCTCTAATAATATTTCAGGAGACTTTATCCCAAACCGTACCTTCAACCGAGGTCCAGGATTGCAGGAGCGTACTTAGTCGAGTACTAAATGTTCCTGAGTATTCCGGTCGTGTGAGGGGTAAGGGTTTTGGTGTGACTCCGTCGTCATTTTATAAAAAAACAAAAACAAAAAATCCTACCAACAAAGAGGTGATGGAGACCTTGGCGGATTTAAGGGCACAAGTACTCCAACTGCAAAACGAGAATGCAAGGTATAGAGAGGAAAGGTGCGCTTCCGAGGCAAAAGATACTAGTGACCGAGCTAGTATCAATCATCAACCGAAATTTCCCGAGGTAATTATATATGTTATTATGAAATTAAAATAGCACTTTTTTACTTGACACATATACAAGTTAACAATAACATTTATTATTGGTTTAGGGCATTTCACCTTGTCAGCTGTATCTATCGTCACCAACTTATCGCATGGTTGGCAAGGGAAAAGTGCACAATACTTCGGGTGAATTACTTCACCATAATCCCCTCCCGGTGGGATTTATGAAAGTTTCGGTTGACCTCGTATTCGATACGGACGCCCGTCTACCATTACCTGACGTTGTTTCAGAGACAACGTTGATGCGAGATGCAGTCGGATCCTTTGTTGGTTGGCCGTCAGAGCTAATTTTCCCTGATGCCGAGGTATATATGTTCTAAATGATTATGAATATTTAGTATTCACATTTCAATTCAGCTACAATTATGATATTTAATCAATTATATGGTAATGTTAGACTCCTACAAGACCCACACATAAAGTTGGTAAAGGGATTTCAAGACGCATCGAGTCGGTTGCATCTCAAAAAGAGGTACAAATATATATACCCATTGAATTATATACGCAACGATTCTGTTGCATCACAAAAAGTCATGATTTATTTTATATGAATTTTTAGGTTCCCGGTCGAGAGTTGAAAAGCGCTGCTAAGGATATTCCAACGACGTCCGGGACAAAATCTCAAATTTTGATGCGTCTTGAGAAAATGGTGGAGGAGTCCGATATTATGCATGGGGGGGCCATTCGTACTATAAATTTTGATGAAGGTGTTTTCGGAGCTGCTCATTTCGAAATAATTGGAAAGGAGGACTTCCAACAACTTTTTGAACACACCGAATTGGGCATCGCTGTCATTCATACATACATATGGTACTCCGATCAATCTATAATTTACTTAGTTGAACAATTTATTTACACATTTCAATGAGTAGTCTAATGTTTATTATGTTTCTATTTAAGGTATATGTATGTAACATTGATGCGGGGAACTGAATTGTGTAACCGTTTCAATTTTATTGCTGCTTCCCGTATCAACGCAACGTTAATAACGAATAATTCAACATCCGTAAAGAATGATCTAGTCGATATATTCATGGCGGCCGGCGATAAGTCTACACCCAGTTTGTATTTTTTACCGTTTAATTCTGGCAACGGGTTAGATTTTCTTTCTAATAATTTCATTCTAATCTATGTATATCTTTTACGTAGAAAATTTTCATTCATCTAAATTTTTGTTTTATTTTACAGTGGTCACTGGGTGTTGGTTGCTATGGATCTTTCGAGACTAATAGTGTATTATCTCGATTCTTTATCGGGTGATTGGAGTAAATATCCGAGTATGAAGAAGACGGTTGACGCGTAAGTGAAATTCCCCTAAATAATCGTGTGTATTTGTATATTTAATTATGTCTGTCAGATTGATCTCAATATACGTTTTTATTTTGTTAGGGCAATAATAAAATTTAGATTGAAAAAGAAATACCGCAATAGGAAGGACATTACCTGGATCAGAGTTCAGGTATATATTAAGTATCTTATTTTTGCTTATAATAGTGTTTGTTTTTTTGCTTATAATAGTGTTTGTAAGAAATTAACTATATATATATTGTTTATTTTTCTGTGTAGTGTCCTCAGCAAAATAATTCGGTCGATTGCGGATTTTTTGTAATGAGATTTATGAGAGACATCATTGCGTTGAATCGTATAGACATCCCAAAAATGGTATGGAATAATAACTTAGGGTTTATTTTAATATTATCGGATATTTCATCTAATTTGTTACTAAATCATGAATATGTTTTATTCTCTTAATTGTAGTACTTTGAGGAATACAAATCTTACTCAAGAGCTCATTTGGATGAAATCAAGGATGAATTGTGTCAATTCATTGTTGATCAAAGAATCATATAGCTAGGTTGTATATTGTTGTACATATATGTATGGAATGTTGTTGTTGTATGCTGTTGTTGTATATATGTTGTATATTGTTGTTGTAATTTTACTAAATCATGAATATGTTGTTGTATATTTTTGATCAAAGAATCATATATTAATGTTGTATATATGGAGGATTAATGTTGTATATAAATGGATTCATGTTGTATATATCAATGGATTAATGGTGTATAACATTGGATTAAAGGATGAAATCAATATGAATTTTACACTTTTGCAGCATGCGAACAGGTTACCAATTAAATATCCACTGTTTTTCAAACAATTTTTTTTTAAAATAACTAACACTTTAGAGGGCGCTTTGTCCAGAAAGCGCCCTCTAAACACTTTACATTGACAACTTTAGAGGGCGCTTTTCCTGAAAGCGCCCTCTAAACACTTTACATTGTCAACTTTAGAGGGCGCTTTTTCCTGAAAGCGCCCTCTAAACACTTTACATTGACAACTTTAGAGGGCGCTTATTCCTGAAAGCGCCCTCTAAACACTTTACATTGACAACTTTAGAGGACGCTTTTTCCTGAAAGCGCCCTCTAAGGTGTCTCTTTATGGACCACTCCAGAGGGCGCTTTTTTCTTAAAGCGCACTATAATGTGGCCCTTAAAGGGCCACTTTAGACAGCGCTTTCTCCAGGAAAACAAAGCGCTGTCTTTACCTATGCCAGCGCCACTTTAGAGGGCGCTTAAAAGCGCTGTTATAGGCCAAAATAAGCGCCCTCTTTTCCCTTATTTGGCGTAGTGTTTGTTGAGATCTTCCAACTCTCCTTTGAACCTTTTCATCATGTCTTCACAAAGATAAATAAATTCAGTCACTGAACGAGGGATGTTGTCATTGTCTATGTCTTCCAAAGCACATCTTAGCATCAAAGGCACATTCGTAGCCATGTCATTACAAAAGTCTATCAAACTAGCAAACTTGTCTCGATACTCATTTCTTTGTTCATGTAAAAACTGGATGGTTTCCTCACAGGCTGCCAAACTAGCATTCACATTTTCCCTTGCGTTCATCCAATCTTCATCTTCTTGTAGCAAAGAGTCATGTCGGTCTCTCCAGTATCGTTCCCACTCATTAGCATTTTCAGCCTCCTGGCACTTTCCTTTCCACATTTCAGGTGTAACCTGAATAGCAGCCAGAGCACTCTCTTTACTGCGGCGTTCTCGTTCTTCCCTTTCTTTTGATTCACAGAGTGAAACACTGAGGTTGGATATCTCAGCCTCAAGCGTCTCTCTTATCTCCTTCTTTTGTTTTGTGGCGAGCTTCCACCATTTCTCTTTCTCACGACAATCCCTCTCAGCCTCTTTCAGTTGGCTTTTGACGGTATTCAAACAGCTCTCAGCCTGATCTAACCCCTGTTTGACTCTTTTTCTCTTATATTCCTCCTTATCGGTCCTTTCCACATTTGCTTGAAGTTGTGTTTTCTTCCGCCCAAGCTCCCACTTATGATTATCCCTTTCTTCAGTAATTCGGAGAAGGTTCAACCGTAGCTCTTCATTCTCTTTTTCCAAACTTTGGATGACAACTTTGAGCTCTTTAGCTTCCTCTATAGTGACATGAGTAGGTTCTTGAGGATTTGTATGCATTGGAGGCTCATAAGTGTATGGTAGTTTGTCTTGAGAAGCTCTGGCTTGGACCCAACTTGTATATGGCCCTCTAGCTATACAATTCTTCTTTCCACGCTCTCTTTTTCCTTCTCTACGAACTTTAGTCTAGGCACGACCTATCCTCTTCACCAAATCAAAGTCCTTCACTCCTTCTCCCAGCAAGAAACCTCCTAACAACTTGTCTTCTGGTTTGTCATTCATAGGAAACCCAAGTTGCCGCATAGCAAGCTCATGATTGTAATTGATGCAACCTCGAGTTCCTATGAGTGACACATTATGGAAGTTGCCACATTTGACGATTATGTCCACATCATCATAAACATGAGAGTACCAGGTGATGTCATTGGCAGTGAGAGACATGATTTTTTGAGACCACTTGAGGTTATCCTTGTTCTGAACAAAAGGCCCTTCGCTTGGTAAGTGAGATAAGAACCATTTATACAGTAAAGGAGCGCAACACTGGATCATCCCCCCCTTCTTCTCATTTCTCCAATGGATAGAGTGATAAACATCTGCAAGCAAGGTGGGAATGGGATTCTTGAGCAAGAAAATGCGTGTAGCAGTCATGTCCACGAAGTCATCAATGTTCGGGAATAAGACAATCCCATAGAGTATCAAGGCTAACACAGCATTGAAAGCGACCCAATCTTCTTTACTTTTGAAATCTGAAGCTTTTCCCACTAAGAACTTCAAAGTGAAACCTGAAGTGTCTCCTTTTGGTCCAAGATTAGCTTTCACTTCCGCTTTATCTAGATGTATAGCTGAACCTATTTGTTGATGTGTAGGAAGTTCCCCTAGATCGGTGTAAGGGATTCCATCCTTGATACCAATGTTTGCTATATGTGATAACTCTTCCAGTGTTGGCGCCAATTGGAAGTCCTGGAATGTGAAACACCGCAAGGGAGGATCATAGAATTGTGCCAAAGTGAAAATGGCCCAAGCATCCACCTCGGTGTTCATGATAGTCAACAGGTCACCATACTCAACACAAAAGTTGTTCCTTCTGATTTTTTTCACATCTGAGATCAACCCCTTAATCAATCCTAGCTTTGAATTCCTGAACTTGAATGAATAAGTACTTTTTTGATTGCTACCCATGTCTTCTGAATGCCTGCAATCAAACGAGTCTTTAGGTCCCTTGAAAATATGCACATGTCAAATGTGTTATGATTATGAAATGTTTTATGTTTATGTATGTACAGTTGGGTAGGTGATCATTGGAACATTCTGATTAATTACTTCGTGGAGGAAAGGTTCCAGGAATAGGAAAACCAAACACAGGTAGGCTCTAGGGTTTAAAAGGTTCCTAGAGTCATGGACCCAATTCAAGAATATTATTGCCAGAACGACTAACCGTAAGACAATAATATCTTAAAAAGGATCTATTCTAGGTGAGGTCTTTGTATTAACCCAACGAGTCCTAAGTCTCGTGGGTCAATACTACACAACCATCGACTCCACGGTTCTAGACACGGTTCCCAGAGTCATGGATCACACCTGATAATATTATCGTCAGAACGACTACTCGTAAGACAATAATATCCTCAAAAATGATCTATTTTGAGTGAGGTCTTCGTATTAACCCAACGAGTCCTAAGTCTCATAGGTTAACACTACACAACCATCGGTCCTAAAAGCCATAGGTTCAGGGTTCTACAAAAGGTCCTCAGAATCATATATCGAGGTTGAAAGTATCACCGCCAAAACGACTAATCGTAAGAAAGTAATACTTTCAAGGGATCTCATCTGAGTGGGGTTCTCGCATCAACCTAACGAGTCCGATGTCTCGCAGGTCAATACTACACAACCACCATCCTAACTTAAGTTTTTCTCATAGCTCGGGTATAAAGCTTTTCCTCACACAAATGCCAATAGTCCAGAAAGTTCCAATGATACCATATATTAATAATACATCAATTGAAAATACAGATAATAAAGGCATATATAAATAGAACAAATAAGAAGTAAATAAATAGATAAAAGAAACACTCAAGCACAAAATAAACTAAACTAGGGTGGACTCGCATAGGAGATCATCTCATCCCCAGCAGAGTCGCCAGCTGTCGCGGCGCGAAAAATACCTAAGCGTAAGGAACGCTCGAAATATAAACAAAACAGAGTCGCCACCGAACTTTATTTATTCCCAAAGAGGGAAAGGGGAAATATCGATAAAACCCATAAAAATCAAAAAGAAATGGTCGTCGCAACCAAATTGGGTTCGGGAGTCGGTTATGCAAGGGGAAGGTATTAGCATCCCTCACATCCATCGTACTCGATGGGACCCATTTAGTTAGTTTCGTGTTAGAGTGTTAGCGTGATATCGTTTGTGATCTTCTACTTATCGGGTGAGGAAATAGAAATAGAGGAAGGAAAGACTTAGGGGTGTTTTAATATTAATGTGCCTGACAAGATTTCGCAATCCTGCTCCTACGTATCTCCAGGTGCTATGAAGAACTCAAGGCATACGTAGTTCTACCCAAAGAGAACTACTGGGTGGATTGCTTTTAAAGAGAGTGATGCTTGGATCACATTTGAGAGATTAAACCTTTACTTGCTGCTCACTCTTGGAGGCTGAAGTCTTTGTTTGTTTCACATCAAAATGGATGTTGCATACTCTTTTCTGAAAAATGTTTTCGGAGTCGCACAAGGGCGGAAAACAAGTTTGATGAGTTTGAGTTGATTTTAAGCGGAGACAAGCATCTAAGCAGGGAGCTCTACTGCAATACTCAGATGCTCGAAAAGGAAGAGGCCTAAGCTCAATCACTCTCTTTTCATCCAAAATTTTATTATGAAAATGTGTGGCAAATTAGGTCAAAGTTCATTAGCGGAAGACGATTAGTCAGACAGAGAGCTCTACAGCAGTGTCCAAATAATCGGGAAAGAGAAGGTCGATACCTAATCAATCTTTTTCTTCTATAAGAGAAATGACTTAATTCTAGTAATTATTGTATTTTAATATGGAAGACGAATGTTTGAACATTGAGCTCTACAGCAGTATCCTAACATTCGAAACAGAGAAAGTCTAAACTTAATCAGTTTCTTCCATTTCTATTGCGAAAAGCTTTTAAAAACAGCGGGACAACTTGAAATTGGATCAAGTGTCTGAAGTTGACTTTATGAAAATAGTTTGGATGTGGCGGGGGTAGTGCTCGACTTAGCAATCAATTTGGGTTTGATTTGGAAAAAAGACTCGACATTGGATCGAGTGTTTGTTTTTGTTCTTTTCTAAAAGGGTTGATTTTAATCTTCTGTTAACAATCAAATAGTACAGTAAAGTAAATGAAAACGGTAAATTTATTACACGTGTTTAGGAATGGGGGTACAATATAATAATTAAATGATATAAGTTTTGAAAGACAGTTTGAAAAAGAAAAAAAGAAAAATAAAAAAATAATAAAAGAATCTCGTTGTAAGAAGACCCAAGAGAAAGCCAAGGGACTCGAAGTAAAATCGAAAGTTAAATTGAATTTTTAATTTTAAAATTACTACGCATTTGTGAAAAATCAATCGGACAATTAAATCGAATTTTTTTATAAAAAAAAATATTTAATAAGTAATGACCAATTAATTACAAAATAAATATGATAATAATAATAAAACAAAACTAATAATAATAATAATCTGGAAAACTTATACAAATAATAATAAATAATGATAAATAAAATAAAATAAACAAATGATAACAACAATTGATAATGATAATAACTAAATAATAAGAATAATAAAAATAAACAAAATAAATAAATATATAATAATAATAATAATAGTTAATAAAAAAAAAAAAAAACAAACAATAATAGATAATGATAAATAAAATTCAGTAATACTAATAATCGCAATTAATTGTAATACTAATAATAATAATAAATAAATCAATCAATCAATAAATAAATAATAATATTAATAATTAATAAAATAAAAAATAAAAATAAAAATAAAATAATGAATAATGATAAATAAAAATTCAATAATACTAATAATTGCAATTAATAATAATACTAACAGTAATAACAACTAATAATAAGAATAACAATAAAAAATAAATAAATAAATAATAATATTTTATAAATGAAATAAATAAAATAAATAATAATAATAGTAACATCAGTAGTAATACTAATAATAATAATAAATAATAGTGGATAAATAAAATAATAATAATAATAATAATAATAATAATAATAATAATAATAATAATTAGAGAATAAATGATAATTAATGAATTAGAATAACAATAATCAATGATGATAATAGTAATAAATAGGAAGTTAGTAATAATATTAACAATTAATACTAAATAAATGGTAATAATAATAATATTCATAATAATAATAATAATAATAATAATTACAATAATAATAATAATAATGATAATAATAATATAAACTAAGGAAAAAAATATAATTAAAAAAAAAAAACAAAACGGTGATGTGTGTGTTGGGAGAGAGGAAATCATTTCTTCTTCTTCTTTCCTTTTTTATTTTGTTATTTTATTTTTTAAAAACAACCACCCCCTGCCTGACACGTGGCAGGGGAGAAAGACTCAAAAAATTTCTTCTTCCTCATGTCTCTCGCCATAACCAGAACAACAACCAAACCCTTTTTTTTTCTTTCCAAAATCAATTTAAACTCATTAATTTCTAACTTAAATCATTAAATCTCCAACTTAAACTCTCATTAAATCTCTCTTTTCAATCCTTAAAAACTTAGCACAACATAAATAAATTAAGTCTAACACAGATCAAAATTAAAAGTGAAAAAAAAACTAACGTAATTAATTTCGGAGACGACAGTTTCAATGGCGGTGGTCGCGGTCGCGAGGTCGGATTATTGGACGTTTCTGACGGATGGAGCTTGGAGTTAGGATCTGAGTTTTGTTGTTCTTGGTTTGAAGTGTTGGTTTAATGGTGGCAATGTGAATGGTGAAGAAGTGGATGGAGGTTTGAGAGATTGAACGGTGTAGATATTTTTAGTAAGTTCTGTTGCTGATATTTTTTTTTGTGATAAAAAGATGAGGTGGGATATTATAAAGAGGGAGGGCGATTTGCTCTTTAGTGAGAAATGAGAAAATATTTTATTATTATTTTTCTGTGTGTTGAAGTGATGTGGTAAGAGAATAGGAAAAAGAGTGGAGAAAAAGAGAAAACATAAATCTGTGAGTGAGAGGAGAAGAAACGTGGAGAGAGAGAAAGAGAAGATAGGAAGGAGAAAAAGAAAAGAGAGAAAAGAAAAGGAAATAAGAGAAAAAGTGAAAGAGAAAGAAAAGTAATGCCAAGTGGCATTCCATAATTAGTCAAAAGATTTTTTTTAAACAAAATTAATTTAAAAAATAAAAATAAATAATCCAAGTTGATTGATTAATAAAAACTAAATCTTTTTAACTTTATTAATAAAATTAAAAATACATAAACATGAGTAAAAATAAAATTAAAACCATATAGAATTCTAAATAATTCTCCCGATTATTTTGGCAAAAGACCAAAAATAATCGGATAAAAACAAATAAAAATCAGGCGTAAAATATCCGAAAAAATAAACTGAACGCATTAAAATGACCACCGCGAAAGAAATTTCTCGGAAACATACAAGTTTTGATCAAATTTTGAAATAAAATCGACCGGTTAAAAGGCACAAGCAGATAAAAATGCGACAAAAAAAAAGTAGTCAAAAAAATAAAACGAGAATGCCAGATTGAACTACGTGAAACATAAATTAAAAAAACTGACGTCTGCAAGCTCAATTTTGAAATTTTTTTGCCCGCTAATTTGAAGTACAATTCAGAAACAATTTGACCAATCTGTCTGTAGATCCGAAAAATCATTTCGAGTGAAATAAAATGCACGTTGTGACAAGTACAAAATGAAAACCTCTTGTAAATGAACTAAATTATTGACTGAATAATCGTGAACAGACAATCAGATGCAAATGAATCGCTCTTGGACCATTTACTTATGATTCTCCATCACAATTAAAACCTACAAAGATTCATACAATGTTAATACTCTTCATTATCAATCTCTGAACCTCTGAAACAAGATGTAAGTGAGTGAATGATGCACTGAGATTCGAGAAATCAAATCTTTTGACTTCTCAATCAACATATGACTGAATGAATATTATCAAGATCAGATAAAATGCCAGAACTCCTAACTTTTTATATAAACTCTGATAAAATGCTTTTTAACTAATGAAATGCACGACAAAATGGATCGGTTCATGTTATGCTTATGCGAGTGAAAAAACTTAGGGGAAAATTTAGGGAATGACAATATGGCAGTAAAGATCAAAGAGGAAGTTCAGAAGCAAATTGATGCAGGGCTTCTGGTGACTTCTACATATCCTCAATGGGTGGCCAATATTGTGCCCGTGCCTAAGAAAGACGGAAAAGTCCGAATGTGTGTGGAGTATAGGGACTTGAATAAAGCTAGTCAAAAAGATGATTTTCCTCTACCACATATTGATATGTTGGTAGACAATACAGCTAAATTCAATGTCTTCTCATTTATGGACGGATTTTCCGGATATAATCAAATTAAGATGGCACCCGAGGATATGGAGAAGACAACATTCATCATACCTTGGGGAACATTCTGTTATCGAGTGATGCCCTTCGGTTTGAAGAACGCCGGAGCCACGTATCAACGAGCTATGACCACCTTGTTTCATGACATGATGCACAAGGAGATCGAGGTATATGTTGACGATATGATTGCTAAGTCAAGAACGGAAGTTGAACATGTAGAGCATTTGTCGAAGCTTTTTCAGCGTTTGAGGAAGTATAAGCTTCGTCTGAATCCCAACAAGTTTACATTTGGAGTCCGTTCTGGCAAGTTATTGGGCTTTATTGTTAGTGAAAGAGGTATTGAGGTTGATCCTGCAAAGGTCAAAGTAATACAAGAGATGCCTGCGCCCAAAACTGAGAAGCAAGTCCGAGGTTTTCTTGGCCGCTTGAATTATATTTCCAGATTCATATCCCACATGACTACCACAGGTGCGCCGATATTCAAGCTCCTTCGGAAAGATCAGTCCCATGATTGGACCGAGGATTGCCAGAAAGCTTTTGATAGCATTAAAGAGTATCTGTCTGAGCCTCCAATCCTGCCTCCGCCCGTGGAAGGAAGACCATTGATTATGTATCTGACTGTTCTTGAAGACTCAATGGGTTGTGTCCTTGGTCAGCAAGACGAATCAGGAAAGAAAAAATATGCTATTTACTACTTGAGCAAGAAGTTCACCGATTGTGAGTCTCGATATTCAATGCTTGAGAAGACATGCTGTGCTTTGGCTTGGGCTGCTAAGCGTTTACGCCAGTATATGTTGAATCATACGACTTGGTTGATATCCAGAATGGATCCAATCAAGTATATCTTCGAGAAGCCTGCTTTAACAGGGAGGATTGCCCGTTGGCAGATGTTGTTATCTGAGTATGATATTGAGTATCGAGCTCAGAAGGCTATAAAAGGTAGTATTTTGGCTGACCACTTGGCACATCAACCGATTGAGGATTATCAGTCAGTTCAGTATGACTTCCCGGATGAGGAGATTCTGTATTTGAAGATGAAAGATTGTGATGAGCCTACGCTCGATGAAGGGCCAGAGCCTGGTTCTAGATGGAGTATGGTGTTTGATGGCGCTGTAAATCAATATGGAAATGGTATTGGGGCAGTGATTATTACTCCTCAGGGCACACATATTCCTTTTACAGCAAGGCTAACTTTTAAATGCACGAATAATATGGCTGAATATGAGGCCTGCATTATGGGATTGGAGGAGTGCATTGATCTTAGGATCAAGCATCTTGATGTTTATGGTGATTCGGCCCTCGTTGTTAATCAGATTAAGGGCGAATGGGAAACGAATTAGCCTGGTCTCATTCCATATAGGGATTATGCGAGGAGGATTTCAACGTTCTTTACTGAGGTTGACTTCCATCATATTCCTCGAGATGAGAATCGGATGGCAGATGCTCTTGCTACACTTGCTTCAATGATTGTGGTTAGACTTTGGAATGAAGTTCCCAATATCACTGTGATGCGCTTGGACAGACCAGCCCATGTATTCACAGTAGAAGAGGTAGAGGATGATAAGCCATGGTATTACGACATCAAGTGTTTCCTTCAGATCCGATCTTACCCGCCTGGGGCATCTATGAAAGACAGGAAGACTCTGAGGAGATTATCAGGAAGTTTCTACCTCAATGGCGATGCGCTTTATAAGAGAAATTTTGACATGGTGCTGCTCAGATGCGTGGATAGACACGAAGCAGACCTGTTGATGACTGAGGTCCATGAGGGTTCATTTGGTACTCATTCCAATGGACATGCCATGGCTAGAAAGATATTGAGAGCAGACTACTATTGGCTGACAATGGAGTCTGACTGCTGCAAATATGTGAAGAAATGCCATAAGTGTCAGATTTATGCGGATAAGATCCATATTCCCCCGACACTTCTGAATGTGATTTCATCACCATGGCCTTTCTCCACGTGGAGAATTGACATGATTGGCATGATAGAGCCAAAAGCGTCTAATGGACACATATTTATTCTCGTAGCAATTGATTACTTTACCAAGTGGGTTGAAGCAGCATCATATGCAAATGTGACCAGGCAGGTGGTCGTGAAGTTTATCAAGAATCAACTCATATGCCAATATGGTGTGCTAGATAAGATCATTATTGATAATGGATCTAACTTGAACAACAAGATGATGAAAGAACTGTGTAGTGAGTTCAAGATTGCGCGTCACAACTCTTCTCCCTATAAACCCAAGATGAATGGGGCTGTTGAAGCTGCTAATAAGAATATCAAGAAAATTATCCAAAAGATGGTTGTCACGTACAAAGATTGGCATGAGATGCTGCCATTTGCTTTACACGGATATCGTACATTTGTCCGCACTTCAACAGGGGCAACCCTTTTCTCTCTTGTTTATGGCATGGAGGCTGTACTCCCAGTAAAGGTGGAGATCCCATCAATGAGAGTCTTGATGGAAGCCAAGTTGATTGATGCTGAATGGGTTCAAAGTCGTTATGACCAGCTGAATTTGATAGAAGAAAAGAGATTGACGGCCATGTGCCATGGTCAATTATATCAGCAAAGGATGAAGAAAGCTTTTGATAAGAAGGTCAAGCCTCGTGTGTTCCGAGAAGGTGACCTCGTGCTCAAGAAAGTCTTGTCTTTTGTGCCCGATTCCATGGGCAAGTGGACTCCAAACTATGAAGGTCCATATGTTGTTAAGAGAGCCTTTTCAGGCGGTGCTTCGATACTTACAACTATGGATGAGGTGGATTTCACTCGTCCTGTGAATTCAGATGCAGTCAAGAAATACTTCGCCTAAAATAAAAACAGAATAACTCGCTAAGTTGAAAACCCGAAAGGGCGGCTTAGGCAAAAATGAGCGTCTCGGTGGATTGAAAACCCGAAAGGACAGTCCAGGCAAAAGTTAGAGACATGAAAAATGAATATATGTATCCCGCTAGATTGAGTACCTTATCTTGGGGCAATCTAGGCAAAAAATTAGGGATTTGGCAAGTAACTGCATCCTGACAAGTCTTTGTTCTACAACTGTCATCCGTCAGAAATTCTTGCTCATTCATCATCAACCGAAGCTTTAAATACATCGGATTCAGAATTGGTGGAGAAATGGTCATTATGTTCAATGTAGCCCTTTTCCAATATATATCACCAATTTCAACTTGTAACGATCTATGGAGTCTTGCCATTTGCAGACTATCATTCCATCAAATAAATTTGAGCCTTTTATCCAATTATTTGCACTCTTATTTGTTTCTATTCAACAAATGTTTTGCATGTTCTAATTGAAAAAATATATCATTGTTTTAAATAAACGAATTTTTTAACTTGTTTTTAAACAAAGTGAACATTCACAATGACGAAAGGATACTTAGGAGATCTTCAGTGCTCTCCCAAGGATGGTATGATCCCCAACAGGGTAAGACATTTGTTCATAGTCCTGGCATGTTTGTATCTTCTTCCTCCGGAGCCTTTTGTGGTTTTCCTACTAGGTGGAGTATTTGGTGACTCTTCCCTTCAGCAGAGTATCAACCTTTCCTCTTCAGCAGATGTGATCTCCTTGGTGAGTACGGTACTGTTTGATCCCCAGAATCCCTTTATTCCTCGGATAGATTCCCCAGTAGAGTTGCTTATGCGGCGGATTTTATCTGTGCAATAACTCTTGTCCCCAGCTGGAATGACTGATGTTCATCCCCTGTAGGGATCTGTGCCTCCTGGTATCACTTGCTCTCATCAGATTGGATACTCTCCGGTGAACCTGGCTTTCTCTCTTGAGATGTAGTACCAGATGTTTGTGTACTTATTCCTTGGAGCTGTTTGTGTTAGAAATGTCTGTTTGTCATCATTCATCATACATAAACCACGCATGTGTGCATATAATTTTCAAGCATTCGGATATTCATATTGTATTCTTTGCCATATATCTTTGTTTGTTATTCCCTGCTAGTTGGTAATACTTTTTCCAAGCAGATGTCGGTGTCTGATCCCTCAATATAAGAGTCAGCCCATTAAGCAGAAAGTGTTTATCCTTCGTTCCGCATTCCCCACTGAGTTATATCCTCGTGGACGACGGTTGTTTTTGCTTACTCCTAACACATACATTGGGATGGGGATCCTTGTTGAGTTATATCCTCACTAGGACGAGTCTTGATTCAGTTTGCCTCTTTAGTTTGATCCTAAATTGGTTTCTTGTGATTTGTTTCTTGCACTTCCCCGTGGTATAAATGAATAATTGCTCAGTAATTAGTAATCATCCATCTTATCCCCGGCGGAGTCTGTGGTTTTCTACCCTTATACCGGTAGTTGTAAACCCCATTTTCCCCTTGCAGAGTTAACCTTTTGTTCATCCTAATCGATGACGGTTACTCTTCCGTGGTTTTCTACCCAGTATCCGGTAGAGGTAATCCCCTCCTTGATGGTTATCATTATCCAATATTCGGTGTTGATATTCCCTCATTCTCTTGGATAATTGCTTTGATTAGGCAGTTTATCCCCAGCAGTCATCTTTCATATACCGGTTGACGGTAATGTTTGTTGCTCCCCTTGAATGGTCATCATTATATACCTAGTTTCGGTATCCCGATGCCTTGCTTTGTCGGTCGATTTATCCTTTATTAACCCAGTAACCGGTTGTGGATAATCTACCATGCGAGTATATTATCTACGTTCTGACGGTAATAGATAATATATCTCATGCACTCTTTAGTCGAAGCCTTTTGTTCTTCCCCAGTCGAGTAAGATTCGTATCCCTTTTTGGAATCAAATGTCCATCCCATGATCGAGTTTGCTTTTTGCCCTCTTTTTGGATGATGAGTGTCTTGGGAACATTCCCCAATTCACGCTTTGGTTGGTCACCTATTATATGCCCAGTAACCGGCATCCCGGGTGTTTCCTCCTTGTAACACCCTTCTAAAATACCCCAAAAATTAATTAAAATAATAAACATATAATCAGAGTAATAGTGCACCAAGGGTGTCACACAAACATTCCACACCATTTAAACAATATAACAATCATGCTCTTTTATTTAATTTAAAAATAAAGTATTTGCACAATTACGCAGCGGATAGAGATCAACTCAATCATGCAAAACATGTAACATCACATGTAATTTAGTTCAACCACAACAACAATAATAATCAAAGTGTTCCCGCCCGATGTTACATCTATCAGAGCATGACCCACTAGGGAGACTACACTAGACTCCAAGCATTTGCTTCTACTCAACTCATTTCTCGTTACCTGAAAAATAGTTGTAAGGGTGAGTTCCTCAATCAATATAATAAGCATTATAAAACAACATGTAATGTCAAGTAATTAACACATCAATCACCCTAATTGCAATACACATTCAGTAATAGCTCATTGGCTTAAACATCATTCTCAACATCAATATACAATACCAGTATAATCTCAAATCATATTTAACAACAACACAACACACGTATAATATTGGAACACATCCATTCATATTATACGCCATACATATTCTTATGCAATGAGACTCTACACATGCGGTACCGACTATTCTTGAACATATAGTTCAAGCTCACCGATCCCTCCAGATACGGCTACTAAGCTCACTAGTCCCACTCATTTGAGACCTAGTGACTCACTCACTAATTCCTCACCATGGGAATTAGCTACAGCCCCGAAGGCTAGACTATGCACACTAATCATCTAGTATGCAAACATCAACAACAAACCCACAATGGTTCACTCACTAATTCCTCACTATGGGAATTAGCTACAGCCCCGAAGGCTATGCCATGCATGCTAATCATCTAGCAATGCAACATCAACGATAATTCAAGAATAAACATATGCTCACACTCTGAGCCATACAACAGTCCATTCACACATACATGCATAATATATACATTCACAGCATCATGTACATCATTATACATCATCAATCTTTCATCACATAAGCATGTCAGATTATGCCAAACAACAACCACAATATTAGTACATTTCAATATTGCATATGCTGCTCAGAACAGCGGGAATTTATCCCTATTACACCATAGGCAACATAGGCCAACCCTCAATTAGGTACACCACGTTTAAAAACAATAATTTTTCACTCTGCAACAGTGTTAACCGGTTAACGCCCTGGGTTAACCGGTTAACGCAGGCAAAACTCACTTTCTGGCAAAACGCAACAGCGTTAACCGGTTAACGCAGGCAAAAACTCAATATTTCCACATTTCAATACAGTGTTAACCGGTTAACACCCTGGGTTAACCGGTTAACGCAGACCAAACAACAATTCCTGCGCTAACACACGGCAGAATGCAGAATTCCGCCGTTGGAGGACTTCCGGACCTCCGATTCCGATTCCGTAAAAAGCTATACGATCGGGAAATCATTACTCACACAAATACCGGTTTAATTTCAACTTTCAGCACAGTTCATCCAACAACATTTCAACATTTACAATTCCCAATTAGGGTCAAATTAACGGCTTATCACTACCCATGACATATTATCCCAAAATACCCATTAATCGACGATAAACCCCCCTTACCTGAGTTAATCGACGAATCTTTAAGCTCAAAACTCTTCTCTCTTCAACCTTCAGCCCTTGCTCTGTCTCTTTGCCCTTTCCTCTTTCACGATCGTTTCTCTGTTTTTCACGTGAAATGTTTTTACTCCCAATGGGACTTTTTCCTTAATTCCATCTTATATATATTTTCCAAATAATAATTATTATTCCAAAATAATAATAATTCAAAAAAAATAATAATAATAATAAAATTTCCAATTATTTAATTAAATTAATAATTAAATTATTAACTCAATTCAAATAATTATTTTATTATTATTGGGGTGTTACAACTCTCCCCCACTAAAAGAGTTTTCGTCCTCGAAAACATACCTCAAGCGAACAACTCTGGATAAGACTCCTTCATCTTACTCTCCAGTTCCCAAGTCACGTTGCCACCTGCTGGTCCTCCCCAAGCTACCTTCACCAAGGCAATCTCTTTACCCCGCAACTGCTTCAACTCTCGATCCTCGATCCTCATAGGTGATGTTTCAACAGTCAGGTTATCTCTCACCTGTACATCATCTATTTGGACTACATGCGACGGATCATGAATGTACCTCCTCGACTGAGACACATGAAAAACTTCATGCAAATTCGCAAGCGACGGCGGTAAGGCGATACGATAGGCTACTTCTCATATCCTCTCCAAAATCTGATAAGGACCAATAAATCGAGGTGTCAACTTCTTCGACTTCAAAGCTCGACCAACACCAGTTATCGGAGTGACGCGAAGAAACACATGATCTCCCTCTTGGAACTCAAGTGACTTCCTCCTCTTATCATGATAACTCTTCTGACGACTCTGAGCAATTCTCATCTTCTCCTGAATCATCTTAATCTTGTCTGTAGTCTGTTGAACAATCTCCGGTCCAACCACAGCACTCTCACCGGACTCATACCAACATAAAGGTGTCCGACATCTCCTACCATACAAAGCTTCAAACGGTGCCATACCAATGCTCGAATGAAAACTATTGTTGTAGGTAAACTCAATCAAAGGCAAATAACAATCCCAAGCACCTCCCTTTTCCAAAACACAAGCTCTCAAAAGATCCTCTAGTGACTGAATCGTCCTCTCAGTCTGACCATCAGTCTGCGGATGATATGCAGAACTCAGTCTCAGCTTAGTTCCCAAAGCCTTCTGCAAACCTTCCCAGAACTTCGATGTAAATCTAGGATCTCTGTCTGAAACAATACTCGACGGAATACCATGCAAACTTACAACCTTCTCAATATACAACTCAGCTAATCTCTCTAACGGATAATCCATTCTGATCGGAATGAAATGAGCCGACTTCGTCAATCTATCCACAATCACCCAAATAGCTTCAAAATTCTTACTTGTCCTCGGCAAACCAGAAACAAAATCCATACTGATACTATCCCACTTCCACTCTGGAATAGCCAACGGTTGCATTAGTCCAGACGGCTTCTGATGCTCAATCTTTGACTTCTGACAAGTCAAACAAGAATAAACAAAACTCGCAATTTCTCTTTTCATTCCCGGCCACCAAAATAACTTCTTCAAATCATGATACATCTTCGTAGCTCCAGGATGAATACTTAAGCCACTACGATGTCCCTCCTCAAGAATACTCTTCTTAAGCTCAATAACATTCGGAATACACACCCGACTACCAAATTTCAAAACACCATTCTCATCAACTCTGAATTCACCACCTCGACCTTGATTCACTAAAGTCAACTTATCAACCAAAAGCATATCGGATTCCTGACCCTCTCTGATCTCCTCCAGAATACCACTCGTTAACTTCAACATTCCCAATTTAACACTGTTATGAGTACTCTCACACACCAAACTCAAGTCTCTAAACTGCTCAGTTAAATCCAACTCCTTAACCATTAACATAGACATATGTAATGATTTCCGACTCAATGCATCAGCCACTACATTTGCTTTACCCGGATGGTAATTCAAACCAAAATCATAATCCTTCAGAAACTCTAACCATCTCCTCTGTCTCATATTCAGCTCTTTCTGATCAAACAAATACTTTAAACTCTTATGGTCACTGAAAACCTCAAATCTTGATCCATACAAGTAATGCCTCCACAACTTCAAAACAAACACTACAGCTGCCAACTCTAAATCGTGCGTCGGATAGTTCCTTTCATGAATCCTCAGTTGTCTCGAAGCATAAGCTATAACCTGCTTATTCTGCATCAACACACCACCCAAACCCAACAATGAAGCATCACAGTAAACCTCAAATGGTTCCGACGAACTCGGTAATATCAGAATTTCTTATCCAACAGATCTTCCAGCTGACTTTTCAATTCAGCTAACTCAACAGCAGACATACGGTACGGAGCCATCGATATCGGTCTAGTACCAGGTACCAATTCAATCGAGAACTCAACTTCACGCTCTGGCGGTAACTCATTCACTTCTTCCGGAAACACATCAGGAAAATCACACACCACAGCTAGATCACCAATCACCAGTTTATCTTTAGCCTCTAAAGTTGCCAACAGCATAAACAACTCTGCCCCATCTGCCACTTCCTCATTCACCTGCCTGGCTGATAGAAACAGACTCTGCCCTTCCTCAATCTCAGGAAATATCACCGTCTTATCAAAACAGTTGATATAAACTCGGTTAAACACCAACCAGTTCATACCCAAGATAACGTCAATCTGCACTAATGGAAGACACACAAGGTCTATCCCAAAATCTCTACCAAAAATATTCAAAGGACAACTCAAACAAATCGAAGTAGTAGTCACTGAACCCTTTGTAGGAGTGTCAATCACCATACTTCCACGCATCTCAGATATCTCTAACTTAAGCTTCACAGCACAATCCACAGATATAAAAGAATGAGTAGCACCTGTGTCAATAATAGCTATAAGAGGAAAGCCATTAATATAACACGTACCTCTGATCAAACGATCATCTGCAGAAGTCTCAGAACCTGATAGAGCAAAAACCTTGCCTCCTGACTGATTCTCCTTCTTCGGCTTAGGACACTGGGGACTGATATGACCCAACTCTCCACAGTTGAAACAAGTTACAGTCTTCAATCGGCACTCTGCAGCCAAGTGACCACCTTTCCCACACTTGAAACACTTCATCTCAGCACTGGTACACTCATGAACACGATGTCCAGCCCGACCACATCTATAACACTTAGCAGGAGCACTAGAGTCTCCCCCACTAGGCCTCTTCATGCCACTCTGCTTCTGAAAACCTTTGCCAGCTGCATACGGTTTTCCACGATCCATCTGATTCTTACCCTTCCTATCAACCCTCTGCTGATAGCTCTCTGCTCTAGCCTTGGAATCCTGTTCAAAAATTCTGCAACAGTCAACCAAGTCAGAAAACACCCTGATCCTCTGATATCCAATAGCTTGTTTGATCTCAGGACGCAACCCGTTCTCAAACTTCACACATTTCGAAAATTCTCCAGCAGCCTCATTATAGGGAGTATAGTACTTTGACAGCTCGGTGAACTTCGCAGCATACTCAGTAACCGACCTGTTACCCTGCTTCAATTCCAAAAACTCTATCTCTTTCTTTCCTCTGACATCTTCTGGAAAATACTTTCTCAGGAACCTTTCCCTGAACACAGCCCAAGTGATCTCAGTATTCCCAGCAGATTCCAACTCAGTGCGGGTAGCAACCCACCAATCATCAGCTTCCTCTGACAGCATATGTGTACCGAACCTGACCTTCTGGTTATCAGCACACTCAGTTACTCTGAAGATCCTCTCGATCTCCTTCAACCACTTCTGAGCACCATCTGGATCGTATGCTCCCTTGAACATTGGAGGATTGTTCTTCTGGAACTCACTCAGTTGACGAGCAGCTCCCATTCCTACAACATTTAGATTCCCTCCAAGTACTCCAGCCAGCATACCCAGAGCTTCAGCAATCGCAGCATCATCTCTACCTCTTCCAGCCATCTCTATTCTGAAAACCCAACAAACTAAAACAATAAGTACTGATAGGGTTACACAACACCTATCCCGTACAGGGAAAACAGAATAATTACGACTCGACACGACCGACTATGCTCTGATACCACTAATGTAACACCCTTCTAAAATACCCCAAAAATTAATTAAAATAATAAACATATAATCAGAGTAATAGTGCACCAAGGGTGTCACACAAACATTCCACACCATTTAAACAATATAACAATCATGCTCTTTTATTTAATTTAAAAATAAAGTATTTGCACAATTACGCAGCG
This sequence comes from Lathyrus oleraceus, assembly GCF_024323335.1. NCBI lineage: Eukaryota > Viridiplantae > Streptophyta > Magnoliopsida > Fabales > Fabaceae > Lathyrus > Lathyrus oleraceus. Next base: position 249,004,330 of record NC_066582.1, on the reverse strand, counting down.
GATAGAGATCAACTCAATCATGCAAAACATGTAACATCACATGTAATTTAGTTCAACCACAACAACAATAATAATCAAAGTGTTCCCGCCCGATGTTACATCTATCAGAGCATGACCCACTAGGGAGACTACACTAGACTCCAAGCATTTGCTTCTACTCAACTCATTTCTCGTTACCTGAAAAATAGTTGTAAGGGTGAGTTCCTCAATCAATATAATAAGCATTATAAAACAACATGTAATGTCAAGTAATTAACACATCAATCACCCTAATTGCAATACACATTCAGTAATAGCTCATTGGCTTAAACATCATTCTCAACATCAATATACAATACCAGTATAATCTCAAATCATATTTAACAACAACACAACACACGTATAATATTGGAACACATCCATTCATATTATACGCCATACATATTCTTATGCAATGAGACTCTACACATGCGGTACCGACTATTCTTGAACATATAGTTCAAGCTCACCGATCCCTCCAGATACGGCTACTAAGCTCACTAGTCCCACTCATTTGAGACCTAGTGACTCACTCACTAATTCCTCACCATGGGAATTAGCTACAGCCCCGAAGGCTAGACTATGCACACTAATCATCTAGTATGCAAACATCAACAACAAACCCACAATGGTTCACTCACTAATTCCTCACTATGGGAATTAGCTACAGCCCCGAAGGCTATGCCATGCATGCTGTAACACCCCGATTAAAATAAGAGAATTATTTAATTGAGTTAATAGTATTTTATTAATTTAATTAAATAAAGTTGAATTATTGGATTATTATTATTATTATTATAGATATTATTTATTTTAATAATAATTAAATAAATAATATAATTGGAATATGAAGAGTGGAAGGGTAAAAGTGGAATTGGGTAAAAGAGGCCAAAGGAGATAACTGAAGGTTTTCATTTTCACGTATTTTGCCTCAGAGTCAGAAAAGGGAGAAGCGCTGAAGAGAAAGAGAAGGAAGAGGAAAAGGCCAAAGATTGCTCAGGGCTTCCTTCAATCCAAAGAGGTAAGGGGTCTGAACCTTATTAAACAATAATATGCTGGAAATGATGGAATATTGTATGAACGAAATTGGGATTTTAACCGAAGGAAATTCGTAGGAATTAGATGCAATAGTGTTAGAAATTGTGAGATAAAATAGGGTATGATTCGTGTTAGGTGATATGAGTGATTTGGTGTGAAATTGGGACTGTGAACGGTTGAATTGGACAGGTTCGTAGCAGAGAAAACCCATAGCAGATCTGGAAAACTGGATTCTGGTCATACGCGTATGGCACTAGGCAATACGCGTATGGGAGGGCTTAGGAAAGGGAGTTTTGGCGCTGGTACGCGCCATACGCGTGTGATACGCGTATCCCTGGATGTGGTACGCGTATGGGGTATGTCATACGCGTATGAGTGGAAGAGATGAGGTTTTGAACGTGAAATTGGTCTCTGTTGGTACGCGTATGGGTATGTGATACGCGTAACATACGCGTATGAGATGGGCATTACGCGTATGGATTTGGGCAATACGCGTATGGGTATAGGCCATACGCGTATGGGCAGACTTGTGGTTTTCCTGGGCTGTTGTTGTGCAGTTGTTAGTTGTTTCGGCTGAGCAAGGTGACTTAGCTGATGCATGACATACGAGGGATCGATTCCCGTTGTTTTGAGTAGTATAGATATTAGTAGAATGTGCTAATACTGTGTTTGATTATGTGGCATGATGTGATATGCTCCTGTGATAAAAATGTATTAATGATGATGATGACATGACTATATGATGCTGTTGTTGCTATGTTGATTATGATGCATGTTTGATGTGCATGCATTCATGAAAGGCCGATGCCTAGTGATGAACGGACTGAGTTCCAATGATGTGGTTGACTCCGGGCTTGTTGAGAGGCTTAGTTCCTTGCGGGGAACTCGGATTCTATGGTGATGAATCTGGGAGTGGTGATCCTGTGTTGGTCACAAAATGGGTATACCGAGTCGTGTTGAGTCATACATGGGTGTGTGCATTGCATTTGATATGTTGTTATGTTGATGTTCATGAGTATATTGATTTTGATAATTATGATGAACTGTGTTGGCGTATGCGCGATACAATTATATTTATAATTCTGTCGTGATTGCTTATAATTCTGTCGTGATTGCTTATAATTCTGTCGTTATATTATTATTTAATAATGTGATTCTCACCCCTTCTGCATGTGTTTATGTTCATCTATGATGAGCAATGTGCAGATAAAGAGGAGTAGCTATTGTTGAGGTTGGAAGAATAAGTGTAGAGTTATTCTACAGAGTCGAGTCAAATGCTCTGGTCATGTGACACCGGGGTTATGGGATTCGATAGATAATTGATTACTATTTAAGTTGTTTATGATGACTAAGATGAACGATAATATTTGTGCTGTTGTCCGCTGCGAAATCTTAATAAAATGAATAGTATGTTTTATGTTGTGATGTGATAAGTGTTATGTTATTAAGAAATGTAAACTCTTCTACATGTTGTACTCTGATAATCTATTTAAATATGTCGTTTGGGTAGAAGGGTGTTACATTAGTGGTATCAGAGCATTGTTAGTCCAGTCGAGTCATAATGTGAGGTTTTCCCTGTTGGTCGATTAGTGTAGATGACACTGTCGATGCTTAACGGCTGTGGTTGTGTTGTGCAGAGAGTATGGCTGGAGAAAATGACCTTGCGATTGCTGAGGCTCTGGCTGCTATAGCGCAGGCTATGCAGGCGCAGCAGAATCCGCCGGTCGACGAGTTTAAGAATTTGGGAAGGTTTCTGAAGAATAACCCTCCTACATTCAAAGGGCGCTATGATCCAGATGGTGCTCAGAATTGGCTGAGGGAAATTGAGAAGATTTTCCGGGTGATGACGTGTACTGAAGCACAGAAGGTGCAGTTTGGTACGCACATGTTATCTGAAGAGGCTGAACACTGGTGGGATAACACTCGCCAGAGAATTGAAACACCAGGTGCTGAGATGACTTGGGAAAGGTTCAAGACGGTCTTTCTGGAAAAGTATTTTCCTGCTGATGTGCGATGTAAGAAGGAGATGGAATTTCTAGAACTGAAGCAGGGTAACATGTCTGTTGCTGATTACGCCTCGAAGTTTGAGGAGCTGGTGCAGTATTGTCCTCATTATAATGGTGCTGATGCTGAGGAATCCAAGTGTGTCAAGTTCGAGAACGGGTTGCGTCCCGAGATCAAACAAGGCATTGGTTATCAGGAGATTCGCAGGTTTCCTACACTGGTTAATAAGTGCAGGATATTTGATGAAGATAGCAAGGCTAGGACTGCTCATTACAAGAGTCTTAGTGAGAAGAAGAATAGGGATCGTGGCAGTCCTTATGCATCTCCGAATGGTAAAGGTAAGCAGAAGGTGGTAGATGAGAAGAAGCCAAGTGGGGGAGGATCTTCCATAACTGGTAAATGTTTCAAGTGTGGCGAGCCAGGCCACCGTGCTGATAGCTGTACTAATAAGATGCTGAGATGTTTCCGATGCGGTCAGGCTGGTCATAGAGTCACTGAATGTAAGGATGCTGGTCCGACTTGTTTTAATTGTGGCGAGAAAGGCCATATCAGTTCGCAGTGCTCGAAACCGAAGAAGGCGGCTACTGCAGCTCATACTACTGGTAGGGTGTTTGCTCTGAGTGGGGCTGAAGCTCCTAAAGAAGATAATCTGATTAAAGGTACTTGCTTGATTAATAATGTTGAATTGCTTGCTATTGTTGACACTGGTGCTACTCATTCGTTCATTTCGTATGAGTGTGCGACCAGGATTGGTGTGAGTATGTCGTCCCTAGGCGGAAGTATGGTGATAGATACTCCTGCTAATGGTTCTGTGAAGACTTCTGTTGTCTGTCGAGATTGTCAATTGACGATCTTTGAGAGAGAGTTCGTGGTGGATTTGGTGTGCTTACCCTTGCACCAAATTGATATTATCCTGGGAATGAATTGGCTAGGATTCTGTGGCGTGTTCATCGACTGCTATAGGAAGACGGTGCGGTTTTCTGAAGTTGGTGAGAATGATGAGGCAAGATTTCTATCTGCTAGGCAGATAGGGGATTTGGTGAAAGATGAAGCTCAGATATTCGCTTTATTTGCGTCTTTGCAAGCGGATAAGAAAGTGGTGAGTGTAGATTTGCCTGTTGTCTGTGAATTTCAGGATGTGTTTCCGGAGGATGTAAGTGATTTACCTCCAGAACGTGAAGTCGAATTTACCATTGACTTAGTACCAGGTACTAGTCCGGTGTCGATGTCTCCGTATAGAATGTCGGCAACTGAATTAGTTGAATTGAAGAAGCAACTTGAGGAATTGCTTGAGAAGAAGTTCGTGCGTCCAAGTGTGTCTCCTTGGGGTGCACCAGTATTGTTAGTGAAGAAGAAAGAAGGTACGATGAGGTTGTGTGTCGATTATCGGCAGTTGAATAAGGTGACTATCAAGAATCGGTATCCATTGCCGAGGATTGATGATTTGATGGACCAGTTGGTTGGAGCTCATGTTTTCAGTAAGATTGATTTGCGGTCGGGTTATCATCAGATCAGAGTGAAGTCAGATGATATTGCGAAGACTGCTTTCCGTACGAGGTATGGTCATTATGAATACACTGTGATGCCGTTCGGTGTATCTAATGCTCCAGGTGTGTTTATGGAATATATGAATCGCATATTTCATCCGTACCTTGATACTTTTGTTGTGGTGTTCATAGATGATATATTGATATATTCTAAGACTGAAGAAGAGCATGCAGGACATCTGAGACTTGTCTTGCAGGTGTTAAGAGAAAAGAAGTTATATGCAAAGTTATCTAAATGTGAGTTCTGGTTGAAGGAAGTGAGTTTCCTTGGCCATGTGATTTCGAGTGGTGGAATTTCCGTTGATCCTGCTAAAGTTGATGCCGTATTACAGTGGGAGACTCCGAAGTCTGCTACTGAGATACGCAGTTTTCTGGGGTTGGCTGGTTATTATCGCAGATTCATTGAGGGCTTCTCTAAGTTGGCATTGCCGTTGACGCAGTTGACTAAGAAGGGTCAAGTGTATGTGTGGGATGCAGCTTGTGAAGCGAGTTTTGTTGAGTTGAAGAAGCGGTTGACCAGTGCTCCAGTGTTGATCTTGCCTAATCCTGGTGAGTCCTTCGTTGTTTATTGTGATGCTTCTTTGATGGGTCTTGGTGGTGTTTTGATGCAGAATGGTAAAGTTGTAGCTTATGCTTCTAGACAGTTGAGGGTTCATGAGAGGAATTATCCTACGCATGATCTAGAACTTGCAGCTGTTGTATTTGTGCTGAAAATGTGGAGGCATTACCTGTATGGTTCCAGATTCGAAGTGTTCAGTGATCACAAGAGTCTGAAGTATCTGTTTGATCAGAAAGAGTTAAATATGAGGCAGAGAAGGTGGTTAGAATTACTGAAGGATTTTGACTTTGAATTGAGTTATCATCCCGGTAAGGCTAATGTAGTTGCAGATGCACTGAGTAGAAAGTCTCTACATATGTCTATGATGATGGTTCGGGAACTTGAGTTAATTGAACAGTTCCGTGATATGAGTTTGGGTTGTGAAGTTTCCGCTGATAGTGTAAAGTTGGGTATGCTGAAGTTGACTAGTGGAATTCTGGAAGATATTCGGAATGGTCAGCAAGTTGATGTCGCTCTAGTTGATCATATTACTATGGTTAACCAGGGTAATGGTGGTAATTTTGAGATTGATGAGAATGGCATCCTGCGATTTAAAGGTAGAGTTTGTGTTCCTGAGGTGTCTGAATTGAAAAAGAGTATTCTTGAAGAGGGCCATAGGAGTGGATTGAGTATCCATCCAGGTGCAACTAAAATGTATCAAAATTTGAAGAAGTTGTTTTGGTGGGCTGGTATGAAAAGAGATGTTGCTAAGTTTGTGTATGCCTGTTTGACCTGTCAGAAGTCAAAGATCGAACATCAGAAACCGGCAGGTATGATGCAACCTTTGAAGATTCCTGAATGGAAGTGGGATAGCATTTCCATGGATTTTGTGACGGGATTGCCGAGGACGGTGAAAGGTAATGATTCTATTTGGGTGATTGTGGATCGATTGACTAAGTCGGCGCATTTCTTGCCGATGAAGATTAATCACTCTTTAGAGAAGTTGGCAGAGTTGTATATTGAGGAGATAGTGAGGCTGCATGGTATTCCATCCAGTATTGTGTCTGATAGAGATCCCAGATTTACTTCTAGATTTTGGGAAAGTTTGCAGAAAGCGTTGGGGACTAAGTTGAGGTTGAGTTCAGCTTATCATCCTCAGACTGATGGTCAGACTGAAAGAACTATCCAATCCTTGGAGGATTTGTTGAGAGCTTGTGTGTTGGAGCAGAGTGGCTCTTGGGAGAGTTATTTGCCGTTGGTGGAGTTTACTTATAATAATAGTTTTCATGCTAGTATCGGTATGGCTCCATATGAAGCATTGTATGGTAGGAGGTGTAGAACTCCATTGTGTTGGTATGAATCAGGTGAGAGTGTTGTACTCGGACCTGAGATTGTACAGCAGACGACTGAAAGGGTTAAGATGATTCAGGAGAAAATGAAGATTTCTCAGAGTCGTCAGAAGAGTTATCATGATAAGAGGAGAAAGGCACTTGAGTTCCAAGAGGGAGATCATGTGTTCTTGAGAGTTACTCCGACGACAGGTGTGGGTAGAGCTTTAAAGTCTAAAAAGCTTACTCCGAGGTTTGTGGGTCCGTATCAGATTTTGAAGAGGGTTGGGGAAGTGGCGTATCGGATAGCTTTACCGCCGTCGCTTTCTAATCTGCATGATGTGTTTCATGTATCTCAGTTAAGAAAGTATATTGCGGATCCTTCGCATGTTGTTCAGTTGGATGATATCCAGGTGAGGGATAATTTGACCGTTGAGGTGTTGCCAATTCGGATAGATGACCGAGAAGAGAAGACCCTGAGAGGTAAGAAGATTGCTCTAGTGCGAGTTGTTTGGGGAGGTCCAGCTGGTGAGAGCTTGACTTGGGAGCGTGAAGATCAGATGAAGGAGTCGTATCCGGCTCTATTTGCTTGAGGTATGTTTTCGAGGACGAAAACTTCTAAAGTGGGGGAGAGTTGTAACACCCCGATTAAAATAAGAGAATTATTTAATTGAGTTAATAGTATTTTATTAATTTAATTAAATAAAGTTGAATTATTGGATTATTATTATTATTATTATAGATATTATTTATTTTAATAATAATTAAATAAATAATATAATTGGAATATGAAGAGTGGAAGGGTAAAAGTGGAATTGGGTAAAAGAGGCCAAAGGAGATAACTGAAGGTTTTCATTTTCACGTATTTTGCCTCAGAGTCAGAAAAGGGAGAAGCGCTGAAGAGAAAGAGAAGGAAGAGGAAAAGGCCAAAGATTGCTCAGGGCTTCCTTCAATCCAAAGAGGTAAGGGGTCTGAACCTTATTAAACAATAATATGCTGGAAATGATGGAATATTGTATGAACGAAATTGGGATTTTAACCGAAGGAAATTCGTAGGAATTAGATGCAATAGTGTTAGAAATTGTGAGATAAAATAGGGTATGATTCGTGTTAGGTGATATGAGTGATTTGGTGTGAAATTGGGACTGTGAACGGTTGAATTGGACAGGTTCGTAGCAGAGAAAACCCATAGCAGATCTGGAAAACTGGATTCTGGTCATACGCGTATGGCACTAGGCAATACGCGTATGGGAGGGCTTAGGAAAGGGAGTTTTGGCGCTGGTACGCGCCATACGCGTGTGATACGCGTATCCCTGGATGTGGTACGCGTATGGGGTATGTCATACGCGTATGAGTGGAAGAGATGAGGTTTTGAACGTGAAATTGGTCTCTGTTGGTACGCGTATGGGTATGTGATACGCGTAACATACGCGTATGAGATGGGCATTACGCGTATGGATTTGGGCAATACGCGTATGGGTATAGGCCATACGCGTATGGGCAGACTTGTGGTTTTCCTGGGCTGTTGTTGTGCAGTTGTTAGTTGTTTCGGCTGAGCAAGGTGACTTAGCTGATGCATGACATACGAGGGATCGATTCCCGTTGTTTTGAGTAGTATAGATATTAGTAGAGTGTGCTAATACTGTGTTTGATTATGTGGCATGATGTGATATGCTCCTGTGATAAAAATGTATTAATGATGATGATGACATGACTATATGATGCTGTTGTTGCTATGTTGATTATGATGCATGTTTGATGTGCATGCATTCATGAAAGGCCGATGCCTAGTGATGAACGGACTGAGTTCCAATGATGTGGTTGACTCCGGGCTTGTTGAGAGGCTTAGTTCCTTGCGGGGAACTCGGATTCTATGGTGATGAATCTGGGAGTGGTGATCCTGTGTTGGTCACAAAATGGGTATACCGAGTCGTGTTGAGTCATACATGGGTGTGTGCATTGCATTTGATATGTTGTTATGTTGATGTTCATGAGTATATTGATTTTGATGATTATGATGAACTGTGTTGGCGTATGCGCGATACAATTATATTTATAATTCTGTCGTGATTGCTTATAATTCTGTCGTGATTGCTTATAATTCTGTCGTTATATTATTATTTAATAATGTGATTCTCACCCCTTCTGCATGTGTTTATGTTCATCTATGATGAGCAATGTGCAGATAAAGAGGAGTAGCTATTGTTGAGGTTGGAAGAATAAGTGTAGAGTTATTCTACAGAGTCGAGTCAAATGCTCTGGTCATGTGACACCGGGGTTATGGGATTCGATAGATAATTGATTACTATTTAAGTTGTTTATGATGACTAAGATGAACGATAATATTTGTGCTGTTGTCCGCTGCGAAATCTTAATAAAATGAATAGTATGTTTTATGTTGTGATGTGATAAGTGTTATGTTATTAAGAAATGTAAACTCTTCTACATGTTGTACTCTGATAATCTATTTAAATATGTCGTTTGGGTAGAAGGGTGTTACACATGCTAATCATCTAGCAATGCAACATCAACGATAATTCAAGAATAAACATATGCTCACACTCTGAGCCATACAACAGTCCATTCACACATACATGCATAATATATACATTCACAGCATCATGTACATCATTATACATCATCAATCTTTCATCACATAAGCATGTCAGATTATGCCAAACAACAACCACAATATTAGTACATTTCAATATTGCATATGCTGCTCAGAACAGCGGGAATTTATCCCTATTACACCATAGGCAACATAGGCCAACCCTCAATTAGGTACACCACGTTTAAAAACAATAATTTTTCACTCTGCAACAGTGTTAACCGGTTAACGCCCTGGGTTAACCGGTTAACGCAGGCAAAACTCACTTTCTGGCAAAACGCAACAGCGTTAACCGGTTAACGCCCTGGGTTAACCGGTTAACGCAGGCAAAAACTCAATATTTCCACATTTCAATACAGTGTTAACCGGTTAACACCCTGGGTTAACCGGTTAACGCAGACCAAACAACAATTCCTGCGCTAACACACGGCAGAATGCAGAATTCCGCCGTTGGAGGACTTCCGGACCTCCGATTCCGATTCCGTAAAAAGCTATACGATCGGGAAATCATTACTCACACAAATACCGGTTTAATTTCAACTTTCAGCACAGTTCATCCAACAACATTTCAACATTTACAATTCCCAATTAGGGTCAAATTAACGGCTTATCACTACCCATGACATATTATCCCAAAATACCCATTAATCGACGATAAACCCCCCTTACCTGAGTTAATCGACGAATCTTTAAGCTCAAAACTCTTCTCTCTTCAACCTTCAGCCCTTGCTCTGTCTCTTTGCCCTTTCCTCTTTCACGATCGTTTCTCTGTTTTTCACGTGAAATGTTTTTACTCCCAATGGGACTTTTTCCTTAATTCCATCTTATATATATTTTCCAAATAATAATTATTATTCCAAAATAATAATAATTCAAAAAAAATAATAATAATAATAAAATTTCCAATTATTTAATTAAATTAATAATTAAATTATTAACTCAATTCAAATAATTATTTTATTATTATTGGGGTGTTACACTCCTCCTGCTCCCTATTATGACTATTTTGTCCCCAGTGGAGTCAGATTTTTCCTGAGTTAAGATACACCTTTTAGGTCTTCCTCAGATGATTTGGTTGATTGATATCTCTCACCCTTATACCGGTCTTAGATATTCATTCTCCCGGAGCATGTTTTTCCCTCACCCTTATACCGGTGGAATCACATGATCTCTTTTTGAGCTTATTACCCAGTAATCGGTAATACCTCATTTGTTTTCCTCAGCTGAGTCCTTTGTGGACATATCCACCTGAGTCCGGATTTTTATCCGAGGTATCCTTTGCGGATAATTTTGCTGTATTGGCATATTCCCCAATACATGCATCTTCGAGTCAGCTCGAGTCCTTCCATGGATTCATTTCATGGATTCTCTCCGTGTCTCTCAGCAAGTTTTAAGTCGTGACCTGCTCACGCATTTATATCCTTTTACTCCCCGGTAGAGTCTCTGTTCCCTTTAGGAGTGTGTTACTCCAGTGGATTTGCAATTGTTCCTGATCTCTTTCTTTCTTTGTGGACACGTATCCCCACAGAGTGTTACTATTTGCATGCATACATCTGCATCATGAGGTCTCTTAGGGACCAAAATTCGTCTCTTTGTTATTATTTAAGCCCATTCTACCCCGTCGAGACGAAGATTTTAACCTTCACTTCTCTGGCTAGAATGACCTTAAATAGGGGCATCTGTAAGACCCTAATTTTGTCCCTAAGATCCCTCATGGCATCATAACATTGCATTTGCATTGCCTCAAGGATCATTAGCATCTTGGTTCCCTTTGCCTTTGGGTGGGACCTCTTGTGAGTGGTTTGAGATCACCAAGCTTGTTTGAATTGTATATCATTGCTTTTCTCATTTTTGTTTACTAACCAAAAGCACAAAAATATATCACTAACATCTTTTGTTTGTAGCTGAAGCCATCACAAGGTCAAGAGCTTCAAGGAGATCCTTTGTATAGAGATATGGCCAAGAGAAGATGATAGCAAGCATGGTAATGGTTCCCAAAGCTCTCATCCATCAAATATGCCTCCCTAGCATCTCAAGTCATCATTTTGACCAAAACAAGTCAAAGGGTTTGAGGTTTGTTCCCCAGAGAAACCCTAATTCATCTATGCACCACAATGCCTTGCTCTTGAAGCAACCTCAGCCCATGGTCAAATATAATCAAGTGAAATTCTTTAATTCTTCATTTCATGCATATTTGAACTTATTTGAGTGTCCTCAATCATCAATTCATCAAGATATGAGTCATGGACTTGAGAAGTTGATCAGTCAATTCATCTGACTATTTTGAAATGCACTGAGATCTAACTTTTTGTGTGTTGGTCAAATGGAGATGATTCCAAAAGAAAAAATGTTCTTAAGAACAATATGAACAACTTTCATTTTCATCAAAAATTGATTTGAATCTTGGAAGGTCATCTCCCATTCCAATACATTATAGGTCATTTTGACTGAAACCCTAATTTTGGGTCAACTCCCTAAGGACATAACTCATTCATTGTTTATGATTTTGAGATGGGATCAAATGAATTGGAAATCTTAAGATGTCTACTTCAAATGTTATGTTGAACAAAATTTCAAAATCTCAAAGGAAATACATGTGATAATGCAAGACATTATAGGTCATTTTGGGCCAAATGCATTAAAAGGCAAAAAAGTCCAACTTCAAGTGCCCATAACGCTTTCATCAAAATTCAAATGATGCAAAATTTAAGTCCATTTTGATTGTCTTGAAAAGATCTACAACTTTAATGTTGGAGGTTTTTTCATTTGAATCTTGCATCATCAAAACAGAAGGGCTTGAACATTGGCCAAATTTAGAAACTTTGCCTTTTCATGTTTTGCACCTTGCACTTTAAACTCCAATTTCACCAATTTCCACACTTCAAATGGATTTTTGCCCAACATAAAAATTGTTCCTTACATCAAAACCTTTCTAACCATTACTCACATGATCATGTTTGGATTTGGCAAATGGTATTTTCGAAGAGGAGAAGCTTTTGGTTCAATTAAGCATGACATGGTGAAACTTCATATGCAAGCAATTGGAGTGCAAACCACACGCCCAAACATTCTCCAAATCATTTCAGCATCCATTTGCATTGGCTTTTGGGCCCTCCATGCGCCTGTACAGGCCCATGCATGGAGGCCTTCAAATTTCATGCACACGAAATTCACCTTGCTTGCATCAGGTTTTGTTATAAATAGAGGTGCATACCTCCATCATAAACCAACCTAAAGGCGCCTGAAACCCTGCTGAAGTGATTCCCCAACCTCACCAAAGAAGCTATTTCACTTTTCTTCATTTTCTTTCAGATCCAAAATTCAACTACATCTGGTTGAATCCTTGGATCTAAAGCTTCTAGACCTTCATCCTTTACTCCATTGATCTTCTGTTTTGATAAAGAAAGCAAGGAATCAAGCTCAAATCTCCAGAATTCAAGTTTGTTCTTCAACTGGTATTTTCTTCGAAACTCATCATATATTGACCTATTTGCTTGGATCTTGTGTTGGCTGAAGTCCTCTCAATAAAGGCATCATGACTGTGCATTTAATTTTTGAAATCCATTAAGTTCATGATGAACACCACAGAACTTCCATCTCTGATTTCTCTTAATATAGAGATCTAGAGTGGAATTGAGTGGCACGGGGATGATGTACATCATCCCAACTTTCCAAAGATGTATGGATCGTGCGTTTTGGTTTCCATTTTAAGCTCTGCAAATTTTGGACATGGCCGGAGGTTGGCCGGAGAAGACGGTGGCGCTGGCCACCGTCTGGTCTCCATTTTCAATCAGGAGCGTCCATTCCTATTTCCAGATTGAATCTCATGCATCCAATGTTATGACTTTTTTAAAGGCTATGTGTGATGCTGTTGACTCAAGTACACCATGCGCGCGCGTCTCCCTGCCTTCAGATGTGCCACGTCAATTAATGAATCCAGATCTGACGCCTCTGGATTTTTGGCATTTTTTATTTTCTGATTTAATTTCTTTTATTTCCATTATTTTCAAAAATTCATATCTTCTTCATTTTAAATCCAAAAAATATGGGACCAATTGCATTCTTCTCCAAATAATTTCTAGTTTCTAATTTTGATTTTTAATATTTTTTATTTCATCATTTGATATTTTTTGTGAATTTTCTCTTTTCTGGTTATTTTTAATTCATTTTAATTAGTTTTTGATATTCAAAAAATACAAAAATATTTTCCTAACCTATTTGAATGATGATGGATCTATGAAAAATATTCTCATCAATTTTTTAATTGATTTGAGATTTATTTGAGATTTTAGTTCAATTAGGTTATTTTTATTCATTTTTAATTGATTAAAAATAGTTTCTGACTTTTAAAAATGCTGAAATTTTTTGTCAAACTTTGTTTGACCTTGTTGAACTTGGGATAAATCACTTAGACCTTTCAAGGTTGATTTGAAGTGATTTTGAAGTTTGACCTTTTCTTTTATTTTTAATTCAAGTTTATTTTAATATTAAAAATGCCAAAAATATTTTGTTTATTGTTGGATCTCCAATCTTCATCTCATTTCTGATTTCTCATTGTTTGACTTTGACTTTCAATGTCATTTGGTCACTACACATGGATTGTGTCATACGGTGAACTGACTTGGTGTGTTTTGCTTTTTATCGCAATGTCGCGGATAGCAAGAGTCGCCACCGACTTTTCTTTTATCCAATAAGGAAAGGTGGAAAAGAACAGGAAAGACCTCAATAGATTTTGGGTTCGGGAGGTACATTATACAAAGGGAAGGTGTTAGCACCCTTTGTATCCATGGTTATCCATGGGCTCTTAATTGCTGGATCACTTATATTTTTGTCTGAAAAAGTGTTGGTGAATTGTTTAAAAATGTTTCGAAAAGAGAGTTTAACTTTGTAATGATTCTCGTATGAATGTATACAAAGTATTTATCTCGTTTGATTTTGGAAAACAGTTTAGAAAAATATAACTTGGTAATGATTCTAGTATGAATGTATACCAAGTGGTGATTTTCTAGGACTTGCAAAGTGTGAGGGTGGAAAATGTTTTAGGTTATGATCCAGTAATTGAGAGTTATACCTTCCTAAGGTCGTTATGGGCATTTCCTATCCTTGTGAGGGTAAAACTGTCCTTACTATTGAGAAGTAAGTAGTTTTATCCTTTGGATGTTTAAGGGTTATCGTAGGGTCATCGATAGGTCATTGAAGGCAACAGTTGTAAGGATACCTTAGCATTCGAAGGGACGATCATCATTTAACCGTAGGCTACACCGAAGGGTCATCGAGGGACAAAAATCATATATTCGAGGCAACATCCGAGGGACCATGATTTATTTTATGATGATTTGATCGAAGGGTCTTTGCTAAGTGTATCCCCACATTCGCGGGACATGACCGTAATACCGTAATATCATAAGGCAAAAGAGAGGTCCAAGATCACATATTTAAAGGCCGCATTTTAAAGTTAATTAGGTGATTATGATGAATCTCCACATTAAAATCAATACATTAAAAATAATACATTAAAATTAATACATTAAAATTAATTATTAAAATTAATTATTAAAATTAACACATTAAAATTAATTAAGCAATTTAGGGTGAGCCTCCACAAGGGTATCCCACAAATAAAGTGGAAGACCTAACGGCGGTCTTTTTTTCTGGGACATATGAACCTTTGCAAAATTCAACAAACGGGTTAGCATACCAAATCAGGGTGCAATCGAGGATTACACCGCAAAAGAAATCACAACAGTAATAGGATCAAATAAACAATGCCTGGCTATGATAAAACATGAATGAAAAGTCAGAACAGAAAAGCTGGCTACTATCAGGTTCGCGCCTGCCTCGCCTAGCGAAGGCTTAGCGAATACTCGCTTAGCGATGTGCTAGCGAGCGGCTGCGGATTTCGGTTTTAATAACGATATAATGGCAGCAAGCTTCACACTTTATAGCATTAATTACAGAGATTATGTGGTTAGACATTCAACGGTTCATGCATACTTAAATTCATATGTAAAACTTAAGATAGTTTCATAAATTCAATCATGATACCATGTGCAAATTAAGAACATAGGGTAGTAATAGCAATGTCAACCTGTTTGTAATCGAATTGTAACCTTGAATTGGCTGATCGGATCGAATTGAGCGGAAGTGACCTTGCCGCCGCCGGCTTTTCCTTCAGGGCTTCCTTTAGGGTTTTTCGTCTGTGAGCGCTAGGGTTTGCTTGCTAGAGTTCTCCTCCCTCCTTTTTTCGTTTTCTTTTCATTACTGAAGTGCTGGTATTTATAATGCCCTTTTTCATGACCTAATGGGCTCAGAACGAAGCCCGAAATTTTTTGTTGTCTGTCAGCTTCGCTAGGCGAGCTGGTAGCGAACGTTTGCTTCGCTAGGCGAGCGTGTAGAGAACGTTCGCTAGGCGAGCGTGTAGCGAACGTAACGTTCGCTAGGCGAGCGTGTAGCGAACAGGCCAGTTTGGGCCATTTTCTGGATTGGGCCATTCGTGAGCTGGGCCTTTGTTCCTTTGAGATCAGTGTCATAAAAATGAGTCGGAGTGCCCTGAAAAATGTCTTGAAATATTAATGGGCAAATTTTGGGGTATGACAGATTGGTACATTTTTATTTCACCTTATGCATTTTGATCTTTCCATTTTCCTTATCCATTCTTCTTCTCCTTCTTTTTCTTTTTTGATCAATGAGTTGAAGGTTGATAAGTTGGCATTGATTAGGGAGACTTAATCTTCCTTGATTCAAATCTAATTCAACTTGGTCAATTGATCAAGTGAATGGCTTTGCATTAAGGATAAGTTGTTTCCTAAATCATGCAAAAGACTTAAACCAATACAATATCAATTCTCTTTTTCTTTTTGGCATGGCAAGTTGTTGGAACTTGGTTCACTAATCAAGACTTCTAACTTGTGTTGTTGCCTACATTATTATTGACCGGCCTCAGATAGTTGTGACTTCTACATAAGTCCAATTACGATTGCTTAACATAGCGCTAAATTTGCCTTATGGCACATTAACTACTAACACTAATCATTAACAATTAACACTTACTTATTGCACTTTACTTTTATGCAATTTACTATTCTTGCACATATTATCCATTTTCTTTTTCCTTTGCTCACTTGAGAACATGTTTATGTTAATGCCATTTGCCTTTTGCTCACTTGAGCACATAATTGTGTATATACTATTGTGCTTGTGTTTTGTTTTGATTGATGTGGACCAAATGCAAAAAATTGGACAAAATGGACTTAGACTTTAGGACTTTCCCTATGCAAACTTGGAGTCAAAGAGCAACTAGGCATTGAGCCTTTAGAGTGCTATAAAAAGTCAAAGAGCAACTAGGCATTGAGCCTTTAGAATGCTTAAGCTTGAAGATGAACATTGAAAGGACCATATTCTAAACTCCCTCTTGTCCATTCTTTGATTGTATTATAGAACCTTTTGATGTGTGTTTTCTTATGCTAGGAGTTCTAACTTGAGCTTATTTGGGGAACCATTACCATGAGCTTCTAAGAGAGAGAGATCCAAGATGCATTGAGGAGTCTTTCCAAGAATCCACTTTGATTGATGATTGCTTGAATTTATGCTTTGTGTGATTGCTTATTCCAAGGATGGGAGCTACTTGGATCATCAATATGATCTCAAGAGAGGAACTCCATTGTGGTTTTGTTTCTTTATCCCTCACCTTTTTGCTTTGCTTAGGACTTAGCCCTTCTTCTTCTTCTCTCCACTCTAACCCAAGTCAAAACTTTTGTGCAAACATTTAACATTTGTTTTCAAACATTAGAAACCTAAGCCTTAGGCTTTTGATTTTCAAACCCTTTTTTTTACACTTATTTTGAATTGAATCTTTAAGTCAACTTTGACCATTTTTGTACATACTTCTAATTGGTAAATATAACCCATTCAAATTTCTTTTTGTGGTTCCAATGGCTACTTTCTTAATCAAATTTTCCATAACCTTCAGCTATTAGGTTTGAGTTATCCTTAAGGTAGATATAATACTTACCTATATCCTTAGTGATGGACAATGAGTCTTCCATGTTTATTATAGGGTTAACCCCTCGCTAGCATGTTGAAGCTATCCTCACATGGTGGATTTGTGGTTTTAGGTTGAGTTTTCTCCCTTGGATAACAAAAGACCTTAAGGCTTTTGGACCAATCAATTCACCAACTCATTTTGAGATTTTTACCCCGAACTACGAGGTTTTGATCCTAATCTTTTTTAAGATGGTACGTAGGCAATGGGTTTATCCATCCAAACACAAAATGTAAATAAACTTGTATATTCTCTTCTCATCTCTTCAATCATGTTTGCACAAATAAACTTTCACAAAACAACAACCTTGCAACAAGTATGAAAAGGGCTCCCTAGAAGTACCTAGGATGTTTTGGGTGCCTAACACCTTCCCATTACATAACCAACCCCCTTACCCAGATCTCTGATTCTATTTTACTAGTTTTTGATTCGATAAAACTTTTAGGTTTTTGTTCGCTTTCTAACCATTCCTTTGGATAAATAGAAGTGCGGTGGCGACTCGACTTGTATGATTTACCTTGGATTTAATCAATATCTCTAATGGTAACGAATACCCCGCTACAATTTCCGCCCGACTTTTATTTATTTGTTTATTTATTTTTTATCCGTCATTGATCCATTTATTTTCATCTTTTATTCAAAATAACCATTTGAACTAGTTAGGATTAAGTAGGCGTTTAGCTTGACTTTATTCTAAGTAGTTAAATTTTCATTTTTAAATTAATTACTATTTAAAATAACAAAAGGTGAAAGAGGCATTGGCATTGGATTCTCCTTCAAATCCGTATCTCAAACAAGGACAGCTGGCCAAGGAAAAAATAAAGTGACTCTTTTTATTTCTCTCTAGCCCACTACCTACACACGCCTACCATCTTCTTCTCTCTCCACTTACACAAGAAAACGGAAACGAAAAAGGTGTGAAAAAGACTCCTTCATCTTCTTCAATCACATCTCATTCACCTCCATCTCCTCTTCCACACAAAACCACACTTCCAACCCCAACGCACAATCATCATCCTCTTTTAAACCACACATGACCTCTGTGATGTCGCCGCTGAACCATTCACCGTGAACAGCCACAACAACAAACACAAACCGTCCGCCATCCAAAATCTCCATCCCCATCCTACAAACTTCGCCAAATCTTCACCGTTTCATCCACCACAATTTAACCACAACCACCGCTACCGCCGCGAACACAAACCCTTCAGCACCCACGGTCGGATTCTTTCGCACCATACCTTCAAACTCTCCCCGTGAAACCACCACTCCAAAACCCACTGAACTTCCTCTTCTTCACAACTCTTCTCCCACCTTCACTTCCACGACCGTCCCTTTCATTTCCTTTCCTTCACCGTTTTTCGTCGTCACAGCCATCCATAACCACCACCTCCGTTCTCCTCCTCTATAACTATTCATCGTCATTTACACCCTTTTTTATTGTTCCACGAGATCCATCGTCTCTCACAATCGCCGTTGTGCTCTTCACAACACAAATCACTTCCATCATCCACGACCCGGTAAAATAACTCCAACACCATATCAATTAACCCACTCATTCCGCCAACATTTCCAAACCCGCTTCAGATCCGGCCACGACATCGCCGATGCCACCAACCTTATTCCGGCTATAAAACTACCGCATTCGCATAACAAGCAACAAAACTCCCTCTGTAAACTTTTGATTCAGCAACCATCCATAACTGTTACTCTCCAACCATCACCATTTATCGCTCGTGTCGGCAACAGTGCTAAGCACTTTCTTCATGTGTTTTGGTTTCGTCTGTTGTTGCTTAGTTTTACAGGTGCCTTACAGATTTGTTGTTTATGCAGAGTTTAGTTGTGCAAAGTGTTCCGACGAGTTGCGTAATCCTGGCCATCTTCAATTTGGTGTGCGAGACTAGAGCACCGTAGATGTGTCGATATGCTAAACATTGAAGTGTTGTGCTGGATTTAACTTAATATTGCGGTAATAACACAGTTATATTTATGGTTAAATTGAGTTCTTAGTTTGATGTTTTGATATATAATTGAATTTTTTATTCGATTTTTGCTGCATCTCTACTTTGTCTATGTTTCTATTATGATTCTGGTTGGAATAAAGTGCATGTCCTGGTGTAATATTGTGTTTGAGATATGCTACTGTTGTATTTGTTGGTGCAAAGGTAGAATAAAAGATGAATATTCTATTAAGAGAATGACGGCTACAAAAAGGATTAAAAGTTACAATGATTGACACCCTATTTATAAGCCTCTAACAAACTTAAATATGAATCAAATCTAATATTTAAATCTAATATCTAACAAACTTAAATATGAATCAAATCTAATATTTAAATCTAATATCTAACAAACTTAAATATGAATTAAATCTAATAATTAAATCTAATACCATCCCTTAATTCATATTCCATCAAAACTTGTAACACCAATTCCATCCCTTAATCTGAGAAATTGATCAGTCTTGATAGCTTTCGTCAGAACATCTGCCAACTGCTTCTGAGTGCTGCAGTGTACAACTTCTAACACTCCCCTCTGAACTTGATGTCTCAGAAAATGATACTTGGTCTCAATGTGCTTGCTTCTCCCATGCAACACTGGGTTTCTGACAAGATTGATTGCAGACTTGTTGTCAATCATCAGCTTCAGAGGTTTGTTTACTTTAATCTTCAGATCCTGCAATAGATTCAGAATCCACACAGCTTGGCATGCAGTAACAGCACCTGCAATATATTCAGCTTCACAAGTTGACAACGCCACAACAGGTTGCTTCTTGGAACACCAAGAAATGGGACCTCCCAGAAATTTGAATAAGTACCCAGACGTACTTCTTCTGTCAACTCTGTCTCCACACCAATCAGAATCTGAATAACTCAGAAGTTCTGACTCATCCTTTCTTCCAGAAGGAAATAATACTCCATACTTCAGAGTTCCCTTGATATACCTCAGAATCCTGACAGCAGCTTGGTAATGGGACCACTTAGGTTTACTCATGAACCTACTAACCATCCCAACTAAATAGCAAATATCAGGTCTGGTATTGCACAAATACCTCAGAGAACCAACCAACTGTTTGAAGGTTGTAGCGTCCACATCCTTTCCATCAGAGTCAGAATCCAGTTTCTGATTTGTATCAGATGGTGTGACAGCAATCTTACAATTCTTCAATTCAAATCTCTTCAGAAGTTCTAATTCATACTTGAGCTGATGCAAAATAATACCTTTCTCAGAGTATCTGAATTCCATCCCTAGAAAGTATGTCATTTTGCCTAGATCAGTCATTTCGAATTCATTCATCAGAACTTTCTTGAACTTAGCTATCTCCTGTTCAGAACTTCCAGTCAGCAGTATATCATCAACATATAAGCATACCAGAGTCATATTTCCTTCAGAAGTATGCTGAACATAGACACCGTACTCCATCTCACATTTCTGAAAGCCTTGCTTCTTGAAAAAAGAATCAATCTTCTTATTCCAAGCTCTGGGCGCTTGTTTCAATCCATATAGAGCTTTGTATAATCTGTACACCATCCCTTCCTGATTCTTTTTCACAAATCCAGGAGGTTGTGACACGTAAACTTCTTCTTCTAATGGACCGTTCAGAAATGCAGATTTTACATCTAAATGCATCAGAGGCCAATTCCTGTTAGCAGCTATTGCAATCACCATTCTGATTGTTTCATGTCTTGCTACAGGTGCAAACACTTCAGAGTAATCCAGCCCAGGTTTCTGTAGAAATCCTCTGGCTACCAATCTTGCTTTATGTTTGCCAATTGAACCATCTGGCTTTAACTTCTGCTTGAAAACCCATCTGACGCTGATGGCTTTCTTGTCTTTTGGAAGTTCTGTCAGCTTCCAAGTCTTGTTTCTCTCTATAGCATCAAGTTCTTCTTTCATGGCCTTCAGCCAGAGCTTCTACTTAAGAGCCTCTTCTGTACTTATGGGTTCAGAGTCTACTAACATGGCACACTGAATAACTTCTCCTTCAGAGTCTACTTCAGTGTCTTGCAGCATGTCAAATTCTGCATATCTTCTGGGGATGTTTCTGACTCTTTGTGGTCTCTGAACTTGTTCAGAGTCTTCAACTTCAGAGTTTCTACCTTCAGATGGTTGACTTCCTCCAGAGCTTTGACCATCTGAAGGTTCTGGCATATTTCCAAAGTCTGAATTGCCACCAGAATCTGGATTACCATCAGAGTCTGGGTCATCAGAGTCTGGATCATCAGAGTCTGAAACATCAGAGTCTGGAACATCAGAGTCTGGAACATCAGATTCTGGATCACTATCAGAGTCAGAATCAACGTCAGAGTTTACTCCAACCTCAGAAATTCTGAACTCTGACCTTTCTTCAGAGGTTCTAACATCAGAATCAGATTGAGACTTATCCCAATTCCAAACTTCTGATTCCTTCACAATCACATCTCTACTGAATTCAATTTTATTGGTTTCTGGACAATAGAGCTTGTATGCACCTGTACTGTGGTACCCTATCAGAATCATCACTTTGCTTCTATCATCCAGCTTCTGTCTTCTGGCTTCTGGAACATGTTTATAGCAAACAGAACCAAACACCTTCAGATGACTAACACTTTGCTTATCTCCAGTCCACTTCTGTATTGGAACTATTTCCTTCAACTTCTTTGTAGGACATCGGTTGAGTACATACGTTGCAGTGGCAACAGCTTCTCCCCAGAGCTTCTGAGGAAGCTTCTTCTCCTTTAGCATGCTTCTCACCATATCAAGCAAAGTGCGGTTTCTTCTTTCAGCAAGACCATTGTGTTGAGGGGTATAAGGAGCAGTAACCTCATGCTCAATTCCATTCTCCTCACAGAACTTCTGGAACTCTTTGGAGTTATACTCACCTCCACCGTCAGTTCTAAGAATCTTCAACTTCTGACCGCTCTGATTCTCAGCCTTCATTCTGAACTTCTTGAATTCATCAAACACCTCGTGTTTAAACTTAATAAGGGATACCCATGTCATTCTTGTGAACTCATCAACAAATAACACAAAGTATTTATTCCCTCCAATCGATGCTACTGGAAATGGACCACACACATCAGAATGTACAACTCCCAAGGCATGTTTTGCTCTTGGAGCAGTTTCTGACGCAAATGGCAATCGTGGTTGTTTTCCTTCCATGCAAACTTTGCATGACTTTTCAGGCTTCTTAATTGCAGGAATTCCATGTACCAACTTCTTTGAATTCAGATGTTTTAAGCTTCTGAAATTCAAGTGACCAAATCTTCTGTGCCACAGCTCACTCTCCTTCTCAGCACTTGTTGCACTAAGACATTCTGAGTCTGCAGTTCTGACATTCACCTTGAATGTTCTATTCCTTCCCTGTTCTGACACCATAATCAACTTCTGATTGCAGTCATACAGCTTCAGAAGATTGTCCTTCATGGTAACTGAAAAACCTTTCTCAATTAATTGTCCCACACTCATCAGATTGCTTCTGATGCCAGGTACATACCACACGTTCTGAATCAATGCTGTTTTCCCATTGTTCAGAATCACTCTGACATTTCCCATACCTTCTGCATTAAGATATTTATCATCAGCACATCTGATCTTTGTCCTCTTTTCAGAGTCAAAGTCAACCAGCCATTTCTTGTTTCCAGTGAGATGATTTGAACAGCCAGTGTCCATATACCACCAGTCTATCAGATCCATATCATCAGATTCAGAGGCCATCAATAGCACAGATTCGTCATCAGAACTTCTGGCTATATTTGCTTCTTCTGATTTTCTCTCCTTGTTTGACCAACAGTCTCTAGCAAAGTGACCAAACTTCTTACAGCAGTAACATTGGATTTTCTTCTTGTCATACTTCTCTTTTCCCTTCTGAGCATTCTTTTGTCTATCAGAGGTTGAGCTTTCTGACTTCTGACCACCATCAGATCTTCTCCTGACTTCTGACTGCTTCTGATACCTCCTATCAGAAGTTGCTTTCAGAGCCTGCTGCTCTACTTCCCTTTCAGAAGTTCTTTCAGTCAAACGCAACTCTTGCGCTTCTAGACTGCTCTGCAGCTCTTCAATTCTCATGGTGCTCAGATCTTTGGAATGTTCTATTGCTACCACAATGTAATCAAATTGACAGGTAAGGGATCTCAATACCTTCTCCATGATTGTTTCTTCAGAAAGAGTTTCTCCACACGCTTTCATCTCATTAGTGATCAGAATCACTCTGGAGATGTATTCAGAAACTTTCTCATTATTCTTCATGTTGAGATTCTCATATTGCTTTCTCAAGGACTGAAGCTTCACCTTCTTCACTGATGCGTCACCACCATAACATCTAACCAGTGTGTCCCACGCAGCCTTTGCTGTCGTTGAATCTGCAATCTTCTCAAACACATTTACATCAACACATTGATGAATGAAGAACAATGCTTTCTGATCTTTCTTCCTTACTTCCTTCTGCGCGTTTTTCTGTTCATCCGTCGCATCTGCTGCTACCGGAACATAACCATCAGTGACAAGATCTAGAACATCTTGAGCACCGAACAGTACACGCATTTGGATCATCCAACGATTCCAGTTTTTACCGTCAAATACTGGAAGTTTGGTGTTCATGTTGTCGTTTCCGTTCATCTTTCTACCTTGCACAGTACACTCAGATTTCTCACACAGTGTTTCCCAACCCACAGAATTAAAATTCTGATCAGATTTTGTTCAAGATTCAACACGAATCTAAGAATCAAAACCAAACACACAAGACCTCACGTTCACTCGTGTTTCCCGTGTTTCCCAATGAATCCGAACCGGAGCTCTGATACCAATTGTTGGTGCAAAGGTAGAATAAAAGATGAATATTCTATTAAGAGAATGACGGCTACAAAAAGGATTAAAAGTTACAATGATTGACACCCTATTTATAAGCCTCTAACAAACTTAAATATGAATCAAATCTAATATTTAAATCTAATATCTAACAAACTTAAATATGAATCAAATCTAATATTTAAATCTAATATCTAACAAACTTAAATATGAATTAAATCTAATAGTATTATCATGTTTACCTATATTTGCAGCATGGTTATCCTTCTGAGACAATGAAGGGTGTTTCCTAACTGAAACACGTTTGTTCCTTTTTCTCATGAAAATTCATTTTCGTTACTGTATCCATTATTAAGTGGTATGTTTGTTTTGGTTTGTTTTTAATTCTAGTTAATTTTGCCACATGTCCTATAGATGTTGGTCAACCTTGATATTAAAAAAGAAAAGAAGTCAAACCATCATTTTACCTTTTGTTATACTTTTATTTTAATTTTGATTTTATTGATTAATTTTTATTATTACCTGATATTGTTCTAATTATTGCTAATGGTGTTTAGATGTTAGAAGAGATTTATATTTAGGCCATTTGAATGTTGAGAAGTTAGACCTGATTTTTTTATTTATTTTGGTGCACTCTTGTTTTATTAATTGTATCTCCTACATGTTGTAAATATCGTCAATATGTAAAAATAATTTTGCGTTGCTACTATTTAAGTTCATTACGTTAAGTCGGATTAAATCCATGGATTCGATAATCTCATGTCGGCATGCCGTCAAAACCACAATAAATCAATAGTATATTTTTTCACCGCGTTGGGATTTCGCGAATAACATTAATCATTGTTATCTCGCACAAACCGGTTTGAGCACACCGATTCAATTCAATCAAGTAAAGCAACTTTATTATCCATTTTTTTCCTCTTTCGATTTAATTCATTGATTAAAATTTGTGATTAGTTTAATTTTGATTAATCAATTTTAATTAACTTAATTATTTGATTTAATTAAATAATTTTGATAATTAATTTTAATTAATTCAATTAACCGATTTAACCAAGTTTTAATAAATTAATTTCGTTAAAAAGAAATTGATTGATTTCTCCCATTATCACAACTTCACATTATTTCAAACACAAAAACTATTTCATGTCATCATCATTTCACAATCATTTCAATCATTTCCGAACCAAGTTCATTTGATTCAAAACCACAAATAAATCATATTTCTCGATTCTAAGTCGAGCCCATTTTCAAAACACCTATGTAAGTCGATCGCTTGTAAAAACATCGCCATCAACCTCACATGGCTTACTCTTGGGCTTTCTTACAATGAGACCTACTCGGTTTTAATTAATCGATTAAATGGATTATTCACTAAATAAATTCAATTCATTCACAAGAATGCAAATTTTAAAACCTCGATCCGACATCGAAAGTTAAATTAAAATACTTAATCACATCTAAACGACACTTCATTTGAAAATGAAAAGGGGAATGGTTTTGAGTTTTCAACTCCTCTCCTCGATTATTTGAGTACGAGTTTTCTTACTCGATTAGTCAAATGGTCGTCATTTCTAATCCATTTAAACATAAGCAAGTCAAACCCTTTTTATAACAAGAAACCAAAAGGGAGATAACTTTGAGTCTTTAATTCTTTTCTCCACGACTATTTGAATACAAGTTCTCTTACTTGGTTAGTCAAATTATTGTCGTTCCTCTACAAACTTCCAAACCCGATTAAATCAAATTATTTTCATAATAAGCTAAATGAAAAGGGAGATGACTTTGAGTCTTCAACTTCTCTCCTCAATTGTTTGAATACGAGTTCTCTTACTCGGTCAGTCGAACAATTGTCATTTTTTACAAACATACAACTTAATCAAATTATTTTCATAACAAACTATACAAAAAGGAAGATGGTTTTGAGCTTTCAACTCCTCTTCTCAAATGCTTGGATATGAGTTATCTTACTCAGCTATTCAAGTACTTGTCGTTCATTCTAAAATACATCGATCATACATAAACCTATTTTCATAATCACTCAGATGAAAAAGAAAGTGGTCTAGAGTCTTCTATTCCCTTTTCTGATTATTAGGATACGAGTTGTCTTACTCGACCATCCGAGTAATCGTCATCCAACCAAAAATCTCAACACAACCAATCTATCTTTTCTCGCCCTCGTGCGATCGAAACCAATCAAAACATCCAACATATTAATCCAACTTGTCACCCCCGTGTGACCAAAATTCTGTTCAGAAAGAACACTGTTTAATCCTTTCTAATGCGCACAACAAACCAATGCTTAAGTCTCCGCCGAGAGTAGGCAAGCCAGCGTTTAGCCTTTAGAACGCGATCTAAACAGTTGTTCGATAAAAGACACCAATCAACCGTAGTTCCCCGAACTACGAATGCTCTGATTTCCTTATTTAAGGATACGTAGGCAGGAGATTGTTGTATCTTCGCGAGCACACTAATAAAAAACCTCCCCTTTCCTTTTCTGAGGTTCTCATCCATTTCTATTTTTAATATTTTATAACCCAAAGATAATAAACAAACATAAATTAACACTCAAAACGCACATTAGAACTAAAAGGTTCCCGTTGAGTACAACGGACGTAAGGGGTGCTAATACCTTCCCCTTACGTAATCCACTCCCGAACCCGAATATGGTTGCGATGACCATTATTCTATTTCCTAAGGGTTTTATCGATATTTTTCTATTCCTTCATTGGGATAAATAAAGTTCGGTGGCGACTCTGTTCGAACGTAATTTTTTCCGCGACCATCGCGAGGAATCGTATTTTTTGAGATGCGACACTCACGACATGTTCAAAGTTGCTTTATGTTTTCTCTTGTCTCTGCTGGACCGAGTGACGTCTTAGTCTCGTGCATTTCTTTCAAGGAAATGGAGATTTAGAAGAAGAAAGCAAACAGAATGGAACTGAATTACACCAATCTTCAAAAGGAGCTCCTTACACTCAGGGAGAAAATTAAGGCTGCTAATTCTTTACAAGAGGCGGTGAAACTACATGGCCATCTTTCTATTATGGCTGCTCATTTTCCTGAATTGAACGGTTCTCTCCGAAATACAGAGGAGCGATACACAGTTTCTTCTAACTCTCTCTTAAGGAGAAGGCTCGTCAAGTGGAGGAGCATCGGAAACATACAAAGGCTTTGAAATTTCTCTAAGACGACGTCACTGATCTAAGGTTGGCGCTCCATGAGGTTCTCCAATGGATTATGCATGACATGTTTGGAGTTTGTGAGCGAGGCGTGAAGCTGGAGAGGAAGTTATGTCCTGACACTGATTTTTTCCAATGAACTTGATCCTTTCATGTCTGCTATTGGGATGATTCAAAGAGATGGTCCCGGTGCCTCGACTTTAAATTCTTCTGCTTTGTCTTCTTTTGCTTTATAAATTTTGTTCTCTGTAATGAAATTTTGATATTTAATGAAATATTTACCTTGGTATATCAAGTGTTGTTAGCTTTGGAACCTTGTGCCAATTTTGGCTTTATTAATATCGTTCATATGAATAGCTATAGCTTTAGGGCCTGCTTTATCCAGGAAAAGTCATTTTAGTTTTAGACTTTAGGTCGGATGGTTGGTGTTCATTAGTGATGACAAATCATTTGTTGTGAGTGTGAGAGACCTTTTTTCTTTTCTTTTCAAAATAAGTTTCATGTTTGATTAAAATAAGATGGCACACACGCCTTTGGAATTTTCCTTGTTCTTTTGTGATTCAGTATATTAAAGGGAGATGGCTAGAAGTTTTATTGCTGCAATTTCCCGTTAACTTTAGCGTTTACCATAGTAGTGTATTCCATTTATATATCATATTTAACGCTTTGTTGGTGCTTCTGAGAAGATTCGTGTAATCGGTGAAATCTAGGTCAAGCAATCATACTTTGAATTGTGTTCTGCATCATAGAGAACCGTTCCATGGTCAAGGCTAGGATCCTCGCCCATGCCCCTCGAATCGAGGTGGTCATCTTCGAGCTCCACCACCTACACCAAGGGATTGGTTAGATCCATAGGGTGCAGCAGCTACGCAGAAGTGCATTTGATAGGCCTCAGATTCGAGGTGTGTGTTTGATTCATATCAGAATCACAAAATTGCATTAAATCTGTATCGAGTATGCAGTTGAACCTGTAATGTTTTTAAGTCGTATCTGAATCGCGGAAGTGCGTTAAGTCTGTATCGGATACATAACCTGGTGTAGAGTGTGCTATAAGTCGTATAAGAGTCAGAGAAATGTGTTAAGTCTGTATCAGATGCACAATGAGCTTGGAATACACGTAAGTTGTATCAGAATCACAATAAGTGTATTAAATCCGTATCAAAAACGTATTCAGGCACTTCATCTCTGATCTTCTATTCCGGGTCTTCTAGACGAAAGAGATAAAGAAACACATAACAAGAATATATATATATATATATATATATATATATATATATATATATATATATATATATATATATATATATATATATATATATATATATATATATATATATATATATATATATATATATATATATATATATATATATATATATATATATATATATATATATATGTGTGTGTGTGTGTGTGTGTGTGCGCGCGTGTGTGTGTGATAATCCTCGGCGGTGACCTCGGTGTGGCCGGATGGGATCCAAAGACTTTAGTCATTTTATTTCTCCCTCCAGGGTTCCATGTCGTTTGTGCTTTATGCTTCAAAGAGTTTGCTTCAGGAAGACGGGGTCCACGGTTCTTCTCCTTACACTCATCTATCAATGTATGTTATTTGGTCGGCTTCTCCAAACTCTGAAGAAGTAACGAGATTTGCCTCTAATATCTAGTTGTTCCTCAGGAACATTTAATGTCGAGCAGCGGATGAATGCTGATATTGACCAGTCTTCTCGCAACAGCGGTCCAAGATATCTTTCCCTAAGTACTTCCAATGGACCTAAGCTCCATAATCCATTCGATGGAAACCTTTGTTGTGTCTCGTGGAAATCCTATGGCATCTCCACGAGGCACTACAGTTTTGGATCGGCGCCCGTCGTTAACTACTAACTTGTGGAATCTTGGTGCCATATACTACGAAGTTGCGGTATCCTTGTGGGCTTATAACCTTTTATAGCAAGATAGTGTTTGATGAAACATGTGTTAGTGTTTTACTTGTTTTGTGATCTAAAAGTATTATTCAATTATTCACATTGATTAAGTATTTTTTTGGGCATAACTATTCGTTCGTATTTGTAGATCTTGTAACCTCTTATATTTTGATCTTGATTAGAATTATTTGTGAAAGACACAGTGGGTCATATTTTTATTGGATCGTCACAAATATTTTTGTCACGAGGCAAAAAATAATTATTATTATTCCAAAATGTTTATAAAACAAACTTTAATAAAAAAACAAAGAATAAAAATAAATAAATTAAAATCTTAGAAAAAATGAGCGTAGAAATTTTTAAAAAGTTTGTAATAA
The DNA here is from genome assembly GCF_024323335.1 of Lathyrus oleraceus. Taxonomy (NCBI): domain Eukaryota; kingdom Viridiplantae; phylum Streptophyta; class Magnoliopsida; order Fabales; family Fabaceae; genus Lathyrus; species Lathyrus oleraceus. Next base: position 248,974,938 of record NC_066582.1, on the reverse strand, counting down.
GGTTGATATGTAGAAAAGTCCAAATAAAATAGATTATATAAATTTATAAAATATTAAATTTAAGTTAAAAGAATAGGAAGAAAAAAATATAATTTAAACGATTATATTATAGTAGTAAATAAATACATTAATATTGTTGGATTAGATTTGATTCCTCATATGAAAAAACCGAATCCAGTTCAATTTAATATTTAATGCTATTTAGTTTGAATTAACTTTTAATAATTAAATTACATTTTAATATTTTTAACTATATATTTGTTGTTGCCTTGTATTCTATTAATAATAATATAATATTATTGATATGGCTAAAGGACTGTTCACACAACACACAAGATAAACATGAGTCAATTTTAGTTCCACTTTTTAGGGTAATTATAACTGTTTTTCAGTATTGTTAAGATTCTGTTTCCAATTTTTTCTTTCAAAATTGAGTTTGTTTTTTCAATTAAAATAAGATCCTTAATTCTCCATGATTTGTGCGCTAGGTTTTTGACCCGGTTGCTAAAACAATTCCATTTTTCAGGTTTAAATAGAAACCTAAACCTCACTGTTTTTTTATTACACTTCATTACTTCACTTTCTTTATTAATTCTCTCTTTGTTATATACACTTTTTCTGCTCAAAACATGAGTTCTAACTCTTCCGTTGCTTCTAACTCTATTGATTCTTTCAATGAAAATGATAGCGTGGATTCTAAGATAACAGTGCCAAAGAATGTTGTTGATGTGATTTTGGAGCATAGTGTTCTACTTGAGGAAGGTCTACGACTAGGTTGTCGATATTGTGATGATTACTTAGGAACTTGTGGGGGTTACCATTTCTTATGTCACTTGGTTGGAACTGAAAATTATGTTAAAACTTGCGAGGGTATTCCGGAAGAGGTGAAGAAGGAAGTGTTGGACATTTTTAGTGCTTTCCGAGAGAGTAACGCGAAGGGGTGTGTTAGGGTTGGTGAAAAAAGAAAGTGCAATGAAATGACGGTTGAGAGCTCTAGAGATGTTTCCAAGAGGAGGAGAACGCGCTCTCAAGCTATCGCGAGTAGCATGTCGAGCAATTGCGATGCCGCTCGATCCAAGAGGAGGAGAACGCGCTCTCAAGCTATCGCGAGTAGCATGTCGAGCAATTGCGATGCCGCTCGATGCAGTAAAGAGTGATGAATTTAAGTCTATGTGTGATTTGGTTTCAAGACGTGGTTTAGGGTTTGAGCTATCTTCTTTTGGAATGATACTATGAGTTTATTTGCATAAGATATTATGTATTTTATATAGTTATGATTAATATATAGAATTTGACAATTTGCTAGTGTTGTTTACTATAGCTTAATTTGTTTATTTATGAAGTCTGAATTACATTGTATATGTTTTTCTCTACTGTCTTTAAAATTGAGTATGGTCATTCTCTTTTGAAAATGAAAAAAAAAAACTTTAAAAAATTTCTAATACGAGATTTTAATCTATGTCAAATAGTTAAAACCTCACATAAATTTAGAACTCTAACAAAGTTGTTGAAGCATTAACTTGTAAAAAAAAAAAAGTAAAATCAAAATCTGTTATATTGTCAATAATACTTCAAACTCAATTGTTAACATATTTGGTGATAACATATCCATTCAACTTCAAAATAGCACAAATAATTCTTTTACTCTGCAATATGTGGGAATATAACAATTTGTTTTCAAAAAATAAATTATGGCATATTGGTAGAAAAAACGAAAACAAAAAAATTTATTCAAACTAACATTTTTGAATTGAAAACACCAGTATCACACTGAAATTAAAATAATATATACCAAATCATAATAAGCATATTTATATAATTCAAAACTCAAAAGCAAATGAAAATTCAAATATATTTTCAATTGTAACGCTCAAATACATAAATTTCTTACTCTCTAAAAGAAAAATTAAAGGTAAATAAATCTAATTTGAGATATTATATATATATATATATATATATATATATATATATATATATATATATATATATATATATATATATATATATATATATATATATATATATATATATTGATATAAACAAATCACTAATGACATTGATTCATATATTTGCAAGATAAATCACAAAAGATTTAAGTTAATTACCAATAGAAAAACCATAAATTAAAGTATAAATAGTTTTAAGCATTAACAATCAGTAAATCAAAAATGAAGATCCCCTCTAATATCAATGGTTAGAATTGATTTAATAAATGTATGCTTAAATACAAACATTAAAACTATAATCATAATATAAGACGGAAGTGAAACAAGCAAATGAGTACATATACACAATCTTATGATTTACAACATATTAATTTATCAAAGATTATAGAAATACCTAGACTGATCCAAATAGAAAAAGCTCTCTAGTCACTAACAACAGTAATATTGAAATGCAAAAGTGTAGAGATACTTGACTAATACTTATTGGTATGTGGATCTTCCTCAAAGGATACTCCTAAAGTTTTGAACACTCTTCAATTAGATGTGAAAAGATAATATCCTTATTCGTATAGTAAATTGAGGATCATATCCTATATATAGGGTGACGACCATATTTGACTTATTCCGAAATGAGTCATCCTAAGATTCACTCATATTTTAGTTCATATCCAATTAATTAATTAATTACTAAATATAAATTTAATTATTCTTTTTAACTATTTAGTCACTTAATCAATTAAGACTCTTAATTTTATAAATAGATAGTATAATTGTATTCGCTAAAAAGTATAATACTTGACTATCTCAAGTGATTAAGGTTGTCATAGATTTTAACTAAGGTATATTGTGGAATTGAGAGCTAGCTCACATAGGGGTTGAAAAACTATGTGTATTTGGTTTTCCATGTGAGAATGAGATTGTCCTCTCTCAAATCCATCGTCGAGATATTTATAGCAGTCTTGGGCTTGAATACTAGGCCCTTCATGAATGTCAACTGCTACAAATAAGATATAGGAGGGGACAACTAATCTATTGAAATACAAGGGGGCGTGATTTGAAGGAAAATTGTGATCCAAAACACAACGAAAATTAAAAAATTCTCCTTTAGTGATCCTTACGAATGAACATGATCAGCGGTAGAAATCGTTATCTCTTGTGGCGATTGAAATATTTGATGCAGATCTAAGGAGTGATTACGAGCGTTGAATGGTGACAACGCCTCTACTCAGTCCACACGAACGGATTCCTTCAATCTCAGTGTTAGCTGCTACGAATGAAGGCTTTGAGTGTGTGCGTATGTGTGTATGTGTGTATGTGTATATATGTGTGTGTGTATGTGTGTGTGTGTGTGCGTGTGTGTGTGTCTGTGTGTATGTGTGTGTGTGTGTGTGTGTGTGTGTGTGTGTGTGTGAGAGAGAGAGAGAGAGAGAGAGAGAGAGAGAGAGAAATAAAACTTCATCTAATGAAATGCTTTTGCACAAGGGTTCTATTTATAGAACCACTTGTGTGGGCTGCAAGCTAAAAAGCCCACTTAAATGTACGTTGCCCATATCTTATGATATATCAAAATTCACTTAAGTATGTGGTACCTTACCATATTTCGTATTCTACTTAAGTGCACCGTACCTTACGATGTTCTACAATTCACTTAAGTGCACCATACCTTACGGTATTCCTTATTTACTCTATCTCTCATCAATTCGTTCTTTTGTGTGTGACCCTGTAGGTTTTCGCGACATTGACAATTATATTAGATCACGTATTTAACATAATAAACAATGAGCGATATCTAGCAACACATCACTATTACCCAAGACACGAAAATGTCATGTGATCTGACAAATCCCTTTTTGTGATAATACTTATGCGTACAATTACCCTTTTTGCCCTTATGTCTATATTGAACACAATACATAGATCGTGTCATCCTTGTCCAGTTCAATATTGGGCGCTTAGACATTTATCCTGTTACGCAAGATAGGAAAATTCCATCTAGGTCACTCATGTACCTCATAATGCTTCATGGAGTACCCATCAACTGTCTTTATGGTCATCTAATTACGAACAACATTTGATCAACAATAAAGCACTCGACTCTACATCTAAGATCCATAGTGGTTTCAGGTCGAAGGGTGGTATACACCACTATCACCATGAGAATAATCTATGATACTTTGCATAACATTCTATGTAGTATTCTCATAGTGGGTCAGTCTAGTATAAATATTACTCATAATATTCATACCTATGTTTAAGACTTGATAACTCCTTATCCATGATCCATGATCCATGAGATGTGATCATCAATCTATATACATAATAGTCTTAATTCTTTAATGTTATCCCACTTCACAACAAAACTCAACTACGAATACTTTAAGAACAGTGTCCTTATGTTTAATGGGATCTCATGATTAAGTTACACTTGATACATTAAACGGACTAGCTATTCTAGGGACTTTATTAAACAAACATAATAAAGAAAAATCCTTTTATTATTAAGAAATAATTCGATACAAGTACCAAAAGTATTGGCCTTTAGGGGTTACACCAACAATATTACACTAGCCACTACGCCAAATAAGGGAAAAGAGGGCGCTTATTTTGGCCTATAACAGCGCTTTTAAGCGCCCTCTAATCTGGCGCTGGCATAGGTAAAGACAGCGCTTTGTTTTCCTGGAGAAAGCGATGTCTAATGTGGCCACATTATAGTGCGCTTTAAGAAAAAAGCGCCCTCTGGGGTGGTCCATAAAGGGACACCTTAGAGGGCGCTTTCTGGAAAAAGCGCCCTCTAAAGTTGTCAATGTAAAGTGTTTAGAGGGCGCTTTCTGGAAAAAGCGCCCTCTAAAGTTGTCAATGTAAAGTGTTTAGAGGGCGCTTCCATGAAAAAGCGCCCTCTAAAGTTGTCAATGTAAAGTGTTTAGAGGGCGCTTTCTGGAAAAAGCGCCCTCTAAAGTTGTCAATGTAAAGTGTTTAGAGGGCGCTTCCATGAAAAAGCGCCCTCTAAAGTTGTCAATGTAAAGTGTTTAGAGGGCGCTTTCTGGACAAAGCGCCCTCTAAAGTTGACAATGTAAAGTGTTTAGAGGGCGCTTTCAGGAAAAGCACCCTCTAAAGTTGTCAATGTAAAGTGTTTAGAGGGCGCTTTCTGGACAAAGCGCCCTCTAATGTGTTAGTTATTTTTAAAAAAATTGTTTGAAAAACAGTGGATATTAATTGGTAACCTGTAAAGCGCAAAAGTGTAAAATTCATATTGGTAACCTGTAACCTGTAAAGCGCATGCTGCAAAAGTGTAAAATTCATATTGATTTCATCCTTTAATCCAATGTTATACACCATTAATCCATTGATATATACAACATGAATCCATTTATATACAACATTAATATCCTCCATATATACAACATTAATATATGATTCTTTGATCAACAATATACAACAACATCATGATTTAGTAAAATTACAACAACAATATACAACATATATACAACAACAGCATACAACAACATTCCATACATATATGTACAACAATATACAACCTAGCTATATGATTCTTTGATCAACAATGAATTGACACCATTCATCCTTGATTTCATCCAAATTTGCTCTTGAGTATGTTTTGTATTCCTCAAAGTACTACAATTAAGAGAATAAAAAATATTCATGATTTAGTAACAAATTAGATGAAATATTCGATAATATTAAAATAAAGCCTAAGTTATTATTCCATACCATTTTTGGGATGTCTATACGATTCAACGCAATGATGTCTCTCATAAATCTCATTACAAAAAATCCGCAATCGACCGAATTATTTTGCTGAGGACACTACACAGAAAAACAAACAATATATATATAGTTAATTTTTTACAAACACTATTATAAGCAAAAAAAACAAACACTATTATAAGCAAAAATAAGATACTTAATATATACCTGAACTCTGATCCAGGTAATGTCCTTCCTATTGCGGTATTTCTTTTTCAATCTAAATTTTGTTATTGCCCTAACAAAATAAAAACGTATATTGAGATCAATCTGACAGACATAATTAAATATACAAATACACACGAATATTTAGGGGAATTTCACTTACGCGTCAACCGTCTTCTTCATATTCGGATATTTCGTCCAATCACCCGATAAAGAATCGAGATAATACACTATTAGTCTCGAAAGATCCATAACAACCAACACCCAGTGACCACTGTAAAATAAAACAAAAATTTAGATAATTGAAAATTTTCTACGTAAAAGATATACATAGATTAGAATGAAATTATTAGAAAGAAAATCTAACCCGTTGCCAGAATTAAACGGTAAAAAATACAAACTGGGTGTAGTATTATCGCCGACCGCCATGAATCTAGCGACTAGATCATTCTTTACGGATGTTGGATTATTCGTTATTAACATTGCATTGATACGGGAAGCAGGAATAAACTTGAAACGGTTACACAATTCAGTTCCCCGCATCAATGTTACATACATATACCTTAAATAGAAACATAATAAACATTAGACTACTCATTGAAATGTGTAAATAAATTGTTCAACTAAGTAAATTATAGATTGATCGGAGTACCATATGTATGTATGAATGACAGCGATGCCCAATTCGGTGTGTTCAAAAAGTTGTTGGAAGTCCTCCTTTCCAATTATTTCGAAATGAGCAGCTCCGAAAACACCTTCATCAAAATCTATAGTACGAATGGCCCCCCCCATGCATAATATCGGACTCCTCCACCATTTTCTCAAGACGCATCATAATTTGAGATATTGTCCCGGCCGTCGTTGGAATATCCTTCGTTGGAATATCCTTCGTTGGAATATCCTTCGTTGGAATATCCTTCGTTGGAATATCCTTACCATCGCTTTTCAACTTTCGACCGGGAACCTAAAAATTCATATAAAATAAATCATTACTTTTTGTGATGCAAAAGAATCGTTGTGTATATAATTCAATGGGTATATATATTTGTACCTCTTTTTGAGATGCAACCGACTCGATGCGTCTTGAAATCCCTTTACCACCTTTAGGGGTGGGTCTTGTAGGAGTCTAACATTACCATGTAATAAGGATTGATTAAATATCATAATTATAGCTGAATTGAAATGTGAATACATAATCATTTAGAACATATATACCTCGGCATCAGGGAAAATTAGATCTGACGGCCAACCAACAATGGATCCGACTGCATCTCGCATCAACGTTGTCTCTGAAACAACGTCAGGTAATGGTAGACGGGCGTCCGTATCGAATACGAGGTCAACCGAAACTTTCATAAATCCCACCGGGAGGGGATTATGGTGAAGTAATTCACCCGAAGTATTGTGCACTTTTCCCTTGCCAACCATGCGATAAGTTAGTGACGATAGATACAGCTGACAAGGTGAAATGCCCTAAACCAATAATAAATGTTATTGTTAACTTGTATATGTGTCAAGTAAAAAAGTGTTATTTTAATTTCATAATAACATATATAATTACCTCGGGAAATTTCGGTTGATGATTGATACTAGCTCGGTCACTAGTATCTTTTGCCTCGGAAGCGCACCTTTCCTCTCTATACCTTGCATTCTCGTTTTGCAGTTGGAGTACTTGTGCCCTTAACTCCGCCAAGGTCTCCATCACCTCTTTGTTGGTAGGATTTTTTGTTTTTGGTTTTTTATAAAATGACGACGGAGTCACACCAAAACCCTTACCCCTCACACGACCGGAATACTCAGGAACATTTAGTACTCGACTAAGTACGCTCCTGCAATCCTGGACCTCGGTTGAAGGTACGGTTTGGGATAAAGTCTCCTGAAATATTATTAGAGGAGATTAAAAATGAATTATATGTCTAACAAAATTTTCGATATAATTAAAGAAATAATGTTTCATATACTTACACATTCGTCATAAACATTTTGGACCGCTTCAACGACAGCCCCATCCTTCCCAACCCGAGCAGCCTTCCATAATACGTGCTCCGGAAGAGATGTTGCGTCACTTTTCTCCTCGGCTAGCTACACATTGAATTAGATTATAAGATCATCAATTATAACATATTGTGACAATGTATAAGCTCATAGCATTTGAATATACTCACAATTCTTTGTTGTAACCGTGCATAACCCGTACGCCCTTTTTTGTACGGATACGCGGGTTTTGATGCCCTTTTCCTATTTATGTCGCTTACTTCCTGGATAAAAAAGTTTAAGGCATATTAGAATCAAGTAACTTAACAATTGTATAATAGCATAATTAATAGACATTACATGGAATTTTTCGTTTCTTCGTTTGGCGACAAAGTTATCCCATTCATCGGCTGAAATAATCTCGGCATACTTCATTGGCCGTTCTCCTTCAACAAATTTTCCTTCCTCATCCTTGAGAAATTTGTTGCACAAAAAGGATCGAAATCCTCGGAGTCTTTTTCCGGCCAATTGAATACAATATTTTTGCCGGCTTTCATCGATGTGAAAGGATCTCTAAAAAACATACAAATGGAGTGTGTTATTATAAAGTAATATTATAACAATATATGGTTAACAAATAGTCAACAAAAAAAACATATAACAATATATGGTAAGTACCTTTATCTCCGACCATATTTTTTCCTTGCCAACCTTCAAGTCCGGACTTCTCCAATTATCACATGTAATCGGAATATGTTGGCGAACAAGGAAACCAATGTAACTTGCCAACATTGAACCGTTAGGCTCAATTAGTTGGTCTTCAGCACTCCAATGTACTTCAAATTTTACACCCTTGTCTCTTGCACGAATGATTGACTTCATAACAGTCAATCCTCGTTTGATTTCTTTTTCAACATTATTACGTGATTCATTCGCGGCATTGGTATCGTCTTGGTTAGCCATTTTATCTGTAATATAGAAATGATTCAATAAGACCCAAGTAAGACAATGATTCAATACGTGAACACATTCATATACCAATGCATGCAACAATCTAAACTCTTTTTTTTTATCATTATTGAATACAAACTCACACACACCTACTGCATGCAAAAGACCAATGCAAACTAAACTCTTCCAAGCACAAGCTCAAACACACTTCAACAATCTAAACTCTTCCAAGCACAAGCTCAAACACACTTCAAATATATCAGTTTTCAATCAGAAATAAAAAACTCAGTTTGCCCTAAACAACATTAATCAACATAATGCACAAAATGAAAAACTAAGTTTAGAAAATGCCCTAATCAAACACATGAAGAAAGTGAACGGTAACGATGGAGAAGAGAAATACCTTAAAGGTGACGGTAACGATGGAAAAGAGAGTGAACAGTGACGGTGGAAGAGGATAACTCAGTGAACGTGAACGCAGCAGCAGAAAAAGGCGACGGCGACGATGACGGTGAGGGAGGGAGAACGAACGGAGGACGAGAGTAATCGCAGTAGAGAGTAATCGCAGTTGAGAGAAAACCCAGTTACGTAAACGAAATAGCTTATAGAGAGGGAAAATAAAGAGACATGCAGTATATGTTATAATTTTAATGTTTACTAAAGGGGACCTTAGAGGGCGCTTTTTTAAAAAAAGCGCCCTCTAAAGGGGGCCTAAGAGGGCGCTTCTGAAAGCGCTCTCTAAGGCTTTCCAAAAGCGCCTTCTAAACTGGAAATGTACATGGACTTAGAGAGCGCTTTTTCAAAAGCGCCCTCTAAGGGTAACCTTAGAGGGCGCTTTTAATAAAGCGCCCTCTATTGTTGTCCCTCCAGTTTTTTTTGGCTTCACTTTAGAGGGCGCTTTATTATGAAAGCGCCCTCTAAAGGGGGTCTAAGAGGGTGCTTCTAAAAGCGCTCTCTAAGGCTTATCAAAAGCGCCTTATAAACTAGAAATGTACATGGACATAGAGAGCGCTTTTTCAGAAGCGCCCTCTAAGGTTACCCTTAGAGGGCGCTTTCAATAAAGCGTCCTCTATTGGTGTCCCTCCATTTCCTCATTATTTTTTCGCTTCACTTTAGAGTGCGCTTTGTTACAAAAGCGCCCTCTAAAGTGCGCTGTCTATTCTAGTAGTATGCTCCTTATTTTTTCTCTTCACTTTAGAGTGCGCTTTTGTAATAAAGCGCCCTCTAAGGGGCGCTGTCTATTCCAGTTTTTGGCGTAGTGAGCACTAGAGCCAATCAGGCATACCCCTAATACCCATAGATCTAGTATGTCCATCATGCTTCTGTTGCGCAAGAGGCTTTATTAGTGGGTCAGCAATATTGTCAAGTATAAGTACTATGCATATCTTCACATCTCCTCTATCTATTATCTCTCGAATGAGGTGATAATGCCTAAGTATGTGTTTGGATGTTGGGGAGATCTAGGCTCCTTAGCTTGTGTGATAACACCATTGTTATCACAATAAAGATCAATGGGATCCACAATGTTAGGAACTGTGCCAAGTTCACTAATGAACTTTTTGATCCAAACAACTTCCTTTGCTGCACTTGAGGTAGCAATATACTCGACCTCAGTTGTAGAATCAGCAACTGTATCTTGCTTTGAACTTTTCCAGCTCACAGCGCCACCGTTTAAGCAGAACACATAACCAGATTGCGATCTAAAGTCATCCTTATCTGTCTGGAAGCTAGCATCGGTGTATCCAATTACAGCAAGCTCTTTCTGACCTCCATATATATCAAGAATGAGTCCTTAGTCCTTCTCAAATACATAAGGATATTCTTGACAGCTACCCAATGAGCATCACCGGGATCATATTGGTACCTACTCGTTGCACTTAAAGCATACGAGACATCTGGTCGAGTACATAACATGGCATACATGATAGATCCTATTGCAGATGCATATTGAATCTTATTCATGCGATCCCTTTCTTCCTTAGTTGAAGGGGATTATGTTTTTGATAGACACATCATGTTGCATAGGTATGAATCCTTTCTTGGAATCATGAATATTAAAGCGTCTCAACACTTTGTCTATGTATGTACTCTGACTTAAGCCAAACAGTTTTTTTGATCTATCTCTATAGATCCTGATTCCTAATATATATGCTGCTTCACCTAGGTCCTTCATAGAAAAGCATTTCCCCAACCAAGTTTTTACTTGTTGTAGGGTAGGGACATCGTTTCCAATGTGTAATATGTCATCTACATATAATACCAGGAAGATGATCATGCTCCCACTAACCTTCTTGTAGACACAAGGCTCATCTTCATTCTTGATGAATCCATATTTAAAAAAAAACATTTAGGTGGTTACAGCCGCCATAATTCTCTTTCTAAAAAAATAATAGTGAAACTTGTGGTGGTTATAACTGCCATTATTTACAAAACAAAACCGCCAAATTTAAATTGTATATTATGGAGTTCTGTATGGTGGTTATTTTGAAACCGCCATTTTATTCTTTGCGGCAGCAAAATATAGTTTTAGAAAACGCCGTAATAATACTTTTAACCGCCGTAATTCCCCAATTTTGTTGTTCTGTTATCACATCCTAGACCGTTGTTGTAAGTAGCCCACTTACAATCATACGCTACTTTACCGCAGACCCTCAACCATAGTTATATCTCTTTAGCAACTATTGTTAAATATGTTATTCGTAGTAGTGAAGGATCATTTGGATATGTTTGAGAAAATGTCATGTACCCTGTGATGTGTTGCGCGCTTGTCAACTTATGTACCCCAATTCTAGTGTGTTATTATAAAGTTTAATCAGTTATTTTTATTTTCTAAATTGAAAACACTCAAATATTTGATTGTTTTAGCGTTACACTAATAGGATAAAAATTGGTATTCAAACAATTGTTCTCTCGACAACCTCTTTACTACTTCGCATTGTCGTACACTTGTGGAATGTCAAGTTTTTGATGCTGTTTCTTGGGACCAGTTTGATATTGATATTTTGTTTTATCATCGTATAGACTAAGGAATTTTACTGTTTTTATTTTCCATTTTTCTCGCTGCAAGTTTATGCAATGATCTTGCAGTGCGGGAAATCTTGTTGAATCTATTAATGATATCAAGCATTTCTTACACGAGAGACGTATCATTTTAAGACACCAATAAATGGTTGAGGAAGTAGTAGATACAAATCCCCTTCACGACTACGCGAATCCCACGGACGAGGAACCACATTGTAGTATCGTTCATCCTTCCATTGCGGTGAATAATTTCGAGATTAAGCCATCTCTTATGGGTATGGTTCAACATAACCAATTCTAAGGATTACCCATACAAAATCAAAATTTGCATTTGTCAATCTTTGTCAAATTTTGTGGCACATTGAAAGCTAACGATGTGGATCAAAACACCATTTGAATTAGATTATTTCCTTTCTCCTTGAGAGATGGAGCCCGAGTGTGGCTCCAGTCCTTACTTGCTAACTCCATAATAACTTGGGTTCAACTAAAAGTTGTATTTCTCGTGCGGTATTTTCAGCCGAGTAAAACGGCATAAGTGAGGAGTGAGATAAATAATTTTAGGCAAGAGTGGGGGGAATCTTTGTTTGACGCTTGAGAGTGTTTCAAGGATTTATTGAGGTTATGACCATTTCATGGACTCGAGAAGTGTCTCATAGTCCATACATTATATAACGGCCTCTTTTACTCCATAAGGATGATCCTTGATGCGACTTCCAGTGGCGCCTTAATGAATAGTTTGTAGGACATAGCCTACAACCTTATAATGGACATGGATAAGAACCACCGATCATGGGGAAGCGTCCGTGAAATCACTCCAAAAGCCTCTCAAGAGGGTGGGATTTATGAAGTAAGTCCTTTTGATCACATGAATGCCAAGGTAGACGCTCTCTACCAAAAAATAGAAAAATTTGAGAATTAACCCACTTGCACATACTCCTATTATTCATGCAGCACCGACTGCCCCCGTTGTCCTCTACTGTGATATATACGGAATAAACAGACATGCCACTAGTGTTTGTCAAATGGTTCTCTCCGGAGGGTCTATCTAAGATAGTATTAACTATGTTAATAACAATCAATGTGGTAATCCATACTCTAACACATACAACATATGATGGAGAGATCAACCAAACTTTTCTTATAAAACAACCAACCCCAAGGGATGTTTGAAATAAATGGTTTTCTGTTGAGAAGTGTTTGGGTAGTTTCATAAAATTAAAAGATTTTCCATGGGTGTGAAAAATTGGTTTTTAGGATAAAATAGTAGTTAGAGTCAACCCATACGTGTTTGGAGTCGACTCCAAATCAACAGTGTAGAGTTTTTTTTGTAAAAATCAGCAGTACGGATAGACACATACGTGCTGGGAGTCGACTCTAAACTGATAGAATGCCTGTTTTATTTTCGGCTGTATTGTCCGACGATTTTGGTTGTAACTTTCACTCCGTAAGTCCAAATGAGACGACGTTCGAAGTGTTGAAAAGATAACACTTATAGCTACCTCATGGAGGTGCTTGGTGAATTAATTGAGTTTTAATCATGATCATACTGTAGCAATGTTTATGATGACTTGTATGATCAGATAACGAACCGTTGTGTTTATCCAATGATGTATTGTTGTTCTGGTGAATTAACATGAATAAATGCCTATGAATTTGCATTTGTTGAGATGCTAATATTTTGTAGATGATGTATTTATTGATGTTGTAAGATTGATTATTATGTATGATGAATGATGTGATGCATAAATGGTCATGCATCATGGTGAACCATTTTATTGAGAGTCATGCATCATGGTGAACCATTTTATTGAGAGTCATGCATCATAGTGTATGGTCTTCAGTCCAAATTTAGTGCGCTCTGGTCCTATGATGGGATGGGGAGAGAGTAGACGATTTAAGGTGGGAATCAGTGAAGAATTATCTATGGCGATGATAAAGATTTGGTGTGCTCTGGACCTCTGGTACTATGGTGATGATCGTGAGCGAGTAGTCGGTTTTATGTAAGAATTGGTGAAGCGTTATATATGGTGATGGTGACGATTTGGTGTGCTCTAGGCTTATGGCGAGGATTGTCATACCCTCAAATTTACCCTACCTCAATATCTCCCTCCATAACCATGACTCATAAGGATACATCCCTCATACATCATCTCATGTGTATTTACACCCACAATGATCCACAAGCTTAAGGCATGTGATTCATCTATGAAGCCTCAAGCCTCTCTGACCATGTTGAGGTGTGTCCATGCCACATTGATCCTAATTTTCATACTCAAGCATCCTTGAACCTTGGAGGATCATTCAAGTCATCTCACTCACTCTCAAAAACTCTAATTGGATGGTGAGTCCATATTGAAGACATGAGAAGATTCATCCGATCACCCAAAGACCTCAACCCTAGTTCTTGATCCTCAAGGGCTTGTACAAGTTCCCATTCATTTTGTGCCTTGACCATACCTTTGAGGACCCCTAATATCCAAACATTGTTCATGCCACAACCCTTTGAATCATCTCAATACATCCCTTGCACCTCAAAACCCTAATTTGACTGACCATGCTTCTTGATGAAACTTGTGATCCAAAAAACCCTAATTTGTGCATCTTTTGATTCTATGTCTTGCCTCATTTGATCATCACATCATATGAGTGAAAAATATTAATAAAGTTTTAATTTTTGGGTTTTTTTAAATATGTTTTATTGAAAAATATAAAAACAATCTTGAGTGTTGTTGTTTATAGAAAGATGAGAGAAAAACTAAATTAAATGCAATTTGTATTTAACTTTATCTTAAAATATATAATCTATTTAGAATAAAAAAGTTAAATAAAATAAAGTTGATATTTTTTTCTTAGTGTAATGAGAAAAATGAACGTGTTTGTGTTTATAAATTGGCCTGAACGAAGTATTTGAATAGAAAATCAAATTTATTTTAAATTTATAAAAGTTAATCTTAACAATTTGCTAAAATATAATAGTAATAATTATTTAATTCAATTATGTTAAAAGTGTCTAATTATTTTATGAGAAAAAAAAGGTAATGTATTATTAGTGAATCAATGACGACCATGCATTATGCCAAATCAGATTGAAGATTTTAAATTATTAAACTCTTATTTTATCAATATATTTATATGTTGTTTATTTTAACTATGCTAAATAAATTTTATACTAGGTTTTTCAATCAATCTAAATATAATAACATTATTTATAACAATCTCGTGGGACAGCACGACTATTTGCTATTTTTTCTTAAAAAGGAAAATCTACTATAAAGAAATCCATTATAAAAATTAAGAACACTCCTCCATATTATTCAAAACAAAAGTAAATAAAGGATAAAGGAGGGTGATGAAATCATAATCTTTTCAACTTTTAACAAGGTTTGGTGCAAAAGCATCTGCGACGAAAGCCTTGACATTCTCCTCCAGTAAAACCCTATGTTTGAAGTTTATAGTTAATTTAGATTAACCAAAAATAACGATCCTATTAATTAAGTATCAAGGAGTACCCAACAAGAAGAAATAAGACAAAGATGGTGGAGCTCAAAAGCATTGATCGAGTCATATAAAATAATTTAGTTTCGAAGAAGAATAAGGAGGAATACAAAGAGTTACAACTTGTTGAAATGAAAAGGAAGCATGATTGCCTTAAATAGGGGAATGAAGGTACTTTTATAGAGCATATTTGCTAGAAAAATAAATATTTTAAAATGGTTTTTCTTTTTTTTAATAACTATTAATAGTGAGTTAATTATATTTTAAAAACCTTTAAATTAAAAATTAATTTAAATAAATTTTCATTAAATTTTATTTTGAAATATTTCATAACTTTTGCTATGATTTATTTTATATTAATAAATTTCAAAAAATACTTAAAATTAGAATTAACTTTTTATTAAATAGTAAGGTGTTTTGTGATATGATAAAAGATCCTTTTTAGAAATTATATTTTATATGATTGTATGTCTTAGACAAGAAAATGACAAATTAAATTGAATCAAGGAGAGTGAAAATATATCATTCAGAATTTCGATCCATATATCATCTATGTCATCTAACTTACTCTTTATCCCGCACAGGAAGATTTGTTGGCCAATTTAGCCTGCCCATTCGTCTGTTGGTGTTAAACTAAAATGAACTTCGTTTAAATTTCTAGTTGGTGGCAGAATTCTACCACAATTGAGCTGACAAATTGAATTCCTTGGTATGAGATAATACTCCTTGAAAAACCAAACCTACAAATGGTATGCTTCCAGTAGAAACATTGTACTTTCTTTGTTGTGATTTTAGAAACGACCTTAAGTTCTATCCACTTCGTGAAGTAGTCCACCCCCACGAGCATGAACTTTAGTTGACCTGACACTTAGGGAGAAATGACCCAAAATCTCAACACCCCGCTAATAAAAGGGCCATGGAGATGTGATAGAGTGGAGAATTTTGGTTGGCGTATGGTGAAGATTTGAGTGCCTTTGACATTTGTCGCATTTTCTAACAAACTTCGTGCTATCCTTCATCAGGGTTGCCCAATAGTAAGTGAACCTCAATAGTTTGTGAGCGAGGGCTCACATGCTAATATGTCTTCCAAATACCCTTTCATGGACCTCTTTGAGAACCAGGTAGATCTCATCCTCGCCTAAGCATCTCCGTATGGGGGAAGTCATTCCCATCTTGTACAACTTTTCTCCTACTATGGTATCCTTCGCTTCAAACCTTCAAATCTCTTTTACTTCAAATTTGTTTGAAGGAAGTTCCTCATTTTTCAGGTAGCACGTTATAGGGGTCATTCAGTTTGGGGAGTCGGCGACACCTATGGCATTGATTTCATCCTTCTTTTTGTTGGGAAAGGCTAAGGTCTTCGGTATCATTGTCTTGTTGTGATCTGGCTTCTTGGCGCTCTCTAGGTACATAAACTATTTAAAATTATTTTAAATGTTTAGCTAAGTCTTTTACTCTCTAGTGGTATTTGACGAGTTGGGCCTCCTTCGTCTAATACTCGTTGGTGACTTCATTGGAAATAAATTGAGAGTTTCTTTATGCTCTGATATTTGAAGTGCCCATTTCTAAGGAGAGGTTCATTCTAGCGATGAGGTTTCATATTCAGCTTGGTTACTAGTGGCTTTGAACCTAAACCTCAAGGATTTTCAATAAGAATGTTTTATGAACCTTTCAGTACTACCTTGATGCCACTTCTCTTAGGGTTTGAGGTGCCATCTACTAACAACGTTTAGACGTGCGAATCCTTTTTTGCCCACTAGGGAGCTGAACTCTACTAAGAAATTCGTCAATACTTGAGATTTGATGTTCCCTCTTTGTATGATATTGATGTCATATTCTAATAGCTCTACTGACCAAGATGTCATTCTTCCTGCTAGATCGGACTTCTTTAAGATTTGATGGATTGTATAATTTGTCTTTAACATAAAGTGTTGCCCCTACAAGTATGGTATCAACTTCCTTTTTGTTATCACACATCAACTTTCTTGTTGTTATCACAACCATTAATGATAATCTCAATATCTTTTGATACCTTATCTCAACGCCTTTGAACACTTTGATAACAGAGTAGATTCATTACTTAGTCTTATAATTTTATTGGACCAATACAGAGCTCGTCACCTTGCCTATTATTGACAAATATTAATATATAGTGGCACACCCTCTTCTGAGTGTGAAAATATAGACAAGGTTGCCAAAATGATTTTTAGATTTACAAACGCCTCCTCACAATCATTTGTCCATTCAAACTTCTGATTCTTTTTCAAGGTGGTGAAGAAGTGAAAAGATTTGTGGCTTGCACAAGAAAGAAACCTAAATAGGATGACCAAGTACCTTGTTAGTTGCTAAGCTTCCTTCAATATGTGGGGCTTCTCATGTCAAAGATGGTATGGAATTTGTCAGGGCTTCCCTCTATCCCTTTTCTTATCAACAT
Organism: Lathyrus oleraceus; assembly: GCF_024323335.1. Taxonomy (NCBI): domain Eukaryota; kingdom Viridiplantae; phylum Streptophyta; class Magnoliopsida; order Fabales; family Fabaceae; genus Lathyrus; species Lathyrus oleraceus. The sequence goes on along the minus strand of NC_066582.1, from coordinate 248,957,187 downwards.
GAATCCCAATAACATTTCTACAAGAACCCCAAAAGAGCATTTCATAGGATTCAAATGCATGTTATACATCCTGACTGACTTTATGATTTCTTATAGGTCACTGTAGTGGTTTCCTTCCTCTAGGGTCTTTCTGATCGTGTTATCATTGTTTACTTCCAAGGTGCACCCTATTCGATCGAAGAACATATCATCCCCCAACATCTAATAAGGGGCACATGTGTTCTTTAGTAAAAAAAAAAGGCATAACATTGCAGTAGTAATTGTAATTATTTAACATTAATTATTTGCCTTAAATAGGGGAATGAAGGTTCTTTTCTACTTGTTTATATATATATATATATATATATATATATATATATATATATATATATATATATATATATATATATATATATATATATATATATATATATATATATATATATATATATATATATATATATATATATATATATATATATGTGTGTGTGTGTGTGTGTGTGTGTAATTTATCTTTTATTTTTTATAAATTTACTTATAATGTTTTTCTTTTAAAAAAAACATTGAATGAGAATTTATTTAAATAAATTTTTATTTGTAATATTTCATTACTTTTGCACTATTTACTTTATATTTATAAATTTTATAAAATACTTAAAATTAGAATTAGTTTTTTATTAACTAATTAGCCGTTATATGATATAAAAATAAAAGCTTTGCAGAAACTTTATTAAATACTACTATGCCCTTTAGACGAGAAAATCTCAGAATAAATATAATCAAGGAGAGAAAATATATCTCGTGCAACTCTTCAGACCACATATCCTTGGTGTCATCTGCCTTCATCTTTGTCTCGAAGAGGAATACTTTGTAGGTCGATTCTGCTTGCCCATTTGCATGCGAGTGTAAGACTAAAATGAACTTTGTTTGAACTTCTAATTTCTGTGATTTTAGAAATTCTACCACAGTTGAGTTGGAAAATTAAGTTCCTTTATCTAAGACAATACTTCTTGGCAAACCAAACCTATAAATATTACGCTTTCAAAAGAAATAATGTACTCTCTTAGATGCGATTTTAGAAACAACCCCAACTTTTATCCACTTCTTAAAGTAGTCAATCCCCACGAGCAAGAATATCAGCTGACTTGGCGCTAAGGAGAAGGCACTCAAAATGCTTGCGCCCCATTGATAAGAAGGCATGAAGTTGTGACAAAGTGGAGAATTTCAGCTGGTGCATGTTGAAGATTGAAGTTCCTCTAACATTTGTCCCATTTTTTAATAGACCCTAAGTTACCCTACACCATGTTTGGATAATAGTAATAGGCCTTCAGTAGATTGGGAGTGAGGGCTCACCCGCTAATATGACTCTCGCATACCCCTTCATTAACCTCTATGAGAACAAGGGCGATCTCATTGTCACATAATCATCTAAGATTTGGGAAAGCCTTTCCCATTTTGTAAATCTTTTCTCTTAACATGGTATACTTCGTTGCAAACCTTCTTATCTATTTTGCTTTGGCCTTGTTTGGAAGAAATTCCTTTGTTGTCAGGTAGGGCATTAAAGGGGCCATCTAGGTTGGGGCGTCGACGCCATATATTGCGTTGAAGTCCTCCTTCTACGTGCTGGGAATGGCTAGGTCTCTTGTATTAATGTCATGTTGTGGCATGGGTCCTTAGTGTTGGCGAGCCTTTATAAAAGATTTGCTCAGGCATTCTGCTCTATAGGTACATGGACTATCTAAAATATTTTGAAATGTTTAGCTAAGTCATGTAATCTCTATTGGCATTTGACGAGTTAGATCTCCTTTATCTAATAATCACTAACAACTTGATTGGAAATAAATTAAGAATTTCTCAATGCTCTGAGATTTGAAGCACCCACTTTTGTGGTGACGTTCGTTCTAGAGATGAAGGACTCATATTCAATTTGGTTATTACTATCTTTGAACTCAAAATTCAAGGATTTATCTATAAGAATGTCGCTTGGGCCTTTTAGTACTACCCCGATGACACTTCCTTTAAGGTATGTGGCACCGTCTATTTCCACCTTTCATACGTACGAAACCTCTTTGTCCATTAGAGAGCTGAAATTTACTAAGAAATTTGCAAGTACCTGAGATTTGATGATGCCTTTTGGTACAAAGTTGATGTCATATTCTGATAGCTCTGGCGTCGCTGCCCTTAAGGCTTGAGGTGTTATCTACTAATAACATTCAGACATGGGGAACCTCTTTGCCTACTAGGGAGCTGAACTCTACTAAGAAATCTATCAGTACCTAAGATTCGATGTTGCCTCTTGGTATAAGATTTATGTCTTATTTTAGTAGCTCTACCGACCAAGACACGATCCTTCTCTCCAAACCGAGCTTCTTTAAAATTCGACGGATTGGATAATCTGTCTTTACCACCATATGGTTCCCCTAAAAGTAAGGCCTTAACATCCTCTTTTGAACGTGTTAATATCCGCGGGGTTGTCAAAAAAGTTCTTATACATACATATCATTGGAAGTTAACTTTATGCTTTTTAAAAACAATTTTAAAAAACAAGATCTAACTTTTAATAGAATTTGGATTAAAAAATGATGATTTTATTAAAATTGATAGCATTTTTTTTTTCTGATGTAATAACATTTGATTATTTAAGCTTATCATTTACTTGGGGTGATGTTTATATTGTTAATCAACCCCTCCCGTTTATATATAACAAGAAGAAGAAGAAATAAAAATTATCTCACCTAATGAGACTCATTAAATATGGTAGTTTTATTTTTTATTAAAATAATTTTGACTATAAATATATGAGCATTAATTAAACTTCTAGTATAAGTAAAATGATACAAAAGTCACTTAAAAATATAAAAAAATTGTTGTGGTCCGTTTATTCTTTTCATTTACAGCTATTTTTTATATTTTAGATAAAAGTAAAATATTTGTTGTGGTCCGTTTAACATTTTTTGTGTTATTTAATATCCTCCTCTTTTATATTTTGGTGATTTTCACTTCTTTTTAAATATAATATATTATTTATGAGTTTAATTGAAATACACTGACAGTATAAAAGGATTTTACACCGTCAGTTAATAATAGACGTTGGATATTGACACAAGTTTGACTTTTATTTTAAAAATTTATAAGGTAATGCAAACGGGTGATGGTGATGAATTGATAGTGTAAAACTTTTTACACTGACAGTGTATAGTAATTAATCCCATTATTTATTTACAAAATACCACCAATTTAGACAATTATACTACATATTTGATATAATTTTTTTAATATCAACAAGAAGAAGGAAGACAAAGATGGTGGAAACTAAAGACAACGAACGAGCCATGTAAAAAATTTAACTTGCAGAAAAAAATGGTTGATAGTTGGACTCGTTGAAGTGAAATGAAAATGAAGCTATTGTGTCTTAAATATGAGGTTAAAAGGTTCTTTTATTTATTGATAATTAAGAGGGTAATAAAGGTTTTTTAACCATATTAATATATTTTATTGTTCTAAAAAATCTTTAGTCAAATAAAAAAAAGTATTTTAATAAAAATTATTTTGACTAGTGTTAAAACGTTGTTTTTTAATATTTTAAAGTGAAATTTTCTGATGTAAGAAACAATTTTTTTATCGGTGAATCAATGACGACCATGCATTATGCCAAATCAGATTGAAGATTTTAAATTATTAAACTCTTATTTTATCAATATATTTATATGTTGTTTATTTTAACTATGCTAAATAAATTTTATATTAGGTTTTTCAATCAATCTAAATATAATAACATTATTTATAACAATCTCGTGGGACAGCACAACTATTTGCTATTTTTTCTTAAAAAGGAAAATCTACTATAAAGAAATCCGTTATAAAAATTAAGAACACTCCTCCATATTATTCAAAACAAAAGTAAATAAAGGATAAAGGAGGGTGATGAAATCATAATCTTTTCAACTTTTAACAAGGTTTGGTGCAAAAGCATCTGCGACGAAAGCCTTGGCATTCTCCTCCAATAAAACCCTATGTTTGGCCTACAATACCACAATTGGTTTTACTATAACATACTCCTTTGAATTTTTGACTTCTCGATTTACAACTCCTTGCCTCTACCACCATACTTGGTCCCATCTCAGTTCATAATGAAGGAAGTAAATAATGAAGAAAAAAAAATGATTAAGGAAATCATGGATTATATTATATCATGTAACTGTGCCATTGTAGGTCGCTAGTTAATCAAGTTCGACCCAACACATTTCGAGACATCCGAGACGAAATTCAAAATTAAATATTTTTAATATAACAAAAGTATTTTATAAAATTAATATATTAGATATTTTAAAATGTAAAATCATTAAATTATTATAATTAATATCATTTAACATTTTATTTTTAATTAATAGTAAAATTAATTCATCTAAACACCAATTTAAAACATAATTGAAAACAATGTTAAAACTATTAAAAAAAATACTTAGGTAACAATTATCCTATAATGTTAAAGAACTCAAAAATTTATTATTTATACGTGTAATTTTTAAATTAATAAACCAAACAATTCACATTGTAAATGATTTAATAAAATATTTTAGATATGTGTTATTATTTAATTGACAATAAAATAATTTAAAAAGACATTTTTTAAGAAAATCAATGAATTAATATTATATAAATATAAAATAAAAATTTAAGACCTAAACGGTAGTCTTGGTGGCCTACCCCTAAAGCCCATTTTGTGATTTTTTTAAAATAATCATATTTTTTAAATTAAATCTTGAAATAACCATTTTTTCAAAAAAAATTACACAAATAACCATCTTTGCAACAGATGCGCCAGATCAACTGGCGCATCCATTTAACACTAAAAGGAGACGCTAGCTCCCTTGGCGCATGCTTCCAAGGCTTTGCAAGGAGGCGTCAGGGTGGCGCATGCATGTGTCTTGCGCTCATACTTATGGCGCATGCGTGTGCTTGTGATGCATGTGCTTGTGGCACCTAGCCCTTTGGCGCATGCATTTCATGCTTCATCTATAAATACCTCGCGCATCTCCCATATTTTTTCACATAACTTTTATCCTCTAACCACATTTTCTTTCATTCTACTTCAATTTCCTTCAATTTTTTGTTCTTTAACCATGTCTGAATACATTCACAAGAGAAATGCCGATTTAATTTTTTCAGCAGTCACACCTCTGATAAAGATTCGACTTTGGAATATAGATTCGTTCGAACGTTTTAATCAGACGTTGGACAGTTGGTTAGAAGGGGAAATTGCATATGGTGAAAGGATTAGAAGGATTCAATGGCTTGAGTCCACGTTCAACCAAAATGGAGAAGTGTGTGAATGGGTGGATATTAAGATTGACAGAGACGTTCGCAGGATGGTGCATAATGTCGCATCCGCGAAAAAACAACCGGCGAGACTCAAATAAAAACACAACACAGAGCCGCCACTGCGCGTTATTTATCCCAAAATAGGGAAAGGAAACGCTCAGAGAAACCTGGAAAGGAAATGGTCTTGCGACCAAAGAGAAAGGGTAAGGGAGTCGGTTACGCAAGGGGAAGGTATTAGCACCCCTCACGTCCGTCGTACTCGACGGGATCCACGTTCTAAGAAAAGAAAAGGTTGCTAAAACATCACACACACACACAGGGAACGCAGGTGGGGTTAAGAGAAGGGAGCTCGATAGGACATCGCGTCCTATGCCTACATATCTCGTCTGGAACGAGAATCAGAGCCACTGTAGTTCGGCTTACGCACGCCAAACAACACAAAACGCACAAACAGATGGCAAACATGGAGCCCGACAACCACTCGATGGAATTACGTCAGCATCCGAACCAAAACACAAAAACGGCAAACGTGGAGCCCGACAGCCAATTACTGGACTTACGTCGGCATCCGAGCCAAAACACACAATCAGATAACAAGTAAACACACGCAAAAAAGAAAAAGGTTGCCCGGAGTGGTCTCGCACGACCACCTGCCTACATACCTCGTCTGGAACAAGGATCAGGGCGATGTAGTTCCCCCTAAAGGGAAAGGAAGAACATGCAAACTAGTAGGGATTCGGGAACTCGAGCCTACAAGTCATCAAGCAAGCCAGAAGAGACGCTGAGACGTCAGGAGAAACGACACACACAGACTAACAGGGAGTCGGGAACTCGAGCCTGATAGCTGCCAAACAAAACACACGCAAAAAAGAAAAGGGTGCCCGGAGAGACCTCGCACGGTCTCCTGCCTACATACCTCGTCTGGCACGAGGATCAGGGCGATGTAGTTCCCCCTAAAGGGAAAGAAAATCTAGCCAGAAACCGAGGGAAGACACACTACCAGGGAGCTGGACTCGAGCCTAGTGTTGTCATGCATCATTACCCTACGTTGAGGTTTCTACCCTACTTGCACAAGCAAGCTAATCCTATCCAGGAAGAAAGCAAGCATACAAGCATACAATCATACAAGCATTTCAAACAAACATGTCAAACAAATATTCACAAAGCACACACTATAACCAATCAAGTGGGCTCAAACAATGGGTTTGACTGCCGAAGCAAGTCGTCTGTACATGGGTATTATTCGCTCTTAACCTTGCCATTACGAGGCTAAGGTGAAGCAGATGAAAAGGTGAAGTGAGGATGAGACCTCACAGCTCTTATCCCTGTCCAGGGAGAGCTTCAGACAAAGGAGCGTGGGTCCAGAATGGAGGGACCCTTCTACGCTCAAAGACTCTGACTCGATTGTGCAACAGCACGAGATCTTGGGTTTGTGTCCCAGTGCATCAACACACAGCCGTGCGAGCAGAGGGACGACTCACAGAATAGTGGGGGATAGATTGCATATCCCTTGGCTTCCACCAATTGCCTTGATTAAGGACTTTACCTGCTTAGGCACAATATTAAACAATCACAAACATCGCCTCTTAAGGAGGACTTCAGACAGTTTGCCCGGCCAAATAACAGACCGGGTCTCCAGACTACATGAAGAATAGAAGTCCTACCTCAAGTGGTTTAAAAACCAAGCAGCAGCAAGCAAGTTCTTAAAGAACTATGAGCAACTAAATGTACCTGAAAACAATCAAGTATCATCAGTACTCAGACAGACAAACATAAACAGCAAATGTTAATCAGTCAGACTATACAAACTAATGCACACAAAGGCAAGCTATGAGCTCAAGCCCAAGCTTCACAACCTACAAAACAAAGTTATGTTAGTGTACAAACATCAAACAACATCAACTTAATTGACTTGGTTCAATCTCCTTAAGCATTGTGCTTTTCATCCTGAAAAATCAAGCAAATGTGAGAAACAAGACCACTAGGCCAAGCCTAGGGTCCAAAAGTGGGAAAAAATTCTAAACAGCAAGGGATCCTCAACCAAACTCAAATTAATGCAAATAGAAAGCCAAGGCAATTGATCCCATACTCATACCACTCATCATATTCATTTCATGACCAAAACAAGTCAAGCTAGGTCAAACACAACATCAAAAGTCCAAACAGAACTATTGCATTCAATTCCATATCAAAACAATTCCAAAAATCCTCAAATAATTTACACCTAAACAGGACATATTCAAGGTATGGCATGTCAATTTCCAGCTCAATTGGACAAAAGGAACTATGTCAATGAAAATCAAGAAAAACAGACACAATTATATGAGCCAAAGCACAACATCAACACATGCATTCACTTCAAAAATTCATAAGTCAATGAAAACAATAAAGAAATGAATGGGACCAAAAGCATCATGTCCTATCATGTGTCTATAACCAGCATACCAAATTTCATGTTCATTCAATACCATATGAGCACTTCACAAAGATAATACCAACCTATGTCACACAAGCTTGCACATTTGACCAACAGAGATGAAAAATACCAATCAATTTGAAAAGGCCACATAAAAATCCAGCAAAATTCACATAGCTTCTCAACATATTCATGAACATCTATGCAAAATTTCATTCCATTCTAACAAGCCTAGGTCATGAAAATAAATCCAGAAAGTTGACCTAGCTAGGTGTGACACAAATTGTCACACCTAGATACAAAAATTCATAACTCAATCACCAGGTATCCAAAATTCACAAAATTTACATGTAAATCACCATTGGCATGTCTACAATCACCACAAAAATTTTCAAGAATTTCTTTTAAGGCATGAGAATTTCACAATAGAAATGGCCAAAGGCACACAATTATGACATAGGTCAAACTTCCCTAAGCAAAGTCAACAATTCCTCATGCACAATTTCTAAAAATATGTCCATAAAATTCTACAGGGAATTTGGAATCCATAGAAAAAATCCTCACATTTTTCTGATCATTAAAATATTTTTTATGAATTTTCTAATGTGTTGGTGATTTTTTAAAATAATTATTCAAAGTGTTATAATTAATTAATTGGATTAATGGCAATTTCGTAATTACAGCAACAGTGGCGCGGGAAACATCATCTTTGAAAATTCAAACGGTGAAACGGATCAACACTCTCTTTTTCCAGAAATTTCATCTTCTTCATCCAGAAATGCAAGAACACGATGATCAACAAATCATCACCAAAATACACAAACCGCATATGGTTGGAAAGGTCTTTCTCTCAGGAATCCAAATATGTCCATGGCTTAACCTAATTGTCTCTAAATCTCACGGATCGAAGGAGTTAGGGTTTGGCAACATAACTTTGAATCGAGATTACTCGAGCTACAGTTCGCTATTTTCAAAACCAATTGTATCACGATGCTCTACATCACACACTCTACCAAACGCATATAATCATTCATAAAATCATGATATTCGAATTTTTGAGCACCTGAAATGGCAGCGTTGGAATTGGAGCTTTCAAGGTGTTTTGACGCGAAACAGATGCAGCATAGGCTCCAATAAGGTGAATGCAATGCTCAGGTTCAGTTGATTTTGCTCCTAGTGCTCGAATTTCTCAATTCACCATTGATGCATCACGTGTGACAGTTGCGATTTGGAGCTCCTTTGATCTTGCCTTGCCAAAACAGTTGGAGTATGAGAGGAATGAAGATTGGATCAACAAGAATTTTCGAATTCCATGGAGAATTGGAAGAGTTTGAAGGATTTTTGTGCTTTGTGTTCTTGAAGAAATGTGATGAATTTGGAGGGAATTTGATTGTGATTTGTGAATTGTGATTTTCTGTTATGAATTAGTGATGATTAAGAATATATACTCATGATTAATCCATGCTTAATCACACTAATTAGCCAAAATGCAAATGATTAGCATAAGTGCCATTTTCCAAACTAGGGGCAAAAATGTACTTTCACATGCCAGCTAATGACAGCTCATTGCCACCTCACACACCTCCTAAACACCTGTCATGAGCTGTTGCCATTTGTTTCATGTTCATTGGATGTGTATTTTAGAATTTCCACATGTGATGGCACTTGGTTCATTTGTTCAAGTTCATTTTAAAAGCCAATTTTCAAACCATGAAGCCTTTGCATGTTATGAGTATTCCAACAAGTTTCAAATGCCATTTGTGAAGTGTTGCAAAAATCCCCATCCAAAAATTCCCATTATTTCTCCAGTTGGACCATTTTGCCCCTAGTTATTTTAACTGTACAGTTGAAATTTGACTTTTTGCATTGACCATTTTTGATGAAATCCAATTATTCACCATGAAAGTACATGTCAAATGGAGTTTGTGCATAAAAAGATCACTCAATTTGGACACTCCATGTGGAAGTTATGCCTTCCTGATTATGGGTCATTTTTGAAATTCACTGGACCATATTTTGCCAACCATACATGGGATTTTCAAGTTCTTGGACTTTTTGGAAAGGTTAGAACAAGATCTACAACTTTCATGTTGAACAAATTTTCATTTGAAGCTTCCTTGGACATTTAATTTTGTGGTCAAAAACTTTCCATTTTTGGAAACTTCTATCACAAGTCACTTTCTATTTTTGGCAGTTTTTGTCCTGACTTGATTTTCTTCATTCTTAAGCTTTGAAATGTCAAATAACACTTGTTCCAACATGAATGAAGTGTATCCAACTCATTTCCACCTCCAAATCCATTAAATCATGTACAGTTGACCACAGTTGACTTTTTCAGCTGATAGATGAATTTGGCAATGCACTGATCAATCTGAGCTCCAATCTTCAACTGAAATGGCTCAAGGATGAAATCCTAGCCTCAATTATCTCAATATAATCATATAATGATCCCCATATCCATCATAAACCCCATCTCCTGATCATGCCCTGATTGGCCCAATGCAACTGATTAGGGTTGACCAGTGGTCAAAACCCTAATCTCAAGGAATCTGCTTCAACACTTGCTGATGACAAACCATGATAATGATGATGTATCATTTCAAACAAGATGAAGACCAATATCCTTTGAGAACCATGAAACCCTAATTTGGACCTCCACATCCTCAGATGATTAATGACCAGTCCATGAAACCCCAGCTTGCACTTTGACTTCTTCATCTTCTGACCAAGACTTGGGAGAATGGCTTGCACAATGTAACCACATGATATGCAACATGCAATGCCTAATGACCTAAAATGCAATGTAATATGTTATGCTAGTCCCAAGAGAGGAGGGCAAATTTTGAGGTGTTACAGCTGCCCCTATTCAATCCACTGTGAACCTGTCGATACGAATAGCCTCGGCTTTCGGATGATCAGGATGAAGAGTGATTGAATACCAAGAACAGACGAACAATTTGCACTCTGATGGGAAAATAATTAACAACGCCTGTCAGCATCGGCGAAGAACACAATCTTGAAAGAAAATCCGTCTGGTACGGAGAAAGTCGGCCTGATCACCGAAATGAAACTGTCGACCTGGATACCAAAATAAATGGTAACGCAGGGATAACCATGGCCTGAACACCACTCATCCGCTCGGGATTATTATTCTCTCTTTTCTTTTGTCTGTTTTTCTTGGACCCCGAAAATTTTCTCTATTTTTCATTTTCTTGAACCCCAAGATTTTCTCTTGCGCAAATGATCCTCGGATCACCGCATTTGAACCCCGCTCTCCTGTTTGCCAAAATAATGAACCCCATTCTCCGATTTGAACCCCAGTCGCCTGACGATAACTCGCGATCGCCAATATGAACCCCGCTCTCCAGAAAATGCCGCAACATCTTCTTTTCTCCATTTGAACCCCAGAACATGCCTCAGCATTTCTTTTCTCCATTTGAACCCCAGAAAATACCTCAGTATCTCCTATCTCCTGTGATAATTCCGCTGGCAACGTCGGAACTAACACCAACCACCACTCTGAGGGCGACATATCAGAGGGTAAACCTTCACAAAGGAAGGTAACATGTGTATCTCTTCCTCAGAAGACACCTATAACGACCTCCATTGGCCTCAGCCAGAGTCCAAGGTGACACATGAACAGAAGATAATCCTGAGGACCTCATCCCGGATATAATCTTCAACTCCAATCTTCATTTGAACCCCAGAACATGCCTCAGCATTTCTTTTCTCCATTTGAACCCCAGAACATGCCTCAGCATTTCTTTTCTCCATTTGAACCCCAGAAAATACCTCAGCATTTCTTTTCTCCATTTGAACCCCAGAATCGCGCTGATCGCGTAACGTCCTTCGATTTCAATCCCATCTCCGTTCGACGGAAAAATTTCCTCCAGTATCGCACTACTGGGGAACACTGCTGATCCGACGTCATAATGCTGAACTCCTCAGAGTAACACTTTCAACCAGACACTGACCGATGACTGGGAAGAAACTCGACGTTTACTGGACATCGAACGATGATGTTTTACAGGACACCAAAGAAAACTCGACCAAACATTAAACAATGACTGGGAAGAAAACTCGATGTTTACAGGCATCGGACAATGATGTTTACAGGCATCAAACAATGATGTTGACAGGACATCAAACAATGATGTTTACAGGACATCAAACAATGATGTTGATAGGACATCGAACAATGATGTTTACAGGCATCAAACAATGATGTTGACAGGACATCGAACACTGATGTTGACAGGACATCGAACAATGATGTTGACAGGCATCAAACAATGATGTTTACAGGCATCAAACAATGATGTTTACAGGCATCAAACAATGATGTGGACAGGCATCAAACAATGATGTTTACAGGCATCAAACAATGATGTTGACAGGACATCAAACAATGATGTTTACAGGACATCAAACAATGATGTTGACAGGACATCGAACAATGATGTTGACAGGACATCAAACAATGATGTTTACAAGACATCAAACAATGATGTTGACAGGACATCGAACAATGATGTTGACAGGACATCAAACAATGATGTTGACAGGACATCGAACAATGATCGACCAGACATTAAACAATGACTGGGAAATAACTTGACGTTTACTGGACATCGAATGATGATGTTTACTGACACCAAAGAAAGCTCGACCAGACACTTACTGATGACTGGGAAAAAACTCGACGTTTACTGGACATCGAACGATGATGTTTTACAGGACATCAAAGAAAACTCGACCAGACACTTACTGATGACTGGGAAAAACTCGACGTTTACAGGCATCGGACAATGATGTTTACAGGCATCAAACAATGATGTTGACAGGACATCAAACAATGATGTTTACAGGACATCAAACAATGATGTTGACAGGACATCGAACAATGATGTTTACAGGCATCAAACAATGATGTTGACAGGACATCGAACACTGATGTTGACAGGACATCGAACAATGATGTTGACAGGCATCAAACAATGATGTTTACAGGCATCAAACAATGATGTTTACAGGCATCAAACAATGATGTGGACAGGCATCAAACAATGATGTTTACAGGCATCAAACAATGATGTTGACAGGACATCAAACAATGATGTTTACAGGACATCAAACAATGATGTTGACAGGACATCGAACAATGATGTTGACAGGACATCGAACAATGATCGACCAGACATTAAACAATGACTGGGAAATAACTTGACGTTTACTGGACATCGAATGATGATGTTTTACAGGACACCAAAGAAAACTCGACCAAACATTAAACAATGACTGGGAAAAAACTCGACGTTTACTGGACATCGAACGATGATGTTTTACAGGACATCAAAGAAAGCTCGACCAGACACTTACTGATGACTGGGAAATACTGTTGCTCACAATGCTGAACTCCTCGGAGTGTCGTCTTCACTATCCGGCAAAACCAAATCCCAAGCGGTAACCACGGCTTGAATCGCGCTAATCGCGTGACGTCCTTTGATGTTGTTGCCATCTCTGTCCGACGAAAACATTTCCTCCAATATCGCACTACTGGGGAACACTGCTGATCTGACGTCATGATGCTAAACTCCACAGAGTAACATCTTCGCTTTCTGGCACAACCACCTCTCAAACGGTAACCACGGCTTGAGACTAGCTCTATGCTTGCAACAATGCATGACTTTTTCTGCGTAATGCTCCATAATTATGGAAATGCTACGCGATTTATTTTTCTATGCAATATGCTATGCTTACGCTACATGATGAATGCATAAAAAGTATCCCTCTCAGGGACTCTTCTGAAGAGCTCGAGACACTCTGCTGAGGAACTCGACAATACTCCGATCTCCACCCTGCTGGGGGAATAAGTACAGCTGCTGGGAAAAAAGCAACCCTTGCTGGGGAAGAACCTCCTTTGCACCCAATCTGCTCGGGAAATTGCTGGGGATACGCACCACCACCATTCTGTGGGGATACACCAGTCTTTGACTTGCTGAGGATATCAAATCCGACTCTGCTTCGAGAAACCCTCACAGATACCTGACGACTTCTCTGGGGAAATGCTCACAGATACTCTGCTGGGAAACAGCCACCTCCAGGCCTGAGACTGGGGAAGACATCAATCTAACACCTGCTGGGGATACCCATCCTGACCCTGCTAGGGAAACGAATGCTACTCCGCTGGGGACAACCCATCCAATCCATAGGTAGAATCAACTCAGCTGGGGATGCAAAATCCGTCCGCTACGGGAACTTGTCCAATCCACTGGTAGGATGAACACTGCTGGAGATATATTTCATTGAAACCCGCTCCACTCGGGGAGTAGCAACCTTCTGGCCTGGCTGCTGAGGAAACACCGTTGTAAACCTGTCGGGGATAACCATCCTGACTCGGCTGGAGAAGTTACAGACCTTGGATCTGCTGGAAGGTTTGGTCCTCACCACTCTGCTTGGGGACTTAGCCGGGAAATGAGAAAAGTTGGTACAATACACCCGTCAACTCGTCGAACCATGGTATCCACCTCCCAAACTCGTATCAGCTTTCCACTTTTGAGAATTCCCAGACTCGTCTGGACCTTTTCTGCTCCATCATCTTGTATTCCAAATCGCGCCGCGATCGACGGGACGTACTCCTGGGAATTATATAGAAATTTCAATCTTCCGACTTTGAAGAGTCTTCTTGATTAGTTTCAAGGTCGTCGGACGTCTCGTCGTTTCTCCATCGTTTCTTCATCCATTCGTTCCTGAGCGAACTCCCTGCGGGGAATTTCTACAGACTTTCCAATCTTCCGATTTTGAAGAGTCTTCTTGATTAAAATCAAGGATCGTCGTACGTCTCAACGTTTTCATCATCCCTTCATACATTCGTCCTTGATCGGACTCCATGGGGATTTGTTTTTGACAACTTTCACATCACAACCTGCAAGTGAGTGAAAAATACCTAACAGTTCATACAAAACAGACCGTCAGATAAAATCGTGCCCCAGGCGTGTCAAGATTTCAACACTTGGGTCACTCATCCTTCCGAATAAGATTTCAAGCTTTCAATCTTATAAACATGCATTGAAAGGGACCTGTATGTCCTAAAATGCAAGATTCTTTATCAAAATAATCGGACGTTTTTGCAATCAAAGCGGTAATGAAAAACAAAAACAAAACTATTTGACTGAATATGCATTTTATTGATTGGAAAAGTGTGGCTCAAATGAGCAATACAAAAGGAAGCAATTCCTGAAAAGAGGTAATTGCGCAAAAGGAAAAATCTATCCTAATGGCAATGTGAAACCCGTGATCTCATCGAGTTCCAACTCGGTTACACCCCATATGTCCTCAGACTCTCCGTGCTTCTGCCTTCTGAACAAGACGATTCCGATTAATCCCTACCGGGTATTATCCATGATGCTTTAACCAAAGCGCAAACGATCATGCTAGACGCAGTTGTTCGTTTCAATCCCTCTTTTGCCTGGACCGCCCTTTCGGGTTTTCAGTCCACCGGGATACCCATTTTTGCCCAAGCCGCCCTTGTGGTTTTCGACTTGTCGGGTGTACATTTGTTTATTTTTATCCCTAATTTTTGCCCGAACCTTTCTTTCTGTTTTTTGGTTCGCCGGGATGCCCATTTTTTCCTGGACTATTTTATTCTTTTCGTCCAGCGGGTCTACTTTATACGAAGTATTTTTTAACTGCGTCCGCATTCCCAGGGGATGGAAAATCTTCGCCATCCATGGTCGTTAACAACAAGGCTCCACTAGAGAAAACCTTCTTGACCATGCTGGGGATTCATGACTGAGTGCCCGTTTGCCCCTTCGATCGTTTTGAGGAGAAAGGATCCTTTTCAGCACCATATCACCCACGTGATATACCCGAGGTCGTACCTTTCAGTCAAAAGCACACTTCATCCTTTGCTGGTATAATTGCCCATGACAGATGGCTGCTAGCCTCTTTTCCTCTATTAGGCTCAACTCTTCGTACCGGGTCCTTACCCATTCAGCCTCTCGCAACCTTTACATCCATCAGGACTCTCAAAGAGGGAATCTGAACCTCAAGAGGTAATACAGCCTCCATCCCATATACCAATGAGAAAGGAGTTGCCCCAGTAAATTTACGCACCGACGTTCGATACCCATGCAATGCAAACGGCAACATCTCATGCCAGTCTCTGTAGGTTACCACCATTTTCTGCGCAATCACACCGTCGGTGCATTCAAACGTCATCCGGGCAACAAAAACTCATTCACCTTAACCTCCCCATCAGACATCAGAATCCGTTCGGATTCAGGGTCAGGCCCCTCCTCCGGGATCGGTTACTCTCAATCTTTCGATTAGAGCACCTCGAGATGTCCTCATCAGGGAATTCAAACTTCATCGGTTGATAATCCTCCACGAGTTGCTGGCTCTTTCAGAAATCTACCTGATCAGATCCATCTCGAAATCCACAAAGTGGTATGAATCAGCATATACTGTCTCAGTCGGCGAGCAGCCTATGCCAAAGTACATCAAGTTTTCCCGAGCAGTGAATGTATTGTTTCACAGTCGGTAAACTTTTTGCTAAGGTAAATTGCATGCTCTTTTCGACAAGACCCGTCATGCTGACCCAATACACCTCGTAGACCCCTCGAAGGCTTGTCAAGTACCAGATTAACAGTCTCTTTCCATAGAGAGGCAACAGAATCGGAGGCTCCTGCAACTCAATCTTTTTATTTTTTCCCAATGCCCCTTGGCAATCATTATTTCACCTGATCGTTCGATTTCTTTTCAATGGCTTGAATATAGGTTCGCACGTGGCGGTTAGATGAGATGTGAACCATGACAGGTAGTTCAATCTATCTAAGAAACCACGAACCTCTCTTTCCATTCTCGGTTCAGGCATTTTTCGTTTTTTTTTTTTTTTATTATTATTATTATTTTTTTTTTTTTTTTTTTTAGCAGGATCAACCTCGACTCCTCTCTACAATGAACCCTATCGGCTTACCGGCCCCACACTCTGATAGTGCACTGATTCGAATTCAACCTCAGTTTGAATTATCTCAGCCAGATGCCCCTCTTCTATTTGGGACTTTGCTATCATGTCATAGCATTCGATTTCATGATGAATCGTATCATGAAACAAAGTCACCATGGCTCTCTGATAAGTAGCACTGGCGGTCTGCTTCTTTAGAGGACAATCTTCTCTCCATGGTAGCTTGTGCTCAACAGCATCGGTATCCGTCCCTGGCGTACCCTGACATGACCAGGCAAAGGTATTCACATGTTCCTTTGACAAGGCTACCATTCTGCTCTCGATTCGCCTCTGAAGCGGCCTCATTTTCCGATTTCCTTCCTGACCTCGACGGTGCTTGGAATAACAACCTCAATCCGCTCCTCAAGCGGCTGAATCACCTTCTCCTCTGGTTTTAACATCCTGGTTAATTTCAGCAGATCACAGTCTTCTCCGCCTTCTTCTTCAGCCTGATTGCTCGGATTGTCGAAGTCATATGAGGGGTAACCAAATTGTTATCAACGAGATCCGGAGAATTATTTTTGAATTCGGAATGAGACAAATCAAAAAGAAAAATGAAAATAAACATTGCCATTTTTCTTTGTTTTTAAACTGCAAAAATAAATGAAAAACAGGGAACACCGCTTTTTTGACTGAAAAACATCCATTTATTAATGATGCAGAAATGTTGCAAATGTAAACATGAGGTGGCCCTTACAATGAACCATTACGTGTCGGGTAACACGTATGGCTTTCATGCAGATAAAGACTGAAAACAAGAAATATTACTCTTCCGGATGAGTGTCAGTGCTGATCTTTTAAGCCTTCCAGCTTCCTGGTACACACGATTTTATCCATTGATCAATCTCCCAGTCACTATCAGTTTCTTCACTTGCCGCACCGGCGTGAACTGGATCTCGCATTCCAGCACTGATAAACGTGAACGATGGACGACGTCCTCTGTTCCGCTCAGACGAATAATCTTGACCTGGATGATAACCAATCCCAAACATATCCGACTTTACCACAATGCCTATGATTTTTCCCCAGCCTGGGATCCCTCCATTTCTCAACATTTCCAGTGCCTGTTTGTAAGAAGACACGGACGGTTTTTTTCCTTTTCCAACACCGATGGCATTTTTCACCTTGATGGCTCCAGCTACCAGACTGGGTGTTTCAAATTTTCCACCGTCCATTTCCACCCCCTTCATCTTCTGGGTCATATCCCCCATCAGTACACCCCTCTCTGCGGCGACGACCGCACAACAAGTATCAATACTGGGGAAAGCTCCATTTTTCATCAGAGGTCTCTGAACCACAGACATCATAGCTTTCAGCTGATCCCCATTTGTTTCATCTATTTTCCCCTTGTCTTTGGACATCACATTCACCCCCATAGGGCCATGCATCGGCACAGGGTTAGCATTAACATCCGACATCAGCGCAAAATTGATGGCTTTAGAATCCACCAAATCTTGGACCACATGCTTAAAAGCTTTGCAATCCTCAATGTGATGTCCGGGTGCCCCAGCATGGAACTCGCACCTGACATTCTCATCGTAACCGGCAGGCCTCTGATCAGGTTTCAACAGAGTCAACATCCTTGGCCGCACCAATCCAAGATCCATCAACTTTTTGAACAGAGAAACGTAAGTCCCGGGCGGCTTATTGAAATGACGATCTGTCGTCCTCCTTCTCACTTGGCCCACTGCTCTTTGTGCTCTCTGTTGAAGTGGTGGTTGCCGCTGTTGTGCAGATTGATTACTAGTAGGGATTGTTACTGTGTCAACATATGGGTGATAACGATCCTTACCGCGTTCTCTTTGGGCCTGCACACCACCTGATTCAACTTCCTTCTTGGGCTGACCACTGTCAAGGGATTTCTTCACTACGAATGACGGAGCTTTCCCCTGAACTTTCTCCTTGATCATCCAACCCTCAATCCTTTCCAATCTCTCGGCCATGGCTTTCTGCCCCAAAGCAAGCCCTTGCACGACACTGAACAAATCCCTCACCATCTCTTTCAGTTCGAGGATGTCGGCGTTGGGAGGATCCATCAGTTTGGATTTGTTGCCCCCAGCAGGATATCTGAGCAAACGAGCTATGCGCACCGGTTGACACCTACAAAACAGCAAATGGGTTAATATGCATGAATGCAACGTCTATCCATATGAGGAAGATTCTGTCTTTTGATTCTGGTTTCATCGAGACAAATAATATTTCGACATCCACATTCTGAAATTCAAGATGTCTCTCAACCAGATTCTCGATCAATAATACTCCCCATATGGCTAGACATAGGTTCGATGCAATTAATGCAATGTTAATGATGCTGATGAATGAATGCAATGCGCTGCCATCCTCCAAGTCCTCTGATCATCTGTTGCTCTGAATCACAGCCCTGATTTCTGAACCGATCACAACCATCTGAGGGAACATGTAACCACAAATCCACCTTAAGGGTTCCGAAATAAACGGAACTGAAAGATACATCACCATCATCACCAAACCACAATCTCTGAGCAGACACCCATCTGAATCGGCCCGGGGAATCCTGAAATAAACGGATCCCCACTGATAACATCGGCCCGGGGAATCCTGAAATAAACAGATCCCCACTGATAAATCACGGACAGCACTCCGGCGTCACGGCGAATAAATGACCATAAATCCGACTTATAAATAGGACTCTGATCCACGGAACAAAAAGTCACCATCTGAGTCACCAACAGAACATGCATCTGAAAGAATCACCCTCCCCTTACAGGTAAATTCTAATCAGGTCATCCTAAGGCGGATAATAGTCTCGACAATCGGGCAGAGATACTCAATGGGTTTGCCCTTTCGGGTGTGCCATTGTAGCTCCCTTAAGATCGTCTAAACCAAAGATCCGGGAAATGATCGGTCACCAGAGTCAACAGCTCAAATGAAGTAACTCAGCCAAAGTGGAGTACCCCACAGAGGAAAGCACTATCAAATGAACCTCGTCCGGCTTGTGGTACATCATGCTGCCAGGCACATATTGACCTAACATGAAGGAGGCAACATGAGACCACACTAATCCTAGGTATATACTCGGGCCTGGGTTTTAGCCCCACTCAGAACACCCACCCCAACACAGAGGAACCACCTGCACAGAGGACGGCAACATGATAGTATGATGCATGCAAATATTTATGCAAATATATACACTGGTTAGAATAATAAATGCAATAAATACAACATCACAAGCAACCTAACCTATCCTAGAACGCTAGGAAGGACTCGCTTAGGGACGATGGACCAGCACAGGTCTACATCAGTGTAAGTCCCTAGTGGAGTCGCCAGCTGTCGCATCCGCGAAAAAACAACCGGCGAGACTCAAATAAAAACACAACACAGAGCCGCCACTGCGCGTTATTTATCCCAAAATAGGGAAAGGAAACGCTCAGAGAAACCTGGAAAGGAAATGGTCTTGCGACCAAAGAGAAAGGGTAAGGGAGTCGGTTACGCAAGGGGAAGGTATTAGCACCCCTCACGTCCGTCGTACTCGACGGGATCCACGTTCTAAGAAAAGAAAAGGTTGCTAAAACATCACACACACACACAGGGAACGCAGGTGGGGTTAAGAGAAGGGAGCTCGATAGGACATCGCGTCCTATGCCTACATATCTCGTCTGGAACGAGAATCAGAGCCACTGTAGTTCGGCTTACGCACGCCAAACAACACAAAACGCACAAACAGATGGCAAACATGGAGCCCGACAACCACTCGATGGAATTACGTCAGCATCCGAACCAAAACACAAAAACGGCAAACGTGGAGCCCGACAGCCAATTACTGGACTTACGTCGGCATCCGAGCCAAAACACACAATCAGATAACAAGTAAACACACGCAAAAAAGAAAAAGGTTGCCCGGAGTGGTCTCGCACGACCACCTGCCTACATACCTCGTCTGGAACAAGGATCAGGGCGATGTAGTTCCCCCTAAAGGGAAAGGAAGAACGTGCAAACTAGTAGGGAGTCGGGAACTCGAGCCTACAAGTCATCAAGCAAGCCAGAAGAGACGCTGAGACGTCAGGAGAAACGACACACACAGACTAACAGGGAGTCGGGAACTCGAGCCTGATAGCTGCCAAACAAAACACACGCAAAAAAGAAAAGGGTGCCCGGAGAGACCTCGCACGGTCTCCTGCCTACATAACTCGTCTGGCACGAGGATCAGGGCGATGTAGTTCCCCCTAAAGGGAAAGAAAATCTAGCCAGAAACCGAGGGAAGACACACTACCAGGGAGCTGGACTCGAGCCTAGTGTTGTCATGCATCATTACCCTACGTTGAGGTTTCTACCCTACTTGCACAAGCAAGCTAATCCTATCCAGGAAGAAAGCAAGCATACAAGCATACAATCATACAAGCATTTCAAACAAACATGTCAAACAAATATTCACAAAGCACACACTATAACCAATCAAGTGGGCTCAAACAATGGGTTTGACTGTCGAAGCAAGTCGTCTGTACATGGGTATTATTCGCTCTTAACCTTGCCATTACGAGGCTAAGGTGAAGCAGATGAAAAGGTGAAGTGAGGATGAGACCTCACAGCTCTTATCCCTGTCCAGGGAGAGCTTCAGACAAAGGAGCGTGGGTCCAGAATGGAGGGACCCTTCTACGCTCAAAGACTCTGACTCGATTGTGCAACAGCACGAGATCTTGGGTTTGTGTCCCAGTGCATCAACACACAGCCGTGCGAGCAGAGGGACGACTCACAGAATAGTGGGGGATAGATTGCATATCCCTTGGCTTCCACCAATTGCCTTGATTAAGGACTTTACCTGCTTAGGCACAATATTAAACAATCACAAACATCGCCTCTTAAGGAGGACTTCAGACAGTTTGCCCGGCCAAATAACAGACCGGGTCTCCAGACTACATGAAGAATAGAAGTCCTACCTCAAGTGGTTTAAAAACCAAGCAGCAGCAAGCAAGTTCTTAAAGAACTATGAGCAACTAAATGTACCTGAAAACAATCAAGTATCATCAGTACTCAGACAGACAAACATAAACAGCAAATGTTAATCAGTCAGACTATACAAACTAATGCACACAAAGGCAAGCTATGAGCTCAAGCCCAAGCTTCACAACCTACAAAACAAAGTTATGTTAGTGTACAAACATCAAACAACATCAACTTAATTGACTTGGTTCAATCTCCTTAAGCATTGTGCTTTTCATCCTGAAAAATCAAGCAAATGTGAGAAACAAGACCACTAGGCCAAGCCTAGGGTCCAAAAGTGGGAAAAAATTCTAAACAGCAAGGGATCCTCAACCAAACTCAAATTAATGCAAATAGAAAGCCAAGGCAATTGATCCCATACTCATACCACTCATCATATTCATTTCATGACCAAAACAAGTCAAGCTAGGTCAAACACAACATCAAAAGTCCAAACAGAACTATTGCATTCAATTCCATATCAAAACAATTCCAAAAATCCTCAAATAATTTACACCTAAACAGGACATATTCAAGGTATGGCATGTCAATTTCCAGCTCAATTGGACAAAAGGAACTATGTCAATGAAAATCAAGAAAAACAGACACAATTATATGAGCCAAAGCACAACATCAACACATGCATTCACTTCAAAAATTCATAAGTCAATGAAAACAATAAAGAAATGAATGGGACCAAAAGCATCATGTCCTATCATGTGTCTATAACCAGCATACCAAATTTCATGTTCATTCAATACCATATGAGCACTTCACAAAGATAATACCAACCTATGTCACACAAGCTTGCACATTTGACCAACAGAGATGAAAAATACCAATCAATTTGAAAAGGCCACATAAAAATCCAGCAAAATTCACATAGCTTCTCAACATATTCATGAACATCCATGCAAAATTTCATTCCATTCTAACAAGCCTAGGTCATGAAAATAAATCCAGAAAGTTGACCTAGCTAGGTGTGACACAAATTGTCACACCTAGATACAAAAATTCATAACTCAATCACCAGGTATCCAAAATTCACAAAATTTACATGTAAATCACCATTGGCATGTCTACAATCACCACAAAAATTTTCAAGAATTTCTTTTAAGGCATGAGAATTTCACAATAGAAATGGCCAAAGGCACACAATTATGACATAGGTCAAACTTCCCTAAGCAAAGTCAACAATTCCTCATGCACAATTTCTAAAAATATGTCCATAAAATTCTACAGGGAATTTGGAATCCATAGAAAAAATCCTCACATTTTTCTGATCATTAAAATATTTTTTATGAATTTTCTAATGTGTTGGTGATTTTTTAAAATAATTATTCAAAGTGTTATAATTAATTAATTGGATTAATGGCAATTTCGTAATTACAGCAACAGTGGCGCGGGAAACATCATCTTTGAAAATTCAAACGGTGAAACGGATCAACACTCTCTTTTTCCAGAAATTTCATCTTCTTCATCCAGAAATGCAAGAACACGATGATCAACAAATCATCACCAAAATACACAAACCGCATATGGTTGGAAAGGTCTTTCTCTCAGGAATCCAAATATGTCCATGGCTTAACCTAATTGTCTCTAAATCTCACGGATCGAAGGAGTTAGGGTTTGGCAACATAACTTTGAATCGAGATTACTCGAGCTACAGTTTGCTATTTTCAAAACCAATTGTATCACGATGCTCTACATCACACACTCTACCAAACGCATATAATCATTCATAAAATCATGATATTCGAATTTTTGAGCACCTGAAATGGCAGCGTTGGAATTGGAGCTTTCAAGGTGTTTTGACGCGAAACAGATGCAGCATAGGCTCCAATAAGGTGAATGCAATGCTCAGGTTCAGTTGATTTTGCTCCTAGTGCTCGAATTTCTCAATTCACCATTGATGCATCACGTGTGACAGTTGCGATTTGGAGCTCCTTTGATCTTGCCTTGCCAAAACAGTTGGAGTATGAGAGGAATGAAGATTGGATCAACAAGAATTTTCGAATTCCATGGAGAATTGGAAGAGTTTGAAGGATTTTTGTGCTTTGTGTTCTTGAAGAAATGTGATGAATTTGGAGGGAATTTGATTGTGATTTGTGAATTGTGATTTTCTGTTATGAATTAGTGATGATTAAGAATATATACTCATGATTAATCCATGCTTAATCACACTAATTAGCCAAAATGCAAATGATTAGCATAAGTGTCATTTTCCAAACTAGGGGCAAAAATGTACTTTCACATGCCAGCTAATGACAGCTCATTGCCACCTCACACACCTCCTAAACACCTGTCATGAGCTGTTGCCATTTGTTTCATGTTCATTGGATGTGTATTTTAGAATTTCCACATGTGATGGCACTTGGTTCATTTGTTCAAGTTCATTTTAAAAGCCAATTTTCAAACCATGAAGCCTTTGCATGTTATGAGTATTCCAACAAGTTTCAAATGCCATTTGTGAAGTGTTGCAAAAATCCCCATCCAAAAATTCCCATTATTTCTCCAGTTGGACCATTTTGCCCCTGGTTATTTTAACTGTACAGTTGAAATTTGACTTTTTGCATTGACCATTTTTGATGAAATCCAATTATGCACCATGAAAGTACATGTCAAATGGAGTTTGTGCATAAAAAGATCACTCAATTTGGACACTCCATGTGGAAGTTATGCCCTCCTGATTATGGGTCATTTTTGAAATTCACTGGACCATATTTTGCCAACCATACATGGGATTTTCAAGTTCTTGGACTTTTTGGAAAGGTTAGAACAAGAT
Organism: Lathyrus oleraceus; assembly: GCF_024323335.1. NCBI lineage: Eukaryota > Viridiplantae > Streptophyta > Magnoliopsida > Fabales > Fabaceae > Lathyrus > Lathyrus oleraceus. Next base: position 248,932,725 of record NC_066582.1, on the reverse strand, counting down.
CTACAACTTTCATGTTGAACAAATTTTCATTTGAAGCTTCCTTGGACATTTAATTTTGTGGTCAAAAACTTTCCATTTTTGGAAACTTCTATCACAAGTCACTTTCTATTTTTGGCAGTTTTTGTCCTGACTTGATTTTCTTCATTCTTAAGCTTTGAAATGTCAAATAACACTTGTTCCAACATGAATGAAGTGTATCCAACTCATTTCCACCTCCAAATCCATTAAATCATGTACAGTTGACCACAGTTGACTTTTTCAGCTGATAGATGAATTTGGCAATGCACTGATCAATCTAAGCTCCAATCTTCAACTGAAATGGCTCAAGGATGAAATCCTAGCCTCAATTATCTCAATATAATCATATAATGATCCCCATATCCATCATAAACCCCATCTCCTGATCATGCCCTGATTGGCCCAATGCAACTGATTAGGGTTGACCAGTGGTCAAAACCCTAATCTCAAGGAATCTGCTTCAACACTTGCTGATGACAAACCATGATAATGATGATGTATCATTTCAAACAAGATGAAGACCAATATCCTTTGAGAACCATGAAACCCTAATTTGGACCTCCACATCCTCAGATGATTAATGACCAGTCCATGAAACCCCAGCTTGCACTTTGACTTCTTCATCTTCTGACCAAGACTTGGGAGAATGGCTTGCACAATGTAACCACATGATATGCAACATGCAATGCCTAATGACCTAAAATGCAATGTAATATGTTATGCTAGTCCCAAGAGAGGAGGGCAAATTTTGAGGTGTTACAGCTGCCCCTATTCAATCCACTGTGAACCTGTCGATACGAATAGCCTCGGCTTTCGGATGATCAGGATGAAGAGTGATTGAATACCAAGAACAGACATCCAATAGAATTATTGGGTGCCCTTTTGTGTGACGATCAAGCTGCGGGAGAGACATCCAATCAAGCTAGGGGGCAAGGTATTAATTTAAGATATCTCAAACAATATTATGTGAGTATAACATTGACTGAAGAATCTATCTAGTACGAAAAAATAATTAAAGCTCGGTGTTATATTATGATTTTATTTGATAATTTTTTATTTCCCGAAAGTACTAGTAATACGGTAAATATTATGTATTTACCGTTGTTACGCAACATAAATAAGGTAAGCACATATAGTTGGGGTTCAGCTGTTTTGCCCTATCTATATAGTGTGATGTATAAAAATGCCAAAAAAAACACTTGTACTTTTTATTCATGCGCGTATTTGCTACAAGCATGGGGTTGGTCGAGAATGTTGTCACTCGCCCTGGTAAACGAGAAGCCATTCATATTCCCGTTTGCAACAAAGTAAGTTTAAAACTTTAACATATAATTAATTAGACTTTATATTATAATTAACTATATCTAATATTTTTCAATTGTTTTTGATCTAAGTGGTCAGTTAGAGGGATGAACTACAATAGGTGTCTGAAACACGCTATAATAGTCTATCGCAATCTATTGGATCACATTGGACCAGACGATGTAATGCTCCTACGCAACTCTATTTTAATTTAAAAATACTTATCAAATTATTTATCATCTAATCATGTCGTATTGTTGTACAGTTTATTTGGAGGCCATATATGGGTCTTGATCATCAGGTTAACCATGGTGATACTACAATTTGGACAACAAAGACACCAATTATCTGATTCACTACTATGGAGATGCACCGTAGTGACCGGGTAAAACTACAGTTCGGCATGCAACAACAAATTCCAGAACCTTCGACGTGTTTGAGAGATTGACATAAAAAAAGAGTCAATGTCCAATGAGATTATTCCGACTGGAGAGACTTCGCAAAAGAGATGTGTCGTCATTGGACTCGTTGAAGTGAAATGAAAATGAAGCTATTGTGTCTTAAATATGAGGTTAAAAGGTTCTTTTATTTATTGATAATTAAGAGGGTAATAAAGGTTTTTTAACCATATTTAATATATTTTATTGTTCTAAAAAATATTTAGTCAAATAAAAAAAAGTATTTTAATAAAAATTATTTTGACTAGTGTTAAAACGTTGTTTTTTAATATTTTAAAATGAAATTCTTCTGACTTAGGAAACAATTTTTTTTATCATTTATGCATTATTCATGGTGTAAAAAAAAGTTAAGAGAAAATCCAAATAAATAAAAAATTTGCGGAAGAAAATGGAGTAAATTTGTTTATAATGATACATCATGAAGTAAGCATTTAAAAAATATATATATAATTTATCTTGATCTTATCATAAGATAACTATTGGAATTTTCTTCATTATTTCTTGTAGTCATGAATCACAAAGGTTTTTCATATCAATGTTTGATTGTTTATTTTTTAAATGTTAATTTTGCACTAATACAAATAATATATTATATGACAACTTTCACATTGACCAACAAATACTTAGGTGTATGTCTTAGAAGCGTCATGATCAATGTTTTTAAAAATATATACAACATATTACCTTGGATTTTTCCAAAACCGATGAAATACATCTACCACGGAGCTCACTTTGAATTCTAATTACTACACTCTCTATTTTTTTATTTATTTTTCAATTGACTTAGGGACCAAACATTACATTTTCTCAGTTGACATCTTTCCCCTTTTACTTTTATTTATTTATTTTGAATTACAAAATTAATATTTCCAATGCTCTGATTTTTCTATTAACCTTATTTATTTTCGATTACTAGACTCTAACTTTTCATTTACCTATCAACATTCCCCGTTTCATCGTCATTCTCTTAAAAAAAATCTAGGCGATTTTCATCTTCATCCAAACTCATATTACATCATCTCTTCCAATACGACTCTTCCAACACTAACTCGAACATCAAATCTTCCAACCTAACTCGAACGAAGATTTTTCATCACGTTTTCGGTACGTAACTTACTTTATCTAGTATTAGTTTGAGAAAATGGTGTCACTTACTATTGAGATGTTGATATAAATGTTGTCTTCTTGAATATTAATAGTTTGAGAAAATGGTGTCACTGACCACTAAAATATTGATAAAAATGTTGTTTTTCTTTAACATTATTAGTTTGAGATAATGGTGTTACGTACTGACCACTTAAATATTGTTTTTCTTGAAATGTTATTTTTTGAATAGTGTTAGTTTGAGAATATGTTAAATGTATGTTCTTAGTAAGTGTATCACGAGTAATATAGTCATATGTTAACAACGATTTGTTGATTTGAGTAGTATAATTCTGTATACGTGCGTTTTCGACGCCATGAGATTTGGTGTGCAGAATGGTTCTTTCGACAAATGACGACATGAGATAAACGGTTTTGGTTGATAAGTGTTGTTCGATATTTCGACAAAATTGTAGAGTTTCGACAATTCGACAAGGTCTGGAAAAGAGATGTCATTCGACGTAAAGTGTAAATATTCAAATTCAGAAGAATTGTGACGTTGGGCAGAAGACGCGTGGAAACATCTGGCGAAAAGAAGAAAACCGTTTGTCACAGTTTTAGGATTTGGTAGTTAGTAACGGTTATGTTATTTGTATATAAATAGGGTAGTTGTTATCTGAAAAAGGTGTGGAAAATTACTTGTACAAAATTCCTGAAAACACTCAAAGTACCCGTGTGAGAGAAAAGAGTCATATTTGGAACATGTATGTGTAAACAAACACCAATTCCTTCAAAGTTTATTTTATAAAGTTTAAAGTTCTTTACAAATTCATTTTACGTTTTCCAGTCAATTATCTTTCTGCAATTTCTTTTCGACAATTTACATTTCGTCAGTTACTTTCTGCCATTTATCTTATCTTGTCAAATTTTACATCTGTTTAAACATCTTTCATCAACATCTTTCGACATAAAATATTCAGAGAATCAAAAATGAAAGATACAAATGTCGTTCTAGAGATTTACGAAGTCATTTAGATTTTGCACATGTCCTAGGATTTATGTGGTTGATCCTGCAAGTAACCCAATTCTACAAGTTTTGGTAAACCAGAGGTTGTTCGCCAAAATTCACAGCGAACAAATTGGCACGCCCAGTGGGACAGTGCAGAAATCTAGAAACTTATATAATCGTTAGCCAAAGTTTGTTCTTCGTTGTATGAGACTGAGAAGCGGTAAATTAGCCGTATCCGACGTAGAAATACCAAAAAGAACAAGAGTAAGGAAAATGGCGAATCAGCCAAATAATCCAAATAATTCTAATCCAAATGAAGCCTTCCCAGTATCCAACCCCGTCCCTTCGACAGGAGGCAATGTAGGATCAGTCCCTGTGTCAGAGGCTGTACCTTCGTCAACAGGGTCAATGCCAGCGGTTTCAATATCGCAGAATGCGCCTAGTTCATCCTTCAGGGCACAACAAATGCCCGTTGGGACACCCCCTCCTATGGGAAACACTCCTAGGCCTTTTGTGACAAATTTCACCATGCCTCTGCCTGGTAGGGAACAACCATTTGGAATGTCAACTTCAGTAATGGCAAATCTACACAATTCCCCGGTAGTATATTCTGATTCTATGGCCAATATGTCTTCGCCCTTACAAGGATCAGGATATGGCAGAAACATGAGTAGACTAAATCAACAACCACTTTACGTGCCGCCGATAACAAATAATTCGGCACAGGTAATTAGACAACAAATGGACGAGAGTAATCATGATATGGTCCAAATGTTGACACAACAAATGGGAGCGGTGTTTAACCCTCTAATACAAAACACCGCCCAAACAAACCAATTATTGGCAGCGCAAATGACGCGCATTGCTGATTTCTTTGGAGTCCCTCAAACTCGACACAGAGAACAAGTGGTTCAGAACCCATTGGTAGCAGTCCAGGAAGAGCCTACGATAAACCAAATGCCTTTAGACAATCCTCAGACAAACGTCAGAAACCAGGAGGATGTAGTCGAACAGCCCCGTGTCGAAGTCCCTATTTCACAAGAACCTAGAAGGATAGTAATCCAGAGAGGCCAGGACGCGGATGCTGTGTTGTAACAGCGGGTCCGGTATAATAACCCTCTTGTCGAAAATAATTTAGCGGCCATGGTCGAAACGATAATGGCACAGGATGGGATGAACATGGGATTACAAAGGCCTAGTTATGCTTCCCCACTGTCAGAATATATTCTGCAAGAAGAACTGCCACCAAGGTGGAAAGTCCCTAAGTTCACAAAGTTCTCAGGGGATACTAGCGAGTCCACCATAGAACACGTAGCACGTCATCTGATCGAAGCAGGGGAAATAGCCCGTAATGAGAATTTGAAAATAAAATATTTCCCTAGTTCCTTAACAAAAAACGCATTCACTTGGTTTACATCTTTGCCTGCAAACTCAGTGTATACGTGGACCCAATTAGAAAGACTGTTCCATGAACAATTCTACATGGGTCAAACAAAGATAAGTCTGAAAGAATTAGCCAGTGTCAAGAGAAAACACTCAGAACCAATAGATGATTATTTAAATAGGTTCAGATTGTTGAAGGCTAGATGTTTCACCCCGGTGCCAGAACATGAGTTGGTCGAAATGGCCGCAGGGGGACTAGATTATTCTATACGGAAGAAACTAGATACCCAGTATCTGAGGGATATGGCACAATTAGCAGATAGAGTGAGACAGGTCGAAAGGTTAAGGGACGAAAAATTCAGAGCAAATAAGAATAAAAAAGAAAGGGTGGCCTACGTAGGGGTTCGCCAAGATGATGAGTACGACGAAAACGAACCAAGTAACTTCGACGAACAAGAGATTGACCTAGCAGAATTAAAGCAAGGCCCACCTTATTCGTGCAAAGTGCTAACTCCGTCGAACAGAAACCCAGTCGAAACCAACGATAAGTTTCCCAAAAGAACTTATACGTTCGACGTCACCAAATGCGACGAAATTTTTGATCTGTTGGTCAAAGATGGTCAATTAATAAAACCTCCAGGCGCTAAAGAACCGCCTATGGAACAACAGAAAAAGAGAGGTTTTTGTAAATACCATAATTTTCTAGGCCATAAAACGTCTCGTTGTTTCCTTTTCAGGGATCTCGTTCAAAATGCTATCCGTGACGGAAGGCTAAAGTTTGGTGGCAAACCGAAACAACAGATGAGGATCGATTCAAATCCCATGCAGCCAGTCGAAGCCCACTACGCTGAGCCATCCATCGTGAACATGGTGGAGATCGAAGTTGCTCCTGATGGCAATTTGGAAATGGTGGAGGCCCCTGGAAGTTTCGACACAAACATCAACATGGTTGAGATTGCTGATGATCTCACAAGCCAGAACGGAGTTGAAGTTACTGAAGGCTTCGACAACCAGAAAAGGATGGAGACTACTGAAGGTTTCGACAAAAGGGACGGTGACGATACTGTCGAAGATGTGAAGTTTCGACAAGAGGAAAATTGGGACCGCTTGGGACAGCCAAGTGGGAAGTATGATTATCTTGTGAAGTACAATGCGCCAGAAAGCTCTCAGATCGACATCAACACAATCCAACCAAGCGGTTGGGGAGATGTTTCTTCAGACAACAATGAAGGAACAGTTGAGGCAACTAAGCATTCCCCAAATACGAAAAAGAAGGTTACTGAAGACCTCATTATTAAAAACAAGGCTACTGAAGGCCTTGATCTTGATCAAACCAGGACAGGTGATGTCGTAAACTGCGTCAACACTAAGGGGCCTTTCAGTGAAGAAGTCACAAAAATCAAAGCGGAAGCCGTTAATGGTCCTTTGAAGCCCGTGGTCAGTGGAATTCTGCGGAGGATGATGGAAGACCCCAAAAGGAATTGGAACAAATGTTGTTGCAAACATGGTCCCAAGAACATATCTTGGTGCTGCTGCCCAGGGAAAGAGTTCGACCAAACACCAGAAGGCGTCGAAGGCGAACAAGAGAGACTCATTAGAAAGATGAACGAATTGAGCATCACTAACGAACGAAGTGTTGGGGTAAACATGGTGGAAATATCTCAGAGGGACCAGGCCGAAGTGGGCGAAGATCATCGTCGAAAGGAGCACCAGAGACTGGCGTATCCTAGAGAGGAGGAAAATCTAATAGAATTCATCAAGAGGTGCCAAAGGATGAAAACCGAAGTAATGTTGTGCCCACGCTGCAGTGCGATTTTCGACAGGAAGGCAGCAACCAACCTGGAGGTAGTGGATAAAGCCAAGAGGAAAGAGAATTGGGGAACAGTAAGATATGACCCAAGGAGAAGTGACCACCACCAGTGGAAGCATGGAGAAAGACACCATAATACCTATAAACCATCTAACAAAGCAACGGACGATAAATGGGTTCAACCCATTAGAGATGCCCAGGGGCAGAAAAAATGGGGAAAGTTTGAGGTTCAGAGAGGCGCTTCGATGGAAGGCAAGAAGGAAATGGAAAAGCACAAGCCAAGACCATATCCTTCAGAGAATTACAAAGGCAAAAACCCCATGTCCAGATCCCAATGGAGGAGATTCCAAAGACAGAAAAGGGCAGAAAAAGAGGCTGCAGAAAAAAGCGTGAATGGAAAAGACATTGGCAACAAAGATGAAGCAGAGTCTAGTAGCAATCGTCAGATAAGGAGCAGAAAAGATACTTCCCTCCAGATCAATCCTGGCAGCATTGTCGAACCTGTGGCGTCGAAAGAGAAGATGCAGGAGGACGACGAAATAACGGACAACTTCGAATCCGACTCAGAATCATCCTTCAATGTGATCTACAATGTGGTCTCTATTCTCCCTAGAGACTTTGATAGAGTTATGGAGGTCGAAGATGAAGAAGACGAGATGGAAGAGGAAACAATGGCACACAGGCCCGTCTGTTACTACGTGATGAATAATGGATGCGTCGAAGAGCAGATCGCTTTCTTCGAAAGACCAGATGACTCCATGAAAGCGCATTTGAAGCCTTTGTTCATAAAAGGAAAGGTGGAGAATGTTGGGGTGAATAAGATACTGGTGGATGGGGGAGCAGCAGTGAATTTGATGCCCCATTTCATGTTGAAGAAGATAGGGAAAGACGACTCAGACGCGAAACCCCACAACATGGTGCTGTCGAATTATGAAGGAAAAGTAGGAACCACCATGGGCTTTATCCAGGTGAATCTGACTGTTGGAACCATAACAAGGCCAACGATGTTTATGGTCATTGCTTCAAGGGCGAACTACAACCTACTGCTTGGAAGGGAGTGGATTCATGGCGTAGGAGTCGTACCCTCTTCAATGCATCAGCGAATAGCCATATGGAGGCCAGAGGGGATCGTCGAAAACATTGAGGCTGACCAAGGCTACTTCATGACAGAGATAAACAATGTCAACAGCCAAAGCTTCGACAAGAACCTGGCTCACATACCTCCATACAGTCCAGCCGAATTCGATTTAAAAGCGACAAACAATGCCTACTGCTCCATGTACCTTCATCCTACACATGGTTTCCAGTGGGATAAGGAAGTAATTGGCGAAACTTACATGTGGGGAACCACTCATATAGCGCCAACGGGATGGGGAAGCGAATTTGACGATGACGAGTGAACAATCAGCGCTCGAAAAGATTACGGCTTACATGGCCGAAAACAAACTCAAAGAGGCCCTTGAGGCTGAAGTAAAATACATGGCTGTCGAAGCCAGCAAAGAAAACTCCAACAAATAATGTCCCCAAAAAGACGTTGTAGAAGATCATGATAACAACCAAATGGGCGAATGGCAACACCAAAAGCTGGACGCCATTTATGACGACGAACCTCTAGGGTTCGAAAAAGATCCAGTGTCAACAAACGAGAAGATGGTGGCGCAGGATCCGTTAGAAGAAATAAACTTAGGAGTGGGGGCAGAACATAGACCAACCTACATAAGCGCAAAAATGGACCCCCAGTTCAAGGTCAAAGTAGTCCAGTTGCTGAAAGAGTTCAAAGACTGTTTCACATGGGATTATGACGAGATGCCCGGTCTCGACAGAAGTTTGGTCGAAATGCAGTTGCCGATAATGGAAGGAAAGAAGCCAGTGAAGCAGACTCTGAGACGCTTCGCACCAGAAATCCTGTCGAAGATAAAAGAAGAGGTCGAAAGACTTCTAAAATGCAAGTTCATCCGCACAACCAGGTATGTCGAATGGATTGCAAATATTGTTCCAGTAATTAAGAAAAATGGCAAACTTAGGGTATGCATTGATTTTCGAGATTTAAATTCGGCTACCCCAAAGGATGAATATCCTATGCCAGTGGCAGAAATGCTCATAGATTCTGCAGCCGGCCATGAGTACTTAAGTATGTTAGACGGATACTCTGGCTATAACCAAATTTTTATCGCTGAAGAAGATGTTCCTAAAACGGCTTTTCGTTGTCCCGGAGCAATATGAACTTACGAATGGGTTGTAATGCCTTTCGGTTTAAAGAACGCTGGAGCAACTTACCAACGTGCTATGAATTCCATTTTTCATGACTTTATTGAAACTTTCATGCAAGTGTACATTGACGATATCGTGATTAAGTCTGTTTCAGGGAAAAGTCATATATATCATCTTCGACAATCCTTTGAAAGGATGAGGAAGTTTGGTTTGAAAATGAACCCACTTAAATGTGCTTTTGGTGTGCAGGCGGGTGATTTTTTAGGTTTTGTGGTCCACAAGAAGGGGATCGAAATAAACGAAAACAAAGCCAAAGCCATAATGGAGGCGAAAGCGCCATCAACCAAAAAGGGGTTGCAGTCTCTGCTAGGGAAAATCAACTTTCTCAGAAGATTCATCTCTAATCTCAGTGGGAAGACGCAAGCTTTCTCTCCTCTACTTCGACTAAGGAAGGAAGACTTCGCATGGGGACAAGAACAACAAGCGGCCTTCGACAAAATCAAGGAATACCTGGTTAGTCCCCCAATCCTGATGTCTCCTTGCAGAAAAAGAAGTATGAGATTGTACATTTCGGCATCAAACAAAACATTAGGAAGTATGTTGTGTCAAGAAGATGAGAATGGCGTCGAAAGAGCCATTTATTATCTCAGTAGAGTCCTGAACGATGCCGAAACTAGATATAGTATTATAGAAAAGCTATGTCTGTGTGTATACTTCTCTTGTATGAAATTAAAGCACTATATAAAACCTGTTGATGTATATATTTCCTCCCATTTCGACGTAATAAAGTATATGTTATCTAAATCTATTTTACATAGTCGAATTGGAAAATGGGCATTAGCATTAACAGAATACTCCTTGAAATATCTGCCTTTAAAAGCTGTGAAAGGACAAGTGGTTGCTGATTTCATAGCCGACCACTCTATAGACGAAGATGTGGAATATGTCGAATTAGAACCTTGGAAACTATACTTCGACGGTTCCAGTCATAAAAATGGAACTGGCGTTGGGATGTTGATTATTTCTCCTGACAGAATTCCAACAAAATTCAAGTACAAAGTTGAAAGTCTATGTTCAAATAATGAAGCAGAATATGAAGCTTTGATCGCTGGACTTGAAATCTTGTTGAAATTGGGGGCAACAAGAGTCGAAATAATGGGCGACTCTGAACTGGTGATAAAGCAGTTGACTAAAGAGTATAAATGCGTGAAAGAAAATTTAATCATGTACTTTGTAATAGCCAATAGACTTCTCAAGGAGTTCGACAGTGTGGTCTTCAGACACATTCCCAGGTTGGAGAATCAAGAAGCGAACGATCTTGCTCAACTAGCATCTGGATATAAAGTGTCGAAGGAAAAGTTAGAAGAAGCCATTGAAGTCAGAGGAAGAGTCGTATCCACCAAGTTGTCCCCATCAGATATAGAGTCAATAAGATTAGGATACGGTGACGAAGAAAACTTTGAGATATTCAACATAGATGATTTAGGAATTTCAGACTGGAGAAAGCCTATCAAGAATTATCTACAAGACCCAAATCAGAAAGCAGAGAGAAAGATAAAATACAGAGCTTTGAGTTATGTACTTTTGGGAAATGAATTGTTCAAAAAGACTGCAGAAGGAGTCTTGTTGAAATGCTTAGGTGAAGACGAAGCCTACATAGCCTTGTCGAATATACACAGTGGAGCGTGTGGCGCACACCAAGCAGGTCACAAAATGAAGTGGTTATTATTTCGACAAGGAATGTATTGGCCAACAATGCTGAAGGACTGTGTCGAATTTGCAAAAGGATGTCAGGAATGTCAAGTACATGCGGGCATACCTCATGTTCCTGCAAGTGAGCTGCATTCAATCATAAAGCCCTGGCCATTTAGAGGATGGGCTTTAGACTTGATTGGGGAAATTCGACCAGCCTCTTCAAAAGGACAAAGGTACATTTTGGTTGGGATAGACTATTTCACTAAATGGATTGAAGCCATACCATTGGTAAATGTGGATCAAGAAGCAGTCATAGACTTTATCCAAAAATACATAATTTACAGATTTGGGATACCTGAAACAATAACAACAGACCAAGGATCTGTGTTCACTGGTAAAAACATGCAGAAATTTGCACAAGAAACAGGTTTTAAACTCCTTACTTCGACACCTTACTATGCTCAAGCCAATGGGCAGGTTGAAGCAGCCAACAAGGTAGTGATAAATTTGGTCAAGAAACATGTAGGGAAAAAACCTAGAAATTGGCATAAGACTCTAGATCAAGTCTTGTGGGCTTGTCGAACGTCTCCTAAAGAAGCAACGAACTCGACTCCATTTAAGTTGACTTACGGACATGATGCAGTTTTACCAGTCGAAATATATTTGCAGTCAGTTAGAGTGCAAAGGCATCATGAAATCCCATCGGATATATATTGGAGTATGATGATGGATGAATTGGTAGATTTGGACGAAGAAAGACTGCGCGCGCTAGATCTAATAAGAAGACAAAAGGAGAGAGTCGAAAGGTTTTACAACAAGAAAGTAAAATTCAAGACCTTCTTAATTGGTGATCTCGTCTGGAAAGTAATCCTTCCTATGGATCGAAAAGATAAGTTAATGGGAAAATGGTCTCCTAAGTGGGAAGGACCTTTCCAAATTTTGAAAATATTTTCAAAAGGCGCGTATGAGATTGAAGAAATAGGGAAGGATGAGAGATTCCTAAGGATAAATGGCAAGTATTTGAAAAAATATAAGCCAACATTGCAGGAAGTAAGAATAATAATGGAATAATTGCAAACATGATTGTGATAAAATTTGCCAAATAAAAATGGCATTAAAGTCATTACAAAAGCCTCGAAGGGCTGAGAATTGTTAAATCAATTCGACTACAAATTAATATTGGCAAAAGTTTCCTTCAAAGTGGCGAATTTCTGCCTCTGAAACTGGAGTCGATGATCACAAAGACTTTTGTGAGTGGAAAGAGTCTCAATCTCTTGACCAAGTTGCTGGGCCTTCTCAGCATGACGAATACCCACTCCCAATTCTTCATCAATCTCGCTCTGCTTGGGTTGCTGTATGGATGCCTTATGTTTTTCCTCTTGAGAGATCTTTTCTTGAAGTGTTGCTATCTGTTTTTTCCATTTTTGGATATTGTCATCACAAGCAGCAACTTCTTTGACATAAGTTTCAGAAAGCTTTTGCAATTTTGAAACTTTTTCAGTCGAAGTCGAAACGGCATCCCATTCAGCAGTTTGAGTTTCAGACTTTGAGGAGATTTGATTGGTAAGATCTCTTTGACGATGAAGATCTGCAGTGGCCAAGTCAATAAGAGTCATCAGCTCCATCACAAAACTTCCAACCTCAGCAGAAGCTTCCAGGACATTCACTTGTTTCAAAATTTTCTTAAGTTCAAGGTGAGCAAGGGAGTTCTCTTCCAATACTTTAAACAAATCGACATCAAGGATTTTCGTTTTAATTTTGGTCAAGATGTTGCCAAGTGATGGTGCTTCAGAAGTTGCCCCAGAAGTGGTCGAACTGCTCTACGGAGAATCCTGGAAATTAAAACGGGTGCTAAGCATGGCCTTCAGATACTCCAAAGGTCTTTGCACTTTGAGATTTTCAAGCTCCTCGCGAGAGAAACTAGTCGAACTAGTTGATTTGCCACTCCCTTGGGTCTGGTCAGGAGCAGGTGGAGTGTTTCGCTCTGAAGTATGCTCAGCCTCCGTTTGTTTCGACTGGTTGTCCCCATCTTTGGCAGATTCGTCTTCAGGATCATCTTCGACCCCAGCCTCCATGTCAATGTCATCACCCTGAGGTGCAGCATTTAATCCTGGATGAGGAGGAGATTCATCTTCAGAAGCTTCACCCACTGTAGTGTCGAATTCGGCTACAGTTTGCATGTCATGATCACTTGTGGGGATATCTTCTGGGGTTGTTTCCTCCAGAATTTTCTCAGGCGTTCTTTTGACAGCCACTTGTTCCTGAAATTAATTCTAAGATTTAGAAGAAAAGATGCAGGAAAGGTGAATATATGCTGTCGAAATAAAAATTACCTCAGGAATCTCAGTATTAAAGCTGGATTTCCCACTCTCCGTGTCTTTTGACTGAGGCTTAGCAGGGGGAGTACTGGCAGAATCCTTCCTAGTTGATTTAACGATGGATCTTTGGGAAGAGACCTTCGTGAGTTTCTTCTTCTGCTGAGGGGGAGGGATTAACTCTGGAGATTCGTCACCAGACTCTTCATTAGGGACTTTATCCTCTTCTTTCTCCTCTTCACTCTTTCTCTTTTGGATTGTTGGGGGTTTTTCGACTTACCTAGTCATGCAGACCAAAAGCCAATTAGTTTTTGGAAAAAGGGAATAGAATAAATAAGAAGAGAAAAGTTTTGTACTTTTGTCGAAGGCTTCTTAGCAGCACTGGGCGACGCTTCGACAGCAGTTTTCTTAGCAGGGATCTTCACGGCTAAGGGAAGAAAGGAGATTAAAAAACGAATGTAAGAGATACATGATAATACAGTTAGAATAACAAAGGAAAAAGTCATGTTTTCTATGAACACCTTCAAAACTGGGATCTTCCACGTGAACGTGTTCTATTCCAATATGAAGGTGTCCTGGGTATTCGTCCAGATGATACTTAGTCGGAACCACACGCTCAGCAGGTTTTTTGCACTTTTGACGAAGAATTTTCATAAAATCCCCACAAACGAACCAATCTGGAAGTGGAAAACTAAATGCCACCCCAAAGTCAGCAGTTGGCAAAGGAGGGAATTTTAGGGGATGACAACTGAAAGCCAGGTCATAGCGCGCCTCTGGTCGAAGATTTGAGGGCAATGACAGTTTTTCAAACTTCTCCGTCAGTTTGCGTTTTAATTCTGTTGCTACTTCGTGTATGGTTCGACTAAGATCATCAGGTCTATACACAGTTTCGAAATATTTTTGAAATTTCTGTATTTCTCTAATGTGTCTTTGAATACCTTTTTTGGTCCGATCCTGCACAAAAGCGAAAGCGTTTGTCAAATGTGTAGCAAAGGCGGCTACATCGAAAAATCTGTTGGAATAATAATCTTTCCACCATTCGTCAAACTCAGGAGTACATAAGAATGATGGTCGAAATATAACTGGTCGAATGTCGAGAGAGTCGTCAGTCAATTTCTTCGACAGTTCTCTGCCCTCATCTTCAGTATGGAGGGAGTTATAAAAGATGATGGATCCTTTCTTGGGGAATATAGGTCGAGGTTTTATCTGAATTAGGCCAAACTGTCTAGAAACAAGGTTGGGTTGATAAACTATCAGAGCAATTTGGTTTTTAGTGGTGTTACGGTAAGAAAAAAGGAGCCTAGGGGTTAAGAATGATTCCCAAACATTCAGAAATATATTTTCATCCTTTTGCATCTCCAAAGGCAGTTGTTGGGTAAACCACTTAGGTCCAATTTTTCTATCAGCAAAAGGTGCCATGGTCGAAGTAAACTGATACCTCTTAGCAAACATCATAACATAGCTTTTAAAAGCTTGTCGAAGGCTGATTCCTTCATCAGTTGGCGTTATTAGCACCAACCTTGGCCATTCGACAATCCTATTTTTTACTTCTTCTTCATCTACTTCTGGTGCTACAGGAAGATTGGCTTCAAATGTGGCATTGAGCCATAATTGCAGGAGCCAGAAAGGTCCTGATAAGTTGATTTTACCTTGGGTTTTGGTGTTTTTCAAAAGATGTACGCTCTCACTCAGAGATTCATAAAGGTTCGCCAGAATCATTTCGCTCAAGCATAGCTTTGTACCTGCATGAAGCTGATTGGCTATGGTAATGAATCTCTTAGCAACCTGGAGAGAGCGAGAACAAAACACATATTTGGATAGCCACAGTGTTAGAAAAGCTATGTGTTCGACATCTGAAACTTCAGTAGTACTCTTGTCATGATAATAGGACATAAATAAGGAGTATGGGGCGAGGCTAGTCTCGAAAGCGATGGTATCTTCATTTAAGACAGTAGGGTCGAAGTCTATACCGTTGGGGTGAAGGCCAACAATGGCTGCAGCGTCGAAAAGAGTGGGCGTAACTATCCCACAAGGGAGGTGAAAGGTGTTGTAGGTACTATCCCAGAAGTAGAGAGAAGTCAAAAGCATATTTGGACAGATATTGGGTCCTACTCTCGACAACTGAATAAGATCGAAATGCCTACCTCTTTCCAAAAAGCCCCTTTAACTTTTTCGATTTTATCTAACCAAGATACGTAGTCAGAAGGGTCTTTCGACCATGGACAAGTTCTAAATATCCCGGGGTAGTTCAAATAGGCTAAGTCCAACTCTCCAATATCCGTCGAACTTGATGGGTCTTTTTGTTCTACAACTTTCTCTTTAGGCTGAGGTTTTCTTCCAGCGCCTATGGGTTTTGTGTGAAAGTAAGATGGAAAAAATTCTTTTAAGCGATCTGGTTTAACCTCTAAATTTGGAAGGGGACCTAACATAGCATGACAGTTTCCAGAAATAAGAACAGGGATTAATACCTGGGATTTATAGATGCATTCTTTCTCTTTCTCATTTGGAGGTTCTGGAACATACTGTTGATTTCCAATGGTCATTGGTTCTTTTAAATCATGCACAGGAGAGAAAGCTGAGTCTTGTTTCTTCTTGGAATGTTTGCTGCTTGAAGGTTTTTGAGGCGCCATTGTTAAGAAGAGCTTAGGAATTTTTCTCAGGAGAAATATGAAAGCTTAAGAAATGGGTATGAAGAAAAGTAATCTGAAGCGTTAAAAGGGTTTAGAGAAAAAGGTTTATGGATATTTATAGGAAGAAGATGATGAAACGCTTTAGAGTGATAATCATGATAGTGGGACACGTGGCCGATTCTGATGGGAGTGTTAAAGAGGTGGAAGTTGAAAAGAAATCATGATGTGAGGTAATGATGGAAGTGGATTCTGAACGTGGGCTAGACGTGACATTTTGGAGAAAGTGTAATGATGAATTTGTGTTGAAAATTGAGATTATCAAAACTTGGATTTAATTAAGATTAATTGACATGGCATCAAAACACTGGTTGACAACAAATGACTGTTTCTCTAGAAAAACAGTCGAAACGTCTTTGCTGGGGGGCAATTTGTATACGTGCGTTTTCGACGCCATGAGATTTGGTGTGCAGAATGGTTCTTTCGACAAATGACGACATGAGATAAACGGTTTTGGTTGATAAGTGTTGTTCGACACTTCGACAAAATTGTAGAGTTTCGACAATTCGACAAGGTCTGGAAAAGAGACGTCATTTCGACGTAAAGTGTAAATATTCAAATTCAGAAGAATTGTGACGTTGGGCAGAAGACGCGTGGAAACATCTGGCGAAAAGAAGAAAACCGTTTGTCACAGTTTTAGGATTTGGTAGTTAGTAACGGTTATGTTATTTGTATATAAATAGGGTAGTTGTTATCTGAAAAAGGTGTGGAAAATTACTTGTACAAAATTCCTGAAAACACTCAAAGTACCCGTGTGAGAGAAAAGAGTCATATTTGGAACATGTATGTGTAAACAAACACCAATTCCTTCAAAGTTTATTTTATAAAGTTTAAAGTTCTTTACAAATTCATTTTACGTTTTCCAGTCAATTATCTTTCTGCAATTTCTTTTCGACAATTTACATTTCGTCAGTTACTTTCTGCCATTTATCTTATCTTGTCAAATTTTACATCTGTTTAAACATCTTTCATCAACATCTTTCGACATAAAATATTCAGAGAATCAAAAATGAAAGATACAAATGTCGTTCTAGAGATTTACGAAGTCATTTAGATTTTGCACATGTCCTAGGATTTGTGTGGTTGATCCTGCAAGTAACCCAATTCTACAAGTTTTGGTAAACCAGAGGTTGTTCACCAAAATTCACAGCGAACAAGTTCTTGGTTTGCACAGAGATGAACGATTCGACCAACATGTCCCATACAACCTCTGCTACAACCTATGCTACAATCCCTACTACAACCTCTGCTAATACTAAAAGTAAATAAAAAACCAGAGATGACATGATGTTAACTAAGGTAACAAAAGCCCATGAGAGGGGTGTTCGCTTCCCAATTGATTTTTGTCCAAGAACTGGTAAGGCTTATGGTCAATATGCTGATAGGGGTTGCATGTTAGTATAAGGTAGAAGCAGAGTCAACATTTTGATAGATAATTGACACGAATTTGACGATGATTTTAAAGATCAATTATAGGCTGATATTGCGGTATTAATTTTAAATTTTATGATTTGGTCTTACAAGTATAGATGACCATTTATTTTTTTGGTTTAATATTAATATCAACTCTATTATGTAAATGTATGAAGTGTTTATTTTTCTAAAAGATGATAAGCCGAAATAAGAAATGGATTGGACATTCTAGTGAGTGCTGGAAGGGCTTTAAGACACATCTCACAAGGGATTACATAACCAAAATATAACTTAGAGCCTCCATATGTGATGTATTCATATATTGATAAGAATGTTTAGGACGAGTTTCTTAAGTCTCGCATCACTCATGAATTATTGGCTAAGCACCTAAAAGGAAAGGAGAATATAGTAAAAATTCATGGTTAACATTTTTGACCAAGAAGAGATCATTTTTAAAGTGTACTTGTAAAATGAAAACAATAAGAAGGTGATAATGGACTAACAATCATATCCCAAAATCATATTTGGCCATATTCCCTCATTTGAAATATTGGATTGAACTCTGGTATGGTCGAAGGATAGCTTATTGGTTCAACAATTCGATAGGATCTTAGCATGCCGTCGAAGTTTGTTCATATGATGTAGTCAAAATATGCTAGAATTGTTAGCATGTCGAATTGGGTATGTTTGTTATGTTCAATTGTTTAAGTTAGCTTGTTATCTAAGTTATCTTGTGTAATGGGCCTGTCTGTAAAAGCCCATTAGTTTAGTGTGATAGTTTTCTTATAAATAGCATACTAGCTTCTCATCATTGTGCAAATCCTAATTAGGGCGAGAGAGGTTATTCGCTATTCTGTAACACTTGTAATCTTGTTTCGAAGAGAAAGTAAAGAATAACAGTTTATAACCAACTTGTTGTGTTCTTCTTGCTTCCTTTTTTCTACCCTTGTGAGTTTCTTGCCGATCAAGAAACCGATTATACTTTGTTATTCCGGCATCATTTTCACAACAAATTTGTGTGGTGAGCATGGAGAAGATGTCGTCAAAAAAGCATGAGATTGAAAAGTTCACCGAAGTGAACGATTTTGGTATGTGGCGCTTGAAGATTAAAGCCCTACTGGTTCATCAGGGTTGTTTAGAAGCATTGAAGGGAGCCGAAGCCATGGACGTTGAGTTAACAGACAAATAAAAAATGACTATTAGAGATAAAGACCACAACGCCATCTTATTGAGTCTTGGTGATAAGGTTCTTCGAAATTTTTCGAAGGAGACGAAGGCATTGGGGTTATGGTTGAAACTCGAAAGTTTGTACATGACCAAATCGTTGGTGAATTACCTCTACCTGAAGCAAACTCTGTATTCATTCAAGATGAGTGAATGCAAAGTTCTGGCTGAGTATTTGGATATATTCAACAAGTTAAATCTTGACCTTGAAAATATCAATGTCAAGACCGAGGATGAAGATTAAGTGATGTTGTTGTTGTGTGCTTTGCCCATATCACATTCTCACTTCAAAGAAACTCTCTTGTATGGAAGAGAGTCTTTGATCTTTGAAGAAGTTCAACCAGTATTGTATTTTAAGGATTTGAAAGAACGAAAGGAGCATGAGCCATCTTCTACTGGTGAAGGTCTGTCGGTTAAGGTGAAATTACAAAGAGAGATGGAAAGTTTGACAAACAGAAGGGTAAAAATAACCAGAAGTCTTATAGTGGTGATGCATATAGTATTCGATGTTATCACTATAAGATGGAGGGTCATACAAGAAAAGTGTTTCATGAACTCCTGAAAGATCATGGAAGTAAGGATAATATAAACACAACCATTGTTCAAGATGATTTTGACTCATCTCATGTTCTTGTGCTTTCAAGCGGCAACTCAAGTAAAGAGTGGATTATGGATTCAGGTTACACTTGGCACATGAATCCAAACAAAGACTTGTTCGAGGAACTATGTGATCAAGATGGTGGATCTGTATTTCTTGGAAACAATAAAGCTTGCAAGATTGTAGGTGTTGGATCTGTGAGATTCAAGTTCCACGATGAGTCAATAAGGTTGTTGACTGAAGTCAGGTATGTACCTGATTTGAAGAGAAGTTTGATTTCTCTTTGTGAAATCGACAAGAAATCATACATTTTCTAAGGAGATAAAATTATTCTAAAATTCATGAAGGGGTCGAAGGAAGCCTTAAGATACGTGAAGAAACAAGGCTTGTAACCCTTGAGGCTGAAGTTGTCAGTGGTTGTGTAGATGTTGCATCCACGAAACCTTTGTCGAAGACATAAATTTGACACATGAGATTGGGCCAAGTCAGTGAAAGGGGTCTGGTTGAATTGGGGAAACCAAATCTACTTGGTGGAGACAAAGTCGAAAACCTGAAGTTTTGTGAACCCCATGTACTTAGAAAATCTTATAGAGTGAAGTTCAATAAAGGAAAACAAATAACACATGGATCCCTTGATTGCAAGGTGCCCATCACATTCAAGAGCAAGGTAATTTCTATCCATAGTTGATGATTATTCCAAAAAGTTATGGGTATTCATCTAGAAGACTAAGGGTGAAACATTTGAGAACTTCAAAAGTTGGAAGACTCTGGTCGAAAATCAGATTGTCATAAAGGTCAAGAGGTTGAAAAATGACAATAGCCTTGAATGTTGCAATGAGGCGTTTGACATGT
Source organism: Lathyrus oleraceus (assembly GCF_024323335.1). NCBI lineage: Eukaryota > Viridiplantae > Streptophyta > Magnoliopsida > Fabales > Fabaceae > Lathyrus > Lathyrus oleraceus. Next base: position 248,912,667 of record NC_066582.1, on the reverse strand, counting down.
TTTATGCAGCCACTGGTATTGCAAGGCACATAACTAATGCAGGTACTCCCCAACAAAATGGTTTGGCTGAAAGGTTTAATTGAACCATTTGGAAAGATTTATATGCATGTTGATTAGTGTTGGGTTAAAGAAGGTGTTTTGGGCAGAGGTTATTTCGATAGAAACATGTATGATATATAGATGTCCTTCGACTGTGTTAGATATAAAGACATCTGAAGAAGTTTTGTCGGGACATCCACGAGATCTCGATAAAATTAGAGTATTTGGCTTCATAGCCTATGCTCACATTAGGCAAGACAAGGTCGAACCTAGAGCTCTGAAATGCATGTTCATGGGATACCCTGAATGAGTCAAAGCTTATAGGCTATGGCGCATAGAGCCATGAAACAGGAGGTGTATCACCAGTCAAGATGTAGTTTTCAATGAAGCTGAGATGGGTTTCAAGAAAACTAATGACGTTAGTCGAAGTGGACAGATATCTGAAGAAGAGCTGGAATAAGAATATATTCCCGTTGAGGTGGAGCATGTCGATGTTGAATTATGTATCCCAAATAAAGCCAAAGAAGAAGAACAAGATGCTGAAGATACTGAGGAAGTTGAGGAAACTATCGATGACTACTTGTTGGCAAGAGATAGGCCAAGAAGAGTCATCAAGCCACTTCAAAGACTTAGGTATGCAGATCTCATAGCTTATGCCTTAATCTCTACAAGTGAGGTTCTAAATGAAGGACCTAGAGACTATAAGGAGGTTATGAGGAGTCGAAATGAGACTGAATGGATGAAGGCCATGGATGATGAGATGAAGTCTCTTCATGATAACCACACTTGGGAATTGATCATGAAACCTGCTGGAGCAAGGTTAGTCAGCTGTAAGTGGATTTTCAAAGTTAAGGAAGGAATCGAAGGAGTCATGTCGAAGAGATACACGAAAAGATTGGTCGAAAGGGGTTTCACTCAGAAAAAGGTGTCGACTTTAATGATGTGTTCTCTCCTTTTTTGAAGCACATGCCCATTGGAATGTTACTTGCAATGATGGCACAGTTCAACCTAGAATTGGAATAAATTAATGTGAAGATTGCTTTCTTGTATGGAGATCTAGATGAAAAAGTCCTGATGAGGAAACCTGAAGGGTGTGTAGAAAAGGGAAAGGAAGATTATGTGTGCAAACTGAATATATCTTTATATAGACTAAAATAATCTCCTCGACGGTGGAATAGGAGATTCAACAAGTTCATGGCACACATAGGTTTCATTAGAAATCAGTTCGACCATTGTGTTTACTTCAGATTTCGATTTGGAAATTCATTTGTTATTTTATTACTTTATGTGGATGATATTCTCATAGCAAGAAACAATGTTGAGGATGTAATGAAGGTGGTGGTTGAACTCAATAAGGAGTTCAATATGAAGGATATGGGAACTACATCCAGAATTTTTGGGATTGACATCCGAAGAGATAGAAAGTAGTCAAAATTATGCTTATCTCAAGAGATATACCTATGAATGATTTTCGACAAATTTGGTATGTCAAATTCAAAGCCTGTTGTGACTCCAACAAACCCTCAATTCAAGCTGAGTAAAGATCAATGTCCCAGTAGTGAGGTCGAAAGAGCTTATATGAATAATATCACATATGCTAACATAATATGTTCTTTGATGTATGTTATGGTCTATACTAGACCCGACATAGCATATGCAGTAAGTCTTGTAAGCAGATACACAGAGAATCCTAGAAAGGCTACCTAGAAAGGATTTAAGTGGATTCTAAGGTACATAAATAGGTCTCTGAACAGAGTCCTAATTTTCGATGGAGCATGTGGTGAAAATAGTAAAGCAAAAATCGAAGGGTATGCCAACTCTGATTATGTATGTTGTATGGATTCTAGAAAACCTATTTATGGATATGTGTTCACTATGTTTGGCATAACAATTAGTTGGAAAACAACACTTTAGATGGTTGTTGCCTTATGAACCACTGAAGCAGAATATATCACTCTCATCGAAGCTTTGAAAGAAGCATCGTGGCTTGAAAGTTTTGCCAAGGAGCTGAAACTTCAAGGTCGAGTTATCACTGTTAAATGTGATAGTCAAAGTGCTATACACCTGTCGAAAAATTCAGCCTATCATGAGCAAACTAAGCACCTCGATATGAGGATGCATTTCGTCAGAGGGGAAATCGAGTGTGGAGAAGTCCAAGTGCTGAAGGTTTCGATATATCATAATATTGCGGATATGATCACCAAGATATTACCAAGTTGCAAATTTTTCCATTGTATGCAGTTGATAAAGTTGTATGAAGAAAGTTAGTGTCTTCCCTTGATGTTATAGAGTTTGTTCCAAGGTGGAGATTTGTGAGATATTGGATCAAACTTTAGTATGGTCGAAGGGTAGATTCTTGGTTCAACAATCTGACATGATCATTAGCATGTCGTTGAAGTCTGTTCACATGTTGTAGTCGAAGTATGCTAGGATTGTTAACATGTCGAATTGGGCCTGTTTGTATACCCAATTGTTTAAGTTAGCTTGTTCTCTAAGTTATCTTGTGTAATGGGCCTGTGTGTAAAAGGTCATTAGTTTAGTATGTTAGTTTTATTATAAATAGCATAATAGTCTCTCATCATTGTATAACCTAAATCCTAATTAGGATGAAAGAGTTTATTTGCTATTCTATAACACTTGTAATCTTGTTTCAAAGAGAAAGTAAAGAATGACAATTTATAACCAACTTGTTGTGTTCTTCTTGCTTCCCTTTTTTCTACCCTTGTGGGTTTCTTTTCGATCAAGAAACTGATTATACTTTGTTATTTCAGTATCATTTTCACAACACCTCTCAATAAGATATCACTCACCCAAACGTTATTGTATATCACAATCATAAAAATGAACTAAACCATAAAAATTAAATAAAATAAGGATAATCATACACCAACCTTGAGTTTACCTGACCTCCAATCCCAATTTAGTTTCAAAAATTGAAGTTTCCCAAGTATGTGATCAAGTTAATTAACTATTTTCTTGCACTAAAGATATATTTTTCACAAAACAAGGTCACTGCGTCATCCTGATTTTTTGAAAGGGAAAAACCAAGGCTAAAACAAAGAATTGTGTGCTTCTTGAAGTATTCAAGTAATTGAAAAAAAGGTACATTCAAATCATAATCATGCATTAATCATGTTTGTATTGCCTACGCATCAATCATGTTTGTATCTATCTTGTATCAACCAAGTCTGCATCACTCTTGCATCAACCATGTTTTCATTCCTCTAACTTTAAGTCATGCATATCATCTTATTAATCCTGGCATGTTTCGACAACATGCATGAGTTTTACATCACACTTGTGTTAAAGATTTAAAATTCTTGTAATACAAGTAAAGCAAAAACACTACCATCCAAAAGCTCAATCTTCATTGCACCTACCAAAGCCAAATATTCGTTGACACCTATCTAAGCCCAATTATTATTTACACCACATTTTATCTTATAATCCCAACATTCATCGGCAATAACCTTAATCCCAACATCTATTGGTGATAACCTAAACCCAGTTTTCATTGGTATCCTAAATTGACTACCTTAAAAAAAATAGCGTCCAACATTCAAGTATCACAAAAAACTTGGGGCATGTAAAGGTTGTTGTGACCCATATAAACTTGGAGTTTTTAAGATCCTGAGTTTCCATAAATCAAGAAACTAACACATTATATGCATTGATAAGTCATCACACTTCATGCACACTCACATTTTTATCATACACATTATCCATATCATATGGCGTACCACGACAAACAAACATTGCCATCATGTATAACACAAACCATATTCAACATTGATTTACTCATAAAGCCCAATTTTCATTGGCATCCAAAGCCTAATTTTCATTAGCACAGTGCCCAATCTTCATTGGCACACCTCAAAGTCCAATATCCATTGGCACCAAAATCATTTACCTTTTCGTTGATCTAAAAAATTAACCTACCTCTCTGTAATGATCATTTACCTTTTTGTCGATCTAAGAACTAGCGTACTACTTGGTGACAATCATTTAATTTTTTATCTGTCTAAGAACTAGCATACCACCTGACAACGATCATTTATTTATCTGCTGATATAAGAACCAATGTACTTCATGGAGACAATCATTAACTTTTATGTCAGTCTAAGAACCATCGTACTGCCTGACGACGATCATTCATTTCTTTGTCGGTTTAAGAGCTAGATACCGCCTCCGACGATCATTTATTCCCCTGTCGGTCTAAGAACCATATCGCCTGACGATGATCATTTATTTTCCTGTCGATCTCAGAACTAGTGTATCATATGGCGACAATCATTTATTTTTCTTATGCATCTAAGAATCAACGTATTACCTGACGATGAACATTTACTTTTTTGTTGATTTAAAAACCAGTGTACCGCTAAGAGACGATCATTCACTTTTTTGTTGGTCTATGCACTAATATGCAATCTAAGGACAGTCATTTTGTCTTTTTTGTTATTTCATTTTCTTTTGATCATCGAATGACAAAATTTGGATCCTTATATTTAATTATCTTTCACAACGATCATATGAAAATTAGATTTATTGATATTTTCTTGTTAAATATAATTAAATAGGGGACAACTGTAGTACCTCAATTTTTTCAAGCAATTAAAAAATAAATAAGAAAGTGAATATTATGTTTAACTTTATTTCATTTTTAATCGTTATTATATCTTTAAAGATGTCTTAACAAATATATAAACAAAATGTTGATTTAGTCATTTGTTTTGACTCATCATATATTTACCATTTATTTTTTAATTTTATTACAAAATTTTAAAAACATTTATTTTATTTTTAATCTTTGATAATTAAAAAAGACTATAAAAATTGAATAGAAAAATATTTATAAAAACCCTTTTATTATTGTTTAAAAAAATTAAAATAAAATTATAAAAGATCAACTTTAAAAAAATGGAAATTATCTTTATTTTTAGTGTGACATCCTTCTTTTTTCAATATACTAAAAAATATCAGTAAATTAAAAATACATTGAAAGATAAAGTACCAAAATAAGTGAAATTATTATCTTCCCTTTAATTACATTTACCGCCATTATTATTTTCAATTAAAGTTAAGGGTTAAATATGTTCGTGGTCCTCATAAATATCTCATATTTCACTTTTAGTCTCTCAAACAATTTCCTTCAAAGAATGCTCCTCCTAGAAACTTTCATCCACACTTTTGATCCCTCATGCTAAAACCGTTGTTAAAACTGTCGCTAAAACCATCGCTAATTTTATCACTAAGTTGTAAAAATTGTCGCTAAGTTGCAGGAGGGACCAAAAATGTGGATGAAAAAATTTAGGAGGACCATTCGTTAAAGGAAATTTTTTGAGAGACTAAAAATGAAATATGAGATATTTAGAAGGACCACAGAGATATTTAGCCCTAAAATTAATTACACCTTAACCCTATAAATAAATGTCATATTTGTGAGAAAATGGAGAGCTTTTTGAGAGTTTTAACGGCTAAAAAAATGAAAAAGGAAGAACAACACAAACAGAAAAAAAAAAACTCATTCACTTTTTTGTTGGTCTATGCACTAATATGCAATCTAAGGACAGTCATTTTGTCTTTTTTGTTATTTCATTTTCTTTTGATCATCGAATGACAAAATTTGGATCCTTATATTTAATTATCTTTCACAACGATCATATGAAAATTAGATTTATTGATATTTTCTTGTTAAATATAATTAAATAGGGGACAACTGTAGTACCTCAATTTTTTCAAGCAATTACAAAATAAATAAGAAAGTGAATATTATGTTTAACTTTATTTCATTTTTAATCGTTATTATATCTTTAAAGATATCTTAACAAATATATAAACAAAATGTTGATTTAGTCATTTGTTTTGACTCATCATATATTTACCATTTATTTTTTAATTTTATTACAAAATTTTAAAAACATTTATTTTATTTTTAATCTTTGATAATTAAAAAAGACTATAAAAATTGAATAGAAAAATATTTATAACAACCCTTTTATTATTGTTTAAAAAAATTAAAATAAAATTATAAAAGATCAACTTTAAAAAAAATGGAAATTATCTTTATTTTTAGTGTGACATCCTTCTTTTTTCAATATACTAAAAAATATCAGTAAATTAAAAATACATTGAAAGATAAAGTACCGAAATAAGTGAAATTATTATCTTCCCTTTAATTACATTTACCGCCATTATTATTTTCAATTAAAGTTAAGGGTTAAATATGTTCGTGGTCCTCATAAATATCTCATATTTCACTTTTATTCTCTCAAACAATTTCCTTCAAAGAATGCTCCTCCTAGAAACTTTCATCCACACTTTTGATCCCTCATGCTAAAACCGTTGTTAAAACTGTCGGTAAAACCATCGCTAATTTTATCACTAAGTTGTAAAAATTGTCGCTAAGTTGCAGGAGGGACCAAAAATGTGGATGAAAAAATTTAGGAGGACCATTCGTTAAAGGAAATTTTTTGAGAGACTAAAAATGAAATATGAGATATTTAGAAGGACCACAGAGATATTTAGCCCTAAAATTAATTACACCTTAACCCTATAAATAAATGTCATATTTGTGAGAAAATGGAGAGCTTTTTGAGAGTTTTAACGGCTAAAAAAATGAAAAAGGAAGAACAACACAAACAGAAAAAAAAAACTCATTCACTTTTTTGTTGGTCTATGCACTAATATGCAATCTAAGGACAGTCATTTTGTCTTTTTTGTTATTTCATTTTCTTTTCATCATCGAATGATAAAATTTGGATCCTTATATTTAATTATCTTTCACAACAATCATATGAAAATTAGATATATTGATATTTTCTTGTTAAATATAATTAAATAGGGGACAACTGTAGTACCTCAATTTTTTCAAGCAATTACAAAATAAATAAGAAAGTGAATATTATGTTTAACTTTATTTCATTTTTAATCGTTATTATATCTTTAAAGATATCTTAACAAATATATAAACAAAATGTTGATTTAGTCATTTGTTTTGACTCATCATATATTTACCATTTATTTTTTAATTTTATTACAAAATTTTAAAAACATTTATTTTATTTTTAATCTTTGATAATTAAAAAAGACTATAAAAATTGAATAGAAAAATATTTGTAAAAACCCTTTTATTATTGTTTAAAAAAATTAAAATAAAATTATAAAAGATCAACTTTAAAAAAAATGGAAATTATCTTTATTTTTAGTGTGACATCCTTCTTTTTTCAATATACTAAAGAATATCAGTAAATTAAAAATACATTGAAAGATAAAGTACCAAAATAAGTGAAATTATTATCTTCCCTTTCATTACATTTACCGCCATTATTATTTTCAATTAAAGTTAAGGGTTAAATATGTTCGTGGTCCTCATAAATATCTCATATTTCACTTTTAGTCTCTCAAACAATTTCCTTCAAAGAATGCTCCTCCTAAAAACTTTCATCCACACTTTTGATCCCTCATGCTAAAACCGTTGTTAAAACTGTCGGTAAAACCATCGCTAATTTTATCACTAAGTTGTAAAAATCGTCGCTAAGTTGCAGGAGGGACCAAAAATGTGGATGAAAAAATTTAGGAGGACCATTCGTTAAAGGAAATTTTTTGAGAGACTAAAAATGAAATATGAGATATTTAGAAGGACCACAGAGATATTTAGCCCTAAAATTAATTACACCTTAACCCTATAAATAAATGTCATATTTGTGAGAAAATGGAGAGCTTTTTGAGAGTTTTAACGGCTAAAAAAATGAAAAAGGAAGAACAACACAAACAGAAAAAAAAAACTCATTCACTTTTTTGTTGGTCTATGCACTAATATGCAATCTAAGGACAGTCATTTTGTCTTTTTTGTTATTTCATTTTCTTTTCATCATCGAATGACAAAATTTGGATCCTTATATTTAATTATCTTTCACAACAATCATATGAAAATTAGATATATTGATATTTTCTTGTTAAATATAATTAAATAGGGGACAACTGTAGTACCTCAATTTTTTCAAGCAATTACAAAATAAATAAGAAAGTGAATATTATGTTTAACTTTATTTCATTTTTAATCGTTATTATATCTTTAAAGATATCTTAACAAATATATAAACAAAATGTTGATTTAGTCATTTGTTTTGACTCATCATATATTTACCATTTATTTTTTAATTTTATTACAAAATTTTAAAAACATTTATTTTATTTTTAATCTTTGATAATTAAAAAAGACTATAAAAATTGAATAGAAAAATATTTATAAAAACCCTTTTATTATTGTTTAAAAAAATTAAAATAAAATTATAAAAGATCAACTTTAAAAAAAATGGAAATTATCTTTATTTTTAGTGTGACATCCTTCTTTTTTCAATATACTAAAAAATATCAGTAAATTAAAAATACATTGAAAGATAAAGTACCAAAATAAGTGAAATTATTATCTTCCCTTTAATTACATTTACCGCCATTATTATTTTCAATTAAAGTTAAGGGTTAAATATGTTCGTGGTCCTCATAAATATCTCATATTTCACTTTTAGTCTCTCAAACAATTTCCTTCAAAGAATGCTCCTCCTAAAAACTTTCATCCACACTTTTGATCCCTCATGCTAAAACCGTTGTTAAAACTGTCGGTAAAACCATCGCTAATTTTATCACTAAGTTGTAAAAATCGTCGCTAAGTTGCAGGAGGGACCAAAAATGTGGATGAAAAAATATAGGAGGACCATTCGTTAAAGGAAATTTTTTGAGAGACTAAAAATGAAATATGAGATATTTAGAAGGACCACAGAGATATTTAGCCCTAAAATTAATTACACCTTAACCCTATAAATAAATGTCATATTTGTGAGAAAATGGAGAGCTTTTTGAGAGTTTTAACGGCTAAAAAAATGAAAAAGGAAGAACAACACAAACAGAAAAAAAAAACTCATTCACTTTTTTGTTGGTCTATGCACTAATATGCAATCTAAGGACAGTCATTTTGTCTTTTTTGTTATTTCATTTTCTTTTGATCATCGAATGACAAAATTTGGATCCTTATATTTAATTATCTTTCACAACAATCATATGAAAATTAGATTTATTGATATTTTCTTGTTAAATATAATTAAATAGGGGACAACTGTAGTACCTCAATTTTTTCAAGCAATTACAAAATAAATAAGAAAGTGAATATTATGTTTAACTTTATTTCATTTTTAATCGTTATTATATCTTTAAAGATATCTTAACAAATATATAAACAAAATGTTGATTTAGTCATTTGTTTTGACTCATCATATATTTACCATTTATTTTTTAATTTTATTACAAAATTTTAAAAACATTTATTTTATTTTTAATCTTTGATAATTAAAAAAGACTATAAAAATTGAATAGAAAAATATTTATAAAAACCCTTTTATTATTGTTTAAAAAAATTAAAATAAAATTATAAAAGATCAACTTTAAAAAAAATGGAAATTATCTTTATTTTTAGTGTGACATCCTTCTTTTTTCAATATACTAAAAAATATCAGTAAATTAAAAATACATTGAAAGATAAAGTACCAAAATAAGTGAAATTATTATCTTCCCTTTAATTACATTTACCGCCATTATTATTTTCAATTAAAGTTAAGGGTTAAATATGTTCGTGGTCCTCATAAATATCTCATATTTCACTTTTAGTCTCTCAAACAATTTCCTTCAAAGAATGCTCCTCCTAAAAACTTTCATCCACACTTTTGATCCCTCATGCTAAAACTGTCGCTAAAACCATCGCTAATTTTATCACTAAGTTGTAAAAATCGTCGCTAAGTTGCAGGAGGGACCAAAAATGTGGATGAAAAAATTTAGGAGGACCATTCGTTAAAGGAAATTTTTTGAGAGACTAAAAATGAAATATGAGATATTTAGAAGGACCACAGAGATATTTAGCCCTAAAATTAATTACACCTTAACCCTATAAATAAATGTCATATTTGTTAGAAAATGGAGAGCTTTTTGAGAGTTTTAACGGCTAAAAAAATGAAAAAGGAAGAACAACACAAACAGAAAAAAAAACTCATTCACTTTTTTGTTGGTCTATGCACTAATATGCAATCTAAGGACAGGCATTTTGTCTTTTTTGTTATTTCATTTTCTTTTCATCATCGAATGACAAAATTTGGATCCTTATATTTAATTATCTTTCACAACAATCATATGAAAATTAGATTTATTGATATTTTCTTGTTAAATATAATTAAATAGGGGACAACTGTAGTACCTCAATTTTTTCAAGCAATTACAAAATAAATAAGAAAGTGAATATTATGTTTAACTTTATTTCATTTTTAATCGTTATTATATCTTTAAAGATATCTTAACAAATATATAAACAAAATGTTGATTTAGTCATTTGTTTTGACTCATCATATATTTACCATTTATTTTTTAATTTTATTACAAAATTTTAAAAACATTTATTTTATTTTTAATCTTTGATAATTAAAAAAGACTATAAAAATTGAATAGAAAAATATTTATAAAAACCCTTTTATTATTGTTTAAAAAAATTAAAATAAAATTATAAAAGATCAACTTTAAAAAAAATGGAAATTATCTTTATTTTTAGTGTGACATACTTCTTTTTTCAATATACTAAAAAATATCAGTAAATTAAAAATACATTGAAAGATAAAGTACCAAAATAAGTGAAATTATTATCTTCCCTTTAATTACATTTACCGCCATTATTATTTTCAATTAAAGTTAAGGGTTAAATATGTTCGTGGTCCTCATAAATATCTCATATTTCACTTTTAGTCTCTCAAACAATTTCCTTCAAAGAATGCTCCTCCTAAAAACTTTCATCCACACTTTTGATCCCTCATGCTAAAACTGTCGCTAAAACCATCGCTAATTTTATCACTAAGTTGTAAAAATCGTCGCTAAGTTGCAGGAGGGACCAAAAATGTGGATGAAAAAATTTAGGAGGACCATTCGTTAAAGGAAATTTTTTGAGAGACTAAAAATGAAATATGAGATATTTAGAAGGACCACAGAGATATTTAGCCCTAAAATTAATTACACCTTAACCCTATAAATAAATGTCATATTTGTGAGAAAATGGAGAGCTTTTTGAGAGTTTTAACCGCTAAAAAAATGAAAAAGGAAGAACAACACAAACAGAAAAAAAAAACTCATTCACTTTTTTGTTGGTCTATGCACTAATATGCAATCTAAGGACAGTCATTTTGTCTTTTTTGTTATTTCATTTTCTTTTCATCATCGAATGACAAAATTTGGATCCTTATATTTAATTATCTTTCACAACAATCATATGAAAATTAGATATATTGATATTTTCTTGTTAAATATAATTAAATAGGGGACAACTGTAGTACCTCAATTTTTTCAAGCAATTACAAAATAAATAAGAAAGTGAATATTATGTTTAACTTTATTTCATTTTTAATCGTTATTTAATCTTTAAAGATATCTTCACAAATATATAAACAAAATGTTGATTTAGTCATTTGTTTTGACTCATCATATATTTACCATTTATTTTTTAATTTTATTACAAAATTTTAAAAACATTTATTTTATTTTTAATCTTTGATAATTAAAAAAGACTATAAAAATTGAATAGAAAAATATTTGTAAAAACCCTTTTATTATTGTTTAAAAAATTAAAATAAAATTATAAAAGATCAATTTTAAAAAAAATGGAAATTATCTTTATTTTTAGTGTGACATCCTTTATTATCTTCCCTTTAATTACATTTACCGCCATTATTATTTTCAATTAAAGTTAAGGGTTAAATATGTTCGTGGTCCTCATAAATATCTCATATTTCACTTTTAGTCTCTCAAACAATTTCCTTCAAAGAATGCTCCTCCTAAAAACTTTCATCCACACTTTTGATCCCTCATGCTAAAACCGTTGTTAAAACTGTCGGTAAAACCATCGCTAATTTTATCACTAAGTTGTAAAAATCGTCGCTAAGTTGCAGGAGGGACCAAAAATGTGGATGAAAAAATTTAGGAGGACCATTCGTTAAAGGAAATTTTTTGAGAGACTAAAAATGAAATATGAGATATTTAGAAGGACCACAGAGATATTTAGCCCTAAAATTAATTACACCTTAACCCTATAAATAAATGTCATATTTGTGAGAAAATGGAGAGCTTTTTGAGAGTTTTAACCGCTAAAAAAATGAAAAAGGAAGAACAACACAAACAGAAAAAAAAAACTCATTCACTTTTTTGTTGGTCTATGCACTAATATGCAATCTAAGGACAGTCATTTTGTCTTTTTTGTTATTTCATTTTCTTTTCATCATCGAATGACAAAATTTGGATCCTTATATTTAATTATCTTTCACAACAATCATATGAAAATTAGATTTATTGATATTTTCTTGTTAAATATAATTAAATAGGGGACAACTGTAGTACCTCAATTTTTTCAAGCAATTACAAAATAAATAAGAAAGTGATTATTATGTTTAACTTTATTTCATTTTTAATCGTTATTATATCTTTAAAGATATCTTAACAAATATATAAACAAAATGTTGATTTAGTCATTTGTTTTGACTCATCATATATTTACCATTTATTTTTTAATTTTATTACAAAATTTTAAAAACATTTATTTTATTTTTAATCTTTGATAATTAAAAAAGACTATAAAAATTGAATAGAAAAATATTTATAAAAACCCTTTTATTATTGTTTAAAAAAATTTAAATAAAATTATAAAAGATCAACTTTAAAAAAAATGGAAATTATCTTTATTTTTAGTGTGACATACTTCTTTTTTCAATATACTAAAAAATATCAGTAAATTAAAATACATTGAAAGATAAAGTACCAAAATAAGTGAAATTATTATCTTCCCTTTAATTACATTTACCGCCATTATTATTTTCAATTAAAGTTAAGGGTTAAATATGTTCGTGGTCCTCATAAATATCTCATATTTCACTTTTAGTCTCTCAAACAATTTCCTTCAAAGAATGCTCCTCCTAAAAACTTTCATCCACACTTTTGATCCCTCATGCTAAAACTGTCGCTAAAACCATCGCTAATTTTATCACTAAGTTGTAAAAATCGTCGCTAAGTTGCAGGAGGGACCAAAAATGTGGATGAAAAAATTTAGGAGGACCATTCGTTAAAGGAAATTTTTTGAGAGACTAAAAATGAAATATGAGATATTTAGAAGGACCACAGAGATATTTAGCCCTAAAATTAATTACACCTTAACCCTATAAATAAATGTCATATTTGTGAGAAAATGGAGAGCTTTTTGAGAGTTTTAACCGCTAAAAAAATGAAAAAGGAAGAACAACACAAACAGAAAAAAAAAACTCATTCACTTTTTTGTTGGTCTATGCACTAATATGCAATCTAAGGACAGTCATTTTGTCTTTTTTGTTATTTCATTTTCTTTTCATCATCGAATGACAAAATTTGGATCCTTATATTTAATTATCTTTCACAACAATCATATGAAAATTAGATATATTGATATTTTCTTGTTAAATATAATTAAATAGGGGACAACTGTAGTACCTCAATTTTTTCAAGCAATTACAAAATAAATAAGAAAGTGAATATTATGTTTAACTTTATTTCATTTTTAATCGTTATTTAATCTTTAAAGATATCTTAACAAATATATAAACAAAATGTTGATTTAGTCATTTGTTTTGACTCATCATATATTTACCATTTATTTTTTAATTTTATTACAAAATTTTAAAAACATTTATTTTATTTTTAATCTTTGATAATTAAAAAAGACTATAAAAATTGAATAGAAAAATATTTGTAAAAACCCTTTTATTATTGTTTAAAAAAATTAAAATAAAATTATAAAAGATCAATTTTAAAAAAAATGGAAATTATCTTTATTTTTAGTGTGACATCCTTTATTATCTTCCCTTTAATTACATTTACCGCCATTATTATTTTCAATTAAAGTTAAGGGTTAAATATGTTCGTGGTCCTCATAAATATCTCATATTTCACTTTTAGTCTCTCAAACAATTTCCTTCAAAGAATGCTCCTCCTAAAAACTTTCATCCACACTTTTGATCCCTCATGCTAAAACCGTTGTTAAAACTGTCGGTAAAACCATCGCTAATTTTATCACTAAGTTGTAAAAATCGTCGCTAAGTTGCAGGAGGGACCAAAAATGTGGATGAAAAAATATAGGAGGACCATTCGTTAAAGGAAATTTTTTGAGAGACTAAAAATGAAATATGAGATATTTAGAAGGACCACAGAGATATTTAGCCCTAAAATTAATTACACCTTAACCCTATAAATAAATGTCATATTTGTGAGAAAATGGAGAGCTTTTTGAGAGTTTTAACGGCTAAAAAAATGAAAAAGGAAGAACAACACAAACAGAAAAAAAAAACTCATTCACTTTTTTGTTGGTCTATGCACTAATATGCAATCTAAGGACAGTCATTTTGTCTTTTTTGTTATTTCATTTTCTTTTGATCATCGAATGACAAAATTTGGATCCTTATATTTAATTATCTTTCACAACAATCATATGAAAATTAGATTTATTGATATTTTCTTGTTAAATATAATTAAATAGGGGACAACTGTAGTACCTCAATTTTTTCAAGCAATTACAAAATAAATAAGAAAGTGAATATTATGTTTAACTTTATTTCATTTTTAATCGTTATTATATCTTTAAAGATATCTTAACAAATATATAAACAAAATGTTGATTTAGTCATTTGTTTTGACTCATCATATATTTACCATTTATTTTTTAATTTTATTACAAAATTTTAAAAACATTTATTTTATTTTTAATCTTTGATAATTAAAAAAGACTATAAAAATTGAATAGAAAAATATTTATAAAAACCCTTTTATTATTGTTTAAAAAAATTAAAATAAAATTATAAAAGATCAACTTTAAAAAAAATGGAAATTATCTTTATTTTTAGTGTGACATCCTTCTTTTTTCAATATACTAAAAAATATCAGTAAATTAAAAATACATTGAAAGATAAAGTACCAAAATAAGTGAAATTATTATCTTCCCTTTAATTACATTTACCGCCATTATTATTTTCAATTAAAGTTAAGGGTTAAATATGTTCGTGGTCCTCATAAATATCTCATATTTCACTTTTAGTCTCTCAAACAATTTCCTTCAAAGAATGCTCCTCCTAAAAACTTTCATCCACACTTTTGATCCCTCATGCTAAAACTGTCGCTAAAACCATCGCTAATTTTATCACTAAGTTGTAAAAATCGTCGCTAAGTTGCAGGAGGGACCAAAAATGTGGATGAAAAAATTTAGGAGGACCATTCGTTAAAGGAAATTTTTTGAGAGACTAAAAATGAAATATGAGATATTTAGAAGGACCACAGAGATATTTAGCCCTAAAATTAATTACACCTTAACCCTATAAATAAATGTCATATTTGTGAGAAAATGGAGAGCTTTTTGAGAGTTTTAACGGCTAAAAAAATGAAAAAGGAAGAACAACACAAACAGAAAAAAAAAACTCATTCACTTTTTGTTGGTCTATGCACTAATATGCAATCTAAGGACATTCATTTTGTCTTTTTTGTTATTTCATTTTCTTTTCATCATCGAATGACAAAATTTGGATCCTTATATTTAATTATCTTTCACAACAATCATATGAAAATTAGATTTATTGATATTTTCTTGTTAAATATAATTAAATAGGGGACAACTGTAGTACCTCAATTTTTTCAAGCAATTACAAAATAAATAAGAAAGTGAATATTATGTTTAACTTTATTTCATTTTTAATCGTTATTATATCTTTAAAGATATCTTAACAAATATATAAACAAAATGTTGATTTAGTCATTTGTTTTGACTCATCATATATTTACCATTTATTTTTTAATTTTATTACAAAATTTTAAAAACATTTATTTTATTTTTAATCTTTGATAATTAAAAAAGACTATAAAAATTGAATAGAAAAATATTTATAAAAACCCTTTTATTATTGTTTAAAAAAATTAAAATAAAATTATAAAAGATCAACTTTAAAAAAAATGGAAATTATCTTTATTTTTAGTGTGACATCCTTCTTTTTTCAATATACTAAAAAATATCAGTAAATTAAAAATACATTGAAAGATAAAGTACCAAAATAAGTGAAATTATTATCTTCCCTTTAATTACATTTACCGCCATTATTATTTTCAATTAAAGTTAAGGGTTAACTATGTTCGTGGTCCTCATAAATATCTCATATTTCACTTTTAGTCTCTCAAACAATTTCCTTCAAAGAATGCTCCTCCTAAAAACTTTCATCCACACTTTTGATCCCTCATGCTAAAACTGTCGCTAAAACCATCGCTAATTTTATCACTAAGTTGTAAAAATCGTCGCTAAGTTGCAGGAGGGACCAAAAATGTGGATGAAAAAATTTAGGAGGACCATTCGTTAAAGGAAATTTTTTGAGAGACTAAAAATGAAATATGAGATATTTAGAAGGACCACAAAGATATTTAGCCCTAAAATTAATTACACCTTAACCCTATAAATAAATGTCATATTTGTGAGAAAATGGAGAGCTTTTTGAGAGTTTTAACGGCTAAAAAAATGAAAAAGGAAGAACAACACAAACAGAAAAAAAAACTCATTCACTTTTTTGTTGGTCTATGCACTAATATGCAATCTAAGGACAGTCATTTTGTCTTTTTTGTTATTTCATTTTCTTTTCATCATCGAATGACAAAATTTGGATCCTTATATTTAATTATCTTTCACAACAATCATATGAAAATTAGATTTATTGATATTTTCTTGTTAAATATAATTAAATAGGGGACAACTGTAGTACCTCAATTTTTTCAAGCAATTACAAAATAAATAAGAAAGTGATTATTATGTTTAACTTTATTTCATTTTTAATCGTTATTATATCTTTAAAGATATCTTAACAAATATATAAACAAAATGTTGATTTAGTCATTTGTTTTGACTCATCATATATTTACCATTTATTTTTTAATTTTATTACAAAATTTTAAAAACATTTATTTTATTTTTAATCTTTGATAATTAAAAAAGACTATAAAAATTGAATAGAAAAATATTTATAAAAACCCTTTTATTATTGTTTAAAAAAATTAAAATAAAATTATAAAAGATCAACTTAAAAAAAAATGGAAATTATCTTTATTTTTAGTGTGACATACTTCTTTTTTCAATATACTAAAAAATATCAGTAAATTAAAAATACATTGAAAGATAAAGTACCAAAATAAGTGAAATTATTATCTTCCCTTTAATTACATTTACCGCCATTATTATTTTCAATTAAAGTTAAGGGTTAAATATGTTCGTGGTCCTCATAAATATCTCATATTTCACTTTTAGTCTCTCAAACAATTTCCTTCAAAGAATGCTCCTCCTAAAAACTTTCATCCACACTTTTGATCCCTCATGCTAAAACCGTTGTTAAAACTGTCGGTAAAACCATCGCTAATTTTATCACTAAGTTGTAAAAATCGTCGCTAAGTTGCAGGAGGGACCAAAAATGTGGATGAAAAAATTTAGGAGGACCATTCGTTAAAGGAAATTTTTTGAGAGACTAAAAATGAAATATGAGATATTTAGAAGGACCACAGAGATATTTAGCCCTAAAATTAATTACACCTTAACCCTATAAATAAATGTCATATTTGTGAGAAAATGGAGAGCTTTTTGAGAGTTTTAATGGCTAAAAAAATGAAAAAGGAAGAACAACACAAACAGAAAAAAAACTCATTCACTTTTTTGTTGGTCTATGCACTAATATGCAATCTAAGGACAGTCATTTTCTCTTTTTTGTTATTTCATTTTCTTTTCATCATCGAATGACAAAATTTGGATCCTTATATTTAATTATCTTTCACAACGATCATATGAAAATTAGATTTATTGATATTTTCTTGTTAAATATAATTAAATAGGGGACAACTGTAGTACCTGAATTTTTTCAAGCAATTAAAAAATAAATAAGAAAGTGAATATTATGTTTAACTTTATTTCATTTTTAATCGTTATTATATCTTTAAAGATGTCTTAACAAATATATAAACAAAATGTTGATTTAGTCATTTGTTTTGACTCATCATATATTTACCATTTATTTTTTAATTTTATTACAAAATTTAAAAAAACATTTATTTTATTTTTAATCTTTGATAATTTAAAAAGACTATAAAAATTGAATAGAAAAATATTTATAAAAACCCTTTTATTATTGTTTAAAAAAATTAAAATAAAATTATAAAAGATCAACTTTAAAAAAAATGGAAATTATCTTTATTTTTAGTGTGACATACTTCTTTTTTCAATATACTAAAAAATATCAGTAAATTAAAAATACATTGAAAGATAAAGTACCAAAATAAGTGAAATTATTATCTTCCCTTTAATTACATTTACCGCCATTATTATTTTCAATTAAAGTTAAGGGTTAAATATGTTCGTGGTCCTCATAAATATCTCATATTTCACTTTTAGTCTCTCAAACAATTTCCTTCAAAGAATGCTCCTCCTAAAAACTTTCATCCACACTTTTGATCCCTCATGCTAAAACCGTTGTTAAAACTGTCGGTAAAACCATCGCTAATTTTATCACTAAGTTGTAAAAATCGTCGCTAAGTTGCAGGAGGGACCAAAAATGTGGATGAAAAAATATAGGAGGACCATTCGTTAAAGGAAATTTTTTGAGAGACTAAAAATGAAATATGAGATATTTAGAAGGACCACAGAGATATTTAGCCCTAAAATTAATTACACCTTAACCCTATAAATAAATGTCATATTTGTGAGAAAATGGAGAGCTTTTTGAGAGTTTTAATGGCTAAAAAAATGAAAAAGGAAGAACAACACAAACAGAAAAAAAACTCATTCACTTTTTTGTTGGTCTATGCACTAATATGCAATCTAAGGACAGTCATTTTGTCTTTTTTGTTATTTCATTTTCTTTTCATCATCGAATGACAAAATTGGATCCTTATATTTAATTATCTTTCACAACGATCATATGAAAATTAGATTTATTGATATTTTCTTGTTAAATATAATTAAATAGGGGACAACTGTAGTACCTGAATTTTTTCAAGCAATTAAAAAATAAATAAGAAAGTGAATATTATGTTTAACTTTATTTCATTTTTAATCGTTATTATATCTTTAAAGATGTCTTAACAAATATATAAACAAAATGTTGATTTAGTCATTTGTTTTGACTCATCATATATTTACCATTTATTTTTTAATTTTATTACAAAATTTAAAAAAACATTTATTTTATTTTTAATCTTTGATAATTAAAAAAGACTATAAAAATTGAATAGAAAAATATTTATAAAAACCCTTTTATTATTGTTTAAAAAAATTAAAATAAAATTATAAAAGATCAACTTTAAAAAAAAATGGAAATTATCTTTATTTTTAGTGTGACATCCTTCTTTTTTCAATATACTAAAAAATATCAGTAAATTAAAAATACATTGAAAGATAAAGTACCAAAATAAGTGAAATTATTATCTTCCCTTTAATTACATTTACCGCCATTATTATTTTCAATTAAAGTTAAGGGTTAAATATGTTCGTGGTCCTCATAAATATCTCATATTTCACTTTTAGTCTCTCAAACAATTTCCTTCAAAGAATGCTCCTCCTAAAAACTTTCATCCACACTTTTGATCCCTCATGCTAAAACTGTCGCTAAAACCATCGCTAATTTTATCACTAAGTTGTAAAAATCGTCGCTAAGTTGCAGGAGGGACCAAAAATGTGGATGAAAAAATTTAGGAGGACCATTCGTTAAAGGAAATTTTTTGAGAGACTAAAAATGAAATATGAGATATTTAGAAGGACCACAGAGATATTTAGCCCTAAAATTAATTACAACTTAACCCTATAAATAAATGTCATATTTGTGAGAAAATGGAGAGCTTTTTGAGAGTTTTAACGGCTAAAAAAATGAAAAAGGAAGAACAACACAAACAGAAAAAAAAAACTCATTCACTTTTTTGTTGGTCTATGCACTAATATGCAATCTAAGGACAGGCATTTTGTCTTTTTTGTTATTTCATTTTCTTTTCATCATCGAATGACAAAATTTGGATCCTTATATTTAATTATCTTTCACAACAATCATATGAAAATTAGATTTATTGATATTTTCTTGTTAAATATAATTAAATAGGGGACAGTACTATTACCTCAATTTTTTCAAGCAATTACAAAATAAATAAGAAAGTCAATATTATGTTTAACTTTATTTCATTTTTAATCGTTATTATATCTTTAAAGATATCTTAACAAATATATAAACAAAATGTTGATTTAGTCATTTGTTTTGACTCATCATATATTTACCATTTATTTTTTAATTTTATTACAAAATTTTAAAAACATTTATTTTATTTTTAATCTTTGATAATTAAAAAAGACTATAAAAATTGAATAGAAAAATATTTATAAAAACCCTTTTATTATTGTTTAAAAAAATTAAAATAAAATTATAAAAGATCAACTTTAAAAAAAATGGAAATTATCTTTATTTTTAGTGTGACATACTTCTTTTTTCAATATACTAAAAAATATCAGTAAATTAAAAATACATTGAAAGATAAAGTACCAAAATAAGTGAAATTATTATCTTCCCTTTAATTACATTTACCGCCATTATTATTTTCAATTAAAGTTAAGGGTTAAATATGTTCGTGGTCCTCATAAATATCTCATATTTCACTTTTAGTCTCTCAAACAATTTCCTTCAAAGAATGCCCCTCCTAAAAACTTTCATCCACACTTTTGGTCCCTCATGCTAAAACCGTTGTTAAAACTGTCGGTAAAACCAACGCTAATTTTATCACTAAGTTGTAAAAATCGTCGCTAAGTTGCAGGAAGGACCAAAAATGTGGATGAAAAAATTTAGGAGGACCATTCGTTAAAGGAAATTTTTTGAGAGACTAAAAATGAAATATGAGATATTTAGAAGGACCACAGAGATATTTAGCCCTAAAATTAATTACACCTTAACCCTATAAATAAATGTCATATTTGTGAGAAAATGGAGAGCTTTTTGAGAATTTTAATGGCTAAAAAAATGAAAAAGGAAGAACAACACAAACAGAAAAAAAACTCATTCACTTTTTTGTTGGTCTATGCACTAATATGCAATCTAAGGACAGTCATTTTGTCTTTTTTGTTATTTCATTTTCTTTTCATCATCGAATGACAAAATTTGGATCCTTATATTTAATTATCTTTCACAACGATCATATGAAAATTAGATTTATTGATATTTTCTTGTTAAATATAATTAAATAGGGGACAACTGTAGTACCTGAATTTTTTCAAGCAATTAAAAAATAAATAAGAAAGTGAATATTATGTTTAACTTTATTTCATTTTTAATCGTTATTATATCTTTAAAGATGTCTTAACAAATATATAAACAAAATGTTGATTTAGTCATTTGTTTTGACTCATCATATATTTACCATTTATTTTTTAATTTTATTACAAAATTTAAAAAAACATTTATTTTATTTTTAATCTTTGATAATTAAAAAAGACTATAAAAATTGAATAGAAAAATATTTATAAAAACCCTTTTATTATTGTTTAAAAAAATTAAAATAAAATTATAAAAGATCAACTTTAAAAAAAAATGGAAATTATCTTTATTTTTAGTGTGACATCCTTCTTTTTTCAATATACTAAAAATTATCAGTAAATTAAAAATACATTGAAAGATAAAGTACCAAAATAAGTGAAATTATTATCTTCCCTTTAATTACATTTACCGCCATTATTATTTTCAATTAAAGTTAAGGGTTAAATATGTTCGTGGTCCTCATAAATATCTCATATTTCACTTTTAGTCTCTCAAACAATTTCCTTCAAAGAATGCTCCTCCTAAAAACTGTCATCCACACTTTTGATCCCTCATGCTAAAACTGTCGCTAAAACCATCGCTAATTTTATCACTAAGTTGTAAAAATCGTCGCTAAGTTGCAGGAGGGACCAAAAATGTGGATGAAAAAATTTAGGAGGACCATTCGTTAAAGGAAATTTTTTGAGAGACTAAAAATGAAATATGAGATATTTAGAAGGACCACAGAGATATTTAGCCCTAAAATTAATTACACCTTAACCCTATAAATAAATGTCATATTTGTGAGAAAATGGAGAGCTTTTTGAGAGTTTTAACGGCTAAAAAAATGAAAAAGGAAGAACAACACAAACAGAAAAAAAACTCATCACCACCTTGCGACCTTCTCTACTCTAGTGCACCTCCATGCACGCACACCACCCCATCAATAACACCATCATCATAACTCCATTTTCCACCACTGTGTGCTTCCTCTTTATCCTCCTTAAAAGGGTCGTCGTGTACACCCTCTCGATCACCACCAGTTTCTTCTACTTCTCTCCATCATAATATACCTTTCGCCTATTTTCTCTCATGCTTGATCCCTTTCATTCTCTCTCAGTATATTTTTATCTCTTTAAAGTCACCGAGAGCGGCGTTTCCTCCTTTATTCAAATGTCAAACATTTTATCTTCTTGGCTTCCACACACTCATGAGGAGGCTGGTGTTATTGCTTCGACATCAGATATATCATTCATCCATAATATTTCTGAGGGATATAAGATGGAAATGGCTTCTGAGCTCGCTCACGACATGTTCAAAGTTGCTTTATGTTTTCTCTTGTCTTTGCTGGACCGAGTGACGTCTTAGTCTCGTGAATTTCTTTCAAGGAAATGGAGATTTAGAAGAAGAAAGCAAACAGAATGGAACTGAAGTACACCAATCTTCAAAAGGAGCTCCTTACACTCAGGGAGAAAATTAAGGCTGCTAATTCTTTACAAGAGACGGTGAAACTACATGGCCATCTTTCTATTATGGCTGCTCATTTTCCTGAATTGAACGGTTCTCTCCAAAATACAGAGGAGCGATACACAGTTTCTTCTAACTCTCTCTTAAGGAGAAGGCTCGTCAAGTGGAGGAGCATCGGAAACATACAAAGGCTTTGAAATTTCTCTAAGACGACGTCACTGGTCTAAGGATGGCGCTCCATGAGGTTCTCCAATGGATTATGCATGACATGTTTGGAGTTCGTGAGCGAGGCGTGAAGCTGGAGAGGAAGTTATGTCCTGACACTGTGATTTTTTCCAGTGAACTTGATCTTTTCATGTCTGCTATTGGGATGATTCAAAGAGATGGTCCCGGTGCCTCGACTTTAAATTCTTCTTCTTTGTCTTCTTTTGCTTTATAAATTTTGTTCTCCGCAATGAAATTTTGATATTTAATGAAATATTTACCTTGGTATATCAAGTGTTGTTAGCTTTGGAACCTTGTGCCAATTTTGGCTTTATGAATATCGTTCATATGAATAGCTATAGCTTTAGGGCCTGCTTTATCCAGGAAAAGTCATTTTAATTTTAGACTTTAGGTCGGATGGTTGGTGTTCATTAGTGATGACAAATCATTTGTTGTGAGTGTGAGAGAACTTTTTTCTTTTCTTTTCAAAATAAGTTTCATGTTTGATTGAAATAAGATGGCACACACGCCTTTGGAATTTTCCTTGTTCTTTTGTGATTCAGTATATTAAAGGGAGATGGCTAGAAGTTTTATTGCTGCAATTTCCCGTTAACTTTAGCGTTTACCATAGTAGTGTATTCCATTTATATATCATATTTAACGCTTTGTTGGTGCTTCTGAGAAGATTCGTGTAATCGGTAAAATCTAGGTTAAGCAATCATACTTTGAATTGTGTTCCGCATCATAGAGAACCGTTCCATGGCCAAGGCTAGGATCCTCGTCCATGCCCCTGAGTTTTGGCTCGAATCAAGGTGGTCATCTTCGAGCTCCACCACCTACACCAAGGGATTGGTTAGATCTATAGGGTGTAACAGCTACGCAGAAGTGCGTTTGATAGGCCTCAGATTCGAGGTGTGTGTTTGATTCATATCAGAATCACAAAATTGCATTAAATCTGTATCGAGTATGCAGTTGAACCTGTAATGCTTTTAAGTCGTATCTGAATCGCGGAAGTGCGTTAATTCTGTATCAGATACATAACCTGGTGTAGAGTGTGCTATAAGTCGTATAAGAGTCCGAGAAATGCGTTAAGTCTGTATCAGATGCACAATGAGCTTGAAATACACGTAAATTGTATCAGAATCGCATAAGTGTATTAAATCCGTATCGAAAACGTATTCAGGCACTTCATCTCTGATCTTCTATTCCGGGTCTTCTAGACGAAAGAGACAAAGAAACACATAATATATATATATATATATATATATATATATATATATATATATATATATATATATCTATATATATATATATATATATATATATATATATATATATATATATATATATATATATATATGTCTGTGTGTGTGTGTGTGTGTGTGTAAACACACGCGGGTATTTTTGTGTGTTAATAATGAATTGAATTTGTTATAAATAACTAAATAATCACCGGGAAGGATAATCCTCGGCGGTGACCTCGGTGTGGCCGGATGGGATCCAAAGACTTTAGTCGGTGACCTCAGTGTGGCCGGATGGGATCCAAAGACTTTAGTCATTTTATTTCTCCCTCCAGGGTTCCAGGTCGTTTGTGCTTTATGCTTCAAAGAGTTTGCTTCAGGAAGACGGGGTCCACGGTTCTTCTCCTTACACTCATCTATCAATGTATGTTATTTGGTCGGCTTCTCCAAACTCTGAAGAAGTAACGAGATTTGCCTCTAATATCTAGTTGTTCCTCAGGAACATTTAATGTCGAGCAGCGGATGAATGCTGATATTGACCAGTCTTCTCGCAACAGCGGTCCAAGATATCTTTCCCTAAGTACTTCCAATGGACCTAAGCTCCATAATCCATTCGATGGAAACCTTTGTTGTGTCTCGTGGAAATCCTATGGCATCTCCACGAGGCACTACAGTTTTGGATCGGCGCCCGTCGTTAACTACTAACTTGTGGAATCTTGGTGCCATATACTACGAAGTTGCGGTATCCTTATGCCGCTAAACCCAAATTCTCCCTGGTAGTAGCGAAGAGTACGGGTGTAGCCAGATCGGATAGGGAGTCATGAGGCTTGAGTCTGACCTTCAAGATTTTTTTCTTCTGGCCACGACCTAAGCCTAGTTCTGGATGTGAAATTATTTCTTCCGTTATTCTTTGAATTTTTTGGGGAAATTATAGATCTTCACGGTGAGGTCGAGTCGGGGACGACGACAAGCCTAATCGGTTGCGGCAAATCTCATTGTTTATTTCAGTGTGCTATCAATTTTGAGATCTAAGGGAGTAGTGGACGATGTAATCGAGAAGAAAGCGTAGATTCACAAAAATCATTGGAGTCACAACATGGATGTGTTTCTGATTTAGTAATCTAAGAAGGTTACAACTGGATGAATCAGAGATTAGATCTAAACCCGCAAAAATCGTAGGAATGAAAAGTCGATTCCCACATACGGCATCGCTGTTCCTTTTCGAGAATCAGAAATGGAGTACTAAATCTTGAAGGAACCAAAAATGATAAAAAATGATATTTTATTTATGTATGAAATTTTTTAACCATCTAGGATTATGTATGTAGATGTTTGTTTTTTGATCGTATGATATGGTTTAAATCTTCATTTGAAATTCAAATAAATAAAATATAATATGAAAGACTAAGTTCTGAGACATTACGGAGATACATCTCCGTAATATTCACAGAGATGCATCTTCGATCCAATTCACGTGTATAATGATTTTTGAGGATGTATGTTTTAAATTGTTACAAAGATGTATCTCCGAAACATTTTAAACTTCATTCTGAATTTGGTGCGTCCAAAGATGTATCTCCGAAACATTTTAAACTTCATTCTGAATTTGGTGCGTCCAAAGATGTATCTCCGGAAACTAAATGTATTTAAATAATTTCACGTGGTGGTTAAAAAATATTAAAGATGTATTAAAAAATCCTCAAATTAATTGACCTCCTAAATTGATAGCTCTAGATTTGATTCCTCATATAAAAAGATCGAATCGAGTTCAATTTAATATTTAATACTATTTAGTTTGAATAACTTTTGAATGATTAAATTACAATCTTAATATTTTTAACTAAATATTTTTTCTTGGCTTATATTCTTTTAATAATAATATAATACTATTGATATTGCTAAAACATTGTTCACACAATACAAAATAAACTTGAGTCAATTTTGTTGTTCTATGAAAGCCATCTTCCTCATATCCGGGACCATTCCAATGATTCGACTTGGATTTAACTGGGTTGATGGTAGACTTGTTCGTCTAAATGAGATGGTGAGTTCTTATATATAGCTAACAAATATTTTATGATTAATTCAACATCAAACATCAAGCCGGAACTTACAAATACTCCTACACTTAAATTAGTGATTATTTAAGGTAGAAATACATTTTATAGATGTAAAGGGCGTGTAAATGAATTTGATCTTTATTTTCCCTTATATAGACCGATTTTATGGTATTTGTGGGCTTATAACCTTTTATAGCAAGATAGTGTTTGATGAAACATGTGTTAGTGTTTTACTTGTTTTGTGATCTAAAAGTATTATTCAATTATTCACATTGATTAAATATTTTTTTGGGCATAACTATTCGTTCGTATTTGTAGATCTTGTAACCTCTTATATTTTGATCTTGATTAGAATTATTTGTGAAAGACACAGTGGGTCATATTTTTATTGGATCGTCACAAATATTTTTGTCACGAGGCAAAAAATAATTATTATTATTCCAAAATGTTTATAAAACAAACTTTAATAAAAAAACAAAGAATTAAAATAAATAAATTAAAATCTTAGAAAAAATGAGCGTAGAAATTTTTAAAAAGTTTGTAATAAGGTTGATATGTAGAAAAGTCCAAATAAAATAGATTATATAAATTTATAAAATATTAAATTTAAGTTAAAAGAATAGGAAGAAAAAAATATAATTTAAACGATTATATTATAGTAGTAAATAAATACATTAATATTGTTGGATTAGATTTGATTCCTCATATGAAAAAACCGAATCCAGTTCAATTTAATATTTAATGCTATTTAGTTTGAATTAACTTTTAATAATTAAATTACATTTTAATATTTTTAACTATATATTTGTTGTTGCCTTGTATTCTATTAATAATAATATAATATTATTGATATGGCTAAAGGACTGTTCACACAACACACAAGATAAACATGAGTCAATTTTAGTTCCACTTTTTAGGGTAATTATAACTGTTGTCTGTTTTTCAGTATTGTTTTTCAGTATTGTTAAGATTCTGTTTCCAATTTTTTCTTTCAAAATTGAGTTTGTTTTTTCAATTAAAATAAGATCCTTAATTCTCCACGATTTGTGCGCTAGGTTTTTGACCCGGTTGCTAAAACAATTCCATTTTTCAGGTTTAAATAGAAATCTAAACCTCACTGTTTTTTTATTACACTTCATTACTTCACTTTCTTTATTAATTCTCTCTTTGTTATATACACTTTTTCTGCTCAAAACATGAGTTCTAACTCTTCCGTTGCTTCTAACTCTATTGATTCTTTCAATGAAAATGATAGCGTGGATTCTAAGATAACAGTGCCAAAGAATGTTGTTGATGTGATTTTGGAGCATAGTGTTCTACTTGAGGAAGGTCTACGACTAGGTTGTCGATATTGTGATGATTACTTAGGAACTTGTGGGGGTTACCATTTCTTATGTCACTTGGTTGGAACTGAAAATTATGTTAAAACTTGCGAGGGTATTCTGGAAGAGGTGAAGAAGGAAGTGTTGGACATTTTTAGTGCTTTCCGAGAGAGTAACGCGAAGGGGTGTGTTAGGGTTGGTGAAAAAAGAAAGTGCAATGAAATGACGGTTGAGAGCTCTAGAGATGTTTCCAAGAGGAGGAGAACGCGCTCTCAAGCTATCGCGAGTAGCATGTCGAGCAATTGCGATGCCGCTCGATCCAAGAGGAGGAGAACACGCTCTCAAGCTATCGCGAGTAGCATGTCGAGCAACTGCGATGCCGCTCGATGCAGTAAAGAGTGATGAATTTAAGTCTATGTGTGATTTGGTTTCAAGACGTGGTTTAGGGTTTGAGCTACCTTCTTTTGGAATGATACTATGAGTTTATCTGCATAAGATATTATGTATTTTATATAGCTATGATTAATATATAGAATTTGACAATTTGTTAGTGTTGTTTACTATAGCTTAATTTGTTTATTTATGAAGTCTGAATTACATTGTATATGTTTTTCTCTACTGTCTTTAAAATTGAGTATGGTCATTCTCTTTTGAAAATGAAAAAAAAAAACTTTAAAAAATTTCTAATACGAGATTTTAATCTATGTCAAATAGTTAAAACCTCACATAAATTTAGAACTCTAACAAAGTTGTTGAAGCATTAACTTGTAAAAAAAAAAAAGTAAAATCAAAATCTGTTATATTGTCAATAATACTTCAAACTCAATTGTTAACATATTTGGTGATAACATATCCATTCAACTTCAAAATAGCACAAATAATTCTTTTACTCTGCAATATGTGGGAATATAACAATTTGTTTTCAAAAAATAAATTATGGCATATTGGTAGAAAAAACGAAAACAAAAAAATTTACTCAAACTAACATTTTTGAATTGAAAACACCAGTATCACACTGAAATTAAAATAATATATACCAAATCATAATAAGCATATTTATATAATTCAAAACTCAAAAGCAAATGAAAATTCAAATATATTTTCAATTGTAACGCTCAAATACATAAATTTCTTACTCTCTAAAAGAAAAATTAAAGATAAATAAATCTAATTTGAGATATTATATATATATATATATATATATATATATATATATATATATATATATATATATATATATATATATATATATATATATATATAATATATATATATATATATATATATATATATATATATATATATATATATATATATATATATATATATATATATATATATATATTGATATAAACAAATCACTAATAACATTGATTCATATATTTGCAAGATAAATCACAAAAGATTTAAGTTAATTACCAATAAAAAAACCATAAATTAAAGTATAAATAGTTTTAAGCATTAGCAATCAGTAAATCAAAAATGAAGATCCCCTCTAATATCAATGGTTAGAATCGATTTAATAAATGTATGCTTAAATACAAACATTAAAACTATAATCATAATATAAGACGGAAGTGAAACAAGCAAATGAGAATGCACATATACACAATCTTATGATTTACAACATATTA
Source organism: Lathyrus oleraceus (assembly GCF_024323335.1). Classification (NCBI taxonomy): domain Eukaryota; kingdom Viridiplantae; phylum Streptophyta; class Magnoliopsida; order Fabales; family Fabaceae; genus Lathyrus; species Lathyrus oleraceus. The sequence continues at coordinate 248,883,323 of NC_066582.1, read as the reverse complement.
ATTTATCAAAGATTATAGAAATACCTAGACTGATCCAAATAGAAAAAGCTCTCTAGTCACTAACAACAGTAATATTGAAATGCAAAAGTGTAGAGACACTTGACTAATACTTATTGGCTTGTGGATCTTCCTCAAAGGATACTCCTAAAGTCTTGAACACTCTTCAATTAGATGTGAAAAGATAATATCCTTATTCGTATAGTAAATTGAGGATCATATCCTATATATAGGGTGACGACCATATTTGACTTATTCCGAAATGAGTCATCCTAAGATTCACTCATATTTTAGTTCATATCCAATTAATTAATTAATTAATTACTAAATATTAAATTTAATTATTCTTTTTAACTATTTAGTCACTTAATCAATTAAGACTCTTAATTTTATAAATAGATAGTATAATTGTATTCGCTAAAAAGTATAATACTTGACTATCTCAAGTGATTAAGGTTGTCATAGATTTTAACTAAGGTATATTGTGGAATTGAGAGCTAGCTCACATAGGGGTTGAAAAACTATGTGTATTTGGTTTTCCATGTGAGAATGAGATTGTCCTCTCTCAAATCCATCGTCGAGATATTTATAGCAGTCTTGGGCTTGAATACTAGGCCCTTCATGAATGTCAACTGCTACAAATAAGATATAGGAGGGGACAACTAATCTATTGAAATACAAGGGAGCGTGATTTGAAGGAAAATTGTGATCCAAAATACAACGAAAATTAAAAAATTCTCCTTTAGTGATCCTTACGAATGAACATGATCAGCGGTAGAAATCGTTACCTCTTGTGGCGATTGAAATATTTAATGCAAATCTAAGGAGTGATTACGAGCGTTGAATGGTGACAACGCCTCTACTCAGTCCACACGAACGGATTCCTTCAATCTCAGTGTTAGCTGCTACGAATGAAGGCTTTGAGTGTGTGCGTATGTGTCGCATCACGCGAAAAACCGGCGGGAAAACAAAGAACAACAGAGCCGCCACCGTGCGTTATTTATCCCAAAAGAGGGAAAGGAAACGCTCAGAGTAAACCTGGGAAAGAACATGGTCTCGCGACCAAAGAGTATGGGTTCGGGAGTCGGTTATGCGGAGGGAAGGTATTAGCACCCCTACGCATCCGTAGTACTCTACGGGATCCACGCACAAAAGGAAGGAAATTGGTTGCTAAACACTGCTCAAATACTCACACACACTGGCTGAAAGAAACGAAAGAGACTGACTGAAACTGAACTCGGCAGGATGTCGCATCCTGGGCCTACTTAGTCTATCAGGCATAGACATCAGAGTCGAAGTAGTTCGGACTGGGGAAACGACACATGCTCGCTAGGATATCGCATCCTATGCATACGTATCTTCTCGGACGAGAAAAGAATCAGAGCATTCGTAGCTCGGCTGACACGCACACAAACAAAACAAAACACAGGCAAACATGGAGCCCGACTGCCAATCACTGGACTTATGTCAGCATCCGAACCAAAACACACTCACACTGGAACCCAAATGCCACTCGATGGACTTATATCAGCTTCCAAGCACACAACAACAAACAAGTTAATAGGGAGTCGGGGACTCGAGCCTATAACTGTCAAACAATACACACAAAAGAAAAGAAAAAGGCGCCCGGAGAGATCAGCTCAATCTCCTGCCTACATACTTCATCTGGTATAAAGATCAGGGCGATGTAGTTCCCCTACGCAGGGATAAAGGACTAGCCTAACCAGATAACAGAGGGAGACACAACTCTAGGGAGACTACGACTCGAGCCTAGATGTTGTCATGCAAAATCAACCCTAAGTTATGGTTTCTAGCTAAATGGCACGAGGGCCAACCTATCCTAAGCATGGCTCACACAGGAAGCAAGCCACACACACTTAACTTGCACAGGAAGCAAGCCAAGCAAAACCTAACTTGCACAGGAAGCAAGTCTAAACTAATCCTAACTTGCACAGGAAGCAAGTCAAACTATCCTATCTTGCACAGGAAGCAAGTCAAACAATCCTATCTTGCACAGGAAGCAAGTCAAACAATCCTATCTTGCACAGGAAGCAAGTCAAACAATCCTACAAGCACAGATAGCACACGCTATACACAAACAAGTGGCTCAAACAAGGGTTAGGTTTTAGTCAAGGGGGCATATCAACCTCGACAAACAAACCTCTGGAATGGGGTGAATGTGCTCTTAACCTTGCCATTGAGGGGCTAAGGTGAAGCAGATGAAAGGATGAAGTGAGGATGAGACCTCACAGCTCTTATCCCTGGCCTGGGAGAGCTCAAGACAAGAATGTGTGGGTTCAGAAAGTGGGAACCCTTCTACACATTAAAACTGACTCAACCGTACAATTGTACAAGATCTTGGGTTTGTATCTGCAATGCATCAACACAGTGGTGTGAGCAAAGCGGATGACACACTGAATAGTGGGGGATAGATTGCATATCCCTACCTTCCACCAATTGCCTCTTCACTTAGGAGGTCTTTGACTCTAGGCAAGGACAAAAATAAACAGTCACAAACATTGCCTCTTAAGGAGGACTTCAGACAGTTGCCTGGCCAAGTAACAGGCCAGGTCTTCCAGACTACATGAAGATTAGAAATATACCTCAATGCAAATTGCTTATACAAGCAAAGCAAAGCAAAAGTTCACAAGGAACTGAGCAACTAAAAGCACCTGAAATGGTCAAGCAGATGTTAGTATGCAACTTCAAAACAACAGTTAATCATAAGCAAGTGAAGGTGCAAGGCACAAGGCTCAAGGCATGTGAGCTAAGCCACCTACAAAACAAACAAGTTAATCAATGATATTCAAGCAAGCTCAATCAAAAAGAATTGGTCTCATTGGTCATTTGTTGGTCAACCTGAAAACACAAGCTCAAAAGTGAGTAACAGGACCACTAGGACAAGCCTAGGGTCAAAAGAGAATGAGAAAATCAAAACAGCAAATGACAAGTGTCCAAAATCATGTTCAAACATTCAAGAAACAAAACCAATTGGATTCACATCCATATCAATCATCATCATCATTTCATGAACAATTTAGGTCAAAACATGGCATTTAGAAGCTCAAAGAAGTCAACAGCAAGACTTGAATCAAAAGCAATCTTAAACAATTCCAAAAATCACCAAATAAATCATGACCAATCACAACCCACAGCATGGTAAGCATGTCAAATTTCATCTCATTTGGACAAGTGGAAGGCAGTCAATGAAAATCAGAAAGTCAAAGCAATTTTGAACATGCTCAATGAAGTCAACCAAACATGCATCAACTTAGAAAAATCATAAATCAGAGATGGTGTATGATAAATGAATGGGACTAAAACCATGGCAAATATGAGGATGTCTAGTTATCTCATGTAAAATTTCATGTCCATCTAATAAAGTATGAGAATTTCACAAATGAAATGGGAACAAGTGTCACAAAAAGTCAACATATGACCAAGCAGGGGAGAAAATCTCAAACAATTAGGAAAATGCCACAAATAATTCCAAGAAAATTCACATGTAAACTAGACATACAAGAGTAGGCTCATGCAAAAAAATCAAGTCATTTGGAGGTCAAGAAGCATGGTAATGAAATTAGGGAAAATGCATGATCATGTTGTGACAACGAATGTACACTTCAACTTCAAAAAATCATAACTCTCAATCCACACATGATAAATGCACAAACTTTATATGGAAATGAAAGTCAATGAGTCTAGTTTCACCACAAAAAGTTTCAAAGTCAAAGGATGCAACATGAGTATTTCACAATTGAAATGGCACAATGTATCAATTTGGCATACATGTTAGGAAACCAATTATTATTTAAAATCCAGCCAGTTAAAAATTAATTAAAAATCACAATAAAATAGAGGACACTCTTGTGAAGATGATGGAAAAAATCTCATGATTTTTGGGTGAAAATGGAGAGAGAAATTAATTGTTGAAGATGAGTGATTAATTGGATGCAACATGAACAAATAACAAGGCATAGCAAGTCAACATAAGTTGACCGATGGCACAAATGTAAATATTGCCTTCACTTATCAAAACGACACAGCATAAGGCACGGCATCCAAATATTTTCATTGGCTGTTACGGGAATGCACAGTAAATGGCCTTCATGCATTAAACGAAACCCTAAATAAGCTACAGTAACACGCAGGGAAAAGGAAATTCTGGGCAGCTCAAACTCAAACACGATGAATCTCAGGTCATGAACAACATTCGTGAAAATCAGAAACAAACACACCAAACCCTAGTTCCTACTTCATACTTTATGGATTCAAGAATCAATTGCAACAAAGCGCCATGGTCAGCATGAATCGAAGCAAACAAACTTGATGTCACAAACATAAATCAAAGCTAACTCAACCAAATCTTAATGAAAATTGAAAACAAAAGGTCCAGAGTGTTCATGGCAGTGAGATATACATAAAACAACACATCATTTCATGAATTTTGAAAATAAGTTTCTAACCTTCAATCCATGGCAGAACTGGGACGATGGTTTTTTGAGCTATGAAAAGCATAAACAGCAGTTCCAAAGAGCTCCAGTTGAAGAGTGGATGGAAGGAAAAGGATCAATGGCACTCCAATCTTCTTCTAACCATGAACTATCATGAATGGACTCCAAGGAGAACAGCTTCGAGAAGGCGTTACAGTCACCAAAACAAGCTTGCAATGAACTCCATAGTGACGGTATATGGTGTTGCAATCAATGGCAGGTCGTATTCTGTGGAGTCTTTTGGAAGATTTGTGAAAAGTGATGAAAAATGAATTTTAGAGAGAGTGAGATTTCTGGGAGTGAGTGAAGTCCAATGCCTTGTTATGTGCTGGCTGCTGTTGCTGTTTTTCTAAACAAAGCCATGTCTTGCAACTTTTGAGTTTTGACAGATTTTGTGTAAAAAATACCAAGATGAGCTTGAGAGAATGTCAAGATATGTTGGTTTGTTGCTGTCTCCAATTAGTGTTTCACATGACAGGAAATGACTATAACCTCTGCTGTCTTGTGTTGCTAGCAGGGTTCATCATAACAGGAAGGTGCAGTTTGGATTGAAAAATAGAAATGCAAAGCCAAGTCAATGGATCATTGAAGCTCTTGGTTTTGTTATGACAGAAAAAAAAATGCCTAAGTCCTCTGTTGGATGTTGCTGCTATTGATTTCTCATGACAGAAAAGGATTTGAAAGTCTTGCTTTTGATGTGTTTGTGTGGGAGAGCCAGGCCAGGTCAGGTTTTCCCTTTTTACCCTATGCTGTTGGATACTGCAGGGTTTTCAAAAATGGTCCAATGGCCAAGTGAGGTTTTAAGTGAAAGAACATGGTTGGTCATGTGCTTGTTGGTTGTGGCAAGGCAAGTTTTTCTGAAGTGCAAAGCAAATAGCAGGGATGAGGTTTGAGATAATGCTGTATGCAGTGTGGTTGGTTTGTGGCAGCTGTTTGGAATGCAAATAGCAGGCCCAGTTTTGAATGAATGTGATTTCTTTTGTTGCCAGGCAGGGTGGATGCTTGTTCTATGTGTGTGTGTATGACAGAAAATGATGGATGCCAATAACAAGGTCAGGTTTTGGGAGAGTGCTATATGCAGTTTTTTTTAGAAGCTGCTTATGCTGTGTTGTGGCTGCAACCTCTTCCTCATGACAGGAAGATGAGGCTAAGAAAAATCTGTTGGAAGTTGCTTGCAAGGCTTGTTTTTTACAGCAAAAATGAGGAAATGTAACACAGGAGTTCTTAGGCATGAGTTCTGCAACAGCAGGGTGCAGTGTTGAGAAATGCCCCAAAAAAAATCCCTTATGTTGTGTGGCCAGTAGTAGTTTCAAGACAGAAAATCTGATGCCAAACTGCTATGTGTAAGTACAAGCATGGTTGTGGAAGTATGGTGCAAACATGTACTTTTCCAATTCTTAAGCAACTAGGACATGGCTTCTTGCTTTGCTGTTAATTTGGGCTGCAAGTGAGGCTCTAATGACAGAGAAAATGCTGCATAATTGCTGTCCTTTTGAGGTGCAAGGCAAGGCATGGTGAATGGTATGGACAAGTATGGTTAAATGGTACTTTTCTTACAATTCAAGCAACCAAGCAATGGCCTTGTGTACTGCATATTTTGACTTTGCAAACACATTCTAAATGACATTTATGAGCTGTTACAATTGGCCAAATGTTGAAAAAATGTTTAGATCAAAAAGTCAACTCTTGGTCAAACTTTCATTTAAATGAAAAAGGTCAAAATATGCCATTTTGATTGGTGAAGTTTTGGCTCATGAAATTTATATTTTTGGAAAGAGGGGATCGAATGTGACTTGTAGGAAAAAACCCCACCAAAATTGGCCAAACGGTTTGGGAGATATGGCCCTTTGAAGTTCAAGATTTTCTGAAATCGATTCGATCATAACTTGCCAACCACACATGGGAATTGAGAGTTCTAGGACTTTTTGGAAATGGGAGAACAAGATCTTCAACTTTCATGTTGGGAAAAAATTCATTTGAGGCTTGTATCAAAATGTAGGTTTGAGGATCAAAACTTTCCATTTCTGGTAAGTTTCAGTTACAGGCCCAGTTTCCGTTTTGGGAAATTTCTGATCTGGCTTCAAATTCTTCCATGATGGTGTTTGGCATGATGTATGATGACTATTTGGACATGAATGAACTCTCACAAACCAATTCCAATCATCAAATCACTGATTAAATGGACAGTTGACCAACAGTTGACTTTTAGGGTTTCTGACTGATTGTGCATTGACTGATGACTTCCAAACCCTAATTCCTTGAGGACTTGACTTCAAATGATGTCCCAAGTTGTATGAACTCTTGATTATTGACCATGGTGCCCAAATTCCACAAGAATGACCACTATCCACTGCTTTGACTGACAGTTGACTTTTTTAGGGTTTTGGACTGTCTGTGTGAACTGATGATCTCCAAGTCTTCAACCCTTGACCAAAATACTTCAAAAAGACCTCCAAACCATGTGAACTTGTTGGATAATCCCCAAGGCCTTGGTTCAATGAGGAATTCCTTTGCTTGCTTGGTTGACTGATCAGGAGATTAGTTTGACCTAATTCTTGATTGCTTGCTCTTGAGGCAACTGGGGGACAATGCAAATGTTATGCAAATGAACCATGATATGTTATGACTTAATATGAAATTGTATGTATAATGATAGGTGCAAATTTGAGGTGCTACAGCTGCCCCTATTCAATCAGCTGGGAACCCGAATGGATGAGAGCGACGGCTGTCAGACTTTCAGGGTAAACAGGGATTGAATACCAAAGAACCGTAGAATTTGCACAGACTGGATATAATACAAAAGAACCACGTCATTTACCGATGACAAACTGCATGACAGCTTCAGAAAAGCAAAACCATTTACCGATGGTTAGAGAACTGGAACTTTGATATTTACCGATATCAACTTCAGCAAGACCATTTACCGATGGCGGCTGGGAAAACAAACTTCTGAAAAACAAAACCATTTACCGATGGTTAAAATTGGAAACTTTAATATTTACCGATATCAACTTCAGCACAACCATTTACCGATGGCTGCTGGGAAAACAGACTTCTGAAAAACAAAACCATTTACCGATGGTTAAAATTGGAAACTTTGATATTTACCGATATCAACTTCAGCACAACCATTTACCGATGGCTGCTGGGAAAACAGACTTCTGAAAAACAAAACCATTTACCGATGGTTAAAATTGGAAACTTTGATATTTACCGATATCAACTTCAGCACAACCATTTACCGATGGCTGCTGGGAAAACAGATTTGATGTCGGAAGGAAGCAAGACCATTTACCGATGGTGGCTTCAAAGAAATTTGACATTTACCGATGTCAAACTTAGCAAGACCATTTACCGATGGCTGCTGCAACTGGGAATTCGACATCTACCGATACCGAAGAAAACGGGGCCATTTACCGATGGCGTCTCCGCTTGGGGAGGGACAAGATCTTTGTGGTGTTGAACAGACAAGACGTTTACCGACGACTTCTGAGGATTTTGATTTTATTGACCAGACATTTACCGATGACTGGGATGAGACTCGATGTTTACCGACATCGAAAGATGATGTTTACCGACATCCAAAGAAATGACCAGACATTTACCGATGACTGGGAATGAGAAATTTATTGGGGAGATACGAATATTTGCAACTGGAAACCAGATAGGACATTTACAGATGACTCTACTGGGGATTTCTAGCTGGGGATTATCAGACATTTACCGATGACTGAGGAAAAGACTCGATGTTTACTGACATCGAAAGATGATGTTTACCGACATCAAAAATGACCAGACATTTACCGATGATTGGAGAAAATACTCGATGTTTACAGACACCGAAACAATGGTGTTTACCGACACCAAAAATGATGACCAGACATTTACTGATGACTGGAGAGAAAACTCGATGTTTACAGACACCGAAACAATGGTGTTTACCGACACCAAAAGAAGAAACACACGCGGGTGCCGACATGACACTTACTGGTATCACAAGAACGACATCTTAGATATGTCAAGGCAAGGTTGACCACTTGCTGGGGGTCTCACTGAAGAGAAACAAACTTTCTGTCACCATCGGGTGAGGAAATAAACCTCTGTCACCATCGGGTGAGGAATTAAACCTCTGTGGGGAATAAACAATTCTGAATGCTGTCAAGAGCAACTGTAGCAGACTTGCTGTGCTGATGTTGAATGAAATGATCCGCCTCTGCCGGGGATACGGTCTGGTGAAGTTAACACATGAATGCATATGTTTGAATTTTTCTATGGCGTGATGCTCCATATTGAATGGGAATGCTACGCAATTTTGAGGATGCAATGATTACTACATGCAAAATGCAAATGAACCCTGGCTAGGGAGCCGAAATGATCAGATACTCTGACTCTGTGGGGAGACTTCTCTTGGGGAAATATTCTGCGGGGAACTCTGCTTGAGGAATGGTAAAGCGACTTCACACTCATGTTGAAGAATAGCACTGCTGCTGGGGAAAGATAAACTCCGCCGGGGATATCCTTCAGTCCACAAGTAGGATAAATGTTGGAGATAAATTTCAGTGAACCTGCCTCACTCGGGGAGGAACTCGGCAAATACAGGCCTGCTGGGGACAGGCCATCCTTAGATCTGTTGGGGAATAGAAAACACTATCCACAGACGTCTTCGCGGGGGAACATAGCTATGATAGCTTCCAAACTTGCTTGGGGAAAATATCTGTCGAGGAAACGTCCTCACATATGCCCATCTGAAAAAACAACACAACAAAATGCCCCCAGGGGATACATGGACAAGATACGCTCAAGTGTCCTCAACATTCAAAATGATTTTCAAATGTTTCATCTTTCTGCACATTGTTGTGTAGCCTTCATGTTTTTATATGCAATGCTTATCAAAAATTCGGACATTTTGCAAACAAAACAGTAAAAATAAAAACAAGAGCTATTTATCTGAATAACGATTTTTATTGATTGAAAATGTGCCTGAAGAGGCAAGTACATGGGGAAGCAATTCCTAGAAGGAGGTAATTGCGCACAAAAAGGAAAAAATCTATCCTAATGGCAATGTGAACACGGCATCCACTATTTCCCAATTCTGTTATAACTCACGGATCATCAGTTTTCCTCCCAACTCCTTGCTTTCTGAGAAGAATGACTGGACGGATCACATCTTTCGAGATGGCAGACGATAAAGCTTGATGAAGTACAGACAACTCAGACTGTAGTCTTCGCTTTAATCCCTAACTTTTGCCTGGATCGCCCTTTCGGGTTTTCAATCCACCGGGATACCCATTTTTGCCTAAGCCGCCCTTGCGGGTTTTCGACTTACCGGGTGTACACATTTTTTCATTTTATCCCTAATTTTTGCCCGAACCTTTTTTCTGTTTTTTGGTTCGTCGGGATGCCCATTTTTGCCTGGACTCTTTTTTTTTTGTCCAGCGGGTCAATTTATGCGAAGTATTTTTTGACTACATCTGAGTTAACAGGAGACGGAAAATCTTCACCATCCATAGTTGTAAGCATCAAGGCTCCACCGGAGAAGACCTTCTTTACAACATACGAACCTTCATAATTAGGAGTCCACTTGCCCCTGTTATCTGCACCGGGAGGGAGGATCCTTTTCAAAACTAGATCACCAACCTGATAGCTTCGAGGACGCACTTTCTGATCAAAGGCTCGCTTCATCCTTCTCTGATACAACTGTCCATGACATACAGCTGCTAGCCGTCTCTCCTCGATAAGGCTCAACTCGTTAAACCTTGTTCGAATCCACTCGGCTTCGTCCAGCTTGACATCCAATAAAACTCTCAGAGAAGGAATCTCCACTTCAACAGGTAGGACAGCTTCCATACCATACACAAGGGAGTAAGGGGTTGCCCCGGTCGACGTACGTACTGAGGTACGGTACCCATGCAAAGCGAAAGGCAGCATCTCATGCCAATCCTTGTACGTAACGACCATCTTCTGCACAATCTTCTTGATATTCTTGTTCGCCGCTTCTACAGCACCATTCATCTTCGGTCTGTAAGGAGAAGAGTTGTGATGTTCAATCTTGAAATCTTTACAAAGCTCTTTCATCATCTTGTTATTGAGATTCGAACCATTGTCAGTGATGATTCTCTCAGGAACTCCATAACGACATATGATTTCTTTCTTGATGAACCGGGTAACCACTTGTTTGGTAACGTTAGCATAGGAAGCTGCTTCTACCCACTTGGTGAAATAGTCAATCGCAACCAAGATGAAGCGGTGTCCGTTCGAAGCAGTAGGCTCGATCTTCCCAATCATATCAATGCCCCACAGGGCAAACGGCCAAGGCGAATTCATGATATTCAGAGGGCTTGGTGGCACGTGCACCTTATCAGCATAGATTTGACACTTATGGCACTTCCGAGCATACTTGAAACAATCGGATTCCATAGTCATCCAGTAATAACCCGCTCTCAACAATTTCTTAGCCATCGCGTGTCCGCCGGCATGAGTACCGAAGGAACCTTCATGAACTTCCTGCATTAACATGTCTGCCTCGGGTCGGTCCACGCATCTGAGCAAGACCATGTCAAAGTTTCTCTTATACAACACATCATCCTGATTCAAATAGAAGCTTCCAGCTAGCCTCCTCAGGGTTTTCTTGTCATTCTTCGACGCACCTTCAGGATACTCCTGAGTCTTGAGGAAATTCTTGATGTCATAATACCACGGCTTCTCATCAATCACAACAGACTCGGCTGCAAACACATACGCAGGTCTCTCAAGTCGATTCACCGCAACATGTGGCACATGATTCCACCAATGAACTTTGATCATAGACGACAAAGTTGCCAAAGCATCAGCCATTTGATTCTCATCCCGGGGGACATGATACAACTTCACTTTCTTGAAGAACGTCAGTATTCTTCTGGTATAATCTCTATATGGAATCAGATGCGGCTGATTCGTATTCCAATCTCCATTGACTTGATTGACCACTAGAGCGGAATCTCCAAATATATCAAGAGTTTTGATCCTCAGATCAATGGCTTCTTCTATCCCCATGATACAAGCCTCATACTCAGCTTCGTTGTTGGTGACGTCAAACGTCAATCTGGCAGAAAAAGGTATATGAGCACCCTTAGGATTGATCAATACTGCCCCAACACCATTACCGTTCATATTCACAGCCCCATCAAACATCGGTGTCCATTTGTCATCCGGGTCCGGTCCTTCCTCGACAAGAGGCTCTTCGCAATCTTTCATCTTGAGATACATGATGTCCTCATCAGGGAATTCAAACATCATAGGCTGATAATCTTCAATCGGTTGTTCGGCAAGGTAGTCTGACAGAATACTACCTTTGATGGCTTTCTGCGACGTGTACTGAATGTCATACTCTGTTAAGATCATCTGCCAACGGGCAACACGTCCGGTGAGAGCTGGTTTCTCAAAGATGTACTTTACTGGATCCATCTTAGAAATCAATAAGGTGGTATGGTTCAACATATACTGTCTCAGTCGGCGAGCAGCCCAGGCCAAAGCACAGCAAGTTTTCTCGAGCAGTGAATATCTTGTTTCACAGTCGGTAAACTTTTTGCTAAGGTAGTATATGGCATGCTCTTTTCGACCAGACTCGTCATGCTGTCCCAATACACACCCCATCGAGTTCTCAGTCACTGACAGGTACATTATCAGAGGTCTCCCAGGAACTGGAGGTATAAGGATTGGAGGTTTCTGTAAATACTCTTTGATTTTGTCAAAAGCTTTCTGATAGTCATCGTTCCACTTGATCGCTTGATTCTTTCTGAGCAGTTTGAAAATTGGTTCACATGTGGCAGTTTGGTGAGATATGAACCTTGCAATGTAGTTCAACCTCCCTAAAAACCCACGGACTTGCTTCTCCGTTTTCGGTTCAGGCATCTCTTGAATAGCTTTGACTTTTGCTGGATCAACCTCAATCCCTTTCTCACTGACAATGAAACCTAAGAGCTTCCCTGATCTCACTCCAAACGTACACTTGTTCGGATTCAACCTCAGCTTGAACTTCCTCAACCGGTCAAACAGCTTCTGTAAATTAACCAGGTGCTCCTCTTCTGTCTGCGACTTCGCAATCATATCATCTACGTACACTTCAATTTCTTTGTGCATCATGTCATGAAAAAGAGTCGTCATTGCCCTCTGATAGGTAGCACCAGCATTCTTTAGCCCAAATGGCATCACCTTATAGCAGAACGTGCCCCAAGGTGTAATGAATATCGTCTTTTCCATGTCCTCTGGCGCCATCTTGATCTGATTGTATCCGGAGAAACCATCCATGAAAGAGAATACCGAGGATTGAGCCGTATTATCAACCAATACATCAATGTGAGGTAATGGGAAATCATCTTTCGGACTCGCTCTATTCAAATCCCGGTAATCGACACACATTCTGACTTTACCATCCTTCTTCGGCACAGGAACAATGTTGGCCACCCACGGCGGATAACTTGTAACAGCCAGAAAACCTGCATCCCACTGCTTCTGAACCTCTTCCTTGATCTTAGTTGCCATGTCAGGACTTGTTCTACGAAGCTTCTGCTTGACCGAAGGACATCCTTCTCTAAGAGGTAATCGATGCATCACAATGTCTGTATCTAAACCAGGCATATCTTGATACGACCAGGCGAACACTTCCACATATTCTCTCAGCATCTCAATCAGCCTCCTCTTGACAGAGTCCTCTAAAGCAGCCCCAATCTTGATTTCTCTTTTGTCGTCCTCAGTACCCAGATTAACAGTTTCCAACTCTTCCTGATGAGGTTGGATGACCCTTTCCTCCTGCTTCAGTAATCTGGCCAATTCTGCAGGGAGTTCACAGTCTTCCTCACTTTCCTCTTCAGCTTGGTAGATGGGATTATCGAAATCATACTGAGCCATAACAGGACTGTTCATAGTGAATGCCATAAGATCGCTTCTGCATGTTTAATGCTTCGTTTTTAGAAAAAGAGTTCAAAAAGGTCGCAAAAAATAAAAACATTGCCATTTTTATTGTTTTTTGGAAAAGAAAATGAAAACAAAAAATAGGGATCACAAAGTTTGTTCAAAAAATGTCCTTCATTAATGATAATCATTAAAACATGATGAGGCCCTACAAAAATGAATCACTACGCCTTGGGCAGAACGTAGGATTTTCATGCAAAATGACAAAACAACAGAAAATTACTCTGTCAGAAGAGTAACTTGAACCACTTCTTCAGCCGTCCAGTTGTTGATAGACCCCCCTGGTGCACACGGGCGAACCCAGTTGTCCAAATCGCAATCACCGTCACAGTCTTCAATACCGGTTGCAGAGACGTCGCCATGATTCATCAGCCCAGCGCTGGTAAAGGTACTCGGACCCGCTTGACCATTCTGCTCTGCTTGGAGAGGCTTATAACCAACGCCAAATTTGTCTTCTTTAACAGGCAAGTCCACCATCTTGCCCCAGCCTTCAGCTTTGCCAGAATCAACGACCTCCTTAGCCTGCTTGTAAGAAGTAATTGAAACACCTGGCTTTCTCTGCTCAGCGTACGCCACTTTCTCAAGAGCCACAGTCTCAAACGCCTGGCATAAGGTTTCGTGGATCTCGCCATCCACCTCAACATATTTGAACGAGGATAGATGACTCACCAGAATCTCTTCTTCACCGCACAAAGTCACAATCTGACCGTTCCAGACATACTTGAGCTTTTGATGGAGAGTCGACGAGACTGCCCCTGCTGCATGAATCCATGGACGCCCCAACAAACAACTATAGGCGGGCTGGATGTCCATAACATAGAAGATGATATCAAAAATCTCAGGACCTATCTTCACAGGCAAGGTAACTTCTCCACACACAGAACGTTTGGATCCGTCGAAAGCACGAACGATCAGGTCACTGGGATTAAGCACAAACCCTTCCGCATCAATCTTCCTCAGAATCTGCTTAGGCAACACATTCAGCGACGACCCGGTGTCTACCAATACGTGAGACAACACTGCCCCCTTGCACTCCATGGTGATGTGCAAGGCTTTGTTATGGTTTCGCCCTTCAGGTGGTAAGTCCAAGTTGGTGAAACCTACACCATGTCTGGTGCTCACATTGGCCATTACACCCTCCAGTTGATTGACAGAAATCTCTTGAGGCACGTAAGCCAGATTCAACATCTTCAGCAAGGCGTTACGGTGTGCTTCAGAGCACATCAACAGTGAAAGTATAGAAATCTTGGACGGAGTTTGATTCAACTGGTCTACAATCTTGTAGTCACTCTTCTTGATTATCTTCATAAACTCCTCCACGTCTTTCTCAAATGACCCCTCGGGCGCTTCTTTCTGAACAGGCTCTTCCTCAACCACAGCTTGCTTACCCTTTGCTTTGGCGAGAGCTTCGGCATTATTGTCCCTCAAAGGCTGCGGTGCGAATAGACGACCGCTTCTGGTAAAACCTCCTGGACCCCCTACATTATCCACAGCCGGACCAACAGTTGCAGGAACTCTATTCGGTAAACCAATTGTCACTGGAGTTTGATTCACTGGTCTTGTCTGACTTTCAGCCCTTCTGTAATTGCGGTGAGCATTATCATACTTCCACGGCACGGCTTTACTATTCTCAACAACCCTTCTTCCAGACGCCACGGTAGTAGTTGGAACACTGATGGTTACAGGCACGGGAATGGTAACTGGGGTACCATTTGCTGCAGGTGCACTGACGACCCTTTGTCCACGTTCTTCAGACGGTTTAAAGTAAATGGTGATAGTTGACGCTGTTCCACGATCCTTTACAGCCCTACTGAATTGCAAACAACCCTCATCCATCATACCCTGGATACCGGCCCTTAACTGGTCGCAACCATTCTCAGATTCTGCACAGCCCAAACAATCTTCATCACAGCCCGGGTAGACACCCCCATTCAGCAGACGACCCTTCACAACTAGCAGAGAAGTTTGAACATCATCAACATTAACAACCAGATCTTCAGCTTCTTTCCCTTCAATATTGTTCACTCTATGCCCACCATGCTGAGGCATAGGGTTGTTTACGACGTTAGGCACAGGAGCGAAGTTGATCGCCTTGGCATCAATCAAATCTTGGACCTTGTGCTGGAGAGCTCGACACTTCTCAGTATGGTGGCCTGGTGCCCCAGAATGAAAGTCACAACGGGCGTTGGCGTCGTATCCAGGAGGCAATACTGTAGGCGGAGCCATTGTACGCAACTCAATCATCCCCAACCGGAGTAGTTCGGGTAGTAGCTCTGCGTAAGACATAGGCAGAGGATCAAATCTTCTATCAGCCTGTAACTTCTGCCTAGGCTGGAAAGGGCGCTGCTGTTGTTGTTGTTGTTGTTGCGGTTGTTGAACTCTTTGTTGTTGTTGCTGACGAGGTTGAGGTGTCGGAATGGTTACTGCAGCTACTGGACGATATTGATCTCTGTTAGCATTTGTTCTGTACACACCCCCTCTGTGCTGTACAGCATTGGTCTCTCCTTCTCTACGGCGAGGTGCCCCAGAGAAGGGTTTCTTTAATGAAGACGAGGATCCAGCATCATGGATCCTACCAGCTTTGATTAGACTCTCAGTCCTCTCTCCACAAATGACAACATCAGAAAAACTACCGAATGGGCAGCTCCCCATCCGGTCCATAAACACACCTTGAAGAGTACCGATAAACATATCTGTCAACTCCCTCTCCAGCATAGGGGGTTGAACTCTAGCAGCTAGTTCACGCCACCTCTGGGCATACTCCTTGAAGCTTTCATTGGATTTCTGACAAAGACTCTGCAGCTGAGTCCGGCTCGGCGCCATGTCCATGTTGTGTTTGTACTGCCTCAAAAAGGCCTCACCCAGATCCCTCCAACAGCGGATAGAATCTCTCTTCAATTCCATGTACCAGTCCAAAGAAGCCCCAGATAGACTATCTTGGAAAAAATACATCCACATCTTTTCATCATCGGTATACGCAGAGATTTTTCGATAATAAGCCTGCACATGGGTGCGAGGGCAAGAAGTACCGTTGTATTTGTCGAAGGACGGTGCTTTGAACTTGTGAGGGATTCTCAAACCTTCTACCAACCCCATATTAGTAACATCAAAACCGAGAGAATTCTGACTTTCCATAGCACGGATCTTCTCAGCAAGAGCTTCAACTTTGCGATCTCTCTCATTAACCCTTCCCAGAACGTCTTCGTCTTCACTGAGCAGAGAGAACATATCCTCTTGTCTGTCAACAATCGGAACAGGATTACGGGCCGGAGCACGGACTACTCTGGCATTAGCGGCATCTGGAACAATAGGTTGACCGTTGATTCGAATACCCCCCAACTCATCACCTACAGCATAGTTGTTGACGGGTACAGCAGCAGCAACATTGTTATCATTGACCGGACCTCCCTCTGGCGGAGCATGGTTGGTCGGTGGATTTGCAGCCTCTTGTCTCTGAACCATAGCTCGAAGTTCTTCTTGACCTTGCGCAACCCCTTGCATCATATTCATAAACTGGGCCATGCTAGCCTTCATCTCAGCCAACTCAGCTTGAAATTGATCCATACTTCTCTGTTGATTCAGTCTTGTTGAGTAGCGGTGCGGACGTTGATCAGCTATCCTGCCTCAACAGGAACCAAGAGTGAGAAGTCACGACCGAGAACACCTGTTATGCAAAATGATATGAGTATGATGCTAATGATGCGTATGATGCACATGATATGCTCATTTCTCAGGCATTCAAAGAGCCTGACCCATCCTGAAAAGATGGCAACCTGCAGCAACAAGAGAACAAAAAGATACAAGGGAATGCTGACATCCTTATACATACATAAGAGTGAAAAGGCATACAACCAATGTCAATAGAATATCTGGATAAACAACGTACAAAGAAAAAGAATCCCATCCAACAAGCCTGGAGGTGATTCTCAACAAAAAGGTCCACGAGATGGCTTACACGCAAATGAATCCCATCCAACAAGCCTGGAGGTGATTCTCAACAAAATACAATCAGAGATACAAACTAAGACAGACGGTCTTCCGGAATGAGGGTCTTCAGGTAATGGCACTGGTCGATCAACAGTGAGCATTCTGCACAATCTGGTAGAGGGGTAATCTTCTCTTTCAACTGCCTTCTCAGCTCCAAGACTTCTCCTCCAAGGTGGTCCTCTGATTTCTGTCTCAACTCCATCTCTTTCTTCAACTGAGCATCTTTGTCTCTGAGTTGCTTCTCCAAGTCTCTGATCTTCTTCTGATAACTGGCTTCAGCCCTCTGCAGCCTCAAGCGCTCCCGGTGTTCTGCATCTAACATACTCTCCACCTCCTCGTAGGATCTCTTCTTGCTTCTCAGTCTGCTAGCATCTTCTTCTCGCACTCCTCTGAGTTGATGAGCCAAGTTCAACCTATCAGCTTTGGCTTTGTACAACTCCATCTGAGCGTCTTGCTCCTTCTCTCTCAAACGGCGGTTCTCCATTAGGGCTTGCTTATAGTGTTCAGCGGACACACTATCAGCAAGAATCAAAGGTGGTTGCTCTTGCAACGGCTCCATCCTATCATAGGGTAACAACAAAGTTTCCACTCTCTTCTTGACCCAATCAGTGTAATCGGGCATAGCAACGGCAAACTTCTTCCCCAAGACGGATCCATCCTTCACTCCCACATCTCTCCAGGCTCTCCCTATCTGCTCCAACCTAGCAGGGTCATCCTTCTTCTCAAAACAAAAACTCTCAGCTATCTCTGCTTCGAGCGGTCTTTCGCTCATAACAAACCCTAGCTGGCGAAGAGAAAGAACTGGGTTGTAATTGATGCAACCTTTGGTCCCTATGAGTGGCACGCCCCGGAATTCACCACAACTTATGATGACATCCTTCACATCCATCCGGTACGACTGCCACCTGATGTCGTAGGAAGTAAGCGACATGACCCTCTGAGTCCACTTAAGAGTGCTCTGGGTATCCACAAATGGTCCACTGGCTGGCAGAAGAGACATGAACCATTTGAACAGAAGAGGTAGGCAACACCTGATGGCTCCTCCCTTACCATGCCTGCTGTGAATGGCATAGTAAGTATCTGCTAGAAGAGTAGGGATTGGATTCCCTCTGATGAAAATGCTGATAGCAGTGAAGTCAATAAAGTTTGGCATACTGGGAAATAGGATGATACCATAGATCATGGCAGCTAACTGTGCGTGAAAAGCTTCCCAATTCCCCTTCTCCGCTTCTTCTCTGGCTACTCTCAACAGGAACTTCAATGGCAGACCTACAACTTCCCCACAGGGTTTCCAATTCTTACCGACCTCCTCAACACTCAACCGGAGAGCTCTGGCAATCAATCTGAAGTCGACCTCCTTTGGAACGTCCAAGAAGGGAGTCTAATGCTGAATAGGGATACTCAACAGGATAGAATACTCCTCGAGAGTAGGTGCTAACTGGTAATCTTGGAAAGTGAAGCATCTGAGCTCTGGGTCATAAAACTGAAGTAGTGTCTGCAGAGGCACTGGATCCACTACTGTCTTCAATACTGTCAAGATATCTCCATACCGCCCAACAAAACTCTTCAGTCGATCGTCTGTCACGAGGCTACCCAACTCAACTAGCGGAGTCAACGGCTCACGGTGGAAACTGTAGGAACAGGTCTTCCGCTTCAACTCTGAGACTGTTGCCATCTCTATCAGTAGACAAGCTCAGGAATGTACCTGAGAAATGATATGCATGTAGAGATTAGTTTCTTCTCTTCTTTTTTTTTCTCTTTTTTTTTGATTGATTTTTTTTTTATATATTTTTTCAATGCGTTTCTTTTGAAAAATAAATATGCTATGATGCACATGATGCAGACACGGCTGGCTGGTTGTGCAATCTCTGATCACTAGGTCGAAGCTTCAGTCAAAATCAGAACATAAATCCAACTTAAGGTCAACTGAACACTGTCTGAACACAAAGTCACCATCAGAACCAAGTCACCAACAGAACCGAGTCACCAACGGTACCTGTAATGAAATAACCCTTCCCCACTCACGGGTGTAGTCTAGGCCAGGGTAAAGCTTGAGAGAAACGCAGCATAAATAACCTTTCGCAGAATACTGTCATATACACACCCGAAGTATGTAACGACAGCATCCCACCAGGGTCTGAACTGCTCGTGATATCAATGTTCCGCTAAGTGGCGCCATACCACCCGCTTCCCATGAATCACTCTATTCCTAGGTATCCTAGATTGCACTCATGGTCTGGGTATTGGACCTTTTACCTCAACTGACTCTTCCCCCCCACACAGAGAGAAACAAACAACCAGCCAGGTGAACAGATGAATAAATGCAAACATTAATGCAAACATAAATGCAAACAATAGACAATGAATGCAAACAGTAAATAATGAATGCAATAAATAAACACAGCACAAAGCAACCAAAACCCTAACCTAGAGAGCGCTAGGAGAGACTCGCTCAGGGAAGATGGACCAGCACAGGTCAACTTCTCTATATCCCCAGCAGAGTCGCCAGCTGTCGCATCACGCGAAAAACCGGCGGGAAAACAAAGAACAACAGAGCCGCCACCTTGCGTTATTTATCCCAAAAGAGGGAAAGGAAACGCTCAGAGTAAACCTGGGAAAGAACATGGTCTCGCGACCAAAGAGTATGGGTTCGGGAGTCGGTTATGCGGAGGGAAGGTATTAGCACCCCTACGCATCCGTAGTACCCTACGGGATCCACGCACAAAAGGAAGGAAATTGGTTGCTAAACACTGCTCAAATACTCACACACACTGGCTGAAAGAAACGAAAGAGACTGACTGAAACTGAACTCGGCAGGATGTCGCATCCTGGGCCTACTTAGTCTATCAGGCATAGACATCAGAGTCGAAGTAGTTCGGACTGGGGAAACGACACATGCTCGCTAGGATATCGCATCCTATGCATACGTATCTTCTCGGACGAGAAAAGAATCAGAGCATTCGTAGCTCGGCTGACACGCACACAAACAAAACAAAACACAGGCAAACATGGAGCCCGACTGCCAATCACTGGACTTATGTCAGCATCCGAACCAAAACACACTCACACTGGAACCCAAATGCCACTCGATGGACTTATATCAGCTTCCAAGCACACAACAACAAACAAGTTAATAGGGAGTCGGGGACTCGAGCCTATAACTGTCAAACAATACACACAAAAGAAAAGAAAAAGGCGCCCGGAGAGATCAGCTCAATCTCCTGCCTACATACTTCATCTGGTATGAAGATCAGGGCGATGTAGTTCCCCTACGCAGGGATAAAGGACTAGCCTAACCAGATAACAGAGGGAGACACAACTCTAGGGAGACTACGACTCGAGCCTAGATGTTGTCATGCAAAATCAACCCTAAGTTATGGTTTCTAGCTAAATGGCACGAGGGCCAACCTATCCTAAGCATGGCTCACACAGGAAGCAAGCCACACACACTTAACTTGCACAGGAAGCAAGCCAAGCAAAACCTAACTTGCACAGGAAGCAAGTCTAAACTAATCCTAACTTGCACAGGAAGCAAGTCAAACTATCCTATCTTGCACAGGAAGCAAGTCAAACAATCCTATCTTGCACAGGAAGCAAGTCAAACAATCCTATCTTGCACAGGAAGCAAGTCAAACAATCCTACAAGCACAGATAGCACACGCTATACACAAACAAGTGGCTCAAACAAGGGTTAGGTTTTAGTCAAGGGGGCATATCAACCTCGACAAACAAACCTCTGGAATGGGGTGAATGTGCTCTTAACCTTGCCATTGAGGGGCTAAGGTGAAGCAGATGAAAGGATGAAGTGAGGATGAGACCTCACAGCTCTTATCCCTGGCCTGGGAGAGCTCAAGACAAGAATGTGTGGGTTCAGAAAGTGGGAACCCTTCTACACATTAAAACTGACTCAACCGTACAATTGTACAAGATCTTGGGTTTGTATCTGCAATGCATCAACACAGTGGTGTGAGCAAAGCGGATGACACACTGAATAGTGGGGGATAGATTGCATATCCCTACCTTCCACCAATTGCCTCTTCACTTAGGAGGTCTTTGACTCTAGGCAAGGACAAAAATAAACAGTCACAAACATTGCCTCTTAAGGAGGACTTCAGACAGTTGCCTGGCCAAGTAACAGGCCAGGTCTTCCAGACTACATGAAGATTAGAAATATACCTCAATGCAAATTGCTTATACAAGCAAAGCAAAGCAAAAGTTCACAAGGAACTGAGCAACTAAAAGCACCTGAAATGGTCAAGCAGATGTTAGTATGCAACTTCAAAACAACAGTTAATCATAAGCAAGTGAAGGTGCAAGGCACAAGGCTCAAGGCATGTGAGCTAAGCCACCTACAAAACAAACAAGTTAATCAATGATATTCAAGCAAGCTCAATCAAAAAGAATTGGTCTCATTGGTCATTTGTTGGTCAACCTGAAAACACAAGCTCAAAAGTGAGTAACAGGACCACTAGGACAAGCCTAGGGTCAAAAGAGAATGAGAAAATCAAAACAGCAAATGACAAGTGTCCAAAATCATGTTCAAACATTCAAGAAACAAAACCAATTGGATTCACATCCATATCAATCATCATCATCATTTCATGAACAATTTAGGTCAAAACATGGCATTTAGAAGCTCAAAGAAGTCAACAGCAAGACTTGAATCAAAAGCAATCTTAAACAATTCCAAAAATCACCAAATAAATCATGACCAATCACAACCCACAGCATGGTAAGCATGTCAAATTTCATCTCATTTGGACAAGTGGAAGGCAGTCAATGAAAATCAGAAAGTCAAAGCAATTTTGAACATGCTCAATGAAGTCAACCAAACATGCATCAACTTAGAAAAATCATAAATCAGAGATGGTGTATGATAAATGAATGGGACTAAAACCATGGCAAAGATGAGGATGTCTAGTTATCTCATGTAAAATTTCATGTCCATCTAATAAAGTATGAGAATTTCACAAATGAAATGGTAACAAGTGTCACAAAAAGTCAACATATGACCAAGCAGGGGAGAAAATCTCAAACAATTAGGAAAATGCTACAAATAATTCCAAGAAAATTCACATGTAAACTAGACATACAAGAGTAGGCTCATGCAAAAAAATCAAGTCATTTGGAGGTCAAGAAGCATGGTAATGAAATTAGGGAAAATGCATGATCATGTTGTGACAACGAATGTACACTTCAACTTCAAAAAATCATAACTCTCAATCCACACATGATAAATGCACAAACTTTATATGGAAATGAAAGTCAATGAGTCTAGTTTCACCACAAAAAGTTTCAAAGTCAAAGGATGCAACATGAGTATTTCACAATTGAAATGGCACAATGTATCAATTTGGCATACATGTTAGGAAACCAATTATTATTTAAAATCCAGCCAGTTAAAAATTAATTAAAAATCACAATAAAATAGAGGACACTCTTGTGAAGATGATGGAAAAAATCTCATGATTTTTGGGTGAAAATGGAGAGAGAAATTAATTGTTGAAGATGAGTGATTAATTGGATGCAACATGAACAAATAACAAGGCATAGCAAGTCAACATAAGTTGACCGATGGCACAAATGTAAATATTGCCTTCACTTATCAAAACGACACAGCATAAGGCACGGCATCCAAATATTTTCATTGGCTGTTACGGGAATGCACAGTAAATGGCCTTCATGCATTAAACGAAACCCTAAATAAGCTACAGTAACACGCAGGGAAAAGGAAATTCTGGGCAGCTCAAACTCAAACACGATGAATCTCAGGTCATGAACAACATTCGTGAAAATCAGAAACAAACACACCAAACCCTAGTTCCTACTTCATACTTTATGGATTCAAGAATCAATTGCAACAAAGCGCCATGGTCAGCATGAATCGAAGCAAACAAACTTGATGTCACAAACATAAATCAAAGCTAACTCAACCAAATCTTAATGAAAATTGAAAACAAAAGGTCCAGAGTGTTCATGGCAGTGAGATATACATAAAACAACACATCATTTCATGAATTTTGAAAATAAGTTTCTAACCTTCAATCCATGGCAGAACTGGGACGATGGTTTTTTGAGCTATGAAAAGCATAAACAGCAGTTCCAAAGAGCTCCAGTTGAAGAGTGGATGGAAGGAAAAGGATCAATGGCACTCCAATCTTCTTCTAACCATGAACTATCATGAATGGACTCCAAGGAGAACAGCTTCGAGAAGGCGTTACAGTCACCAAAACAAGCTTGCAATGAACTCCATAGTGACGGTATATGGTGTTGCAATCAATGGCAGGTCGTATTCTGTGGAGTCTTTTGGAAGATTTGTGAAAAGTGATGAAAAATGAATTTTAGAGAGAGTGAGATTTCTGGGAGTGAGTGAAGTCCAATGCCTTGTTATGTGCTGGCTGCTGTTGCTGTTTTTCTAAACAAAGCCATGTCTTGCAACTTTTGAGTTTTGACAGATTTTGTGTAAAAAATACCAAGATGAGCTTGAGAGAATGTCAAGATATGTTGGTTTGTTGCTGTCTCCAATTAGTGTTTCACATGACAGGAAATGACTATAACCTCTGCTGTCTTGTGTTGCTAGCAGGGTTCATCATAACAGGAAGGTGCAGTTTGGATTGAAAAATAGAAATGCAAAGCCAAGTCAATGGATCATTGAAGCTCTTGGTTTTGTTATGACAGAAAAAAAAAATGCCTAAGTCCTCTGTTGGATGTTGCTGCTATTGATTTCTCATGACAGAAAAGGATTTGAAAGTCTTGCTTTTGATGTGTTTGTGTGGGAGAGCCAGGCCAGGTCAGGTTTTCCCTTTTTACCCTATGCTGTTGGATACTGCAGGGTTTTCAAAAATGGTCCAATGGCCAAGTGAGGTTTTAAGTGAAAGAACATGGTTGGTCATGTGCTTGTTGGTTGTGGCAAGGCAAGTTTTTCTGAAGTGCAAAGCAAATAGCAGGGATGAGGTTTGAGATAATGCTGTATGCAGTGTGGTTGGTTTGTGGCAGCTGTTTGGAATGCAAATAGCAGGCCCAGTTTTGAATGAATGTGATTTCTTTTGTTGCCAGGCAGGGTGGATGCTTGTTCTATGTGTGTGTGTATGACAGAAAATGATGGATGCCAATAACAAGGTCAGGTTTTGGGAGAGTGCTATATGCAGTTTTTTTTAGAAGTTGCTTATGCTGTGTTGTGGCTGCAACCTCTTCCTCATGACAGGAAGATGAGGCTAAGAAAAATCTGTTGGAAGTTGCTTGCAAGGCTTGTTTTTTACAGCAAAAATGAGGAAATGTAACACAGGAGTTCTTAGGCATGAGTTCTGCAACAGCAGGGTGCAGTGTTGAGAAATGCCCCAAAAAAAATCCCTTATGTTGTGTGGCCAGTAGTAGTTTCAAGACAGAAAATCTGATGCCAAACTGCTATGTGTAAGTACAAGCATGGTTGTGGAAGTATGGTGCAAACATGTACTTTTCCAATTCTTAAGCAACTAGGACATGGCTTCTTGCTTTGCTGTTAATTTGGGCTGCAAGTGAGGCTCTAATGACAGAGAAAATGCTGCATAATTGCTGTCCTTTTGAGGTGCAAGGCAAGGCATGGTGAATGGTATGGACAAGTATGGTTAAATGGTACTTTTCTTACAATTCAAGCAACCAAGCAATGGCCTTGTGTACTGCATATTTTGACTTTGCAAACACATTCTAAATGACATTTATGAGCTGTTACAATTGGCCAAATGTTGAAAAAATGTTTAGATCAAAAAGTCAACTCTTGGTCAAACTTTCATTTAAATGAAAAAGGTCAAAATATGCCATTTTGATTGGTGAAGTTTTGGCTCATGAAATTTATATTTTTGGAAAGAGGGGATCGAATGTGACTTGTAGGAAAAAACCCCACCAAAATTGGCCAAACGGTTTGGGAGATATGGCCCTTTGAAGTTCAAGATTTTCTGAAATCGATTCGATCATAACTTGCCAACCACACATGGGAATTGAGAGTTCTAGGACTTTTTGGAAATGGGAGAACAAGATCTTCAACTTTCATGTTGGGAAAAAATTCATTTGAGGCTTGTATCAAAATGTAGGTTTGAGGATCAAAACTTTCCATTTCTGGTAAGTTTCAGTTACAGGCCCAGTTTCCGTTTTGGGAAATTTCTGATCTGGCTTCAAATTCTTCCATGATGGTGTTTGGCATGATGTATGATGACTATTTGGACATGAATGAACTCTCACAAACCAATTCCAATCATCAAATCACTGATTAAATGGACAGTTGACCAACAGTTGACTTTTAGGGTTTCTGACTGATTGTGCATTGACTGATGACTTCCAAACCCTAATTCCTTGAGGACTTGACTTCAAATGATGTCCCAAGTTGTATGAACTCTTGATTATTGACCATGGTGCCCAAATTCCACAAGAATGACCACTATCCACTGCTTTGACTGACAGTTGACTTTTTTAGGGTTTTGGACTGTCTGTGTGAACTGATGATCTCCAAGTCTTCAACCCTTGACCAAAATACTTCAAAAAGACCTCCAAACCATGTGAACTTGTTGGATAATCCCCAAGGCCTTGGTTCAATGAGGAATTCCTTTGCTTGCTTGGTTGACTGATCAGGAGATTAGTTTGACCTAATTCTTGATTGCTTGCTCTTGAGGCAACTGGGGGACAATGCAAATGTTATGCAAATGAACCATGATATGTTATGACTTAATATGAAATTGTATGTATAATGATAGGTGCAAATTTGAGGTGCTACAGTATGTGTGTATGTGTGTATGTGTATGTATGTGTGTGTGTGTGTGTGTATGTGTGTGTGTGTGTGTGTGTGTGTGTGTGTGTATGTGTGTGTGTGTGCGTATGTGTGTGTGTGTGTATGTGTGTGTGTGTGTGTGTGTGTGTGTGTGTGTGAGAGAGAGAGAGAGAGAGAGAGAGAGAGAGAGAAATAAAACTTCATCTATTGAAATGCTTTTGCACAAGGGTTCTATTTATAGAACCACTTGTGTGGGCTGCAAGCTAAAAAGCCCACTTAAATGTACATTGCCCATATCTTATGATATATCAAAATTCACTTAAGTATGTGGTACCTTACCATATTTCGTATTCTACTTAAGTGCACCGTACCTTACGATGTTCTACAATTCACTTAAGTGCACCATACCTTACGGTATTCCTTATTTACTCTATCTCTCATCAATTCGTTCTTTTGTGTGTGACCCTGTAGGTTTTCGCGACATTGACAATTATATTAGATCACATATTTAACATAATAAACAATGAGCGATATCTAGCAACACATCACTACTACCCAAGACACGAAAATGTCATGTGATCTGACAAATCCCTTTTTGTGATAATACTTATGCGTACAATTACCCTTTTTGCCCTTATGTCTATATTGAACACAATACATAGATCGTGTCATCCTTGTCCAGTTCAATATTGGGCTCTTAGACATTTATCCTGTTACGCAAGATAGGAAAATTCCATCTAGGTCACTCATGTACCTCATAATGCTTCATGGAGTACCCATCAACTGTCTTTATGGTCATCTAATTACGAACAACATTTGATCAACAATAAAGCACTCGACTCTACATCTAGGATCCATAGTGGTTTCAGGTCGAAGGGTGGTATACACCACTATCACCATGAGAATAATCTATGATACTTTGCATAACATTCTATGTAGTATTCTCATAGTGGGTCAGTCTAGTATAAATATTACTCATAATATTCATACCTATGTTTAAGACTTGATAACTCCTTATCCATGATCCATGATCCATGAGATATGATCATCAATCTATATACATAATAGTCTTAATTCTTTAATGTTATCCCACTTCACAACAAAACTCAACTACGGATACTTTAAGAACAGTGTCCTTATGTTTAATGGGATCTCATGATTAAGTTACACTTGATACATTAAACGGACTAGCTATTCTAGGGACTTTATTAAACAAACATAATAAAGAAAAATCCTTTTATTATTAAGAAATAATTCGATACAAGTACCAAAAGTATTGGCCTCTAGGGGTTACACCAACAATATTACACTAGCACTAGAGCCAATCAGGCATACCCATAATACCCATAGATCTAGTATGTCCATCATGCTTCTGTTGCGCAAGAGGCTTTATTAGTGGGTCAGCAATATTGTCAAGTATAAGTACTATGCATATCTTCACATCTCCTCTATCTATTATCTCTCGAATGAGGTGATAATGCCTAAGTATGTGTTTGGATGTTGGTGAGATCTAGGCTCCTTAGCTTGTGTGATAACACCATTGTTATCACAATAAAGATCAATGGGATCCACAATGTTAGGAACTGTGCCAAGTTCACTAATGAACTTTTTGATCCAAACAACTTCCTTTGCTGCACTTGAGGTAGCAATATACTCGACCTCAGTTGTAGAATCAGCAACTGTATCTTGCTTTGAACTTTTCCAGCTCACAGCGCCACCGTTTAAGCAGAACACATAACCAGATTGCGATCTAAAGTCATCCTTATCTGTCTGGAAGCTAGCATCGGTGTATCCAATTACAGCAAGCTCTTTCTGACCTCCATATATATCAAGAATGAGTCCTTAGTCCTTCTCAAATACATAAGGATATTCTTGACAGCTACCCAATGAGCATCACCGGGATCAGATTGGTACCTACTCGTTGCACTTAAAGCATACGAGACATCTGGTCGAGTACATAACATGGCATACATGATAGATCCTATTGCAGATGCATATTGAATCTTATTCATGCGATCCCTTTCTTCCTTAGTTGAAGGGGATTATGTTTTTGATAGACACATCATGTTGCATAGGTATGAATCCTTTCTTGGAATCATGAATATTAAAGCGTCTCAACACTTTGTCTATGTATGTACTCTGACTTAAGCCAAACAGTTTTTTTGATCTATCTCTATAGATCCTGATTCCTAATATATATGCTGCTTCACCTAGGTCCTTCATAGAAAAGCATTTCCCCAACCAAGTTTTTACTTGTTGTAGGGTAGGGACATCGTTTCCAATGTGTAATATGTCATCTACATATAATACCAGGAAGATGATCATGCTCCCACTAACCTTCTTGTAGACACAAGGCTCATCTTCATTCTTGATGAATCCATATTTAAAAAAAACATTTAGGTGGTTACATCCGCCATAATTCTCTTTCTAAAAAAATAATAGTGAAACTTGTGGTGGCTATAACTGCCATTATTTACAAAACAAAATCGCCAAATTTAAATTGTATATTATGGAGTTCTGTATGGTGGTTATTTTGAAACCGCCATTTTATTCTTTGCGGCAGCAAAATATAGTTTTAGAAAACGCCGTTTTCGTAAATTATGGCCTTTGGAACCGCCGTAATAATACTTTTAACCGCCGTAATTCCCCAATTTTGTTGTTCTGTTATCACATCCTAGACCGTTGTTGTAAGTAGCCCACTTACAATCATACGCTACTTTACCGCAGACCCTCAACCATAGTTATATCTCTTTAGCAACTATTGTTAAATATGTTATTCGTAGTAGTGAAGGATCGTTTGGATATGTTTGAGAAAATGTCATGTACCCTGTGATGTGTTGCGCGCTTGTCAACTTATGTACCCCAATTCTTGTGTGTTATTATAAAGTTTAATCAGTTATTTTTATTTTCTAAATTGAAAACACTCAAATATTTGATTGTTTTAGCGTTACACTAATAGGATAAAAATTGGTATTCAAACAATTGTTCTCTCGACAACCTCTTTACTACTTCACATTGTCGTACACTTGTGGCATGTCAAGTTTTTGATGCTGTTTCTTGGGACCAGTTTGATATTGATATTTTGTTTTATCATCGTATAGACTAAGGAATTTTACTGTTTTTATTTTCCATTTTTCTCGCTGCAAGTTTATGCAATGATCTTGCAGTGCGGGAAACCTTGTTGAATCTATTAATGATATCAAGCATTTCTTACACGAGAGACGTATCATTTTAAGACACCAATAAATGGTTGAGGAAGTAGTAGATACAAATCCCCTTCACGACTACGCGAATCCCACGGACAAGGAACCACATTGTAGTATCGTCCATCCTTCCATTGCGGTGAATAATTTCGAGATTAAGCCATCTCTTATGGGTATGGTTCAACATAACCAATTCTAAGGATTACCCATACAAAATCAAAATTTGCATTTGTCGATCTTTGTCAAATTTTGTGGCACATTGAAAGCTAACGATGTGGATCAAAACACCATTTGAATTAGATTATTTCCTTTCTCCTTGAGAGATGGAGCCCGAGTGTGGCTCCAGTCCTTACTTGCTAACTCCATAATAACTTGGGTTCAACTAAAAGTTGTATTTCTCGTGCGATATTTTCAGCCGAGTAAAACGGCATAAGTGAGGAGTGAGATAAATAATTTTAGGCAAGAGTGGGGGGAATCTTTGTTTGACGCTTGAGAGTGTTTCAAGGATTTATTGAGGTTATGCCCATTTCATGGACTCGAGAAGTGTCTCATAGTCCATACATTATATAACGGCCTCTTTTACTCCATAAGGATGATCCTTGATGCGACTTCCAGTGGCGCCTTAATGAATAGTTTGTAGGACATAGCCTACAACCTTATAATGGACATGGATAAGAACCACCGATCATGGGGAAGCGTCCGTGAAATCACTCCAAAAGCCTCTCAAGAGGGTGGGATTTATGAAGTAATTCCTTTTGATCACATGAATGCCAAGGTAGACGCTCTCTACCAAAAAATAGAAAAATTTGAGAATTAACCCACTTGCACATACTCCTATTATTCATGCAGCACCGACTGCCCCCGTTGTCCTCTACTGTGATATATACGGAATAAACAGACATGCCACTAGTGTTTGTCAAATGGTTCTCTCCTGAGGGTCTATCTAAGATAGTATTAACTATGTTAATAACAATCAATGTGGTAATTCATACTCTAACACATACAACATATGATGGAGAGATCAACCAAACTTTTCTTATAAAACAACCAACCCCAAGGGATGTTTGAAATAAATGGTTTTCTGTTGAGAAGTGTTTGGGTAGTTTCATAACATTAAAAGATTTTCCATGGGTGTGAAAATTTGGTTTTTAGGCTAAAATAGTAGTTAGAGTCAACCCATACGTGTTTGGAGTCGACTCCAAATCAACAGTGTAGAGTTTTTTTTGTAAAAATCAGCAGTACGGATAGACACATACGTGCTGGGAGTCGACTCTAAACTGATAGAATGCCTATTTTATTTTCGGCTGTATTGTCCGACGATTTTGGTTGTAACTTTCACTCCGTAAATCCAAATGAGACGACGTTCGAAGTGTTGAAAAGATAACGCTTATAGCTACCTCATGGAGGTGCTTGGTGAATTAATTGAGTTTTAATCATGATCATACTGTAGCAATGTTTATGATGACTTGTATGATCAGATAACGAACCGTTGTGTTTATCCAATGATGTATTGTTGTTCTGGTGAATTAACATGAATAAATGCCTCTGAATTTGCATTTGTTGAGATACTAATATTTTGTAGATGATGTATTTATTGATGTTGTAAGATTGATTATTATGTATGATGAATGATGTGATGCATAAATGGTCATGCATCATGGTGAACCATTTTATTGAGAGTCATGCATCATAGTGTATGGTCTTCAGTCCAAATTTAGTGCGCTCTGGTCCTATGATGGGATGGGGAGAGAGTAGACGATTTAAGGTGGGAATCAGTGAAGAATTATCTATGGCGATGATAAAGATTTGGTGTGCTCTGGACCTCTGGTACTATGGTGATGATCGTGAGCGAGTAGTCGGTTTTATGTGAGAATTGGTGAAGCGTTATATATGGTGATGGTGACGATTTGGTGTGCTCTAGGCTTATGGTGAGGATTGTCATACCCTCAAATTTACCCTACCTCAATATCACCCTCCATAACCATGACTCATAAGGATACGTCCCTCATACATCATCTCATGTGTATTTACACCCACAATGATCCACAAGCTTAAGGCATGTGATTCATCTATGAAGCCTCAAGCCTCTCTGACCATGTTGAGGTGTGTCCAAGCCACCTTGATCCTAATTTTCATACTCAAGCATCCTTGAACCTTGGAGGATCATTCAAGTCATCTCACTCACTCTCCAAAACTCTAATTGGATGGTGAGTCCATATTGAAGACATGAGAAGATTCATCCGATCACCCAAAGACCTCAACCCTAGTTCTTGATCCTCAAGGGCTTGTACAAGTTCCCATTCATTTTTTGCCTTGACCATACCTTTGAGGACCCCTAATATCCAAACATTGTTCATGCCACAACCCTTTGAATCATCTCAATACATCCCTTGCACCTCAAAACCCTAATTTGACTGACCATGCTTCTTGATGAAACTTGTGATCCAAAAAACCCTAATTTGTGCATCTTTTGATTCTTTGTCTTGCCTCATTTGATCATCACATCATATGAGTGAAAAATATTAATAAAGTTTTAATTTTCGGGTTTTTTTAAATATGTTTTATTGAAAAATATAAAAACAATCTTGAGTGTTGTTGTTTATAGAAAGATGAGAGAAAAACTAAATTAAATGCAATTTGTATTTAACTTTATCTTAAAAAATATAATCTATTTAGAATAAAAAAGTTAAATAAAATAAAGTTGATATTTTTTTCTTAGTGTAATGAGAAAAATGAACGTGTTTGTGTTTATAAATTGGTCTGAACGAAGTATTTGAATAGAAAATCAAATTTATTTTAAATTTATAAAAGTTAATCTTAACAATTTGCTAAAATATAATAGTAATAATTATTTAATTCAATTATGTTAAAAGTGTCTAATTATTTTATGAGAAAAAAAAGGTAATGTATTATCAGTGAATCAATGACGACCATGCATTATGCCAAATCAGATTGAAGATTTTAAATTATTAAACTCTTATTTTATCAATATATTTATATGTTGTTTATTATAACAATCTCGTGGGACAGCACGACTATTTGCTATTTTTTCTTAAAAAGGAAAATCTACTATAAAGAAATCCATTATAAAAATTAAGAACACTCCTCCATATTATTCAAGACAAAAGTAAATAAAGGATAAAGGAGGGTGATGAAATCATAATCTTTTCAACTTTTAACAAGGTTTGGTGCAAAAGCATCTGCGACGAAAGCCTTGACATTCTCCTCCAGTAAAACCCTATGTTTGAAGTTTATAGTTAATTTAGATTAACCAAAAATAACGATCCTATTAATTAAGTATCAAGGAGTACCCAACAAGAAGAAATAAGACAAAGATGGTGGAGCTCAAAAGCATTGATCGAGTCATATAAAACAATTTAGTTTCGAAGAAGAATAAGGAGGAATACAAAGAGTTACAACTTGTTGAAATGAAAAGGAAGCATGATTGCCTTAAATAGGGGAATGAAGGTACTTTTATAGAGCATATTTTCTAGAAAAATAAATATTTTTAAATTGTTTTTCTTTTTTTAATAACTATTAATAGTGAGTTAATTATATTTTAAAAACCTTTAAATTAAAAATTAATTTAAATAAATTTTCATTAAATTTTATTTTGAAATATTTCATAACTTTTGCTATGATTTATTTTATATTAACAAATTTCAAAAAATACTTAAAATTAGAATTAACTTTTTATTAAGTAGTAAGGTGTTTTGTGATATGATAAAAGATCCTTTTTAGAAATTATATTTTATATGATTGTATGTCTTAGACAAGAAAATGACAAATTAAATTGAATCAAGGAGAGTGAAAATATATCATTCAGAATTTCGATCCATATATCATCTATGTCATCTAACTTACTCTTTATCCCGCACAGGAAGATTTATTGGCCAATTTAGCCTGCCCATTCGTCTGTTGATGTTAAACTAAAATGAACTTCGTTTAAATTTCTAGTTGGTGGCAGAATTCTACCACAATTGAGCTGACAAATTGAATTCCTTGGTATGAGATAATACTCCTTGAAAAACCAAACCTACAAATGGTATGCTTCCAGTAGAAACATTGTACTTTCTTTGTTGTGATTTTAGAAACAACCTTAAGTTCTATCCACTTCGTGAAGTAGTCCACCCCCACGAGCATGAACTTTAGTTGACCTGACACTTAGGGAGAAATGACCCAAAATCTCAACACCCCGCTAATAAAAGGGCCATGGAGATGTGATAGAGTGGAGAATTTTGGTTGGCGTATGGTGAAGATTTGAGTGCCTTTGACATTTGTCGCATTTTCTAACAAACTTCGTGCTATCCTTCATCAGGGTTGCCCAATAGTAAGTGAACCTCAATAGTTTGTGAGCGAGGGCTCACATGCTAATATGTCTTCCAAATACCCTTTCATGGACCTCTTTGAGAACCAGGTAGATCTCATCCTCGCCTAAGCATCTCCGTATGGGGGAAGTCATTCCCATCTTGTACAACTTTTCTCCTACTATGGTATCCTTCGCTTCAAACCTTCAAATCTCTTTTACTTCAAATTTGTTTGAAGGAAGTTCCTCATTTTTCAGGTAGCACGTTATAGGGGTCATTCAGTTTGGGGAGTCGGCGACACCTATGGCATTGATTTCATCCTTCTTTTTGTTGGGAAAGGCTAATGTCTTCGGTATCATTGTCTTGTTGTGATCTGGCTTCTTGGCGCTCTCTAGGTACATAAACTATTTAAAATTATTTTAAATGTTTAGCTAAGTCTTTTACTCTCTAGTGGTATTTGACGAGTTGGGCCTCCTTCGTCTAATACTCGTTGGTGACTTCATTGGAAATAAATTGAGAGTTTCTTTATGCTCTGATATTTGAAGTGCCCATTTCTAAGGAGAGGTTCATTCTAGCGATGAGGTTTCATATTCAGCTTGGTTGCTAGTGGCTTTGAACCTAAACCTCAAGGATTTTCAATAAGAATGTTTTATGAACCTTTCAGTACTACCTTGATGCCACTTCTCTTAGGGTTTGAGGTGCCATCTACTAACAACGTTTAGACGTGCGAATCCTTTTTTGCCCACTAGGGAGCTGAACTCTACTAAGAAATTCGTCAATACTTGAGATTTGATGTTCCCTCTTTGTATGATATTGATGTCATATTCTAATAGCTCTACTGACCAAGATGTCATTCTTCCTACTAGATCGGACTTCTTTAAGATTTGATGGATTGTATAATTTGTCTTTAACATAAAGTGTTGCCCCTACAAGTATGGTATCAACTTCCTTTTTGTTATCATACATCAACTTTCTTGTTGTTATCACAACCATTAATGATAATCTCTATATCTTTTGATACCTTATCTCAATGCCTTTGAACACTTTGATAACAGAGTAGATTCATTACTTAGTCTTATAATTTTATTGGACCAATACAGAGCTCATCACCTTGCCTATTATTGACAAATATCAATATATAGTGGCACACCCTCTTCTGAGTGTGAAAATATAGACAAGGTTGCCAAAATGATTTTTAGATTTACAAACGCCTCCTCACAATCATTTGTCCATTCAAACTTCTGATTCTTTTTCAAGGTGGTGAAGAAGTGAAAAGATTTGTGGCTTGCACAAGAAAGAAACCTAAATAGGATGACCAAGTACCTTGTTAGTTGCTAAGCTTCCTTCAATATGTGGGGCTTCTCATGTCAAAGATGGTATGGAATTTGTCAGGGCTTCCCTCTATCCCTTTTCTTATCAACATGAATCCCAATAACATTTCTACAAGAACCCCAAAAGAGCATTTCATAGGATTCAAATGCATGTTATACATCCTGACTGACTTTATGATTTCTTATAGGTCACTGTAGTGGTTTCCTTCCTCTAGGGTCTTTCTGATCGTGTTATCATTGTTTACTTCCAAGGTGCACCCTATTCGATCGAAGAACATATCATCCCCAAACATCTAATAAGGGGCACATGTGTTCTTTAGTAAAAAAAAAGGCATAACATTGCAGTAGTAATTGTAATTATTTAACATTAATTATTTGCCTTAAATAGGGGAATGAAGGTTCTTTTCTACTTGTTTATATATATATATATATATATATATATATATATATATATATATATATATATATATATATATATATATATATATATATATATATATATATATATATATATATATATATATATATATATATATATATATATTCTTTTCTTTTTTATAATTTTACTTATAATGTTTTTCTTTTACAAAAAACATTGAATGAGAATTTATTTAAATAAATATTTATTTGTAATATTTCATTACTTTTGCACTATTTACTTTATATTTATAAATTTTATAAAATACTTAAAATTAGAATTAGTTTTTTATTAACTAATTAGGCGTTGTATGATATAACAATAAAAGCTACTATGCCCTTTAGACGAGAAAATCTCAGAATAAATATAATCAAGGAGAGAAAATATGTCTCGTGCAACTCTTCAGACCACATATCCTTGGTGCCATCTGCCTTCATCTTTGTCTCGAAGAGGAATACTTTGTAAGTCGATTCTGCTTGCCCATTTGCATGCGGGTGTAAGACTAAAATGAACTTTGTTTGAACTTCTAATTTCTGTGATTTTAGAAATTCTACCACAGTTGAGTTGGAAAATTATGTTACTTTATCTAAGACAATACTTCTTCGCAAACCAAACCTATAAATATTACGCTTTCAATAGAAATAATGTACTCTCTTAGATGCGATTTTAGAAACAACCCCAACTTCTATCCACTTCTTAAAGTAGTCAGCCCCCACGAGCAAGAATATCAGCTGACTTGGCGCTAAGGAGAAGGCACTCAAAATGTTTGCGCCCCATTGATAAAAAGGCATGAAGATGTGACAAAGTGGAGAATTTCAGCCGGTGCATGTTGAAGATTGAAGTTCCTCTAACATTTGTCCCATTTTTTAATAGACCCTAAGTTACCCCACACCATGTTTGGATAATAGTAATAGGCCTTAAGTAGATTGGGAGTGATGGATCACCCACTAATATGACTCTCGCATACCCCTTCATTAACCTCTATGAGAACAAGGGCGATCTCATTGTCACATAATCATCTAACACTACGCCAAATAAGGGAAAAGAGAGCGCTTATTTTGGCCTATAACAACGCTTTTAAGCGCCCTCTAAAGTGGCGCTGGCATAGGTAAAGACAGCGCTTTGTTTTCCTGGAGAAAGCGCTCTCTAAAGTGGCCCTTTAAGGGCCACATTATAGTGCGCTTTCAGAAAAAAGCGCCCTCTGGAGTAGTCCATAAAGGGCCACCTTAGAGGGCGCTTTCTGGACAAAGCACCCTCTAAAGTTGTCAATGTAAAGTGTTTAGAGGGCGCTTCCTACAGAAAGCGCCCTCTAAAGTGTTAGTTATTTTAAAAAAAAATTGTTTGAAAAACAGTGGGTATTTAATTGGGAACCTGTTCGCATGCTGCAAAAGTGTAAAATTCATATTGATTTCATCCTTTAATCCAATGTTATACACCATTAATCCATTGATATATACAACATGAATCCATTTATATACAACATTAATCCTCCATATATACAACATTAATATATTGATATTCATGCATGTACAACAACATTCCATACATATATGTACAACAACTACAACCTATATGATTCTATGATCAATAATGAATTGACATAATTCATCCTTCATTTCATCCAAATGAGCTCTTGAGTAAGATTTGTATTCGTCAAAGTACTACAATTAAGAGAATAAAACATATTCATGATTTAGTAACAAATTAGATGAAATATCTGATAATATTAAAATAAACCCTAAGTTATTATTTCATACCATTTTTGGGATGTCTATACGATTCAACGCAATGATATCTCTCATAAATCTCAATACAAAAAATCCGCAATCGATCGAATTGTTTTGCTGAGGACACTACACAGAAAAACAAACAATATATATATATATATATATATATATATATATATATATATATATATATATATATATATAGTTAATTTCTTACAAACACTATTATAAGCAAAAACAAACACTATTATAAGCAAAAATAAGAAACTTAATATATACCTGAACTCTGACCCAGGTAATGTCCTTCCTATTACGATAATTCTTTTTCGATCTAAATTTTAGTATTGCCCTAACAAAATAAAAACGTATATTGAGATCAATCTGACAGACATAATTAAATATACAAATACACACGAATATTTAGGGGAATTTCACTTACGCGTCAACCGTCTTCTTCATACTCGGATATTTACTCCAATCACCCGGTAACGAATCGAGATAATACACCATTAGTCTCGAAAGATCCATAGCAACCAACACCCAGTGACCACTGTAAAATAAAACAAAAATTTAGATGCATGAAAATTTTCTACGTAAAAGATATACATAGATTAGAATGAAATTATTAGAAAGAAAATCTAACCCGTTGCCAGAATTAAACGGTAAAAAATACAAACTGGGTGTAGTATTATCGCCAGCCACCATGAATCTATCGACTAGTTCATTCATTACGGATGTTGGATTTTTCGTTATAAACGTTGTGTTGATACGGGAAGCAGCAATAAAATTGAATCGGTTACACAATTCAGTTCCCCGCATCAATGTGTCATACATATACCTTAAATAGAAACATAATAAACATTAGACTACTCATTGAAATGTGTAAATAAATTGTTCAACTAAGTAAATAATAGATTGATCGGAGTACCATATGTATGTATGAATGACAACGATGCCCAATTCTTCGTGTTCAAAAAGTTGTTGCATGTCCTCCTTTGCAATTAATTCGGAATGAGCAATTCAGAAAACACATTCATCCATATCTACACCACGGATGGCGCCGTGCATAATATCTGACTCTTCCACCATTTTCTCAAGACGCATCATAATTTGAGATTTTGTCCCGGACGTCGTTGGAATTTCCTTACTAGCTTTGTCCAACATTTGATCGGGAACCTAAAAATATAATATAAATCATGACTTTTTGTGATGCAACAGAATCGTTGTGTATATAATTCAATGGGTATATATATTTGTACCTCTTTTTGAGATTTAGGATTTGTTTTTGTCCCGGACTTCGTTGGAATATCCTTACCAGCTTTTTTCAACATTCGACCGGGAACCTAAAAATTCATATAAATTAAATCATGACTTTTTGTGATGCAACAGAATCGTTGTGTATATAATTCAATGGGTATATATATTTGTACCTCTTTTTGAGATTTAGGATTTGTTTTTGTCCCGGACTTCGTTGGAATATCCTTACCATCTTTTTTCAACATTCGACCGGGAACCTAAAAATTCATATAAATTAAATCATGACTTTTTGTGATGCAACAGAATCGTTGCGTATATAATTCAATGGGTATATATATTTGTACCTCTTTTTGAGATGCAACAGAATCGTTGGAATTCCCTTTACCAGCTTTATGTGTGGGTCTTGTAAGAGTCTAACATTACCATGTAATAAGGATTGATTAAATATCATAATTGTAGCTGAATTGAAATGTGAATACTAAATATTCATAATCATGTAGAACATATATACCTCGGCATCTGGGAAAATTAGATCTGACGGCCATCCAACAAAGGATCCGACTGCATCTCGCATCAACGTTGTCTCTGAAACAACGTCAGGTAATGGTAGAAGCATGTCCGTATCTAATACAAGGTCAACCGAAACTTTCATATATCCCACCGGGAGGGGATTATGGTGAAGTAATTCACCCGAAGTGTTGTGCACTTTTCCCTTGCCAACTATGCGATAAGTTGGTGACGATAGATACAGCTGACAAGGTGTAATGCCCTAAACCAATAATAAATATGTTATTGTTAACGTGTATATGTGTCAAGTAAAAAAGTGTTATTTTAATTTCATAATAACATATATAATTACCTCGGGAAATTTCGGTTGACAATTGATACTAGCTCGGTCACTAGTATCTTTTGCCTCGGAACCGCGTCTTTCCTCTCTATACCTTGCATTCTCCTTTTACAGTTCGAGTACTTGTGCCCTTAACTCCGCCAAGGTCTCCATCACCTCTTTGTTGGTAGGATTTTTTGTTTTTGATTTTCTATAAAATGACGACGGAGTCACACCAAAACTCTTACCCCTCACACGACCGGAATACTCAGGAACATTTAGTACTCGACTAAGTAGGCTCCTGCAATCCTGGACCTCGGTTGAAGGTAAGGTTTGGGATAAAGTCTCCTGAAATATTATTAGAGGAGATTAAAAATGAATTATATGTCTAACAAAATTTTCGATATAATTAAAGAAATAATATTATATATACTTACACATTCGTCATAAACATTTTGAACCGCTTCAACGACAGCCCCATCCTTCCCAACCCGAGCAGCCTTCCACAATACGTGCTCCGGAAGAGATGTTGCGTCACTTTTCTCCTCGGCTAGCTACACATTGAATCAGATTATAAGATCATCAATTATAACATATTGTGACAATGTATAAGCTCATAGCATTTGAATATACTCACAATTCTTTGTTGTAACCGTGCATATCCCGTACGCCCTTTTTTGTACGGATACGCGGGTTTTGATGCCCTTTTCCGATTTTTGTCGCTTACTTCCTGGATAAAAAAGTTTAAGGCATATCAGAACCAAGTAACTTAACAATTGTATAATACCATAATTAATAGACATTACATGGAATTTTTCGTTTCTTCGTTTGGCGACAAAGTTATCCCATTCTTCGGCTGAAATAATCTCCACATACTTCATTGGCCGTTCTGCTTCAACAAATTTTCCTTCCTCATCCTTGAGAAATTTGTTGGACAAAAAGGATCGAAATCCTCAGAGTCTTTTTCCGGCCAATTGAATACAATATTTTTGCCGGCTTTCATCGATGTGAAAGGATCTCTAAAAAACATACACATGGAGTGTGTTATTATAAGTAATATTATAACAATATATGGTCAACAAATAGTCAACAAAAAAACATATAACAATATATGGTAAGTACCTGTATCTCGGACCATATTTTTTCTTTGCCAACCTTCAATTCCGGACTTCTCCAATTATCACATGTAATCGGAATATGTTGTCGAACAAGGAAACCAATGTAACTTGCCAACATTGAACCGTTAGGCTCAATTAGTTGGTCTTCAGCACTCCAATGTACTTCGAATTTTTCACCCTTGTCTCTTGCACGAATGATTGACTTCATAACAGTCAATCCTCGTTTGATTTCATTTTCAACATTGTTACGTGATCCACTCGCGTCATGGGTATCGTCTTGGTTACTAGCCATTTTATCTGTAATATAGAAATGATTCAATAAGACCCAAGTAAGACAATGACCATATTCGTGAAGCTACACAAAAAACACATTCATATACCTTCCATTTCTCTCATGTTACAACAATCTAAACTCTCTCTTTTTTTCATCATTATTGAATACAAACTCATACACACCTACTGCATACAAAAGACCAATGCAAACTTATGGTGTTTGGAACATGAACAAACTTGCATCCATAATCATCAAACTTCCAAGCACAAGCTAAAACACACTCCAAATGACATCAGTTTTCAATCAGAAATAAAAAACCTTACATAACCATACAACATACAACATTCAGTGATCAAAACCATACACAAAAAAATAACAAAAAATAATTTTCAACAAGGTGCTCATGAACACCATATAGTGCTCGTTTGCCCTAAACAACATTAATCAACATAATGCACAAAATGTAAAACTCAGTTTAGAAAATGCCCTAATCAAACACCTGAAAATACAAACTATTGAGAGAAATACCTTCAAGGTGACGGTAACGATGGAGAAGAAAGTGAACAGCGACGGTGGACGCAGATAACTCAGTGAACGTGAACGCATCAGCAGAAAAAGGCGACGGCGACGACGACGGTGAGGGAGGGAGAACGAACGGAGGACGAGAGTAATCGCAGTAGAGAGAAAACCCAGTTACGTAAACGAAATAGCATATAGCGAGGGAAAATAAAGAGACATGCAGTATATGTTATAATTTTAATGTTTACTAAAGGGGACCTTAGAGGGCGCTTGTGTAAAAAAAGCGCCCTCTAAAGGGGGCCTAAGAGGGCGCTTCTAAAAGCGCTCTCTAAGGCTTTCCAAAAGCGCCTTATAAACTGGAAATGTACATGGACTTAGAGAGCGCTTTTTTAAAAGCGCCCTCTAAGGGTACACTTAGAGGGCGCTTTCATAAACGCGCCGTCTATTGGTGTCCCTCCATTTCCTCATTATTTTTTCGCTTCACTTTAGAGGGCGCTTTGTTACAAAAGCGCCCTCTAAAGTGCGTTGTCTATTCCAGTTGTTCGCTCCTTATTTTTTCTCTTCACTTTAGAGTGCGCTTTTGTAATAAAGCGCAATCTAAGGTGCGCTGTCTATTCCAGTTTTTGGCGTAGTGTAAGATTTGGGAAAGCCTTTCCCATTTTGTAAATCTTTTCTCTTACCATGGTATACTTTGTTGCAAACCTTCTTATCTATTTTGCTTTGGCCTTGTCTGGAAGAAATTCCTTTATTGTCAGGTAGGTCATTAAAGGGGCCATCTAGGTTGGGGCGTCGACGCCATATATTGCGTTGAAGTCCTCCTTCTACGTGCTGGGAATGGCTAGGTCTCTTGTATTAATGTCGTGTTGTGGCATAGGTTCTTAGTGTTGGCGAGCCTTTATAAAAGATCTGCTCAGGCATTCTGCTCTATAGGTACATGGACTATCTAAAATATTTTGAAATGTTTAGCTAAGTCATGTAATCTGTATTGGCATTTGACGAGTTAGATCTCCTTTATCTAATAATCACTAACAACTTGATTGGAAATAAATTAAGAATCTCTCAGTGCGCTGAGATTTGAAGCACCCACTTTTGTGGTGAAGTTCGTTCTAGAGATGAATGACTCATATTCAATTTGGTTATTACTATCTTTGAACTCAAAATTCAAGGATTTATCTATAAGAATGTCGCTTGGGCCTTTTAGTACTACCCCGATGACACTTCCTTTAAGGTATGTGGCGCCGTCTATTTCCACCTTTCATACGTACGAAACCTCTTTGTCCATTAGAGAGCTGAAATTTACTAAGAAATGTGCAAGTACCTGAGATTTGATGATGCCTTTTGGTACAAAGTTGATGTCATATTCTGATAGCTTTGGCGTCGCTGCCCTTAAGGCTTGAGGTGTTATCTACTAATAACATTCAGACGTGGGGAACCTCTTTGCCTACTAGGGAGTTGAACTCTACTAAGAAATCTATCAGTACCTAAGATTCGATGTTGCCTCTTGGTATAAGATTTATGTCTTATTTTAGTAGCTCTACTGACCAAGACACGATCCTTCTCGCCAAACCGAGTGTTTTTAAAATTCGACGGATTGGATAATCTGTCTTTACCACCACATGGTTCCCCTAAAAGTAGGGCCTTATCATCCTTGTCGTTATCATGACCACTAATAATAATCTTTACATCTTATGATACTTCATTTCCATGCCCTTGAACACTTTAATGAAGAAGGAGATTTACCGTTGAGTTTTATCTTTTTCTAGAACAAATACAAAGCTCATCGTCTTCTCTGTAACTAACAAATAACCTGTCCTCTTTTGAACGTGTTAATATCCGCGGGGTTGAAAAAAAAGTTCTTATACATACATATCACTGGAAGTTAATTTTATCTTTTTAAAAAGAATTTTAAAGAATTTTAAAAAACAAGATCTAACTTTTAATAAAAATTGGATTAAAAAATGATGATCTTATTAAAATTGATAGCATTTTTTTTCTGGTGTAATAACATTTGATTATCTAAGCTTATCATTTACTTGGGGTGATGTTTATATTGTTAATCAACTCCTCCGGTTTATATATAACAAGAAGAAGAAATAAAAATTATCTCACCTAATGAGACTCATTAAATATGGTAGTTTTATTTTTTATTAAAATAATTTTGACTATAAATATATGAGCATTAATTAAACTTCTAGTATAAGTAAAATGATACAAAAGTCACTTAAAAATATAAAGAAATTGTTGTGGCCCGTTTATTCTTTTCATTTACAGCTATTTTTTATATTTTAGATAAAAGTAAAATATTTGTTGTGGTCCGTTTAACATTTTTTGTGTTATTTAATATCCTCCTCTTTTATATTTTGGTGGTTTTCACTTCTTTTTAAATATAATATATTATTTATTTACAAAATACCACCAATTTAGACAATTATGCTACATATTTGATATACTTTTTTAAATATTCGCATCAAAAAATTCAATGTTGAATTTAATCTATAATATTTTAGATCATGATAGTGAAATATAATATCAATTAAAAATCGATATATAAAGAGATACAGAAAAATTAATGCTTTAAAAATTAATGCTATATAATATTGATTTATATCTTAAGCATATATAATTAATTTATTGTAAAATTAAGAACACTCCACCATATTATTCTAAAATAAAAAGGATTACAAAATGTGATGGAACCACCATCTCTCATAGAGATATTCAAAAAGTTTTTAACAAGGTTTAGTGCAAAAACATCTCTGACGTAAGCCTTTGCAATCTCCTCCGGTAAAACCCTCAGTTTGGCACACAGAAGCACAGTTGCGATCACTCAGACATACTCCTTTGAATTTTTGACTTGGTGACTCGCAATCTCTTGCATTTGCCACAATAGCCGGGCCCATTTCTGTCCATTTAACAAAAATCAAATCACACCATGATTTAGATTATCGAAATCAAAATAAATATATAAAAAACAAAATAGTGTTAATATGATAAGAATTAATAGTTAATTGAGGCTTTAAAAAAATGATGATATTCATTCATTAAGTAGAAAAGACTACACCCACCAGTGGCAAGAAGAAAAAGAAAGACAAAGATGGTGGAAGCCAAAGACAACGAGCGAGCCATGTAAAAGATTTAGCTTGACAGAGAAAAATGGATGATAGTTGAATTCGTTGAAGTGAAATGAAAATGAAACTA
Source organism: Lathyrus oleraceus (assembly GCF_024323335.1). Classification (NCBI taxonomy): domain Eukaryota; kingdom Viridiplantae; phylum Streptophyta; class Magnoliopsida; order Fabales; family Fabaceae; genus Lathyrus; species Lathyrus oleraceus. The sequence goes on along the minus strand of NC_066582.1, from coordinate 248,838,982 downwards.
TTGTGTCTTAAATAGAGGGTAAAAAGTTCTTTTATTTATTGATAATTAAGAGAGTCCTTAATAAAGGTCTTTTTTTTTCTTAACCACATTTGGTATATTTTATTATTTTCAGAAATATTTAGTCTAAAAAAGTAAAGTATTTTAATGATACATCATGAACCACTTTTTAAATGAAATTCTTTGGATGGAGGAGCAATTTTTCTATCATTTATGCATGTTGTAAAAAAAAAGTTAAAAGAAAATCCAAATAAAATAAATAAAATTGTGGAAGAAAATGCAATAAAAAGTTTTATAATAATACATCATGAAGTAAGCATTTGAAAAAAAGATTATTTGTCTGGATCTATCATGAGATAATTCCCTAGTACAAAAAATACTTTTTGAATTGGTTAAAAAACGATTTTTTTAAATCGGTTGGTGATCCGATTTAATTCCGGCCGATTTGAAAAGTTTTTAGCTTTTAATCCGGTGTCATCCGATTTAAAATATTTTATTAAATCGGCTAGTCAAATTTAAAAGTGTTTATTTAAATCGGTTTGGCACATTTAAAAAAAAGTTTAAAAAGTAAATAAAGATTTTAAGTCTATTAGCTTTTAAATCATGTATCATCTGATTTAAAATATTTTATTAAATCGGCTAGTTTGATTTAAAAGTGTTTATTTAAATGGGTTTGACACATTTAAAAAAAGTTCAAAAGGTAATGAAAGCTTTTAAGTCTATTAGCCTTTAAATCATGTATCATCCGATTTAAAGTATTTTATTAAATCGGCTAGTTTGATTTAAAAGTGTTTATTTAAATCGATTTGACATATTTTAAGAAAGTTCAAAAGGTAATGAAAACTTTTAAATCTATATGATCTGATTTAAAATCTCAAATTTAAATCGATTCACTTGATTTAGTAATGTTATTTTAAATCGGTTCATTCGATTTAAAAGTATAATGTCATTTTTTTCCTAATTGTCATTTTTATTTTGTTTCTTCCACAATACTGTACAAAAAATTATAAATAATACAAAATTTCATCACAACCAAATATTTCATACACAACCATTAATACAAAATACTATAGAACAAAGTTTTAAATAAATTCGATTAGTTATAAAATATTCATGAAACTATATTATAAACAGTACCATGAAACTTAATACCTCTTGCCAAAAGCAAACTATGGTACTACCAAAACACTAGTTTGTCTAAGCAAAACTAAAAAAACTATGAGGCCTACAATAAAAGCACAAAAATAAATAGCACCAACACGTAATCAAATTACTTCAAATTGATTCTAGAATAAAATTTGTACAACATTCTTGAGCATTTGTAACGTCATAAAATGGTGTTGAATCTCCAAATATCTGAATAAATATTAAATAATATTAGAATATTGTATTAACATTAAAGAAGACAATTAACACATATCATTGATTTTTTTTTGTTAAATACCTGATTCCATGAATTAACAATACCAACAGAACTAATATTCAACATATGTATCATAACATAATAGCCACACTCATAATTGAAATATTGTCTTTGGCACTACAATTACCATAAGTTATAGTAAGTAAATAGTATATATATACAAAAGTTATTGATAAAATTTAAATTATTCATGAAATTGTTAACTTACTTTGAGAGTAATGTTCCATGTTGGCTTTCTCTGTTTTCTCGAACCTTTCAACCTATTATATTCATCCTCTTCAGTGATAAAATATATTTATTAAATTTGTCTTCTAAAACAACATAAATTCTATGTAAGGAAAATAAATTATACTTACGAATCAACAATAAGAACAATGCTTTTATTTGACTTCAACCCCATCGAACATAACCCCATCGAACATAGGAAGATTACTTTATTTTTTTGACTCAATAATAAGCAATTGCCAATAATGACTACATTTCAAGGGAAACAAAAATTAAATGTGTCAAATTCAATTCTTTCTAATATATGTGTTTCCTAACAAAAACTAATTTAGTAAAATAAATACTATGAAGATCAAGTACATCTACTTGTCGAGGTATGGTAAAAAAATAGTCTTTGTCATTCTTAAGCAACTTTTCAGTTATGTGAGACTGAGAACTAGGTCGATCATTTTGTGTTTGAATGAAATTTGGATCAATAAAATCATTCATGTTACTCTTGTCCAAGTGAGTACAAATGTATTTTATATACCTAATGTCAAGTACCAAATTTGGATCAATAATAGATCAACATGGAATAAAGGCACAACATAAAAAATCAACTAACAAACATCCCTCTGACCAATACAGGTAATTGTAAATATGACCAATACACAAACAACTCCCTGACCAATACATACATCCAACCAAACACATCAAAATACAGCAAACTATACATAGAACAACAACAAAATATAACACCAATACAAGCCTTACACAATTTTTATCAGGTAAAAAAATCATCATGGTATAAATATATGAAAATACAACAATAAAAATGATGTAGAAATGTATTTACACCACCCATATACGTAGAATAGAGGTTCATTCATATCAATGTTTGATTGCTTATTTTTTAGAAATGTTAATTTTATACTACTACAAATAATACATTATATTAAAAAAAAAATCACATCGACCAACAAGTAACCGATGTATATGCCTTGAGAGCGTCGTGATTAATTTTTTTAATATATATATATATATATATATATATATATATATATATATATATATATATATATATATATATATATATATATATATATATATATATATATATATATATATATATATAACATATTCCCCTATTCTCTCGGTTCAGTTTTTCCCAAAATCGAGGAAATAAATCTACCAGGAATTTCGCTTTGAATCATAGTTACTGCATTTTCTGTTTTTTTATTTGCTTAGGGATCAATCGTTACATTTTCTCAATTGGATCCTTTCCTCTTTAACTTTATTTATTTATTTTAAATTACGAAATTTATATTTATAAATTCCCTTGTTATTTTTTTAAAACTTTTTATTTACCCTCAATTACTTTGCACAATCAAGGGATAATATTATTTGCATTAATTTCTCATATGGCGCTTTTCTATTTTTTTTAATTTTAAATTAATCTGTTCCCTTAGTTTTTTCCAAAACCTGACGTGTCATTTCTTTTGCATGAATACTTCACAGAACTAGACTCTAACTTTTTATTTACCTATCAACACTCCTTGTTTCGTCGTCATTCTTTAAAAAAAACTAGACGATTTTCATCTTCATCAAAAATCAAATTTCATAATCTTTTCCAACACGACTCTTCCAATATCAACCCGAACATCAACTATTCCAATCTAGTTCGAACAAAGCTTCGTCATCATATTTTGGTACATAACTCACTTTATATAGTGTTAGTTTGAGAAAATGGTGTCACTTACCACTGAGATGTTAATATAAATATTGTTTTTCTTGAATAGTGTTAGTTTGAGAAAATGATGTCACTAACCACTGAAATGTTGACAAAAATGTTCTTTTTCCTACAATAGTGTTAGTTTGAGAAAATGGTGTTACATACTGACCACTGAAGTGTTGTTTTTCTTGAAATATTGTTTTTCTTGAACGGTGTTAGTTTAAGAATATGTTTGAGAATATAGTTCATATGCATTAGGTGTCTTAGCCGAGATTTGTTTATTTAAGTAGTATTATTCTTGGTTTACACATAGATGGATTATTCGACTAAGACCTCTCATACAACCTTTTGTACAACCTCTTCTACAACTAAAAGTAAAAGAAAAACTAGAGGTGCCACGAGGTTGACCAAGGTGACAAAAGCCAACGAGAGCAGCGCTCGCTTCTCGGTTGATTTTTGTCCAAGAACTGGTAAGGCTTATGGTGAACATTCTGATTGATTTAGGGTTTACGTGTTAGTACAAGGTAGAAGCAAATCAACATCTTGATAGATAATTGACACGAAGTTGACGATTATTTAAAAGATCGATAATGGACCAATATTACTATATTTATTTTAAATGTTATGATTTGTTTTACAATTATATAGATGGGTAATATTTTTGGGTTTAATACTAATATCAACTCTATTATGTAAACGTAAGAAGTATTTATTATTCCAGAGGATGATATGCTGCAAAAAGAAATGGATTGGATATGCTGGTGAATGTTGAATGGGCTTTAAGACACATCTCACAAGGGATTATATTACAAAACTAAAGTGTAACTTAGAGCCTAAGGGATTATGCATGATGCGCTTGTACTCCATGAGCGAGGTAAGGATCTAGAGAGGAAGTTATGTCATGACGCTGTGATTTATGTTGGGGCACTTGATACTTTCTTGTATGCTCTTGGGATGGTTCAAGGAGATAGTTTTGGTGCCTCGACTTCAAATGCTTCAGCTTGATCTTCTTTTTCTTTGTAAATTCTATTCCCTACAATGAAATTTTGATATTTAATGAGATATTTACCTTGGTATCTCGAGTATTGTTAGCTTTGGAACCTTGTTCCAGCTTTTGCTTTATCAATATCGTTCGTATGAGTAGATATAACTATGGGGCATGCTTTAGCCATGCGAAGTCTTCATTTTACTTTTATACTTTAGGCCAGACAGGTGGTGTTCATCAGTGATGGAGAAACATTTGTTGTAAGCATGAGAGCCCTTTTTGCTTTGCTTTACAAAAGAAGCTGCATGTTTGAATGAAATAAGATGACATATACGCCTCTGGAATTTTTCTTATTCTTTTGCGGCTTGGTATGTTTAATGGTGTTGGATACCATTTTTTATTGCTGTAATTTCCCGTTGTATTTAGCATTTACTGTAGAAGTGTATTCAATTTATATGTCGTATTTGACACTTTGTTCGTGCTTCATGGGCGATGCATGTAATTGGCGAAATCTAGGTCAAGCAATTATACTAAGAACTATCTTCTGTGTCATAGAGGATCATTCCTTGGCCAAGGGTATGTTCCCTGTCCATGCCCTAGGTTTTATCTCGGTTCGAGGTGGACATATTCGAGCTCTACCACCTACGCCCAAGGATTGGCTAGATCCGGGGATGTCACAGTTACACAAAAGTACTTCGATACGCCTCAAATTTGAGATGTGCGTTTGAGCCATATCAGAATCACAAAATTGTATTAAATCTGTATCGGGTACGCAGTTGGACCTGGAATGTGTTTAAGCCATATCAAAAGTGCGTTATGTCCCTATGAAGTACGCAAACGGTTGTAGAGTGTGATTTAAGTCATATCGGTGTCGGAGAAATGCGTTAAATCTGTATCGGATGCACAATGAGCTCGAAATCCGCGTAAGTTATATCAGAATCACCTAAGTGAATTAAGTCCATATCAGAAACGTATTCAGGCATTTCATCTTTATTCTTCTGTTTCGGGCCTTCTAGCTAAGAGAGAGACAAAGAAACATAGTAAAAAGAGGCATATATGTATGTATCGCGTATTTTTCATGTTAATAATGAATTGAATTCATACAAATTATTAAATAATCGTTGGGATGGATAACTCTCGGCGGTGATCTCGATGTGGCCGGACAGAGTTCAGAGTCTTCATACCTTTTCCTTCTCCCTACGGGGTTTTGGGTCGATTCTAAGATCTAAGGGAGTAGTTGACGATGAAATCAACAAGCGAGCGTAGATTCACGAAAGTCGTTGGAATCAAAGCTTAGATGTGTTTTTGATTTGGAAGTCTAAGGAGGTTACATCTTGGTGAATCAAAGATTAGATCTAAAATCGCAAAAATCGTAGGAATCAGAAGTCGATTCTCACATACGACGCCACTATTCCGATATGGGAGTCTGAAATTGAGATTCTAACTCTCGAATGAGCCATAAATGATCAGAAATGAATGATTGTCGATTTTAGACGGTGGCTCTGATCTCATTTACGACGGCGTGAAGTAGACTAGCATGCTTAGCACTCAAATGCCAAAATCAGTTCAAGGTTCAAATGTCATTTTAAAATAATCTCCTGAAACACTCGTTAACATTTTCTAAAATTAATTTTTATTTTATTAAAATAATTTTGACTTATGATCAATAATTAAACTTCTAGTAAAATGATTCAAATGTCATTTTAAATATAAAATATTTGTTGTGGTACGTTTAACAACTGTTGTAATCCGTTTAACACCTTAATTTTCAACTATTTCTTATATTTTAGATGAAAATATAATTATTGGTTGTGATCCGTTTAACATTTTTTATGCTATTTAATATTTATATGTTGAAAGTTTTCACTTCTTTATTAATATATTATACTTTTCAATAAAAAAATTATCAATTGAGACAATTATGCTATATGTTTGCCATAAATTATTTTAATTTATATTCGTATCATAAAATATATCGTTGAATTAAATTTATAATATTTTAGATCATTAAACATATAAAGAAATACATAAAAATTAATACTTTATGAAATTTTATCAATCTAATAATAATGATTTATACTTTTAACATGTGTAATTAATTTTATTGTAAAATTAAGAACACTCCATCATATTATTGTAAAATAAATAGAATTACAAACATGATCATCCATCATCTGTCATACAGATATTCTAAAAGTTTTTAACAAGGTTTAGTGCAAAAACATCTATGACGCAAGCCTTCACATTTTCCTCCGGGGAAACCCTCAGTTTGGCACACACTAGCACAATTGGTGTCACTGAAACACAATCCCTTGAATTTTTGACTTGGTGACTCACAATCCCTTGCCTCTGCCACAATACTCGGGCCCACTGTCCATTTTACAAAAATCAACAACACACTTTAATAATAGTACTTTCATTAAAGTAACTAAATAAATGGGAATCAAATCACACTATGATTTTAAAAAACAAAATACCTGTTAATATTATCAAAACAAATAACTAGTTGAGATTTAAAAGTGATAATATTAATTAATTAAGCATAAAGAAATTACACTCACTAGTTGCAACAAGAAGAAGGAAGACAAAGATGGTGGACACCAAAGACAACGAACGAGCCATGTAGAAGACTTAGAAAAAAATGATATATTGTTGAAGTGAAATGAAAATGAACCTATTGTGTCTTAAATAGGGGAAATAATTCTTTTATTTATTGATAATTAAGAGGATAAGAAAGGTCTTTTGTCATGGAATAAATAATTTTCTAAATTACAATTAATATATATATATATATATATATATATATATATATATATATATATATATATATATATATATATATATATATATATATATATATATATATATATATATATATATATATATATATATATATATTTTTTTAAAGAATATATTTAGTCAAATAAGAAAATAAATTTTAATAAGTTTCTAGAATATTATTATTTTTAATATTCAATCTCTTGTTAAGTGAAATTCATGTGAGTCTCATCATATTTAAAATAAATTTACATGATACACGTTATAACTATCATGAATTTGATACACATATAATAAAAACATAATAAGAAGTAAACCGATAATACTTAATGAATTATATCATATTTTTTATATAAATCTTAGTGTAATTTATATAATTTTTTTATCTTTAAGGTGGTAAAAAGGATATATATATATATATATATATATATATATATATATATATATATATATATATATATATATTATTTTACAAGCGACATATAATTTATTATCATTTAAAAATATACACATCTTTAATTGAAGTCCAAAATTATAAATGGGTAAATAGAGAGATTAAGAGTGTAATTAAACCTAAATATATATAGCAAAACTTCAATGATATTTGTATTACAGTCTTAACAATTTAAATTAATATTCAGATTTGTTTTCCAAGTTTTGATAATATTATTAAAATATTTTTTATTTTAATAAATTAATTGTTAATTTATTAATTATTTTTAAAAAGGCAAATATTATATATATTTATATATAAACATGTGACAAAACATAGACCGTAAAATTGCTACAAAACGAAACTGAAAGTCTAATTAGATACAAGAGATATTCGGACCGGAACCCAACAATATAGAGGAGGTAAATATACCCAAAAAATCACACTCAATATAACCAAAAAATAATGAAAAACGGGAATAGTCTCAAGGGAAGTAAGCTAGATCTCAACAAAAAGAAACCACCATTAATAAAAAAGAATCTCCAAGAACTCAAACCAACAAGAAAAAAGACATTCATCACGGCAGGGTTCTCAAGTCAATCAGAAAATGGACACGAATTTCCCGCATGTCTGCAAAGATATAATTTTTAAGTTGGGAGAATACTCTTATCTTCTATATTCTTCACAATTTTAAAGGAGCCATTAAAAATATGATATAATTCATAAATTTCCAAATCGACCAAGTCACTAAGTTACAAATCATAACCAAACTATCCTTGACCTGAAGCATACCATCCATGGATATAAAAAACAAGAAAATATCACTAAGGTCCTTATGAAGAACTAAACACCACCTCACCCACCAAAAGATGTCATATCAAACACATGTTGTGAGATCACATTTAACAAAAAAGTGGGAATCTGACTCTGCCTTCGAGCCATACAATAGACAAAGAACACTATTAGAGTCCACCAACACCATACGCTTAAATAGGTTAACCATGTTGACCAAATAATTCAAAATACAAAAGGGAGTGAATTGTGTTATTTGAATTTTGAAATCAATTTATAATACTTTAGTCTTTAGAGCAATAATATTAACCTTCGAAAACAAAATCCTCGTATTTTAAATAGTGTATCAGTTTTTAACTACATATGTTGACTCATATTTGTACCAATGGTCTTGTTATCACGTCACATCGCCAGAGTTTAACGTTTTTTGTTAGAAATTGATAGAAGGCACCAAATATGATAATAGAAGTGAAGTTAAGGGACTAAAGGGGAACATTAAATTAAGTTAAGGAACTTGGTGATTAATTATGTCTAAATAGAATGTCATAATAAATTTGTCATGGTTAAAACTATAGGATTCACGACATATTGATCTTTTTATAGTTGAACCATAACTAACCAATACAATGCTTCTGAAAAATTAAGACGACCCCTTATAAAAAAAACATGACAATAGTGACATGATAACACTATTGAAATAATATCATATTTTTTATACACACTTCCCAATATAAAAAAATTAGAATTAATTTAATAATTATGGTATGTATTATGATGAAGCTTGTTTCATCAATGGAGAAAAGATAACAGAAGAAAAGAGAAAGAGACATCAAGAAAGAAGAATCATAGCTTCATTGGATTGTGTACATGTGGCAATACAGTTCTTATATAATACAATCTTATCTCATAACAACCAATCAAAATGGAGTTAACTAACTAACTAACCATACAATAACTAACTGTATTAATCAACTAACTTAATCTACAATGATTAAAGTAGTTAATCTCAACAGCTCCTCTCAAGCTAAGCATGGTGAATGTTAATCATGTCAAGCTTGGAAATAAACTTGTTGAAGGTTGAAGTTGGTAACGCCTTAGTTAGAAAATCAGCAAGCTGCTCATGAGTGGAAATAGGTAGGAGCCGAAGTAAGCCTTGCTGAAGGTTTTCACGGACCAAGTGGCAATCGATTTCGAGATGTTTAGTTCGTTCATGAAACACCGGATTGGACGCAATATGCATTGCGCTTTGGCTGTCACAATAGAGAACAAGGAGTTTGGTACATGTGATGTGCAACTCCTTCATAAGGACTATCAACCAAAGCAATTCACATGTGGCAAATGACAGCGCCCGATACTCAGCCTCCGATGATGATCTGGAAATAGTATCTTGCTTCTTTGCATGCCACGATATGAGAGAAGTACCAAGGAAGAAGCAATATCCTGAAATGGATTTCCTTGAATCAATGCAGCCTGCCCAATCAGAATCTGAGAAGCCAAGCAGTTGTAGTTCAGCATTCCTTCGAAACATAATTCCTCTACCACGGTTGTTCTTCAAGTAGCGTATGATTCTACAAGCAGCATGGTAGTGTGCCATTGTTGGATTGTGAAGAAACTGGCTAAGTTGTTGCGTGGCATAAGTGATGTTTGGGCGTGTGGTATTAAGGTACAGCAGACGACCTATTAATCGTCTGTAAGCTCCAATATCTTCAAAAGCTTTGCCACTATCAGCATGTAGTTTAATTGATGGATCAATAGGTGTGGGAGCTGGTTTGGATCCAAGCATGCCAGATTCCTGCAAGAGATCAAGACAGTAGTTTTGTTGTGATAGTGAAATCCCTGTCTTTGAATGAGCAACTTCGAGGCCAAGAAAATACTTGAGTATGCCCAGGTTTTTAATGCTAAAATTTTCATCTAGAATGAGTTTAATACGATCAAATTCAGACATAGAGGTTCCAGCTAGGATTATGTCATCAACATAGACTAAAATGGCTGTAAAGTGAGCATCAGTTTTCAAAGTGAAGAGGGAATAATCAGAAGTAAATTGAGTGTACCCTTGCTGAAGTAATAGAGTTGTTAGCTTTTCATACCATTTGCGACTTGCTTGTTTCAGACCATATAAACTCTTTTGAAGTTTGCATACTTGATTGGGCCTGTGATATGTAACACCTTCAGGTATAGTCATATACACATCTTCCTGCAATTCCCCATGTAAAAAGGCATTGTTAACATCAAGTTGATGTAAAAACCAATTGTTGATGGTTGCAGTTGCAAGAAGAGTTCTGACAGTGGTAAGCTTTGCTACAGGTGAGAAAGTGTCAAAGAAGTCAAGCCCTTCAACTTGGTTGTAACCTTTGGCAACAAGTCTAGCTTTATACCTCTCTATTGTGCCATCTGCTCTATGCTTCACTTTGAACACCCATCTGTTACCAATTTGTTTGACATGTGGTGGCAAATCAACTATGTTCCAAGTTCTATTCTTGTCTAATGCATCTAATTCAGACTTATGGCCTTGATCCAATGTTCAGACAAACATGTTTGTTTGTAATTCTTTGGCTCATGTGTGAGAGTGATATTGGATGCAAAAGCACAATGGGATGCAGACAAAAAATGCAGAGAATCATAATTTGAAATAGGATAATTAATTTTGGTTGTACCTGATGATGACTTGACTGCTGATAAATCAGATGTATTGCACACATAATCTGAGAGATAATGAGGTGTATGTTTAGCTCTAACAGGCCTAGATTGGATGTTGTCAATATCTGGTGTATCAGGGACAGATTGAGTGTCATGGTTCTCATCAGTATTTTCTAAAGATTCAGGGTCAACGTTAGAATGGTGCAGTGTATCAATGGTTGTGTTAGGATGATGCCCATGTTCCTCAGTTGTGGATTCAATGCTCTATGATGGAACATGTATGATGGGTTCATTTTGTGGTGAGTCAGTGGGATCTTTATAAGGATGATAGTTCCAATTAGTGGAATTGACATTTGAATAAGGGAAAATGTGCTCATGATGTATGACATTTCTAGAAACAAGAATTGTATGACTGTTAATGTGATACGGTGAACTGACTTTGTGTCTTTGCTTTGAAAAGCAATGTTGCGGATAGCAAGAGTCGCCACCGACTTTTCTTTTATCCAATAAGGAAAGGCGGAAAAGAACAGGAAAGGCCTTGATTAGATTTTGAGTTCGGGAGGTACATTATACAAAGGGAAGGTGTTAGCACCCTTTGTATCCATGGTTATCCATGGGCTCTTAATTGCTTAACTCACTTATGTTTTCCTTGTTTGAGAAAGTGTTTGAGAAATGTGGTGTGTTTAGAAAATATTTTGAAAGGAGAGTTTAACTTTGTAATGATTCTTGTACGAATGTATACAAAGTGTTTATCTCGTTTGATTTTGAAAGATGTTTAGAAAAATATAACTCGGCGATGATTCTGGTGCGAATGTATACCAAGTGGTGATTTTCTAAAAGATGTTTTGAAAAGTGTGAGGTGTGAAAAGTATTTTAAGCTGTGAGCAAGCATTTAATAGTTATACCTAACCAAGGTCTTTATAGGTATTTCCTATCCTTAGGAGGGTAAAACTGTCCTTACTATTGAGAAGTAAGTAGTCTTATCCTTTGGATGTAAAGGGACATCGTGGGGTCGTCGATTGGTCATTGAAGGCAACATTTGTAAGGATACCTTAGCATTCGACGAGACGATCATCATTTAATCGTAGGCTACAATGAAGGGTCATTGAGGGACAAAGTCATATATTCGAAGGCAACGTTCGAGGGACAGGGTCATATATTCGAAGGCAACTTTCGAGGGACTATGATTTATCTTGTAGGGACATTGACCTTTTGATCGAAGGGACTATGACTTATCTGTTTAGGGATGATGATGATTTAATCGAAAGGGTCTTTGCTAAGAGTATCTGATCGGTCACCATTTCCATTGAATTCCCGCCGCTAATCCGACATATTTTCATCACCTTGGTAAGATTTATATTTGTTTCTAGTTGCATTTGAGTCAATTATCGTGTTTTGTTGGTTTGGTATTGCATTGCATTCGATTAAGAGTTTATGTCAAAAAAAGATCTCGTTTATGCTTTGTTGGGTAGTGTCATTGTTCCAGGTTTAAAAGCAAGAATGGTGAAGTGCCGGACACTCTGAAGGACGAAAATATGAAAGAACAGCAGAACAACACGGCCACCCGTGTGCCACCACACGGCTGTGTTGTTGATCAAGCAGAGCAGAGATGAAGCAGAAAGCAGAAATCAACACGGCCACCCATGTGCCACCACACGGCCGTGTTGATTAAAACAGTGCATTAACACGGGCGCCCGTGTGTAGGGACACGGCCCGTGTTGTTGCCACTGTAACGTATGCTGAAATTAATTAATACAGTTGAACAACACGGCCACCCGTATGCCACCACACGGTCGTGTTGATTCAACGCAGCTTGGAAAACCTAATTTTTGCTGTTTAACCCGATTATGCTCATTAAGGGTAGCTTGGACCTTTAGCTTGGAAGGGAGTCATCTGAAGCTATAAGAAGGCTCGGAAGAGAAAGAAGAAGGGACCTTTTGACAGACGAACGAAAGCATTACAGTGGAGGAGATAGCGAATACGACGGATTCGAAGACGGCGAGATTCAAGGGTAGCCACCATTGAAGATCAAACTCTCCTAATTCTTTGTAATGTTTAATCTTCCCTTTATGGATTCTTTAAGTACTATGAGAGGCTAAACCCCCTGATGCTAGGGGGGTGGTCCTGATGTTAACGTATGCTATGAATGTGAACCAATGATTCCTTGATTACTATGTTATGTATTTCAATTCAATTGTGTGATGTTATTATGTTTTTGTATCAGACAAATACGAATTAATCTATGACTTCCAATAACAGGATTGTGATTGGTAGGGTTTTCACACAATTGGGTTTATGAATGCATCATCTAGGACTAGAACCTTTCATAAATTACCGTAAACCTTGATATTTTGTATGATTAAAACCAATGATTAATTGAATGGACATTTGAGTAAGAATTGGTAGTTTAATAGTTTCTTCCTTAAGGACTTAAGTAAGAACATTCTGAGGTTAGATAATTGAATGTATCATATGTAGTAAGGAAATTGGGACTAATTCATAACCGGTTAACTCAACCACTCTCCCTAGCATCTTTTATTTTAATCAATTAATTTACTATTTTCGTGTTACTATTCTAAATTCCAAAACAACCCAATCATTCTCTTTTTGTTCTAATAGAATCGAATTAAAATAAGTAATTCCTACGCAATCCTTGAGATCGATACTGGGAAATAAACTCCTTATTACTACATCGGTAAAAATAGTACACTTGCTATTTTTCTGATCAAGTTTTTGGCGCCGTTGCCGGGGATTGCCAAACTACATATTTTAATTTCTATTCTATCGAAATTTTGTTGCTCGCCAACTAAAATTTTATCTGTGACAATTTTGTTATTCAATTCTAATTTGTCTAACTAGTGTATGCGAGGTAAGGCCTCAGCAGATTTTTCTTTTGACGCAGATCCAGAAAGAACTCTTCGAGCTAGACTGAGACAAGCCAAGCGAGAAAGACTGGAATTAGCAGAGAAAGCAGACGAGGAAGTTGTTTCAGTGCATTCAGAGAATTCAGATTCAGACGCGGAAACAGTTCCTGAAATCATGGCTGCTAATCCACCACCACCAGAGAGACTCCTCGGTGACTATGGGGGAACCAACACCCCGGGTGGTCGTATGACAATTGTCAACCAACCAGTTACTGTGGAACAATTCCAGCTGCATCCCAGCACCATTAACCAACTCGAAAGAAGGTCCTTCTCTGGAAGAGTGAATGAAGATGCCAACAAGCATCTGCAAAGATTTCTAACCATGAGCACAACACTGAAAATGCTGGGGCATAGTGAAGAAGCAGTCCGACTTCGTATGTTCCCATTCACTTTAGCAGATGAGGCTGAAGAGTGGTTTTATTCCTTACCTGCTAGTAGTATCACTACATGGGAGCACATGGAAACATCATTCTTGCAAGAGTATTTTCCCGCATCTGTGTCATTGCGGAAAAGATATGAGATCCTGAACTTCAAACAGAAGGAGGGTGAGTCACTAGGAGATGCCTATAAACGATTCAAGAGAATCCTAGTGGCTTGTCCTACTCACAACATGGATGAGACTGAACAAATGCAAATGTTCGTCAATGGTCTTCGAATTCAAACAAGACAAATCCTTGATTCAGCAGCTGGTGGCTCAGCCAACTTTGCAACAGCCACCGGTATGAAGAAGATAATTGAAGCTATTGCCTCGAACGAGCATTTAGAGTTATATGACAGGGTGTCAAGCAAATCTGCAGTTATTGACTTGAAGCTTGAAACAAATAAACAGGTAAAAATTGAAGAAGTTGTTGCTGCAGAGGTAGAGAAAAGGCTGAGAGCACTTAACATAGGTGCTCAGAAAGTTGCTCAAGTGCAACAGGCACCGAGTGAAGTGTGTGACATTTGCAATGGACCACACAATACTGTTCACTGTTTTGCAACACCGCAACAAATCGAAGATATAAAATTTTTAAAGCAGAACAATCCCTACGCCAACACATACAATCCGGGGTGGAAAAATCATCCAAATTTTGCATGGAAAGATCAAAGAGGGAACGTGCAACAGCAGGCACAGGGTCAATATCAAAATCAATATCAGCAGCAGCAACAACAGGTACCTAAGAAGGCAGATTGGGAGATTGCAATTGAAAAGATGGCAGCTCAAAATATGCAATTTGAAGAAGAGACCAGAAACAATCAGAAAAACACCACCGCCTCCCTAAGGAATCTCGAAGTTCAGCTGGGGCAGATAGCACAGCAACTGGAAAGTTTTCGAACACCAGGTTCCCTACCAAGTGAAACAATTCAAAATCCGAGAGGTCAGGAGAATGTTAATACTGTCACGACGACAGAGAAAGAGGTTGCTAAAAAGAAAAAAATTATATCGCCGAGCGAGCCGACTAAAGAAGAAACTACAAAAGGAACTAAACCGGTGATTAAGTTGCCCTACCCTCAGAGAGTGACAAAGAAGGAACCTAGTGAGTCAGACTTGGAGAAATTCATGACAATGTTTAAAAGGATTGAGGGCCATATGGCCTTGTTTGAAGCACTTGAAAGGATGCCCATGTACAAGAAATTCGTGGAAGAGGTAATGGCTGAAAAGAAACCAACCACTGAAGAACAGGTATCCGGTAAGGAACAATATAATGCAAACTCCCTGGAGCAGAACATTCCTAACAAACAGAAGGATCCAGGAACCGTCACAGTACCGTGCACAATCAAAGAAAGAACTTTCAAAAAGGTACTAATAGATTCGGGAGCTAGTGTGAATCTGATGCCATTATCGGTCTATCACAGGCTGGGTATTAAAAATATCAGTGATATAAAGACCAATCTGAAGTTTGCGGATCACTCAAGAAAAGATGCATATGGTATAGCTGAAGATGTGCTGGTAACAATAGCGGACTTGACTTTCCCAGTCGATTTTGTAGTCCTAGACATACCTGAAGACAATGAGGCACCCATCATTCTGGGTAGACCTTTCATGAAGACGAGTCGATGCAAGCTCGACATGGATGAGTGCACGTTAACCTTGAAAGTTCACAACAAGGAAATAACATTGAATGCTATTGAAAACCAGGAGATGGAGGAAGATACAAAATCTCAGTATCAAGTAGGCTTAATCAGGACATTGAATACTATCAAAGTCTCACCACTGTCAGTAGCCTCCCTAAATGGAAAGATTCCTAACACTGAAAGGATAGTTAAAAAGGAATCGTGGCACAAAGGAGTCCACACTGATAAAAGAGACAACGTCCGAGTTGTAGACAAGAGGTGCAACAAGGTTTTGACCTGAAATACCCCCCATGATAAGGGAAATTAACCGTCGAGCCATGCGACGTTAAACGAAGCGCTTCGTGGGAGGCAACCCACGCGTTTGATTTCTAATTTATTTCGTTTTTCTTTTTCTTTGTGTGTGCTAAAATTTTGTGTAGGGGAGGAGGAGAATTAAAAGGGCAAAGTCACCAACACCTCCAAATGGAAGGAAACTACACAAGTGCAGTAAACCAACAGTAGTCGCTGTGAGTCCCCTTTGTATCTGGATTTAAACATTGAGGTCAATGTTTAATTCAGGTGTGGGGGGTTTTTCCTTTCATGTTTTATTTCCATCGCTTTTATTTTTGTTGTCGTCGTATTGTTTTTGTTTGTTTTCGTTGTTTACTTGTGTGTACAGAGTGATGAGAAATGGTTGGACGAATCCGGGATCAATGGTAGTGGATGAAAGACATGAAGGAGAATTGCCATCCAAGGCGCAGCGGAATTTAAAAATTTCTCCATTTAGTGATCCTTACGAATGGGCATGATCAGTGATAGAGTCGTTACCTCTTGTGGCGATTCAAACCTTTGGTGTAGATCTCTGATAATGATCAAAACCTTTGATACAGATCCACGGGGCGATCACGAACGTTGAACGATGACAACGTCTCTACTCAGTCCACACGAACGGATTCCTTCAATCGCAGTGCTAGCTGTTTGTGAATGAAGGCTTTGAGTGAGAGAAAGAGAGATACGAAATTCCAACTCTTCAGTTGTGTTGTATTCCCATACAAAGCTTCTGCACAAGAGCTCTATTTATAGAACCACTTGTGTGGGCTTCAAGCCAAAAAGCCCACTTAAATGTATTTTGGCCCATATCTCATAATATGCCAAAATCACTTAAGTATTTGGTACCTTACCATACTTCGTATTCTTCTTAAGTACACCGTACCTTACGATGTTCCTTAATTATTCTATCTCTCATCAATCCGTCCTTTGTGTGTGACCCTATAGGTTTTCGCGACGTTGGCAATTATATTAAATCACGCATTTAACATAATAAACAGTAAGCGGTATCTAGGAACACATCACTGCTACCCAAGTCACGAAAATGTCATGTGATCTGACAAAACCTCCTGTGATAATAATTATGTGTATAATTACCCCTTTTCCCTTATGTCTATATTGAACACAAGGTATAGACCGTGTCACCCTTGTCCAGTTCAATATTGGGCCCATAGACATTTATCCTGTTACGCAGGATTGGCAAATTCCATCTAGGACACTCATGTCCCTCAACATGCTTTGTGGAGTACTCATCAACTGTCTTTATGGTCATCCAGTTACGGATAACGTTGGATCAGTAATAAGGCACTCAACTCTACATCTAGGATCCATAGTGGTTTCAGGTCGAAGAGTGGTATACACTATTATCACCATGAGAATAACTTATGACACTTTGCATAACTTTCTATATAGTATTCTCATAGCGGGTCAATCCGGTACAAATATTACTCCTAATATTCATACCTATGTTTAAGACTTGATAACTCTTTATCCATGATCCATGAGATGTGATCATCAGTCTACAAACATAATAGTCTTAATGCTTTAACGTTATCCCACTTCACATTAAAGCTCGACTACGGATACTTTAAGAATAGTGCCCTTATGTTTAATGGGTTCTCATGATTAAGTCACACTTAATACATTAAACGGACTATCTATTCTAGGGACTTTATTAATCAACCATAATAAAGAAAATGCCTTTTATTATTAATATATAATTCGATACAAGTACCAAAAGTATTGGCCTCTAGGGCTTACACCAACAATCTCCCACTAGCACTAGAGCCAATCAGACATAGCCCGTATGCCCATTGATCTAGTATGGCCATCATGCTTTTGCTGCGCAAGAGGCTTTGTCAGTGGGTCAGCTATATTGTCTAGTGTAGGTACTTTACATATTTTCACATCTCCTCTATCTATTATCTCTCGAATGAGATGATAACGCCTAAGTATGTGTTTGGATCGTTGGTGAGATCTAGGCTCCTTAGCTTGTGCGATAACACCATTGTTATCATAATAGAGACCAATGGGATCCACAATGCTATGGACTATGCCAAGTTTATTGATCTAAACAGCTTCCTTTGCTGCACTTAAGGCAACAATATACTCGGCCTCAGTTGTAGAATCAACAACTGCATCTTGCGTTGAACTTTTCAAGCTCACAGTGCCACCATTTAAGCAAAACACATAACCAGATTGGAATCATTCATATTAAAGCGTCTCAGCACTTTGTCTATGTACTCTGACTTAGGCCAAGCATTTCATGATCTATCTCTATAGATTCTGATAGGCTGCTTCACCCAGATCCTTCATAGAAAAGCATTTCCCCAACCAAGACTTTACTTGTTGCAGGGTAGGGATATCGATTCCAATGAGTAATATGTCATCTACATATAATATCAGGAATACGATCATGCTCCCACTAACCTTCTTGTAGACACAAGTCTCATCTTCGTTCTTGATGAATCCATACAGTTTTACTCTTTCATCAAAACGAAGATTCCATGAGTAGGTCACAGGCTCATCTTGATCCATGAGTAATACATCACCTTGATCAGATATCCATATATCTCAGGTAGGTGATGTATCCTGCCTGACCTACGCTGGTCTTGTTCTATTTGAGCAGGTTGCTCTTACACAACTACTTGTGTTTCCTGCTCTAATTCCTCCATAGGTGTATCGATACTTTGTGATTCTTGAATTTCTTCAAGTTCTACTTTCCTCCCACTGATTCCTTTGGAAATAAAATCCCTTTCTAGGAAAACTCAAGTTCGAGCGACAAACACTTTGCCCTCAGAAGGATTGTAGAAATAATATCCTCTTGTTTCTTTAGGATACCCCACAAATAAGCATTTGTCAGATTTGGGCTCAAGCTTAGTTGAAATTTGTCGTTTCACATAAACTTCGCAACCCCAAATCTTCATGGAAGACATATGTGGTCTCTTACCACTCCATATCTCATATGGTGTCTTTTCAACCTTTTGGATGGAACACGGTTAAGTGTGTAAGCTGATGTCAATGGTGTATGTCCTCAAAAGGAGTTTGGAAGATTGGTGTGACTCATCATGGATCGGACCATGTCCAACAGGGTTCGATTTCTTCTCTCAGATACACCCTTCCATTGGGATGTTCCAGGAGGAGTAAGTTGGGATAGGATCCCACACTCTTTCAGATGGTCATCAAACTCTAGGATTAAATACTCACCACTTCGATCTGATCGAAGAGTTTTAATATTATTACCTAGTTGGTTTTTAACTCGTTAGGTTTCACCCTTTTGTATTAATGTTATTAATAGGCATTTCAAGATCAAGGACATACAGTCCATTGTTCATTTGTGCAGTAGCATAGAATATATCATTCAAATAAATTGAGCAATAATTGTTCTTTATTATAAATGAAAAACCAAACTTGTCCAAACAAGCAATGGAAATAATATTCCTGCTAATTGCAGGTACATAATAACAGTTCTCTAACTGAATTATTAAACCACTAGGTAAAGTCAATACAAAAGTTCCTACGGCTAAAGCAGCAACCTTTGCTCCATAGCCAACTCGTAGGTCGACTTCACCTTTTGCCAAATCTCTACTCCTTTTTAGTTCCTGCATATTTGTACAAATGTGAGAAATGCATCCAGTATCTAATACCCATGATGCAGAAGTAGATAAATTAATAACAAAAATACTTGAAGTTGAAGTCTCTACTCCATTCTTCTTATCTTCCAGGTACTTTGGGCAGTTCCTCTTCCAGTGTCCGGTCTTACCGCAATGGAAGCAGGTGCCTTCTTTTGCTATGCCTCCACTAGGCTTCAAAGCAGCAGTGGGTCTGGGATTGGCAACTTCCTTGCCCTTCCCCTTATCACTCTGCTTAGTGGGCCTTTTGTTCTGTCTCTTTCCATTTCCGATCATCAGAATGGACTTCTCTTTTGACTTCAGATTCTGCTCAACAGTTCTTAACATGGCGAGCAGTTCAGGAAGAGATTTGTCCATATCAATCATATTGAAATTTAGGACAAATTGACTGAAATTATCTGGCAACGATTGCAAGATCAAACCAGTTGCAAGTTCCTTTTTGAGGGGAAAACCCAATCTCTCAAGGTTTTCCACATACCCAATCATCTTGAGTACATGGGGACCTACAGGGGCTCCCTCAGCTAACTTTCTTTGAAAAAGGGCTTTTGAAACTTCAAACCTCTCATGCCTTGCTTGCTCTTGATAGAGCAACTTCAGGTGTTCGATCATATCGAATGCTGACATGTTCTCATGTTGCTTTTGCAATTCTGAGTTCATGGTAGCTAGCATGAGACAAGCAGTTTCATTGGCATCATCGACATGCTTCTTATAATCATCTCTTTCTGCCTTAGTTTCAGAACTAGGAGGTTCCTCTTCAGGAACAGGTGTCTCCAAGACATACAGCTTTTTATCATGTTTGAGGACAATCCTCAGGTTTCGGTGCCAATCCAGAAAATTTGTCCCAGACAATTTTTCCTTATCAAGGATTGATCGTATGATGTTGTTAGAGGTGTTTGCTGTCATGGTAATCTACATAAGGATTATTGAAAATATAAGTATCATTGACATATTCAATTAGGCCTTTAATTAAATATGCTCCCACTATTTTACTCAAAACAAATGACCCTCATCATCTGATTCGGAAAATCCCGTTGGAAGATTTTCTAGTGGGTCGAGATCCATATTTCACTTTGTTCTAAGTCCGCGTAGGCGGATTACACAAAACTAGGTTATTTTAGGTAGGAACTCCTTCCAATTGTATCTCATACAACTCTCGAAAATTTCAGTTGGGTGAATAACTCCTTATTCCAATCCATCATATGGATTATTCCCAACTCTTGCTTCTAAACATATATATAATCTTATTATAATTTGTTTAGTTAAGTTTGACCCATTGTTTTAACAGTTGGATATTACAATTATCCCATCGCACCTTACTAATATATAGATCATGCACCTCGCGTAGGCGAAACCTACATTATCCATTACTAGTCTTGATGAGTGTTAAAACTTGGAAAGCATAAACTTAATATTTAGTTTTGAGGGAATTGCAATTTTTCTGATCTCACCGGCTTGTTTATCATATAAACCGTCTCTCATATGCATCAACATACATTCACATGCATCAACATACATACAAACAAAATGAAACAGTTATGGCCCCTAGCGCAATTGTTCTCCCAAGCCAATGAGAGAACCTAAGCTAACCTACAACGATCTAAGCTTCTCCAAGCAAGATCTTCAAGGTTGTCCTCCTTTGGCATTGACTTCTTTGCTTTCTTCATATCAAAACATTACATGAAAGAAACTCGTTTTACATACGAGGGAGTGAGATGAGAAAAGAAGTTACATTTGGGAGATTAAGAGAGAGGCACGACACGCAGGTCGTATTTTAAAAACCCAAAACAAAACAAAGGAAAACTAAGGCCATAACCGATCACCACAAGACAATAATAAACACTTTATTATTATTATAATTACTTCCTTTAATTAATTAAAATCAAATTAAATTTCGACGACCGATCATCACATTTTAATGAACAATTCATTTAAAATCGATGTCGCTTTTCGTATCAACACTTGACACTTTTAAAGCACTGAGTTAGCCGAATGGGCGAAAATTTCCTTGCGTTAACCGGTTAACCATATGCGTTAACCGGTTAACACTGTTTTGAAATCTGAAAAAATTGTTTTCTGCCTTGCGTTAACCGGTTAACCAAATGTGTTAACCGGTTAACACTGTTTGAAAATGTCTTGGAAAACTGTTTTCCGCCTTGAGTTAACCGGTTAACCAAATGCGTTAACCGGTTAACACTGTTTGAAAACTTAAAAATTTTATTTCGCATTCCGTTAACCGGTTAACCATACGCGTTAACCGGTTAACACTGTTCCAAAAAGTGTTTAGGAAGCACAACTCTTGTGCGTTCAAACCCCAATCGCATAACTCTCTAACAACACAACCCTTGTGTCGTCACTAACCCTAATGCACCAATTTCAGACCGTCAAACACGTCTCGATTGTTAATTCAGTATGATTGATCAACACGTCATTGCTTCACCATACTAATGTCGGATCAAGAAGCAAACGACCATTGATCTCTCAAAGGAAAACAATCATCGAGGTTTTGAATGAACGAAACAAGAACATTATATCATATATAATGTATTTTGCATCAGGGTTACATATATCACATATATGTAACTTGATCGATCTCAATTTAACCTTTGATTCATTCTGTTTTAATCATATTATTACATAACAAAAACAGATATCAGATTCATGGTTTCGTAAGTGGCTCTGATACCACTGAAGGAGAATTGCCATCCAAGGCGCAGCGAAATTTAAAAATTTCTCCATTTAGTGATCCTTACGAATGGGCATGATCAGTGATAGAGTCGTTACCTCTTGTGACGATTCAAACCTTTGGTGCAGATCTCTGATAATGATCAAAACCTTTGATACAGATCCACGGGGCGATCACGAACGTTGAACGATGACAACGTCTCTACTCAGTCCACACGAACGAATTCCTTCAATCGCAGTGCTAGCTGTTTGTGAATGAAGGCTTTGAGTGAGAGAAAGAGAGATACGAAATTCCAACTCTTCAGTTGTGTTGTATTCCCATACAAAGCTTCTGCACAAGAGCTCTATTTATAGAACCACTTGTGTGGGCTTCAAGCCAAAAAGCCCACTTAAATGTATTTTGGCCCATATCTCATAATATGCCAAAATCACTTAAGTATTTGGTACCTTACCATACTTCGTATTCTTCTTAAGTACACCGTACCTTACGATGTTCCTTAATTATTCTATCTCTCATCAATCCGTCCTTTGTGTGTGACCCTATAGGTTTTCGCGACGTTGGCAATTATATTAAATCACGCATTTAACATAATAAACAGTGAGCGGTATCTAGGAACACATCACTGCTACCCAAGTCACGAAAATGTCATGTGATCTGACAAAACCTCATGTGATAATAATTATGTGTATAATTACCCCTTTTCCCTTATGTCTATATTGAACACAAGGTATAGACCGTGTCACCCTTGTCCAGTTCAATATTGGGCCCATAGACATTTATCCTGTTACGCAGGATTGGCAAATTCCATCTAGGACACTCATGTCCCTCAGCATGCTTTGTGGAGTACTCATCAACTGTCTTTATGGTCATCCAGTTACGGATAACGTTGGATCAGTAATAAGGCACTCAACTCTACATCTAGGATCCATAGTGGTTTCAGGTCGAAGAGTGGTATACACTATTATCACCATGAGAATAACTTATGACACTTTGCATAACTTTCTATATAGTATTCTCATAGCGGGTCAATCCGGTACAAATATTACTCCTAATATTCATACCTATGTTTAAGACTTGATAACTTTTTATCCATGATCCATGAGATGTGACCATCAGTCTACAAACATAATAGTCTTAATGCTTTAACGTTATCCCACTTCACATTAAAGCTCGACTACGGATACTTTAAGAATAGTGCCCTTATGTTTAATGGGTTCTCATGATTAAGTCACACTTAATACATTAAACGGACTATCTATTCTAGGGACTTTATTAATCAACCATAATAAAGAAAATGCCTTTTATTATTAATATATAATTCGATACAAGTACCAAAAGTATTGGCCTCTAGGGCTTACACCAACAAGACACCCCTCATACTTATTCTGATAAGGCACCCCGGAAGTTGATGCAGCCATGAGAAAGTAAAGTCGGACACAATTTGGTGACATTGGACCAAGAGAGCGGTATGGTAGAACCGAATCAGAAAAGAAACCACATGACACGAGGAGGCTTCAGAGCTTGAAAGCTAACCAAAATGGTGAGATCACAAAAAGCCAAACACGAAATATCAACATGAGAGTTCAACCAGGTATGACTTTATCACTCTGATTTTGCGTATGTCCTGTTGACACGTCACAGCATGACAACACACACTGAGGCAAGTTGTTTGTTTAGCCAGGGCCTTTCTAGCCATCCCTATATGTATGTTTCCCTTCGTAAACCCCGTTGAGCCTTAGCCATTTTATTCATCATAAACCCCCTGTTAACTTTTAATCATCCATTTCCTTTTGTGTCATAACTCGGTATGATTGTGTGGATTGCAAGATGTAAAATAAAACTAAGTTTGGGGTGGAAATCTTGAAAGAGAAGGCAAGTGCATAAGATGAGATCATAAAAAAAAAAACAGTATGTATTTTCTTTAAAAGAAAAAAAAAAGAAAAAAAAAGAGAAAAATGCACTTGCCGAGACCTTAGACTCTAACAGATATAAAATGCTCGGAAAATGTGAGTAGAAAAAAGTCAAAAGAGTTTTTACCCCAGAGTATACGTGATGCACGAAAAAAAAAGGAAAAGAAAGAAAAAGTACACAACATGACTACCGAGTTCAAAAACCCTTGTTATCCAAATTTTTTGTTTATCCCACCGTACCCAAGCCCCGTTACAACCTAAAAAGACCTCGAAAAGTGTGTGGAATATGCTGTGGTAGTGACATTAGAATGTATTCAAAGTTAAGAGTTTGGTATTGCATATTGTGCTGTGAGTGTACACACCTAACCCTGAGAGATATTGTGAGTGTGTGAAAAGCTTGCAGGTGAAGAGGTTTCTGATGTGGAAATATGGTAAACTGCCTGACTCAGAGAGACCTGAAACTCGATTGGAAAGGAAGAACACGAATGGTGAAAGACTAGGTTGCATTGTGGAAAATGAATTCGGGGGTGACCTTTGTTTGGACTCAATATATCACTTGAGGACAAGCAATGAGATAAGTTTGGGGTTGTGATCGGTCACCATTTCCATTGAATTCCCGCCGCTAATCCGACATATTTTCATCACCTTGGTAAGATTTATATTTGTTTCTAGTTGCATTTGAGTCAATTATCGTGTTTTGTTGGTTTGGTATTGCATTGCATTCGATTAAGAGTTTATGTCAAAAAAAGATATCGTTTATGCTTTGTTGGGTAGTGTCATTGTTCCAAGTTTAAAAGCAAGAATGGTGAAGTGCCGGACACTCTGAAGGACGAAAATATGAAAGAACAGCAGAACAACACGGTCACTCGTGTGCCACCACACGGTCGTGTTGTTGATCAAGCAGAGCAGAGATGAAGCAGAAAGAAGAAATCAACACGGCCACCCGTGTGCCACCACACGGCCGTGTTGATTAAAACAGTGCATTAACACGGGCACCCGTGTGTAGGGACATGGCCCGTGTTGTTGCCACTGTAACGTATGCTGAAATTAATTAATACAGTTGAACAACACGGCCACCCGTGTGCCACCACACGGCCGTGTTGATTCAACGCAGCTTGGAAAACCTAATTTTTGCTGTTTAACCCGATTATGCTCATTAAGGGTAGCTTGGACCTTTAGCTTGGAAGGGAGTCATCTGAAGCTATAAGAAGGCTTGGAAGAGAAAGAAGAAGGGACCTTTTGACAGACGAACGAAAGCATTACAGTGGAGGAGATAGCGAATACGACGGATTCGAAGACGGCGAGATTCAAGGGTAGCCACCATTGAAGATCAAACTCTCCTAATTCTTTGTAATGTTTAATCTTCCCTTTATGGATTCTTTAAGTACTATGAGAGGCTAAACCCCCTGATGCTAGGGGGGTGGTCCTGATGTTAACGTATGCTATGAATGTGAACCAATGATTCCTTGATTACTATGTTATGTATTTCAATTCAATTGTGTGATGTTATTATGTTTTTGTATCGGACAAATACGAATTAATCTATGACTTCCAATAACAGAATTGTGATTGGTAGGGTTTTCACACAATTGGATTTATGAATGCATCATCTAGGACTAGAACCTTTCATAAATTACCGTAAACCTTGATGTTTTGTATGATTAAAACCAATGATTAATTGAATGGACATTTGAGTAAGAATTGGTAGTTTAATAGTTTCTTCCTTAAGGACTTAAGTAAGAACATTCTGAGGTTAGGTAATTGAATGTATCATATGTAGTAAGGAAATCGGGACTAATTCATAACCGGTTAACTCAACCACTCTCCCTAGCATCTTTTATTTTAATCAATTAATTTACTATTTTCTTGTTACTATTCTAAATTCCAAAACAACCCAATCATTCTCTTTTTGTTCTAATAGAATCGAATTAAAATAAGTAATTCCTACGCAATCCTTGAGATCGATACTGGGAAATAAACTCCTTATTACTACATCGGTAAAAATAGTACACTTGCTATTTTTCCGATCAGTATCCCCACATTCGCGGGACATGACCGTAATATCGTAAGGCAACAAAGAGAGGGTTACAATGAGGGGCTAAAAAATAGATCCTAAGGGCTCGAACCCAGGACCTCTACGTTGCAATGAGGTGGGAACTACCAATGAGCCATGTTGGTCCATTCGTTATTTATTTGCCTTCATTAATATATATATTAATTCTACATGGATTTTTCCATTTTGACACAACACCACCATGCATGTTACAACTTTCTCTCTTACGGCAAGCTACTTTATTTTCCCTCATGCTGTTTCTTTCATGTGAATATAACAAACCTGTAACTTCATTTTATATCAAACCACACACATAAAATAAGATCATATGTAATCATCATGCAATAATAAAAATAGCCATGCACAAATCAAGAATCTTATATTATTTTACTCATGTATTAGTTCTCTTTACTGCAAGTGATAATGATAAAACAAACCTTACACATACATGTTAAAGACAACCAAGGATTTATATTGTCACCATTATATCGTCATCATCATTATTATGTAATAACAGCATGTGAAATAAACATAATCATGCTAGAAACAACACTCATATAATAATAATTAAATGGCAGATATAATTCTTTAATCATGCAAACAGAATTTCTCCAACATGCTATGACATATCAAGAACAGATGCATACTTGAATAAAGTAATATCAACATCCACCAAACCATGAATACATCATCTCAATATATATATTAAACCAATATTATTCATGCATGAATTAAGGAGTATTGCAAGGTAATCATGCTGGATGCAAATTCCATAATGAACACTTACTGGGGATTTGATTCTTCTAGCTTGCTCACTGTATGTGTGTTGTTCTTATTTAGGTTATGAGTGCTTTATGGTTGCTTCTCTTTTCCCTGCCCGTGAATCTTCTTGCTTCTGCCTTGCCTTGTGTATCTTCTTCTGCTGTATCTCTCCTCTTTTTCGTCCTCTCCCTCTCGCTGCATCCATATGAAGTATTTATAATGGTGTGGATTAGGGTTTAACCTTGCTAAATATTTGGATCCCTTCCTATACTTTAGGGTTTAACCTTGCTAAATATTTGGATCCCTTCCTATACTTTAAGAGAGTTAGGGTTTAACCTTGCTAAATATTTGGATCCCTTCCTATACTTTAGGAGAGTTAGGGTTTAACCTTGCTAAATATTTATTAAATACAAATATTATTATAAATAATGAATAATTTAAATAAAAATTAATTTAAATTTTAGTTACATAATTGAATTAAAATTTAAACTTATTTCTATTTTTACTTTCATCATTTAAAAAAAAAATCAAAATTATTCTTACTTATATCAACCAAAATTATTTTATAATTTATGGGCTTAAAAAAATGTTATTCTTATAAATAAATTTTATTAAGTAAAAAACGTGAATTACTAAATAAATACTATTTATAAATAATGAATAAATGGAACATGAGTCACTAAATTATAAAAAATAGTTATTATAATTTAATGAGCTTTAACAAATAAAATTAATTTAAAATTTTAATTATATAATTAAAATTCAAATCTATTTTTATTTATCATTAAATTAAAACTATTTTATTTATATATATATATATATATATATATATATATATATATATATATATATATATATATATATATATATATATATATATATAATATATATATATAATTATATATATATATATATATATATATATATATATATATATATATATATATATATATATAAAATTTATTTATATCATACAGATAACCAAAATTATTATTATTTTTTTATATCTGTATCACATAATAAATAAATTAAAATTTATAATTTATATGAGAATGTATGCTAATGAATGAATGCAAATGTGAAATGAATGCCATGCATGAATCAATTTATCATAAAATTAACAGGCAAATTTTGGGGTATGACAGCTGCCCCTGTTCAATATTCTTAAACCGAGAGAATTAGAATGGTATGTACGTCATTCGTGATCTGGAGGTGGAAGATTATTGAACACTTAGAATGCCCCAAAAATTTGCACTTGTTAATTAAAAGATAGTCTTGATGGAGATGGGCTTAAAGATGCCATCCAGAAAGTTTGATGATGAGAGCTTCAGAGTGCGTCGTACATTAGACCATATCTGAAGACATGGGTGTCACACTGGGTCGTACGCTAGACCGTATAATGAGTCATCCATTAGGTGATATTAGGGTGAGCTAAACCTGATGAGATAAGGATCAGAATGGGTCATACGCTAGACCGTATCTGAGTAGCAGAGTGAGCCGTCTGTTAGGCTGTATCTGGAGAAATAAAGATCAGAATGGATCATACGCTAGATCGTATCTGAGTAGTAGAATGAGTCGTCAGTTAGGCTGTATCTGGCGATAAAAAGTAGTCGTACGCTAGACTACATTTCAGAATGTACCGTACGCTAGGTAGTATCTGATGAGAAGAGCCAGATTGGGTCGTACACTAGACCGTATCTGAGTTGCAGAATGAGCCGTCCATTAGGTTGTATCTGAGGATAAAAGATCAGAATGGATCATACGCTAGATCGTATCTGAGTAGCAGAATGAGTTGTCCTTTAGGCTGTATCTGATGATAAAAGGGGTAGTCATACGCTAGACTACATTTCAGAATGTACCGTATGCTAGGTAGTATCTGAGGGGATGAATATCCAAATGGGTCGTACGCTAGACCGTATTGGAACAGTTGAAGGAACCATACGTTAGGCTGAATCAGAATGAGCCGTACGTTAGGCTATATCTGATAATATTTGTATATGTTGTATTTGCAATAAATGTCTGGGATGGGCTTAAAGATACCATCATTAGGAAGATATCAGAGTGCTTGTCAGAATGAATATTCATATGGATTATATCTGAAAGATGTATCTGAATCTTGAATGTAATCGATAAAGATATCCGTCTGAATGAATCTTTATTTTGACTGTATCAGGAGGATAATTAACCTAGAAAAAAAAAGAGTTAGCCTCATGCCATGTCATGATGCATGAGATGTTTTATGCTCTTGAAAATAAATGCGAACATTGCATGCATGTATATGCTGTGAAATGATGCATGAATGAATTATGCGTTTGAAATTTTTTGCCATGGGAAAATAAATCCCGATATTCTGGTTGGAGATATTTGTATTGATGACCCTTTCTTAGCTGGGGATATTTGATTTCTGTCTGATGGTAGAAATATTCAACAGAACCTGACTGGGGATAAAAGAGATGACCAGTCTGTCTAGTAGTGCCAATTTCTCCTGGGAATAACTGGTTTTGCTGGGGAATAGGATTTGCAACCGGATTTGTTAGAACGCATGGTTAAACCTTATCCTTGATCCTAAAGTCTTTTAGTAATTGCTATTTCTATTTTATGCATGTATTTTCGGTAAACATCAATCATATTCAAATGCATATATTAATTCGAATTAAATCAATGGACGTTTATGCAAACAAAACGGAGAAAGTAAAACAAAAGTATCTTTTTGGAAATAAAATTGTATTGATTTTGAAAGAGGGCCTATAAACAAGCAATTTTAATACAAGGAGACAGAAATCCTAGTAAGAGGAAATTGTCAAGAAAGCAAAGAAAAAACAGCTATGAAAAAAAAGTCCTATTGATTTTAATTCTACTACTGCTATTATGTCTTCAAGCATCTCATCTCTTGTTGTCGGATAGAAGTGATTGGCTTGTTCAGTCTCTTTGACTTTGGTGAAGCTGACCGAGAACGGGACATAGTCATACGCTTTAATCCCTAATTTTTGCCTGGACCGCCTTTTCAGGTTTTCAATCCACCAGGATACCCTTTTTTGCCCAAGCCGCCTTTTCAGGTTTTCGACTTGCCGGGTGTACATTTTTGTATGTTTATCCCTAATTTTTTCCCGAACCCTTTTGGTTCGCCGGGATGCCCTTACTTTTGCCTAGATATGTCGACCTAACAGGTCTCTTTTATGCGTAGTATTTTTTAACTATGTCCGCGTTCACGGGATGCGGGAAATCTTCGCCATCCATTGTAGCAAGCATCATGGCTCCACCAGAGAATACCTTCTTAACTACAAATGGCCCTTCGTATGTGGGAGTCCATTTGCCTCTAGGATCACCTTGTGGTAGAATGATACGCTTTATCACCAAGTCGCCAATTTGATACACCTGTCTCTTGACTTTTTTATTAAATGCCTGGGTCATGCGCTTCTGATATATCTGCCCATGACAAACAGCCGCAAGTCTCTTTTCATCAATCAAATTTATCTGATTGAGTCGAGTCTGAATCCAGTCATCTTCATCTAAGCCTGCATCTTTCATAATTCTTAGAGAGGGAATCTGAACTTCCACTGGTAAAACGGCTTCCATTCCGTAGACTAAAGAGAAAGGAGTTGCCCCTGTCGAAGTGGGTACTGAAGTGCGATAACCATGAAGAGCAAATGGTAACATCTCATGCCAGTCTTTATATGTTACTGTCATCTTTTGTATAATCTTCTTAATATTCTTATTAGCAGCTTCTACGGTGCCATTCATCTTTGGCCGGTACGGAGAAGAGTTATGGTGTTTTATTTTGAACTGCGTGCAGAGTTCAGTAACCATCTTGTTGTTCAAATTAGTACCATTATCAGTGATAACTCTTTCAGGGATGCCATACCGACAAATAAGACTATTCTTGATGAACCGTGCCACCACATTCTTGGTGACAGAAGCAAATGAGGCTGCCTCTACCCACTTCATAAAGTAATCAATAGCAACAAGAATGAAACGATGTCTATTAGAAGCAGTAGGTTTAATCTCTCCAATCATATCAATGCCCCATATTGCAAAGGGCCAAGGGGCTGTCAACCTGTTCAATGGAGCAGGAGGTACATGTACTTTGTCCGCATAGATCTGGCACTTGTGACAAGTTCTGGAGTGATGGTGGCAATCAGCTTCCATGGTAGACCAATAATACCCTGATCTCAGAATCTTCTTGGCCATCGTATGTCCACTAGAATGAGTCCCAATAATACCGTCATGCATGTCTTCCATAATCTTTTCTGCTTCCTTTTTATCCACACAGCGAAGCAAAGTCGAATCATGATTACGTTTGTATAATACTCCATTACTCAAAAAGAATTTAGCGGAGAACTTCCTCATAAATTTTCTGTCATTGATGGATGCCCCTTCAGGGTATTCCTGAGTTTCTAAATATCTTTTTACTTCGTGGAACCAAGGTTTCTCTTCTACTTCATTAGCATTAAGTTCATAACAATATGCTGGTTCATCTAATCGTTCAATGGTGATCATGGGAGCTTCATTGTCCCATCTGACTCTGAACATAGATGACATGGTAGCCAATGCGTCTGCCAACTGATTCTCTTCTCGTGGAATATGTTCGAATGTAATCTCTTCAAAGTATGGGATTAATGTCAACACCCGCTCTCGATAAGGGATGAGATTCGGATGTTTAGTGTCCCATTCTCCTTTGATCTGACTGATTACTAAGGCTGAGTCTCCGTACACACTCAAAAACTTGATTCTCAGGTCTATAGCAGCTCTGAGTCCCAAAATACATGCTTCATACTCAGCCATATTATTGGTACAATCAAAACATAGTCTAGCAGTGAAAGGCGTATGGCAACCCTTGGGAGAAATAATTACAACACCAACACCATTGCCCAATGCATTAGAAGATCCATCAAAACCCATAGTCCATCGGGATCCCAGTTCGGGTCCTTCATCCGGTCCAGGTTCTTCATAATCAGTAACAAGCATAACATCCTCATCAGGGAACTCAAAATTCATAGATTAGTAATCATCAATTGCTTGATGAGCCAAATGATCAGCTAACACGCTTCCTTTGATTGCTTTCTGGGTAGTATACTGGATATCATACTCTGTTAAAATCATCTGCCATCTTGCTATTCTTCCGGAGAGAGCAG
Organism: Lathyrus oleraceus; assembly: GCF_024323335.1. Classification (NCBI taxonomy): domain Eukaryota; kingdom Viridiplantae; phylum Streptophyta; class Magnoliopsida; order Fabales; family Fabaceae; genus Lathyrus; species Lathyrus oleraceus. The sequence goes on along the minus strand of NC_066582.1, from coordinate 248,806,544 downwards.
GTTTCTCAAATATATATTTGATAGGATCCATCTTAGAAATCAATAAAGTGGTATGATTCAACATATACTGTCTTAGTCGGCGAGCAGTCCAAGCCAAAGCACAGCAAGTTTTCTCAAGCAGTGAGTATCTTGTTTCACAGTCGGTAAACTTTTTGCTAAGGTAGTATATTGCATGCTCTTTTCGACCAGACTCGTCATGTTGCCCCAGCACACACCCCATTGAATTTTCTAACACGGTCAAATACATGATTAGAGGTCTTCCTTCAACTGGTGGCATCAGAATTGGAGGTTCTTGGAGATACTTCTTGATTTTGTCAAAAGCTTCTTGACATTCATCATTCCATATTATCTCTTGATTTTTCCTCAGTAATTTGAAGATGGGTTTGCAAGTAGCAGTCAAATGGGAGATAAATCGGGCAATGTAATTCAAGCGTCCCAAGAAACCTCTGACTTCTTTATCTGTACGGGGAACTGGCATTTCTTGAATAGCTCTCACCTTAGCCGGGTCAACCTCAATTCCTTTACCACTGACAATAAAGCCCAAGAGTTTACCGGATCTTACTCCAAAGGTGCATTTGTTCGGGTTCAATCTCAACTTGTATTTCTTCAACCTCTCAAACAGTTTGTATAAATGATCGAGATGTTCTTCTTCAGTATGAGATCTGGCTATCATGTCATCCACATATACCTCTATTTCATGATGGATCATATCATGGAACAAAACCACCATAGCACGCTGGTATGTTGCCCCTGCATTCTTTAAACCGAATGGCATTACTTTGTAACAGAAAGTGCCCCATTGCGTCACAAACGTAGTTTTCTCCATGTCTTCAGGTGCCATCTTAATCTGGTTATAACCTGAGAATCCATCCATGAATGAGAATACCTTGTGTTGAGCGGTGTTATCTACCAGAACATCAATGTGTGGAAGTGGAAAGTCATCTTTGGGACTTGCTTTATTCAAATCTCTATAATCTACACACATTCGCACCTTACCATCCTTCTTTGGCACTGGTACCACATTAGCAACCCATTGAGGATAAGAAGTAACAGCTAGAAAACCTGCATTAAATTGTTTCATAACCTCGACTTTGATTTTCTCAGACATTTCAGGACGCATGCGACGAACCTTTTGCTTAATAGGATGACAATCTTCCTTCATCGGCAAACGATGTACTACTATATCAGTATCCAGTCCTGGCATGTCTTTATAAGACCAAGCAAAAATCTCTACATAGTCATGTAACATCTGAATCAATCTTTCTTTGACACTATTTTCCAAGCCTGCTCCTATTTTGACTTCTTTCTTGTCTACTTCAGTACCCAGATTTACAATTTCAATTGATTCCTCATGCGGCTGTATAGTCTTTTCTTCTTGCAGTAACAGTCTGGCAAGCTCTCCAGGCACTTTGCAATCTTCCTCACTTCCATTCTCGGCTTGGTAGATCGGATTTTTAAAGCCATAATTAACAGTAGCAGAATTATTATCAACAGGATCCAGAGTGGATATGGATCTGCAATTTGTTGCGTGAGTGTGTGTAAGAAAACATAGCTTATTTGAAAGATGACAGGAAAGATAAAGAGCGCAATATTTGAATGCAAAAAGTCCATTGATTTATTGAATGTGAATATGCTTATGAAAATGACAAAACCCTTAACAAATTAGCTATTGTGCCCCGGGCATAGACACAATGCTTTAAGAAGTTCAATTGTTCATAATAAAAATTACAAAATTTGAAACACTAAAATAAGCAATAACAATTACTCCTGACTAAAGGAAATCGGGATAGTGTCTTCAGCCTTCCAATTATTGAGTCCGTCACCAATTGTTGGGAAAATCCAGCCATCCAAGTCGCAATCGCTATCAGCATCTTCTACAGCATTAATCTGATCTTTGACTATCTTTTCAGAGCTAAACCCCAGGCCAAATTTATCAGACTTGTACGGTACATCGATCAGTTGACCCCAGCCAGTACGACCACCATCTTCAACCACGGCTTGAGCATCTTTCAGAGAAATCATAGCAGGAGGAGCACGAATAACCTTGGGCACACGGGAAGTTGGCTTAAGGACAGGACTGGTCGGAGGAACTACTTCAAATGACTGAGAAGGAGTCTCAAAGAATTCACCATCCATCTCGACGTATCTGAAGGTATGCACACTACTGACAATATACTCTTCTTCTCCATACACAGTGACAATCTTGCCCTCTATTGGATACCTCAGCTTTTGATGGAGAGACGAAGCTACAACACTTGCCCCATGGATCCAAGGGCGTCCCAGCAAGCAGGAATAGGCAGGACGAATGTTCATTACGTAACAGGTAGTGTTGAAGACTTGAGGTCCTATCTTGATAGGGAGAACCATTTCACCGTGGACAACACTCTTCGCACCATCGTAAGCACGCACCACAACGTCACTAGGTTTCAGTTCAATGCTTTTACAGTCAAGCTTATCGAGCACAGCTTTCGGTAGCACATTCAAAGAAGAGCCATTGTCGATCAACACATGAGACAAGGTGATCCCCTTACACTCAATGGAGATATGCAGAGCTTTATTGTGATTCTTTCCTGCTGGTGTCAGGTCAGCATCAAAAAAGCCTATGCCATTATCAACAGCCAAGTTAGCAACATAATTTTCTAACTGATCGACAGATGTCTCCTGAGGTACATGAGCGGTCTTCAAGAATTTTATCAACGCATTGGCATGAGATTCAAAAGATAACAACAAGGATAACATCGAAATTTTAGACGGGGTATGCCCCAGCTGTTCTACCACATCAAAATCACTCTTACGGATGATTTTCAGCATTTCTTCCATTTCCTGCTTGGCAACATCTTTGGTAGTAACTTCGACTGGTGTCTTTGACTGAGAAGGATTGATTAATGGTCCCTTTCCTCGAGTTTCAGGGGCGGGAGGTGAGATTTCTGGAGAGAAGATCCTTCCACTTCGAGTAATTTTACTAGTCCCAACAATGTCAACGTCATTAGGATTAGCAGAATTATCATCTTGCTTTATGTCGTGGATGTAAACATCACCTCCATAATTCCACATAATGGCTTTGCTTGAGGAATACGGTACTAGGCCAGGTGCAGTAATAATTAGGGGAGCTACCTTGGGCTCAGCAGTAATCTTCACAGGCACTCTAGTAGCGGTAATCTTCACTGGAACTTTGGACCTAGCAATCACAGATATTTCTTTAATAGGGTCTTCCACCTTAGGGATCTTTTCAAAGAGAATTGTACGATCATCCATCAGCCGTTGAATACCATTCCTCAACTTCAAACAATCATTGGGTCGGAGTATACAGAGATCGCAATTTTCAACATAACCTGGAAATAAACCAGCTTGCAATAAATTCTTCTTGATGATCAGGAGAGGAGATGCTAAGTCAGCTACATTAGTAATGTGAGAATTGTCATCCACAACATTAACAGTCTTGTCATGATTAGGCATAGGAGCAGTGATGACATTAGGAGTCTCCGGAGGATCAAATTCAATTTCTCCAGCGTTGATCATATCCTGAATCTTATTCTTCAACAACCAACAATCGTTTGTATCATGCCCGGGGCTATCGGAGTGATATGCACACCTGGCATTGGGATTATAACGAGGAGAAGTAGTGTTGGGATTTGCAGGAGGATCTCTGAGGGTAATTAAATTTGCTTTTAGCATACCCTGCAGTGCTTGTGCTAAAGTCATATTGATCTTGGTAAACTGCCTTCTTGGCCTGTCTTGTCTGTGTTGGAAGTTTTGAGATGGCGGTGCTGCAATCGTAACTGCTCCAACAGTATGGTCACGATTTTTCTTGTTATGACCCCTTTGACCGTACACAGCATTTGATTCATTCTTCCCCTGATAGGACTTTTTGGTGCTTGCAGAGGTAGCCGCCTGTATCTTTCCACTTTGAATGCCGCTTTCAACACGTTCACCCGTCAATATAAGTTCAGTGAAACCCGATGAGGAACTTCCCAATAGATGGCTGTAGAATGGGCCAGTCAGTGTACCCATGAACATGTCCACTAATTCTCGATCAGTCATAGGGGGTTTGACTCTGCCAGCCAAATCTCTCCATTTTTGGGCATATTCTTTGAAGCTTTCTTTAGAGCCCATAGTCATATTCTGCAGCTGTAGCCGAGTAGGCGCTAATTCAGAATTATACTGGTAGTGCTTGTATAAAGTTGTCGCTAAATCAGTCCAGGTGCGGATGTTAGAGCTCTCGAGCTGATAATACCACTCTAACTGTGTGCCAGACAGACTCTCTTGGAAGAAATGGATCCATAGCTTCCTATCAGTGGTATACGGCTGGATCTTTCTCACATAAGCTCTCAGATGCATCTGAGGACAAGACGCACCATCATACTTAGTGAAAGCGGGGACCTTGAATTTGCGAGGAATGACCACATCAGAGACCAGACCTAAGCTTTCGAAATCCAGACCGGGCGCCTTCTGACCCTCCATAGCTAGCATACGTTCTTCCAGCAACTTATACTTATCATATTTCGGAGAGTACTGTTCATTTTCATAATTTTCATAGTCGTCCTCAGGGTTGAAGGGATCAACATTCTCATCTTCCGAATCATTTTTTGTCTCATCTTCTTTATCCTTCGGAACTCCAATCTTGACTCCTGGAGCCTGTCCTTTAAACCTTCTTCCCGGGTTAATGTAACTCACAGATTTCTTGTCTCTCTTCTTCTCGAGCAATAGAGTCTTCAGTTCCTCCTGCCCCTTGGATAAGTTCAAGATCATCTCCTGGAATTGAGCATTCTGAGCCTGGAGATCCTTGACAGTTTGTTCGAGGGCCATTTTTCTGTTTGAGAGGAAGCCCGTGAGAACATTGATCCTTTAGAGTACCTGTTATGCAATGTTATGTTATGCTATGCAATGTATGAAATGTTTTCAAGGACTTTTGGAATTTAACTTTGCGTAAACCACCAAAAAGGGGAACTTTTATTAATAATTTCTTTAATCAATGTTCATTACAAGAAAAAATGAAAGCTCAAGTCTCCCAGGGACGGCTTCTTTTTGGGCGGAGATATGCATTGAGACTTCGTTCCTCATTAAGCTGGCTGGTGAGCTCTAATACTTTCTTCCTTTCAGCACAGAACTGAGCTTCAAAAGTATCCCTTTCCTCTCTCAACTGGATCCAAGATTTCTTAAATTCTTCAACATTGGTAGGCATATCTAGATAAGGAATGATCTGAGGGATACCTCCTTCAACTTTTGGTTTAACAATCAGAGGTCCGATTGCAAGATATGGCATGATAAGCTCACGAGCTCTGGCGCGTACCCATCTGAGATAAGGTTCCATAGGAATAGAGTTTTTCTGTCCTAAAGTACTTCTTTTCACCATGCCCCAAGCTCGTACAAACCTTTGACGGAGACCTTGAGAATCGTTGTCATAGTCAAACACAGTGCCTTGGATAATTATTTTATGTGGACCATCTCTTCGAGCATAACCAAACTGACGTAAGGCTAAAGCAGGATTATAAGTAATACCTCCTCTTATCCCCAGGAGTGGTACGTTAGAGAATTCTCCACACGGTCAATGATGATAACATTTTCTTTGGGTTGGGGACACCAATGGATGTCTGAATGGGAGAGCGACATTATCCTTTGAGACCATTTCAAATTTTGCTCATTCTTTAAGACTGATTGAGGAAGGTGTGAAATAAACCACCTAGATAATAAAGGTACGCAGCACATGAGAGTCCCTTGCCTTTTCATAGTACGAGTGTGAAGGGAATGCAAAATGTCTCCAAGCAAGGTGGACACAGGGTTATGAGTGAGAAATATCTTAAAAGCATTCATGTCTATGAATTGATCCGGATTAGGAAATAGCACCAAACCATAGATTAGTAATGCTAGAACATCTTCGAAAGCGTGGACACTCATAGCTTTTAGGAGGTCTCAGGCCTTATTTATCAGAAATTTGGCAAGTAAACCCTTAACTTCACTTCTTGTTACCCAATTAGTTTCAATGTCGGACTTTGTCATGTGTAAAGCCGCGGCAACCTCTTCAGACCTCGGAATCTTTTCTAAACCACTGAAAGGTGTTTGATCAAGGATAGGTATCCCAAGCAACCTGGAAAATTCTTCTAATGTGGGTACCAACTGATAATCTGGGAAGGTGAAGCAATGATGTTTAGGATCGAAGAACTGGAATAGAACTCTCATCATATCTTCCTTGAAACCGGTGGTAACTAAATTGAGGAGATAACCATGTTTCTTGATGAACTGAGCATGATCGGGAAGTTCCGACACTAAATTCTTGAGTTGAGGAGAGGTCGCTACAAAATTGATCCGGATGGTCTTCCGGGAAGCCATAACCCTACAAAACAGAGCAAAGTTAAATCCCTAAGTCCTCGAAATGGTTAGTACAATGCCATGATGTCATGATGTTATGATGTTATGATGTCAAGTAAGTAACAAGCACAAACAAGTCACACCACAATCATTCCTAGGTTTTAAGGCTTGCATGAGTTCCATAGGTAAGTACCCTCCCCACTGAAGTTTGGTTGGTCCAACCTGTCCTAGAATAGTAACCGGGTTCTAGAAGGATCTCAAATCATTGACCTTTCCTTAAGTCCACTTCAGTGCAACACCAAGCGGTTGACCAAAATTTCCCTAAAGTCCAATCTCAAAGAGTGTAGTATCGAGTACCAACCAACCCCAGTCGGAACCGAAGTCAGTTATCTCACTACTTTCTAATGGCTAGGATGAGTCAATTAGGGTTCTAAAGGTCTGGTTAATGCTTTGATGACACCACGCAGACGCCAATTTTTTCCTCAAGTAAACATGAGGAACATCAGGACATCCAAAGTGTCACATTAACCGTAGCCATCATTTTAACCATTCCAGTATACGCCGAACAGTCGCGATGATCTCTTGCTACTTACCTAAGGTACACTAGATCCGGGTGTAGGATCTTTCACTCAAGCATAGAATACCCAAACAATCCCTTAGAAGTAAATCAGACAAAGAAACAATTCAAAAACATAAGTGATCTTATCTTTAAGGTAACCTCTCTTTTTAAGAACCCCCAGCAGAGTCGCCAGTTCTGTGATACGGTGAACTGACTTTGTGTTTTTGCTTTGAAAAGTAATGTTGCGGATAGCAAGAGTCGCCATCGACTTTTCTTTTATCCAATAAGGAAAGGCGGAAAAGAACAGGAAAGACCTTGATTAGATTTTGAGTTCGGGAGGTACATTATACAAAGGGAAGGTGTTAGCACCCTTTGTATCCATGGTTATCCATGGGCTCTTAATTGCTTAACTCACTTATGTTTTCCTTGTTTGAGAAAGTGTTTGAGAAATGTGGTGTGTTTAGAAAATATTTTGAAAGGAGAGTTTAACTTTGTAATGATTCTTGTACGAATGTATACAAAGTGTTTATCTCGTTTGATTTTGAAAGATGTTTAGAAAAATATAACTCGGCGATGATTCTGGTGCGAATGTATACCAAGTGGTGATTTTCTAAAAGATGTTTTGAAAAGTGTGAGGTGTGAAAAGTATTTTAAGCTGTGAGCAAGCCTTTAAGAGTTATACCTAACCAAGGTCTTTATAGGTATTTTCTATCCTTAGGAGGGTAAAACTGTCCTTACTATTGAGAAGTAAGTAGTCTTATCCTTTGGATGTAAAGGGACATCGTGGGGTCGTCGATTGGTCATTGAAGGCAACATTTGTAAGGATACCTTAGCATTCGACGAGACGATCATCATTTAATCGTAGGCTACAACGAAGGGTCATCGAGGGACAAAGTCATATATTCGAAGGCAACGTTCGAGGGACAAGGTCATATATTCGAAGGCAACTTTCGAGGGACTATGATTTATCTTGTAGGGACATTGACCTTTTGATCGAAGGGACTATGACTTATCTGTTTAGGGATGATGATGATTTAATCGAAAGGGTCTTTGCTAAGGGTATCCACACATTCGCGGGACATGACCGTAATATCGTAAGGCAACAAAGAGAGGGTTACCCTAGAGGTGCAAGTGTGGAAATGATTGGATTCAGATATATTATCTTGAATTAATTTATCTAAGTTCGATTATTTATCTTTCCATGCAATCCTATTAGCATACATGTAGACAGTTATATTCACAGTATGGAAAAATTAAAGTGTGAAAAATAAGACTGCGCTATTACATGACTTCGGGATGGGGGTACATAATTTAACAGGGGATATAAAATATCTAAGTCTTAATTAACGAGTACAAAATTAAAAGGGCATACAAACTAATAAAACCTAATTAAACTAAAAGAAAGAAATAAAAAAAAAATAGATTTTTATTATTAAAAATAGCCCATTTTAATTAATTAAGTGATATATGAAAATTTAATTAATAAACTAGATTAAATTATATCCTAGTTTAAATAACTAATATAATATATTAATTAGAAAATTAATTAATGGGTTTTATTTTAATAATAGAAAAATAGTGGTGAATTAATTTGTAGTGGAAAGGGAGTAAACATAGTAAAAACACAAATGGTATCAGAGCAGGCATCCTGTTCTGTTTCTGGATGAGATCCATGGGTGATACTTTCTAGTTTCTTGCAAGGAGTTATGTTAGTACTGATGTTGGAACCTGTGGAAGGTTCTGTGGTTTCCCTGAATGGTCCCTTGAAGTAGGTGGATGGACTATTCATAACGGGAACTGTGTGTACTTGTGTGGGACAGCTGTACTAGTATTGAATCATATTCAAACATGGTATGTTCTTGGAGGCTGATCTGGTGAAGTGTGTGTTCATAGGTTGAGTTGTATTATGAATTCCGCTGCATAACACCTGGCAAAACTCAAACTCTGATGTAGTTTCCCCTCATATGGATGAAAGGCTGCTGTATTCAAGATTTCATCATAATCTACTGAGGATGTCAAAGATACTTGAGTCTCCTCAAGTCCACTCATCATGGTAAGAATCACCTGATCACTGATTCTTTTACTCACTTGGGTAGTGCATATGAAAATCTTGAAGACTTTAAAGGAGGGTTTGTTCCAAGCAGGTGGAACTAATGTTCTATGTGATGTTAGAACATGCTGTTCAACAAGTATGCACCTACTGGTTGAAGAGCAGATGGTTTTAGGCGTCAAAAAAGAGATACTTTTGTTTGGAACCTACTCCTGACTTGGAAGAGGAGACATCTGTGTGTGCTAAGTTGACAAGGGTAGGGTCAACTGTGTGTGTGCTCAAGAAGGTCACTTTTAGAAGTCTGATCTCTAGAAGTGGAGCTGGTTGAGATGTGACATTGTGCAATTCCCTGCTGTTTGTCCTATTCCTGTAGATTGATCAGGGTTGGATAGTTGTTCCCTGAAGTACTATGTTGTGTTGGAAGACAAGTCCCCTGGTTGTTAGAAGTCAATAATGGGGTAACCTGATTGCTATTTCATTTAAGAGGATTGGGACCATGAATCTTGTTATTCAAACACCACGCTCAGAAGTGGCAGTTCTTTCAAGGAGTGAGAATATGAAGATTCAGAGGCTGGTTGAGGTTGTATGCTCTGGCAATGCATATCTACTATTGACTGGTGTTGTTTTTTTCACTAGTACTTATGGTCAGCTGGAGTCTGATTGGTGTGATTGGAGTATGTATAGGTATAACTCATAGAGTTAGTTGTCACTGGTAGGGATGGTGTATGTCATGTTGAGACATTTGTGTACAATGCATGGATGTTGGTGTGGAGTTTCCATGCTTGTTAATTTGAGGGGGAGCTTTGATTAACCTCCTCACGTTTGGTCAGCCTAGGGTCTGGTTGGCTGTTGACCTGTGTCACATGGGTTCTGGTTGTTGTGTGACACATTTGCAAGGAAGGATTCATCTCTCTCATTCCTAAGGGTGAACCTAATCTGGAAAGATTCTCAAAACTATTGAGGTGCTTGCAAGCAGAAGATCTTGACACAAGAAGAGATTTTCAAAGTATTCTTATGGTGGAAGTATCCGAAAGGATAATTGGGAAAGGATTTAAGATCAATGTCTACTTGTGCCAAGTACAAGTATTTAATTGATTATCTTTGGAGCTCCAGATAACTGATGTTCTTAAAGATGTTGGAACATCTCTTCTTCAAGACCTTGTGCAGAATCACAGGAAGGATAGTACATTGGTTTATGATCTATCTCCTTGGTGGCAGCAAAAGCATATGATCTCTGAAAAGGTTTCCTGGCAAGAAACATGTTCAGCCTTGGTGTGTACAAGAAGAAGAAGACATCATAGTCCTGATGGTGGTTACTTGGATCAGTTTATTTCTGATCTAGGTAAGGAAGTGCATTGGCTAATGCACACTGTGGAGTTGATAACAAGTGACAGCATTCTTGACATCATGGAAACAGCCTTGCTTTAGGAAGTGGAATCCTTGGTATAGTGTTAGTTGTAATTTTAAGTGTCGGGTTTTTGTTATCGTATCCACAGGGATTGTAAGATATCACCGCCGTTCGATGGTTGTATTAATTCTAGCTCAATGTAACAATAGGGTTTTGGTTGGTTGTCACGTTATCTTGCATAAAAAGGTAATAAATTGCGGTAAAAGTTTTGGTTTGAATAAATGAGAAATATTGCCAAAGTTAGGGTTCGATGATCACTTTGCATGTATTTGTTCGGTCAACAATCTTATAAACTCCTTTAGATGATAAATCATTTCACAAAGTCCTCCCAATATGTTTCTCTCGAACACACATTGTGAGTTTTCCCATTTTGATCCATTGTTTCTCTCGAACACAATCTATCAAAATGACAACTTTTTGGTTCAACCTTATGGTGAACAAAATCATTCATTACTATCTCTAGCTAACAAACAAGATTGGATGAAAACCTAGGTCAAGAGTTGGTAAACATCTCTCGATCATAAACCAACACAAAGAGTTTTAAATAGAAACAAAGTTTTCATCATATATTCACCATTAAAGAGTTTACACATGAAGATCCTTACATTTACACACAAAGCTAGTAATCACCTACATCTAACCTTGACAAATGGATGACTTAGCTACTCATTTTCATGGTAGCTTGGTCGGCAAGTTTCGGAAGAAGGTTGATCAACATCCAAGTCGGATAATCGAGATTGGATGGGAATCCACCTTCTTTTTGTAGAAGATGGTTACAAGATGAAGAGAAATGAAATCTAGGGCATAAAAGATCCTAAGAACAATGCTGGAAAATATCTCTAAGAAAGTACAAAAGTGGAAAAATTAGGTAAAACTAAGGTATGGCTCCAAAAAGTGGCACTTGCTACTTATAGAGTTGTACTGGGCTGTCATGCTCGCTAGGCGAGCAGAATGGCTCGCCTAGCGAGGGTCTAATTGAGGCACCTGAGGCACCTGCGCCCAGAGACACAGTCTATCTCAGACTGTCATGTTCGCCTAGCGAACAAACCTTCGTCTAGCGAAGGACACGCTTCAACCTTCGCTCCAGCGAGGTTGAGAGGTTTGGCTACTGGAATCCTCGCTGGGAACTTGCTAGAGCCTCGCCTAGCGAGTGAGTGCTGGCTGCGCTTTTCACCAAAACTGAACGAACTCGCTACCACCTTCGCTAGCAGCTCGCCTAGCGAATTTATTGACATTTTACTGGAGCTTTTCGCTGGGCGCTCGCCTAGCGAGTGCTTCGCCACAGCCCTCGCCTAGCGAGCAGGCTGATGAATGCTTGTTTTATTTGGTTCCTTTGCCAACTTTCTTGTGTCTTCATTTTCTATTGTTTCATGCCTTCTTCCTGCACAATAACACACAAATCAAAGGTACCAAGATCGTTTATCAATGTATTGCATTTCATGTTAAAACAAAGGTGGTTTTGACAATTTAGCAAGGAAATAGAGTGAAAGATACCCTTAATTGATAGCTCAAATAAGCACTTTTGGGTATCTAACAACTCTCCCCAACTAGATTCTTGCTTGTCCTCAAGCAAAGTATGCCTCTTGAAGGACAAGAGGATTTGCATTAAGAAAATGGTTTCTCCGAAGTTGGATAAAACGGCTCAAACACAAGCGAATCAGCATATACAGGTGTCCAACGGTTCGAATAAAATAATACACAAGAACTAAAACTTAATAGCTATGCGAAATATTTATCTATCTACAACAATATTATTCTGAATGAATCACCCTATCTCTCCTCTTCGAATAAGGAATGAAGAATTTACGCGTTTGCAACCGCGGGAATAATCTCACTCTCTAACAAACAATGAAGAAATCAAATAGATTCATACAATGTCTAACAATCATAAATGGTAATGTGGAAGCATAAAGATCACTAAGGGCTTTTCGGTTGAAGCTTGGTTAGGTTAACAAACAAGGGTCATTTCTAAGGCCATTGAAAACGAAATTGCCGATGCAAAAGAGACATTCACTGTACACATATTCACACCTCTCGACTTCGTTCCATTTGTTTCTTATTTGAAACCTTCACAGCTCATATTCCATAACTCAATTTTTATTTTTCACTACTTTTCTTCCAAGCAAGCATTCATTTTCATTCTTTCTATTTTTGTTCTTTTCTTTCACATCATATTTACAAAACAGATGTTTCTTTTCTATATTTTTATTTTCAATGCTTGCTCGGTTTTTCTTTTATTTTTTTCAAGAGTTGTGGTACTTACCGATTCTCCCCAACTTATTTCTTACTCACCCTAAGTGAATGCTCTTAACTTTTTACGGCAAAAGAACAATAATCAAAATTTTCCGGGTTGTAAAAAAAAAGATTTTTGAGATCTCGCTTTATTTCAAGCTGAGATTCAACTGTTTAAGCTCAAAGGGGTTAACGAATACTCTCTGCTCACAGGTAAGTTGTTTTTGGATGTAGTTGTGCTCGAAAGAAAACAAGTGCCTTGATCATTTCTAATTGCTTCCACAATTTCACAATAATAAAAGACAAAGCATGAATCAAATGAATCAACAAAACTTATTAGAATCCAGCATTTAAGTGTACAATGGAGGTTTCCTCATAATTTGTGGTTTTAAGTTCTAGATGACACATTCATTCAATTATGTTGCAAAAAGACAATATTCAATTTACCAAAAAGAGTAAAGTTCTTAATGTATTCTAAAATTCTAGCCGGAGGTAACCATGTACCTTAGCCTCATTCACTTGTTTATTCTTATCATTGCCATCCAAGCTCGGATGCACCTTCATTGGGTACTTCTTTGAGGAGCAACCAATCTAGAAGGTTTGCCACTCAATCAACCAAAACTTTATTAAACAAACAAAATTAAAAACATAAATAAATAACATTACTGAAAATTTAAATTTGTTCATGGGGGACAAAACACCCCAAAAGTACAAAACCAAAGTCAAAATACAGAATCCGAAAATACAATAGAAATAAACATAAAAACTGAAAAATACAACAACTTAACCCTCCAAGGGCTCAGAATCCTCCTCGCTACCGGCTTCAGAACCGGTAGCCTCATCATCCTCAGCATCATCATCATCATCAGCTGCAGCACCTGAAGACGCACCAGCGCCCGCCCCCTCACCATAGACAGGCCTGTCCACAGGCCAGTTGGCGTTAAGCAGAAACTGCTCACGCGTCATCAAGGCATGAGCACCACTTCCCTGCAGCTGTAACCGCTGGATAGAGTCGTGCATATCTATCATGGCTCTCTGGGATGCCGCCATCCATTCAAAACTGTAATCGCACACAGCTCGCAGGTAGGGATCAAGTCCAGGAGCCCGGGTACTCTTGGACCATCAGAAGCCCGGGTACTCTCTGTAGCTGCACTGCCTCTGGCATTCTTGGCTCTATAATATTTGGCCACGTACCGGTCATCGATCGGTGACGGGATCCTTACCTGACCCCGAGATGGAAGCTTCACCTTTGCCTGAATGCACAAACTCATGATCAAGCACGGGAAAGCTAGGGGACAATTCACACGAGCCCCCGACTTTAGCCCGCTCTCGATCACGGACTTAAGCTCATTAGCGATGATCCTCGCCACATCGATCTGGACGTTGGTGAGGATAGAATGGACCAAATGTGCCACTGGGATCGGCACTGTAGAGGTGTGGGACTTAGGCTGGATGTTTGTCAGCACCAACAGTAGTATCAGTTGAGCCATGGGAGTCATGTCCTCCCTGTGATACCTCATTGGAACCCCAGGTGGGTTCAGCTCAACAGATTTCCCCCTTAATAGCAGGGCGGCAGAAATGGCTGGAACATCCCGGTGAAGCCGTAGGTCAGTGTGGTATGTGTCCCTCTCTTCAGCTCCCAGCTGGAGCGGTTCCCCAAGGACTCGGTTGATGGCATCCCGATCAAATGCAACTGGACGCCCGGCCACTCTAGATATCCAAGTAAAGGGCTCGTCGTCATCAGGCAGTGCGTTTGCATAAAATTCACGCACCGTTGCTATGTCATAATGCTCCAGGGGATTAATCAACCGATCCCATTTCTCTGTGTCAATCAACCCGGCAAAAGATCTGTTCGTGCCCTGAGGGTTGATGAGAAATCGCTTCTCCGGAAGAATTTTCCGTTTCTCCAGAGAAATGTACCTGGCGGCCTGCTTCGGGCCGACAAATTTGTCGTTATCAAACTGGATAGGTACAGACCGGGAAGTGTTTCCTCCCTTTCTTTTCTTTGACGCTCCAGACCTTGATTCCATCTGCAAAATATAAAAGGAAACAACACACACCAAACAGATTAGACAGCAAAACCATTTTTCAAAAGACTGTCAGGCTCGCTGCTGCTTCGCCTAGCGAAGTGGCAGCGAACGCTCGCCCCAGGTTCGCCTAGCGAGTGCTAGCGAACCTTACGGGTTTTTGGGGTTTTCAGCATGTTCAAAGAATATTTCCCAAAACCCATACTCTAATGGTTTCAATTTCAGAACCTAATGATTTATCGATTAAACAAACGTTTTATGGCTATTGGGGATTACACATTTACATGCAAAACCTAAAATCCCCAATTCCAAAACCTAAAATCCCACATGCAAACCTAAAGTTTCCCATACCACAACTCATCCTAATTGACATTCAAATTGGAAATACAGAGTTCAAACATAAAGAAAATGTAGTAGGGAAAACCTTAGTTACAGTGATAGATTGAAATGTGAAGTGGAGTAGGGTTTGCAATCTCCAAATAAGGATAGTTAGTGAGAGAGATGCAAATGAGAGAGTGTGGAGAGTTCTGCAAAAATTTCCTCAGCAGAGTCGAAAATCAGAAAAGTTGTGTTTGGGGCAAAATGGTTGCCCTGCTGAGATTTAAATAAGGGCTGTCATGCAGCGCTCGCTGCTGCTTCGCCTAGCGAGCAGCTAGCGAGTCTGCTCGCTACTGCGTCGCCTAGCGAGCAGCTAGCGAGCATGACAGCAAATGCCTTTTCAAAGGCAGCAATTCATGTTTATACAACATGGTTTTAGCACTAGAAAACCCAACACAACACAACACAAAAAACAGTAAATACTTACAATGTTGGGGTGCCTCCCAACTAGCGCTTGTTTAACGTCGGCTAAGCTCGACGGTGTGATGCTCACAGAGGAGCATCAAGCGGAATTGCACAGCTCTCGCGATCCACATGACCGCCGAGATAAACTTTCAATCGTTGGCCATTCACGGTCCAACTATCTTTCTTGTCCATGTCTTCGATGACAATAGCCCCGTACTCCTTCACCTCTTTCACCCGAAATGGCCCGGACCATTTTGATTTCAACTTCCCAGGAAACAATTTCAACCGGGAGTTGAACAATAGGACCAACTGTCCGGGCACAAATTCTTTGCTTCGGAGCTTCTTGTCGTGGTACTTTTTTGCCTTTTCTTTGTACAACCAACTTGAGTGGTATGCGGCATTGCGCATCTCTTCCAACTCAAGTAGTTGCACCTTCCTTTTGTCACCGGCCAACTCATTTTCAAAATTTAAAATTTTTAGGGCCCACAAGGCTTTGTGCTCCAATTCAACCGGCAAGTGGCAAGTTTTACCAAACACCAATTGAAAGGGAGTTAGGCCAATTGGAGCTTTAAAGGCCGTACGGTAGGCCCATAATGCTTCGTCCAATTTTTGGGACCACTCCTTTTTTGAATTAGACACGGTTTTTTCGAGGATTCTCTTAATCTCACGATTAGAGACCTCAGCTTGCCCGTTAGCCTGTGGGTTATACGGAGTTATCACCCTATGCGATACACCGTAATGTTTTAAAATAGTTTCCAAAGGTGCATTACAAAAGTGTGACCCTCCGTCACTTATCAACACTCGGGGGGTTCCGAAACGGGAAAATATGTTTTTCTTCAAAAAATTTATCACCGTTTTCGCATCCGCCCGAGGTGAGGCAATCGCCTCAACCCACTTAGAGACATAATCGACTGCAACAAGCATGTACTCGTTCCCATAAGAGGGTGGGAAAGGTCCTACGAAATCTATGCCCCAACAATCAAATACTTCCACTTCTTGGATATTTTGGAGAGGCATCTCATCTCTCTTACCAATCCCTCCGCTTCTCTGGCAACTGTCACAACTTTGCGCATGGGTATGTGCGTCTTTGAAAATAGTGGGCCAATAAAATCCCGATTGAAGAATTTTAGTGGCCGTTCTAACCCCATTATAGTGTCCGCCGTAAGGCGAGTTGTGACAATGCCAAAGGATGCTCTGCGCTTCATCGCCAGTTACGCATCTCCTTAATAGGTTATCACTACCCAACTTAAACAAGTATGGGTCATCCCAAACATAATACTTGGCATCCGAAAGGAACTTCCTTTTTTGGTTCGAAGTTAGGTCGGAAGGCACAAAACCACTAGCCTTGTGGTTCGCAAAGTCTGCAAACCATGGCCTAACTTGAACTTTAAACAGTTTTTCATCAGGAAATTCTTCCCGGATTTCCTTTTCAGACGCGGTAACCTCCACATTCACTAAGCGGGATAAATGATCCGCTACCAAGTTTTCCGACCCCTTCTTGTCTTTGATTTCAACATCAAATTCTTGTAACAAGAGGATCCAACGGATGAGCCTTTGCTTCGAATCCGGTTTGGTTAGCAGATATTTAATCGCCGCGTGGTCGGTATACACAACGACTTTAGACCCTATAAGATAAGACCGAAACTTTTCTAGCGCATACACTATTGCAAGTAGTTCTTTTTCCGTGGTGGCATAGTTTATTTGAGCCTCGTTAAGAACCTTACTTGCATAATATATCGCATGAAAATTTTTATATTTTCTTTGGCCATGTACCGCTCCAACTGCGTAGTCGCTCGCATCACACATTAGTTCAAAATTTTCATTCCAATTGGGAGCGACTATTATTGGAGCGGTAACCAATTTTTCTTTTAAAGTTTCGAAAGCTTGCAAACAATCATCGGTTAAGAGAAATACCTGATCCTTAGCGAGCAAATTGCTCAAAGGCTTAGCCACCTTTGAGAAGTCCTTGATAAAGCGCCGATAGAACCCGGCGTGCCCCAAAAAGCTACGGATGCCCTTCACATTCACCGGAGGGGGTAACTTTTCTATCACTTCAACCTTAGCTCGATCCACTTCAAGCCCCCTTGAAGAGACTTTGTGGCCTAGCACGATCCCCTCGGTCACCATGAAGTGACACTTCTCCCAATTAAGCACCAAATTGGTCTTCACACATCTTTCCAACACCGTTTTCAAGTTTGCCAAGCATAGACTAAAGGTCCCACCAAATACCGAGAAGTCATCCATGAAGACTTCCATTGTTTTCTCTATCAGATCGGCAAAAATGGCTTGCACACATCGTTGGAAGGTCGCCGGTGCATTGCACAGCCCAAAGGGCATTTTTCGGTATGCGAACACTCCAAACGGACACGTGAAAGCCGTCTTCTCATGATCAACCGGGTCAACCGCAATTTGGTTATACCCGGAGTAGCCGTCCAAAAAACAATAGTATTGTTGGCCCGATAGTCTTTCGAGCATTTGATCCATAAATGGGAGTGGAAAATGGTCCTTTCGAGTCGCGGTATTCAACCGCCTATAATCAATACACATTCTCCATCCCGTTGCAACTTTAGTAGGGATCAATTCGTCCTTGTCATTTCGGATTACGGTAATTCCACCCTTCTTCGGAACAACGTGCACAGGACTAACCCACGGACTATCCGAGATCGGGTAAATCATTCCCGCATCCAATAGCTTTACAACTTCCTTTCGAACAACCTCCTTCATGGTAGGATTTAAGCGGCGTTGTGGTTGAGCCACCGGCTTAAAATCCTCCTCCATCAAAATCTTGTGCATACAATAGGATGGACTAATTCCTTTTAGATCGGAAAGAGTCCAACCCATGGCTTCTTGATTTGTTTTTAGCACAATGATTAGACGGGCTTCTTCTTCATTTGTCAAAAGGTTGCTTATGATGACCGGCTTTGCCTCGGTCTCATCTAGGAATACATACTTCAAAGTAGAGGGTAGCACTTTCAATTCAATTGGCGCTTTTTCGTCAATAACCTCCTTCTTCAAGTTTTCCTCCTCTACTTCCCATGGTTGTAGGTCGTCTAAACTATCAAGTTCCTTTAAGAATTCCTCAAGAGCTAGCTCTTCTTCAACAGTGAAAACCTCCAATGAGTCGTCAAGAGCTAACTCCATAGGAGATATCTCATGAATATGCTTTGAAACCTCCATAATAGCGTCTTCGATCACATCGATGCGAAAGCTATCATTTCTATCTTTTGAATGCTTCATTGCCTCGAATAGATCGAATGTAACTTCCTCATTTTGAACTCTCACCTTCATTAAACCGTCATCAACATCTATCATCATTCGCGCGGTCTTCATGAACGGTCGGCCCAAGATGAGCGGAGCATCATCATCTTCCTCCATATCAATAACAATAAAATCGACCGGGAAAAAGAATTTGTCGACCTTCACCAAAACATCTTGGGCTACGCCATGAGGATGGGTCGTCGACTTATCCGCCAATTGCAACGTCATTCGGATGGACTTAATCTCAATGTTGCCAAGTCTCTTGATAATTGACAAAGGTATAAGATTAATGCTTGACCCCAAGTCAATAAGTCCTTTCCCGACATAGACGTCACCAATTTTAACCGGCAATGTAACTCTTCCCGGATCAACCTCTTTCTTAGGAAGCGTCCTTTGAATAATGGCACTACAGCTCGCATCAAGGACGATGGTCTCCGGTTCCGTATACCTCCGCTTTTTTGTTAGTATGTCCTTCATGAATTTGGCATACTTGGGCATTTGCTCCAAGGCTTCGGCAAACGGAATGTTGATTTGCAACTGTTTAAAAATATCCATGAACCGGGCGTAATGCCGTTCATTCTCCCTTTTGGACGGGGCATGAGGATAAGGAAGGTTTTGGATTGGAGTAGCGCTCACTACCTCCTTTCCCTTTGCAACTCTAGCACTCTTCCATCTAGGCTTTTTCACTACCTCCCTTATTACCTCATCACTTGTATTTTTCTCAATCTCCACACTTTTTTTCTTTTCAACTTCACCATTATTTTTATTCTTTTCAACTTCTTCACCCTCACTCCACTCTCCTACTTCACCATCAACATTTTCCTCCAATATTTCCTCCTCAATTTCTTTCTCTTTCTCACTTTGTTCACTCTCAATTCTCTTTTTATTCTCACTACCCAACTCCCTCCCACTTCTCGTCATGATCGCCTTACAATGCTCCTTAGGATTTGTTTGCGTGTTTGCCGAAAAGGAAGGACCGGTTTGTTGTTCCACGAGTTGCTTGGCAAGTTGCCCAACTTGAGTCTCGAGATTTTTTATAGCCGCGTCATTGCTCTTTTGATTGGCCATTGACATTTGCATGAATTGCGTCAATGTCTCTTCTAACTTAGAATTGACGACCGGCGGTTGTTGAGATTGATACGGATTTTGGGGAGGGTTTTGACGGCTAGAAGAACCACCTCCATAACCTTGGTTATGATAATAGTTGCTTCTAGGTTGGAACCCTTGGTTCCCTTGGAATTGTTTTTGATTTTGAGGGTGCGGTTGATAAGGTTGTTGTTGTTGTTGTTGTTGTTGTTGTCTCGGTTGATAGTCCCGTTGATTGGCCATGTAGTTTACTTCGTCAAAACCGGGAGGTGGACAAAATCCGGTGTCATGTTCACCTTTACAAAGTTCACAACAAGCTATTTGTTTAGCTTTTGACGGTTCTCTTAACTCTTTGATTTGTTGCGTTAAGAGTTCCACTTGTTGTGAGATGAGCTTGTTTTGGGCAAGGATGGCATCGTTCGTCCCTAGCTCAAGCACTCCCGACTTCTTCAAAGAGTTTCCTCGACTTTGACTCTGAAGATCATTTAAAGCCATTCGATTTATGATGTTTGTGGCTTCTTCGGCACTTTTTGACAATAAAGAGCCACCCGAGGTAGCATCCAACAACGTTTTGCAGTTTGGTTGAAGTCCATTTTTGAAGATATGGATTTGAGTCAATTCATCAAATCCATGCCCTTTACATTTCCGAAGCATGGACTTGAATCTTTCCCACGCTTCATTTAAGGATTCACTGGTTCCTTGTGAAAACACCGAGATGGCCGTCTTGGATTCCATGAATCGGTTATGGGAGAAAAATCTTTCGATGAATTTCTCTTCTAACACGTTCCAGTCTGTCATTACGGCTGGTGTTTGATCTAAGTACCAATCCTTTGCTTTACCGAGCAAAGCGTGGGGAAATAATCGTCTGAACAACGGAAGCTCCTGAGCCTGATCCACTCCGGCAGCCAATGCTATCTCATAAAATTTTGTGAGAAAAGCAAATGGGTCTTCATGGTCCATTCCGGTGAATGGACTTCCATATAATAAATTTAGAGTTCCCGTTTTCATCTCAGCTTGCCTTCCTGTGTGGTTGGCAAACTGAGCGGTGTTCCTGGGACTATTTATGCATGGAGTAGAAATAGGTGGTGGTGGTGGCGGCTCCATGTTTGGTATGAATGGTGGTGGATTTGTGGTCGAAGAACTTTCTCCTTGCTCTTGGCGTTGTCTAGCCTGTTGCCTCCTACGTCTCGTTTTGCTATTGAGCCTCCTTGCGGTTCTCTCGATCTCGGGATCAAAAAGAAGTTCGTCCACAGGGATTTGCCCTCGCATAAAACGTAAGCTGCACACTAAACCAAACAAATTACAAGCACAAGTCAAAAATTCACAAGCTAAAACTTAAACAACCATTGCGATGCTCGCAATATCAATTTACAATCCCCAGCAACGGCGCCATTTTGTTAGTTGTAATTTTAAGTGTCGGGTTTTTGTTATCGTATCCACAGGGATTGTAAGATATCACCGCCGTTCGATGGTTGTATTAATTCTAGCTCAATGTAACAATAGGGTTTTGGTTGGTTGTCTCGTTATCTTGCATAAAAAGGTAATAAATTGCGGTAAAAGTTTTGGTTTGAATAAATGAGAAATATTGCCAAGGTTAGGGTTCGATGATCACTTTGCATGTATTTGTTCGGTCAACAATCTTATAAACTCCTTTAGATGATAAATCATTTCACAAAGTCCTCCCAATATGTTTCTCTCGAACACACATTGTGAGTTTTCCCATTTTGATCCATTGTTTCTCTCGAACACAATCTATCAAAATGACAACTTTTTGGTTCAACCTTATGGTGAACAAAATCATTCATTACTATCTCTAGCTAACAAACAAGATTGGATGAAAACCTAGGTCAAGAGTTGGTAAACATCTCTCGATCATAAACCAACACAAAGAGTTTTAAATAGAAACAAAGTTTTCATCATATATTCACCATTAAAGAGTTTACACATGAAGATCCTTACATTTACACACAAAGCTAGTAATCACCTACATCTAACCTTGACAAATGGATGACTTAGCTACTCATTTTCATGGTAGCTTGGTCGGCAAGTTTCGGAAGAAGGTTGATCAACATCCAAGTCGGATAATCGAGATTGGATGGGAATCCACCTTCTTTTTATAGAAGATGGTTACAAGATGAAGAGAAATGAAATCTAGGGCATAAAAGATCCTAAGAACAATGCTAGAAAATATATCTAAGAAAGTACAAAAGTGGAAAAATTAGGTAAAACTAAGGTATGGCTCCAAAAAGTGGCACTTGCTACTTATAGAGCTGTACTGGGCTGTCATGCTCGCTAGGCGAGCAGAATGGCTCGCCTAGCGAGGGTCTAATTGAGGCACCTGAAGCACCTGTGCCCAGAGACACAGTCTATCTCAGACTGTCATGTTCGCCTAGCGAACAAACCTTCGCCTAGCGAAGGACACACTTCAACCTTCGCTCCAGCGAGGTTGAGAGGTTTGGCTACTAGAATCCTCGCTGGGAACTCGCTAGAGCCTCGCCTAGCGAGTGAGTGCTGGCTGCGCTTTTCACCAAAACTGAATGAACTCGCTACCACCTTCGCTAGCAGCTCGCCTAGCGAATTTATTGACATTTTACTGGAGCTTTTCGCTGGGCGCTCGCCTAGCGAGTGCTTCGCCACAGCCCTCGCCTAGCGAGCAGGCTGATGAATGCTTGTTTTATTTGGTTCCTTTGCCAACTTTCTTGTGTCTTCATTTTCTATTGTTTCATGCCTTCTTCCTGCACAATAACACACAAATCAAAGGTACCAAGATCATTTATCAATGTATTGCATTTCATGTTAAAACAAAGGTGGTTTTGACAATTTAGCAAGGAAATAAAGTGAAAGATACCCTTAATTGATAGCTCAAATAAGAACTTTTGGGTATCTAACATATAGCTGAAGGGTTAGTCTCTAACTGGTCCTTCTGAAGACTCATGCATCAGGGTGTCTGATGTCTTTGGAGAAGAAGCAGGGATTCATCAAGGTGTGAGCTTGGATGACTTAATTGCAAACCTGCAGGATGGAGGTTGTTTACTCAAACTTGGTTCGCAATCAAGTTTATGAGAGCGTTGAACTCTTGTTCTGTGTAGGGAGGAAGTTCTTTCAAGTGGCAGAAGAAGGAGCTGAATTCAACAGCTAGATGTTAAAACACAATGTTGTGACATTTGGTTCAACATCAGAATCTTAGTTGGTGAAGTGGCACATCAACTTAAGATAGAAGGGTCTACAGAGTTGTAGATTGGGTACTTCAAAAAGATCGTTCTCATTGCAGTTCTTTGGAGTTGCTAGATGGAGAAGATGTTACATGTTCATGTCTTAGAGAATCTAAGTTTTGTTTAACATGTAGCTTGAAGTTCAAGTCTCACTTGGAAGGTCAGAATATCTTTGGGAGAAGTCTGATAAACTTGGAGAGGTCAAAAAGTGGCATTTGACTTTTTCATATGAGGATTCATGAAGGAGGTAATCAACCAGTGGCATTTGGTCTATCTCAGAAGTGAGTTCGAAGAATCAAGATAATCAACATATGGCAGCTGATTATTCTTGAGGAAAGTCTGAGACAAATTACTTTTGAGCAGAAAAGTAGTAAGTTGAAGACAAAAGGAGGTGTTTTCTATTCATCTCTTGGAGCTTGTGGTAGGAGTTCTAAGCTATCTATGGAAGATTATCTCTTGTAATGGGATGAGAATGTATATGTCCCAATTTGTGTCTGGTTTCTTTTGGATCAAGCTGGTGACTCAGTGATATCTTAAGATTATCAGATGGTGTTCTTTGTCATGTTGTGAGGATGTCCTAACTAATGTTAGAACATTTTGTGAAGTGGTTTTCTGTTCTGGTTAGAAGAGAGATTGACACAGAGTGTGGATGTGTTCAGCCAAGAGGGTTGAACAGAGGGTGTGCTCTTGAAGACATGAAGATGCGTCTTATGTTTTCCATTCATCAAGTGGTTTGGGTTCTCTTTGAATCAGGAAGTATGTGAAGGTCCAACTTTGGGGTGTTGGATATGTTCATGTGTGATCTCCAAGTTTCAAGAGGAGAGTTGGTTGTTCATGACAGGGGGAGTTCTGTCTTTGCGCTGCAAGTAATCATCAAGCTTGTGGTCTATGAGTTCTCAGATAACAAGGTATGGCACCTTGTTAGTTATTGGGATGATGTGGTGTGTGTCAAGGCTGAGTGAGCAGAAGAATGTCTGACCGGATGTCATGACATTACCTTGGACAATGCTGTTATTTCCTTCTGAATCTTAAAGTCATGAGGAAATATGGATGTGGTGTGTTTAATTATGATAAATTAGAATAAGCCTGATTGTTACAGTTGTGTGGTACAGGGGGAGTAACCATCTACTGGTGTTTGTGATTTTGCCTTTAGTGGTGCCAGATGTCAAGTTTCTACTGGAGGTACGAAAGTGGTCTCAGGAAATGTTGATAGGAAGAATACTTGAAGAATGCAGGCAAAAGCCATATTGAATGTTAAGACATCGCGTGCAACGTGTCTGACTGCATATAGGGAATAGTCTCCATGCACTGGAACTGTTGTTTTGGAAAAGAAACAGTCAAGAGCTATAAAAGGTATTCGAAGATAGTCTGAGATTTTGTTGGTGATTCTCTGACTATTTCTCAACAAATATTAATGAATCTTGACCAAGCATTTATTCCTACCGTTAATTCCTAAGCACGGGCTGGACTATTTAAAGGATGTAATAGCACTCTTCTTCTCACAAGTGAAACACTCTATTCCCTCTAAACCATGAAGTATGTTAAGGTTTGGGCAAACTGCGTCTGGATCTGGTTTTGTGAGGGGCTCATTTACAAATGTTTAGCTAAAAAGGGGGAGAGAAATATAGTCCTGAGAATGTACCAGAAGCAAGTAAAATGTGGTAGCAAGCAGAAGTTGGCTTCAGGCACAGAAGTCACTAACTGGGCATATCACTTGTGTCTTGTGATCTGAGTTAAGAGGACAGTTGTGTCTTGTGATCTGAGTTACATTATCTATGTACTCCGCATTACATATTCTTCAGGAAGCTCTACCATTAAGGGGAAGGGTTCTGATGCAACTGATTCTTCTACCTCTACTTCCTCATGTACACCAACTTTGGTGTTTGTGGTGGTGGAGATAATGACAGAGGATTATTTGTTTTAGCTAAAATTTGCCAAAGGGGGAGATTGTTAATACCTTAGGATTGGCATTAATTTTGTAAAACAAATAATGTAATCATCTCTGTTGTTTTAATATGTTGGGTTGAAGAAGTTCAACATCTGGACCAACATGTCATGTACGATGTCACGACATCATGCCTGTGACATCGTACATGTGTAGAAAAACTGAATTAATTAATTCAGTATATATTCTGGGATTAGTGAGGATATTTGGTGAATATCCTAACTCCCATGTGGAGGTCTTAAAGACTCAATCAGAATATATAGGCTCTAAATATGGAGATATATATGGAGAGATTTTAGGAACTAAAAGATTGAAGACCTTATTTGTAGCAGAAAGTTTCTGCTGAGTTTGTAACAGCAAAGAAGAAGTTTGCTGCGATTTCTGAAGGCCCAAATCCAGTTGGGTGATTAGGTTATAAATAACATATTGTAACCTAGTTTTTGTAAGCCTCTTAGAATGAAAAATTAGGGATGTGTGTGAGGTAAACCTCCCAACCTGTGGTAAGGTTACCATGTGTTTCTCAGTGTTCAAAACTGAGAGTATTTGTAACTCAAAGCCTGTAGGTAAGAGTTGTGTGTTCTTGAATGAAGCTGTGAAGCAAGTTCAAGTTGTTTAACATTACATTGTACTTGTAGTGATAGGAATGGAAACTGGAGGTTTCTATCTAGGAGTTCCTAGGTATAGATTGCATTGGGTAGGGATTAAGTGAAGAGTTGTAAACGGGGGAGTTTAACTCTGAATTAATACTGCTGATAGTGGATCTTCTTCCTGGCTTGGTATGCCCCCAGAGTAGGTGATGTTGCACCGAACTGGGTTAACAGTTTCCTATGTTTGTTTACCTTCTGCATGTTATAATCCTGTCTGCCATAACTCAGCTTGTATTTCAGTCTGCTTATCAAGATAATAACAGACCTGATACATAGCCTTCTGTTTGAATGTCAATCAGAATGTTTTGACATTCGTCATTAACCACATATACTGAATAATAGGCAGGTTAGTTTGTCTGCTTCAGTTCAGTATTTATTTCAGTCTGGCTATCAAGAGGATAATAGACCTGGGCAAAGGATCATTGTGAAATTGTCAAACTGGATGTCTTGACAGTTAGTCATGTATGCTGATACTGAAGTTATAATCCTGTCTGCCATAACTCAGCTTGTATTTCAGTCTGCTTATCAAGATAATAACAGACCTGATACATAGCCTTCTGTTTGAATGTCAATCAGAATGTTTTGACATTCGTCATTAACCACATATACTGAATAATAGGCAGGTTAGTTTGTCTGCTTCAGTTCATTATTTATTTCAGTCTGGCTATCAAGAGGATAATAGACCTGGGCAAAGGATCATTGTGAAACTGTCAAACTGGATGTCTTGACAGTTAGTCATGTATGCTGATACTGAAGTAGAGACTGGTTAGTCTATTGCAGTACAACAAATTTAGCACAGTCGGTTTTCAGGGACATAATTGAATCAACATGAGGTTTATGTCTGGTTGTCAAACTGAATGTTGTAACATTCATTCCTGACAGACATCTTGCTGATAACTGTGTAGGAAAATAACAGAAGTTAGAGCTATGGTTGCATTGGGTAGGGATTAAGTGAAAAACTAAGTACTTGTAGTGATAGGAATGGAAACTGGAGGTTAGGTATATATTGCATTAGGTAGGGATTAAGTGAAAAACTAAAAAATAGGTTCTGGAGGACCGAACCCAGGACCTCTACGTTGCAGTGGGGGGGAGCTACCAACGAGCCATGTTAGTCCATTCATTATTTATTCTCCTTCATTAAAATATATATTAATTCTACATGGATTTTTCCATTTTGACACAACACCACCATGCATGTTACAGCTTTCTCTCTTACGGCAAGCTACTTTATTTTTCCTCATGTTGTTTCTTTCATGTGAATATAACAAACCTGTAACTTCATGTTATATCAAACCACACACATAAAATAAGATCATATGTAATCATTATGCAATAATAAAAATAGCCATGCACAAATCAAGAAGCTTATATTATTTTACTCATGTATTAGTTCTCTTTACTGCAAGTGATAATGATAAAACAAACCTTACACATACATGTTAAAGACAACCAAGGATTTATATTATCACCATTATATCGTCATCATCATTATTATGTAATAACAGCATGTGAAATAAACATAATCATGCTAGAAACAACACTCATATAATAATAATTAAATGGCAGATATAATTCTTTAATCATGCAAACAGAATTTCTCCAACATGCTATGACATATCAAGAACAGATGCATACTTGAATAAAGCAATATCAACATCCACCAAACCATGAATACATCATCTCAATATATATATTAAACCAATATTATTCATGCATGAATTAAGGAGTATTGCAAGGTAATCATGCTGGATGCAAATTCCATAATGAACACTTACTGGGGATTTGATTCTTCTAGCTTGCTCACTGTATGTGTGTTGTTCTTATTCAGGCTATGAGTGCTTTATGGTTGCTTCTATTTTCCCTGCTCGTGAATCTTCTTGCTTCTGCCTTGCCTTGTGTATCTTTTTCTGCTGTATCTCTCCTCTTTTTCGTGCCCTCCCTCTCGCTGCAGCCATATGAAGTATTTATAATGGTGTGGATTAGGGTTTAACCTTACTAAATATTTGGATCCCTTCCTATACTTTAGGGTTTAACCTTGCTAAATATTTGGATCCCTTCCTATACTTTAGGAGAGTTAGGGTTTAACCTTGCTAAATATTTGGATCCCTTCCTATACTTTAGGAGAGTTAGGGTTTAACCTTGCTAAATATTTATTAAATACAAATACTATTATAAATAATGAATAATTTAAATAAAAATTAATTTAAATTTTAGTTACATAATTGAATTAAAATTTAAACCTATTTCTATTTTTACTTTCATCATTTAAAAAAAAATCAAAATTATTCTTACTTATATCAACCAAAATTATTTTATAATTTATGGGCTTAAAAAAATGTTACTCTTATAAATAAATTTTATTAAGTAAAAAACGTGAATTACTAAATAAATAATATTTATAAATAATGAATAAATGGAACATCAGTCACTAAATTATAAAAAATAGTTATTATAATTTAATGAGCTTTAACAAATAAAATTAATTTAAAATTTTAATTATACAATTAAAATTCAAATCTATTTTTATTTATCATTAAATTAAAACTATTTTATTTATATATATAAAATTTATTTATATCATACAGATAACCAAAATTATTATTATTTTTTATATCTGTATCACATAATAAATAAATTAATATTTATAATTTATATGAGAATGTATGCTAATGAATGAATGCAAATGTGAAATGAATGCCATGTGTAGCACCTCAAATTTGCACCTATCATTGTACATATCATCTCATATTAGGTCATAGCATATCATGATACATTGCATAACATTTGCATTGTCCCCCAGTTGCCTCAAGTGCAAGCAAGCAAGAATTAGGTCAAATTGATCAGGAGATCAGCCAACTAATCAAGCAAAGGTGTTTCTCAAGGAATCAAAGCCCTAGGGTTTGTACAACAAGTTCACATGCCTTGGGGGTCTTTTTGAAGTGTTCAAGTCAAGGGTTGAAGGCTCAGAGGTCAGCAGTCAGTGCACAACCAGGTCAAAACCCTAGACAATCAACAGTCAAATCATAGCAGTGGATGGTGGCCATTCTTGTGGAATTTGGGCACCATGATCAATCATCAAGAGTTCATATGTCTTGGGACATCATTTGAAGTCAAGTCTCAAGGAATTGGGGTTTGGAATTCATCAGAAGTGCACAGTCAAGTCCAAAACCCTAGAAAGTCAAAGTTGGTCAACTGTGGTTGATTTTTTGGATTTGATGGATAGAAATGGTTTGAAGGAGCTTATTCATGTCCTAATAAACCTCATATGTCATGGCAATCAACATCATGGAAGAATTTGAAGCAAATCAGAAAAATTCCCAAAATAGAAACTGGACCTGTAATTTCAACTGCCAAAAATAGAAACTTCTTGATCCTCAACTTACATCATGATACAAGCTTCAAATGAATTTTTGCCCAACATGAAAGTTGAAGATCTTGTTCTCCCATTTTCAAAAAGTCCAAGAACATCAAAATCCCATGTGTGGTTGTCAAGATATGATCAAATCATTTTCATCAATTTGTGAACTTCAAAGGGCCATATCTCCCAAACCATAAGGCCAAATTTGGTGGGGTTTTTTCCTACAAACCACATTTTTCATCCTCTTTCCAAAAATATAAATTTCATGACCTAAAACCTTACCATTCAAAATGGCATTTTTGGACCTTTCTCATTTAAATTCAAAGTTTGACCAAACTTTGACTTTTTGAGTTTTTGACTTTTTCTTGATTTGGTCAATTGGGAAATGTTCCATATCACATTTGTGACTTGTTCCAATTTCAAAACCATCATCATACCACTTTTTTACCATCATTTTAACCTAAAATTCAAAGTTGGCAAAAGGTGCAAAATGGAAGTACAAAAGCAAAATACATACAGCATGCTAGTACAGAATAAAAACAGCAAAGCATGATGGTCTGTATGCAGCCTGTAGCAGGCCCAAAAACGTGCAAGATACACCCTCCATCACTCACTTATGCATAATTAGCAAAATAGCAAATGGGGCATTTTGGAACTAAACCAATTTACAACATGATTAGGCAAGGATAAACAGAGAATATAAAGCTCATTCTGAGCATTTT
The DNA here is from genome assembly GCF_024323335.1 of Lathyrus oleraceus. Classification (NCBI taxonomy): domain Eukaryota; kingdom Viridiplantae; phylum Streptophyta; class Magnoliopsida; order Fabales; family Fabaceae; genus Lathyrus; species Lathyrus oleraceus. The sequence goes on along the minus strand of NC_066582.1, from coordinate 248,776,951 downwards.
CCAACCCTAGTTTTTAGAGCCTACACACAGAAATTCCTGACTTCATTCCTTCTTGCATTTTGGCATTTTCGAGATTCCTGCACAAACCACCAAAAAACTCCTGAACAACCTTCATTGTTCCATGACTTAGACAGTATTGGGAAGCTCATTCAAGCATTACTCATCACCATCACAGCCATCTTCTCACTCTGTTTTCCTCATGTACATGAAATGGCAACTTGAGATTTGAAGGGTTCCAAGTATTCTCGAGCTAGAAAAGCATCATTATCCAGCACTACAAAGCTCAAAGACCATCTGTTTCAACACGATACCATCAATACCTCACTGCATCTTGAGTTGCTTCAAAACTAAGTAAGCTTTCGAATCCCTTCTTTTGCCATGCCATGATGTACTTCTGAAAGATCTTTTTGAGCTGTTTATAATGAACTAAAGCATGCTTGATTTGGTTGTGGTTTGGGCCAAGAAATCTTGAGTTTCATTTTTGTGTACAAATGCACTATCCATCGATTTGCTCATATGGTTGTGATTTCTTGAAAACCATTGCTATATGATGTTTGTACTTAGTTTGATGAAGCTATTGATAGGTGTATGGTTGATTTCTAGGCATGTTGATTCTTGTTGATTCTGCATATTATTGATGAGGGCATGCTGTTGTTTTGAAACCCTCATACTGTTTCCAGCATTCCACTTGTTGTGTTTGGTTTTGTTGTTATTTGGATGTTGCTTAATGATAAATATTCATTACCATGCTTGATTGTTGTTGATTCTGGTTATGATTGATTGTTCATGATTAATGGTTAAACATGAACTTGGCGAATACTGTTGCATTTAAACATTACCCTTCACCAGAAAAATCCCATATTTGTTGCTGTTTAGTTGCTCTCAAGTGTTGCATGAGGATAGAATGTCATGGCCATGTTTGACTTTGATGTTGGTTTATGTCTGTTGTTCATGATGATTGATGAGCATGATGCACATATACTGCTGTTTGAAACCCCATGAATATCCCAGGAAATCCATATGAGACATGTTGCCTGCTATTGTTTGTATTTGTTTGAACATGTTGTCACTGTTATGCTGTTAGCCTTGCTGCATAAACCCTGCTGTTATGCTTAAACCCTAGAGCTATGCACCAGGAATTTCTCATGATAGTTTTGGTTTGTTGTTCCATGATGTGTTTTGCATGAAGAATATTCTCAACTGCCCTGCTCTTTGATTGATGTAATTCAAATTCTGTTTTGATGATGAACTTGGTTGATGAGCATGAAGCATGCTTTTGTGTTAAAACATTTGTACCTTCCCAGAAATATTGTTTCACGTACGCATAAGTGTTGGCCATGCTGTAGACTGATGATGAACATTGCTAAATACCTTGCTGTTTGACATGTTCTTTTGAATTTTCGACTGATGATAACATGAAGATGAATGCTGTTGTTATGATAATGCTGTTATGATAATGCTGTTTGAAACCAAACACTCTGCCCAGAATTCTGCATGTTTACTGTTGGTTTGTTGCTTAAAAGTTGCATGAACCTTGTGGCTTACCATGTTAAGTGATTTTATGTTGATGTTGGTAATACCATGCTGAAATCCCAAACTGTTTGCTTGCTGTTATGAATGCTTGCTGCTGTTTTGAGTGTCCAGAAAATTTACATTGATTTGTGTTTGTCATGTTTGTTTGTGGCCTCTCGATTGTTGCATTGTGATGCATGAACTTACTGTGTGCCATGCCTTTTATCTCATGTTGATTGGATTCCATGTTTATGATGTTGGACGGAATCGTGTTGCTGCATGAAGCCAAACCTTAAATGTTGCATGAACCTCTGCTTATGCTTGGTCTGTTGTCAATTAATGCTGTATGATGATGATTTTACATGAACAAACTTGTACCAATGTCATGCTTGCTTGCCATGCTATTGAAGTTTCAATTGATGATGAACACATGCTGCTGTTATTACTTATGAGTGCATGAACATTGCTGCTATACCATGCTGCTAATCATGCTGTTAAAACCCTGTTGCCATTTTAAAAACCCTGTTGTTTTTTAACCATAGCTACCTTCCAGTTTTTTCATGGTGTTTGGTGTTGTTGATCATGTTGCATGATGTATCTCATTGCTATGATGTTTGGTCGAATGCTGCTTATGCTGTGGATTACACGATTGCCCTGCTTCCAAACCCTAGCTTGTTTCCAAAACCGTGTTTTTGCTTTTATTACTTGTGATTGCCATACTGTTGCCCTGCTGTTTGAGTTAATAATGAACCATGAAGATGAGTGCCCTGTTCATAAACCCCAGGAAAGCCCAGAATTTTTTCCATGATCTTTGCTTGTCTTGTGTCATCTGATGGTGCATAATGACAGTACTCCTTTACCATGTTTGATTGCTGATGCTGGTTATGTTGTTGTTCATGGTTAAGGTTTGAAAATGAGTTGATATTGATGCTGTGTTTAAACCCTTGTCCTGTCCAGAAAGTTGCATGAATTGTTTTGGTTGTTGCTGTTTAAGATTACATGCCTTTGTTCTATTGCTGTGTTGCTCATAAAACCCTGGTTGAATTTATTTCGTGAGGATATGATGAATATGAAGGTGAATACTTGCTGTTGTTGCACAAACCCTAAGCTTCCTTAAACCCTAGCCATTTCCCAGAAACATGGAAAATGATTGGTGGCTGTTTTGAACTTTCTGCATAAGTTACTGTTCTATTGGAAAATGACCAATCAAATTATTTCGTGGCCTGGCCTTAAGCACAGTCGTTTGGATAAGTGGCGTGTTGAATTACAAAAGTGCCATGCGGTCAAACCTTTGACTCATCATTCATCTTATTTTGTTCATGTTTGTTTCCAAATTTCACTCAACTTCAATAATTCATTTCTCATCCAATTCAACTCCAAAAAACACGGGATTTTTTGCATTGTGACCTGTTGGATGTCTAGTATTTTACCGTGATTTTTAATATTTTTTCTGATCATTGGATTTTAATTGGCTCTAGGGTTTGTGTTATGTGACCTCAAATGATACATCTTACCATTTCAATTGTGAAATACTCTTGACATATCCATTGCCTTTGAAATTTTTTGTGATGAAACTAGACATGTTGAACTTTGTTTCCATATAGAGTTTGTGGATTTCCCATTTGTGGTTTGCTGTTTATGATTTTTGAAGTCATGTGTTACATTTGTTGCTATACCATGATCATGCATTTTCCCCAATTTTGTTCACATGCTTCCTTGCATCCAATTGACCCCATTTTTTGCATGAATGATCCTTTGTATGTCTATTTCATGTATGAATTTTCTTGGAATTAATCTTGCTGTTTTCCATTTGATTGTGAATTTTCTTCCATGCTTGGTCATTTGTTGACCTTTTATGCTATACATTGCCAAATCTTTTGTGAAATTTTCTCAAATCATATTGTATATCCATGAAATTTCATATGTGATAACTAGACTCTTTGAGCTTTGCATTGGTGTTAATCTCATTCATTTCTCTTCTGTTTTCAAATTGATATGATTTTTTGAAGTTGACTTATGCTTGTTGACTTTCACCATGCTTACTTGAATTTGGTTTGACTTCATGATTTTACTTGACTGCCTTCCTCTCATCCAAATGCCATGAAATTTTACATGTCTACCATGTTAGATGTTAGGATTGAGTGTGATTTATTTCATAATTTTTGGAATTGTTTGAGTTGACTTTTGATACAAGTCATTCTGTTGACTTTTGTATGCTTTCCTTTGCCATGTTTTGACTTCAAATATCCATGAAATGACAATGATGCATGATTTGAATGTGGGCCCAATTGTGATTGCTTTCTAATTGGTTGACTTTGACTTTGAGTTGACTTTTCCTTGCTGCCTTGACTTTTTCTTTCATCTTTGACCCTAGGCTAGCCCTAGTGGTCCTTTGGACTTATGTTGAGTTTATCTGTTTCAGGTTGAGCATAGTGCTTCCAAGATCATACCAATTTGATTGATGTTTGTTTGTCTATATTGTGCTAACCTTTTGTTTTGTAGGTGACTCATGTAACTTGAGTCTTGCTTTGCACAGTTGACCTCCTGTGGTTGACTGTTTATCCATTTCTTTTGATTTTGACTGTTGACTTGTTTACTAATGAGTTTGACTTTTTTCAGGTACTTTAGTTGCCTAAGTTCTTTGAACTTGCTTGCTTTGCTTTTTAGCATTTGCTTTGAGGTATAATTACTTCTTCTTCATGTAGTCTGGAGACCCGGTCTGTTATTTGACCGGGCAAACTGTCTGAAGTCCTCCTTAAGAGGCAATGCCTGTGTTTGTTTAAATTTGTCCTAAGCAGGAAAAGTCCTTCAAGTAAGGCAATTGGTGGAAGGTAGGGATAAGCAATCTATCCCCCACTATTCAGTGTGTCCTCTCTTTGCTCCCAGTACCTGGTTGAAGCATTGAGATAAATACCCAAGATCTAATCGAGTCAATAATGTGGAGAGAGTTCCTACTTTCTGAACTCCCACACTTTCTTACATGCTCTCCCTGATCAGGGATAGAAGCAATGAGGCACACCCCTCATCTCTTATTCATCTGCTTCACCTGAGCCCCTCAATGGCCAGGTTAAGAGCGACCTTCACCTATTACAGTGGACTTTCAAAGTCAAACCCTCTTGTGTGAGCCCCCTTTGTTTGGCTATAGAGTGTGCTGTTTGATATTCATTGATTGTTTGATTGCTTCATATGCACTTGCTTGCCTGTATGTTATGCATTTATCATCATCATCAATTGCCATTAGTGCATGATCATACCATTTGTCTGTGTGACTTTTGTTATTGTTGTTTGCCCATTGAGGACAATTGTAAGTCCCACAAGTTGGCATTTGTTCCTATGATATGGAAGTGAGTATAAGACCATCACATTGGCCACTCATTTTGTCTTTGCTTATTGCCTTGTTTGTTTGTATGTGAGGATACAATGGTAAGTCCCACAAGTTGGCAGTTGTTTTCCTAGGATCATACTGTGTGTTAGAGTAAGTCCCACAAGTTGGCATCTGACATCCCTGTTCTGCTTTCTTTGTTTGTGAGAGGATGCAATTGTAAGTCCCACAAGTTGGCATTTGCTTTCCTATGATCATGTGTGGAGTTAACCTAAGTCCCACAAGCTGGCAGTTGACTTCCATATTTCTTCATTGTTTTCTTTTTGAGGAGATTAGTGTAAGACCATTGAGTGGCCTCTGATATCCAGTTTCTGTTTTAGGAGATTGGTGTAAACCCAGCTATTGGTATCCGATATCCGCTTTTGTTTGTGAGATTGGAGTAAGACCATTGAGTGGCATCCGGTATCATTTGTTTGTTTATTTTATCTTTACTTACTTTCCATTCCAAAGGACACCCTTGAATCATTTCTCATATGATCTCAAGAAGTGAACCTCCTAAGAAGTTTTACCTTCCATCATCATTCATTCATCCTCATTATGTCTTAGAACCTTTTCACACTTTGATCTTAAACTTGACATAGACATTGTGCAAACTTCTTCATGTTTTCAAACTAAAAACCTGGACTCAAGTCCTTGACTCTTTTTTGCAAACTCCATTTCATAATACTTCTTTTGAATTAATCTTAATCATACTTTGACTTCACTTTCATAATCACAATCAATTAACTTCACTCATTCACTTGTTTTGGCCATGTCCATTAATCTTTTCATGCATTAGCCGTAGGTTTCAATTATCATTGTGGTTGATGTAAACCTCACCTTATCTTTAGTGAGTCGACAGTAAGACTTCCGTACCGAAAATAGGGTTAACCCCTCTCGTACGTCGAAGCTATCCTCGCATGGTGGATGTTGGTTTTGGTCGAGTGTTCTCCCGTTGATAATGAAAAACCTCAGTGCTATTGTTTAAAATTGAATCCAACTCACTTTTGGAAATCTTTTAGCCGAACTACGGCGTTCTGATCCTTACCTTTGATGGAAGGTACGTAGGCAACGGGTTCATCCGTTCGAACCCAATAACACAAAAATAACTAACTTGTATATTCTTTTCTCACCATCCCAATCATGTTTGCACAATCTTTATGTCATAACAAATAATAATTTTTTGCATAACAAGTGTGAAAAGGGCTCCCTAGGAGTACCTAGGACGTAGTGGGTGCCTAACACCTTCCCATTGCGTAATTTACCCCTTACCCAGAATCTCTGATCTTTTATTAGTTTTCTACGTGTAAAACTTCTTAGGCTTTTGTTCGCTTTTTAGCCAATCCTTTGGATAAATAAAAGTGCGGTGGCGACTCGAAACTTCATTGTATGCTTTGCTTATGATTTAATTGATAAATCATATGGCGACGAATACACCGCTACACCATGCATGAATCAATTTATCATAAAAATTAACAGGCAAATTTTGGGGTATCACACCCTTCATACCATTCTTGTATCTTAAGAAAACACATTTTCGACCTCTTGGCTCAAGTTTTGTTCTATGTATATGTAATGTGGATGCAAAAGCAAGAGATCCAAACACTTTGAGACTATGCATATCTGGATGTGCATTATGCAGTAGGAAATGAGGAGAAAGATTGTTTAAAACTTGTGTAGGAAGTTTATTTATAATGAATGTTGCATGCAAAATGGCAAATGACCAGAATTCCTTTGGAAGTTTTGATTGAAAAAGAAGGGCTCTTCCAACATTTAGTAAATGTTGATGTTTCCTCTCCACTCGACCATTTTGTTCTGGAGATTCAACACAACTTGTTTGATGAATGATTCCCTTAGAGGCAAAAAATTCAGGGATGTTAAATTCAGAACCATTATCAGTTCTGATAGTTTTGACATGAAGCTTATGTTGATTTTCTATAAGTTTGACAAAGTTTATAACATGTTGTCTAGCTTCATATTTGGCTTTCATTAATGTTATCCATGTATATCTGCTACAGTCATCGACAACGGTTAAAAAATTTGAATGACCATGTAAAGATTGGACTGCAAGGGGTCCCCAAATGTCAAAATGGATCAAGTCATAAGGGTGTGCAGCTCTATTATCACTAACAGTATAAGAAAGCTTTCTTTGTCTAGCATAACAACAGACAACACAGATATCTTTATGATTAACTTTGATAAAAGGAAATTGGGAATGTAGGTACAATAATTTGTTTTGAGATAAGTGTCCTAATCTAAAATGTCATAAGGCTTTATCTGGTAAAGTAACATTAAAGAAGACAATTAACACATATAATTGATTTTTTTTGTTAAATACCTGATTCCATGAATTAACAATACCAGCAGATACAATATTCAACATATGTATCATAACATAATAGCCACACTCATAATTGAAAGATTGTCTTTGGAAATACAATTACCATAAGTTATAGTAAGTAAATAGTATATATATACAAAAGTTATTGATAAAATTTAAATTATTCATGAAATTGTTAACTTACTTTGAGAGTAATGTTCCATGTTGGCTTTCTCTGTTTTCTCGAACCTTTCAACCTATTATATCCATCTATGGCTCTACGGTAATAAAATATACTCATTAAATTTGTCTTCTAAAACAACATAAATTATATATAAGGTAAATAAATTATACTTATGAATCAACAATAAGAACGATGTTTTTATTTGGCTTCAACCCCATCGAACATAGGAAGACTACTTTAATTTTTTGACTCAATAATAAGCAATTGCCAATAATGACTACATTTCATGGGAAACAAAAATAAAATGTGTCAACTTCAATGCTTTCTAATATATGTGTTTCCTAACAAAAACTAATTTAATAAAATAAATACTATGAAGATCAAGTACACCTACTTGTCGAGGTATGGTAAAGAAAACAGTCTTTGTCATTCTTAAGCAGCTTTTTAGTTATGTGAGAATGAGAACTAGGTCGATCATTTTGTATTTGAATGAAATTTGGATCAATGAAACCATACATGTTACTCTTGTCCAATCAAGTACAAATGTATTTTATATACCTAATGTCAAGTACCAAATTTGGATCAATAATAGATCAACATGGAATAAAGGCACAACATAAAAAATAAGCTAACAAACATCCCTCTGACCAATACATGTAATTGTAAATATGACCAATACACTAACAACCCTATGACCAATACACAAAGAACCCTCTGACCAATACATAAAACTAGCCAAACACATCAAAAAACAACCAACTATACATAGAACAACAACAAAACATAACACCAATACAGGTCTTACACAATTTTTATCAGGTAAAAAAATCATCACGGTATAAATATATGAAAAATACAACAATAAAAATGATGTAGAAATGTACTTACACCACCCATATACGTAGAATAGAGGTTCATTCATATCAATGTTTGATTGCTTGTTTTTTAGAAATGTTAATTTTGTACTACTACAAATAATACATTATATAAAAAACCTTTCACATCGACCAACAAATAACCGATGTATATGTCTTGGGAGCGTTGTGATTAATTTTTTTAATATATATAACATATTTCCTTATTCTCTCGGTTCAATTTTTCCCAAAACCGAGGAAACAAATCAACCAGGGATTTCGCTTTGAATCATAGTTACTGCATTTTATGTTTTTTTTATTTGCTTAGGGATCAATCGTTACATTTTCTCAGTTGAATCCTTTCCTCTTTAACTTTATTTATTTATTTTGAATTACGAAATTTATATTTATAAATTCCCTTGTTATTTTTTTAAAACTTTTTATTTGCCCTCAATTACTTTGCACAATCAAGGGATAATATTATTTGCATTAATTTCTCATATGGCGCTTTTCTATTTTTTTTAATTTTAAATTAATCTATTCCCTTAGTTTTTTCCAAAACCTGACGTGTCAGTTCTTTTGCATGAATACTTCACAGAACTAGACTCTAACTTTTTATTTACCTATCAACACTCCTTGTTTCGTCGTCATTCTTTAAAAAAAAAACCTAGGCGATTTTCATCTTCATCAAAAATCAAATTTCATCATCTTTTCCAACACGACTCTTCCAACATCAACTCGAACATCAACTATTCCAATCTAGTTCGAACAAAGCTTCGTCATCATATTTTGGTACATAACTCACTTTATCTAGTGTTAGTTTGAGAAAATGGTGTTACTTACCACTGAGATGTTAATATAAATATTGTTTTTCTTGAATAGTGTTAGTTTGAGAAAATGATGTCACTGACCACTGAAATGTTGACAAAAATGTTCTTTTTCCTATAATAATGTTAGTTGAGAAAATGGTGTTACATACTGACCATGAAATGTTATTTTTCTTGAAATGTTGTTTTTCTTGAACGATGTTAGTTTAAGAATATGTTTGAGAATATAGTTCATATACATTAGGGGCCTTAACAGAGATTTGTTGATTTAAGTAGTATTATTCTTGGTTTACACATAGATGGATTATTCAACTAGCACCTCTCATACAACCTTTTCTACAGCCTCTTCTACAATTAAAAGCAAAATAAAAACTAGAGGTGCCACGAGGTTGACCTAGGTGACAAAAGCCTACGAGAGAAACACTCGCCTATGGGGAAGATGGCGGCGACTATGATGTTTCTGGCGATTTTACAATGATATGTGATATCACGGTGGTAGATCTATGGTGGATCTTGGTAAGAGAATAGGACTTGAGTTATGGATCTGAAGCATTGAGTTTTGAATGTTCTGAATCAAATTTTTAAACTTGAGGTAATGATCACAAACTGATTTTTTTTCCAAATATAGATTGCAACAATAGACCTTTTAAAGTTGTGTCATCCATACAATCAATTATGCAGGTTATTCATGGGATAAAAAAATTATCCTATTTGATCGCATATATCAGTTTGATTTTTTTTTACTTTATGAGATTTTCACTACTTTGATTCATATTCATGAATTTGTCACTTGTCTATTCTATGATTATTCTTGTTCAATTTTAGAAAAATGAAGAACTCTTAGTTTATGAACTAGGCATGAAACTTGATATGTTTCATTTTATGGACAGGATCTCTAATAAAGTTGGTGTACTTTTCAAGACATGAAGGTCAATCAGATGATAATAAAAGGAAGAAAAGTTTAAAGGAGCGGTTAGGGCTTTCTAATGGTAATAGGAGAAGCTTTCGTATTCTTGGTGGAAGGCTTCACTTTGTGAAGTTTGAAACAAGAAAGATCAACGAGTGCTTAGATTTCATTCATTCAAAGAAACTTCACCGTGGTGGCATAATAGTATTGAGCATTCAAATATCATTTTATTATTTTGTTATTTTTGTGTTCATTTAACCGAATTCAACATTGCTAAAAAAATTTAACACATTAATACAACTTAACTTATGAAAATTTTCTTACGTTACTCAGATGTCGCGACTAATGAAAATGCCATAATTAAGGTAACTTCGAGTCTTTTTTGTCTTGGCTTAACTAGAAGTTATGCTATAATATACACTCTAATAATATATTTTTCTATTTGGATTACATCATTTCTTCAAATCATCAATTATAATTTATATGAGATAGCAAATATAAAGCTATAACCTTTCACCGCTTATCACATGTGTTAGTAGTTACTGTCAAAATGATGTTTGATTTGCTTTGGCCTCTGGTATACAAACCAATATCGATGATTTTTCTATTCGTTTCATTGGTTGTTGTTGTTGTTAGTATTATTTGTAATTTTTGCATTATTTGTTTTGGAAAGCGGACAAATTAGATAATTTTTTATCCCTTTTCTGCTTGTCTTTTGCTTTGATGACTATGAAATACTAGACTAATGCATTCATTTTGTGACAAAGGCTACAGGAGGTGGAGCATACAAGTATACTGACCTTTAAAGTCATCACACAGTGAGTCGTGCCTTTATTTTTCTGTTTAAAATTTAATTTTGTAATGTTTGTCTCATCTTGAAAATAAATGTTATCTATATCAAGGTTTTCAGACATTGAAGAAAATGTGTGTTTACTCATCGAAGAAGATGAATCAATGCATAGGATTGGTAATGAAGGATCAGAGGCCTCATGATCGAATGAGATGTGTACTAAATCTGGAGTATCTAAAATAGTTTCGGGGATCATAACTACATGTGCACTTTTGTTTCTAACGCCACTACTTGAGAGCATACCTCAGGTTTGCTTCAACTTTTTATAGGTCATTTATGTCATGTTTGAAAATATTTTTTCCCGATGTTATCGGAGTCACACTAAGTTTTTTTTTAAAATTGAAGTCGTGTTTGCACCTATTACATTATACAACTGACATCTGTTGGGATTTAATCCATTTAAGTAGATTGAAATGTTAAGCAAATGTTCAAATTGATCCTTGAAAGAGAAATACTAAGTTGATCCATTTTGGAGATTAATTCAATCCTTCACTGTTTAATGTAATCACTGATTTAAGGAACAAATTGTAAAGAAAGGGCAACCTGGTGGCTGGTTGGTTTTTATGGAGCTCCTGTCATAATGGGCTCCAGGGGAAGGCCAATGGGTATTTTGGATCTTTTCTAGACAACCTTAGCTTGTGTTATAATAGATGTTATAATGTGTTATTGATCATTGTAGAACGTTTGGTAGTTTCATGATTTATATAATAAATATCCTATAATCAATAATCACATATCCTGGACCTACTGATTTATCCATTTGATTCATTGGTATTCTAGGAAGCACGTGTATATGCAGTGGAACATGGTTTGTTTGTCATGGAGACCTCTGCCAAATCTGCAACCAATGTTAATGAAGTGTTTTATGAAATTGGTGATATTTTAAGGAAGAAATCTGTAATTATTTGGTAATGCTACTAATATTTTAATTGAGAGAATTTCTTATGCAATTTTAATTTTTTTACACACTATTTGATTTAAGGCTTTGTGAATTTTCGGGGAACAGAAGATGGGATTCCCCATGGTTGCTCAGAAGTTGTTAGAACATTTATCAAAAATCAAAGCCTATATATTTGGATCATAACATCAAGCTTTTTGGAGATTGTCATGTTGGAACTGCATGTTTCGGCGTACAGGTTGACGTGCCTATACCACTGCCAAAAGAAATGTCTGGTATTTTGGTTAGCAACAACATTGATAATCATAAAGAGATTGAAGCTTCGAATGAGATCATTTCCAAGCTTCAGATGAGATTATTTCCAATAACCTATAAAAATCCAAGAGCATCGTAGAAGACAAGCTTTCTTTCTTAGCTTTAGTCAGTGTTTCAGAGTTTATCAACACTATGATTGCTTCTTGGAGCAAGAATCCAAAGCTTGTTGTTGTTGATGTCGGGTGTAATTCCAACAAGAAACCACATTATGAATTTTATAATCAACCTTGGTAAGATTTATGTTGATGCTTTACCTATTTCCTTTACGTTGAGGTAGGCTAGCAGAATAAATTTGTTGTTTGGTTATGACCGGAATGCTATAATTTTCTTATGAATTTTTAGTGTCTTTAAGTGCATGATTTAACTTTGGTGCTGACAACTTTTGGCATTAGGATTTACTTGAAGATTATACCGTAATTCATGCCATAGAGGAGCAGAATAAGTTTAATTCATTATCTACTAGGGGAAGAACTGATGGTTGAGCTAGATTCATTCAAAATTCATATCTTAGTGGGTGTAATGTTATTTAATAAGTATATATTAAAATGGACAGCAAATTAGGATGTACAAGTTGATCGGTTCCAACTTTAATGGTTTATTTATCTCCAATGTTTTGTTTGTTTTACGGTATAATCGTATTGATCTTTTTTAGTTTAATGGAATTTTTAATACACCTACGTCAACCTCAATCGTTGCACCAGCATCAAAGAATAAGGTTTCTCAGTCTGAACCAACTGCCAACGATGATGGTGGAATATGTCATGATCTACAAGCTAGGTTAGATAAACTAAGAAAAATGTGATATATGTACGAGTATTTGGATAAGCGTTTCAAATAAGCATGAAAATAATGATTGTCTATAAAATCAGGATATGTTTTAGCCATATTGTGTTTTTATGGTTTGGAGAGAAAGAAGTAAGTATATGTCATTATGATTTGTCATCTTTTCCACTTCTTTGATTTGTGAATGTGATTTGTATATGGTTTGTCATTTTATTTGCAATCTTTATCAGGATGCTGATGAAGAAACAATAAAATATATAATTTCTGAGGTGGATACATATAATGTAAGTTAGTCCTAATTTAATCAGGGTAGCTCTGTTGTGGATTAACAATATTGTCACTAATGATTCTTAAGCTAACATGATGGAAGAATAAACTATGAGGAATTATGTGCAATGATGAGAAGTGGAATGCCACAACATAACTAGGGACCGCTATTTTAAATCTACTGAATGGAGTCAATTTCACATGTGATTCGTCATGAAAGCCAATTGGTTGAGAGACTTAAAGTTGTTGGTTCAGCAAGTACCATTATCTCCCAGAATATGTAAGACACTTCCTCATGCATTAGTTATTACTTTGAGGCCTCTGCAATCCCAATTTTCTTATCTGGGTTATTTTCTGCGTGTGGTGCTAAAAATAGATTGATTGAAGTATTGTTAAGCATTTGTAGGTTTAATTTCCGACCTTCACATTTTCCGAGTGTCTTGAGCCTAAATTTATATGTTAAAATGCTAACTATGATGATATCTTTTTAATTATGGTAGAGGAAAGAATAATTACTAGAGAAATATGATTTCCTTAATCTGTATGAGGTTGTGCAAACTTAATCAGTTCCTATAATAATGTATTGATAATGTATTTAATTTGTTCATTTGCTAAATTAGAGCTTTTATTTGTAAGTCATGCCCATGATCTGATGCACTAGCTGTGACAACGGAGTTTATGTTTGATTCTGCATTATAAGAAAATTCCATGCATGATTACACTTTTTAGTAGTGAATTTCTGTAATCTTCATAATTTAATATTAATGAAAATACAAAATCGTAATAATTAATCCCAATACACATCATTAGTTAACTTCAACATTGTAATTTTTGTGCACATATATAATTATACACTACCATCAATTTGACACTCCATGTAATCTATGTCAGTCAATTAAAGTTACATGAGATAACTTTTCATGGTGGAGTTGATGAAGATGTTACTTCACCATTTTTAATTTCAAGAATTTTGGCGGCAAAATCTCAATCACAAGCCATCTTCCAATGTAAATCAACTTTGCCTAATGTTTTTCTCCTCCTAACTTGTATTGAAAAAACTATATGCACGGTTGTTTTAGAATAATCATTGAATTGGTACTATACATGTAGCATTGAAGTGATACAAGTACACAACAACAACACAAAATTCTTCAAAATCCTTTCTTCTATATTGTAATGAATTCAGTTGTAATAAAACAAAAATAGCAGCAAAATGTGAGACAAGAAACAATCAAAGTAACAAAATCAACAATAACATTAACATGACAAGGTTTTATTACCGAGGAAATAAAATCAGTGATACGAGACTCTTTCATGACATCTTATGCATACTTCTTTAAGGCCTCCATAGAAAATATGAATGAGAAAAACTTATTCTATCTTACAAAATAATAAACTTCTTACAAGTTGATATGATATGACATAATAATAAACCTTTAATGCGGTCGCATCCAGGTTTAAATCATAATTCTTCTTGATGATGTGTGGTCAAAATCTGTACCGGACCATCTTGTGTTTACAATATCTCATGTAAATTACACTATTACTTCAAGGTTCAGATTCGTTGACACAATTTATCAAGTTGAAATGTTGTTGATTCAAATATTTTTATATACGTGAACTTATTATTGTTTCAAATATTTTTATAAATTTTGTCAAAATAAAAATAATATTTATATACGGGAAAAAATACATTGTTGATTCAAAAATTTATATATGAGAACAAATTTACTATTGATTCAAATATTTTATAATTATTGTAAAAGAAAAAATAATATTTATATACGGGAAAATATACATTGTTGATTCAAATATTTTTATATACAGGAATAACTTAACTATTGATTTAAATATTTTCATAAATATTTTTAAAACAAAAATAATATTTATATACCAGAAAAAATACATTGTTGATTCAAATATTTTTATATACAGGAACAACGTTATTATTAATTCAATTATTTTTATAAATAATGTCAAAACAAAAATAATATTTATATAGGAAAAAATACATTATTAATTCAAATATTTTTATATACGAAAAAAAAATACTATTGCTATAAACGAACACAACTTTACTACCGATTCAAATATTGAATAATAAAAATTTATCGATCAATTTTTCAAATATGTGACAAAAATTAAGGGAGTTTTAAAAGTTTGAGTATATATTTTAAAATTGTATTTTCACTAAATTATTATATAATTTGTAACAAAATTAAAACGACTAATTTACATAGTACAAGTTTCAATAATTTTATTTTTAATCATTTTATTCACAATATTGTTGTTTACATTTTATCTTCTACATGTATTATTATTTTAATTTAAATAGACTATTATTTTTAAGTTTATTATTTTTTCAATTTCCTAATTTTATGACCGTCTGCAAATAAATGCGCGTCCAAAATCATATTCCATCAAAAAACGTACATCGTGCATAGGCACAAGTTTGCTACTAGTATACTCCAGTTAACAATCTCATCAAATTAAAAATGCATTGAAAGATAAAGTATCCAAATAGGTGACATTAAATAAAATAAAAAGTGACATTATTTTCTACTCTTTAATTGTATTTACTACCATTATTATTTTCATTGAAAGTTATTTACACCTTAACCCAGTATATCACTGTAAATAGAAAAGGGAGGCCGTTTTTAGAGTTTTATAGACTAAAGAAACGAAAAAAAGGGAGAAACATCACAAACCCCCCAAAAAAAACTCATCACCACCCCGCGACCCTCTTTGCTTTGGTGCACTTCCATGCACACCACTCCATCAACAACACCATCACCATAACTCCATTTCCACCATAATTGTGCTTCCTCTTTCCCCTTCATAATATGGCCACCCACTACAAGAAAACATTGTTTTAGCTTTGGCCATAACCCTCTCTAATAGCCAAAAACCCGACGCTAATTGGTGTTACTGTCGGCCTAGCGTTGGTGTCGGGGAAAAGGCCCCATAACTTTAAACTAACGTAGCGTCGAGCCAATGTTGGACCTAGTGTCGTCAAAACTCAATGCTAAGGTTACACTAAAAATATGGTTGGACAGACAACGGTATTATAAGATTTAGTTTCGGTCGAAGGCAAGATTAGAATATGACACATGTTTGCGATTGGTTTGCTAGTCCAAAACAACCATATTTTTACACATCATCTGATAGCGTTAGATGAAGGCAACAGTAATATGTTACACATAATCATCTAACATCGGTCTATATAAACACTAGTGTGTGCCACATGCTTACATATGGTTGGCTTGCCCACACCAAGTAAGTTTACAGGTCATTATTTAGTGTCGATCTTAATCAACGCTAACACATTAAAGGTTTTTGTTAGCGTCACTTGCCATCGACGCTAATTTTTTTTTTGTGTTTGCATTAGCGAAAGCCCTAACCAAACACTAAGTTTATTTTTATTATTTAAAATCCTATTTTTAGAACTTACCATAACCTATTTAAAATGAAACCTACTTTTTTAAATATTATTTTTATGATGCATCCGAACCTGTTTATGAATATCTAACGAATGTTACATTTGTAAATACATACAAGATCCATATATGGAAAATTGAAATGTTACATCAAAGTTAAAATAGAAATTTTAAGAGAACTATCAAAGTAAAAACATGAAAGAGACTGAACAGAATTGAGAAGTATCATAACATTGACTTTAACTACATGATAATGATACTGAAAGGTAATTAAAATATTGTTCACTATCTAAACTTCTAGAAAAGACAATAAAAATTCATAAACTATCTTAAAAATAATAGTACATCAATAAACTTCCTAACATATTATAAGGCAATCTAAAGATAACATATGTTTTTCCAACTTTCCTAAGCTTGCCAGAACCTTTTTCCTCATTTTGATTTTGTGTGACAACTCTACTCATCCCTATCATCATCCTCCTACAATATTTAAAAAAACAATGTAAACTTAGCATCAAGAATAATTCACGTATACATAACATTTGATTCAATTCAAATTTAGAGGGAATATGGTCATGATTATCTCATCTCATTGTATACAAACATCAAAATGCAACAACCCAAGGGTTTCAATGTCAACTATCATTAAATTAACTTACTATGCATTAAGTATTTAAGAATTTTGTTTATTTCTTAAACATAAATTAACTTACTCTTCAAATATTTCCTATTTCTAGAAATTGTTGAGAAGTCTATCCAAAATATTTCCTATTTCTAGAAATTGTTGAGAAGTCTATCCAAAGTAAGCCACAGGTAAGTATATAACTAAAAGTAACATGCTAAAACACAAATGGTCATCGATGCAATATAAATACTCCGCATTATTTTATTATTTTGGATCATCTCTCTCCTGTAATTATGAAATTCAGTCTGATTATCATCCTTCGGCCAACTGATCGACAACTCAATCGATAACCGTAACATTATATAGTAACATCATTTTAACAAACAACCTTTATTCTACAATGAAGATTTTAATATAAAGTTATGTCAATATTAACTATAGTAGCATCATAACATTATATCATAAATGAATTATTTAAATTAAACTAACTCAAAAGCATATGGGAAGTCGACGCTGTAATTAATGGCCTAATAAAAAAATTAAATAAATGATTTTACACTATTAGTGCCTATTTTTTTTAGACGCATTAGCAACACTATTATCGTCGGAGTTGGAACCAGTGCTAAAATATTAAGGTTAAAGCTAACATGTGTCCCAAGGGCACGTTAATGATACATTTATAAAAATATTCTCTTGAAATACGTGTGTCGCAACCTGAAAAAAGAATGCGAAAAAACAACCGGCGAAAAAAGAAATGACAGAAGAGTCGCCACCGTGCGTTATTTATCCCAAAGGAGGGAAAGGAAACGCTCGAGGTAAACCTGAAAAAAGGGAAAGGAAAAGACAAGGTCTCGCAACCAAATCTTGGATTCGGGAGCCGATTATGCGAAGGGAAGGTATTAGCATCCCTACGCATCCGTAGTACTCTACGGGGTCCACTTTTGTTGTTCTTGTCTAAAGGGTGTAGGTTTATCTAATGTACTATTTACTAAAAGGGGGGTCAAAAGAAAATGACTCGCACGGATGTCGCATCCACTGCATACGTATCTCATCTGAACATGAGAATCAGAGTCTTCGTAGCTCGGCTACCTAGGGGTTAAAGAGGAGTGTGCTCGCTAAGACATCGCGTCTTATGCCTACGTATCTCATCTGGAATGAGAATCAGAGCAAGCCGTAGTTCGGCTAACTACGGGTTATGGGTTGTGTTTTTGGGTGAACGACGTCACTACGCAATCTACTGGATGCTCGACCTTTGGAGACTTACTCGCCTGTAGTAGAAGGAGTCAACGTGTTCTTAGGAGAAGAAAAATCAATGAGTTGGTTTGTGTTTTAGGAATGCTCATGCAAAAAAGGAAGTCCTAGACGAAGGAACAGTGCTACCTAATTGACATGCAAACGAGAGACTATACGAAGCCTAGCAATCTTATGGGGAAACGATCACACCACACAAAACATGTATCTTAAAGTAAACGCGCCAACATGAAGCTTAAACATACATGGGTAGGGCTTTAGTCAAGAGGGGTCATATCAACCTCGACAAACAAGCCATGGAAAGGTAATCAAATGGGCTCTTAACCACTGACATTGAACGTCAGGGTGAGCAGATCAAAAGGGTAATGAGGATAAGACCTCATAGCTCTTAACCCTGGACAGGGTGAGCTCATGACAAAAAGTGGGGATTCAGAAAGGTGGAACCCTCTCCACTGACTGACCGGACAAAAAATCTTGGGCTTTTGTTCTGAAGCATCGACACGTAGTGCGAGCATAAAAAACGACACACTGAATAACGGGGGATTGATTACTAATCCCTTTTATCCCTCATTTGCCTCTGCATGGAGGTCTTTGGGCACAAAAGTAAACAAACAAAAGAAAACATTGCCTCCTATTGAGGTCTTCCAGCTAAGAAAGCGGTAAAATGCGGGAAAGATGTAAAAGTACCACACGGATAAAGATCCGAAGTAATAGCAACTAACGACATAAGAAACCCAGAGATCTCTCGAGCTGACACCATCAAAGAAAGCAAGTCAATACAGGTAATCGGAATGAATCTCCAAATGGTACCCCACAAATAAAGTGGAATGCCAAGCAAGCTATCCTTTCAGGAGTCATGTGAGCCCTCACAAAAACTCAACAAACAGGTTAGAGAAACAATATGGGGTGCAATCAAGAGTTGCCCCAAATAATAGAGTCACATGAATCATGCCATTAAAGTTCACAAAAAGCTCACAAAAAGCAACCAAGGGTAGGAGGCCTAAACCTCTTTATCAAACAAATGCATTAAAAGGGTATCAAAAATTTCAGGTTGAAAGTATAAAGTAGTGGAAATAGGGCAAACCTGATTGGAGAGATCGAATGAAATTGAATTGCCCGGTTGGGTTTGCAAAACAGACTGAGGGTTTATATGAGATGGAATTGGCTCTTTGCAGATGAGTTCCTTTCAGTCTCTGGAGGTTGCTCTGAACTCTGTTAGCTCTTCTCTCACTATCTTTTTCTCAGGGTTTCTTTGGGAGATGGAAGTCTAGAATTTATAACCTGATTTTTGTGACTTTGTGGGCTCAAAAGAGAGAGGTCCAAGTCCAAGATTTTTCTGATATATTTTATTTATTTATTTTTCGTTTTTTTTTTCAAAACGCGTGGGCTTCGCCTAGCGAGCATGACAGTTCAAGAAATTCCTCTGAGCGTAGGTGATTCTGGTGGCTTTTCTTGGGACTCGCTAGGCGACCCATTCTGCTCGCCTAGCGAGCATGACAGCTCACGAACAAACTTTTACTCCTTCAAGATTAACGTTTTGACTGATGAATAGACCCCATTTGAACATGTTGGAAGTATCTCAAGCCATTCCCTTGTGTTGACTGATCACCCAGATAGGACCCACAAAGTGTCTTGGATGATATTCAAGCTTCTTGGATCTAATTTTGATTGACATGATGAAATGCAATATGAAATGTTAAATGACCTAAAAATGAATGCATGAATGAGGGGGGAAAATTTTGAGGTATTACAGCTGCCCCTATTCAATCAACTGGAGACCCGAAAAGAAGATAGCAGCGGCTTTCGCACTTTCGAGGTATCAAGGGATTGAATACAATAAAAGCCCGAAAATTTGCACTGAAGTGAAGTGAAGTAACAATGCCTATCAGAATCGACAAAGAGGTGGTCCTGAAAGAAGAATCCGTCTGGTACGGTGAGAGTCAGTCTGAATGCCGAAAAAGAATGTTAACCTGGATACCAAAATAAATGGTAACACAGAAATAACCATGGCCTGAATGCCGCTCATCAGTCTGAATACTGGAAATGACTTCGATCTGAACATCGGAAGATATGAGATTATTAATATCGGTCTGAACACCGAGAGGCTGTCCTGAATGCCACAAGTTGCGTCGACTTGAATTTCGGAAACTTCTTCGATCTGAACATCGGAAAACTGGCCTGAATGCCACTTCGATCTGAATATCGGAAAATTGGCCTGAATGCCACTTCGATCTGAATATCGGAAATTTGGCATGAATGCCACAAGTTGCATCGACCTGAACGTCAGAAACTTCTTCGATCTGAACATCGGAAAACTGGCCTGGACGCCACTTCGGTCTGAATACCGGAAACTGGCCTGAATGCCACAAGTTGCATCGACCTGAATGTCGGAAACTTCTTCGATCTGAACATCGGAAAATTGGCCTGAATGCCACTTCGGTATGAATACCGGAAAAACTTCATGCCTGTCAGCATCGGCAGAAATAGGGAAAGATAACAGAGGCGACGCGTGGGCCAATGACACTTGCTGGGGATAATAAAGGTAAGTCATGAACAATCTTTAGTCTGAGTACTAGAAACAACTTCTGACTTATCACTTGGGATACCGAGAATGTTTTATGCTTACATGCGTATGTTTGAATTTTTCAATGGCGTAATGCTCCATGAAAATGGAAATGCTACGCGATTTGGGAGGATGCAATGCAATATGATTCTACATGCAGGGATGCGAAATGCTGGGTAGAATACCAAGCCGAGGCAAGGGAATCTGCTGGGGAAATGATCACCATCTTCTGGACCCTGGCAAGGCTGTTGGAGATGCACAACGCAAAGAACTCTGTGGGGAAATGACCCGCCACACGGTGTTCTAGCAATGACGAAATACCGAGACTCTGACTGGGGAGAGAACGGCACTGAAAACCTATTGTTGGGGAAAGCGATAGTGGTTCTGGCAACCATAATCTGCGAGAGAGACGACTTAGCAGGGGAAGCAAACACCGATACGGTACCGAGATTCTGCTTCAAGGAAAAAGACCATGGATCTGGCGTCGAGATCATCGATCTGGCATCGAACCCTGAGGAGCAGCTGCTTCTGCTGGGAAGATACAGTCTGGCACTGTCAACTCCGCTGGGGATATATAGTCTGGCACTGTCAACTCTACTGGGGAGTGTATATTCTGAAACAACCGCTTGGGGGAGGTACAGCAGTGAAAGCCTGCTGGGGATCGAAGAATCCAATGCTCTGATAAGCTCTGCAGGGATAAGATACCAACTTCGACTGTTGGGGGAAAACATTCGCGATCATCGGCTGGGAACCTTAAGGAAATGCCCCGAGGGTACCTGTTCTGAATAGACGATCTAGAGCACTTAACATTTACAACAATTTTAAAGGTTTATTAAGCATGTACCTGTAAAGCTCTTATGTTTCATGATGCAATGTTTATCAAAAATTCGGACGTCATTTTTGCAAACAAAACAGTAAAATGAAAATGAAACACTACGCCAAATAAGGGAAAAGAGGGCGCTTTTTTTGGCCTATAACAGCGCTTTAAAGCGCCCTCTAATCTGGCGTTGGCATAGGTAAAGACAGCGCTTTTTTTTCTGGTGAAAGCGCTCTCTAAAGTGGCTCTTTAAGCCCTTTAAGGGCCACTTTAGAGGGCGCTTTTTAAAGAAAGCGCCCTCTAAAGTGGAAACTTTTAAGGGTTTAGAGGGCGCTTTTTAAAGAAAGCGCCCTCTAAAGTGGAAACTTTTAAGGGTTTAGAGGGCGCTTTTACTGGAAAGCGCCCTCTAAAGTGGAAACTTTTAAGGGTTTAGAGGGCGCTTTTACTGGAAAGCGCCCTCTAAAGTGGAAATTTAAAGGGTTTAGAGGGCGCTTATTTTGGAAAGCGCCCTCTAAAGTGGGTGGTTATTTAAATTTTTTTTTTTTAAAAGCGCTATATTTATTTATTTATTTTAGACAACCTGTATATTGAAGCAGTACACCTAAAACTGTATAATTTGAAGCCTTTTTCACACATTGCATTCAACAAGCCTTATATACAACAATCCATACATATACAACAATCCACTGATATATAATCGTTTAACTTCTAAAGATTCTAAATATACAACCAATTCATACAAGTAATAATTTCAATAAATGCATACAAATCCTATAACTTCATCCAATCACGTGGATCTCTCTGCCTTGATCTACTGGCTTGTTTATCTACACTTAGTATATTCCTCAAAACTTTTTCACTTGAACTTGCTTGCCCTGCCTTGATCCAGATTCAAGCATTGCCTCTAAAAGAGCAACGTCTCTCGCACCCTCGACAAAAGAGAGGCGGTGCTCGGGTACAAACTGACTACCCTTCTGCAAAATAGAAATAAATTAGACTAGAGAATTCATACTAGCATGGACATTTAATTGAGGATAAGAAAGGAATGTAATGAACAAAAATATATGCTACGAGTTTGACACAAAACTACAAAATTAGAAGGTGGAATTGTGGAAGCATTTTGCAGGAATCTTAATACCTTGAGGGTGTTTTCAGAAACATCATTAAAAAAAGCTTTTAATTCTTCAGTTACTCCACTGAATGGGAAAAATGAGCTTTTGCATTGTCCATTAGCATCATATAATGAAACCTATATAGCATCATAACGTCAGAAAACAATAAAGATAACTGAAAGTGATTTGAATAAATTAATTGCAACTTTAGTGGATATTGAAGGAGAAGTTCAGATCTACCTAAGCTATTACTTTTGAAAACCTATAGTGTAACTTATAACTATAGTATATACCAGGTATCCGTGTTGTCCTTGGAATCCTCGCTCAATTTGAAGGGTTCCGTTCGTGCCAACAACTCGCCACAAGATCTATAATGTGTTTAATGCCATGATTAAAGACTTGAATGAAAAATGCATGAATAATGAACATATCTACTATTTGGGATGTGTAGCACGCGTGCACGTGTGTGTTTGTAAGATGAAGGATCATTTACCACATGCCTTGGGGGATCTGGAGGAGACAACCATTACAAATACTCCTGAGCATCCATTCTCCAAATGACTGATGAAAAACATTCCAAAAATAATTCACATTTCTGTCGAGTATTTGTAAAGTCATTTCTAGAAAATAGAGGCTTACAAGACAAATGATAAATTATCTGGTGGTGGTAAGATCAAATCCACATTAGATGTCATAGCTGAAACTGAAACTACCTCACACCCAACAAGCTGTCGAGAATAAAAGGAGACGACCATTAAATTATTATAAGATTCAGATGCCAGAAAGTCCCATTTGATTTAGGTTTCAGAGTGGTTCATTCATAGTTAGTAAGAAAGTTTTGATAAAGAGTGGTTCATTCATAATTTAAGATTCAGATGCCAGAAAGTCCCACTTGATTTTACTACACCAATGATAATCAGAGTTTTCTGCAACATAAATTGCATTAGGAAATACAGAAGAACACAAGTTAATGAATAAAATTGTTTGTGACTTAGACAGTAAAATTTTGAATATTACCATTCTTAACCCCGCAATGAAATGCACACCCATATCGAGAATAAAGCCTCCCTGCCAGAAAGAAAAAAATGATAACTTCACATAAGGAACCAAATAATGTTGAGAAAAACAGGATAAAATTGGTATGCAAAATGCTAATAACACAGGAAGTTAATAAAAAAATTCAGAATTTTAAATAGCCAGTGCTAGTATAGCCTGATTTAGGAAATACAGAAAACCATAATGAATGTTAATGAATATAGGCCAGAAGTTCGTAGTACTCCATCGACGATGTCAAATAAACTAAAAAGAATTCATATCTGAGAAAGAAATCTCAGACTTATTTTGATAAAGTGTGTAAATTTAGGAAACATATTCAATTATTAAATTATAAAGTAGATTTCCCCCCCTACATTTTTATGCCAGAATAGTAGAGTTGATTAAGTGATTCAAAGCTACGCCATATACTCTCCTGTACTAAAACAAATACTGAATGTGTAACTTAATTTCAAAGCACATAGAGTAAAACTGTGTCTCCAAGAACTTGAAAAGTATGGGTTTGAATTGTTCATTGATCCTTCTACAATAACTTGGACACTCATCATTTTGCCAATGTCAGCAATTAGCTTCTTGCCCTGCCAAACAAACTACGTAAATGGACAGGCAGATTCATAGGTTAAAATGTCAAAACAGAAACAAAAATACCTCAATTAAGGCGGGTTCAAAACGATAATTTTCAGCCACAGACCAAATTATTTGGCCAGGAGCATCAGCAGAAATCGATTTGTACGTAGATAATGCAGTTTCCAGCTCATTTATACCTGCAGTATCAGATTAATGTTAATCAAGTTGAGAGTTTAGGATAAGATAACTAAAACTTTCATATAGTAGGGAAGGAGAGAATATATGTAGATCACCTAATAAAAAGAAAGAGAACGACAACAATATTAATAGTAAAACAGAATCTCTACCAAGGGCCAGCAAAAGTTAGAGATACTACTTACAAGATGCTGCAGGTTTCTCTTCATATCCACAAAATCAGCCACCAACACACACAATACATTCAAATAAAGAGGAAATATAGTCAGAGGCACAAAAAGATTAATAACAAAATTATGATTATCAAATGTTAACCCATAATGCCTACTTTTTCTACATCGAGAAACAAATGGAACAGTTGGTGAAATTTAACCCATAATGCCTACTCTCCATTGCTAGCATTGCAACACAATAATTATTGTTGAGAATACTCAATAAATGTATGAACCAAGAAAAATGAAACCAAAAATGAACAGTAGCGAACGTCAGAAGAGAAACCAAGTAATATGAAGATTAGAAAAATACCTATGGTGTCAAAATCGAACAGCTAACAACGAATTAATAGAAGCAGGAAACGTCGTAGATTTAACAAAGGTGGAAGGAGAACGCCTTAGAAGTAGCGAAAATCGTAGCAGTGAGAACCCTAACGTGAAAAAGAACGAAAATAACAGAGAGTGAAATAACAAAACGGGCAGTATGTTATAATTTTAATGTTTACTAAAGGGGACCTTAGAGGGCGCTTGTGGAAAAAAAGCGCCCTCTAAAGGGGGCCTAAGAGGGCGCTTATGAAAGCGCTCTCTAAGGCTTTCCAAAAGCACTTTATAAACTGGAAATGCACATGGAGTTATAGAGCGCTTTTTTAAAAGCGCCCTCTAAGGGTAACCTTAGAGGGCGCTTTCTAAAAAGCGCCCTGTATTGTTGTCCCTCTATCTCCTCCTTATTTTTTCGCTTCACCTTAGAGGGCGCTTTATTACAAAAGCGCCCTCTAAAGTGCGCTGTCTATTCCAGTTGTTCGCTCCTTATTTTTTCGTTTCACTTTAGAGTGCGCTTTTGTAATAAAGCGCCCTCTAAGGTGCGCTGTCTATTCCAATTTTTGGCGTAGTGAAAACAGAGATGTACTGAATAACATGATTTTATTGATTGAATGGCCTATGAATAGGCATTTACATCAGGAAGCAATCCCTGGAAAGAGGTAATCGCACAAAAGATAAACACAGAAATTAATCTAATGGCAATGTGAAATGGATTTCTATTGGGTTCCAATTCTGCTATGACTTGCTCGTCTTCAAGATCCTCCAGATGATCAGCTTTCTGAAAAGAGTGATTGGACTGTTTCCTATCCTTCAAAAGTTTCCAGTCATTGACACGAGATGAGATTCATAACTACTCAGAACGCAGTCATTCGTTTAATCCCTAACTTTTTCCTGGATCGCCCTTTTCGGGTTTTCAATCCACCGGGATACCCATTTTTGCCTAAGTTGCCTTTTTCAGGTTTTCAACTTACCGGGTATACGATCTTTTCATTTTTAATCCCTAATTTTTGCCCGAACCTTTTCATTTTCTTGGTTCGATGCCCATTTTTGCCTGGACTATTCTTTTTATTGTCCAGCGGGTCTATTTTATGCGAAGTATTTTTTAACTGCGTCTGAGTTCACAGGGGAAGTGAAGTTTTCACCATCCATAGTTGCAAGCATTAAGGCCCCACCATCAAAAACCTTGGTGACAATATACGGTCCATCATAGTTAGGAGTCCACTTGCCCCTGTGATCTGTCTAAGGAGGAAGGATCCTTTTCAACACTAAATCTTCGACTTGGAAGCATCGAGGATGCACTTTCTGATCAAAGGCTCTCTTCATCCGACTCTGATACAACTGCCCATGACAAATGGCTGCCATTCGTTTCTCTTCGATAAGACTCAACTCATTGAATCTTGTTCGAATCCATTCAGCTTCGTCTAACTTGACATCCAACAGGACTCTTAGAGAAGGAATCTTCACTTCAACAGGTAGGACTGCTTCCATACCATACACAAGGGAGTAAGGGGTTGCCCCGGTCGATGTACGTACTAAAGTACGGTACCCATGCAAGGCGAAGGGTAGCATCTCATGCCGATCTCTGTACGTAACGACCATTTTCTGCACAATCTTCTTTATGTTCTTATTTGCTGCCTCAACAGCACCGTTCATCTTAGGACGATAAGAGGAAGAGTTGTGATGTTGAATGTTGAAGTTCTTGCACAACTCTTTCATCATTTTGTTATTGAGATTAGAACCATTATCAGTAATGATTCTTTCGGGAATCCCATAACGATAAATGATTTCTTTCTTGATGAATCGGGCAACCACATGTCTGGTGACCTTCGCAAATGATGCTGCTTCGACCCACTTGGTGAAATAGTCGATGGCAACAAGGATGAAGCGATGCCCATTGGAAGCAGTCGGATCAATCTTTCCAATCATACCAATTCCCCACATAGCAAAAGGCCACGGCGAAGACATCACATTCAAAGGATTTGGCGGCACATGTACCTTATCAGCATAAATCTGGCATTTATGACACTTCCGAGCATATTTGAAACAATCAGATTCCATGGTCATCCAGTAATAACCCGCTCTCACCAAATTCTTAGCCATTGCATATCCGCCGGCATGAGTACCGAAGGAGCCTTCATGAACTTCCTGCATTAACATGTCTGCTTCGTGTCTATCCGCGCGTCTAAGCATAACCATGTCGAAGTTCCTCTTATACAGCACATCGTCTTTGTTCAAGAAGAAACTGCCTGCCAATCTTCTCAAAGTCTTTCTATCATTGTTCGATGCCCCTGCAGGGTACTCTTGATTCTTCAGAAAGCGCTTGATGTCGTGATACCAGGGCTTGTCGTCAACTACCAGTTCAACAACAAACACATACGCGGCCCTGTCGAGGCGCATCACATCGATCTTGGGAGCATGGTTCCACCGAATCACGTTGATCATGGAGGATAGAGTGGCAAGAGCATCTTCCATCTGGTTCTCATCATGAGGTATGTGATACAACTTTACTGTTGTGAAGAAAGTCAACAATCTTCTCGTGTAATCTCTGTAAGGGACCAGATTGGGCTGGAGGGTGTTCCAATCACCATTCACTTGATTGATCACTAGAGCTGAATCTCCGAAGATGTCCAGAGTCTTGATTCTCAAATCAATGGCTTGCTCAATACCCGAGATACATGCTTCATACCCAGCTTCATTATTTGTGCACTCAAAAGTCAGACGAGCGGTGAAAGGCATGTGGGCACCTTTCGGAGTAGTAATGACATCACCAATTCCACTTCCTTTTGCATTGACGGCCCCATCAAACATTAAAGTCCACTTTTCATCTGGATCAGGTCCCTCCTCAACAACTGGCTCTTCACAGTCTTTCATCTTGAGGAACATGATGTCTTCATTTGGAAAATCAAACTTCATCGGCTCATAATCATCAATCGGCTGCTGAGCAAGATAGTCTGACAGAATACTCCCTTTGATGGCTTTCTGGGATGTATACTGGATATCGTACTCTGTCAGTACCATTTGCCAACGAGCAACCCTTCCGGTGAGAGCTGGCTTCTCGAATATGTATTTTACTGGATCCATCTTGGAGATCAATAAGGTTATGTGAGACAACATGTATTGTCTCAAACGCTTAGCAGCCCATGCAAGTGAACAACATGTCTTTTCAAGCATTGAGTATCTCGACTCGCAATCTGTGAATTTCTTACTCAGGTAGTAGATGGCATGCTCTTTCCTACCTGTCTCGTCGTGTTGACCGAGAACACAACCCATGGAAATATCAAGTACTGTCAAATACATAATCAGCGGTCTCCCTGGGACCGGAGGCATAAGGATTGGAGGATTATGCAAATACTCTTTTATCTTCTCGAAAGCCCTTTGGCAATCATCATTCCACCTGATAGCCTGATCTTTTCTTAGCAATTTGAATATTGGATCGCACGTAGCTGTTAGGTGAGAGATGAACCTTGCAATGTAGTTCAACCTCCCTAAGAAACCACAGACTTGTTTCTCTATTCTTGGCTCAGGCATTTCCTGTATCGCTTTCACTTTGGCCGGATCCACCTCAATCCCTTTTTCACTAACAATAAAACCCAGTAATTTTCCAGATCTCACCCCAAAAGTACACTTGTTCGGATTAAGCCTCAGCTTGAATTTCCCCAAACGCTCAAACAGTTTCTGCAAATTTACCAGATGCTCTTCTTCTGTCTGAGATTTGGTAATCATATCATCAACATAAACCTCGATTTCATGATGAATCATATCATGGAAAAGAGTCACCATCGCTCGTTGATATGTTGCCCCAGCATTTTTTAGACCAAACGGCATCACCTTGTAGCAGAAGGTGCCCCATGGGGTTATGAATGTTGTCTTCTCCATGTCTTCTGGTGCCATCTTAATTTGATTATAGCCAGAAAAGTCATCCATGAAGGAGAATACCGAGAACTGAGTTGTGTTATCCACCAAAACATCGATGTGAGGTAATGGGAAATCATCTTTAGGACTAGCTCTGTTCAGACCCCAGTAGTCAACACACATCCGTACCTTTCCATCCTTCTTAGGTACTGGAACGATATTTGCAACCCATGGCGGATAATTTGTGACTGCTAGAAACCCTGCATCCAACTATTTTTGCACTTCTTCCTTTATCTTGACAGCCATCTCTGGTCTTGTTCTTCTGAGTTTCTGCTTGATCGAAGGGCAATCCTCTTTGAGAGGCAAACGGTGTACCACAATGTCTATGCCAAGCCCTGGCATGTCCTGATAAGACCAAGCGAAGATGTCAACATATTCTTGCAGCAATTCAATCAACCCCTTCTTCACATTATCTTCCAAAGCAGCCCCTATCTTGATTTCTCTCTTGGCGTCCTCGGTGCCGAGATTAATCACTTCAATAGACTCTTGATGCGGTTGAATGACCCTTTCCTCCTGTTTTAATAACCTGGTAAGTTCTTCAGGGAGTTCACAGTCTTCATCACCCTCTTCTTCAGCTTGAAAGATTGAATTTTCAAAGTCGAAGCGAGCCATAGCAGAACCGTTATCAATAGGATCTGGTGATGTGCATCTGCATGAGTGATGGCATGTGCTTATGAGTGTGAAAAAAATGAAAACTAAACAAAACATTGCCAAATGTATTTTTTGATTTTTGAAAACTGCAAAAATTGAAGGACAGTGAGCAAAACATTTGAATGCAAAAAGACGTCCTTTATTTATGATAAAAAATGCAAGTATCCACATAGATGAGCCCTATAATGAGTCATTACGCCCTGGGCGGAACGTAAGACTTGGATATGCATGAATAAACAAAGAAAATTACTCCTCCAGAAAAGTGACTTGGACAATCTCCTCAGAAGACCAATTGTTGATGACTTCACCCGGGCTCCTCGGATGCACCCAGTTATCGATGTCGCAATCACTATCCCCATCTTATCCGTTGATTCCTTCGGGTACCGTATCAGTGAATGCCTGAGTCAGCTATCCTACTAGTGGAACACCAAACAACTGAGAACACTGCGGCAGTACCTGATATGCAAGACATGCTAATGAATATGCAAATGCAATGACATGTTTATCAGTTCCAAAGGTATTCTACCCCCTTGATTCCAGTCTCTCATTAGATAAAATATCCCTTTTAAAAGTACCAGAAAAACCCCGACTAGAATCAAGAAGAAGATATAAACCCCACAGAAATGGATAAACATGTGTTAAATGATATGAATGCAAAATGATGTGATGCAATGCAGTGACATGCAAATCAAGGTTGCTGTATCTGCTTGAATATCTGTTGGGTTGCACTGTCTGAAGAGAAACCCACTGAAGAATGTAATACGAGATCAAAACTCTGCTCCAGAAAACCGGGTTGGTTGTATATCACGAGGCACGGGATCGGAACCTCAGCATGAATTCGGAACCGGGAACCATAGAACACAGTCATCGACTTAGAACCCATACTTCAGAACCAACGGTCACCAACAAGGACCAAACAAAAGTTACTATCAGGACACGGTCACCAACAGAACAAGTCACCATCAGTACCTGTAAATGATTCATTCCCGCCCCACTCACGGGTGTAATCTAGGCCAGGGTAAGGTCAAGAGAAACGCAGGATAAACAATCCTTTCAAGAATATCATCGTATGCATACCAGGTGTATGCAACGATAAAACCCCATCAGAATCTGAATTGCTCGCGATACCATGTTTCGCTAAGTGACACCATACCACCCGCTTCCCATGAATCACTCTATTCCTAGGTGTCCTAAAGTTCACTCATAGCCTGTGTGTTGGGCCTTTTACCTCTTGTGACTCCCACCCGACAGCAAAATAGAAACACAGCCAGCACAGTATGCATGAGACAGTAAAGCGCACATAGGATGCAATGCAAGCAGATAACTATGCAAAGCAATAAACAAATAACATACAATAGACAATAAACAAACAAACACTAGGAAAGGCCCACTAGGGAAAATGTGTCCCCAGCAGAGTCGCCAGCTGTCGCAACGTGAAAAAAGAATGCGAAAAAACAACCGGCGAAAAAAGAAATGACAGAAGAGTCGCCACCGTGCGTTATTTATCCCAAAGGAGGGAAAGGAAACGCTCGAAGTAAACCATAAAAAAGGGAAAGGAAAAGACAAGGTCTCGCAACCAAATCTTGGGTTCGGGAGCCGATTATGCGAAGGGAAGGTATTAGCACCCCTACGCATCCGTAGTACTCTACGGGATCCACTTTTGTTGTTCTTGTCTAAAGGGTGTAGGTTTATCTAATGTACTATTTACTAAAAGGGGGGTCAAAAGAAAATGACTCGCACGGATGTCGCATCCACTGCATACGTATCTCATCTGAACATGAGAATCAGAGTCTTCGTAGCTCGGCTACCTAGGGGTTAAAGAGGAGTGTGCTCGCTAAGATATCGCGTCTTATGCCTACGTATCTCATCTGGAATGAGAATCAGAGCAAGCCGTAGTTCGGCTAACTACGGGTTATGGGTTGTGTTTTTGGGTGAACGACGTCACTACGCAATCTACCGGATGCTCGACCTTTGGAGACTTACTCGCCTGTAGTAGAAGGAGTCAACGTGTTCTTAGGAGAAGAAAAAGCAATGAGTTGGTTTGTGTTTTAGGAATGCTCATGCAAAAAAGGAAGTCCTAGACGAAGGAACAATGCTACTTAATGGACATGCAAACGAGAGACTGTACGAAGCCTAGCAATCTTATGGGGAAATGATCACACCACACAAAACATGTATCTTAAAGTAAATGCACCAACAGGGGGATTAAACATACATGGGTAGGGCTTTAGTCAAGAGGGGTCATATCAACCTCGACAAACAAGCCATGGAAAGGTAATCAAATGGGCTCTTAACCACTGACATTGAACGTCAGGGTGAGTAGATCAAAAGGGTAATGAGGATAAGACCTCATAGCTCTTAACCCTGGACAAGGTGAGCTCATGACAAAAAGTGGGGATTCAGAAAGGTGGAACCCTCTCCACTGACTGACCGGACAAAAGATCTTGGGCTTTTGTTCTGAAGCATCGACACGTAGTGCGAGCATAAAGAACGACACACTGAATAACGGGGGATTGATTACTAATCCCTTTTATCCGTCAATTGCCTCTGCATGGAGGTCTTTGGGCACAAAAGTAAACAAACAAAAGAAAACATTGCCTCCTATTGAGGTCTTCCAGCTAAGAAAGCGGTAAAATGCGGGAAAGATGTAAAAGTACCACACGGATAAAGATCCGAAGTAATAGCAACTAACGACATAAGAAACCCAGAGATCTCTCGAGCTGGCACCATCAAAGAAAGCAAGTCAATACAGGTAATCGGAATGAATCTCCAAATGGTATCCCACAAATAAAGTGGAATGCCAAGCAAGCTATCCTTTCAGGAGTCATGTGAGCCCTCACAAAAACTCAACAAACAGGTTAGAGAAACAATATGGGGTGCAATCAAGAGTTGACCCAAATAATAGAGTCACATGAATCATGCCATTAAAGTTCACAAAAAGCTCACAAAAAGCAACCAAGGGTATGAGGCCTAAACCTCTTGTCAAACAAATGCATTAAAAGGGTATCAAAAATTTCAGGTTGAAAGTATAAAGTAGTGGAAATAGGGCAAACCTGATTGGAGAGATCGAATGAAATTGAATTGCCCGGTTGGGTTTGCAAAGCAATCTGAGGGTTTATATGAGATGGAATTGGCTCTTTGCAGATGAGTTCCTTTCAGTCTCTGGAGGTTGCTCTGAACTCTGTTAGCTCTTCTCTCACTATCTTTTTCCCAGGGTTTCTTTGGGAGATGGAAGTCTAGAATTTATAACCTGATTTTTGTGACTTTGTGGGCTCAAAAGAGAGAGGTCCAAGTCCAAGATTTTTCTGATATATTTTATTTTATTTTTTTTTGTTTTTTTTTCAAAACGCGTGGGCTTCGCCTAGCGAGCATGACAGTTCAAGAAATTCCTCTGAGCGTAGGTGATTCTGGTGGCTTTTCTTGGGACTCGCTAGGCGACCCATTCTGCTCGCCTAGCGAGCATGACAACTCATGAACAAACTTTTGCTCCTTCAAGATTAACGTTTTGACTGATGAATAGACCCCATTTGAACATGTTGGAAGTATCTCAAGCCATTCCCTTGTGTTGACTGATCACCTAGATAGGACCCACAAAGTGTCTTGGATGATATTCAAGCTTCTTGGATCTAATTCCGATTGACATGATGAAATGCAATATGAAATGTTAAATGACCTAAAAATGAATGCATGAATGAGGGGGGCAAATTTTGAGGTATTACAACGTGCATTTGATTTTTTGAAATTTAAAATTTTGTTTTATTCTACACAAATTTTTTAATAATAGTAATCTTAACTTGTGCTCCAAAAACATAAGTTAGCAAGATCCAAATATTAAAACTAAAACATGATTTTCTTGTAGTGATCGTGCATATCCTCTCAATCACCACAGATCAGTGGCGGAGCCAGATAAAATTTTTTGGGATGACCGTTAACGTAAAATAAAGATTATAAATAAAATGTAAATAGTATTTTAAATAAAATATTAAAGTTAAAATAAATACAAAGTTAATTACTAAAAATCTAAATTACATGACTTAAAACTACCTTAAAGTAATGTTTTACGCGTTCTGAGTGACTTGAAATCGTCAATAATTGACTCCGAACTAATGTTTGCACTAATCTCCCTTTCAATATATATTGTCATGCTATCTCCAAGAAACCCATCATCCATCTTGTTTCTCAACTTAGTCTTAATAATTTTCATTGCTGAAAAAGACCTCTCAGTTGTGGCCGTAGAAACGGGAAGAGTCATGATAAGACGAAGTAGTCTATCAATCAAGAAGTAAGTTTCAGCCTGTCCAGATGCAACCAAACATGAACATAGTTCTTGAATAGTTGATAAATTATTCAAGTTTGATGTTTGACGAGCAACAAATAGAAAATGTTGGAGTTGAAATTGAAAATTATTCTTCTCTTGATCACTAAAATTCATAGGATAATATTTTTCAACTAAAGAACAAATAATATCAATGCTAAAAGCTTTATATCCATCCTTAGGAGATAAAGAACAAGAAAGAGTTAACAAATCCATTGTCTGCTCACTGAATCTTCTATTCAACTCTTGTAACTGTTTGTCAATGGTATTGAAAAAGATTTCAACTATAAAGTAATGTTGAATTGTGACTTGATTCTCTTCAAGACGGGAGCGTCCAAATCTTGTTGTTGAATGAACATCATTAAGATCAGGAATCTCAATACCATGTTTTTCACAAAAAGATATCACTTTAGTAAACAATATATCCCAACCATTTTCTCTCAAACCTTGAATAAAATGTTTTGTTGAACGAACCAAGTTCATAGCATTAACCACATCTTGATTTTTTTTGTAAGGCTTGACAAAACATATCTGTTATTCCCATGATTTCTTTCATCAAGTGCAAAATAAATATAAAATCAAATGCCTTCAAGTAATTGTAACAACTATCTGCATCCCCACGTGTAGCATAACTCCCTCTATCTTTTGCAATTTTTTTTAAAACTAAACAAGTTGCTTTATACATGTTGATCAAGCTAGAAATTGAATCTTAATGTGATCCCCAATGAGTATCTCCAACTCGTTTCAATGTACCAACTTGATTTGCACCTTTACCAGTTACAATCTCATCAATCTCTAACAAATAAACAATTTCTTCTAATTGGACAACTTGTAACTCATCATGACACTTTGTAGAAGAACAAACAACATTCATAACAAAGATCAGCTTCTCAAAAAATTTATGAACAGGTTTGACTTCTCTTGATGATGTAACTAATGCAAGTTGCAATCGATGAGCAAAACAATGAACATAGTATGCATAAGGACAATCCTTCATAAAGAGGGCTTGTAAACCATTCCATTCTCCTCTCATATTTCTAGCATCATCATACCCTTGGCCACGAATGTTAGAAACATCAAGGTTATGTCGAGAAAGTATATCACATATTGCTTCCTTAAGAGTTAAAGATGTGGTGTCTTTAACATGTGCCACATCAAAAAATCTCTCTTGTATTAAACCAACTTTATCAACAAATCTTAATACAAGAGTCATTTGTTATTTTTTTGACTCATCACGAGCTTCATCAACAACGATACAAAATTTGGAATCACCAATTTCCTCACGAATACTCTTTTTCACCCTACTAGAAAGAATTTGCAAGAGCTCTTTTTGAATTTGATGTGAAGTATACTTGCAATTTTGTGGAGCATTTTCCAACACAACTTTTGTAACTTCATCATTGTAGGATGCTAAAAGTTTCAATAACTCAAGAAAGTTACCTTGATTTCTTGATTTGCTACTTTCGTCGTGACCCCTAAAAGCACAAGCTTGTAGTGTTAACCAACGAACAGTGTCAATTGAAGTCTTGAGTCGTAACCGATTATTCATTCTTTGACTTGAACTTTTCCCTTGAATAACATTTCTAATATGACCATCTTGATTCAACAAGTCTTGACAAGCTTTCATTGCATTGTTGTGTGGTGAGCAAGGATCCTTCCCTATGTGTTTAAGAAAGGAACAATGTTTTCCATTCCTAACTTTCTTCCAATTTCTAAAACCCATAGAAATAAAGACAAGTGATCCGGGAAGTCCACTTAGTTTTTTGCTAAAAAGGTAAGATGGTAAGCAATATGCGGCATCTTCAGATGGTGAATATTCTAACCATGATGGAAATATGTTAAACCAAGTATGTTGAAACCTTCTCGGATGATCCTCGTTACCGGACAAAGGATGGTTTTCTAAATGAATTTGATATGGACCCCATTTTAGATAAGCTCTTCGTATTGCATCCACTTGATTTGGTGGATATTGCCAAATCGGAGGACGCTTTCCAGGATCGCGTTCCAAAGAATTTTCAAAACCATGATGTTCTTCAATTGTTGGATTCTCAAGAACTGTTTCAGATTCGGATGTCGGGATTATAATTTCTTCATCTCTCTCTTCTCTTTCAATTTCACATGCTTTCCTTTTGAAAAAAGAATCAATTTTCCTATTATTCATCTTTACTCTTCCTATAATATCATATCAGATCCAAAAATCAATTTAGAGAACATAAAAATTAAAAGAGAAAAAAATTAATAAACTTAATTAATCAACTTTAATCCGTTTTCAAATACCAGTAACTTCACTATTAGAAATTAGCAGCAACAATGATTAAATAAACCTTATTACAGTGTATAACTATATTTGTAAATTACAGTGTTATGAATTGGCTTAATAAACCTCCTAGATTATTTTAACACATCAAGAAAGAAGAACCCTAAAAATCTCAAAAACACAAATCAAGCAATCATTTTAATTTGTTACTTTTTATAAAAGAAGAATGAATAAAGTTTTTTCCCTCTAAGATGCCGATCACTTTAATCTGTTCCGATTCCGGTGCCGGTAGCAAACCCTATGAGAAAGAAAGGAAAGGTAGGAGTTTTTTACCTTATCTGTATTTTAACCTAACTTTGAATGAAAAAGAAAAAATAAAAATTAATTTTAATTTAAAATAAGGATGTTTTAGTAATTTAATATATATAAATTAAAAAAAAATAAAAAATTGAGGGGTGGCCGTGGCTTCCCACATCCCCTCAATTCCACCACTGCATCATATGCTTTTGCTTCTCTCCATCACAATATACCTTCTATCTTTTTCTCTCACATTTGA
Organism: Lathyrus oleraceus; assembly: GCF_024323335.1. Lineage (NCBI taxonomy): Eukaryota > Viridiplantae > Streptophyta > Magnoliopsida > Fabales > Fabaceae > Lathyrus > Lathyrus oleraceus. The sequence continues at coordinate 248,740,029 of NC_066582.1, read as the reverse complement.
TCACTTGTTTTCTCTCTGTAAAGTTTCAGATCCTTTATTTCTTTTTTCTATCATGACATTTTTGTTTCTTGCCTAATTTATTAGTTTGTTAAATTAGCTTTTGTTTATTTTTATAATAGTTAAAGTTAATGATTTACGGTTGTTAGCCACTATCTCCATTTTTTCTTTAACGTTACGATTAGTTTTTTAGGTTTTGTATTATTAATTAATATTTTTGTTCTTTTATTATCATTTATTTTAAGTTTTAAAACAAAAATAAAATATCCAAAATATATCAAATTCTCAAAAAACATAAAAAAAGGATATGAATTGTTATGTTGGTAACAGTGTGACTTCACCTGTATTTTGATGTTTTGTCATACTATATACATTTTTAATTTGTCTCTTTATTGTAATTTTGACTTATCGTTTTATCATATTTTTTGGATTTATTGTTTGTTGTAGTTGATGTACCTTATAAATATTCCTAATTCTCACTTAGTTGAAATTATTCAATATTATTTTAAATTTAGGAAATTGATCAAAATTCAACAATGCATGACTTGAATAAAAAATTAGAAGATTTAAAACAAGATTTTATTTAAGCTTGATTCATGTTCCAACTTTCTCCGACTCGAGTCATGAGCAAATGAGAAATTTAGAATTTTACACTTAATGACTTGATTAAATTCAAGGTTCTACCTTACTTGAATCAAAGGCACCTTGAGTAGAGTCATAGTCATGTTTGACCCGAATCATGAATGTATTCAATTTATTGAAATTCAGTTTGCAATCATGTCTTGAGATACAATTTTTCCTGTCTCTAATCATAAAAGCAGGTCATTACTCGAATGAAATATGCCGAATTGTGGTTTTAGCATCTTGATTCATGTCACTCTTTCATTTGAATCAAATTATAATTTTAGATTTAACTCATATCATCTTGTTATTTTTCACCTATTTTATGCCTATTCTGTAGCACATATAAAAAGCAAATTTTATCTCTCTAGAATAAGATTCATAATAATTCAATTTCTCAAAAAACATTCATCTTTAAAAAAGAGTTTTTGCATTCTCTCACAATCTTTGAAAAAAAAATTCAATCACACAAATTTCTTTCAAATTAACCTTTTAGAAAACTTCTTTAATGAGTTGATTTCTTGAGTGCAAACAAGTTGTGTGCAAGATTCTTCAAGAAATCCCCATCTTCAACCTTTAGCTTATAACCCATTGTTGTGATTCCTCAATTCAACGAACAAAAGTGTGAGCGGTCCATGTAAGGTACATTAGAGGGTTCTTATACTTTTGTGAAGTTTCTTTGTGCTTTCAGATTGAAGAATAAAATTGTGTTTGTGAATTTTGAAGATTGACACCGAATGAAGACTTTTTTCTCGAAGATGATTTCGTTGGGATCGAAAAAAGATTGCTCTAGAAAAAATCTTTGAGTTTTTAGCTCCTTAATTAATTCAAAGACTCAGACAAGGGAATTTGATGTGATTTAGTGAAGATCGTTGTTAGCGAAACCTTGGAGTTCATTTGTTCTGACAACGTGATTGATTCAAGGCAGAGACGAATCCAACAAACTTATAAGTTATGGGCAAAATTCATATATATAAATTTGCAACACTAAAGTATAATATATTATTTTTAAGTGTAAAGATTCATCATATATTTTCAGTGAATTTTATATTTTAAAACAAATAATGATTTTATCAATTTTAGCAATCACAATTATAAAGCTTTAAATTATTAAATTGTTGATATAATACAATGTGTTAGAATTTGAAATCTTAACATAATATATATATATATATATATATATATATATATATATATATATATATATATATATATATATATATATATATATATATATATATATATATATATATATATATATATATATATATGACCGGGATCAAATGACACTAAGGTACCAAATTTAGTAACATAACATCTCCGATAACTCTTCACCCTTTGGCCGTATAACAAAATACATCGTTGGATTACAAGTTATTATCATATAGATCATGCATATATAATTTCACGTCAATAAAAAATCATTTGATATTTTAAAGAGAATGATAAAAATTAACTATTTCATGAAATTTTGTAAGACGTTAGTTTTTTGATATCTCGTTGACATGTCAAATAATTTTTTATTGATATTAAATTTAATAGTTTTTAATCGAACGATGAATTTTATTAATCGGTGGATGAATATACATTTGAGAAGATCTCCAACGCAACGACTTCCAAAGAAGCATGAGACAAACTTCAAACTTGCAACAAAGGAGTGGAATAGGTGAAAAAGATTCGTCTTCAAACTCTTAGAGGTGATTTTGAACGTTTATTTATGGAAGAGTCTGGGTCAATCTTTGATTATTTTTCTCGAGTATTGGTTGTAGTCAATCAACTTAAAAGAAATTGCGAAGATGTTGATGAGGTGAAAGTCATGGAGAAAATACTTCGCACTTTAAATCCAAGTTTTGACTTCATTGTTACCAACATTGAAGAAAATAGGGATTTAAAGACCATGACTATTGAGCAACTCATGGATTCCTTACAAGCATACAAAGAAAAATAGAAGAGAAAAATTAAACAAAAGGAGGCTATGGAGCAACTACTATAACTCAACATAAAGGAAAAAAATTATGCGAAATACAAGAGCCAAAAAGGATGAGGTCATGGCCAAGATCATGGGCGTGGACGAGGACATGAAGGAGAAGGAAGAGGCGGTTACAACAACTACTTTAACAATGGAGAAAGAAGTTGGAATCCACAAGTAACAAGAGGTCGTGGAAGAAGAAAATCATGGTCGAGGTGTGAAAAATAAAAAATCAAGTGCTTTAACTGCAACAAGATCGTTCATTATGCATCTGAGTGTAGATTCTCGAAGAAGGTTGTGGAGAAAGCTAACTTCGTAGAAGAAAAAGGTGGAGAAGAAGAAACTTTGTTTCTCGCGCGCCAAAACCAAGTTGAAGGGAAAAGAAACAAATGATACCTCGACACTGGCGCAAGCAATCACATGTGCGAAGATCGGAGCATGTTCGTAGAGATCAATGAAGCAACAACTGGCAATATCTCATTTGGAGATGACTCAAAGATACCGGTCAAAGGCAAAGGTAGAATTTTTATACGCTTAAAGAATATGAGTCATCAGTTCATATCCAATGTCTACTATGTTCCTAACATGAAGAATAATATTTTGAGCTTGGGACAATTATTAGAGAAAGGTTATGACATCCACTTGAAAGAAGATAGTCTTTTCTTAAGAGATTGTAGACATAACTTTATTGCTAAGGTGCCTATGTCAAAGAATAAAATGTTCCTCTTGAACATTCAAAATGATGTTGCAAAGTGTCTTAAGACTTGGTATACCGATTCTTTGTGGCTATGGCATCTACGATTCAGACATCTCAACTTCGACTGTCTAAAATGTTTGCCAAAGAAGGAGATGGTGAAAGGCTTGCCTAATATAAACCACCCAGACCAACTATGTGAAGGATGTCTAGTTGGGAAGCAATTCGGAAAAGCTTTCCAAAGGAATCAACGTCAAGAGCGACAAAACCGCTAGAGCTCATACACACCGATGTCTGTGGACCAATCAATCCAAACTCTTTTGGTAAGAGTAAATACTTTCTCCTCTTTATTGATGATTATTCTAGAAAAATATGAGTTTATTTCTTGAAGGAAAATTCAGAAGTGTTTGAAAACTTTAAGAAGTTCAAAGCCCTTGTGGAGAAAGAAAGTGGTATTTCCATTAAGGCCATGAGATCTGACAGAGGAGGAGAGTTCATTTCAAACGAGTTCCACAAATATTATGAAGACCATGGAATCTGCCGCCCACTAATTATGCAAATATCAGCATAACAAAATGGAGTAGCAGAGAGAAATAATCGGACCATACTTAACATGGTGGGAAGCATTCTTAAGAGCAAGAAGATGTCGAAAGAGTTTTGGACCGAAACAATGGCATGTGCGGTTTACCTGACAAACTGTTCCCCAACAAGAAACATGCATGAGAAGACACCACAAGAAGCATGGAGTGGAACGAAGCCTGAGATCTCTCACCTCAAAGTGTTTGGAAGCATTTCCTATACCCACGTTCCAGATGAAAGGAGAACAAAGCTCAATGATAAAAGTGAGAAGTATGTATTCGTGGGTTACGACTCAAGCTCCAAAGGGTACAAACTCTATAATCCAAATAGTGGAAAGATCATCATAAGTCGTGATGTGGAGTTCGAAGAAGAATATTGTTGGGATTGGAGTGTTCAAGAAGACAAGTACGATTTTCTTCCTTACTTGGAAGAAGAAGACGAAATGGAACAACCGATGATAGAGGAACATATTACACCACCGGCCTCACCGACACCAAGGTTGGATGAAACTAGCTTAAGTGAGAGGACACCACGACTAAGGAGTATTGAAGAGCTTTATGAGGTAACCAATAACAGAAATGACATTAGCCTTTTTTTCCTTTGGGTGATTGTGAGCCTCTAAGCTATCAAGAAGCAGTTGGAAACGTAAAATGGCGTGACGACATGGAAGAAGAAATCAAGTCAATCATGAAGAATGATACATGGGAACTTATTATACCTCCACGAGGACACAAAGCAATCAGAGTAAGATGGGTGTACAAGGAGAAGAAGAATGCAAAAGAAGGTGTGGAGAGATATAAAGCAAGATTGGTGGCGAAAGGCTATAGTCAAAGACAAGGAATTGACCATGATGAGGTATTTGGCCTCGTTGCTCGTCTTGAAACTATTAGACTGATCCTTTCTTTGGCAACCCAAAATAAATAGAAGATCTATCAAATGGATGTGAAGTCGGCCTTCTTGAATTGTTTTCTCGGAGAAGAAGAAGTTTATATCGAGCAACCATAGGGCCATGAAGTAAAAGGGCAAGAAGAAAAGGTCTTGAAATTGAAGAAAACATTGTGTAGACTCAAGCAAGCACTGAGAGCTTGGAATGTTCAAATCGACAAGTACTTTCAAGATAAGAAATTCATCAAGTGTCCATATGAGTATGCACTCTATATTAAAGTGAATGAAGATATTTTGATTTGTGCTTATATGTTGATTACTTGATCTTCACATGGAACAATTTAAGCATGTTCGAAGAGTTCAAGAAAGACATGTCAAATGAATTTGAGATGACAAATATGGGGCTCATGGCATATTATCTCGGCATCAAAATAAAGCAAGAAGACAAAGGAATTTTTATTACCCAAGAAGACTATGCCAAAGAAGTCCTTAAGAAGTTCAAGATGGATGATGCCAATCCAGTTAGCACCCCGATGGAATGTGGCAGCAAGTTGAGTAAGCATGAAAATGGAGAGATTATGGATCCAACTCTTTACAAAAGTTTGTTTGGAAGTCTACGCTACTTGAAAATTACAAGGTCGGATATTCTCTATGTTGTAGGAGTCGTAAGCCACTACATGGAAGCTCCAACAACAACTCACTTCAAGGCGGAAAAAATAATCCTTCAATACATCAAAGGTACAATAAACTTTGACTTATACTATTACTCTTATAACAATTACGAGATTATTGCCTATAGTGGTATCGATTGGAGTGGAGACTTGGATGATAGAAAGAGCACTACTGGTTATGTGTTCTTTATGGGAGATACTTATTTCACTTGGATGTCAAAGAAGCAACCTATCGTCACACTGTCAACTTGTGAAGCTGAGTATGTCACCACCACATCATGTGTTTGTCATGCAATTTGGCTAAGGAATTTGTTGAAAGAGTTAAAAATTCCACAAGAAGATCCAATGGAAATATGTGTTGACAATAAATCAACACTTGCTATGGCAAATAATCATGTATTTTATGAAAGAAGTACACACATCAACACCTGTTACCACTTCATAAGAGAATGCATCGAGAAGAAGAAGGTGAAGTTGAAGTATGTGATGTCTAGAGATCAAGATGCCGACATTTTCACCAAGTCACTCAAGTTAGAAACTTTCGTGAAGCTAAGGAATATGCTTGGAGTCACAAATCAAGTTTAAGGGGGGGTGTTGAAATATTAAACTTGATTTGGGTCTAACCTTATTATTTAATTTTTGGGCTTAATTATTTTGGGTAATGTTTCTAGAAAACTCTTGTAGTATTTGGAGTATCTGGATATTTTTTAGTATTGTAATATTTTCTAGAATACTCTTTGAATGTCTAGAGTTGATAACTCTCTAGAATTAGTGTGTCTAGAGTTCTCCTTAGAGTACTATAAATAGAGATGTAATCCTACACTTTTGTATCAAGCAAAAATACAAAATTCTCTCTTCCATAAATGATTCTCCTACCTATCAAGTTTCTATTCAAGCCTCTAATATTCCCACACACTTTCCCTAAACACAAAAAGCATTTATTTCCAACAAAGTCAACTGCAAACTTTACTCCAAATACATATTCAATAAATAGGTGCGATGTCGATTTATACCAACATTGAAACTTTTAAAGAGATTGATTTATGCCAAACTCTAGCCTAATTTGGGTTTAGACAGAATAGGTAACCTTGATATATGAGCTTCATAGGATTCTTTAACAATATATCTATTTGAATTCCTAATTGTCCACTCCCATATATCTTTCATCTATTCTTTTAGATTGGCATTTAATTTTTATTAAAAAAAACCCCTCTTAGATAAAAACACAAAAATATCTATATTGTTTTAGTATAATTAATTGAAAATCATTTCCTTTTCAATATTAGTTTTATTTTTTTAGAATTCATATTTTTATATTAATAAATCCAATCATTTTAATTTGGATTAATTAGATGAACACTTTTTTAATTCTTGAGACTCTACGACACAAGTTACACAACTTGATCGTTCTAAATCTCATCTTTTTATAAATAAATGGATTAAAAATAAATTAGTCGGATGTATATCCCTTTTATCCTCAAGTGTTCGGATATAAGTCGTACTACTTATTTGTTCTAACACTTATCTTCCATTAAAAAAAATTAATTAATAACTGGGTCGTTTTAAGTTCATTCTTTTATCAAATTAAAAAAGATTAATTGGATGTACCATTGCTCATACTAGTAATTCTACGATTTGTCTCTTTTTGATGTTGTTTGTTCCAATGTTTAGGGTCCTAATAATATTCCTTATATTTTCGGATATAGGTATTATGCTATTTTTATTGATAATTTTGCGATACGTGCTTGGTGTTTTTAATGAAAGACTGTTCTGAGTTGTTTAATATTTTAAAGAATTTTTAATTTAAAATCACAAACAAAACTATTCACATTTTACATAGTGACAATGCAAAATAATATATATATATATATATATATATATATATATATATATATATATATATATATATATATATATATATATATATATATATATATATATATATAGTTTTAACTCTGTTATGCACTCCAAAGACATTATATATCAATCTAGTTATCCCCACACACCTCAATAAAATGGTGTTACTGAAATAAAACATAGACACATTGTTGGCCATGACCGTACCATTTTGTTGAAAGCCAATGTACCTCTGAAGTTTTAGGGTGATGTTGTTCTTACTACCGTGTATTTAATTAATGGGATGATATCCTCTATGTTGAATGATCGGGTTATTCATTTACTATTGCACCCTATATATCACTTATATATTATTACCCCTAGTGTCTTTAGGTGTACTTGTTTTATTCATGATTTATCCCCATGTCGTGAAAAGATGTCCACTCGTGCTATCAAATATGTTTTCCCGAGCTACTCTCGCGTCCAAAAGGGATATTAATGCTACTCTTCTTCTTCACATTGCTTCTACATGTTTGCAGATGCTACGTTCTTTGAGGACATACCATACTTTCCCAACTCAAATGTTTTTAAAACTGATATAGATCAAGTATTGCCTATTCCTTATTTTGATTTGGTTGAGTCCACTCCTTTATCGCCTAGTCTACCTATTGTGATAGATGAGTCTCCACCACCATTGAACCGACATGGAATTACCTATGAGAGAAGGTGTGGACCATGTGATTCAACTCCTAATCCAAGTGCCTCCACCCCTACTTCGGTTTTGTCTCCTTATTTTCCCATAGTCATCCATAAAGGTCATCCTTCAACCCGTAACCATTATCCTATTTATAATTGTGTGTCTTACCATTGGTTATCCCCTATCCACTATGCTTTTTCTACTGCACTTGCATTTGTTTCTATTCTTAAAAGTATTCAAGAAACAGTATCCCATCCAAATGGGAGGCAAATAATACTTGCTGAAATGTCATCTCTAGAACCTAATCACTTGGGATCTTGTTCCTCTCCCTTATGGGAAATTTGTTGTTGGTTGTAGATGGATATTTAATGTTAAGGTGGCTCCTAATGGATAGGTAAATTGATTGAAATCTTGTCTAGTGGAAAAGGGATATACTCAAGTTCATGGTCAAGAATATGGTGATACTTCTTCTCCTATTGCAAAGATGGAATATGTTCGTCTCTTTCTGGCCATGGCTACCATGAAAAAATGACCTGTATTTCAATTAGATATCAAGAGTGCACTCTTGCATGGTGACTTGAAAGAAGATATTTACATGGATAAATCTCTTGGGTTTATTGTTTAGGAGGAGTATAATCGGCTATGTAAAATGCACAAGTTTTTGTATGGCTTGAAACAATTACCTCGAGCATGGTTTGGAAGATTTAGTAAAATGCTGCAACAATTTGGGATGAACCGTAGTGAATCATATCACTTTGTTTTCACCGAATGCTCCTTATTATATATATATATATATATATATATATATATATATATATATATATATATATATATATATATATATATATATATATATATATATGGTTTATGTTGACAACATTATAATTGTATGTGATGATTCTGAGGGTAAACAACACTTATTTCAGAATATTCAAACTAAGGACTTGGGTCCTCTTTATTACTTTTTGGGGATTGAGGTAGCTTAATCAAAGTCATGTATTCTTATCTCTCAAAGGATGTATGCTTTTGATATTCTAGAAGAAACAGGTCTTACATATCGCAAATCGATTGACACTCATATGGATCATAATATCAAGCTTCTTCCTAATCAGGGGGAGCCATATACTGATCCAGGTAGATACAAAGACTTGTAAGAAGTTGAATTATTTTACCTTGACTAGACCCAATATATCTTTTTCAGTCAGTGTTGTAAGTTAAATCTTATACTCTCCTTGTGATAACAATTTAGATGTTGATTGGGCAATAGATACAAGTGATAAACGTCTACATCAGGTTATTGTGTTTTTATTGGTGCAAATTTGATCTCATGGAAGAGCAAAAAGTAAACGGTTGTTTCTCGATCAAGTACACAAGCTTAGTATTGAGTTATGGTCATTGCCACATACAAGCTCTTGTGGTTAAAGAATTTATTACAAGAACTACATTTTTGTGAAGTCGACCCTATGAAACTTGTATGTGACAATTGTTGAGATATTATATATAATCCAAGTTGAATTGTGTGGCCCAAACCCAAAGCTAATTAGGGTTTAAGGTTTGTTACTTAGCTTTTTATTTTACTTAATAGTCAAGTCACTTATGTGTATATAAATAGACACTTTGTAATTCAGTTTTATCATTTCATTCAATTCAATAATACAATCCTTATTTCCTTATTCTCTCTTTCTCTCCTCACTAAAAGTGTCTTAAGCACTAACAAATTGGTATCTAGAGCTCTGATTATATTCTTGATCATGTTTTTAAGAACCACACGTCAGAGACCGTGTTTCCAGGATCATGGGTTATTGTTGATCAATTGTTGCAATGAATGGTAACGAAAATTTACCACACTCCCTTCCAACTCTTGACAACAAAAATTGGATTCAATGGAGAAAACATATGCAATATCTATTTGGCTTTCATAAAACTCTAGGAGTGGTTACTAATGGTGTTCACGCGGTTGGTGAAGATGCAATCGGCGCACAGAGAATCGCTCACAAGGATGCCAAGAAGAAGGAATGCAAGGCGGCATCTTACATCCAATTGACGGTTGATGCGGCTAATTTCGATAGAATTTATCATGTTGAATCATCGAAGAAGACATGGGATATTCTTGTCAAGTACTATGAAGGAGACGAGAAAGTCAAGATTGTCAAGTTGCAAACTTTGCAACGATAATATGAATTGTTGTTAATGGGAAAAGAAGAAAATATTGCAGGCTATGAGTCAAAGGTGAAGAAACTCATCCATCTCATGAAGGGTTATGGTGAAACTCTAATTGATAAAATGATAGTTGAGAAGGTAATGCGTACGTTGACCTCTCACTTTGATCATGTTATCGTAACTATTCAAGAATCTAACAATCTTGAAACCCTAAAACTAGAAGATTTGGTTGGTTCGTTTAAGGCGAATGAGATTAGGATTATAGAAAGGAAAGGATTTCAAGACTCAATACAAGCACTACATGCTCAGTCATGGAAGAAGAATGGTTGTTCCAACAAGTTCAAAGGCAAAATCGAGAAGACTCAAGGCAAGAAGTCTTGGTCGAATCCTCACAAGAATAAGGTCGACGATAGAGCTTTTGAATCCTAGAAAAGAGGAGAAGGAAATTCCTATCAAAAAGACAAAGAAGAGAAAAAAGGTGTGCAGTGCTATAACTGTGAAAAGCGGGGTCACTTAGCCAGGCATTATTGGTACAAAAAAGAAAAGGGATCGATAAAAGGAAAGGAAGAAGGAGAGAACCTTGCACGTCAATACTCAGATGATTATGATGATATGGTGGTTATGGATGCAGTTGCAGATGACCATGTCGAATCCAAGACCTGGTTCCTCAACCCAGGATGCTCGAATCACATGACTGGTTGAAAAGTATGGTTAGTAGATTTCTACAAGTCGAAGAAGAGCAAGGTCAAACTTGATGATAATAGCGTGTTGCAAGATGAGTGTATTGGAAACATAGTTATTGAAAAGAGTAATGGAGTGAAAGCCTTGATCAAGTATGTACCATGTGTCCCTAGAATGAAGTGTCATCTGCTAAGTGTTGGACAACTAGTCGTAAAGGGGTTCTCAGTGGTTATGAAAGATGAAGTCTTAGAACTTTTTGACATCCATAATAACTTGGTCTTGGAATCTCCTTTGTCGAAGAATAGAACATTTAAGACCATGATCAGTTCGATCGAGGTACAATGTCTGAAAAAAATTGGCGACCATAAAAATAGTTGGTTGTGGCATCTGAGGTTTGGCCATATGAATTTTAGGTCTCTCAATCAACTGACCACTTAAGATATGGTAACTGGTATACCAAGTCTTGAGATGCCCAACAAACTATATGAAGGTTGTATAGTCGGAAAGCAGTCCAGGAATTCTTTCATTTCGACTATGCCAATGAGATCCTCCTACATACTCAAAGTTGTACAGTTAGACGTATGTGGTCCTTTTGAGGAGCATACCATTGGTGAAAACAGGTATTTTGTTTCATTTGTCAATGAGTTTAGTCACAAGTTATGGATCCATGTGATCAAGAGAAAGGACGAAGTATTTGAAATCTTTAAGCGATTCAAGATGCTTGTCGAAAACCAGAGTGAAAAGAAGATCAAGGTTATGTGAACAGGTGGAGGTGGAGAATACACATCCAAGCTATTTTAAGAATTATGTGAAGAATATTATGTTGATCATGAGGTAACTTCTCCTTATACTCCTCTACATAATGGAATAGAAGAAAGAAGAAACATTACCATATTGGACATGGCGATATGCATGCTGTAGCAGAAGAATTTTCCAAAATCCTTATGGGGTGAAGCTGTTTCAACTACTATTTATATACATAAGAAGTTCCCTACCAAGAAGCTGAAGAACAAGGTTCCTGAAGAAAGATGGAATGATAGACGACCATTAGTAAGTCATCTCAAGGTGTTTGGCTCTATGTGTTACAAGCATGTTCCTGATGCAAGAAGAAGCAAGCTTGATGACAAAAGTGAATGTATGTGTCACCCTGATTTTGGTCCTGAAATTTTTTCCATCAATCATTCATTTTCTTTCCTCCTCATGACCATTTCATCTGGTCATGAATCTATCCACCTACACGGATTGTTTAGACATTGCCGCTACTTACCATTCCATGACTATTAGAGTTTTACCTCTCTATTTGGGCTTTAGATGTTTGTTACATTTTGACAAAATCAGTTGGAATGTCATGACTTTCATTCTCATGTCCAATTTCAATCCATATTTTGTCTCCCTCATAAAACATTATTCATCTTTTATTACAATTATTCATCCATGTGACCATTCATTTTTCATTGACATATTTTTTAGTTCTCACCCACACTTTTAATGAATTCCTATGTAAAGTACAAAACATTAAATTAGGTCATCATCCATATTCATTTTCTCATTCATTCATAATTCAAAGAAATTCCATACATATTTCTTCATTCACATTTATATTCTCCATTTTTCACATTCGAGATTCTACATTTCATATTCATATTTTCATTCATATTTCTTCATTACATTGGAAAATTTTCATTCATATCCAAGAATTTCCACATCCTCATTCATGTTTTGTTTATTTCATTCATTTATAAATCATGGTCCACCATTTACATAGCATATTACTAATTCATCATACATAAGGTCTCTAAAATGCAAAGAAAGATTTTTTTGATTTGCTAATGAGAAACACCAATTTTTCATTTATATCAATGTCATATTCATTACAAATCAATAGTTGTCCAAAACATACATGATTTACAAAAATGGCACTCAAGTTTTAATTACAAGGAGGAAATTACCCATTTCGATCATAATAAACCTTGGAAAGCTGAGAAGGGAGAGTGAGCGTGCCAAGAAAGCTCTTAGTAGCCAGCACCAGATCCGTGTGGAAATTGAATCACTTTTTGATGGAGTTGATTTCTCTGAGCCACCTACCCGTGCTCGGTTTGTAGAGTTGAACAATGATTTGTTCAGAATCAATGGAGGACGCTGGATTACAGAAGAATCAAATTTGAAACTTGTTTGAATAAATAGATATATTTCTCAACAAAGTTGACTGTGACTTTCTCATGTCACAAATACGTTCCAAAACAACTCAAAACTTTAAACTTTCTAGAATATATTATATTCCACTTTGTTGGATCTTATCAAAATGGGAAAGCCCTCACCAAAGATCTTACAAGATCAACATAGGCGTTGTGTCTGAAAGACATTAACACATAAACCTTTTACACAAGGATTCAATCTTATCAGAAAGATACTAACGTCAATGGATTTAATGTTTTAATGGAAAAAAGCGATCCGTAACTATTATTTTCATATGAAAATATGCTAAATGATACTAAAAAGTATTCAAAAGAGTCTGACACATCTTAAGCATCTTCATTCCTTTCCCCCAAATCTATTCCATTCAAGCCTTCAGCCAACATCTTCTACCTATTCTGTTTTTGTATTTCTACAACAACCATATATAGGCTAACAGCACTTCCAATAGCACAAGCCCAAAGAACTCTTATAGACCACTTGTCTACAATTACTCCTCTGGCTCCCATGGCATGCAGTAAAAACCAGCAACTTTAATCTCGGAGAGCTTTACCTACAGATTCAACAGAAATGGAGTTCAAAGTTCAGTACACAACGATACAAGGTTTTCAGCGTTTAAGGAAAAGGAATCGAATTAGGGTGAGTAACCCTGCTGAAGCAGTTGACGTAGATGACCAAGTCATCTAGTATGTGAACTTAGACACATCCTCCTGCAATAATAATGCAACAACTCCTATACAAGAGACAAGCATTACAAATGATAGAATAAATTAGTTGTTGGTCATTAACACTGAACCAACTCAACCTTCTGGTTTTGTTCGATCTCTACAACTTGGTTTCGTGTTTGCTACTTGGTATCTCTTCGACATTTACAACAAACAGGTTCTAAAAGTCTATCCATTTCCGGCAACAGTTACAACATTTCAATTTGGCTTTGCTTCATTGGTGATTAAGTTGATATGGATTTTGAATCTACATCCAAGGCCTAACATTAGAAGATCACAGTTTGCAGCAATTCTTCCACTGGTTTCTACAGTTTTAGGAAGGTTAATACTCATGTCCACCACTCAGCCTGCATGAACCAGAAACATCTTGTAAAGGTTTATAAAATCTAAACTGAGGAAAGAACCTGATGAGGTCGTAATATTTCGAGATGGGACTTATCTGACCTTGAAAGAAATTGTTGAGAGTTTGGATTTGACCGGATACAACCTCAATGTTGATCTTTTGGATGTTCGCACAGACAAGAGTATATTTCATCGCTTTGACGAATTCAATCTCAGGTTTTTGGTGTGGATTTGGTTGACGATGAGAGCAAGCCTGCATTGTACGCTGAAATTCATTAAATGTTGGTCCAACCATGTTGTTTTCAGGCCACTGAAGCGAGTTAAAACTCAGACCAATACTAACCTGGTAAAACAGCTTATTCACTAGCCGGCGCACCGTGAAACCAAGCCTGAGCAAGTAGAGAAATTTTGAAGCATGTTTTAGAGAAAACAGAAACCGAAGCTACCCTGCATAATGAAAGACCTTGTTTCAGTTCACTCAACCCAAATCACGATCGAAAATCTCTGTGATAATTGAAGTTTTGACTTTCACCAATTTTCACTGCAGTAAAAACAAATTAATTTAGCAAGGCGTTAAAGTTCCACAAACAACCCAAAAAAGGATTAAGACGAATTCAAGGAAAGAAAGTGCATGAATTGTATTACCTTTTCCAGATTAAGTACCAAGCGAGACAAACAAGCTGTGAGCACCCTAAAGGACTTCCAAAGGGATACCCTTTTGATCTCCATAGCCAAATCAGAAACCCTAGGATGGTGAGTATAAAAGGAGAGGGGCGGATACTGTTGAGGAGAGGACGAAAAAACCCTAAAATTTTCGACGGCTACTGTAGCGAAAAACCCTAGTATTTTTCCATCGAAAGAGGGCTGCCTCCATCCTCCACCAGATCGCCACCACAGAACCCCAAAGGCCGATGAACCACCACAACAGCATCTGAAGAGACACTCTGCCGCCGCTACCGTTGACACGCCTATCAGGTATCTTTTAAAATGTTTGCTTCATTGATTTTCGATTGGTTTGTTTGTGAAGTGAGAGTAGAGTATTGAGAGAGAAAGGGTCGAGAGGATGAGTGAGGTCAAGAGAATGGGTGAGGCTGAGAGAACGCGTTCGTCTTCTTGAGGAAGATGAACGAGTCTTTTGTGAAGTTTTGTTTCAC
The DNA here is from genome assembly GCF_024323335.1 of Lathyrus oleraceus. Lineage (NCBI taxonomy): Eukaryota > Viridiplantae > Streptophyta > Magnoliopsida > Fabales > Fabaceae > Lathyrus > Lathyrus oleraceus. Next base: position 248,724,825 of record NC_066582.1, on the reverse strand, counting down.
GTTCCCAGTTCTTCCTCTTTTATTTATTTTAAAAGAAATTAAAACCTATTTAGAACTTAATGACCGTTGGCTTTTCCTTGCAACCTTTCATTAACATATTGTCTGCTGGTATTAATGATGATTAAAGTGTTGTTATTCCCACCCAACAGCCAGGCGGCTAGGGTTGATCTTTGGGATTCTCTCACCATTTTTTGTGGGCTTTAGTTAGCCCAACAGACCATCTCGTTCTAGTTTTATTTTATTTTAATTTATCTTTATCTATCCTTGTTTATATATTTAAGTTGTTGTTAAGGTAACAAATGAACATAAGTGGCTGAGTGGAGAGGAAGCAATTTCACTTTCTTTAGTGAGATGGGTTCGATACTTGGGAATGGCATATCTTCATATTTTCATTTTTTGTGCTCGCTATTTTATTTAAATCTCTTATAATTTCTTACTATTTATTTTGTACCTTTTTATTTAGTCCTTTTTACGCTTGTTAATTTTATTCTCTCCGATTTAATCTTTTAATGTGTTGTAAATAATTTGTTTATTTATCTATTTATTTCGTCCGACTTACTTTCGGACATATTCTCCACGAACTCATGCGCCACATCAATTTAATTGACCAACACCTCAAACATTCCCATTAATCCTTCTATTCAAACGTATTTCTTTATTAAAATTTGAAGAAAAAGATTATCCTGGATGGAATATCCAGTTATAATCCCGAATATTAGGCTCAAGCTGTAAGAGCTTGCAAGCCATAAATATTCGTCTTCTCTCCAAAACACCTGTAAATATCTCAAACCATCTTCTTAATAAAATTTGAAGAAAAAGATTATCCTGGATGGAATATCCAGTTATAATCCCGAATATTAGGCTCAAGTTGTAAGAGCTTGCAAGCCATAAATATTCGTCTTCCCTCCAAAACATGCGTAAGTATTCGAACCATTTTCTTAGCAATATTGGAAGAAATAGACTACCTGTGTGGAATATCCAGACGTGGTCCCGAGTATTAGACCCAAGCTGTAAGAGCTTGCCGGTCATAAGTACTCGTCTTTCAAACTCAAAAAATACTTAATTCCTACCTTAACACTTTTTCAATAAAGATGGAAATGGAACATGGTGTATACTGTGCACTCCTGAGATTAAGATTCAAGGTGGATGCCTTGCCTATCTTAGCTCTCGCCATCGTCTAAAATTGTCAATGCGGTTTCTTCAAACCCCTTTCTCAATCAAACCTCAAAATACTTAATCTTTATTAAATACTTTTTCCAGTAAGATGGAAATGGAACATGGTGTATACCGTGCACTTCTGAGACTAGGATTCGAGATGGATATCTCGCTCATCCAAGTTCTCGCCATTACTCAAAAATACATCCAACCAATCAAACTCTTTTCTCGCCGCCGTGCGATTAATCAAAAAAACCTTTTTCATAAACGAAAGACATATTGTCTTAAGGTGATGCAAAACAATGTTTCGGCCCCGATTGTTGAGTCGAGATAAGTGACGTTTTTCCGAATGTTGATTTGTAAATCCATTCGATGTGTGGTATACGTCCGCTCCTCATCTGTTTTGGGTAAAACAATGTTTTCGTCGATTAATACAATATAGCTTTCGCTAAAATCGACCAACAAACAAACATTTTTCTATCCAGAACCACGTAAGCCTTGATTTCTCTGTTGAGATACGTAGGAGCAGGATTTGTAAATCTTGTCAGGCCCACTAATAAAAAACTTAGGTTTTGTCCTTCGTCAAAAATAAAAAAAAAACATTTTCCTCTCTTTTCTTCTTTCTTTCCCACCTAATAAATTGAAAAGCCTAACATTTCAAACTAACATTAACGCACACAACTGACCTAATGGTTCCCATTGAGTACAACAGACGTGAGGGGTGCTAATACCTTCCCCTTGCGTAATCGACTCCCGAACCCTGATTTGGTTGCGATGACCCATAATCATTGTCGTTTTTTCTTGGGTTTTATCGATATTTCCCCTTTCCTTTTTAGGAATAAATAAAGTTCGGTGGCGACTCTGTTCAGTCCATCATTGCGAGCGTGCGATTGCGTTTCGCTTAAGTCGTGTTCTCATTTTTCGAGGTGCGACAGATGGCGACTCTGCTGGGGAGCTTTTCCCTAAGTGAGTCAAGCCTAATTAGGACGTTTGTGTGCCTTTGTTTGTTTATTTGTGTGGATTTTCTTTCTTGATTTTGCTATCTTTATTGTCATATTGATATAAATTTGTTGTATTAGTTCGATTATGCTTTGGTACTTGGAGGTACTCTGATTGCAAACCTTGTGGAAAAGACTTTTTACCCGAGTCTCGAGTAAAAACATAAGATAGGACGAGGTTGAGTAGTGCGGGTCCACGAGATGAATTTCTCGTTGGGTCGGTGCGAGAACCTTACTTAGAGTAGATTCTTGAGAGGATGTTGTTGCTCGGCAAGTAAGTTGCCGTAAGCTTCGATATTTTCTTTAGGATCCATGACTCTGAGAACCTTTTGTAGAACCTTAGTTCTTTGTCCAACTAGGAAAGATGGTTGCGTAGCATGGGTCTGCGAGTTGAATTTCTCATTGGATCGATGAGAGAACCTCACTTAGAGTAGATTCTTTAGATGGAGTTGATGCCCGACAAGTAAGTTGCCGCAGGTAGCAAACAGTCTAATGGATCCATGACTCTAGGAACTTTTTTGAAACTTTAGATCATACCTGGTGAGAACCATATTCTATACAAAGCAATCAGACTTATCCATGCCTTAAGCCTATTGAACTTATACAAAAAATGCATCACATTCATACACATACATTGCATCAACATCATAAAAAGCAAGCTCTTAGTTGTCTCTTATTTGTTTCAGGAATTGAGAACTTGAAAATGACAACTTCAAGGAGACACACTTTCACACTTAAGTACAAGGAACCTAAGCTGGACAGTCTGAAGGGTTTGATCTCTGATTTGACTCTCAGCAGACGTGATGAGTTCTGAAAAGACTATGGGAAAATTTTGAGTCTTCTGACTAAGAAAGTTGACTATGGAATTATCGGCTCTTTGGCACAATATTATGATCCACCTCTGCGCTGTTTCACATTCGCTGATTTCCAACTAGCTCCTACTTTGGAAGAAGTTGAGAGGATCGTGGGTCTCAAATTGAAGGATTTCAATCCATTTCCAAAGCTCGAAGAAGAGATGGGCCCAAAGAAGATAGCTTCAGCCCTAAGTATCAATGTCCCGACTGTTCGAGACAATTGGGTTGAAAAAGGGGGTTGCGAAGGTTTTGCCGCGATGTTTTTGGAAGATTTAGCTCTGAAGTTCAAGAAAAGTGGAAATTGGAATACATTTTATGCTGTGTTGGCTTTATTGATCCATGGGATTGTGCTCTTCCCAAATGTTGAAAAATTTGTGGATCGGATGGCCATAGAAGTCTTTCTCTCTGGCAATCCAGTACCTTTTCTCTTAGCTGACATTTACCATGCCCTTCACGCTCGACATGAAAAGAGGGGTGGAACTTTGTTGTGCTGTGCTCCTTTGCTTTATACTTGGTTCATGCAACACATGCCTGAAGAAGGCCCTTTTGTGGCAAAAGAACTTAAGTCTCCTAAAAAATTAGCTTCTCTCACTGCAAGTTCCATCAGATGGTATATCCGAGAGTGGGAAACCCCAGACATTATAGTCAGCTGTGGGGAATTTCCTAGTGTACCGTTGTTGGGTACCAAGGGTTGCATCAACTATAACCCTATGTTATCTCGAATGCAAGACGGTTACTCCATGGATGGTCCTCCTGACGCAAAGGACTTACAGCCATTTGTGCTCTTTAACATCCAAGCAAGCAATCCTGATGTAAGAGCAGTACGAAAGGCTTGGTTAAAGGTTGTTAGGAAGGGTAAAGAGTTTGGAAAAAGAAACATTCTCGCCAGAGAACCTTACACTCGATGGGTGAAAGAAATAGTTGGGGAAATCCATTTGCCATTTATCGTAAAGGCTTCAACCTTTCCCAAAACTCTTGAGCCCAAGCCCATACTCCTTGAGGACATGGAGAAACTCACTACTAAGGTTAAGGAGCTCGAATTGGAGAATACTGAATTACGGATTCAGATGAACCGAGTTATCTTGGAAAATCAGAATTTGAAAGAGGAACGTAAGGGGAAAGCCCAAGAACTTGAGGATAGTAACAAGAGAGCCAGGCTATTGGAAGACCAGAAGGACGATCTTGATCATATCCTTATAGGTTCCACATCAGTGATCCAAACCAGGAAGGAAGAGCTCAAGAAAGCTGAGTATAGGATCTGTGAGTTAGGGAGAATGTTGGATAATTCTCTTATGGATAAGAAAGAAATTAAGCTCGACTTTAAGGCACAGATCCGTGAACTGAGGGACACTCTGAAGAAATGCAAGGAAAAGTTATCTCGCGAGATACTCCAAAAGGAAGAAGCTGAAAGAAACTGTCACCGTCTCAGGTACCAGTTGGAAGAAGCTAATAGGAGGTTCGCAGTTTTGGAGAGCCAAGAAGGTGATGCAGCCTACTTGCTCCTAAAAAATGACTGTGTATACTGGAAAAGGTTGTATAGAGAAGCTATAACAACTTTAGATGAAGACCAACAAGTCATCAATAAACTCCAAGAGCTCTATGTTGAATGGAATGGCAAGTTCCGCAACTTAGCTAGGTTTGTCAACCTCAACATGTTGGAACTCCCAGAAAAACTCCAGGAAGCGGATTGGTGTATGTGTCCAGAAAACACGCCTCCTCAAGTTTTCAATTTCATCAAGTTTATCAATAAAATGATAAAGGAGCTCACCACAGATCTTGCTACGATCATAAGAGCTGAGACAGAGCTTAAGTTTACTTGTACTTGAATTTGAATTGTTGGTGTTTAAATCTTTTTGTATTCGAATCATGTGTAATTGAAGTTAAATCTTTTGTATTTGAATTTGATTTTAAATGGAAGTTGTTATTTTGGGTCTCAATTATTACGTGTTATTCTTATATTCTAACATTGTTGGAATAAATAATAAAGATAACTAAGAGTTATGCACAAAATTCACCCATAACATGCACTCATGTCATTCTTCAAAACAAAAAACTCATTCTTGTATCTTCTTCAGTTCCACACTGAGTCCTCAACACCACTACTACACCAGAGCCATCGCTCGTTAAAGAATGGCAGATCAAGAACAAGAATTGGAGAGAGTAAGCTCAAAACTCGAAGACCTACGAGGAAACATGGGTCAAGTCATGGAGATACTACAAGTCATTAGGGCCAAGTTGGACACCCAAACGACGGTCGTTTCAGAAATCGCCGGTCCTACGATTGAACCCCAACCTGCAAGGACAGTACCAACCACATGGCCAGTCTATGGTTTACCTCCCGGTTTCACACCCACAGGTGAAGGCGCCCCTGGTTTTGTACAATCCACTCAGCAGACGGTTCCTCTACCAGCTATCAATGAAACTCATCCAGTGGTCCACACGTTCGCACCATCTCTCATTCGTGCACACGTGCAACCTTATTTTGAGGATCATCAACATGCTCCGAAATTTTCGGACGAAGATGATGAAAGGCATGAAGACATAAGAGGGATGAAAGAGAATTTCCAGATTCTTGAGAAAAGATTGAGGGCTATGGAAGGTGACCAAGTTTTTGGTACTGCTGCTAAGGAGATGTGCTTAGTGTCAGGTCTTGTGATTCCTGCAAAATTCAAGACCCCGGATTTCGATAGGTATAAGGGCCACTCATGTCCTAAAAGTCACCTTATTATGTACTATCGAAAAATGGTTGCGCACGTAGAAGACGATAAACTTATGGTACATTGCTTCCAAGACAGCTTGAGGGGTGCTCCCTCTAAGTGGTACTTAAGCCTTGATCAAAGTAGAATTCGTTGTTTCCAAGACTTATCTGATGCTTTCATCCAACATTATAAGTATAACATGGATATGGCCCTAGATAGGAGGCAATTGCTCAGCATGTCCCAGAAAGATAACGAGTCTTTTAAGGAATATGCACAACAATGGAGGGAAGTGGCCTCGCAAGTCGAACCACCCCTTGCTTAGAAGGAGTTAGCAGATTGGTTCATGGATACGGTAAAACCTATGTTCTATGAAAGGATGGTGAGTAGTGTATCTGCAAACTTCTATGACTTGGTCTCTGTGGGCATAAAGGTTGAGCTTGGATTGAAGAATGGAAAAATGATAACCACCTCTGAAACATCTGGTAATAATGCCAAAAAGTTCCCCGGAAGTTTTCAAAGGAAGAAAGAGGGTGAAACAAATGCAGTGTCAACCAGTCAAAGAAGGTGTCTTTCATGGAAGAAGCAGCATCAATTTGCTCAGCAGCAACCAACTTATCCAGTGCAGTATGTTCAACAACCGTATGTGGCAGCAGTCACACCAAATTTCAACCAATCACAAGCTCCTATCTATCAACTTATTCAACAATCACCAGTATACCAGTAAGCACCCACGCCACCTGCTTATCAACAACCAAGGGCACAGGCTCCCCGTCCATAAAATCCTCTAAATCAAAATAGGGTACAAAGAGGTAGACTTCCGTTCGCTTCAATCCCTATGACGTACACTAAGTTGTACCCATCGTTACTACGAAAAGGGTTGGTGACTCCCAGACCTTTGGGTCCTCCACCAAATCCCTTACCTCCATGGTACAATCCAGATGCACATTGTCCTTTCCATGAGGGTGCCCCTGGACATGATTTAGAGTGATGTTATGCTTTGAAGCATATTGTGCGAGAGCTGGTTGAGAAGAAGATCCTTTCATTCCGAGATGTTGGACCCAACGTAAAAAGTAACCTTCTGCCGGCGCATGGTGATGCTAATGCCATCGAGGATGCTTCTGATGTTTGTATAATCAAAAATGTTGAAAATGTTAAAACTCTGTTGCTAGCACTTCATGCAGGATTGGTGGGAGCTAGTTTGATTAATACACGCCACGACAATTGTGAAGAATGTGTCGTTCATCCAAGAGGATGTAAAGTGGTACAAACAATATTCAAAACTTGATGGATCAAGGTGTTTTGCAAGTTTGTGGTCCTACAACAAACGAGGAAGTTTCAGTCATTGAACCCTTTTTCAATCTACCAGAATCGGTTGAGATAACTTATCACGGAAAATATGTTGTTCATCCATCACCCGTGGTAGTTTGTATGCCTACCCCCTTTCCTTTTGAAAGCACCAAGGCGGTACCCTAGAAATATGACATAACGGTGGTAGATGGAATGGTAGATAAAGAACCCAAAGATGTCGAAGGTGAGAAAGGCTTGGAGAATGTTGACACCAATATCACTAACATCGCTGGGACGAGCAGAATGATCCGCAGTGGTCAGATTTATACTCCCAATATTAATATAAACCCACAAGAACCAACAAGGAAAGCTGCAACTGCAAATCCTACCCCTGAGTATGGAGGGGCACAGCCGGCAGTGCAAGCAGATGAAGCGAGTGAATTTCTAAGAATAATAAAGAAAAGCGACTACAAGATAGTTGATCAGTTACATTAGACACCGTCAAAAATATTTATCTTGTCTTTGCTTCTAAATTCCAAAGCTCATAGGGAGGCTCTACTGAAAGTGCTTGCTCAAGCTCATGTTACCCAAGATATAACGGTTGGCCAATTCGATGGGGTGGTCGCCAATATCACAGCCTGCAACACTCTAAGTTTCAACAATGAAGAGCTACCCAAAGAAGGGAAGAATCACAACCGCGCCTTACATGTATCCATGAAGTGCCAAGAAGATGCTCTGGTAAGGGTTTTAGAGAAAACAGAAACCGAAGCTACCCTGCATAATGAAAGACCTTGTTTCAGTTCACTCAACCCAAATCACGATCGAAAATCTCTGTGATAATTGAAGTTTTGACTTTCACCAATTTTCACTGCAGTAAAAACAAATTAATTTAGCAAGGCGTTAAAGTTCCACAAACAACCCAAAAAAGGATTAAGACGAATTCAAGGAAAGAAAGTGCATGAATTGTATTACCTTTTCCAGATTAAGTACCAAGCGAGACAAACAAGCTGTGAGCACCCTAAAGGACTTCCAAAGGGATACCCTTTTGATCTCCATAGCCAAATCAGAAACCCTAGGATGGTGAGTATAAAAGGAGAGGGGCGGATACTATTGAGGAGAGGACGAAAAAACCCTAAAATTTTCGATGGCTACTATAGCGAAAAACCCTAGTATTTTTCCATCGAAAGAGGGCTGCCTCCATCCTCCACCAGATCGCCACCACAGAACCCCAAAGGCCGATGAACCACCACAACAGCATCTGAAGAGACACTCTGCCGCCGCTACCGTTGACACGCCTATCAGGTATCTTTTAAAATGTTTGCTTCATTGATTTTCGATTGGTTTGTTTGTGAAGTGAGAGTAGAGTATTGAGAGAGAAAGGGTCGAGAGGATGAGTGAGGTCAAGAGAATGGGTGAGGCTGAGAGAACGCGTTCGTCTTCTTGAGGAAGATGAACGAGTCTTTTGTGAAGTTTTGTTTCACGTTCCCAGTTCTTCCTCTTTTATTTATTTTAAAAGAAATTAAAACCTATTTAGAACTTAATGACCGTTGGCTTTTCCTTGCAACCTTTCATTAACATATTGTCTGCTGGTATTAATGATGATTAAAGTGTTGTTATTCCCACCCAACAGCCAGGCGGCTAGGGTTGATCTTTGGGATTCTCTCACCATTTTTTGTGGGCTTTAGTTAGCCCAACAGACCATCTCGTTCTAGTTTTATTTTATTTTAATTTATCTTTATCTATCCTTGTTTATATATTTAAGTTGTTGTTAAGGTAACAAATGAACATAAGTGGCTGAGTGGAGAGGAAGCAATTTCACTTTCTTTAGTGAGATGGGTTCGATACTTGGGAATGGCATATCTTCATATTTTCATTTTTTGTGCTCGCTATTTTATTTAAATCTCTTATAATTTCTTACTATTTATTTTGTACCTTTTTATTTAGTCCTTTTTACGCTTGTTAATTTTATTCTCTCCGATTTAATCTTTTAATGTGTTGTAAATAATTTGTTTATTTATCTATTTATTTCGTCCGACTTACTTTCGGACATATTCTCCACGAACTCATGCGCCACATCAATTTAATTGACCAACACCTCAAACATTCCCATTAATCCTTCTATTCAAACGTATTTCTTTATTAAAATTTGAAGAAAAAGATTATCCTGGATGGAATATCCAGTTATAATCCCGAATATTAGGCTCAAGCTGTAAGAGCTTGCAAGCCATAAATATTCGTCTTCTCTCCAAAACACCTGTAAATATCTCAAACCATCTTCTTAATAAAATTTGAAGAAAAAGATTATCCTGGATGGAATATCCAGTTATAATCCCGAATATTAGGCTCAAGTTGTAAGAGCTTGCAAGCCATAAATATTCGTCTTCCCTCCAAAACATGCGTAAGTATTCGAACCATTTTCTTAGCAATATTGGAAGAAATAGACTACCTGTGTGGAATATCCAGACGTGGTCCCGAGTATTAGACCCAAGCTGTAAGAGCTTGCCGGTCATAAGTACTCGTCTTTCAAACTCAAAAAATACTTAATTCCTACCTTAACACTTTTTCAATAAAGATGGAAATGGAACATGGTGTATACTGTGCACTCCTGAGATTAAGATTCAAGGTGGATGCCTTGCCTATCTTAGCTCTCGCCATCGTCTAAAATTGTCAATGCGGTTTCTTCAAACCCCTTTCTCAATCAAACCTCAAAATACTTAATCTTTATTAAATACTTTTTCCAGTAAGATGGAAATGGAACATGGTGTATACCGTGCACTCCTGAGACTAGGATTCGAGATGGATATCTCGCTCATCCAAGTTCTCGCCATTACTCAAAAATACATCCAACCAATCAAACTCTTTTCTCGCCGCCGTGCGATTAATCAAAATTTTTTTTTTTCATAAACGAAAGACATATTATCTTAAGGTGATGCAAAACAATGTTTCGGCCCCGATTGTTGAGTCGAGATAAGTGACGTTTTTCCGAATGTTGATTTGTAAATCCATTCGATGTGTGGTATACGTCCGCTCCTCATCTGTTTTGGGTAAAACAATGTTTTCATCGATTAATACAATATAGCTTTCGCTAAAATTGACCAACAAACAAACATTTTTCTACCCAGAACTACGTAAGCCTTGATTTCTCTGTTGAGATACGTAGGAGCAGGATTTGTAAATCTTGTCAGGCCCACTAATAAAAAACTTAGGTTTTGTCCTTCGTCAAAAATCCAAAAAAAAAACATTTTCCTCTCTTTTATTCTTTCTTTCCCACCTAATAAAATGAAAAGCCTAACATTTCAAACTAATATTAACGCACACAACTGACCTAATGGTTCCCGTTGAGTACAACGGACGTGAGGGGTGCTAATACCTTCCCCTTGCGTAATCGACTCCCGAACCCTGATTTGGTTGCGACGACCTATAATCATTGTCGTTTTTTCTTGGGTTTTATCGATATTTCCCCTTTCCTTTTTAGGAATAAATAAAGTTCGGTGGCAACTCTGTTCAGTCCATCATTACGAGTGTGCGATTGCGTTTCGCTTAAGTCGTGTTCTCATTTTTCGAGGTGCGACAGTATGATTCTGGTAGGATATGATAAGTCGAGATATTATGATTGATAAAAGTTATGCATGGGATTGGAATTCTAGTAATACAATTGACAAGCAATTGGTGATCTATGATTTCGACGAAGCAAGTAATGATGTTGAAGTCGAAGATATTATTGACATTCTAGGTGAAGTCGAAGTTATTATTGACATATCTGACACAGTCAAAGTCGGAGAGGTTATGGATAGCACAAGTCCGAAACCTTAAAGAACTAGAACTTGTTCAACAAGACTTCAAGACTATGAAGTGGTTGGTGATGATGAAGTTATAACAGATGAAGAACTAGTTAATTTTGCTTTACTTGAAGGTGCTGAACCAATCAACTATAGCGAGGCTATAAAGAATATGAAGTGGAAGTCTGCTATGGTCAAAGAGTTACAACCAATCAAAAGAAACAACACATGGGAGTTGGTCGAATTTCCAACACCTACAAAAGCTATCAAATTGAAGTGGGTGTTAAAGTTGAAGTACAATGTTGATGGGTCGATAACAAGACATAAGGAGAGATTGGTAGCTCGAGGATTTATTCAACGAGCAGGACTCGACTACTCTAAAGTCTTTGCACCTATCATAAGATTGGAAACTATTCGACTATTGGTAGCCTTGGCATGTAAGCAAGGATGGTCGATATTTCACTTAGATGTGAAGTCGCCATTTTTGAATGGACCTTTAGATGAAGAGGTATATGCCACACAACCTCCTGGTTTGTGATTCAAGAGGAAGCAAGGAAAGTATACAAGTTACACAAAGAGCTTTATGGTCTCAAGTATACACCTAGGGCATGGAACAAGAAGATCGACTCATACTTGGTCGAATTGGGATTCGTCAAATGAAAATCTAAGTAAGGTGTCTATGTTCAGGCTGTGGCATAAGATATAACAATCATCTTCTTATATGTCGATGACTTGCTAGTAACTAGAAATAACTTGAATAACTTTTCAAAGTTCAAAGAGTTGGTGAAGAAGGAATTTGAAATGTCGGATCTAGGAAAGTTGTCATACATCATGAAGGAGAATAGTGATCCAAAACGCAGCGGAAATTAAAAATTTTCTCCTTTAGTGATTCTTACGAATGGGCATGATCAATGATAGAGTTGTTACCTCTTGTGGCGATTGAAACCTTTGATGCAAATCTAAGGAGTGATCACGAACGTTGAATGGTGACAACGCCTCTACTCAGTCCACACAAACAGATTCCTCCAGTCTCAGTGCTAGCTGCTACGAATGAAGGCTTTGAGTGAGAGTGAGAGAGAAACGAAACTTCAACTGAATAAATGCTTCTGCACAAGGTTCTATTTATAGAACCACTTGTGTGGGTTGTAAGCTAAAAAGCCCACTTAAGTGTACGTGGCCCATATCTTATGATATACCAAAATCACTTAAGCGCGTGGTACCTTACCATATTTCATATTCTACTTAAGTACCCCGTACCTTACGATGTTCTACAATTCACTTAAGTGAACTGTACCTTACGGTGTTCCTTATTTACTTTATCTCTCATCAATCCGTCCTTTTAGTGAGCGGTATCTAGCAACACATCATTGCTACCCAAGACACAAAAATGTCATGTGATCTGACAAATCCTTTTGTGATAATACTTATGTGTATAATTACCCTTTTCCCCTATGTCTATATTGAACACAAGGCATAGACTGTGTCATCCTTGTCCAATTCAATATTGGGCCCGTAGACATTTATCCTGTTACGCAGGACGGGAAAATTCCATCTAGGTCACTCATGTCCCTCAACATGCTTCGTGGAGTACCCATCAACTGTCTTTATGGTCATCCAATTACGGACAATGTTTGATCAGTAATAAGGCACTCGACTCTATATCTAGGTGAAGGAGAAGGGCGATCCAAAATGCAACATAATTTTAAAATAATTCTCCTTTAGTGATCCTTACAAATGGGCATGATCAGTGATAGAATCGTTACCATTTGTGGCGATTGAAACCTTTGATGCAGATCTACGGAGCGATCACGAACGATGAACAGTGACAACGCCTCTACTCAGTCCACACGAACAGATTCCTTCAATCTCAGTGCTAGCTGCTACGAATGAAGGATTTGAGTGAGAGAGAGAGTGTGAGAGAGAAAGAGAGAGAGAAAGAGAGAGAGAGAGAGAGAGAAAGAGAGAAACGAAATTGAAACTGCACAAATGCTTCTGCACAAGGGTTCTATTTATAGAACCACTTGTGTGGACTGCAAGCTAAAAAGCCCACTTAAGTGTATGTGGCCCATATCTTATGATATGCCAAAATTACTTAAGCGTGTGGTACCTTACCATATTTTGTATTCTACTTAAGTACACCGTACCTTACGATGTTCTACAATTCACTTAAGTGCACCGTACCTTACAGTGTTCCTTAGTTACTCTATATCTCATCAATTCGTCCTTTTGTGTGTGACCCTGTAGGTTTTCGCGATATTAGCAATTATATTAAATCACATATTTAACATAATAAACAATGAGCGGTATCTAGCAACACATCACTACTACCCAAGACACGAAAATGTCATGTGATCTGAAAAATCCTTTTTGTGATAATACTTATGTGTATAATTATTACCCTTTTGCCCTTATGTCTATATTGAACAAAAGGCATATACCGTGTCATCATTGTCCAGTTCAATATTAGGCCCAAAGACATTTATCCTATTACACAGGATGGGCAAATTCCATCTAGGTCACTCATGTCCCTCAGCATGCTTTGTGGAGTACCCATCAACTGTCTTTATGGTCATCCAATTATGGACAATGTTTGATCAGCAATAAGGCACTCGACTCTACATCTAAGGTCCATAGTGGTTTTAGGTCGAAGGGTGGTATACACCATTATCACCATGAGAATAACTTATGACACTTTGCATAACATTCTATATAGTATTCTCATAGCGGGTTAATCCAGTATAAATATTACTCTTAATATTTATACCTATGTTTAAGACTTGATAACTCTTTATCCATGATCCATGAGATGTGATCATCGATCTATATACATAATAGTCTTAATGCTTTAATGTTATCCCACTTCACAATAAAGCTCGACTACGGATACTTTAAGAATAGTGTCCTTATGTTTAATGTGATCTCATGATTAAGTCACACTTGATACATTAAACAGACTAGCTATTCTAAGGACTTTATTAAACAAACATAATAAAGAAAAAACCTTTTATTATTAATAAATAATTCGATACAAGTACCAAACGTATTGGCCTCTAGGGCTTACACCAACACTAGGGTCCATAGTGGTTTCAGGTCGAAGGGTGGTATACACCACTATCACCATGAGAATAACTTATGAAACTTTGCATAACATTCTAAATAGTATTCTCATAGCGGGTCAATCAAGTATAAATATTACTCTTAATATTCATACCTATGTTTAAGACTTGATAACTCCTTATCCATGATCCATGAGATATGCTCATTAGTCTATATACATAATAGTCTTAATGCTTGAATGTTATCCCACTTTACCACAAAGCTCGACTACGGATACTTTAAGAATAGTGTCCTTATGTTTAATGGGATCTCATGATTAAGTCACACTTGATACATTAAACAGACTAACTATTCTAGGGACTTTATTAAACAAACATAATAAATAAAAAACCTTTTATTACTAATAAATAATTCGATACAAGTACCAAAAGTATTGGCCTCTAGGGCTTACACCAACACATCATAGGCATGGAATTTGAAATGTCGAAGCAAAGTATGTGCTACATCAAAGAAATAATGTCAAGGAGATACTCAAGAGATTCATGATTGATGATTCGTCTCCTATATCTTTTCCTATTGATCCAAATTTAAAGTTGGAGAAGCATGGAGAGGAAGACAAAGTCGATGCAACTTTGTTCAAACAAATTGTTAGAACGCTGGGACATGTGTGCAACAGTCGACCTGGTATATGTTTCTCATTCGGATTAGTGAGCAGATATATGAGTAAACCAAAGGTGTCACACATGAAGGCTGCAAGAAGAATCTTGAGATACTTAAAAGGATCGACAAACTATGGAATTTTATTTCGAAGAGACTCTGAAAAAAATAAGATATGGTTAGTTGTTATTCGGATGTTGATTGGTGTGGAGATAAGGAAGATCGAAGAAGCACTACTGGATATTTCTTTCAAGTATTTGGTGCCCCAATCTCATGGTGCTCGAGAAAGAAACTTGTGGTGGAATTGTCATCGTAGAAGGATGAATATATAGTAGGATCCTATGATGCGTGTCAAGCAATTTGGATCAGATTTGTAATGGAAGAGATCGAGGTTGAAGTGAAGAAACCTCTGGTACTGTAGATCGACAACAAGTCAGTCATAAATCTTGCGAAGAATCCAGTTTTGCATGGAAGAAGTAGGCACATAGAAGATAGATTTCACTTCTTAAGTGAGAAGGTGAATAAAGGTGAAGTTGAAGTAAGGCATTGCTCAAGTGAATCATAATTGGCCGATATTTTCACTAAATGATTGAAGATATACAGGTTCCTAACGTTGAGAAAGAAATTAGAAATAGTACAGACCGACAATGATTAGTATGTTTCGACAACTTAGATTATAGGGAGGTATGTTGAGATATTAGGTATAATCCAAGTTGAATTGTGTGGCCTAAGCCCAGAGCTAATTAGGATTTAGGCTTTGTTATTAGTTTGTTATTTTACTTAGTAGTCAAGTTACTTAGATGTACATAAATAGACACTTTGTAATTTACTTTTATCATTTAATTCAATTCAATACTACAATCATTATTTCCTTATTCTCTCTTTCTCTCCTTATTAAGTACTTCAAGCACTAACAACAACCAGTCACCTTTGCATCTCTCTTACAATTCAGTGTTTTAAGAGAGAGAAAATCATATAAAAGCCACATGATACTTTCTTAGGGAGAAGATTACCATCGAAACTATCAAAACCTTCTTTGTTGATTCTAAGAATCAACTTGTTGACCTCTTTACAAAATATATAATACTATAAAAATCATTTTTTTTAAAAATTAAAATAAATGGGTCTTATAAGAGTCACCAAGATCTATTATCAACGTAATAAAATCCTTTAAAAATAACAAGAACACTCCTTTTAGAAAGTGGAGCCAAAAAGGAAAATTAATTAAATTTCTCTCTCTATCTATCTATCTATCTATATATATATATATATATATATATATATATATATATATATATATATATATATATATATATATATATATATATATATATATATATATATATATATATATATATATATATATATATATATATATATATATATATATATATATATATATATATATATATATATATACTAATCAATCCCACTAATTAGAGTAAAGATATACTAAGAAAGAAAAGATTAAATACAATATTATCCCAAGAACATTATAATTGAATAGGTTCAAATGAATATTTGCTTTGAATAGTTATTTTTAAAAACATAATAAAATCCTTTAAAAATAGCAAGAGCACTCCTTTTAGAAAGTGGAGCCAAAAAGGAAAATTAATTAAAATTTATTAAATTTCTTCTTTTATATATATATATATATATATATATATATATATATATATATATATATATATATATATATATATATATATATATATATATATATATATCCTAATCAATTCCACTAATTAGAGTAAAGATATATTAAGAAAGAAAAGATTAAATACAATATTATCCCAAGAACATTATAATTGAATAGGTTCAAATGAATATTTGCTTTGAATAGTTATTTTTAAAATGTTATATTAGATTTTGATTATTTTATTGGAACTTTTTTTTTATATTAAAATTTTAAAAAATCACTTAATTTTAAAGTTATTTCAAATAGTTTTTCATAAAAACTATTTTTAGATACATTTGTTTTTAAAGTTACGATTTCGACTATGTTTTGATCTTCAATAATATATGTTTATGTTATAAGATGTCAAAGTTAGTCTTTTAATTTAGAAAAAAGAAATAAAAAAATCTTGTAATATCTTTAAAATTGTTTCTATAAAAATCATTTTTAAAAATACAACAAAAATCTATTTTTTTAACAATCTAAAACAAGACTCCTATTAAGGGGTTTATCGGTTCGGTTTGGACCGGGTTTTGATAAATAAAAATATTTGAATCGATGATATCTCTATCGGTTTGCTTTGGTTTAATTTTTAATTTTTTTTTCAAAAATGGAACCAAATCAAACTCACCGATTTGGTTTGTTTCAATTGATCAGCTTACAATTTATTTTTCAAATATTATATTTATATGTGTATTTTTTGCTATCGTATTTTTAAATGTATTTTATGCTATTATTTTTTCATATAATATATTATATATAATCAATTTCATGTTCTACTTTTCACATAACTTATCAGTTGTTATTGATTCATATGAAAAAAGGACATGATTTTTATTGCATCCTGAAATAAGTTCACTAACAAATATAAAAGTTGGCACTTGACATCAATAGGTTGGGACAAGATTTGAAAGTTTAAAAAATAAAATACAACAATGACAAAAAAAAGTTTCAATACACATAAATTAATATATTTCACAACTCAAACGCACATCAAAACTATTTTTTAACAAGACTAGAAGAAATTTCATTGAAAAAGAAGAAACAAAAGAAAAATAGATGAAAACTAACATTGAGAAGTTGAACATGGAGAAGGAAGAGTATAACATATGTGGCCGACGAGAGCAACAATTTTATATGATTAAGAATTTAATTTCTCAATGTTAGTTTTCAACTATTTTTCTTTTCTTTTTTATAATTTTATTTATATTGTGTTTTTTAAAAACATAGAATGAGAATTTAATTTAAATAAATTTTCATAATTTTTTTGTTAAGTATTTCATTACTTTTGCTACTATTTACTTTATATTTATAAACTTTATAAAATACTTAAAATTAGAATTAGCTTTTTATTAGAAACTTTATTAAATACGACTATACCCCTTAGACGAGAAAATGTCACATTAAATACAATCATGGAGAGATAATATATCTAATGCAACTCTTCGACCCACATATCCTTGGTATCATCTACCTTCATCTTTATCCCATTGAGGAACACTTTTTTGTTCGATTCCCCCTTCCCATTTGCTTGTGGGTGTAAAACTAAAACGAACTTCGTTTGAACTTCTAATTGTTGTGATTTTAGAAATTCTACCATTGTTGAGTTGGCGAACTAAGTTCCTTGTTATGCTTTCAATATAAACAATGTACTCTCTTAGATGTGATTTTAGAAATGACCCCATTTTCTGTCTACTTCTTGAAGTAGTCAACCCCATGAGCAAGAACTTCAACTGACTTGGCACTAAGAAGAAGAAACCCAAAATGTTTACACTCCATTGATAAAAAGGTATGAGAGATATGACAAAGTAGATAATTTCAGTGGGTGCATAGTGAAAATTAGAGTTTCTCTAACATTTATCCCATTTTCTAAAAACTCTATGTTATCCTACATCAAGTTTGGCCAATAGTAACATGCACTAAGTATATTGTGAGTGAGGGATCACCCGCTAATATGACTCTCACATACCCCTTCACGGACCTCTATGACTAATTCTCACCTAAGCATCTAAGCATTGGGGGAGCCTTTCTCATCTTGTACAACATTACTCTTACCATGGTATACTTTGTTGCAAACCTTCTGATCTTTTTCCCTTCGACCTTGTTTGAAGGAAATTCCTTTGTTGTTAGGTAGGGTATTAAATGGGCCATCTAGGTTGGGGCGTCGACGACACATATGGCATTGAATTCCTTATTCCATGTGCTAGGAATGGAAAAGGTCTTTTGCATCACTGTCATGTTGTAGCATGGGTTCTTAGCGTTGGCGAGCCTTGATAAAAGATCTTCCTGGGCATTCTTCTCTCTAGGTACATGAACTATTTCAAATAATTTGAAATGTTTAGCTAAGTCTTACTTTCTTTTGGTATTTGACGAGTTATGTCTCCTTTGTATAATACTCACTAATATCTTGATTGGAAATAAATTGAGAATATTTCAGTGCTCTTAGATTTGAAGCAACCATTTCTATAGTGAGGTTCATTCTAGCGACGAGGGATTTGTATTCAATTTGGTTATTACTAGCTCTGAACTCAAACTCAAGGATTTATCTATAAGAATGTTGCTTGGGCCTTCCATTACTACCCTGACGCCACTTTCGTTAAGGTCTGAGGCGCCGTCTATTGGCAGCTTTCATACGTACGTAACCTTTTTGTCCACTAGAGAGCTAAACTTTACTAAGAAAATTGCAAATACCTGAGATTTAATGATGCTTCTTGGTACAAAATTGATGTCATATTTTCATAGCTCTGACGTCGCTTCCCCTAAGGTTTGAGGTGATATCTACTGATAGCATTGAGACGTGGGGAACCTCTTTGCCCATTAGGGAGCTGAACTCTACTAAGAAATTTGTCAGTATCTAATATTTGATGTTATCTCTTGGTATAAAATTGATGTCATATTCTAGTAGTTTTACTGGCCAAAACACCATCCTACATGCCTGACCGAGCTTGTTTAAAATTCGATGAATTGGATAGTTCGTCTTTACCACCACGTGGTTCCCTTAAAAGTATGGCATTTGCATCCTTGTTGTTATGATCACTAATTATAATTTTTATATCTTGATACGCGATTGAACTCTTTGACGAAGGAATAGGTTAGTTGTTGAGTCTTATTTTTTCTAGGACCAATACAAAGCTTATCGCCTTCCCTATAAATAACGAATATAAATATCATGGCACATTCTCTTTTAGGCGTGTTAATACCCGAGGTGTTGTCAAAAAGATTCTTATATATACCTATCACGGATGTTAATTTTATGCTTTTGAAAAGAATTTTAAAAAAAAAATTAAACTTTTAATAAAAATTGGATTAAAAAAGATTATCCGATTAAAATGAATAGCAATTTGATTATCTTGACGAATGTGATCATTAAATATGGTAGTTTTCATTTATATTAAAATAATTTTGACTATACATGTTATGAGCATTAATTAAACTTTCTAGTATTAGTAAAATGATACAAAAGTCACTTAAAAATATAAAATATTTGTTGTGTTCTGTTTAACACTTTCATTTACAATTACTTTTTATATTTGAGATAAAAGTAAAATACTTGTTGTCGTCCGTTTAACATTTTTTGTGTTATTTAACATCCTCCTTTTTTATATTTTGTGGTTTTCATTTCTTTTTAAATATAATATATTCTTTATTTTAAAAAGACCACCAGTTTAGATGATTATGCTACATGTTTGATTTAAATATTTTAATTTATTCGAATCTAAAAAAGTTATTGTTGAGTTTAATATAATATATTCTAGTAATATTGATTTAAATCTTTAGTATATGTAATTAATTACTCCATCATATTATTGTAAAATAAATAGGATTACAAAAGGCATGGAACCACCATCTCTCATAGAGACGTTCTAAAACTTTTTTAACAAGGTTTAGTGCAAATACATCTCTTAGGCAAGCCTTTACATTTTCCTCCAGGGAAACCCTCAGTATGGCACACACTAGCACAATTGGTGTCAGTGAAACACAATCCTTTGAATATTTGACTTGGTGACTCACAATCCCTTGCATCTGCCACAATACTCGGGCCCATCTCTGTCCATTTAACAAAAATCAACAACACACGTTAATAATAGTACTTTCACAAAAGTAACTAACTAAATAGGAATCAAATCACTCTATAATTTTAAAAAACAAAATACCTGTTAATATTAACAGAACAAATAACTAATTGAGATTTAAAAATGATGAAATTAATTAATTAAGCAATTACACTCACTAGTTGCAACAAGAAGAAGGAAGACAAAGATGGTGGACACCAAAGACAACGAACGAGCCATGTAGAAGACTTAGTTTTAAAGAAAAAAATGATATAGTGTTGAAATAAAATGAAAATGAAACTATTGTGTCTTAAATAGGGAAAAAAATTCTTTTATTTATTGATAATTAAGAGGATAAGAAAGGTCTTAAATAGGGAATAAATAACTTTCTAAATTACAATTAATATATATATGATTTTTTAAAAGAATATATTTAGTCAAATAAGAAAATAAATTTTAATATAAAATATTTTGAAAGTGTCTAGAATATACATTTTTTTTTAATATTCAATCTCTTATTAAGTGAAATACATGTGAGTCTCATCTTATTTAAGATAAATATACATGATACACGTTTTCACTATCATGAATTTGATATATATACATATATATATATATATATATATATATATATATATATATATATATATATATATATATATATATATATATATATATATATATATATATATATATATATATATATATATATATATATATATATATATATATATATATATATATATATATATTACAAGTGATATATCATTTAAAAATATACACATCTTTAATTGAAGTCCAAATATATGAATGGGTAAATAGAGAGATTAAGAGTGTAATTAAACCTAAATATATATGGCAAAACTTCTCTTGCAATAATATTTATATTACAGTCTTAACAATTTAAATTAATATTCAGATTTGTTTTCCAAGTTTTGATAATATTATTAAAATATTTTTTTATTTTAATAAATTAATTGTTAACTTTTTAATCATTTTTAAAAGGAAAATATTATATATATTTATATATAAATATGTGACAAAACATAGGTGATAAAATCGCTACAAAATTGAAAGCCTAATTAGATACAAGAGATATTCGGATGGGAACCCACCAATTAGAGGAGGTAAACATACCTCAAAAAACTAAAGATAACAAAAAATCACATTTAGATATAACCAAAAAATGATGAAAAACGGAAATCGTCTCAAGGTAAGAAAGTTAGATCTCAACAAAAAGAAACCACAATTAATAAAAAGGAATCTCCAAGAACTCAAACCGACAAGAAAAAAGACATTCATCGCTTTATCTTCTTAGATAAAGAGTAGAGTTCTCAAGTTAATCAAAGAATGAACATGAATTTCAATCAGAGAATGAACATGAAATTCCCGCATGTCAAAGATATAATTTTTAAGTTGGGATAATACTCTTATCTTCTATATTCTTCACAGTTTTAAAGGAGCCACTAAAAAATGATATAATTCATGAAGCATATCACCTATGAATATAAAGAACAAGAAAATATCACTAAGGTCTAATGAAGAACTAAACACCACCTCACCCACCAAAAGATCCCATATCAAACACATGTTGTGAGGTCACATGTAACAAAAAAATGGGAATCTGACTCTACTTTCAGCCATACAATAGACAAAGAACACTATTAGGGTCCACCAACACCATACGCTTAAATAGGTTTACCATGTTAACCAAATAATTCAAAATAGAAGAGGGAGTGAATTGTGTTATTTGAATTTTGAAATCAATTTATAATACTTTAGTCTTTAGAGCAATAATATTAACCTTCGAAAACAAAATCCTCATATTTTAAATAGTGTATCAGTTTTTAACTACATATGTTGACTCATATTTGTACCAATGGTCTTGCTATCATGTCACATCGCCAGAACTTAATGTTTTTTGTCAGAAATTGACGGAAGGGACCAAATAGGATAATAGAAGTGAAGTTAAGGGACTAAAGGAAAACAATAAATTAAGTTAAAGAACTTGGCGATTAGTTATGCCTAACTAGAATCTCATAATAAATTTGTCATGATTAAAACTATAGGATCTACGACATATTGGTCTTTTTATAGTTGAGCCATAACTAATACAATGCTTCTGAAAAATTAAGATGGTCCCTTATAAAAAAAAACATGACAATAGTGACATGATAACAATATTGAAATAATATCATATTTTTATATGAAGTGATATTATTTAAATGACAGGATTACCGATATGAAAAAATTAGAATTAATTTAATAATTATTGTATGCAAGACCTACTCAAATACAATAATTATAATTATAATTATAATTTAAGGTAGAAGATAATCAAACATATAAGTATACATACACACAACCTTATAATCTATGACATATTGATTTATCAAAGATTATAGAAATACCTGGACTGGTCAAAGGAGAAAGCTCTCTAGGAAATGATAATGATAACTCTGAAATACAAAAGTGTAGAGACAAATGATAAACACTTGTTGACTTATGGATCTTTATCAACCAGTACTCTGAATGCCTTGAACACTCTTCAGATAGGGATAAAAGATAATATTCTTGTTCGTACGATATATTTGGACCATAACCTATATATATGGTGATGACCAATTAAAGTTCTCATTATTCTGAAATTTGTCATCCTGATATTTATTCATATTTGAGTCTTTATCCAACTAATTAATTAACTACTAAATAGAAATTTAACTAGTATTTTTAACTTTATTTAATCACTTAATCGATTAAGACTATTAATTTTATAAATAACTAATATAATTGTACTTGCTAAGAAGTATAATATGTAGCAACCCCTAGTGATTAAGGATTGTCATATTCTTTCTCAACAAGACATCACTCACCCAAACATTGTTGTAAATCACGATCATCAAAATAAACAAAACCACAACAATTGAATAAAATAAGGATATGCATATATCAACCTTGAGTTTGCATTACCTCCAATCCAAATGTGGATTCATAATTTGATGTTTCCCAAGAAAGTGATCAAGTTAATTAACTATTTTCTTGCACTAAAAACATTTTTTTACAAAACAAGGTCATTGCATCATCTCGATTTTTGAATAGGGAAAAAGTAATGTTAAAACAAAGACTTAAATATGATTCTAGAAGTCTTCAAGTCATTGAATAAAAAAGGGGCATTCATCTCATAATCATGCATTAATCACGTTTTCATTATCTTTGCATCAATCATGTTTGCATATATCTTTCATTAACCATGCACCGCTCTTGAATTAACCATGTCTGCATCGCCCTAGCTTTAAATCATGCTTCTCATCTTATTCGTCATGGCATGTCTTAACAACATGCATGGATTTAGCATCATACTTGTGTTAAAGATTTAAAAATCTTATAATACATGTAGAGAAAAAATACCAACGTCCAAAAGCTCAATCTTCATTGACACCGACCAAAGGCCAGTCTTTCTTGACGACCATCTAAGTCCAATTATCATTGGCACCATATTTTACCTCATAAATACCAACACCCATTGGCAATAACCTTAAGCCCAACATCTATTGGCAACAACCTAAACCCAATTTTTATTGGTATCCTAAATCCACTACCTTAAAAAAATAACTGTCTAATGTATAAGTAGCACAACAAACTTGGGGCATGTAAAGGTTGTTGTCATCCATATAACTTTGGAATGTTTGAGATCGTGAGTGTCTGAGAACCAAGAAACTAACACATTTCATGCATTCATCAGTCATCACACTTCATGCACACTCACATTTTTATCATGAACATTATCCATATCATAGGTGCACAACGCCAAACATCCATTTTCATCATGTGAGAAAGCTACCATCAAAGAATTCAAGACTTATTTTGAAGACTAGCATTGATCTTGAGTTTTTAAGGTACCTAATTCACCCCCCCCCCCCCCCACCTATCTTAGGTGCACACTCAACTTACATGGTTCATTCAATAAAAGAGAAACACATATGAAAAATGGATGATCGATCACGTAAATGGGCGATTATGAAGTTTCTAAGGAGAAGTGAAACTTCGCTTGCCTCTTCATGGCCTTTTATGAATTTACCACTACATAGTCCCTTAAGCACGATGGCTTAGAAAATGAGAAGTGATTTAATTATGTGTTTCTTATTGGATTGAGTCCCTCAAGCGTGAGACTACTCCCTTGTATAAGGTGAGTCCGTCAAGTGAGGGATGGCTCTAAACGAGGCTCCATATGCCCGTGATGTGACCATAAATCAGCTGAGAGATTTTAAACATCAATCAACACACACACACACACACACACACACACACACACACACACACACACACACACACACACACACACATATATATATATATATATATATATATATATATATATATATATAGAGAGAGAGAGAGAGAGAGAGAGAGAGATCATACGTCAATTAATTGAGGGAAGTCATACCTCAGTTGGGAAAAATGGATCGTTGCATTAAATGAAATCGATGATGATTTTCCCTGGGAATCCAAACTCAATTTCATTTGCTACCCATGTGTCTAACATTGGAATTTTCCCATTTCTTATATCGGTTAAGGTGCGCAGTGGCTGGAGATAGGTTATCCCTACAACTAGACCTTCCCTCTATAAAAAGATTTCAATTTCTCTTTCTTGGTCTTTTTTATTCACATATCATTTCCCTAACAATTCATGTGTACAGTCACCTAGCTAAGGGCTCTATATGGAAAATGATATATTAATTTTACAAGTCTTCTGATCATGGTAACAAGTATGACTCAGTTCTTCCCTTAATCACTTTCTACTTAGTGGTAGTTTCTTTTTTTTGGCATTGAGTATGTTTTAAGAAGCGATCGTTCTTTTAACCTTTCTAAATAGGCTTCAGGGGGCATAAGGTCCCTGGAGATGTTAGTCGTAACTTTCTCGCTCTCCCTTCTCTTACTAGGAATTCAAGGCGGAAACATGTGATAAACATTTTAGCGCACATGATTTCACATCTTGATATTCTGACGAGGAAAGGATAGTTGCCTTTCGGCCGCATATTGGGTTTCCCGAGATTGGGCATAAAGATGGTATGATTTTGGTACCCAACTCCCAGGATGAGAATGCCAATATGGCCATTGATTAGTGCATTTTGATGCATATTCTTCTATAATTGTACTTAGGTATTTATCTAGTTTATTTTGTTTATTTTAATATTTTATTATATTTTTAGATTTAAGTTCATGTTTGCCTTTAATCTATTTTTGTTTGCTATTTTCAGTTTTAGCGGTTATTTGATATCTGTCTACTGTTCGGATCATAACTTAAGCTACGGGATGTCGTTTTACGTGTTCTAACATGCGTCGGAAAGCTAAGAGAAAGAGCTTCAACTTTTGTATGGAAGCCGAAAGCTGATTCGAAATGCATAAGTCTCAAATAATTCGTTGAAGTTTCGTACTTTAGGAAATAATTTATTTTGGGCCATTTGTTAGGCCGAATTTAGGTTTTCCAGTCCAGTTTGAATTATAAGTGAAACCCTTAGTCTGTTTAAAAGAGCAGTCACGGTACTGTAGCAAGGACACATTATTCACGATAACTTTTTGCTTTTCTGCGATCATGAAGAGGAACTAATCTCCTAGAGTCAATCTGCTGTAACCGAATTTCCAAGGCTTTGAGGTTTTTATTCTATCAATTTAATTATGTTCTCTTTCAATTCTATTCTATGAAATTTCATTTTCTTAATCTGTATTTTGTGGAATGGTTTTGATTAAATTCGTATGATTGCATTCCTAACTATTAATCGTCGTTTTCGTCGCTTTGTCGTTAAATTGCGTTTGTAAATCGTGTTTGCTTAATTCAAGATTGTATTTATCCATTTACTTAATTCGGAATATAGGATTATAAATCTGTCTTATATCTATTGCGCTTGTCAATCAAATTTGAATAGAATAGAGATCGGAGCCGCTTAGGGAATTGGTAGGTAAAAACTAGTGATTAGCCGGAAATCGAAAATAGTAGATTGACTTATTTTATAATCGCTTATTTTAATCACTTTTTTTGCTTTGTTTTCTAAATCGACCACTAAAACATAAACTCCCCTTAAATCGATTTCATTAGGTTAACAATAATACCAGAATCCTTGCGATACGATACTCAAGTTATCGCTTTCGCTAAACTACAGTTTTCTAATTACCCGTTTTGACCTGTGTGCGACAGCGGCTCAAATTGGCGCCGTTGCCAGAGACTTTTGTAGATCTTAACCATTATTATAGTCATATGTGTTGTTTTTTTAGCATTTTTTTGCCTTAACTTTCTTGCGTTTTGGTCTTTTTGCGGTTTAGGAAAAAAAATCTGTTTTTAAGAAAATCGTCTCAGATTATTCCGATTTTTTGTCTATTCATTAGGAAAAAATCAAGGATCGAAAACCTCTATTTAGAGACTAAATAATGGACGCCGCCCTAAAAAATCGAAATTCTCTATTTTTCTATTTTTTATGATTTATTTTATGTTTTGGTAGTTTCAGAAAATTCCGCAAAAACTCTCAAAATTCTTAATTGATGTTATTAGATTAATTTATGTGTTTTTGTATTTTTTGAATTTTATTTTAATCGCTTTTTTCGTATTTCAATTGTTTCTACTTAATAGGGACATTGTCGGTATTTTTCTATTTGTTGCTGCATTGCTGAATTAGTTGTGTTTTCTCATTGTTTGTTGATTTTTTTTTCTTTTCTATTGAGTTTAACATAGCTGACCAAAGAACCCTTAGAGAACTTGTTGCCCCTAATGTTAATTATAATGCTTTATGTATTGAATTTCCTGTTGATGTTATACCTTTTGAATTGAAATATGGTTTCATACACTTGTTGCCTAAGTTTAATGGTTTTACAGGTGAGGATCCACATAAGCATCTTAAGGAATTTTGGGTTGTTTGCTCTACACCATTGATACCTGAAGGAATCACTGAAGACCACATCAAGCTGAGAGCCTTCCCGTTTTCACTACAGGGTGCTGCCAATGATTGGTTATATTATCTTGAGCCGAATTTTGTTACGACTTGGAATGATTTGAAGAGAGTCTTCCTAGAGAGATACTTTCCTGCCTCCAGGGCTGCATCAATCTGAAAAGAAATATGTGGTATTAGACAGGGAAATGAGTCATTGGCTGAGCATTGGGAGAGATTCAAACAATTAGTATCCAGCTGCCCTCAACATCAAATTACCAAACAACTACTTATTCAATATTTCTATGAGGGATTGTTACCAATGGATAGAAACATTCTTGATGTTGCTAGTGGTCGAGCACTTGTCGATAAAACTCCAGTTGCTGCCAAATCCCTGATTGAGAACATGTCACTCAACTCCCAACAGTTCACAACCAGAAATAATTCTATGGCCCAAATAAAAGGTGTGAATGAGATTCAGGTTTCCTCTTCCAACAAGGCTCTAGAAACCAGAATTGAAGAGCTTACTTCTTTAGTGAAACAAATGGCAGTGAGCAAATCTCAAACAACAAAGTTATGTGATATTTGTACTTCTACTGAACATCCACCTGACACATGTCCTATTCTTCAAGATGAGTCGGTCACTCAGTTGCCTCAAGCATATGCAGCTAACTTTTTCAACCAAAGTAACAATCAGAAAGGGTACAACATTCCTGACTTGTCCACCAACAAATATCACCCTAATTGGAGGAACCATCCAAACCTTCGATATGGAAACCAGCAGCCCACCCAACAACAATTAGTCATATCCCTACCACAATAACAGACCATTCCCCAAGTCTCCACCTTTGCACCTTCTGGACCTTCATTAGAGTATCTTATCAAACAAATGGCTGCGAACAACCTCGAATTTCAGTAACGAATAGCTTCTAGTATTTAGACTTTGCAGACACAGATTGGATAACTTGCCACTTCGATGAATGCCATGCAGCAAGCCCAAGGATCAAACCAACTTCCTGCCCAAACAGTTGTGAATCCAAAAGGCCGTAATGCTAATATGAGTGCAATTTCGTTGAGATCCGGGAAGGTAACAGAACCAGCCCCAGAAAAATAAAATAAAAAATCTTGAGGTAATACCTGAACCTTCTTCCGTTGTGATAGAAACCGAACCCTCTGTTGTGGTAGAAATTGAAAAATAAAAAGAGAAGGAGTATGTGCCACCAGTTCCCTTCCCTCATAAAATACTGAAAAATAAAAGGACTGATGATGGAGACAAGGAGAGAGAGATTTTAGATGTGTTCAGAAAAATGGCGATAAACATTCTGCTTCTTGATGTTATTAAGCAGGTTCCAAAGTATGCAAAATTTCTAAAAGACTTGTGCACGAGTAAGAAAAGGTCGAAGGGAAATGAGAGAGTAATTTTGGGATGAAACATTTCAGCCCTTATCCAACCTAAACATTCACCTGAAAAAGCTACCGTTTCATCCCTCAATCAGGCCATACCCCAAAAGTGCAAGGATCCAGGAACTTTTGCTATTCCATGTACCATTGGGGATAGTAAATTCAAAAATTGCATGCTTGATTTGGGAGCGGGCATTAATGTTATGTCTACTTCTGTTTATAATAATCTTGATCTTAGTCCTTTGCAGGATACAGGTTTAATCATTCAACTAGCAAACAGAAGTAATGATCGCCCTATTGGAGTAGTGGAAGATGTGCTTGTTCAAGTTAATGACTTGATTTTTCCTGCAGATTTCTACATTCTGGACATGTATGAAGAAACAAATTCAAGCAGATTGCCCATCATTTTAGGCAGGCCGTTCATGAAAACGGCGAAAACAAAAATTGATGTCGACGATGGAACCATGTCCACGGAATTTGGTGACATTGTCGCAAAATTTAACATTTTCGATGCCATGAAACATCCCTTGGAGGAGCATTCTGTTTTTCATATTGAATTGATCTCTGAGTTGGTTGATGACACTTTTTCTGAATTATTTTCACTTGATTTTCCATATCTATCTGGGTTTGATGATGTTTATTCATGTGATGATTGTACTGACACTAACCTTTGTGTTGTATGTGCTGAGATTGATGTTGCCTTGCAGGGTAACATTTCTCCTACAGGTGAAGTTGTCCATGAAGTTGTTTATGCAGTTGAAGCTCTCGATATTCCGGTTGTCCTAAACATACAATCCATTGAACAACCACATTCTTTAGAGCCTAAACCACTTCCCGGGGATTCATATTATTCATCAAAGCTTCAACTTAAGCAGAAACATGAGAAGGGAATTGGATGGACCTTGGATAACACTCGTGATATTAGTCCATTCATATGTATGCATAGGATCTCACTTAAAGATGAAACAAAAGTAGTGAGGCAGCCCAATAATCCTTTGATTCTTGATGTTGTGAAAAATGAGATCACTTTCACTTGTACATTCAACACTTTTACTTATCGAAGATGCTTCTTTGATCCTGGAATACAAGGCAAATGCACTAATCAAAATTTCGAGGTCAATGGACACTACCCAAAGCTACTCCATGAGAACCCGACTTTGGATGAAGAGGCTGTAAAAGAGCTCTCTTTGGGAAAGGCTGCTTATGCAATCATTTATCCGCCTTGACTCCTCGGGTGTGTTCTTTCCTTTCTCTCACTCTTATTTTATATTTATGCTCTTTCATTGAGGATAATATATATTTTAAGTGTGGGGGAGGGAAACATTTCTTTGTTTTGTTTTTAGTTTGTCTCTGTTTTTGGTTAAAATTTAAAAAAAAATTGCAGGCTTTTTCCTTTGATTTTTGAGTTACAATTATGAGTATTTTTCTTAGTTCTCTTGACTAAAGTCTTGTGGTGTGATGTGAAAATTTTGTTGTGCATTTTTAGTATGATAGGTAGGACTAAACTCTAAATTGTATATCTTTAGCAGTAGATCATTAACCCTGGTGAGTTTTGAGCCTTATATGGATAACATGCAAAAATCCATCTCTTTCTTTCTTGTGTGATTCACTCATGTCTGTTAGTCTCTAGAACTTGAATTGACTCTTGTTGATGCTGTTGTTTACTTGTGCACACTGATATGATAAAGGCAATTTTGTTTTTTTTTTGTTTTTTTAGCCAGTTAGCCAAAAAGCCATCCCTAAAATAATTTCATCCCTTGTTTGAAACCCCCTTGAGCCTATTATCTTTTTTTGTTTAAAACTCATTACAAACCGAGAAGTGAAAAACAATGTTATCATCCTATTCAAAGGGTTGGAAAAGTCTTGTTTGGAGTTGTGTGGGGTTGAATAAATATATTTGTAATATTTTAGAAGTTGGCAGAAAAAGAAAAGAAAAATAGAAAAAGAAAATAGAAAAGAAAAAAACGAATGAAAAAAAAATAGAAGGATGTCAATCAATACATACTCCTTATGAAACAGAATAAAAAGAATAAAAAGAGAAAGGAGAAGAGAAAACAGTTGCTATAGAGTTGTTCAAGTGAATGAAATATTTTGTAAATTCAACTCCCGCAGTTTCTTTCAAGTCTCTTTTATCTCTTTGAATTTTAGCCTAGTCTCTTAGGATTTATCTCACCCTTAGCTTGGTCACGTTACAACCAAATAAAATTTCTTTTGATCTTTGTGTTCATGTATTTCAATTGTGGATGTTAGAGTCTTTTCAAGCTTTTGATCTTTAAATGTCATAAAAAGTTGCTTACTAACACCATATTCTTGAAGCTTAGACTTAGAATTCTGCTTGCACCCTGTATCTTGAAAACTTTTGGAAGTGCATGCTCTATTTTCTTTCCTTTTGTTTTGAAATTATAATTTTGCTCGGAGCGCAAAAGTTCAAGTGTGGGAGAATTTGATCAGTGCATTTTGATGCACATTCTTTTATAATTGTACTTAGGCACTTATCTAGTTTATTTTGTTTATTTTACTATTTTATTATGTTTTTAGATTTAAGTTCATGTTTGCCTTTAATCTATTTTTGTTTTCTATTTTCAGTTTTAGCGGTTATTTGATATTTGTCTATTGTTCGGATCATAACTTGAGCTATGGGATGCCATTTTACGCATTCTGACATGTGTTGGAAATCTAAGTGAAAGAGCTACAACTTTTGTATGGAAGCCGAAAGCTGATTCGGAGTGCATAAGTCTAAAATAATTCGTTGAAGTTTCATACTTTAGGAAATAATTTATTTTGGGCCATTTGCTGGGCCGAATTTAGGTTTTCCAACCCAGTTTGAATTATAAGTGAAACTCTTATTCTTTTTAAAAGAGCAGTCGCGGTACATGTGATAAACATTTTAGCGCACATGATTTCACATCTTGATATTCTGACGAGGAAAGGATAGTTGCCTTTCGGGCGCATATTGGGTTTTCCGAGACTGGGCATAAAGATGGTGTGATTTTGGTACCCAACTCCGAGGATGAGAATGCCAATATGGCCATTCTGGAGGGATCTCCCAGCCCTTACGTCTAATTTCACCTCCTCATTGTTTATGACTTAGGGGGTTTTTATCCTCTTTACACCGTTTAAAGCAAAAAGTTTCTATCGATTGTCAACATCTCCCTTCTCAAATAATGGCCAATATTTAGGGAATCATCAGGGCTTTTAAGATTATATGTCGAGTGTTAGAGATCTCCTCTACCGTTGGGGTATTCTTCTCCTTTTATGATATCAAACTTACCCCCAAAAGTGGTTGGCTAACCTTATTCATCCTTCTAGAGAAAACATTGTTAAGGCCCCATTTTAACCCCTACAAAGACTGAAAGGATAAATTCTTAAAGGTTAAGGGACGAGATCATGCTTTGATGGTCGCAATTGGGATCCTTGTTGCCTATAGAGGTGATCAAGCCATTGGATCCTTATATAGGACCCTTGTCGCCCATATCATCGATCAAAATATATGGATCCTTATGTGGGATCCTTGCTGCCTAATGACTTCTCAGCAAATGTATCAATACTGTCGAAGTAATAAAAAGATCGAATCCATATGGACTGCCTTCAAGAAAGACAAAATGTGTCAAATGTATTGAAAACTAGTAAAAAGGGGGGGCTTTGAGTTTCAGTGCAAAAAGTAAAAAAACGAGTAAAAAATATCACGAAAGTGGTCAAGTTGTGTTATGGAATCCCTTATTCCTCTATCGTTGATGTTTGATGCCATGCATGAATGATCTTATCACTATAACACTATGACAACTTAACAAAATCGTTATAGTCGATCCCTCATGAAATAACTCACTAACCACTACTCAGAGCTTTCTATCCCTAGTTCACCGGTGTAAACAGGGTTAGGCGATGTATAGAACATTAATTCTTTATGCCACTACTCGGGGTCTCCTATTCCTACTCAACTGGCGTAAGTACAACACATAGACTAATGGTTAGTATTCACCATGTGCCCAAAATCAGATTAAAAGAGTATCTCACATAAAAAGCATTAAGAACAAGAAGTAATTGAATGGCATTATAGATCAAAAGATTCATATAATGGTCAAATGAATATAGAATCCAACAATATATAAATAGGTTCATCATATACCAACCTAACCAAGAGGAGCTTAGTTACTCATAATGCAATTAATAATACCATAATTTATAAATGAAAATGACATATGAAATCCCTAGAAGTAATGACCTCAAATGGCTCAAAATGCTCTAAAAATCACCATTTCTACTCTCAAAATTGTGCCTTGATCTTCCAGTTTCATAACCCTTTTGAAAGTGCATAAAATCCCCTTTTTAAAGGCGTCAGAATGAACCATAATGCATCATAAAAAACCCAGAAAAAGTACCTATCGTGTGCATGATACCTTGCATCGCGTGCATGATGCAGCCTTTATGTCACTATCTCACGCATGATGTTGCGCATGATTATTCCACTAGATGCACGTTTTTTCTCCCTTTTTCAGTCAAATTTTCACTAAGTCCACAATCTTCACACTTAGCTATTTTTTCCTCATTCTTTGGTCATTCTTCTTCATTTTAGCTCAACTTTCACTTGTTTTACTATGATTCTTCAACTAAATATATGCAATGACGGACTGTCATCACAACCTCAAACTTGAATCGTTGCTTGTCCTCAAGTAACTCTCCTGCAACTACACATTTTTCTACAAACAACAAGTCACACAATAAAAATCAAATATCACCAAATTAAATATTTCATTTACCTGACCATTGTTCTAGCTTCCAACTTCAATCTGGCGAATTCATAAAATGTCCTCAACATTTACGAGTACTCAACCTATCTCTCGGCTCAATATAACTCACTCAATGGATAGGGTGATATCTTAATCAACAAGAAAAATCAATTGTACTTAGCTTGATCATGTTCTAATAGAGTTCATCATAGAAATCACAACACACACATTAGAGGTCTTTTCAAGTTGTAGCTTGGCTTATGTTTGGGTAGGATATTTTGAGGAAAATAGGTTTAAACCTTTGGAGTTAGGTGCCTAGTTCTTATTCTATCATCATACCTCTTTGTTCCATTTTGACGGTACTAGAGAGTTTTCGTCCTTCTTATAATATCATTCTTTTCTTTTCTCATTTTTTCAAGAAGTGTATTTTCCACTTCTTTTTTTCTCAAATTATTTTGAAATTTTGGACCATATTCTCTATTACCCCAACCCTAAACTTAAAACTTTGCTCACTTCCAAGAGAAACCCTTGTAAGAATAATATTTGGTTTTGCATATGGCCTTTAATTTTGATGATAATAATGCATTATTTCTTAAACAACAATTTTGTACCCCAATGGTTTTGTCTAGTATGCAAATTTTGCTAACAGATTCTGACTCTGAAGAACTGATGTGTGACATCATCAGATTCTGGACTCAACACACTATGACTCTAAATAGATACAAAGTGCTTTACAAGATGATTTTAAGTTCTATAATGCTCTTATACAACTGTTATGATGAACGTTTATGCTAAAACTTATGATTGTGACTCTGATAGAAGAGCCTATGAAGGTGTGTCAAGCCTTCAAGATTATATGCTCTCAATTTCTGAAGACTCTAAAGAACAAGATCTGAAGACTCTGGAGACCAGGCTCTGAGGAACTGTGTCAAGACTCTAAAGACCAAGGTTCAGAAGATTCTCTCAACTAGTCTATTGATCCTTCTAAACATGCTTCAACATTATTTATTCAGAAGCCTCTGAAGATTAGAAGATACGATCAAAAGGTTTTGCGTAAGGAAAATAGTATATAGTACAAGATCAACATTCCTTCGACTGTGCTAATTTTGTGGGATAAGGACTATATTACTGTACCATTTTTCCTCCCATTATGCAAACCTTTATACAAAGAGACAACTGCATTTTGGTATTCCAATTTTACCCTCCAACGGATATTTTCATTTCCTATATAAAAGATACTTAGAAGATTGGACATGCTACTCATTCACATTGCTATTTCACATATACACATAATGCTTTTTGCTGAACTAGATATTATTGTGTATAGATAATATAAACACACATAGAGCTTTTGTTCGTTATTGTGTGAGAAATTCATTATATTAACCTTGTGTTATTATGCTTTCTTATAAGTAATCTTGTAAACACATTCTTGTAAATCTCATTTATTTGAGTGCATTCCTTGAGTGACTAGGGTTTTAGTCAGATAGACTCAAGAAGACAAAGGCGGGTAGTCTTTGTGTGTCTATAATCAATTTCGATTATAGTGGATTAAGTCCTTGTTGAGAAGGAAAAATCACCTATGTGGGTGGACTGGAGGTAGCTTAGTTAACAGCCAACCAGTATTAAAATAACTGTGTTATTTTTCTTCTTTGTGTTTATTGTTTGATTGTGTTGGTTTTAAAAAGCTTTCATTTTTAGAAACCAAATTCAAACTCCTCTTTCTTGTGTTTCTTGCCACCTTCAATTCGCATCAAACCTCTGGTTTTGGTCTTGATAAGATTATCAAACACTTAACAATGTCAGATAAAGATCCAGTGTGAAACACAATTGCTGCTATACCACCACCAGTTGCTCATTCAAATGATTGAGAACACTATAATTCTAAACCTCCTGTTTTTGATGGAGTAGATTTGATTACTAGAAAGATATAATAGAAAGCTTCTTTCTAGGTCACAATGTTGATTTATGAGATATGGTAGTTGATGGCTACATACACCCTGTAGATGCTAGTGGCAATAAAGTATAAAGAAGAGTGATGATGGAACAACAAAAGAAAGATTATAAAAATAATTACAAAGCTAGAACTATCTTGTTGAACGTTATTTCATACACTGAGTATGAAAAGATCACCAACATAGATACTACAAAGTCCATATTTGATTCTCTGAGGATGACTCACAAAGGGAATGCACAAGTCAAAGAAACCAAGGCTCTTGCCTTGATTCAGAAATATGAAGCATTCAAGATGGAAGACGAGGAAATTGTTGAGAACATGTTCTCAAGGTTTCAAAATCTTGTTGTAGGACTTAAGGTTCTGGACAAAGGGTATTCTAGTGCTAATCGTGTGAATAAGATCATTAGAAGTCTACCTAAAATATGGTAACTGCTTTGAAGTTATCGAAGCATCTGAACAACACTTCTGTTCAAGAACTCATTAGTTCTTTAAGAAGTCATGAAATTGAGCTTGAGGAAGATGAGCCCAAGAGAAAGAGAAAATATGTTGCTCTATAGTCTTCGGGAAAGTCTGAGAATACAAAAGCTCTTCAAGTAGAAACAAATTAAGATTCTGAAGAGGAATCTGAAGAAGAAGATGAATTGCCTCTTCTCTCTAGATGTGTCAATCAACTCTAGAAGAAAAGGAAAGGAAAATTCAAAGGACAAAGAATGACAAGTGGTCATTATGAGTCTACTTTTGGATTCAAGAAAGATTGAGCCAACGAAGACCTCACTTGCTTTGAGTGCAAGGAGCTTGGCCACTTCAAGAATGAATGTCCCAAGTTAAAGAAAGACAAAACTAAGAAGAACTTCATTGGAAAGAAGAAGGGTATGATGACTACATGTTATGATTCAGAGTCCTCGGGAGACGACTCTAGGGAAGAGCAGGCTAATGTAGCACTGATGGAATGCACAAAAGCTCTTACTAAGACGATTCAATCAGAATCTGAATCTGAGTCAGATTCTGAAGAGATATTTTCCAAACTCTCTCGTTCTGAACTTGAATCTAGTTTATCAGAAGTTCTGAATAAGTATCAGAAGCTTCTGGACAAATACAAGGATCTTGAAAAGATTCATGTATCTTAGTCATAAGAATACTATAAGCTTAAGAAGGATTTCTCAAGTTTAAGTGAAGAAAATTTTATTTTGAAAAACAACAACTCTGTGCCTCAAAGCAAGAGTCTCAAACTTGATAAGAAAAATATTTTAAAAGCCTCTACAGATTCTGGTGATATCATAAAGACATGTGATAAGTCCTGTTGGTGTAAGCCCTAGAGGCCAATACTTTTGGTACTTGTATCGAATTATTTATTAATAATAAAAGGCATTTTTCTTTATTATGTTTGTTTAATAAAGTCCCTGGAATAGATAGTCCATTTAATGTATCAAGTATGACTTAATCATGAGATCACATTAAACATAAGGACACTATTCTTAAAGTGTCCGTAGTCAAGCTTTATTATGAAATGGGATAACATTAAAGCATGGAGACTATTATGTTTGTAGACTGATGATCACGTCTCATGGATCATGGATAAAGAGTTATCAAGTCTTAAACATAGGTATGAATATTAAGAGTAATATTCATACTGGATTGACCCGCTATGAGAATACTATATAGAAAGTTATGCAAAGTGTCATAAGTTATTCTCATGGTGATAATAGTGTATACCACTCTTCGACCTGAAACCACTATGGATCCTAGATGTAGAGTCGAGTGCTTTATTGCTGGTCCAACATTGTCCGTAACTGGATAACCATAAAGACAGTTGATGGGTACTCCACGAAGCATGCTGAGGGACATGAGTGTCCTAGATGGAATTTGCCAATCCTGCTTAACAGGATAAATGTCTATGGGCCCAATATTGAACTGGACAAGGGTGACATGGTCTATACCTTGTGTTCAATATAGACATAAGGGCAAAGGGGTAATTATACACATAATTATTATCACAGGAGGTTTTGTCAGATCACATGACATTTTCGTGACTTGGGTAGCAGTGATGTGTTGCTAGATACCGCTCACTGTTTATTATGTTAAATGCGTGATTTAATATAATTGCCAACGTCGCGAAAACCTATAGGGTCACACACAAAGGATGGATTGATGAGAGATAGAATAATTAAGGAACATCGTAAGGTACAGTGTACTTAAGAAGAATACGAAATATGGTAAAGTACCAAATACTTAAGTGATTTTGGCATATTATGAGATATGAGCCAAAATGCACTTAAGTGGGCTTTTTGGCTTGAAGCCCACACAAGTGGTTCTATAAATAGAGCTCTTGTGCAGAAGCTTTGAAAAGAAAAAAAATACAACACAACTGAAGAGTTGGAATTTCGTATCTCTCTTTCTCTCACTCAAAGCCTTCATTCACAAACAGCTAGCATTGCGATTGAAGGAATCCGTTCGTGTGGACTGAGTAGAGACGTTGTCATCATTCAACGTTCGTGATCGCCCCGTGGATTTGCTTCAAAGGATTCGATCATTATCAGAGATCTGCACCAAAGGTCTGAATCGCCACAAGAGGTAACGATTCTATCACTGATCATGCTCATTCGTAAGGATCACTAATGGAGAAATTTTTAAATTCCGCTGCGCCTAGGATGGCTATTTTCCAACAGTGGTATCAGAGCCACTTACGAAACCATGAATCTGATATCTGTTTTTGTTCTGTAATAATATGATTAAAACAGAATGAATCATAAATTAAATTGAGATCGATCAAGTTACATATATGTGATATATGTAACCCTGATGCAAAATACATTATATATGATATAATGTTCTTGTTTCGTTCATTCAAAAACCTCGATGATTGTTTTCCTTTGAGCGATCAATGGTCGTTTGCTTCTTGATCCGACATTAGTATGGTGAAGCAATGACGTGTTGATCAATCATACTGAATTAACAATCGAGACGTGTTTGACGGTCTGAAATTGGTGCATTAGGGTTAGTAACGACACAAAGGTTGTGTTGTCAGAGAGTTATGCGATTGGGGTTTGAACGCACAAGAGTTGTGCTTCCTAAACACTTTTTGGAACAGTGTTAACCGGTTAACGCGTATGGTTAACCGGTTAACGGAATGCGAAATAATTTTTTTTTGAGTTTTCAAACAGTGTTAACCAGTTAACGCTTTTGGTTAACCGGTTAATGCAAGACGAAATTCAGTTTTCTGAGTTTTTCAAACAGTGTTAACCGGTTAACGCATATGGTTAACCGGTTAACGCAAGGTAGAAAAGAATTTTCTAAAAGTTTTCAAACAGTGTTAACCGGTTAACGCATATGGTTAACCGGTTAACGCAAGGAAATTTTCACCTGTTCGGCTAACTCAGTGCTTTAAAAGTGTCAAGTGTTGATACGAAAAGCGACATCGATTTTAAATGAATTGTTCATTAAAATGTGATGATCGGTCGTCGAAATTTAATTTGATTTTAATTAATTAAAGGAATTAATAATAATAATAAAATGTTTATTATTGTCTTGTGGTGATCGGTTATGGCCTTAGTCTTCCTTTATTCTGCTTTGGGTTTTAAAATACGACCTGCGGGTCGTGCCTCTCTCTTCTTAATCTCCCAAATGTAACTTCTTTTCTCATCTTACTCCCTCGTATGTAAAACGAGTTTCTTTCATGTAATGTAATGATATGAAGAAAGCAAAGAAGTCAGTGCCAAAGGAGGACAACCTTGAAGATCTTGCTTGGAGAAGCTTAGATCGTTGTAGGTTAGCTTAGGTTCTCTCATTGGCTTGGGAGAACAATTGCGCTAGGGGCCATAACTGTTTCATTTTGTTTGTATGTATGTTGATGCATGTGAATGTATGTTGATGCATGTGAGAGACGGTTTATATGATAAACAAACCGGTGAGATCAGAAAAATTGCAATTCCCTCAAATTAAATATTAAGTTTATGCTTTCCAAGTTTTAACACTCATCAAGACTAGTAATGGATAATGTAGGTTTCGCCTACGCGAGGTGCATGATCTATATATTAGTAAGGTGCAATGGGATAATTGTAATATCCAACTGTTAAAACAATGGGTCAAACTTAACTAAACAAATTATAATAAGATTATATATATGTTTAGAAGCAAGAGTTGGGAATAATCCATATGATGGATTGGAATAAGGAGTTATTCACCCAATTGAAATTTTCGAGAGTTGTATGAGATACAATTGGAAGGAGTTCCTACCTAAATAACCTAGTTTTGTGTAATCCGCCTACGCGGACTTAGAACGAAGTGAAATATGGATCTCAACCCACTAGAAAATCTTCCAACGGGATTTTCCGAATCAGATGATGAGGGTCATTTGTTTTGAGTAAAATAGTGGGAGCATGTTTAATTAAAGGCCTAATTAAATATGCCAATGATACTTATATTTTCATTATTTCTTATGTAGATTACCATGACAACAAACACCTCTAACAACATTTTGCGATCGATCCTTGACAAGGAAAAATTGTCTGGGACAAATTTTCTGGATTGGCACCGAAACCTGAGGATTGTCCTCAAACATGATAAAAAGCTGTATGTCTTGGAGACACCTGTTCCTGAAGAGGAACCTCCTAGTTCTGCACCTAAGGCAGAAAGAGATGCTTATAAGAAGCATGTCGATGATGCCAATGAAACTGCTTGTCTCATGCTAGCTACCATGAACTCAGAATTGCAAAAGCAACATGAGAACATGTCAGCATTCGATATGATCGAACACCTGAAGCTGCTCTATCAAGAGCAAGCAAGGCATGAGAGGTTTGAAGTTTCAAAAGCCCTTTTTCAAGGCAAGTTAGCTGAGGGAGCCTCTGTAGGTCCCCATGTACTCAAGATGATTGGGTATGTGGAAAACCTTGACAGACTGGGTTTTCCCCTCGGAAAGGAACTTGCGACTGATTTGATCTTGCAATCGTTGCCAGATAGATTCAGTCAGTTTGTCCTAAATTTCAATATGAATGATATGGACAAATCGCTTCCTGAGCTGCTAGCCATGTTAAGAACGGCTGAGCAGAATCTGAAGTCAAAAGGGAAGTCCATTCTGATGATCGGAAATGGAAAGAGACAGAACAAAAGGCCCATCAAGCAGGGTGATAAAGGGAAAGGCAAGGAAGTTGTCAAACCCAAACCCACCGTTGCTGCTTTGAAGCCTAGTGGAGGCATAGCAAAAGCAGGCACCTGCTTCCATTGCGGTAAAACCGGACACTGGAAGAGAAACTGCCCAAAGTACCTGGAAGATAAGAAGAATGGAGTAGAGACTTTAACTTCAGGTATTTTTGTTATTGAAATTAATTTATCTACTTCTGTGACATGGGTATTAGATACTGGATGTGGTTCTCACATTTGTACAAATGTGCAGGGACTAAAAAGGAGTAGAAAATTGGCAAAAGGTGAAGTCGACCTACGAGCTGGAAATGGAGCAAAGGTTGCTGCTTTAGCCGTAGGAACTTATGGATTGACTTTACCTAGTGGTTTAATAATTCAGTTAGAGAACTATTATTATGTACCTGCAATTAGCAGGAATATTATTTCCGTTTCTTGTTTGGACAAGTTTGGTTTTTCATTTATAATAAAGAACAATTGTTGCTCAATTTATTTGAATGATGTATTCTATGCTACTGCACAGATGAACAATGGGCTATATGTCCTTGATCTTGAAATGCCTATTTATAACATTAATACTAAAAGGATGAAATCAAATGAGT
Source organism: Lathyrus oleraceus (assembly GCF_024323335.1). Taxonomy (NCBI): domain Eukaryota; kingdom Viridiplantae; phylum Streptophyta; class Magnoliopsida; order Fabales; family Fabaceae; genus Lathyrus; species Lathyrus oleraceus. The sequence continues at coordinate 248,683,875 of NC_066582.1, read as the reverse complement.
TAAATCCAACTTACCTTTGGCATTGTCGGTTAGGCCACATAAATGAGAAACGCATTTCCAAACTCCATAAAGATGGACTCTTGGACTCTTTTGATTATGAATCATATGAGACATGCAGATCTTGTTTAATTGGAAAGATGACAAAGTCCCCATTCACAGGAAAAGGTGAAAGAGCTAATGATCTTTTGGCCCTCATACATACTGATGTATGCGGACCACTGAACATACCAGCCAGAGGAGGTTTTCAATACTTCATCACATTTACTGATGATTTCAGTAGATATGGTTATGTGTATTTAATGAAACACAAATCAGAGTCCTTTGAAAAGTTCAAGGAATTCAAGAATGAAGTACAAAACCAACTAGGTAAGAATATTAAAACTCTTCGATCAGATCGAGGTGGTGAGTATTTAAGCCTAGAGTTTGATGACCATCTAAAAGAGTGTGGGATACTATCCCAACTTACTCCTCCTGGAACACCCCAATGGAATGGTGTATCTGAGAGAAGAAATCGAACCCTGTTGGACATGGTCCGATCCATGATGAGTCACGCCGATCTTCCAAACTCCTTTTGGGGACATGCGCTATTGACAGCAGCTTACACACTTAACCGTGTTCCATCCAAAAAGGTTGATAAAACACCATATGAGATATGGAGTGGTAAGAGACCACATATGTCTTACATGAAGATTTGGGGTTGCGAAGTTTATGTGAAACGACAAATTTCAACTAAGCTTGAGCCCAAATCTGACCAATGCTTATTTGTGGGGTATCCTAAAGAAACAAGAGGATATTACTTCTACAATCCTTCTGAGGGCAAAGTGTTTGTCGCTCGAACTGGAGTTTTCCTAGAAAAGGATTTTATTTCCAAAGGAACCAGTGGGAGGAAAGTAGAGCTTGAAGAAATTCAAGAATCGCAAAGCATTGATACACCTATGGAGGAATTAGAGCAGGAAACACAAGTAGTTGTGGAAGAACAACCTACTCAAGTAGAACAAGACCAGCGTAGGTCAAGCAGGATACGTCACCTACCTGAAAGATATGGATATCTCATAACAGATCAAGGTGATGTATTACTCATGGATCAAGATGAGCCTGTGACCTACCAAGAGGCCATAACTGGTCCCGAGTCTGAGAAGTGGCTAGAGGCCATGAAATCCGAAATAGATTCCATGTACACGAACCAAGTTTGGAACTTGGTAGAGCCTCCTGTAGGAGTTAATCCTATAGGATGCAAGTGGGTCTTCAAAAAGAAGACTGACATGGATGGTAAGGTACATACCTATAAGGCGAGACTGGTTGCAAAAGGATATAAACAAATTCATGGTGTTGACTATGATGAAACCTTTTCACCAGTTGCAATGCTTAAATCTATTCGAATTTTACTTGCTATCGCTGCATATCATGATTATGAAATATGGCAAATGGATGTCAAAACTGCTTTCCTTAATGGGAATCTTCTTGAGGATGTGTACATGACACAGCCTGAAGGAATTGACATACCAGAAGAAGCCCATAAGATATGTAAGCTACAAAGATCAATCTATGGATTGAAGCAAGCTTCCAGAAGCTGGAATCTTCGTTTTGATGAAACGGTAAAACAATATGGATTCATTAAGAACGAAGATGAGCCTTGTGTCTACAAGAAGGTTAGTGGGAGCATGATCGTGTTCCTGGTATTATATGTAGATGACATATTACTCATTGGAAACGATGTCCCTACCCTGCAACAAGTAAAGACTTGGTTGGGGAAATGCTTTTCTATGAAGGACCTAGGTGAAGCAGCCTATATATTAGGAATCAGAATCTATAGAGATAGATCATAAAAACTGCTTGGCCTAAGTCAGAGTACATACATAGACAAAGTGCTGAGACGCTTTAATATGCATGATTCCAAGAAAGGATTCATACCTATGCAACATGGCATGTGTCTATCAAAAACACAATCCCCTTCAACTAAGGAAGAAAGGGAACGCATGAATAAGATTCCATATGCATCTGCAATAGGATCTATCATGTATGCCATGTTATGTACTCGACCAGATGTCTCGTATGCTTTAAGTGCAACGAGTAAATACCAATCTGATCCTGGTGATGCCCATTGGGTAGCTGTTAAGAATATCCTTAAGTACTTGAGAAGGACTAAGGACTCATTCTTGATATATGGAGGTCAGGAAGAATTGGCTGTAATTGGTTACACCGATGCTAGCTTCCAGACAGACAAGGATGACTTTAGATCGCAATCTGGTTATGTGTTTTGCTTAAACGGTGGCGCTGTGAGCTGGAAAAGTTCAAAGCAAGATACAGTTGCTGATTCTACAACCGAGGCCGAGTATATTGCTGCCTCAAGTGCAGCAAAGGAAGCTGTTTGGATCAAAAAGTTCGTTAGTGAACTTGACATAGTTCCTAGCATTGTGGATCCCATTGGTCTCTATTGTGATAACAATGGTGCTATCGCACAAGCTAAGGAGCCTAGATCTCACCAACGATCCAAACACATACTTAGGCGTTATCACCTCATTCGAGAGATAATAGATAGAGGAGATGTGAAAATATGTAGAGTACCTACACTCGACAATATTGCTGACCCACTGACAAAGCCTCTTGCGCAGCAGAAGCATGATGGCCATACTAGATCTATGGGCATTAGGGATATGTCTAATTGGCTCTAGTGCTAGTGGGAGATTGTTGGTGTAAGCCCTAGAGGCCAATACTTTTGGTACTTGTATCGAATTATTTATTAATAATAAAAGGCATTTTTCTTTATTATGTTTGTTTAATAAAGTCCCTGGAATAGATAGTCCATTTAATGTATCAAGTATGACTTAATCATGAGATCACATTAAACATAAGGACACTATTCTTAAAGTGTCCGTAGTCAAACTTTATTATGAAATGGGATAACATTAAAGCATGGAGACTATTATGTTTGTAGACTGATGATCACGTCTCATGGATCATGGATAAAGAGTTATCAAGTCTTAAACATAGGTATGAATATTAAGAGTAATATTCATACTGGATTGACCCGCTATGAGAATACTATATAGAAAGTTATGCAAAGTGTCATAAGTTATTCTCATGGTGATAATAGTGTATACCACTCTTCGACCTGAAACCACTATGGATCCTAGATGTAGAGTCGAGTGCTTTATTGCTGGTCCAACGTTGTCCGTAACTGGATAACCATAAAGACAGTTGATGGGTACTCCACGAAGCATGCTGAGGGACATGAGTGTCCTAGATGGAATTTGCCAATCCTGCTTAACAGGATAAATGTCTATGGGCCCAATATTGAACTGGACAAGGGTGACATGGTCTATACCTTGTGTTCAATATAGACATAAGGGCAAAGGGGTAATTATACACATAATTATTATCACAGGAGGTTTTGTCAGATCACATGACATTTTCGTGACTTGGGTAGCAGTGATGTGTTGCTAGATACCGCTCACTGTTTATTATGTTAAATGCGTGATTTAATATAATTGCCAACGTCGCGAAAACCTATAGGGTCACACACAAAGGATGGATTGATGAGAGATAGAATAATTAAGGAACATCGTAAGGTACGGTGTACTTAAGAAGAATACGAAATATGGTAAAGTACCAAATACTTAAGTGATTTTGGCATATTATGAGATATGAGCCAAAATGCACTTAAGTGGGCTTTTTGGCTTGAAGCCCACACAAGTGGTTCTATAAATAGAGCTCTTGTGCAGAAGCTTTGAAAAGAAAAAAAATACAACACAACTGAAGAGTTGGAATTTCGTATCTCTCTTTCTCTCACTCGAAGCCTTCATTCACAAACAGCTAGCACTGCGATTGAAGGAATCCGTTCGTGTGGACTGAGTAGAGACGTTGTCATCATTCAACGTTCGTGATCGCCCCGTGGATTTGCTTCAAAGGATTCGATCATTATCAGAGATCTGCACCAAAGGTCTGAATCGCCACAAGAGGTAACGATTCTATCACTGATCATGCTCATTCGTAAGGATCACTAATGGAGAAATTTTTAAATTCCGCTGCGCCTAGGATGGCTATTTTCCAACAAGTCCTTCTAGAAATTTATTGCTAGAAGCCTGAATAGAAGCGTAATAGCTTCAATGATTTATGATGTAAGCAGAAACGGGACAAGAGGTATTGGTTATGATTCTGATGAAAAATCTGATTTTGAAAAAGATGATAAACCAAAAACTATTCAGTCCCTTTTTGTCCCTTCTAGTAAATAAAATGGTGTTATGCCTAAAGGTAAAACTTTTTCAAAAACTAAGGTTAAATAAAAAAACTCCTTTTCGTTTCAACTATGCATACATGTATAAATATCCTACACAGAAACCCAAGTTTGTTAAAAACTCTGGGAAGACTAACTAAAAGGGACACAAGAAGTTGTGGGTACCTAAGGATAATATAATCTATGTTGCATAAATCCTTAGTAACACAGTTGAGACACCAGTCATGGTACCTGGACTTTGGATGCTCGCGACATATGACGAGAAGAAGACATATGTTCCAAAGCCTAAAACTTAATCTTTGAGGCGTCTTCGGTTTCGGAGGTGATCAGAAAGGGAAGATCATTGGCTCTAGAATAGTAGGTAACGATTCTCTTCCATCCATTACTAATGTTATTTTAGTTGAAGGATTAATGCATAACATATCTGTCCATAAGGAAATTAAGTGACATTGGTTTACAACATCATTTTCAATCAAAAGTCTTGTAATGCTTTCAATCAAAAGGATAACTCAGTTATTTTTAATGGAAAGAGAAATAAAAACATTTATAAGATTAGACTTTCTAATTTGAAAAATAAAAATGTAAAATGTCTTATGTCTGTAAATGGATAGCAATGGGTGTGGCATAGACGGTTAGGCCATGTTAGCACAAGGAAGATTTATTAGCTAAATAAGCTTAATTTAATCAGAGGCCTGCCAAATTTGAAGTTTGCTTCAGATACTCTTTTTCAAGCATGTCATAAAGGAAAGTTTTCTAAAACTTCTTTCAAAGTTGAAAATGTTGTTTCCACCTCCAAACCATTGGAACTTCTGCATATTGACTTGTTTGGACCGGTGATTACTACTTCTTTCAATTGTAAGAAGTATGGACTAGTCATTATTGATGACTATAACAGATGGACATGGGTGGAATTTCTTAGACGCAAGGATGAGTTACATTTTATGTTTTCTGCCTTATTCTCCCAAGTGCAAAATGAGAAGGATCTCAGAATTGGTAAAGTCAGAAGTGATCATGGTGGAGAATTTGAAAACAAATATTTTGAAAAACTTTTTGATACAAATGGAATTTCCCATGATTTCTCTTTCCTATAACTCCACAATAAAATGGAGTTTTATAAAGGAAGAATATGACTTTGTAAGAGATGGATAGAACCATGATCAATGAGACTAATGTGGCTAAGCAGTTTTAGGCAGAGGCAATCAACACAACATGTTACATTCAGAACATGATCTATATAAGACCCATTATGGGTAAGACTCCCTATGAATTATGGAAAAATATGAAGCCTAACATTTCGTATTTTCATCCTTTTGGATGTTCTTGTTTTATGTTGAACACCTTAATCGGAAGACGTTTGATTCTAAAGCACATAAGTGCATCATTTTAGGATACTCTGAATACTCAAAATGCTATAAGTATATAACACTAAGACACAGATTATTGAAGAATCAATCCATGTCAAATTCAATGATAAGCTTGACTCTGAAAAGTCAAAGCTAGTTGAGAAATTTGCATATCTAGAGATTACTTATTCAAGTTCTTAAGGTAAAACTTCAAAAGAAAAAGAAGCTGAGGTAAAAGACTCTGAAGCTACTTAACTAGAAGTTGTTGAAGCTCATACTCCTCTGAGGAAGCACAAACAAAGATCTTCACATTCTGAAGAATTGATTCTGGGAGACAAATCTGAACCTGTCAGAAGCATATCCTCATTCAAACCTTTTGAAGAGACGCTTTTGGGTATGGTGTCCTTAATAGATGCCTACATCAGTTAATGAAGCGCTTCTGGACACATAGTGGATTCTGGCTATGCAAGAGGAACTCAATTAATTCTCTAGAATTGATGTGTGGGATCTTGTGCCAAGACCCAAAGGAAATTATGTTATTGGAACAAAGTGAGTCTTCAGAAACAAGCTGAATGAACAAGGACATGTAGTAAGAAACAAGGCTCGACTGGTTGCACAAAGTTATAGTAAGCAAAAAGGGATTTATTATACATATACCTTTGCATCATTTTCTAGGTTAGATTCTATTCATCTCTTAATTTCCTTTGCTGGTAATCATAATATCATCTTATATTAGATGGATGTTAATAATGCATTTATGAATGGTTACATTACTGAATAAGTGTATGTACACTAACCTCCTGGTTTTGAAAATCCTAAAAACCCAAATTTGGTTTCAAACTTAAGAAATCATTGTATGGTCTGAAACAAGCTCCTATAGTATAGTATGAAAGACTAAGCAATTTTCTCTTAGAAAATGATTTCACCAGAGAGAAGGCTGATACAACTTTATTTTGTATGTCATTCAAAAAAGATATCCTTGTTGTACAAATATATATATATATATATATATATATATATATATATATATATATATATATATATATATATATATATATATATATATATATATATATATATATATATATATATATATATATATATATATATATATATATATATATATATATATATATATATATATTTGGTTATGCTAATGCTACTTTGTGAAAGGAATTTTCTAAGTCTATACAAGAAGAGTTTGAGATGAGTCTGATGGGAGAATTCAAGTTCTTTCTGGGGATTCAGATTAATCAAAGTCTAGAAGAAACCGATATCCATCAGAGCAAGTACACCAAAGAACTTCTGAAGAAGGTTTACATGTCAGAATGCAAGATGTCAAAAACTCTTATGCATCCTACGTGTATCCTTGAGAAGGATGAGGTAAGTTCTAAGGTAAAGCAAAAGGTATACAAAGGTATGATTGACTCTCTCTTATACTTGACTGCTTCTAGACCTGACATTTTATTTAGTGTCTATTTGTGTTCTCGCTTCCAATCAGATCCTGGAGAATCCCACTTAACAACTGTTAAGAGGATCTTCAGGTATCAGAAAGGTACAATTAAGCTTGGCTTGTGTTATAGAAAATCTAAAGATTACAAGCTAGTGGGTTATTGTGAGGCTGATTATTCTGGAGACAGACTTGAGAGAAAAAACACTTCTAGAAGCTGGTAGTTTCTGATAGACAACCTAATCTCATGGTCCAACAAGAGGCAATCAACAATTGTACTATCAACTGCTGAAGCTAAATACATTACAACTTCTGAATGCAACACTCAGATTCTCTGGATGAAAAGTCAGCTAGAAGATTTTCAGATATATGAGAGTAACATTCTTATTCTCTGTGATAATACTTCTTCTATTTGCTTATCTAAGAATCCTATTATGCATTCTAGAGCAAAACATATTGAGATAAAAGGTCACTTTATATGTGACTATGTTCAGAAGGGAATTTAAAATTTAGAATTTATTGATACAGACCATCAATAAGCTAATTTCTTTACAAAACCCCTTGCTGAAGATAAATTCATTTTCATTCAGAAAATTTTAAAAATGGACTTATGTCCAGAATGAGAAAAATGATTATCTCAGAATGTTTGATCCCTCTGAATGGGTTAATGAGACTTTGAGATTTGTTTTTTGGATCTGAATGTGTGAGTCTTATGGAGTAAGAAGGTTTCATTAGTACTGAAGTATCGAGTAATAACTTGTTTGGTTAAACAATTTGACTTCTGGATACTGAATAAATTTTGCATTTAATAGCTGTCAACCAGTCTTGATTGGTGGATTAGTTTTAGTGATATATGTCTTAGAAAACTGAATTGTTTCTGATATACTGATGTGACACGTTGGGTGAATAAACTTCTTGAGACTAAGTAAAATCTTCACTCTTTACCCCCTTGTCTGATTTTTGCACTATTCAAGATTTTGTTCATGATTGGAAAACCTTTATTTAAACCCACTTCACACACTTTCGCTCTTTAAGATCAAAACTCTTTGCAACGCTAAACCATTTTTTCTTCTTCAATAATGGCTTCACAACAATCTGCTCAACAAGAACAACAACAACTTCAACATCAAAAGTAAGTTAAATAAGGAATTCAAGAGCTTACACTTTCTAATCCAGTAGATAAGTTAAAAGTCCTATGTGAGTTATTGTATGATTTTGATAATCTCAAAGAAAATGGGTATGACCTGACTGGAACTGTTAGAATACAAGGATGAGAAGGTTACTTTGAATGTCTCAAAAGACCATTTTATGGTGAGTTAGTGAAGCAATTATAGATATTTTCCACTTCTATGAATCTTCAAGTGACATATGTCATACCCCAAATTTACCCTACCTCTTATAGAACCTTCCACAACCCTAATGCATAGGCATACATTCATCATCCCATAATCTCATTTGCATTTACACTCATAATAAGAAAGCATAAACTCAAGGCATGGTGTTCATATCTAAGAACCACCAAGATCTCTTGATCATGTTAGGGTATGCCCAATACACCCTAAACACTAATTCTCTTCTTCAAGCATTCTTTGACTTTGTGAGACTAAATAAGTTATCCCATTCATCTGGTTAGTGAGCCTTAATTATAAGCTTTTCTATTCATCTGGTCACCTATAGGCTTCAACCCTAATCCTTTGTTCCTTTGTGGCTTGTACAAGTCATCATTTGGCTTTGTGCTTTGGCCTTGCCCTTGAGGAAACCCTAATATCAAACCATTGGTTATGCATCAACCTTGTGAAATTACACCAAGACACCTCATGCACACCCCAAACCCTAACTTGTTTGACTTTGGCCCTTAAAGAACCTTTTGATCCAAGAAACCCTAATTGTGCCCATTTGCTTCTATGCTTTTCCTTTTTGCTTGATCACTTAATCCTCCTTTGGTCACTTCATCACCCATTAGTCAATTTACATTCAACTCAATTCCATTTCATCCACTTCATCAATAATTGGCAATACAAGTGAAAGTCTTGGTTTTGGTCTTTTTGAATCATCAACTTAAAGTCACATGGGTTCATCCATAAGCATAGCTCGTGATCATCTCACAAAGCATCAAGGCTTGGTTTCTATCAAGACTTTATCATTTGGTCTTCAAACAATCATCATTGTTCCTTGGAATTCAAGAAAACTTCAAAAATGCAACTTAAGGCATGTTGGTTTGGCCAAGTTTTGGCAAGTTTGGCCTACCATTTGGTCCAAACCTCGCAACATTTTCATCTTTTAACCTTTTGAGGATCTACTTCAAGCAAAATGTCCCAATGAACTCCTCTCCAACTTTGTTTCAAGTCCCAAACCATACTTCAATGCATAAGGACCTTAAAATGGGGATTGGTTAAGTCAAGTTAAGTTGCATAGTCAGGTCAAAAGCATGTCATGACCTCCACTTTGCACCATTTTCATTTTCACCTCACAACACCTTTTGACCTAATTCTTTTTGAATTTTGTTAAGGGCATTACAAATATGATTTGCCCTAATTTTAGTTCAAAATGCACGAGCCAATTTTAATTCACCCAAGTGCAAAAATCGTGCCTTGCCATGTTACACCTCACAAGACCAAATCATCCAAATGATCTATGTCATGCACCAAATCACTAATCCATGTGTTCCCTTTTCCATCTGAATGAAGAATGTGCTGCAAACAACCAAGGGCACTAAAATGCAAGCCCAAATAGAAGTAGCAAAGGGACATATGTGAGGCAAACCAAAAATCCAAAAAGCACAAAGTTTCCAAAAATGGATACAAACCAAAATAGCCTCAGTAAATGTAGGGACCACAGTTGTCTCACCAAAGGTGTCATGTTTGCAGAACAAGGTGGGGGGAAGGGAATGACAACTGACAGATCACACACCCTTAGCCAATAAGTTTGTTTTTGTCACAATTTTGGGTCCCAACCAAATTAGAGTTTCCAACCCTAAAGCTTCAACCTAAACACTCCCCTAACTTCCCTATAAATAGAGGATGCTTCTCCCTTCAATAACCAAGATTTTGAGTCATCGAAATACTGATGAAAACACACCTCACTTCCCTAATAAACAGAGCATTCGGTTAGAGCGTTTGAAGCATTTCCAGCACCATAAAAACATCCCAACACCTTCATTGAACCATCCTGAAGCTAACTGAATCCTTAGAAGTGGTTGAGTAACCTTCATCTGAGCTCCCCATATCCATTGGAATCACCACCTGAACATTTTTCCGACAAGGTAGTTAACACCACAATTTCATTCCAAATAAGTTACCACTTTATTCTTCATGATCCACTAAAACTTAATCCCATGTTTTGAGTCTCAATCACTGCACATACACCATTTAATTTTTATTTTAGCTTTAGATTTTCATTCGTGTTTGTTGGTTCTAAGTGTTGGCAGCAATTTTGGTAAAACAAAGAGTGTTCACAAGATGTTATGTGTGATGTCTTAACATAAGATATCCTATGTACCTGTTGGATTTCAAGAACATAATCATGCCGGATTGTTTCAGAATGTCATACACAAGGACATGGCATCTGATATGTGTGTTCCTGATGGAGTTAAAATGGAAAAACATAATTATGCAGGATTGTATCAGGATGTCATACACAATGTCATGGCATCTGATGTTTGTGTACCTGCTGGAAGTTATAAAAGGAATTATGGAATTATGCAGGATTTTTCCAGGATGTCAGACCCGATGTCATGACATCCTGTACACAGAACATTCAGTGTGAATGTCTGGTGTTTTGTGATTGCACAATTAATGGAAATCTATGTATGATTAAAGATCTGATTAGCTGGCTCATTCAATCATGGATTACAACCTGATTTACTTATTTTCCAAGGAGATCTAACCAGCTGTTATGAAAAGGTTTAATTGGAAAATAGATTTAGGGTTTTCAAGATGTCCAAGCCCAGCTGAAAGCTTCTATAAAAAGGGACTTAGAAAACCTGTTTTACAACACAACCAATACTGAGCGAAATATAGAGAGAGAGCTAGGGTTTGTGTCTGTTTAGTCGTAAGACTTGTAAGCCATTCAAGTCATCTTTTGATGATTGAATTGGACTGATTTGTGGTTGTAATTTGTCACTCTAAAGCTGTTAAGCAAGAGTGTGTGTCTACTTGATCAAAGCTGTGAAGCAAGATCAAGTGTGTGTCTTCTTGATCAAAGTTGTTAAGCAAGATCAAGAGTGTGTCTTCTTGATTGAAACTGTGAAGTAAAATCAAGAGTGTGTTATTGAAAAGTGTTTTCTTTTCTCAAGAGATTGTTGTTTAAGATCACAGGTGTGATTGTAGGGAAGTGAATGAGTTCTCATATCTAAGAGTGCTTAGGTAGAAATTGCACGGGTAGAGATTAGGTGAGAAAGACTGTAACTTGTTGAAGTGTGCGGAGAGTCTTTGAACTGATTCTATTTTAGTGGATTTCCTTCCTGACTTGGTAGCCCCCAGATGTAGGTGAGTTGGACCGAACTGGGTTAACAATTGATTGTGTCTCTTGCATTACTATTCTTTATCTTTATCCTGTTTGCATAACTCAGATATTAGTGTCGTGACATTACCTTCGGCATCTCATATCTGATACCAGAATTTCAGTGTTCATCATAAATTCCTCATACTTAGAGTCAATGAATGCCTCATGAGTATGGGCAAAGAAACGAGGATCAAAGGGTAAGTGAAATCCATGGTTGATTCCACTTAAAACCTCGAGTTACAGAGTTTGGATTTTCATGGTTCCGAGGTTGAAGATGAATACATTATTCGTTTCTACCCGTATTTTCTCTTTCAATTTTAATAAAAAAAAAATTATTGGCGTGTTTTCATTGGTTGGTTAGGCTGACCTGGCTCCTGGGTGTGTGCGTGTTTCAAGTCAACATGCGTGTTTATGTTCTCTTTGATTTGGATCACCCTTTATGCATACTTATTTTTAAGTGATCAGATCAAATGGTCATGGTTGATCCATTTGTTATTTCCAATTGGGGTATTTTATTTATTTTTATATGTGCGTTATTTTTCAACCAAGAACACTTGGTTCAATGGTTGGTTCTTTGGTCTGTGACCGCATGGTCAGGGGTTCAACCCTTGGTGTCCCCTTTGTTCCTTTTTTCTTCTTTTTTTTTCCTTTTATTTGATATTTCATCTTATTTCTTTATTTCTTTTCCTTTTTAATTGATTTTCTAATTTAGTTATTTTAACCTAATATTTTTGTAAATACATTTCATCAAATATCTTTTTATTTATCCATTATTTATTTTATTTTTATCATCTTAATTGGACCTTTTTGTCCTTGTTTTTGGTCTTAGTTGATGATAATCTATTGGTCATTGGTAATTAGTCCTAAGGTTGATTCAATCTTCAAACTTCAAACATGTTGATGAATAATCAATGGATCATTCTTGACACTTTGAGGTGTTGATAGATTTCCCATATTTTATCATGTTTGAACCTATTGATGCATATATGAGACATTCACTTGCTTGAGTCTTACTTTTGATTCTATTTGTGTCATGATTGTATCTATTGATCACTAATCATTAACACTTGCATTTGGATGTTTAACTTATGCCCTGTTTGACTTTTCACTTGTGATTATTTGGATGATATAATCTTCCACTCTTCAAATCATTGATAGATTGACTTGAGGTTGTGATAAGCTTCTTTGATCCAAATATATTGATAGATTATCATGAATCATCTTTAATACTTTGCATCAATGATAGTTTATCCCTTGATACACCATATTTTGAGTCCTTTGACTTGTGGATAGATAATCCCTAGATAGTTACCTTGTGCCATTTGTTTTCTAACCACTAACCATTGATCTTGTTGACCTAATTTATCATTTGTCATTTATATTTTCTTGTCAATTTACTTTATTGTCATTTACTTTAAAGTACTCATCCTCATATTCATCATCATTGTGTATATATCTCATGTATCATTATTTCATTTTTCATTTATTTATTTTCATTGCATAATAAAAAAGAACAAAAACATGATTGTCGTACCCCAAATTTTGACCACCTTTCTATTTTCATTTTTAGCTGACACTAACACATCTAGAGCATACCAGACATCTGGTCAAATGACCTAAAAAGTCAAAGGGGAGCCATTTTAACTTTTTAGTCCCTCTTAGGGATTTGTTTTAATTCAGGGATGTTGCTTGGAACGTAATAATTTGGGGAGTTATGTTAGAGGAATATTAACATTGGTAACTAGGATAATTTATCTTACTAAAACACATTAGTAAAAACTAATAATTAGGGGATTATATATTTTGACAACAGAGATAAAATAGATTATAATAATATTATTAGTTAAATGTGGATAGGTTAATATTAGCATTATTTTTATATTAATATTAAGTTATGTTATTGTTATTTAGGAATATATTAATATTGAGATTAATTAGGGTTAAATTAATTTTTTTTTACTAATCAAATTATCATTTATTGATATATTATTTAATTAGAGAAATAATGGGATTATTAGAGCATAATATTATTATTAATATTATTACTAATATTAAATTATCATTGGAATTATTATTAAGATTATTATTATATACTCACTAATGTTGTTTTATTATGAATGGATGAAATAGTATAATTGGTAGAAGAGAATGTGTAGGGAGCTAGAAGAGAGAGGTCTTGAGTTTGAGTCTTGTCTATTCCATTATTTATATTTTTTTTAATTTTTGTATTTTTATTTATTTTTTAAATAATTTTCGTTTTTATTTAAATATGTATGTTTTAAAAAAAAATCTTTTATTTAGTAAAAAAATAATCAAAAGTGTCCAGATTCAATGAATATTGTCATAGTCTTTTTTAATTGGTCAATTTTTCCAGATTTGATTTCTGATTGGCTGTGTTTTGTCACAATTAATTCTTTTTTATTTGTAGTGACATAATTTGTCCTATAAATAAGATTCTTTTTCCTCATAATTTGGAAGACTGATTAGAGGAGAATTACACGGTTTTTTTCAGAGTCTCAAATGTTTTTCAAGGGTCTTAATCTTTTTAAATAGTTTTTTTGTTCTCTTTTATTTTAATTTCATTTTTTTAAACCACATGATGATTATCTCATGGTTTTTCATTTTTTTTATAATCGAAATTTAGATTATTTATTAATGCAATTTTTTTATTAATAATTTAGTAACATTTGTTTATTAATAATTTTTACTAACATTTTTTATTAATAACTTACTAATATTTTTTTTATTAATAACTTAAAATTTCGTAAATTATAACCACACACGAGTATCCTAGCAAAAAGTCAATATCCATTTATCCCATTCTCATTGCACCTTCAATCGCAACACACTACTCACGGGATCATAACATTCCACACAAGAACTCATTCAAATAAATTTACACTCTAAACCATAGAAAATCATAAACCACTAATAAACAAAAACTATCATTTTAAAAAATTATATAATCCACTTTCATTAACGGGCAACTACAACACCTTCACTTAAAAGCTTCACCATCATCACCCTTCATCATGACCATTCTTCAATCATAGTTTTTTTACACATCACCATGAAACACTACTAACAACATTCACATCTTTATCACCATCATAGATAACTCATAAAACAAAGAACACGAACTCAACACAAATCACTAAATTCCAATTAGGGGTGTTCAAAAATTTGGTTAACTGATCCAAATATCTAATCTGAATTGAATTGAACCATAAAAAATTTAAACCATTTAAATGGTTAATAAATTGAATTGTTTATTTTAACCAATTCAATTAATCTAATTGAATTTAAAAACCAGTTTAAACTCTTATAAACTCTTTCCACAATTTTATCTAAAATATAAATACTATTATTTCACAAATTCAATAAACTTAATAAATCATTATATTAAAATAATAAATATTTTAATTATAATCTTTTAATATTTTTTAGTTAGTTACTATTATCATAATATTTTCATTTTCACATTACTGTTCTTCCCCAAATATGAAATATGAACCCTAAATCATCTTCTCTCCAATTCAAACTCAACGTCAATTTCAATTTCACCTTCTATTTGTTTTGAATCGATTTCGATTTCAATTGATTTCAAATTTCACTCGATTTCATTTTCGATATGTTCCATTTTCACTGTGTTTCGATTTAACTCGGTTTCGATTTAACTCGGTTTCAATTTAACTCGGTTTCGATTTCACCAGATTTCACCTTCTCTACTCGGATCTTGCTCGTAGAAACTCTTGTCTCGACTCTTTTTGAGGTAAACCTGTTATTTTCTGCTCTCAATTTCACTTTGAATTGAAATAATATCTGAAAATTGCTTTTAGTCTTGATAGGATTTTATTTGAATTTTAATCTACTGGTTGATTTGTGTTCTCCTGAAAATGATGGTTTGGTTCCAGTAATTTTAGTCTTGATAGGAACTTGCTTTTTATACAGTGTATTAATTCTTTTTGTGCATCATCTACCTTTCACCTTTGTCAGGAATATGTTATAGGTACTTTCTCAACGTAATTCTCTAAATTCTTTTTCTTAAGTTCTTAAAACCCTTTATTGATTTTAAGTGGATGCCTGGTTAGAATATTCTTTTTCAGCTTTGGAAAATTACAAGATGGTTGTGAATGAAATCAGTAAAAAATTGAACATTACTCGGTATGTTTATTCATTTCTTGGCTATGAGATTAGGGTTTGTATGTTAAATCTAATTTTATTGCTCTAAAATTTCATCTCATTTATTGTATTGTGATCTTATTACCAAGACTGTTGCTTTTTTTTTGTTTGTTCAAGTTAGATTTGCATCAATTTGATATTGAATTGTTGGCTATTAGAAGTTAGAAAGTTAGTTAGAAAGGTAATTGATTGCGGTAATGTCTGTATCCGCATTGGGCTGCAATTGCAGTGTGATCCTAAATCACACTAAAAACCTAATGCCGCAACGGCCGCATCATATCACCGCAACGACCGCATCAGCCTGCATCAGTCTGCATCAGTCTGATCAGGCCGCAACAAATTATGCATTGCTTGTGCGTTTTGATTTTTTTGGTTTAAGACATAAAGTACAGTTTATAGCTCCATTCTATGTTTTACTGCCCGATGATGAACAAATAGACTATTGAGTGGCCACATGGTTTTGTTTACAGCCTGACCTGCACCATTGATTCTCACATTCTCTTTCTCTTTGTCTCTCTCTCATTTGTCTCTCTCTCAGTTGCTCTTTCTTTCAATCTCCACGTATACATTCATTGTTTATTTATTTATTTATTTTAGATGGTGCACAGAGGCTGGAAATGAAACCTGTGATATAAGCCGCAAATGACTTATAAGCTTAGGTATGAGATCTGAGGGCTCTGCATTTTTTGTGACATGTAATTTATACAGTGGCTTCCTACTTCCTTTTATGTATTTTTGGTTAGTGAATAGACTTTATTTCAAAAATTTAACTATTCTATTGGTTTTACTTTATCTTCTTGAGAATGAAAATGCTACCTTTATTCAGAACCATGATGTTGTGCAGTATGTAAGAATATAAGTGAATAACAATTTATCTTATGGCTTTTGCAGCTAGCTTCTCCTTATAGATCGGACGGATGCTTAAAACTTTTCAACAAAATTCTAGTAACTTCGATATGGATGGTCATGACAGTGTTATGGACTTTGAGACAGAAGAACATATTGGTTCTACACCTCCAGTTTCTAATAATGCTGGTTTGTTGCCTCAAAAGCGTAAAAATCGGTCAGAATCATGGAATCATTTTACACCGATGTCGTCGAACACAGAAATGTCAAAGTTAGCAAAATGCAAGCATTGTGGCTCCTTAATCAAGTATAATGGTGGAACAAGCGCTATGCTAGCTCATTTGAGAAGATGTAGTGATAATCCAGACAATGCGGTGAATGTGACGATGCATGAACCATCTTCAAGCTCAATGGAAAATAGGGAAGCGGTTGTTAATTCATCTCCTTCGGCTCCCAAATTTGACCAAGAAGTTAGCCGAATGGACTTGACAAAAATGTTTGTAGCCATGGAACTTCCGTTTCAAAAGGTAGAGCATCCATATTTACATAGGTTCATTTATGGCTTACAACCAAAATTTAAGTTCACATCACGCAATACACTAGCACGTGATATTTTGAAGAATTGGGACGTGGAGAAAGCGAAGATGAAGACTATTTTGTCACAAAATTGTCGCCGAGTTTGTATCACTACAGACACATGGACATCTACCCAAGACTCTAATTACATGTGTCTTACAGGGCATTACATTGATAACAATTGGAAGCTACAAAAACATATTTTGAATTTTACTCAAGTCACAGACTACACAGGAGAGATTATGGCCAAAACAGTTAAGAAGTGCTTAAATGGTTGGGAACTAAATCGTGTGCTTAGTGTTACCGTGGACAATGCATCTTCAAATGACGTCGGAATTCAACATCCTGTCATTTGATTTGTAAAAGAATTATTATTCATATTATACAACATATTGTCTGACGTGGACATCTTAATCAAACTGATTAATAACATCTGGTACACATTTTCTGTTATATTATCTTCTATCTTACACTTTATCCTCTATTAGGTCCACAGGTTTGACTGAGAGATTTGAACTTTTCATTTGTGGTCGTGAACTAGGCAATGCATTCTCGGAATTGACCGATCCTATAGATCAAGTAAGCTTCCAAACTTCATAAACTCACAAAAATCATCACTCTAATGGAAACCCAGTAACAGAATCAACAGAAAATAAAGGTATTATTTGTGGATGATTACTTCAATGTTGTTGAAATATAATCACCAGTAACAGAAGCAACAGAAAATAATATGTTGACTATAGATGAGTCTAACTTATGAGGATATTGGTGCAGATCAATATTACTTTATGTTTCAGTTAGTGTATTTCTCATTTTGCACGGCTACTAAATGAATAAATCTGTTAGTGAGGTTTCGACTCTCTGTGGTGCATTTGTTAGCTTATCATGGAGCTCGATTTGTTCTTTTGAATCAAAATGTGCAGGTTTGGTTAGTGTGAAGAGTTAGTTAGGAAATTGGTTTTTTCTATTAGATTGAAATGTTGAGAAGTTAGGTGGAATGGTTTCAAATGAAATTCACGCGAAATGTAAATTTAAATTCAATTTCTGCTTGTGAAATACAGTAGCTATTGATCTATTTTGAAATGAACTTGGACTTAAATTGTAATTTCGTTTTAGGTTAGTTTCGAAGTCAATTTGAGAATCAGTTGATAGTGGAATTTCAATTGATTTTAAAGTTAGTATTATTTTGCATATTCTGCAGAATGTTGTTAGCAGGGCAATGTTTGTGTTAATTTTTTTCCTGACAAATTATTGGTCTCGTTTTGGTGTAGCAGTAGGGCATTATCCTCATGCTAACTTGTTTTCTTTTTTTTGCTTGGAATTGAATGATATCACATGGTGAAACTCATATTGTCGTGCATGGATGATTTTGCAGGTTGGAGATGGCTTGGATTGCCTTTGAAGAAGATGGCCATGGGAAATTGTGGTTGAAAATTGGATGTTAATGCTTATGAGCTTAGATTAAAAATTAGAACTTTTAGGTCACATGTTAGTTTAGGTTCATTTTTGGAATGTTCATTTGTAATGTGCAATGAGTTTATCATGGAAACTATGTATTAAGATGAACTTATGGTTCATGATTATGTATGTGGACCATTTTCTGATATGATATAAGTGTATAGCAGAAAAAGTTGTCGGTTGTGGCATTCGTTGATGAATATGAATTCAATTTTTTAAAAAACAAAAAAGAAACAGTTTTTAAAAAATCCAGATTTGAATTCAATATTTAAATTCAATTTTATTATAAAAACAAAAAAGAAACAGTTTTTTTAAATATATAAAAAAAACCAGTTTGGAATTTGGTGAAAAAATTAATCCAATTTTTTAAAAAATTGGTTTTAAACTGATTTAAATAAATTAAACTGGTTTAAAATTATGAACCAGTTCTGAATTGGTTTTAAACCGAATTGAATTGATTAAACAGATTAACCACTTTTTGCTAAAGTGGTTTTTAAAAACTGCATTGAACCATTAATATGGTTCGGTTCAATTCAATTCATGAACCACGAACACCCCTACTTCCAATAACAATAAATTCAAAACAAAATTACTGAAACTTTGCTTTCGTTGAAAATATAAAATATAACAACCTCACCACTAAAACAAGATCAATTTTTATAAGTAAAATAATTAACAATCATTACATTTAAATTGAACAAGATCCACAAAATTTTACAACATAAATATCCTATTCCTTCATGAAAGAAAATACGGTGAATTAAAAACAGAGTTCTAATCCCATCATGAAAATCTGGTACTAATACTTGCGGGTCAGTTCAAACTCGTGCTAAAAAATACTTGAGTCGAAGAAATAAAAGGAAGAAGATGAGGAGAAAAGGAATCCTTCGCGACAACAATTACTGTTTTCGAATCGAGGTAGATCCATCAACACATCGAACATCCATGTAACCGGAAACGTTGTTACAATCGACCGATATATAATAACCCACTTCCGAGCTCGTGCCAGCGACCTCCTATCCACAGCCGTCGCACTTCTACCGGAGAACCACCACGCCGGAGCCGCGCCTCCACCTTTGGTACACTGCACCGATCCACTGCCACAAAATTCTCTAATCGGTAAGCTTTTCTTTCTTGTTCTTGCTTTCCATCAATCAATTATTGTATTGTTTTGGGGTTACTGTGTTTGATCCTTGATTTGTTTGAGAAAAATGAGAAAATTGTGATTTGAGATAGAGAAACATGGATGTTGTTGTAAATTTTCTTAAATTGAGAGAGAGAATAAATAGTGAGAAAGGGAGACGATGTTTGTGGTCTTTATTTTATTGATAATACCTTTACGTTCAAGTTTATTCCTATTGTTTAGTCCAATTTTTTAAATATTTTTTTAGCCATGTGGACATGTGTCGCATGAATATCGGTTAGGTGTAGTTTTGAAACAATCAAACATTCATCTAATTAGTATAACGATTAAGATTAATTGCCTTTTATATTTTTTTAATTAAGACTAGAATTTGAATGGTACAGATCCCCCAAGTTTTATACGTAACTGTTATATTTTTGTTTTTTGTTTTTATTTTATTTGCTTATTATTTTATTAATTTACTTTTATATGTATCATATATTATATAAGTAGATTAGGGTTTTGGGCTTAACTTTGCTTTCCACACTCCCTCTGTTTTTACTTATTCAAATTTTCTTTATTTATTTGAATATCAAATATTAAAATACTAAAGCTAAAAATTTAAATTAAGTGTTAAGGAACAATCTTAGAACAATTAGATAGATTGAAATTAGGGGTTAATTCTTGAAAAATGGGTTAATATAAATAATATAAGAGAAAAATAAGGTTAATTATGGTATTAATCACTTTGGGGAATTAGGGTTAATTTATGAAATAATTCTGGGATAAATAGTTGGGGATAACTATGGGATAATTTTAGGAATAATATGGGATAAAATTAGGGGATAAATTTCTAGGATTTTAGGGATAAAAAAATTAAGGATAAGGGATATGTTATTAACTTTTTTATATTTTTATTAAATTAATATATACCATTATTATTTTTTTAAAAAAATTAGTTAGAATGTGAGGGGATATAATCAGGGATAATTATTGGATAAAAAGGATACTGGATAAAATATGGGATAAAACTCTACGGTTTTCAAGGGTTAAATTTGGGATAAAATCAGGATAAGGGTTATGTCTAATACCTAATTATTATCACTAATTTATTTTCTTAAATAAATTAATTACCTTTTTTTGCAAGTAATAAATGGATAAAATCAAATTCAACACACTTCAAATTGTAAGACCTCTACCTTAGTGTATTGAGGCATTTTCTTCAAATCAATTACTTCTCTGTCCCCGATGCGTGAGAATTTTTAAGGGATAAAAACAAGCAACCAACCAATATTTTTGAGACGAACTACGGGACTTTGATCCTTCAATAAATTTGAGGGTACGTAGGCATAGAGTTGTAGGACTCTAGCGAGTATAATGATAAAAAACATTTCTTAGGGATTCCCTTATTAAAATAATAAAACATTTTTATATATAAATATAACAAGTAATTATACAATTAATCTATATTAAGCAAACATCCTACAAACACATATTAACCTTATAATTGAAGGAGGATCCCATTGAGTACAATGGAGGTAGGGGGTGCCTAACAACTTCCCCTTACTTAACTGACTCTCGAACCTAGTCTCTCACCCTTAGTCATTAGGTTTTATCATTATTTCCCTATTCCTTAGGAATGAATAAAGGATGGTGGTGACTCTGCCATTTTTCCAGTCGCGATAATGATAAAATCAAAAGACCCAAAACTGCATTCATTTATGACCCACTGTTGGAGTTAGAGGTTTCATTCAGACCCTTGCATTTGGACCTTGCTCTAATTCTTGACCCAATTCTCTAACTTGGATTCTCATCTAAAACTTGTAATCTTTTATTGTAAGAATTAAATTCATGGCACTGCTCTAGGGAGACATGATCTTAATCCCATTATCCACTTGTTAGCATAGGTCACTTTTCACACACAAGGATTTCTCTTGGGCTACCTTACAATGAGATCATTTATCTATCACTTTTATTTCCTTATAAATATCCATGTATATCACCATTTCAAAGCCAATAAGCAATAAACCCTTGATCCAACGTCAAATGGCATTTTCTCAATCAAACTCAAAATACAATAAAATACGATTAGAATTGTGTGCCACGAGCCTTAAATGGTGGAGAATGAGTAAGAATGGAGTTTTCATACCCTTACTATAAAAATTTTAGAAACAAGACATTTGAGTTGTTTGTCTGAAATATTCACCTTCGCCAATAGTCTTTAGTGTGATTCTAATAAAAAATAATCTTTTCAAAAACCATAAAACAAACATCAACTCATCAAACTTATCTTTGCACCATAAGGCATCACACCGAAAACCCTTTTTCAACATAAAATCAACCAACACGCAATCGTTTTTCTACTCCGAACTATCGAACTCTGATTCTTCATCCCCTGATGATGATACGTAGGCATAAGTGCCCCAATCCTTGGAGAGCACAATAATATAAAAAATCAAACTCATTATTCCCCCATTTTTCCTAATAATAAGAAAACTTAAAGATAAATACCTATGCATACAACCAACTTAAATGGTTCCCATAGAGTACCATGGACGTGAGAGGTGCTAATACCCTCCCCTTTCCTAATCGACTTCTCAACCCCTATTTTGGTTGTGAGACCAATCCTTTCCATCTTTCTTTTCTTTAGAGGGTTTTATCGACTATTTTCCCTTTCCTCTCTTATATAGGAATAAATAAAATCCAGTGGAGACTCTGTGTTAGTTAGTTTTTTTTTGCAGTATGATAACTGACTACTCAGTTGGGGATCCGGTTTCCCTAAGCAATTCAAGCCTAGTTTAGATTCTCTTTTTGCGTGTGTGGGAGTTTATCTTTTATCTTTTTTTGTTTTATCTTTATTATTCTATTTTCCTGCTCTGTATCTGTTAATATTTTCTTGTTTATTACTTGGATAAGTGAGGATGGGATGGGAAAAAAATTGATACTATTGATTGCAAGAAAACCTTGTGGGGAAGACTCTCGACCCTAGTCTAGAGAGTAAGCTTGATATAGGAGAGGTTGAGTAGTATGGGCCACCGGGAAGTTTTTCTCGTAAGGGTCGATACGAGAACCTCGCTTAGAGTAGATTATTTTAAGGATAATGAATTACCATTAAGCTTTTGGTGTAAGCGTCAATATTTTAATAAGAATCCTTGACTCTAAGGACGTTTTTAGAACATTAAAACTTTTGACCAACTAGGAACAATGGTCGCGTAGTATGGGTCCCCGAGAAGCTTTTCTCGCGAGGGTCGGTACGAATACCTCACTAAGACTAGATTTCCTTGATGGAGTTGACGCCTGGAAAGTAAATTGACATAAGTGGCAAACAATAAAGTAGATCCATGACTTTGAGAACCTTTTCTAGAACCCAATGTCAATGGTCGTGTATTGTAGGTCCCCGAGAAGCTTTTCTCGCGAGGGTCAGTACGAAGACCTAACCTAGAATAGATTCATTTGATGAAGTTGTCAACCTGCATGCTTTTTCCATAAGTGGCAAGAAGTCAGATGAACCCATGACTTTGGGGTATCTGTTTCTAAAGAAGCCCTAGATCCCACAAAATGAGAACCTTAGTTTGAAGGTAATCAGTAATATACTCCATTCCTCGTCTTAGAGATCTCAGATTATGAACACATTCTTGAGTACCACTTATTCGTTTATCCATTTATCTGTTCACCCAATCAACCATTTGTCCATGCATACATGCATTCATACATCATCATCATAATAATAAATACAAAAAAATAAAAAAACAAAGATCTTAGTATTTTGTTATCCATTGTAGGAATATAAGACATTTTCCAAAGTAATCATGAATCATCCTTCTAGGAAAAACACATTCTCCTTCCGCTACAAGGAACCTCAATGTGACATCTGAAAAACTTAAGTTCTAAGGTTACGTATATCAAGAACAAAAAGTTATGTGCAACCTATGGAAACATTATGGACCTCTTAACAGAGAAAGTTGACTTTGGGGCACTTACCACCTTAGCCCAATATTGACATCCCTCTACGATGTTTCACCTTTCTTGATTTTCAAATAGCTCCAACCTTTGAGGAGTTTGAGAGAATTGTGAATCGATTTATCAAAGACTATAATCCTTTCCCCAAAATGGAAGAAGACTTCACCATGTCCAAGCTAGCTTCGATGTTGGGACACAATGCAAATGAGTTGGTAGCCAATTGGGCATCCAAGGGTATTGTCAAAGGTTTCACGAGGAAATACTTAGAAGAGCATGCTTGAAGGTTTGTTGGAGAAGAAAAATGGGAGTTCTGTAGTGCAGTCTTGACACTTTTGGTTCATGGGATTATCTTATTTCCAAACATTGACAATTTCGTGGATCATTCAACAATAGAATATTTCTTGGCTGGCAACCATGTGCCATTTCTGTTAGCAGACTTCTATCATACTTTCCACACTAGGCATGAGAAGTAAGATGGAACTTTCTTTTGTTGCTCTTCGGTCTTACATATGAATGAGGACCCACATTCCCCAAAAAGGTCCCTTTGTCTCTAGGAATCTTACTTGGCCTTATAGGTTTGTCTCTCTCTCTCTCTCTACCAATTCTATCCAGTGGTATAAAAGAGAGTGGGAAAGCAAATATGTCATACTCAAATATAGAGAGTTCTCTAATGTACCTTTGATAGGTGCACATGGTTACATCAATTACAACCCTGTGTTACTTAAAAGGCAACTTGGTCATGCAATGGTTAGTCCTCCCAAAGACTAAGACCTTATGCCATCATCACCAACGATGTTGATCCACTCAATACAGCTGTGAGGAGAGTGAGGAGAGCTTGGACAAAGATAGTCAGAATTGATCAAGAATGGGGAAAGAAAAATGTCATAGCCAAGGAACCATACATCATGTGGGTAAAAGAACGAGCTCAAATTGTCAAGATGCCTTTATTCTTTAAGTCCTCATCCTTCCCTCTAATTCAAGAACTTGAGCCCATCTTGTAAGAAGATGTTGATAAGCTTACCAACAAAATCAAAGATCTTGAATTGGAAAACACTCAGCTACGAGTTCAGATCAATCATACCAAGCAAAGAAACAAAGACTTGGAATACAAAGGTAAGCAAGTCAAAAAAGAGTTTGAGAGCAATAAAAAGAGGCTAAGGGAAGTTGAAGGAAAAAAAGAATGGGTTGGTGGTGCTCTGCTAGAAGCTAACTCTGAGCTTAACTTCAGAAACAACAAGTTTGGTCAAGCCTAACACAATGTCAAGGATCTTGAGAAGATTGTTGAGTTGTCAAATGCAATGAAGAAAGCAGCCATAGAAGACTATGAGGCCCAAAACCTAGAACTGAGGAATGTCATGCCCTAATTTTTAATCCTAAGATCCCACATGTCATTTGCATCTTTTTCATACAAGCAAGGTCACATTTTGGTCCTTCCCTTTATCCATCTTTGGGTTTGCTTTTGTAGGGATCACCAAGCACCTCTTTGTTTTATATTTGTGATTGTTTGATTAATTGTTTATCTAACCACTAATAAAAATACCAAAATTATGTCTTGTTTCCTTTGAGTTTATTGTGCAAGATACGACTCCTCAAAATCAAGAGTATCTCAAAGTCTTGTGGCTTACTTCTCAAGGAAAGTCAAAGGTTCATGTGTTTATTTCCATTCCTTCTTCAACAAGTAACTTCAAGATTTGAGAAATTTAATCAAGAGGCGATCAAGGACACCTCATCTTTTGTTCATATGATCACTCATGTGCTTTGGAATGCAAGAAAAGTCCAAGTGTACAAGCTTGTTCCAAGTGGTTTGACCTAAAAGTCAACATTTTGAAGTCAAAGTTCCAAAGATCACAACTCCTTTAATTCTCAACATTTTTGAATTACCCTTTTTGCATATGACTCTTCTCAACATCCTCTACAACTTATATTTACATGACAAGAGCCAATTATGACTGGAGGATCATCAAAAGTTTGGAGACATTATAGGTCATTTGTGGACTTAGTGAGATTTAACCTATTTTCAAGTGACTTTTTGCCAACTTTCAAAGATCACAACTTCTTCAATTTTCAACATATGGAGCTGGTTATTTTTGCATAATTCCATTGGTAATACCCTCTACAATTTTTCTTCAAAGAAAAAGGTCAAAATATGCTTGGAAGGTCATGGGATTCATTGGGACATTATAGGTCATTTTCAACCATGAAGCACTCAAATTTTTCTAAGTTATGGAACCAGTGTTTTATGCCAACTTCAACACATCATAAATTTGTGCTCAAACATCCAAATGCAACATTTCTTGGCTCATTGTAATCTTGGCCATGATGTTAATAAATTTCAAAAAGAATGAGATCAAAAAGCCTCTTGAGTAGGATGCCCCATTCAGTTGAACACGGTGACTTGGAACTGAAGAAATCACCATTGCCTGAAATTTGATCATGACTAAACTCAATTACAAGCCAAATTTGCAAGTGGTTTGGTCTTAAACATGTTTAATCAAGTCTCCAAAAGTTAATTGACACTTAAAATACATCATTTGGCTGAGTTTTGATGAGTTTCAAGTCACACTTTTCACACACTTGGATCAAATTCGTTTTGCACGAATTCAACATCATTCCATGCGTATTTGGATCCAATCACATTTCCTATAAATAGAGGAAGCTATTTTCTTCATTTGCAAGCTTTGGAGAGCCAAGAAACCCCTGCTGCAACTTCAAGTTTTTCCAGAAAATTCAACTATCATGTTTTAAGTTTCAGCCTGTTTTAATTCATTTTCTTGATTCTATTAGCTCCATCGGCATCCTCTAAAATTTTTGCAACAATTCCCAAGCTCTGAGACATTCTGAAGTGCTCTAACTAGATCAAGCTTCATCAACTTCTGATCACCATCTGGACAAGGTAGTTTTGAGCATCATTTGAACTCAAACAAGTTACAACAATGTAGTCCTTCACTATCTGATGTTTTCTCCTAACTTATCTGGTGTTGATTGATCATGTTCATCATTTAATTTAATTTTTTATGGTTTGGTTAATTATGAAACTTCTTTGAAATTCCCTTTGCTCAATTCACATAAATGAATTTGAGGCATAATGTTGAATTTAGGATGAGAAGAGGATCACAATGGTGGTGGTCTCGTGTCCTGAAGTTACCAAACAATGAAACTTCAGTGAGAGCTCACCGGAGAAGATGGCCAGAGTATTTCTCAGGTGGTATGGGTTTGGACCAGACACGTTGGCATTTTGAAATATTTTGATTGGTTAAATTCAAATTGGATCATGTGTTATGATCGTAGTGCGTTCCATCGTGTTTCCCATCATTTGGAGTGTTGGATTTGCCACGTCAATTGATGAGGCGTGATCCAACGCTCCTATTTTTTTTAATTTCCTTTTCTTTAAAATTTCTTAGTAATTCCATTTTTTATCCAAAAAATCCCAAAATAATTTCTAAAATTCTCTTTTATTTTTCTTTATCTGATTTTTATTTTTCCACATTTTATTTGACTGATTTTCTATTTTTCACGAATTTTCTCTTTTTTCCTTTGTTTTAATTAGTTTAAAAGTACTTTTCTTCATTTTTAAATTATGAAATTTTTTATTATATGTTTCTCATTTTATTTCCAACCTTCCGTAATTTTCTTGGCCATTTATTTGGTGTTTTGAAGGATTTTGTGAATTTTCCATTTTATTTCTATTTTAAAAATCATTTAAAATACCTTTGATTCATTTTTATTTCATTTAATTACATTTTAAATTTGTATGACCTTGTGGACTTCTTCTAGCCTTGGATCATGATGATTTTAACTTCAAGTCTCATCAAACTCAATGGATCTTGGGTGTTGATGGGGGTGAAAACTCTAATCCACCGAAATGGATGATTGATTTTGATGATGACTTGATCAAATTTATGATTCAATTTGGGTATGACCTCTATTGTCCCCTTCCTTCTTCATCCCTTTCTTTTTCCTTTGATCAATTGGATGGATTTGTGTCCATCTTGTTCATGATGTGTGGATTGGTACTTGATGAACTTTCATCATTTCAAATCTATCTTCTAAGTGATCATGAATCATTTAAGGTACTTTGGATTGATGCATAAGTTTGTCCTAAGTGTCATGAAATGTGGGTTAAAGTAATGGACCATCCGCCTAGCCTTTGTGCTTAATCATCCCCTTTCTTTTTTCTTTTCTTGTCTGACATAGCTTTAGGAGGATGATTTACATATCATTTCTCTAGCATGTATTAACACAAACATTATTATTGACCGACCTCAGATAGTTAAGACTTCTACATAAGTCCAGTTATGATTGCTTAACATAGCGCTAAATTTGTCCCAAAGGCAATGACATTTTTATAAGTGAGATTGTAAGTCTCCTATTCCTCATGGTATTGTGTGAAAATGTTGCTCCTTTTCCATTTGTGGGAGCTAGTGGCATACTTGTTGATTTTATCCAAGTTGGAGCCCTTCTCATAAATGATGTATATGTTCATATTTTCATGCTTGTGAGTGGATGGTTGAGTGTTCTCCAAAAAATGACAAAAATATCTTTTCATCTTCGCTAACATCTTTTACCAACATTTTACTTGTATTAACCTTTACTTCAAAGTAATTTACCTTTATGCCTTTATTTTTCATGTCATTTACTTTATGCTTTATGTTTAACATTTCTTATCATATTATTTGTGTTTATGTTATTTTGTTCTTTGTCCATTTTGACCTTTCTTATATCACTGCAAAAAAGAAACTAATAAAAAGAAATTTGTTTCTCCTAACTCATAGACTTGTCGTTACTATCATTGGCATCATTACGGAGTTATAGACTTAGAATTAGGATATTTGCCTTTGCTTTAGGATTTGGGACTTAAGACCTTGGAATTCATCTGATATCTTTGACTTTGGACTTCTTTGTGAAGACTTGGCTTGGTTACTTCGGTTTCATCTAACATATGGATTACTATTTGCTTATCTTGCTTGCTTGAGGCTTAATCCAAATGAGGGAAATTCTTGTTTGACTTATGTCATAAAACTTGCTATCTATTAGTTAGATATTTCTTCTTTAGCTTTTACTTTACTTCTTTAGGATAGTCTCTTCTTCTCCTTCCCGTTCTTTAATTTTTAAAATCTTCTCTCTTTTTCAAAACCTTCTTGTTTTTAACTTGAACCACTTTCTCAATAAAACCTTGACTTTTGCCAAGTGATTTTAAAAACCCTTTTCTTAATAAATGTCAATCCATCTTAAGCATATTTAGACCAATTTTAAAAGACTAAAAAATGTCTAACTCATTCAAACCATTTTGTTCCCTTTGTGCACTTTTCCTTTTAAATTTTTTTCTCATGGCATTAGACATGAGTCATTTCCATAGCTGAGTTATAATTCTCATATCTTCATAGTATTGGTGATAATTCTTTTCCATTTGTGGGAGTTACTGGCATACTTGTTGATCCTTATCCAAGTTGGAGCCCTTCTCATGATGATGCAAAGTTCTCATACTTATGGGTGACTAGCTGAGTATTCTCCTTAAAATGACAAAATGTTTTTTCCATAAAAATTAATCAAAACAAACTCCTTTTGTTACTTTTACCATGAACTACAAGGTTTTGATCCTTCATTACACTTTGTTGGTACGTAGGCATGAGACTTTAAAAGTCATGGCAAACACTAAATCATAATAAAAATACTTCTTTTCCCATCCCTCCAATCTTTTAACAAACAACACCCTTTTCAAACTAAAATGTACACATTTTCAAAGACGTTCCCATGGGGTACCATGGATGTTTAGGGTGCTAATACCTTCCCTTTGCATAACTAACCCCCAGACCCTTGTTCTCTTTTATTAGTTTTGTTTTTAAAACTTCTTTGGGTTTTGTTCGTACTTTTTCCCTTTTCCTTTAGAAAAAATAAAAACGCAGTGGCGACTCTTGCTTTGCGAGTTAAGTTAATCAATAGCTTAATTTCAAAAAAAATACCGTTATAGAAAAGTGGCGACTCTGCTGGGGAGTAGTCCCTAGTGGGTTAAGCCCATCTTTGTTTTTTTGTATATATTATGTTTCATGTTGTTTGTTATTGTTTGTTCTGTCTGGTGCTTGGTGATCTCTGTGTGGTGAGATAAGTCTTATACCCTGAGAGCTCTTATGATAAGAGGGTGGTATAGTCATGTTTGGCTTACGTGGAGTTAATCCTTAATAAGCTGACTTGAGATCCCCTAGTGGAAGCCCCTTTGGGATTACTGATGTCACACGAGTAGTCGTAGTTGGCATTACTTTTTCTGACCTGGGAGCCTGAGAAGCTGAGGAACTTAGAACCTTAACCCATCTTGGCCTTTTAGGACGTAGTGCAGTGGCTTTGAATTAGTTGTTACACGATACTACACTCGAATGAGTTTCTCTTGAGAATATTATTGGTTGATGAGTAGTCTTATAAACCGATAATATACAAAAGATGGAATTACGACTCTGGGAACTTTTTAGAACCTTGTTCTATAGGTGATTATATCCTTTGTACATACACTGTGGGTTGGTTCTTACCATTGGCTCCATGCTGGTGACTCCGAACCTTTGGACCTTACTTGTGTGCTTTGTATGACCTTGTTTGTGATTGTTTCATCATGCACTCATGGCATTCATAAGAATTTTACTCAATTTTCAAGGAACTTAGAGACTCTTGTTGCAAAAATCGCAGATGCTTTGACCATGGATATTGGATGAAGGAATACTCAGAAATAAAGTTTCAGATGTCCTGATCTCATGGAATTAAGGAAGATAGCATCTTTTGTGGATGGTCCTAAGAGTTTCAGAGACCGTTTTGGAATACTTTTATATGTGATATCTACTGATGTTGAGGATGGTTTTCTCTGCACTTTGGTCTAGTTCTATGATCCCGTCTACCGGTATTTCACTTTCCCCGATTATCAGTTGTTGCCTACCATGGAAGAGTATGCTCATCTTTTGGGTATACCAATTTCTGGTAGAGTTCCTTTTAGTAGAATGGAAGGAATTATTGAACCTCAAGTTATTGTTGAAGTCATTCACTTGAGGAAGTCTGACATAGATGTTAATTTCACTGTCAAAGGAGGTATCAGAGGGTTGACTTCGAAGTTTCTATTGGAAAATGCCTTTTGTTTTGCTAATGCTAATAACATGGTGGAATTCGAGACTACTTTTTCCTTACTCGTCTATAGTTTGGTCTTGTTTCCTAATATTGACAATTTCGTTGATGTTAATGCTATGAAGATCTTCTTGATTAGGAATCCGGTTCCAACTCTGCTCGATGATACTTATTTCTCCATTCATCATAGGAATTTTAAAGGGGGTGAAACTATTGTTTGTTGTGCGCCTTTGGTGTATAAGTGGTTTATTTCTCACTTGCCGCAGTCTCTTATCTTCCAAGAAAACAAGGATTGTTTAAGGTGGTCTCAAAGACTTATGTCTCTCACCAATGACGACATAACTTAGTATTCTTCTGTTTACGACGACATTGAGGTTATTGATAGTTATTGGGAGTTCTTTAACGTGCCTCTTCTTGGTACACAAGGAGGAATCAACTATAATCCGGCTTTGGCAAGACGTCGACTTGGATTCTCTATGAAGGATAAACCTAATAACACTTTGTAAGCTAGGATAGTGCTTGCTAAACACAATGTTCATAAGAAGAGAAAAGTGAGCTTGGATTGAGGAATTGTGTAGCTTTGGAGCCTTACACTAGTTGGGTGAAGAAGAGGGCAAAGGAATTCAAGATGCCATACGCTTATGAAAGACATGTGTCTTTAGTAATGGTCAAATTTCCCAATATTAAAGGCATAGAGGAGTTGCAAGAGGCTCTGAATATGATGAAGCAAGAGAGGGATTATTGGGAAAGCAAATTTCACACCTCACACCTTGAGAAAGTATAATTGCATAAACAACTAAAGGAAAAGGACAACTTGATAGAATTACTCGAGCAACGTGTTGTAAAGAGATCCAGAGGCCAAGAGGATTTATTTTCGTCTAACAGTTCGTCATCTACTCATCTCCCTACTTCCGGCGTTTGGAAAAGCATTGTTGACCAGCTCATGATAGAGAAGGATTCTATGAAAAACAGCTACGAAAGAGAGATCAAAAGGTTTCACAAGAAGTGTCAGCTTGGAGTTGGGTCATCATCGAACATGATTCCATAGATCTAGTTTCTTTCCTCTTATGATCATTGGAATTGTATTTTCGATTGTAATCCTTTTTATTATTAATAAAATGATATGTTAGTACATTAGGATGTGTTATTATTATCTTTGCAACTTATGTCTTAAAGTTCCTTCGAAAATAAACAATATAACATTTGCATTTGCATATCATGCATCATGTTGCATCCTGGTCTTGCTTTGGGCAAGTTCTCCAGGGGTTTTATTTCTTTCTTGGTCTTCATTAAGACAAGTTATCTCACTGGTACAATACTCAAGATAATAAGTCTAAAAATATGGACTGCATAGAGCAAGAGAATCGTGAGCTCCATGAAGAGGTGACAACTTTGAGGGACGGTTACAAAAGGCTTACTGCTATGATAGAAGCTTTGTCAGATGCTCAGAATTAGCCTCTACCTCCTCCTCCGACCCTGTTTAAGAGGATCGTGATTTCCGAGATTGTCTCTACGCCCGTCTCTGTGGCTCTCGTTAGTGCTCCATATCACTACATGCCTTATGGTTTCGCTTGGGGCATGCCTCCTAACTTTATGCCCGAGGGATACCAACCTGAAGTTCTAGTCACTCAACTTGTGATGTTTGTAGGACCTCATGTGGTTCATGTTGTTCCTTATATCGAAGAACCTAGTTTTCATGCCGACTAAAGCGAGATTGTTGGTGTCTATGAGAGAATGGATGAGTTCCAAGATTAATTTCAGACTATGCAGATAAAGATTTAAGCTTTAACGGGGAAAGATATGTCCGGGAAGAATGCTCTTGATTTGTGTTTGGTTCCAAATGTGAAGATTCCAAACAAGTTCAAGGTTACGGATTTGGAAAAGTACAAAGGCAACTCTTGTCCTCTGAATTATCTGGGGATGTACGCTCAAAAGATGTTGACTCAAAATGACAATCATCAATTGTTGATCCACTACTTTCAAGACAATTTAACTAGGGCTGCTCTAAAGTGGTATATGTGGCTCGACAGTACTCAGATTCGAATGTTCAATGACCTAAGTGAGGCTTTTGTTCTCTAGTACAAATATAATGTTGACATGGCACCAGACTGGGACCAACTCCGTGTTATGTCCCGCAAGGATAAAGAAACCTTCAAGAAATACGCGCAGAGATGACGCGAGATCGATGCACAAGTTAGTCCTTCGTTGGATGAAAAGGAAATGACAAAGTTTTTTTGAAGACGTTGAGTCCATTCTATTACGATCGTATGGTTACGAGTGCGCCTAGTGACTTTACTGAAATGGTGAATATCGGTTTGAGGCTAGAAGAAGGTGTCTGTGAAGGACGGTTGAAAGACAGTAGTTCATCTGATGGTTCTAGAAAATATGGTAATGGTTTACCCAAGAAGAAGGAACATGATGCAAACGCTATCTCACAAGAGAGACGTAGAAGACTTCCGAGGAACAATCAATGTCATCAACATGTGGTGTCTGTAACCCCAGTGATCAACTCTGCTCTAGTTGCTCAAGCAGCATCGAGTTATCAACCGCATTTCCAATAACGTGCGAATCAACCGAATCAACAAAATTATACCCAAAGACGTGTACAATTTAACCCTATTCCAATGACTTATGCAGAGTTGTTTCCGACTTTAATTAATAAGAATTTGGTGCAAACAAGGACTCTACCATATGTTCCAACAGAGCTTTTGTGGTGGTATAAACCTGACCAACATTGTGCATTCCACCAAGGAGCACCAGGCCATGATATTGAGAATTGTTTCGCCTTGAAGGATGAGGTAAGAAGGTTAATGCAAAGTGGTATTTTGTCATTTGAATATTCTAATCCCAATGTACAGGCTAATCCACTTCCCAAACATGGCAATGCAACTGTGAATATGGTCGAAGGGGGTCCAAGAAAGTATCGAGTTTTTGACGTCAATCAAATCAGAAGGTTGAAGGTAGAGAAAAACAAGAAAGGGGGTTGAATTGTTTTCACAGTAATTAAAAACTTTTGCAACACCACACACAAAAAATAAATGCTACCAACACAGATGAATTATCCTGGTTCGCTTGAAATTCAAAGCTACTCCAGTCCACACGGCCAAGGTGATTTCACCTTCAATAAGGACTTAATCCACTAATCTCAACAGATTACAAAATTACGTCTAAGAACTTAGCAATTTCTTAGCCCTCTCAAGTATACAGACCTAAACAAGTCACTTGAGGAATTACAATCAATTTCAAGAATTACAAGTGTTTGACTCAGTGCTTCTAGATAAGCAGTATAAACACACGTTGAGAACAACGAAACAATGACCACATAATTTTGAGCAACAACTCTTGTATGGAAACTGAATATTACAACAATGATAGTGGAAGGTATGAAAATGTTATGTGTCAAGATATTTTCAACAGGTTGTGAGGAGGCCTTTATATAGCTTTTAGAGATTATACCGTTGGAGGGAAATCAATGGAAATTTCATGCCAGCTATAGGAGTTAATGATAGTAAATTTCTTGCCCTTTCCATAGCAGTCTTGGACATAATCCATTGTTTCCTTAAAAAGGAATTATACTACACTTTGAATGCTTCCAGAGTAAGTTTCTCATCCGGTGATATTAGATAGCATGTTGAACGTGTATCAGAGTAAGCATGATCAGATTCTTTTAGCTAGAGTCCAGATATTTCTTGCAGTCTTTAAATATTCTCTTGCAGAGTCTTAAGATATTTTCTTGCAAAGTCTTCAGATATCACTTGCACACTTCAGATATCACTTGCAAAGTCTTAAAATATTAGAGTTTGAACTTCAGCGTCAAATTCTTCAGGTGATTACTCCTCATATGCATTTTGTTTGGAGTCAAATCTGTTTCTCTTTGTGCTGGGTCAACTTTTATGGACTAGTGCAGAAGTTAGATATTCGTTTCCTCATAGTCACTTTAACTTAGAATCATGTACACTTAATAAAAATATTAGGGTACCAAATTGTTTCATTCTTTGTTATCATCAAAACTTAGAGATATATTACAGAATCAAAATCTTGTTCTAACAAAGGTCCTTGGTTGAAATGCACACTACTTTATGTGAGTTGAGCTATTATGAGAATGACCATGCTTCTTGCCAAGTTTGTTCCAGAGATCCTTGAGGATGTGCTATTATGAAAGGAGACTTGCAAGAGATGTTGGATCAAAATATTATTCAACTAACAAGGGACAGAAATGAAGATGGGCATGAGATGAACGTCATAGTTCCCCATTTTAATCTCCCAGAACCAATTGTGATTGCATATGATGGTTAAAAGACCGATGTTTCTCCATTGATTATTTGTTTGGTGGGCCCTACGCCTTACGATTCTGATAAAGTTATGCCCTACAAGTATAATGCTACTATGGTAGAATACAACAAAGAAGTGCATATTCCTGCTTTTCCTTCTGTTGTGAACATCTCCGATGTAAGCGGTGTGACCCAAAGTCATCGAATATTTGCTGTTGTAGCTCCTAAGAGGACTGGATATATGGTGATAGAGAAATCAAGTTCATAGAAAACTCCTGTTATTCAAGACGGCCAATCCAGTATTATGAATCAGAATGCTGATCAAGATGAAGTGCTGAAATTGATCAAGAAGAGTGATTTCAATATGGTGGACCAATTGTTGCATACTCCATCCAAGATATTTGTGTTATCTCTACTGATGAGTTCAGAAGCGCACCAAGAAGTTTTGCAGAAGGTCCTAGAGCAAGCATATGTGGACCATGACGTGAAAATTTGATCAATTTGAGGGGAGGAATCATAATTTGTCCCTACATATCTCTATGAACTGTCAGGAAGATGCCTTTTCCAATGTGCTGGTAGATACTGGGTCCTCTTTGAATGTTTTGCCTAAGTCTACATTGTCTAAACTTGTTTACCAAGGTGCTCCGATGAGATTCAGTGGAGTTGTCGTGAAGGCCTTCGATGGCTCGAGGAAGACTGTAATTGGGGAGGTTGATCTCCCAATAAAGATAGGTCAGTGCTTATTTCAGACACTTTTCAAGTGATGGATATTCATCCCGCCTACAGTTCTGCCTCCATATCTGCCTTCTCCTTGGCGAGTCGATCGTACTTCCTCTTCCAGAACCTAGAAGACTGAGGAAGTAGAGAAGTCCATGTATCATTAGGATCATCAATGACCTGATGCTCAAGGAACTCAATCAAAGCGACCTTTTCCTTAATCTGTTGAAGCAACTCTTCTCGTTCACGGATCCAAGCACGTGAACGGTCTTCGTCTTTCAACTCCTCTACTCCTTGGTCAGGGAGGGTTGAAGGCCCAGCCATAACCAAAGGTGTAGGTCTCGGATACTCGTAAGGCATAAGGTACTCAGAAGCTCTCTTCCTAACCCAAGCAGTGTAAGGTTCCAAAGTGACACAATTCTTAGGACCCAACTCCTTCCTTCCTTTCCTATTAATCTTGCGCCAGGCGTGGACCATCCTGCCCTTCAAGCCTTGAGGGTCTTTACCCTCCTGAAAGAACACACCCTCTAACAGAATGTTATTGGGTTTATCCTTTAGGGGGAACCCAAGCTGATGACGTGCCAAAACAGGATTGTAGTTAATCCCACCACATGTACCAAGAAGAGGTACATTGGAGAATTCACCACAAGAGTCGATAATCTGCACGCCATCATACACACGGTTGTACCAAGAGATATCATTGTTAGTGAGAGACATAAGTCTCGTGGACCACCGTAGACATCCCTTGTTCTCCTTGAAGGCGATCGTCTGCGGTAAGTGAGAAATAAACCACTTA
The DNA here is from genome assembly GCF_024323335.1 of Lathyrus oleraceus. Classification (NCBI taxonomy): domain Eukaryota; kingdom Viridiplantae; phylum Streptophyta; class Magnoliopsida; order Fabales; family Fabaceae; genus Lathyrus; species Lathyrus oleraceus. Next base: position 248,647,318 of record NC_066582.1, on the reverse strand, counting down.
TACAACAGAGGCAAACAGCACACAATGGCACCACCACCCTTTACATTCCTCATATGCAAAGAAAAATAAGTGTCACCCAACAGAGTCGGAACGGGATTAAGAGTAGAGAAAATCCTAATAGCGTTCACATCCACAAACTTGACGATGTTGGGGAACAACACTAACCCATAGATGAGAAGTACAAATATGGCCTCAAAGGCATCCTCACTCATGGTCTTCCCATACAGAGTAGCTTGAGTAATGAGGAACTTAGAAGAGAGATCTTGAATTCCACCTTTGGTAGTCATATGAGCACCAACCAGAGATTCATCTATATGCAACATGTCAGCTATCTCTCGAGAAGTAGGAATACTCTCCAAGCCACTGAATGGCAACTGGTCTAGAATAGGTATACCCAAAAGATAGGCATACTCTTCAAGCGTGGGAAAAATCTGAAAATCCGGAAATGTGAAGCAACGGTACAAGGGATCATAAAACTGCACCAATACACTCATCAATCCTTCATCCACCTGAGTAGTCAGAAGAGGAAGAAGCTTCCCAAAACGAGCCTTGAAACCCAAGGGATCTAATACATAGGGTGTCAAATTCCTTAGCTCTTTCAAGTCTGGTTGTCTGAAGCTGTACTTCTTTGTATTCCTTCTTTGTCTTTCCATGTCTGAAAATTTCGCAAATAGACCTCTTAAGTTCCTTGAAAATTTTCTTCATTATTGATGATATGAATGCAAATGGGTGCATGAATGCAACAATCACACTCAAGGGTCAAGCAAAGCACACCAAACAAATGTCATGGGGTGGATCATATTATCCTTAATATCAATCATCCATTTTGGTGGATTATGGTTTACACCTTATCAACACCCAAGTTCCATTGATATTAAGGATACATGAACGGATCAACCATGAATCAAGGGTTTGTTACAAGTCACGAGCATGGAGTCTCGGTTAAGAACAACCCAAAGGGAGTGTACTAGGGTTTAACCTGCCAAACATGTTCTATAAGAGGTTCCCATAGTCATAATCTCATCTTTCGGATATTATCGGAGAAACGACTACTCGTATTCCAAAAATATTCTCAAGAGAGACTCTTATGAGTGTAGTATCGCGTAACAATCGTATCAAATCTTGCACTTGAACGACTTTCGCACTACATCCTAAGAATAGGCCAAGATGGGCTTGGTAAACTAAGGTCCTTGGCTTCTAAGGTCTATATTGGAAAGAGTAATGTCTAACCGCAACTACTTGTTGTCGCATACGCGAAAAACAACCGGCGGGAAAAGACACAGAGCCGCCACCATGCATTATTTATCCCAAAGGAGGGAAAGGAAACGCTCCAAGTAAACCGGGAAAGGAAATGGTCTTACGACCAGAGATTGCTAGGATCGGGAGTCGGTTACGCAAGGGGAAGGTATTAGCACCCCCTCACGTCCATCGTACTCGACGGGATCCATGCTCAGAAAGAATAGAAGAAGGTTGCTAAGAAACTGCTCGAAATTGCACACACTGGAATAAAACACAGATGAAAGAAGACGGAAGAAGATGACTCGGCAGGATATCACATCCTGGGCCTACGTAGTTTGTCAGAAACAAACATCAGAGTCGACGTAGTTCAGGGATATGGGGAACGTGCTCCCTAGGACCTCGCATCCTATGCATACGTATCTTCTCTAACCAGAGAAAGAATCAGAGCACTCGTAGCTCGGCTAACGCACGCCGAAACAAAAAAGCTAAACCAAAGACGCTGAGACGCCAGAGCAAACACACAACCGGAAACGGAATGCCAACCGCTGGTCTTACATCCGACTCCACAAAAGAACACAGGAAGCCGAAGGCCAATCGCTGGGCTTACATCAGACTCCAAACAAACGCACAAAGCAGAAGGGTCTCGATTGCAACTAGGGCAAGAGAAAGGGAAGATCTCAATCGCAACGAGGGCGAGAGAAAAGAATCGCAACAAGGGCGAAAACCAGCAAGAATTAAAGGTTAGTCGTCAGTCAAACTCGACAAGACATCGCATCTCGTGCCTACGTATCTCATTTGGACATGAGAATCAGAGTTGTCGTAGTTCGGCTAAACTATTTCTATTTGTTTTGTGTTTTTTAGGTGAACAACGTTACTACGCAATCTACCGGATGCTCGACCTTTGGAGACTTACTCACCTGTAGTAGAAGGAGTTAACGTGTCCTTAAGAGGGGATAAAGTTTGTTTGTGTTTTAGGAATGCTCATGCAAGAAAGGAAGTCCTAGACGAAGGAACCGTGCTACCTTAGTTGACATGCAAACGAGAGACTATGCGAAGTCTAGCAAACCTATGGGGATACAACAAGCGAGTCTCAAGAGAGAACAAAAACTGGAAATGGAATGCCAATCGCTGGGCTTACATCCAACTCCAAAAACAAATGGGAAACAGAAAGCCAATCGCTGGTCTTACATCTAACTCCACGAAACAAAACAGGAAACAGATAGCCAATCGCTGGTCTTACATCTGACTCCTCAAGCAAACAAACATGCTAAGTAAACAAGCAATCAACAACACACGCTATATGCAAACAAGCGGCTCATACAGGGCTAGGCTTTAGTCGAGGGGTCATATCAACCTTGACAAACAAGCCAACACTGGAAGGGGTGTCTGAGGCTCTTAACCACTGACATTGACCGTCAGGGTGAGCAGATGAGAGGTAATGAGGGTTAGACCTCATAGCTCTTAACCCTGGCCTGGGTGAGCTTGAATCAAAGAAGGTGTGGGGGTCTAGAATGAGGGACCCTATTCCACAATGACTGACTCTATATACAAGATCTTGGGTGTTTATTCAAAATGCGTTAGCACGTAGTGCGAGCAAGATGAAAGACTCAACTGAATCGCAGGGGATTGATTGCAAATCCCTTCTATCTGCCAATTGCCTCTTCACTTAGGAGGACTTGAAGTACATGGCACAAATATAAACAATCACAGTCATTGCCTCTTAAGGAGGACTTCAGCCAAATGCCTGCCAAACAGAAACGACAGGGCTTCCAGACTACATGAAGTTAGAGGATGATTACCTAGGTGGTATGCTAACCACAAGCAAAGAAACTCAAGCAATGAGTTAAAGCTACTAAAGTACCTGTAAGAAAATCAAACAAGTCAATATTCACATTCAGACAAACCAATCAGACACAACAGTGTTACAACCAATAAGCACATAAGGCAAGTCAAATGCAACTCAAGTGAGTTCATCACCAAGGAACCTACAACACAACCAAGGTTAGTGGACAAAATAAATTACATCTCAAGTCATAAAATTGCATCAACCGCTAGAGCTAATAGCTTGAACCTGAAATACAAAGATCAAAAGATGAGTACGAACCACTAGTACCGAGACTAGGGTCAAAGGTAAAGCAAAAAGTCAAAACAGCAACCAATATTCAACATGAGGCACCTTTATTCAAGTAAGAACATGTCCTAAAAAGGACCAAACTCAAATCCTAAGGCAAATCCATCTAATGGTCATGCTAAGGCAAAGGCACACAATGGTGTCAACAATTAGACATTCAAATGAGAAAAACCACATTAAATCAGAAACACATCCAGTGATCCTGAAATTTTTTATGGGATATCAACATGTTAAACACAACCATCATGCAGAAATCTAGAATCGGAGGAGCTCAATTGACCTAGAAATGAAAATGCACAATTATGACATCAAATTGTGTGACACACATTGTCACACCATACATTCATGTGCCTAAAACAGAGATGGAAAATGATAAAAATGCACAACCAAGCCTCAAAAATCATGTAACATGTTGGGAATCAGCATATTAAATTTCATGGCAATTGGACAATGTATGAGCATTTCACAACCAATGGAATGAAGCATGGTACATTTGCATACATGTTCAAATAACAGCTCATATTCAAAAATCCAGAAATGATAAAATCAGAAAATCAACACCACAAAATACTAGACATCAAGATGAACATGTAGAAAAAAGTTTCATTTAATTTGGAGTTATTTTCAATTTTTTATGGTTTTTTGAATGAACATAAAAATAAATGGAATAATGTGAATCATGCACATGATAATTGGAGGGAAATGATTTGGTTAATTTGAAGATATGCTGGAGGCTGGAATCGAACCGTGTGCACAAGTGAAAATGCGCTGGAAAAGAAATAAAATCACCATTTGCAACAACCAGGAATTGAAGGAGGTTTGTGTGGTAAGGTAGCGCGCCAATACCAAAACACAGTCGTTTGGTATAACAGAAGAATAAAATGGAAAAAAAAACAAACGCGCGCTATGAAGAATCGAACACGGTACAGTGAGGTTAATGGCGCATGTATAGTACAAATGCAGAGCTAAACCAGCAAACCCTAGCTACGGTGGCGCTACAGTGCAGGGACGGTTGTTTCCACCGTCTTCTTCAATGAGACGGTGGAGCTACATTGCACACATATTTTTTTGTGTGCAGAATTTGAAACCAAGCACATCATTAGAAAGCTCTTGCCATGTAGAACACGAAAATCACATTTGCTAAGCCTAGATCATCATGAATTGAGCAAATCGACTGAAAACATTTTTTACATCCAAACTTTAAATCAATGTAACTCACTCAATATGCATCCGTTTTTAATGAATTTTATATCAGAATGATCAGTGTTCCAAGATCTACATAATTATGGTAATAAAAACAAGAATTAAGAGGATCAAATTTCTGACCTCTTGAAGAACAGTCAATGGAAACAGTGGATTCAAGGCTTCTTGATCGCGACTTTATAAGTCTATTGGGGTACTAACTGCAAGTGCACAGTTCTATCGCGTAGTTTTAAAAGATATCGATCCCACAGGGACTTATGAATCGATATACCATTTTTCTAAGGTTACTTCGTAAAGCTAAGGCGGATGATACTTTGATGATTAGGGGGAAAAGTAAAACTAAAATTGGATCTAATTTAAATATCAATTAAGCGGATATCGGTATGTAGTTCGTCGTAATTAGGGAATCAAATCTTCGTTGGTTTCTTGGTTTTTAAAAATAAATCTTTTCGGTAAACACTATTGATTAAAAGTCTTATCTCAAACTCTCGCTCTGTTGAATAGACTATGACTTTATATTAACGTAGCTGTCACTTATTAGTTAAGTCCAAAATCACTTTTTGAAAACAACAGAATCTATAGAAACTCTTTTCATTAAAATAATAACCGTTTAAACACCCTCGTCTCAAACTCTCGCTCTATTGACTTAGATTATATAATTAAGCTTAAATGCTTAAGTCTCGTCCTCACATTTAACCTTTAAAAATACTTTTTGAAAAAGATTAGAATTTAATTAACTCTAAAAATTGCTTTCGCCCTGTCATACCCCAAAATTTGCCCATCAATAGTTCAAGACATTTTTCAGGGGCATTCCGACTCATTTTATGGCACTGATCTTAAAGGGACAAAGGCCTAGCTCACGAATGGCCCAATCCAGAAAATGGCCCAAACTGGCCTGTTCGCTACACGCTCGCCTAGCGAACGTTACGTTCGCTACACGCTCGCCTAGCGAACGTTCGCTACACACTCGCCTAGCGAACATTCGCTACACGCTCGCCTAGCGAAGCAAACGTTCGCTACCAGCTCGCCTAGCGAGGCTGACAGACAACAAAAAATTTCGGGCTTCGTTCTGAGCCCATTAGGTCATGAAAAAGGGCATTATAAATACCAGCACTTCAGTAATGAAAGGGAGGACGAAAGAGGAGGAAAGGAGAACCCTAGCAAGCAAACCCTAGCGCTCACAGACGGAAAACCCTAAAGGAAACCCTGAAGGAAAAGCCGGCGGCAGCAAGGTCACTTCCGCTCAATTCGATCCGATCGGCCAACTCAAGGTTACAATTCGATTGCAAACAGGTTTGCATTACTATTATCGCTTTATTTTCTTAATTTGCATGTGATACCGCTTTATGTTCTTAACTTGCATGTGATATTATAATTGAATTCATAAACATATTTGAGGTTTTGCATGTGAATTTAAGTGTGCCTGAATATTGTGAATGCTGAACCATGTAATTATGTGTTGAATGCCATAAGCCATGCCGCAGGTTGAAGTCATACTGTTCTGAAATTCAAAACCCGCAGCCGCTCGCTAGCACATCGCTAAGCGAGCATGTAGCGAGTGTTCGCTAGGCCTTCGCTAGGCGAGGCAGAGGCGAACGGGACAGCCCTTGATATTTGTTATGTTCTATGCGTAACCTGATCTATTCTATGTTAATTATGCACTGTTTTGCCTGACATTCATGCTGCTGTATTTTCTTTTGCGGTGTAATCTTCGATTACACCCCGATTTGGTATTCTAACCCGTTTGCTGAATTTTGCCAAGGTTCACATGTCCCAGGAAAAGATTGTCGTTAGGTCTTCCACTTTATTTGTGGGATACCCTTGTGGAGGCTCACCCTAAATTGCTTAATTAATTTTAATGTGTTAATTTTAATAATTAATTTTAATAATTAATTTTAATGTATTAATTTTAATGTATTATTTTTAATGTATTGATTTTAATGTGGAGATTCATCATAATCACCTAATTAACTTTAAAATGTGGCCTTTAAATATGTGATCTTGGACCTCTCTTTTGCCTTATGATATTACGGTATAACGGTCATGTCCCGCGAATGTAGGGATACACTTAGCAAAGACCCTTCGATTAAATCATCATAAAATAAATCATGGTCCCTCGGATGTTGCCTTCGAAAATACGATTTCGTCCCTCGATGACCCTTCGGTGTAGCCTACGGTTAAATGATGATCGTCCCTTCGAATGCTAAGGTATCCTTACAACTGTTGCCTTCAATGACCTATCGATGACCCTACGATGACCCTTTTACATCCAAAGGGTAAAATTACTTACTTCTCAATAGTAAGGACAGTTTTACCCTCATAAGGATAGGAAACGTTCATAACGACCTTAGGAAGGTGTAACTCTCAATTGCTGGATCATAACCTAAAACATTTTCCACCCCTCACACTTTACACTTTACAAATCCTAGAAAATCACCACTTGGTATACATTCATACTAGAATCATTACCAAGTTACATTTTTCTAAACCGTTTTCAAAATCAAACAAGATAAATACTTTGTATACATTCATACGAGAATCATTACAAAGTTAAACTCTTTTCGAAACATTTTTAAGCAATTCACCGACACTTTTCAGACAAAAATATAAGTGATCCAGCAATTAAGAGCCCATGGATAACCATGGATACAAAGGGTGCTAACACCTTCCCTTTGTATAATGTACCTCCCGAACCCAAAATCTATTGAGGTATTTCCTGTTCTTTTCCACCTTTCCTTATTGGATAAAAGAAAAGTCGGTGGCGACTCTTGCTATCCGCGACATTGCGATAAAAAGCAAAACACCCCAAGTCAGTTCACCGTATGACAGAACTGGCGACTCTGCTGGGGACACTTAAAAAGAGAGGTTACCTTAAAAAACAAGATCACTTATTTGAATTGTTTGATTTACTTTTAAGGGATTGCTTGGGTATCCTATGCTTGAGTGAAAGATCCTACACCCGGATCTAGTGTACCTTAGGTAAGTAGCAATAGATCATCGCGACTATCCGGCGTATACTGGAATGGTTAAAATGATGGCTACGGTTAATGTGACACTTTGGATGTCCCGATGTTCCTCATGTTTACTTGAGGAAAAATTTGGCATCTGCGTGGTGTCATCAAAGCATTAACCAGACCTTTAGAACCCTAATTGACTCATCCTAGCCATTAGAAAGTAGTGAGATAACTGACTTCGGTTCCGACTGGGGTTGGTTGAGACTCGATACTACACTCTTTGAGATTGGACTTTAGGGAAGCTTCGGTCAACCACTTGGTGTTGCACTGAAGTGGACTTAAAGGAAGGTCAATGATTGGAGATCCTTTTAGAACCCGGTTACTATTCTAGGACAGGTTGAACCAACTAAACTTCAGTGGGGAGGGTACTTACCTATGGAACTCATGCAAGCCTTAAAACCTAGGAATGATGGTTGTGTGACTTGCTTGTGCTTGTTATTTATTTAACCTCATAACATCATAACATCATAACATCATGACATCATAACATTGTACTAACCATTTCAAGGACTTAGGGATTTAACTTTGCTCTGTTTTGTATGAAAAAAAAACAAAAACAAAAAAACAAAAAAAAAAACAAAAAAAAGTTTCCCTTTTCGGCAGTTTATGCAAAGTTAAATTCCAAAAGGCCTTGAAAACATTTCATGCATTGCATAGCATAACATAGCATAACAGGTACTCTAAAGGGATCAGTGTTCTCACGGTTTTCCTCCACACAGAAAAATGGACCTCGAACAAACTGTCAAGGATCTCCATGCTCAGAATGCTCAACTCCAGGAGATGATCTTGAACTTATCCAGGGGGCAGGAGGAACTGAAAGCTCTCTTGCTCGAGAAAAAGAAAGACAAGAAAGCTGTGAGTTACATTAACCCGGGAAGAAGGCTTAAAGGACAGGCTGCGGGAATCAAAATCAGAATTCCGAAGGATCAAGAAGAGGAAACAGAGACAGATTCAGAAGATGAGAATGCTGATCCTTTCAACCCTGAGGATGACGATGAAGATTACGAGAATGAACAGTACTCTCCAAAAGATGGCAAGTACAAGTTGCTGGAAGAACGCATGCTAGCTATGGAAGGTCAGAAGGCGCCCGGTCTGGATTTTGAAAGTTTGGGTCTAGTCTCCGATGTGATCATTCCTCGCAAATTCAAGGTCCCCGCTTTCACTCAGTATGATGGGGCATCTTGTCCTCAGATGCATCTGAGAGCTTACGTGAGAAAGATTCAGCCGTATACCACTAATAAGAAGCTCTGGATCCATTTCTTCCAAGAGAGTCTGTCTGGCACACAATTGGAGTGGTATTATCAGCTCGAGAGCTCTGACATCCACACATGGACTGATTTGGCAACTGCTTTCTATAAACAGTACCAGTATAATTCTGAACTAGCGCCTACTCGGCTACAGTTGCAGAATATGACTATGGGATCTAAAGAAAGTTTCAAAGAATATGCTCAAAAGTGGAGAGATTTGGCTGGCAGAGTCAAACCCCCTATGACTGATCGAGCATTAGTGGACATGTTCATGAGCACACTGACTGGCCCATTCTACAGCCATCTATTGAGGAGTTCCTCATTGGGTTTCACTGAACTTATATTAACAGGTGAACATGTTGAAAGTGGCATTCGAAGTGGGAAGATACAGGCGACTATCTTTGATCCTCCGGAGACTCCTAATGGCATCACTGCCCCTCTGCCTAATCATGACGAGACTGTCAATGCTGTGGAAGATACTGATAACGATTATGACTTGGATAGCTGGATTTTCCCAACAATTGGTGACGGACCCAATAATTGGAAGGCTGAAGACACTATCCCGATTTCCTTTAGTCAGGAGTAATTGTTATTGCTATTTTTGTGTTTCAAAGCATTGTGTCTATACCCGGGGCATAATAGCTAATTTTAAGGGTTTGTCATTTTCATAAGCATATTCATATTCAATAAATCAATGGACTTTTTGCATTCAAATATTGCGCTCTTTATCTTTCCTGTCATTTTTCAAACAAGCTATGTTTTCTTGCACACACGCACGTAACAGTTTTCTGATCCATATCCACTCTGGATCCTGTTGATAATAGTTCTGCTACTGTTCATTATGACTTTGAAAATCCGATCTACCAAGCCGAGGATGGAAGTGTGGAAGATTGTGAAGTACCTGGTGAACTTGTCAGACTGTTACTACAAGAAGAAAAGACCATACAGCCGCAGGAGGAATCAATTGAAATTGCAATGGGTACTGAAATAGACAAGAGAGAAGTCAGAGGTTTCTTGGGACCCTTGAATTACATTGCCCGATTCATTCCACACTTGACTGCTACCTACAAACCCATTTTCAAATTACTAAAAAAGAAAATCGAGAGATGGTATGGAATGATGAATGACAAAATCAAGAAGTATCTCCCAGAACCTCCCATCCTGATACCACCAGTTGAAGGAAGACCTCTAATCATGTATTTGACCGTGTTAGAAAATTCAATAGGGTGTGCTGGGGCAACATGACGAGTCTGGTCGAAAAGAGCATGTCATACACTGCCTTAGCAAAGGTACCGACTGTGAAACAAGATACTCACAGCTCGAGAAAGCTTACTGTGCTTTGGCTTAGGCTGCTCGCCGACTAAGACAGTATATGTTGAATCATACCACTTTATTGATTTCTAAGATGGATTCTATCAAATATCTACTTGAGAAACCTGCTGTCTCCTGAGAGAGTTATCACTGATAATGGTACTAAACTGAACTCTACACGCAGTTCAAAATAAAGCACCATAACTCTTCTCCGTACCGGCCAAAGACGAACGGCGCCGTGGAGGCTGCTAACAATATCAAGAATATAACAGTAACATACAAAGACCGGCAGGAGATGTTACCTTTTGCTCTTCATGGTTACCGCACTTCGACAGGGGCAACCCCTTTCTCTTTAGTCTATGGAATGGAAGCCGTTTTACCAGTGGAAGTTCAGATTCCCTCTCTAAGAATTGCGAAAGATGCAGGCTTAGATGAGGATGAATGGATTCAAACTCGACTCGATCAGATAAATCTGATTGATGAAAAGAGACTTGCGGCTGTTTGTCATAGGCAGATATATCAGAAGCGCATGACCCAAGCATTTAACAAAAGAGTCAAGAGACAGGTGTATCAAATCGGCGACTTAGTTATCAAGCGTATCATTCTACCACAAGGTGATCCCAGGGGCAAATGGACTCCCACATACGAAGGGCCATTTGTAGTTAAGAAGGTATTCTCTGGTGGAGCCATGATGCTTGCTACAATGGACGGCGAAGAGTTCCCGCATCCTGTGGATGCTGACATAGTTAAAAAATACTACGCATAAAAGAGACCCGCTAGGTCGATGTACCTAGGCAAAAGTAAGGGCATCCCGGCGAACCAAAAGGGTTCGGGCAAAAATTAGGGATAAACATATAAAGACGTACACCCGGCAAGTCGAAAACCTGAAAAGGCGGCTTGGGCAAAAAAGGGTATCCCGGTGGACTGAAAACCTGAAAAGGCGGTCCAGGCAAAAATTAGGGATTAAAGCGTATGACTATGCCCCGTTCTCTGTCTGCTTCAACCAAGTTCAAGGGACTGAACAAGCCAATCACTTTCATCCGACAGCAGGAGATGAGAGGCTTGAAGACATAATGACAGTAGTGGAATTAAAATCAACAGGACTTTTTCTGCATAGCTTTCTCTTTGTTTGCCTGACAATGTCCTCTTACTAGGATTTCTGTCTCCTTGTACTCAAATTGCCTATTTATAGGCCCTCTTTCAAAATCAATACAATTTCATTTCCAAAAAGATGCTTTCGTTTTACTTTCTCTGTTTTGTTTGCGCAAACGTCCATTGATTTAACTTGAATTGATATATGCATTTGAATATGATCAATGTTTATCAAAATACAGGCATAAAATAACAATGACAATTACTAAAGGACTTCAGGATCGAGGAGAAGGTCTAACCAGGCTTTCCAATGAATCTGTTGCCAATTCTATTCCCCGGCTAAGCCAGTTATGCCCCAGAAGAACTTGGCATCACTAGACTGGTCATCTCTTCTACCCCAGCCAGGCTCTGTTGAATATCTATGCCATCAGATAAAGATCAAATACCCCTAGCTAAGGAAGGGTCATCAATACAAATATCTCCGACCAGAAGACTGAGATTTATTTCCCCAGTAGAGTCCCCTGGAAGAACGTTTCAGACACATAGTGCATTCATTACATCATTTCACATCACATACCTACATACAATTTTCGTTCCGCATCATATACATTACATCATTTCATAACATACACATGTATACAACGCTCTCATTTATTTCAGACACATAGTGCATTCATTACATCATTTCACATCACATACCTACATACAATTTTCGTTCCGCATCATATACATTACATCATTTCATAACATACACATGTATACAACGCTCTCATTTATTCCAGACGCATAATTCACTCATTACATCATTTCACAGCACACGCATGCATACAACATTTGCATCTCATGCATCATGACATGGCATGAAGCTAACTTTATTTTTCAGGTTAATTATCCTCTTGATACAGTCAAAACAAAGGTCCATTCAGACGGACATCTTTATCAATTACATTCAAGAGTCAACTATAACCCTCAGATACCGCCTAGCGTACGGTATATTCCGAGGTGTAGTCTAGCGTACGACTACTTTCTTCTTCAGATACATCTTTCAGATATACTCCATGTCGACATTCATTCTGACATCCTCCTAACGATGGCATCTATAAGCCCATCCCAAATACTCATTGCAAATACAACATATGCAAATATTATCAGATATAGCCTAGTGTACGGTTCATTCTGATTCAGCCCAACATATGACTCCTTCAACTCAGATGCGATCTAATGTACGGTCCATTCTGACCTTCAACAATTCCAATACCGTCTAATGTACGACCAAGTTAGACCTTCAAGTCCTCAGAGGCCACTCAGTGACAGTCTAATGTACGACCAAGTTAGACCTTCAAGTCCTCAGAGGCCACTCAAATACAGTATAATGTACGACCAAGTTAGACCTTCAAGTCCTCAGAGGCCACTCAGTGACAGTCTAATGTACGACCAAGTTAGACCTTCAAGTCCTCAGATTCCACTCAGTGACAGTCTAATGTACGACCAAGTTAGACCTTCAAGTCCTCAGATTCTGCTCAGTGACAGTCTAATGTACGACCAAGTTAGACCTTCAAGTCAGATTCTGCAAATACAGTCTAATGTACGACCAAGTTAGACCCTTAAGTCAGATTCTGCAAATACAGTCTAATGTACGACCAAGTTAGACCAGATGCTGCTCAAATACAGTCTAATGTACGACCAAGTTAGACCAGATGCTGCTCAGATACGGTTTAATGTACGACCAAGTTAGACCTTCATCTGCTCAGATGCTACCTAGTGACAGGTACAGCTCTGAAGTGTAGTCTAGTGTACGACTACCCCTTTTATAAGCAGATTCAGCCTAATGGACGGCTCATTCTGCTCAGATACAGTCTAATGTACGACCAAGTTAGACCATATGCCGCTCAAATACAGTCTAATGTACGACCAAGTTAGACCAGATGCTGCTCAAATACAGTCTAATGTACGACCAAGTTAGACCTTCAACCGCTTAGATACAGTCTAATGTACGACCAAGTTAGACCTTTAACCGCTCAGATACGGTTTAATGTACGACCCAATTTGACCTTCGTCTCCTCAGATGCTACCTAGTGTACGGTACATTTCTGAAGTGTAGTCTAGTGTACGACTACCCCCTTTTATCATCAGATTCAGCCTAATGGACGGCTCATTCTGCTCAGATACGGTCTAATGTACGACCCAATTTGACCTTCGATGCTACCTAGTGTACGGTACATTTCTGAAGTGTAGTCTAGTGTACGACTACCCCCTTTTTATCATCAGATTCAGCCTAATGTACGGCTCAGTCTGCCCAGATACGGTCTAATGTACGACCCAATTAGACCTTCGTCTCCTCAGATGCTACCTAGTGTACGGTACATTTCTGAAGTGTAGTCTAGTGTACGACTACCCCCTTTTTATCATCAGATTCAGCCTAATGGACGGCTCAGTCTGCTCAGATACGGTCTAATGTACGACCCAATTGGACCTTCGTCTCCTCAGATGCTACCTAGTGTACGGTACATTTCTGAAGTGTAGTCTAGTGTACGACTACCCCCTTTTTATCATCAGATTCAGCCTAATGTACGGCTCAGTCTGCCCAGATACGGTCTAATGTACGACCCAATTAGACCTTCGTCTCCTCAGATGCTACCTAGTGTACGGTACATTTCTGAAGTGTAGTCTAGTGTACGACTACCCCCTTTTTATCATCAGATTCAGCCTAATGGACGGCTCAGTCTGCTCAGATACGGTCTAATGTACGACCCAATTGGACCTTCGTCTCCTCAGATGCTACCTAGTGTACGGTACATTTCTGAAGTGTAGTCTAGTGTACGACTACCCCCTTTTATCATCAGATTCAGCCTAATGGACGGCTCATCCTGCAACTCCAATACAGTCTATCATAAGACCCATTTGGATCTTCAACTCAGAGACGATCTAGCGTACGATCCATTCTGATTTTTCATCCTCGGCAAAGTCATCTGCCTAACGAACAGCTCACTCTGGTATTCAGATACGGTCCAGTGTATGATCCATTCTGATCCCTTATCCCCAGCAGTATATAGCATACTCCGACTCCCCGGCGAAGTCGACAGCATAATGGATGACTCACTATACGGTCTGATGTACGACCCGGTGTGACACCCATGTCTCCAGATATCGTCTAACGTACGACACAATCTGGAAATCTCCTCATCAAACTTCCTGGATGGCATCTTTAAGCCCATCTCCGTCAAGACTGATGGACAAGCGCAAATTGTTGGGGCATTCTAGTGTTCAATAATCTTTCACCTCCAGACCACGAACGGCACATACCATTCTGACTCTCTCGGTTCAAAAATATTGAACAGGGGCAGCTGTCATACCCCAAAATTTGCCCATCAATAGTTCAAGACATTTTTCAGGGGCATTCCGACTCATTTTATGGCACTGATCTTAAAGGGACAAAGGCCCAGCTCACGAATGGCCCAATCCAGAAAATGGCCCAAACTGGCCTGTTCGCTACACGCTCGCCTAGCGAACGTTCGCTACACGCTCGCCTAGCGAAGCAAACGTTCGCTACCAGCTCGCCTAGCGAGGCTGACAGACAACAAAAAATTTCGGGCTTCGTTCTGAGCCCATTAGGTCATGAAAAAGGGCATTATAAATACCAACACTTCAGTAATGAAAGGGAGGACGAAAGAGGAGGAAAGGAGAACCCTAGCAAGCAAACCCTAGCGCTCACAGACGGAAAACCCTAAAGGAAACCCTGAAGGAAAAGCCGGCGGCAGCAAGGTCACTTCCGCTCAATTCGATCCGATCGGCCAACTCAAGGTTACAATTCGATTGCAAACAGGTTTGCATTACTATTATCGCTTTATTTTCTTAATTTGCATGTGATACCGCTTTATGTTCTTAACTTGCATGTGATATTATAATTGAATTCATAAACATATTTGAGGTTTTGCATGTGAATTTAAGTGTGCCTGAATATTGTGAATGCTGAACCATGTAATTATGTGTTGAATGCGATAAGCCATGCCGCAGGTTGAAGTCATACTGTTCTGAAATTCAAAACCTGCAGCCGCTCGCTAGCACATCGCTAAGAGAGCATGTAGCGAGTGTTCGCTAGGCCTTCGCTAGGCGAGGCAGAGGCGAACGGGACAGCCCTTGATATTTGTTATGTTCTATGCGTAACCTGATCTATTCTATGTTAATTATGCACTGTTTTGCCTGACATTCATGCTGCTGTATTTTCTTTTGCGGTGTAATCTTCGATTACACCCCGATTTGGTATTCTAACCCGTTTGCTGAATTTTGCCAAGGTTCACATGTCCCAGGAAAAGATTGCCGTTAGGTCTTCCACTTTATTTGTGGGATACCCTTGTGGAGGCTCACCCTAAATTGCTTAATTAATTTTAATGTGTTAATTTTAATAATTAATTTTAATAATTAATTTTAATGTATTAATTTTAATGTATTATTTTTAATGTATTGATTTTAATGTGGAGATTCATCATAATCACCTAATTAACTTTAAAATGTGGCCTTTAAATATGTGATCTTGGACCTCTCTTTTGCCTTATGATATTACGGTATAACGGTCATGTCCCGCGAATGTAGGGATACACTTAGCAAAGACCCTTCGATTAAATCATCATAAAATAAATCATGGTCCCTCGGATGTTGCCTTCGAAAATACGATTTCGTCCCTCGATGACCCTTCGGTGTAGCCTACGGTTAAATGATGATCGTCCCTTCGAATGCTAAGGTATCCTTACAACTGTTGCCTTCAATGACCTATCGATGACCCTACGATGACCCTTTTACATCCAAAGGGTAAAATTACTTACTTCTCAATAGTAAGGACAGTTTTACCCTCATAAGGATAGGAAACGTTCATAACGACCTTAGGAAGGTGTAACTCTCAATTGCTGGATCATAACCTAAAACATTTTCCACCCCTCACACTTTACACTTTACAAATCCTAGAAAATCACCACTTGGTATACATTCATACTAGAATCATTACCAAGTTACATTTTTCTAAACCGTTTTCAAAATCAAACAAGATAAATACTTTGTATACATTCATACGAGAATCATTACAAAGTTAAACTCTTTTCGAAACATTTTTAAGCAATTCACCGACACTTTTCAGACAAAAATATAAGTGATCCAGCAATTAAGAGCCCATGGATAACCATGGATACAAAGGGTGCTAACACCTTCCCTTTGTATAATGTACCTCCCGAACCCAAAATCTATTGAGGTCTTTCCTGTTCTTTTCCACCTTTCCTTATTGGATAAAAGAAAAGTCGGTGGCGACTCTTGCTATCCGCGACATTGCGATAAAAAGCAAAACACCCCAAGTCAGTTCACCGTATGACACGCCCTGATTTAGAATTAATGTCCAATTTACACTGTCCAGTTAAAAACTCAAACCGTCGTTCTATTGATTTTAACTTCTTTATGTCTTTTACTCTCGTACAAAAACCTTGGTATTAACTCTGTAAATTGAGACCATAAAAAGAGTGACTTTAATTTTAAATAAAATTTAACCAACTTAGTTTTGATTCCTTATTCCGCTTACTTTACATACCGATATCTAAATTAATTAGTCGGACATGCTAAACAGGTCTGAACAATTATCATGCTTAAATAAAGCCATATCAGGCAAACAATATAAATAAACAGCAATGCAGAGCATATATAAATTAAAACAATAAATTAAAGAATCTGAATAATTAATAAGAATCTTGAACACTCCACCACAGACCGGTTGGATTTGTTCTTGCAATCTTCAATCGGACAGGAAAATAAAAGCAAAGGAATAAAATACTATGATCTAACGTAAGGTTAGATCCAGTAAAAGATACACAATAATTTCCGGTGTAGAAACTATTGTGTGAAAAATTAATTAAGTGCTCTGAAAATTGACTGGAAAAGAAAAGGAAATAAAAATTGTCAATAATAGAAAGCTGTAGAAAATTAGTGTTGTAAATGCTTGCACGGCAGAAAGGGAAGCCAACCTTTTAGGGTTGGATACTTGGTCCTATTTATATTAGTTCCCTTTTGTAACCGTTTCCAAAAGTGCCTTCCGTAAGTAACTTGCACGCTTCAACGAGTCAAGCGGAGGAATAGGCTTCAACGTGCCTCTGTTACGCGTTAAAAGCCAAAAATATAGGAGTGGGGTGTGACGTTCGTCACACCATGTGTTACGCTCGTAACACGAAGTAGCAGGGTGTGACGCTCGTCACACCTTGTGTGGCGGTCGTCACAGCTTCAGCGCTCCTGGCTTGTAATTGTGGGCTGGGCTTTAGTGGAATTTGCTTTCATCCTCTTTTTCACCCCCTTTTTCTTCCTTTTTCACTTATGCTTCAAATAAGTTACCTGAGACAAATAGAAGGGAAAATACCACGTAATATCGAATAATATGAAATAAATTGAAACAAATAATAATATAATTTAATTAAATCGGGTCCAAAAATGTGATATTATTTCATGTTATCAAACTCCCCCATACTTAGACCTTTGCTTGTCCTCAAGCAAGATACAGTATAGAAATCGTTTTAAAAATTTAGCCAGATGAAATTTCAAAACACACATCAATTCGTAATAGGTTGCAAGTAAATCTCGTTTAGAAGTAACCTGAGCTTAACCTTAACATCAACAACTACCGTCACAACCTCAGATAACCCCACTTTATGCAAACCAGTTCGAGTAATGCTATTATAGCTATCCTAGTTCCTTTACTCTTATTTCACCCGTTTTCATTCTAGCGAAATCACATTAAGCCCTTTATCTTTTCGCGCACATAGTGGAGTAACCGGTTAGTGATTCTGATCCCCTTTTTAGCTTGATGTTCTGGTACATAAGTTGGATAACTTCGTTATTTAGTCCATTGCAGATTGCGGGGGATCGGACCGTAGTCCGCCCTACCAAGTTCAGCACCAGATACCTGCTGAACCAACTCATAATGGATCTTTCGTACTATGCTTTTGTATGATCTGCAACCTTTAGATTAAATGATCTGGTGAGGATCACCTAACTTAATTAGTGCATTTCCTGATATATATATATATTTTTTGTTATTTTGGGAATCATTCACTTATATTCATCGGCTCCCCACGTAGTTTGCTATTAAGATGGTGCTGACTTCTTGTATAAACTACTCGGGGTTACTATAAAACTAAAAGTTCAAAGGATTGGTATAATAGGTACTTTTCTGATCTAACATGTTGAGGTTTGTTTAGAGCGTTGGTATGGTAATAATTTTGTCTTGATTTCACTCAAGTTTGATAAAATAAGCAACATTTATATTTACTGAGTGTGTTGAATTTTTGTTATGGCTCAAGAAAATTGAGGGGAATAGATAATAAGAATTTTTCACACTAGGGACTTAACTTAAAAAAATTATAATAAATTTTTTTTTTCATAATAAGAAAGGGAAATAACAATGAAAGGGAAAATAAAATACTTGAAAAGGGAAGGTTGAAAGAACAAGGTTTCCCCCCCCCCCCCCCCCCCCCCCCCCCACGCTTAAATGAAACATTGTCCCCAATGTTTCAAAGAAAACAAAAGAAATAGAAAAAGAAAAAGAAACTAAAGTCAATGCTGCCTGCCGCCTCTTGTTCTTGGACCTGGTGATCGTTGACGTACTCCTAAGTCGTCAAACCTGCTGAGCAGCTCAGTGAACCGCTGGTCGGTTATTGCATTCCTCGCTTCCTGTTGTTGTTGCATCTGGCGCATTAGTTGCATTACTTCGTTGTTATGCACTTGCATGGCATCAAGCCGTTGGGTATGATGTTCAATAGCGTCCATGATGTCTTCATTAGTTGTTGGCCTTCTTCTTCGACGGTGTCGGGAAGATTGAGCATTATCGGAAGGGTTGAGCGGGATTGATTGTTGCTCAGGACCTTGATCACCTTGCTCCATTTCTTCAAACTCGTCTGGAGGCGGGTTTGCGTGTGTAGGCTCGGTAGCTTCGGGAGCATTAAGGTCGTAGATGAAGCGGTTGGGGTTGGTGACATCTGTGAGGGCAATGTTGGGTAAAACAACGCTTGGGACTTCGTGGTTATTCACCATAAGATAATACCTTTTGCCTACCTTGTTTTTGATTAAGTGGCTGGAGCGACAATAGCTTATATCCATAAATAGGGGTGGGAGAGCTTGTAAATTTTGAAGTCGGTCCCCTAGATTCAAACCAAGTGCTATGGAGGTTATTAATCCTCCAATCACGAAAGGTTGGCGGCCTCTAGCACATAGGGCGCGGATATGATGAAATAGGAAAGAAGCAGCGTTTACCTTTGTATCCATTTCAAAGACGCAATGGAGGAAGAATAATTCCTTGGTGTTGACTTTGCTGTTGTTCGGTCTTCCAAAAACTGTGTTTTGTAGGATGCGGATAAAATACCGGATGGTTGGGTTATGTATATGGGAAGCAAGTAGTGCATCCCAATTATCGGTTTCCACACCGGATATTTTCCTAAAGAGGTCGAAGGCGTTTATCTGCCACTGGGAGTTCGGAGGGATTCTTGGGTGGACTCGGTCTCCTACAGGGAACTGTAGCATGGCACTCAACTGATCCTGGGATAGTGAGTATTCGGTGTTGAACATGCGGAAGGTTGCGGTGCCGGTTAAGAACTCGTCTTCACCGGTAGGAGTGTTGTACGAATAAGAACTTAAAAATTCTAAGGTGAGAGATGGGTAGGTAGGTTGATTGTGTGTGCATAGAAAGGTTAAATCAGCAAGGCGGAGCATCCATTGTATACCTTGAAGTAATCCTAATTCTTGTAAACAATTTAAATCAGGATACCTGGTAGATACGACACCTCGCTGTCGGAAACGCTCGAACTGCTCCCTTTGATAATTATCATCTTCGGATTGGAAGATGATATTTCCGAATTGTTGGTTTCCCGCCATACTGATAAGTGGGTTGAAAGGAGGAGAAGGGATGAAAAAGAATTTTGTATGGAGAAATGTATGTTGGAATGATGTAGAAAGAAAGGTATGGTGGGTATTTATAGAAAAAGTTTTGGAAGTTGGAAAGGGAGTGGGTGAAAAATAATTAAATGTGGGTAAATATGAGTAAATGGGTAAGTGAATGGGGAAGGTAAAAAGTGGGGTGGTGTAACGGTCATGTCCCCAACGGTTACTAACATTCACCTAGTCTGAAGGTGTCACGCTCGTGACAGGGGTGTTACGGGCGTCACATGCACTTGGTGTGACGACCGTGATGGCGTGTGTGACGCTCGTCACACAGTCAGCTTGCATGGGTGCTTCATAATTTGTTTTTATTATTATATTTTATTTTTGTTATTTTGTTTTGCTTATGTTTATTTTATTTTGCTATTGTAATGCTTTTAAATTGCCTTGCATGCTATTCTACTACCATAATATATGTATTTCTTTAACAGGCATAGTAATTATTAGCATATAGTGGATATCATTACTTGTAATTATAGAAATTGCATAGATCAAAATAAAATAAACCAATAATGCAATAGCTTCATAAAATAATCATAATGTAACATTGGAAGACAAAAGCAAACATGCGAAAGAAAAACAAATACTAATATTAAAAATAATGTGAAACAAAACTAATAAATAGCCTAAATTAAAACTAAGTAACTAAGAAAAACAACTTCTAGCCACTTGCCGGATCTCTGGCCGGAGGAGCGAATGAGTTAACACGGGTTAGCAACTCGTGGAATTGATTTGTCATACTGCTCATGTATCCCATAAATTCTTGTCCCATATTAGCTAACTCTTCTCTGAGGGCGTCTTGTTCTGACATCAAAGCTTGAATGGTGGTGTTATAATTAGTTCCGGGCATATGATGTCTAAGATCGGGTATTGCCGACTCTTCGGTCGGGATAGGTTGAGGTGGAGGGTCAATATCATAATAACCAGATGGTGTCTGAGGGTCAGACTCAGCATAAGGAATCTGGTCGTCACAAATCTCATAGTCCTGGATGGATTCAGTAGATCTAACAGGGGAAGGTATTCCGTTCAGGTTGTAGAGCCAGTTATTGTTGTTATGAATACTAGTCCTCGGACTAGGCAAGGCGAATAGGCAAAGAACTTGGTTGTCAATTATTAGTTCGAACTCTTCTGGCCCGAGGTTTGCTATAAACATAATGTTGAAGAGGAAAGGTATACTCATAGTCGCAATGCCACAAAAAGGGCTTAGGTCAAGCATAGGTTGACGTAATCCGATAGCATTACCAATCATGGTTATCAATCCGCCTATTTGAATCGGTGCTCGTTCATCTTGGATAAGGCGGTCAAAGTTCGCCAACATAAAAGTGGCACCATTCACTGGACGGTTCTAGGAAGCACAAAATATGATGAAAAGTTCATCACGTGATACTGTAGTAGTATTTGACTTCTTCCCAAAAAGGGTGTGGGCCAGGATCTTATGGAAATAATGAAAGGCCGGATTATGTATGTTTCCAGAAAGAAACTCATGTTCCTCGGGGTCGTCATTTCCAGTCAAACTTCCCCAAAAATGTTCAAGTTCTCTATATTCAAAAAGGTCTTCTTGGCTCACTGTGAATGTATCAAAAGAGGTAGGGAAACCTAAAAGGTTAGTAGAGTCTTGAATGTTAAACTGATACTCCATGTTGAACATTCTGAACTGAATGAAACCTCTGCTTATTCCTTTTCCATGATTGGGTAGATAGATCAGGGAGCTAAGGAATTCTAGAGTCAGTCTCCGGTAAGTGACGAATTGTCTTCGAATAAGAGTAGTTTCCCACCCTATTTGACTCAGCAAATACATGACACTTTCTCTTAGTCCAAGGGCAGTCATTGCCCAGTCATCAGCATACAAGCTAGGTAGCATCTCTCTCTCTGCTAGTTCCTCAAACTTTTGTTTCTGAGCTTTCCCTCTGAATTTGATACCCATACGATCAATTTGTCCCATCAGGTTAGTGTTTGCTAGAGAAAAGAAAAACAAGAGTTTTAGTCAGGATTTGGCCAAATGCCGAAAGAAGAAAAGAAGAAAAAATTTATAAATTAAAATAAATGAAGAATGAATACTAAATAAAATTTAAAAGAATAATCAAAGAAGAAATAAAAATAAAAATATTTGTGGGTTGTCTCCCACGAAGCGCTTTGTTTAATGTCGCAAGCTCGACATAAAAACTATCAAATATAATCTATAAATTCTGGAGGCATTTCGTCTAAGTGCAGGACTTGTGAATCTCCATTGTTCTCAGCATAATGATAATGTTTTAGACGCTGCCCGTTTACGATAAATGGTTCAATAGATTTTCCTTTAATTTCCACCGCTCCACTTGGGAAGACATTGGTGATTTGGAAAGGGCCTGACCATCTAGAGCGTAGTTTTCCTGGGAATAACTGTAGCACCTCAAATTTGCACCTATCTTTGTACATATCATTTCATATTAGGTCATAGCATATCATGGTCCATTGCATAGCATTTGCATTGTCCCCCAGTTGCCTCAAGAGCAAGCAAGCAAGAATTAGGTCAAACTGATCAGGAGATCAGTCAACCAATCAAGCAAGGTTGTTCCTCAAGGAATCAAAGCCCCAAGGTTTGCCCAACAAGTTCACATGTCTTGGAGGTCTATTTGAAGTGTTCAAGTCAAGGGTTGAAGGCTCAGAGGTCATCAGTCAATGCATAGCCAGGCAAAACCCTAGAAAGTCAACAATCAATCAAAGCAGTGGATGGTGGCCATTCTTGTGGAATTTGGGCACCATGGTCAATAATAAAGAGTTCATACATCTTGGGACATCTTTTGAAGTCAAGTTCTCAAGGAATTAGGGTTTGGAATTCATCAGAAGTGGTCCAGTCAGTCCAAAACCCTAGAAAAGTCAAACTTGGTCAACTGTTGATTTAATCAGAGATTTGCTGGATAGAATTGATTTGAAGGAGTTCATTCATGCTTATACAAGCCTCATATATCATGTCCAACCTCATCATGGAAGAAAATCAAGTCAATCAGAAATTTTCCAGAAATAGCAAGTGGACCTGTAATTTCAACTGCCAAAAATGGAAACTTCTTGATCTCAAACTTACATCATGATACAAGCTTCAAATGAATTTTTGCCCAACATGAAAGTTGAAGATCTTGTTCTCCCATTTTCAAAAAGTCCAAGAACACCCAAATCCCATGTGTGGTTGTCAAGATATGATCAAATCATTTTCATCAATTTTTGAACTTCAACAAGCCATATCTCTCAAACCATAAGGCCAAATTTGGTGGGGTTTTTTCCTACAAACCACATTTTTCATCCTCTTTCCAAAAATATAAATTTCATTCATCAAAACCCTACCAATCAAAATGGCATTTTTTGACCTTTTCCTTTTAAAATCAAAGTTTGACCAAACTTTGACTTTTTGAATTAAGACTTTTTTCACTATTTTGCCAATTGAGATTGCTTTCATATCATGTTTGAAACTTTCTCCAATCCCAAATTCATGTCCATACCATTACCATACCATAATTTTGGCAAAAATGCAAAACTTGAAAATTTTGCAAGAAGCTTCACATAAGTAAAACCAGTACAGCATTTCCCATGTACAACCAAAACAGCATTGGATGGTCTGCTAGCAGCCTGTTTTAAGGCCCATTCGACCACAAACATACACCTCCACCTCCATATTTTCCAAATTAGTAAAAATGCAAATAGTTCCATTTGAGCTAATCCTTGTTAGTACATCATTAGCCAAACTTAAACAGCAAATATAAAGCATGTTTGCTGTCATTTGCAACCCTAGTTTTCACAGCCACACAACCAGAAAACCTCTCATTCTCTCATCCTACACTTTGGCCAAAAGAGAATTTCTCAGCAAACCCTTAAAACAATCGAGCAAGCTTGTGATCCTTCCTCATCTGGACATTAGTTGAGAGCCTTTTGCAACCTCAAAATCTTGCTGGAAACCCCATTTCGTGCTCTGGTTTTTCTCAAGGAACAGTCATGGCAGAACTTGATTCCACCTATTACAAGAGATGCTGAGCTAGTCTTTCTTCATTATTCACCATTGGAAGCATAAATCCTCATCTGCTCGAGCTTATCTTGGCCAAATAGCAACTGTATCTCAGATTTCTTCAAGAATAAGTAAGTTTTCGAATCTTTTATTTTACAAATCCATGCCATGCCATGTGTAGACCTCGACTTGCTGATGACAATGAAACTTAAACCATCGAAAATGATCCACTGTGTTGAGAGAAATAGGGTTTTGAAGTTCTATGTTCAAACTTGTTTCCATTGATTTCTCTGGTGTGAGCTTGTTTTACATGATGTTGCTTGCTGGTATGTGTTGCTTATGGTTGATAGATTCGATAGCCATGCTTGATTTTAGCTTATGGAGATTTTGTTCTTGGTCGATTTTTGCATGATGATGATGACACCCTGTAGCTGAAACTTTGTCTTGCCCAAAATTTTGCATGAATTTAGTTTTGTTTGTGGCTGTTTGATGATTGCACGAATGTTCATGGCCATGCTTGTTTATGTGGTGCTGTTGGAATTCGTTTTTTTTCTCTGATGATGAGCTTTGATGATGAATGTTGCTGTTGTTTAAACCCATCCTGTCCAGAATTTTTCATGCTCATGTTTGTTTGTTGCTGGATGATGTTGCCTGTACCAATACCATGTGGCTTATATGCTGGTCGAATGTTGTGTTGATGTTGAAAATACTGAATGCCATGGCTGCTAAAACCCTGCAGCTGTTCATACCAAACCTTCCCTGGCCAGAATTTTCATGTCTATGTGTGTTTTGCTGTTGATTAATGTTGCTTAATGATGATATTTCATGGCCACGATTTTTGGTTAATGCTGTTGTTCATGTGTTGATGATTTATATGATGATGATGAATTTATGCTGCTGCTGCCCAAACTTATGTCATGCCCAGAATTTCCCATGATTTTGTTGATTATTGTTGGTTTGTTGTTCATGAGGTGTTTGTATGAGGGACATGCTGTTTTGCCATGGCTGTATGATCTATTCTATTTGAAAGTTGTTGATTGAATGTTGAACATTGAGGTTGAATGTATGCCCTGCTGTTGTGTATGAATCATAAATGCTGGTCGAGTCTTTGTGTTGCTGTTGCTGCCAATGCCATGTTTAGTTTGTTGCTGTCCATTTGATGTTATTTTGATCGATTACATGAGAAACATTGCTGAAACCATGGCTGTTAAAACCCTAGGGTTTTAGAACCCAGTTTTTGAACTCATTTGCCCGAGTTACTATTCCATTGGCTGAGAGCCAATGAGAACATTTCGTTTTGCCTTGCCAAAACGCTGCAGTTTGGTTTAGTGAGCGCATATTTACAAGACTGCCATTGTTGACCTTGTTTGACCATGCATTTTGTTCATGTTGCATCCAAATTTCATCCAACTTCCACAATTAATTTCTCCCTCAATTTTCATCCAAAAATCATGAATTTTTTTCCTCATGTTCATGAATGTGTCCTCTATTTTATCATGATTTTTAATTAATTTTCCATTGGCTGGATTTTTAATGATAAATATTTTCCCAACATGTATGCATAAATGATACATTGTGCCATTCCTTTTGTGAAATACTCATGTTGCATCCAATGAGCTTGAAATTTTTTGTGGTGAGACTAGATACATTGACCTTCATTTCCATATAAAGTTTGTGCATTTATCATTTGTGGATTGAGAGTTATGATTTTCTGAAGTTATGTGTTGAATTTGGTGCTATACCATGATCATGTATTTTCCCAATTTTTGTTCACATGCTTCCTCTTATCCAATTGACCCCAAATTTTGCATGAATCATCTATCACATGTCTAGTTTGTGTATGAATTTTCCTGGAATTAATCATGTTGTTTTCCATTTATGTGAGAATTTTCTTCCATGCTTAGTCATTTGTTGACTTTTTGTGATGCACATTGCCATATCTTTGGTGAAATTCTCAAATCTTATTGTATGATCATGAAATTTCATATGTGATAACTAGACATCTCAAGCTTTGCATTGGTGTTAATCTCATTCATTTCTCTTCTGTTTTCAAATTGATGTGATTTTTTGAAGTTGACCCATGTTTGTTGACTTTCATTGTGCTTACTTGAATTTGGTTTGACTTCATGATTTTAATTGATTGCCTTCCTCTCATCCAAATGCCATGAAATTTTACATGTATACCATGTTAGATGTTAGGATTGAGTATGATTTATTTGATGATTTTTTGAAAATGCTTGGGTTGACTTTTGATGCAAGTCATTCTGTTGACTTTTGTGTGCTCCCTTTTGCCTTACTTTGACTTCAAATGTTCATGAATTGATCATAATGCATGATTTGAGTTTGAAACCAATTGTGATAGCTTCTCAAATGTTTGGCCTTGACTTTGGTTGACTTTTCCTTGCTGCCTTGACTTTTTTCTTTCATCCTTGACCCTAGGCTAGTCCTAGTGGTCTTTTGTGCTTACTATTGAGTTCCTGTTTCAGGTTAAGCACCATTGCCATTGAGATCATACAAACGTGATTGGATTTGTTTACATATGAACTAACCTTTGTTTTGTAGATGGTTTGACTCATGTGTTTGAGTCTTGCTTTGCACAGTTGACCTTCTGTGGTTGACTGTTTATCCATTCCTTTTGGTTTTAACTGTTGAACTGTTCACTGATTGGTTTGACTTTTTCAGGTACTTTAGTTGCTTAAGTTCTCTGAACTTGCTTTGCTTTGCTATTTAGCAACTTGCTTGAGGTATATTTTCTTTTTCTTCATGTAGTCTGGAGACCCGGCCTGTTATTTGGCCGGGCAAACTGTCTGAAGTCCTCCTTAAGAGGCCATGCTTGTGTGTGTTTAAAATTGTCCCAAGCAGGAAAAGTCCTTCAAGTAAGGCAATTGGTGGAAGGTAGGGATATGCAATCTATCCCCCACTACTCTTGTTGTGTCATCCCTCTGCTCACACTGCTGTGTGTTGACGCATTGGGATACAAACCCAAGATCTTGTACAAAGTGTACAGTGTCAGAGTCTTCGAGTATAGAAGGGTTCCCACTTTCTGGACCCATGCTCATTTGTCTATTTGATGCTCTCCCTGATTAGGGATAGAAGCAATGAGGCACACCCCTCATCTCCTTTCATCTGCTTCACCTTAGCCTCTCAATGGCAAGGTTAAGAGCAATCTTTGACCCTATTCCAGTTGGCCCTAGTGCCTAACCTTTTGCTTGAGCCTCTTGTATGCATATAGAGTGTGCTTTTTGTGATTGCCTGTTTGCTTTGCCTCTTTAGGTGTAGCTTAGACTTGCCCTTGTGCAAGGTAGGTTGTGCTTGACTCGCTTCCTGTGCAAGTCAAGTCTGTGTGGCTTACTCCCTGTGTGAGCCATGTTTAGAGTTGTTTGGCCGAACTACGGCAACTCTGATTCTCACGTTCAGGTGAGATACGTAGGCACGAGACGCGATGTCTTGCCGAGTTTGACTAACCACTAACACTAACTCTTTTCTCTCACCCCTGTGTGATTGAGATCTCTCCCTTTCTCTTGCCCTAGTTGCAATTGAGACTTTGCTTTTTCCTGTGTCTGTTCAGGATAGGTTGGCCCTTGTGCCATTTAGCTAGAAACCATAACTTAGGTTGACTTTGCATGACAACATCTAGGCTCGAGTCGTAGTCTCCCTAGAGTTGTGTCTCCCTCTGTTATCTGGTTAGGCTAGAACCTTTGTCCCTGCGTAGGGGAACTACATCGCCCTGATCTTCATACCAGACGAAGTATGTAGGCAGGAGATTGAGCTGATCTCTCCGGGCGCCCTTTTTTCTTTTTCACCCTTTGTGTCTTAACCACCCTTGTGTGTGTTCTGGTTGGAGTCCGACATAAGTCCAGCGATTGGCAGTTGGTTTCCTGTGCGTGTTTGTTGGTTCGGATGCTGATGTAAGTCCAGTGATTGGCATTCAGGCTCCATGTTTGCCTCTTTGCGTGTGTTTAGGTTCAGATGCTGATATAAGTCCAGTGATTGGCATTCAGGCTCCATGTTTGCCTCTTTGCGTGTGTTTAGGTTCGGATGCTGATATAAGTCCAGTGATTGGCATTCAGGCTCCACGTTTGCCTTTGCTTTGTTTGTGTTTGTGTGTGTGTCAGCCGAGCTACGAATGCTCTGATTCTTCTCTCGTCCGAGAAGATACGTATGCATAGGATGCGATATCCTAGCGAGCATGTTTCGTTTCCCCAGTCCGAACTACTTCGACTCTGATGTCTATGCCTGATGGACTAAGTAGGCCCAGGATACGATATCCTGCCGAGTCGGTTTCAGTCAGTTTCTTTTGTCTCTTTCAGCCAGTGTGTGTGAGTTTGAGCAGTGTTTAGCAACCAATTTTCCTTCCTTTTGTGCGTGGATCCCGTAGAGTACTACGGATGCGTAGGGTGCCTAACACCTTCCCTTCGCATAACCGACTCCCGAACCCATCCTCTTTGGTCGCGAGACCATGTTCTTTCCTAGGTTTACTCTGAGCGTTTCCTTTCCCTCTTTTGGGATAAATAACGCACGGTGGCGGCTCTGTTGTTCTTTCTTTTCCCGCCGGTTTTTCGCGCGATGCGACAGCTGGCGACTCTGCTGGGGATATTAGAGAAGTTGACCTATGCTGGTCCATCTTCCCTGAGCGAGTCTCTCCTAGCGCTCTCTAGGATTAGGGTTTTGGTTGCTTTCTGCTTGTTGTATTTTATTGCATTCATTGTATATATTTACATTTATTGTTTGCATTGATTGTGTGCATTGATGTTTGCATTCATATTCATTATTCATTACTGGTTGGCTGTCTGTTTTTCTCTGTGTGGGGGGAGTCAGTTGAGGTAAAAGGTCCAATACCCAGACCGTGAGTGAAATCTAGGATACCCAGGAATAGAGTGGTTCATGGGAAGCGGGTGGTATGGCGCCACTTAGCGGAACATTGATATCACGAGCAGTTCAGACCCTGGTGGGATACTGTCGTTACATACTTCGGGTGTGTATATGATAGTATTTCCGCGGAAGGTTATTTATGCTGCGTTTCTCTCAGCTTTACCCTGGCCTAGACTACACCCGTGAGTGGGGAAGGGTTATTCATTACAGGTACCGTTGGTGACTATTGGTTCTGATGGTGACTTTCTGTTCAGACAGTGTGATCAGTTAACCCTAAGTTGGATTTATGTTCTGATTCCGACTGAAGCTTCGACCTAGTCAGAGTTTGCACAACCAGCCAGCCGTGTCTGCATCATGTGCATCATAGCATATTTATTTTTCAAAAGAAACGCATTGAAAAAAAAATTGAAAAAAAAAAAAAAAACCTTAAAAAAAAAAAGAAAAAAACTAATCTCTGCATGCATATCATTTCTCAGGTACATTCCCGAGCTTGTCTACTGATAGAGATGGCAACAGTTCCTGAGCTGAAGCGGAAGACCTGTTCCTACAGTTTCCACCGTGAGCCGTTGACTCCGCTAGTTGAGTTGGGTAGCCTCGTGACAGACGACCGATTGAAGAGTTTTGTTGGGCGGTATGGAGACATCCTGACAGTGCTGAAGACGGTAGTGGATCCAGTGCCTCTGCAGACATTACTACAGTTTTATGATCCAGAGCTCAGATGCTTCACTTTCCAGGATTATCAGCTAGCACCTACTCTCGAGGAGTATTCTATCCTGTTGAGTATCCCAGTACAGCATCAGACTCCCTTCTTGGACGTCCCAAAGGAGGTCGACTTCAGATTGATTGCCAGAGCTCTCCAGTTGAGTATTGAGGAGGTTGGTAAGAATTGGAAGCCCTGTGGGGAGGTTGTAGGTCTGCCATTGAAGTTTCTGTTGAGAGTAGCCAGAGCTGAAGCAGATAAGGGTAATTGGGAAGTTTTTCATGCACAGCTAGCTGCTATGATCTATGGGATCATCTTGTTTCCCAGTATGCCGAATTTCATTGATCATACTGCCATCAGTATCTTCATCAGAGGGAATCCAGTCCCCACTCTCTTAGCAGACACTTACTATGCCATCCACAGTAGGCATGGTAAGGGTGGAGCCATTAGATGTTGTCTACCTCTTCTGTTTAAATGGTTCATGTCTCTTCTGCCAGCCAGTGGACCATTTGTAGATACCCAGGGCACTCTGAAGTGGACTCAGAGGGTCATGTCGCTCACTTCCTACGACATCAGGTGGCAGTCGTACCGGATGGATGTGAAGGATGTTATCTTAAGCTGTGGCGAATTCCGGGGCGTGCCACTCGTAGGGACCAAGGGTTGCATCAACTACAACCCAGTTCTCTCCCTTCGCCAGCTAGGGTTTGTTATGTGTAGAAGACCGCTCGAAGCTGAGATAGCTGAGAGTTTCTGTTTTGAGAAGAAGGATGACCCTGCTAAGTTGGAGCAGATAGGGAAAGCCTGGAGAGATGTTGGAGTGAAGGATGGATCCGTCTTAGGGAAAAAGTTTGCCATAGCCATGCCCGATTACACCGATTGGGTAAAGAGGAGAGTGGAAACTTTGCTGCTTCCCTACGATAGGATGGAGCCGTTGCAAGAGCAACCACCTTTGGTACTTGCTGATAGTGTGCCTGCTGAGCACTATAAGCAGGCCCTAATGGAGAGTCGTCGTCTGAGAGAGAAGGAGCAAGACACTCAGATGGAGCTGTACAAAGCTAAAGCTGATAATCTGCACTTGGCCCATCAACTCAGGGAAGTGCAAGGAGAAGATGCTAGTAGAGCAAGGGGTAAAAAGAGATCATATGATGAGATAGAGTCCATGTTGGATACAGAGCATAGGGAGTGTCTGAGATTGCAGAGAGCAGAAGTCAGTTATCAAAAGAAAATCAGAGACTTGGAGAAGCAACTCAGAGACAAAGACAGTCAGTTGAAGAAGGAGATGGAGTTGAGACAGAAGTCAGAAGAGTATCTTGGAGGAGAAGTCTTAGAGCTGAGAAGACAGTTGAAAGAAAAGATCACTCCCCTACCAGATTGTTCAGAATGTTCACTGTTGATAGACCAGTGTCATTACCTGAAGACCCTCATTCCAGAAGACCGTCTTCCGTAGACTGTATTTCTGTTTCTTTTTTTTGAATCACCTCCAGGCTTGTTGGATGGGATTCATTTGTGTGTAATCCGTCTCTTTGGATTTTTTTGTTGAGAATCACCACCAGGCTTGTTGGATGGGATTCTTTTTTTCTTTGTACTCTGTTTTCGAATATTCAGTTGTATGACTCTTTTACCCTTATGTATATATAAGGCTATCAGCATTTCCCTGTTGTTCATTTTTTCCTTGTATCTGTTGTTCTCTTGTTGCTGCAGGTTGCCATCTTTTGAGGATGGGTCAGGCTCTTTGAATGCCTGAGAAATGAGCATATCATGTGCATCATACGCATCATTTAACATCACACTCATATCATTTGCATAACAGGTGTTCTTGTGCTGTCTTCTCACTCCGGTCCCTTTGTCAGGCAGGATAGCTGATCAAAGACCACACCGGTTTTCAACCAGGCTCAATCAACAGAGGAGTATGGACCAGGTTCAAGCCGAGTTGGCTGAGATGAGGGCAAACATGGCCCAGTTCATAACAACGATGCAAGGAGTTGTTCAGGGGCAAGAGGAGCTGCGTGCCTTAGCCCAGAGACTGGAAGCCGTGATTCTACCAGTCCACTGTGCTCCACCAGTGGATGTATCCGTTCATGAGAATGCTGCTGTCACTATTCTCGTCGATGATTGTGCCGTGGGTGATGAATTGAAGGGGATCAGAATCAGTGAACAGCCTCTTGCTGCAGAGACTGTTAATGTCAGAGCAACCCGCGCTCCGGTTCGCCATCCTGGCTCTTCAAGTTCTTCCGGTTCTAAGAAGCCATCCTCTGGGGCACCCAAAAGGGGAGAAAGTGAAACAAATGCTGTGCACCATCGGAGGAGTGCAAACGGAGGACAGTATCGTCAGGCCACTGCTGTGACTATTCCAGCAACTCAACCTCAACAGCAACAGAGAAGACCAGCTCAGCAGCATCAGCGTCAGCAACATCGTCCTCAGCAGCAGGCTTCTCAGCCTCACAATGGTAATCAAGCTGGTACAAGTAATGAGAGGAAGAAGATCATTTTTGATCCAATCCCCACGTCCTACGCCGAACTGTATCCCTCTCTGTTAGAGCGGAACTTGATTACTCCCAGAGACCCGCCGCCCATCCCCGTCAACCCTCGGTGGTGGTATAGGCCTGAACAGCATTGTGTGTATCACTCGGGTGCTCCTGGTCATGATGTAGATAGCTGCTTTCAGCTGAAGGTGAAGGTTCAAGACCTTGTGAGGTCAGGTATTCTGATCTTGGAAGACTTAGGTCCCAATGCTAATCAAGTTTGAAGATAACAAGTCCTGGGCTGGCGCCGACTTTTCTTCAGAAGGGTTGTTCAGAAACCAGAAGCTGCTGATGCAAGAGATATCGACAGTTGTCATCCCTGGTGGGATCTATCACAATTGGGTCGCTGTGGGCTTTCCTACAGCTGTTCATAAGTCTTTGTAATAATCACTTTGTTTAAAAACCCTTCTCCCATGCCAAAAGGAGAAGTGATGACATTGTTGGCAACATTTTGCGCAATGATATTTTCATTCAAATAAACTCATGTTAAACATTTGTTTTTCCATTTGTTTTCCCTTTTCACTTTTGCATGAAATTGGTGATCACAAAAAACCTTAAAAAACAAGAATAAAAGCAATCTTTTCATCTGCATAACGATTGTCTTGTTTGATTTTTCAAAGAGCTTTTCATCTCTAAATCTTTATGCAGGTTGTTTCTCAAACCCATTGAGCATAATGATCGGACGTCATCTCCCAATTTTGAATTCCCTGTATTCGAAGCGGAAGAAGATGATGTTGAAGGGATTCCTGACGAGATTTCCCGACTTCTTGAGCAAGAAAAGAAGATCACACTCAGCTGCATCTCGAGAATCAGCAGAACAGCCAACTGGGGCATTATCAAAAAAAAGAAGAAAAAAAAAGAGAAAAAAGAAAGAGGAGGGTGCAAAACCAAATCAAAAAAATCAATCAAAAGCAAAATCAAAAGCAAAATCAAAAGAAAAAACAAAAGAGAAATAGCACCCTCAAAGTCCCAAGTTGACTGATGCTGAATTCGATCGAAGGGAAAAGATCAACTGCCATGTGTCATGGTCAGTCATATCAGCAGAGAGTGAAAAAGCATTCGACAAGAAGATCAAGCCTCGTGTGTTTCGAGGAACCTTGTGCTCAAGAAAGTCTTGTCTTTTGTGCCCAATTCCAGGGGCAAGTGAACTCCAAGCTAAGAACGTCCATACGTTTTCAAGAAAGCCTCTTCAGGCAGTGTTCTGACACTTACAACAATGGATGGAAGTTCACTCGTTCTGGGAACTCTGATGCAGTCAAGAAATACTTCGCCTAAAACAAAAAAGCAAAAAGCTCGATAAGTCGAACACCCCAAAGGGCGACTTAGGCAAAAAAGGAGCGTCTCGGTGGATTGAAAACCCGAAAGGGCGATCCAGGCAAAAGTTAGAGACATTGAAAAAAAAAAAGAAAATTCGCATCCCGCTAGATTGAACACCTCACACTGGGGCAATCTAGGCAAAAATTAGGGATTTGGCAAGTAACTGCATCTTGACAAGACTGTGCTCTATATCTGTCATCCGTCAGGGATTCTCGATTCGTCGTCGACTGAAGCTTTGAATACATCGAAAATTCAGAATGGTAGAGGAAAGGTCATTATGTTCAATGTAGCCCTCTCCAACATACATCACCGATTTCAAACTTGTACAGATCTATGGAGTCTCGCCCTTTGCAGACTACCATTCCATCACATCGATTTGAGCTTTTATCCAATTATTTGCACTCTTATTTGTTTTCAACTCAACAAATGTTTTGCATGTTTTAATTGATAAAGTATCATTGTTTTCAAAATAAACAAATTTTTCAAAAAAACTGTTCTTAAACAAAGTGAACATTCACAATGATGGAAGAATACTTAGGAGACCCACAGTGCTCTCCCGAGGGTGGTACGATTACCAACAGGTAAGACAATTGTTCGTATCTCGAGCATGACTGTATCTTTGTCCTGCAGAACCTCGTATGGTCTCTCCTCAGTGAAGTTGCCCGATGCAGTGTTGTTTGAAGTTGTTCATCTTCATGTTCCCGGCGGTACGGATTCTTCCTCCAAATCCCTGTTAGCTCTATTGTGGGGCATCCCCAGTAGAGTGCTGTTTGAGCCCTATCATGGGGCATCCCCAGCAAGTTTGCTGTTTCGGACATAATTGTGGGGCAGCTCCCCTAGCAGAGTGTTTACTGAAGACTTCAACTTTCGCCTCTCCAGCAGGCCAGTCTTCCTCTCCACCAGCACGGGTGTTTTTCTTTGAAGATTCAGTATCCGGTGGATTGACGTCCCAGTAATCCGACATTCTCTCAGATAGATCCCCGAGTGGAGCGGGTTTCAGTGAAATACATCTCCAGCAGTAATTCTCCTACATATGGATTGGTTGGGTCGTCCCTAGTAGAGTAGAATTATTCACTCCAGCAGAGTTCATCCTACCAGTGGATTGGACGAGTTCCTATAGTAGACTGATATTTGCATCCCCGGCTGAGTTGATTCTACCTATAGTCGGCATGGGTCACCCCCAGCGGAATAACAGATATTCTCCAAGCAGAGTTTATCCTATCCGAGGATTGGTTGGGTCTTCTTCCCAGTGAAGTCGCTTTGCTATTCCCCCAAGCAGAGTTCCCCGCAGAGTTTCCTCAGTCAGAGTGTCCCCACAGAGTTGGAATGTCTGATCTTTTTGGCTCCCTAGCCAGGGTTCATTTGCATTATGCATGTAGTGATCATTGCATCTTCAAAAAATCGCGTAGCATTTCCATTCCTAAATGGAGCATTACGCTATAGAAAAATTCAAACATATGCATTCATGTGTTCGAAACCCCATCAGACCGTATCCCCTGCAGAGACGGATTTTTGTTCAACCTGTACAACGCGTTTGATACAGTTGCTCCAGTCAGCATTTGGTGTCCCCACAGAGGTTTATTTCCTCACCTGTTGGTGACAGAAAGTTTGTTTCTCCCCAGTGAGACCCCCCCGCAAGTGTTCAGCCTAGCCCTGTCATCTTGAGAATATCAATACCCCGTCAGCACCCGCGTGTGTTTGTTTCTTTGGTGTCGGTAAACACCATCTTTTGGTGATTTCCAGTCATGCGTAAGTGTCTGGTCTTCTTTGGTGTCGGTAAACACCATCTGTCGGTGATTTCCAGTCATGCGTAAGTGTCTGGTCTTCTTTGGTGTCGGTAAACACCATCTTTCGGTGATTTCCAGTCATGCGTAAGTGTCTGGTCTTCTTTGGTGTCGGTAAACACCATCCTTCGGTGATTTCCAGTCATGCGTAAGTGTCTGGTCTTCTTTGGTGTCGGTAAACACCATCCTTCGGTGATTTCCAGTCATGCGTAAGTGTCTGGTCTTCTTTGGTGTCGGTAAACACCATCTTTTGGTGATTTCCAGTCATGCGTAAGTGTCTGGTCTTCTTTGGTGTCGGTAAACACCATCTTTCGGTGATTTCCAGTCATGCGTAAGTGTCTGGTTTTCCTTTGATGTCTGTAAACATCATCTTTCGATGTTCGTAACATCGTTATCCCTTCCCTAGTGAAGATATCTCCTCTCCGTTGGTGTCGATAAACGTCGAGTTTTTCCTATTCATCCGATGATGTCTAGTTGTACCATTCCCCATGTGGATTCTCCTCTCCGTTGGTGTCGATAAACGTCGAGTTTTTCCTATTCATCCGATGATGTCTAGTTGTACCATTCCCCATGTGGATTCTCCTCTCCGTTGGTGTCGATAAACGTTGAGTTTTTCCTATTCGTCCTATGACGTCTAGTTGTACCCTCCCCATGTGGACTTACCTCTCCGTTGGTTTCGATAAACGTTGAGTTTTTCCCAGTCGTCCGTTGACGTCTGGTTGTATTTCTCTTATTCCCATTCATCTGTAAATGTCTGGTTGATCTTTTTGGTGTCTGTAAACATCATCTTTCGATGTCTGTAAACGTCGAGTTTTTCCTGGTCGTCCCCAGTTGTTTACCTCTCCGTTGGTCTTGGTAAACGTTGAGTTTTTCCCAGTCGTCCGTTGACGTCTGGTTGTATTTCTCTTATTCCCATTCATCTGTAAATGTCTGGTTGATCTTTTTGGTGTCTGTAAACATCATCTTTCGATGTCTGTAAACGTCGAGTTTTTCCTGGTCATCCCCAGTTGTTTACCTCTCCGTTGGTCTTGGTAAACGTTGAGTTTTTCCCATGTCGTCCGTTGACGTATGGTTGTATCCCTTCCAGTCATTCATTAATGTCTGGTTACCTCTCCGTTGGTTTCGATAAACGTTGAGTTTTTCCTAGTTGTCTGCCGGCAGCTAGTTGTGATTTTCTTTTCCCATTCATCGTCGTTGCGATGTCTGGATGTGGCCGTACTCTTTGAAAACAAAAACCCAAAAAAAAAAAAAAAAACATATATACCCAGTAATAAGAATCAGATCCCAGTGGACGTTTCCATTGGTGTATCCCTGTTGTGCAAATTTCTACGGTTCTTTTGTATTCAATCCCTGTTTACCCTGAAAGTCTGACAGCCGCTGCTATCATCCATTCGGGTTCCCAGCTGATTGAATAGGGGCAGCTGTAGCACCTCAAATTTGCACCTATCTTTGTACATATCATTTCATATTAGGTCATAGCATATCATGGTCCATTGCATAGCATTTGCATTGTCCCCCAGTTGCCTCAAGAGCAAGCAAGCAAGAATTAGGTCAAACTGATCAGGAGATCAGTCAACCAATCAAGCAAGGTTGTTCCTCAAGGAATCAAAGCCCCAAGGTTTGCCCAACAAGTTCACATGTCTTGGAGGTCTATTTGAAGTGTTCAAGTCAAGGGTTGAAGGCTCAGAGGTCATCAGTCAATGCATAGCCAGGCAAAACCCTAGAAAGTCAA
This sequence comes from Lathyrus oleraceus, assembly GCF_024323335.1. Lineage (NCBI taxonomy): Eukaryota > Viridiplantae > Streptophyta > Magnoliopsida > Fabales > Fabaceae > Lathyrus > Lathyrus oleraceus. The sequence goes on along the minus strand of NC_066582.1, from coordinate 248,610,226 downwards.
CAATCAATCAAAGCAGTGGATGGTGGCCATTCTTGTGGAATTTGGGCACCATGGTCAATAATAAAGAGTTCATACATCTTGGGACATCTTTTGAAGTCAAGTTCTCAAGGAATTAGGGTTTGGAATTCATCAGAAGTGGTCCAGTCAGTCCAAAACCCTAGAAAAGTCAAACTTGGTCAACTGTTGATTTAATCAGAGATTTGCTGGATAGAATTGATTTGAAGGAGTTCATTCATGCTTATACAAGCCTCATATATCATGTCCAACCTCATCATGGAAGAAAATCAAGTCAATCAGAAATTTTCCAGAAATAGCAAGTGGACCTGTAATTTCAACTGCCAAAAATGGAAACTTCTTGATCTCAAACTTACATCATGATACAAGCTTCAAATGAATTTTTGCCCAACATGAAAGTTGAAGATCTTGTTCTCCCATTTTCAAAAAGTCCAAGAACACCCAAATCCCATGTGTGGTTGTCAAGATATGATCAAATCATTTTCATCAATTTTTGAACTTCAACAAGCCATATCTCTCAAACCATAAGGCCAAATTTGGTGGGGTTTTTTCCTACAAACCACATTTTTCATCCTCTTTCCAAAAATATAAATTTCATTCATCAAAACCCTACCAATCAAAATGGCATTTTTTGACCTTTTCCTTTTAAAATCAAAGTTTGACCAAACTTTGACTTTTTGAATTAAGACTTTTTTCACTATTTTGCCAATTGAGATTGCTTTCATATCATGTTTGAAACTTGCTCCAATCCCAAATTCATGTCCATACCATTACCATACCATAATTTTGGCAAAAATGCAAAACTTGAAAATTTTGCAAGAAGCTTCACATAAGTAAAACCAGTACAGCATTTCCCATGTACAACCAAAACAGCATTGGATGGTCTGCTAGCAGCCTGTTTTAAGGCCCATTCGACCACAAACATACACCTCCACCTCCATATTTTCCAAATTAGTAAAAATGCAAATAGTTCCATTTGAGCTAATCCTTGTTAGTACATCATTAGCCAAACTTAAACAGCAAATATAAAGCATGTTTGCTGTCATTTGCAACCCTAGTTTTCACAGCCACACAACCAGAAAACCTCTCATTCTCTCATCCTACACTTTGGCCAAAAGAGAATTTCTCAGCAAACCCTTAAAACAATCGAGCAAGCTTGTGATCCTTCCTCATCTGGACATTAGTTGAGAGCCTTTTGCAACCTCAAAATCTTGCTGGAAACCCCATTTCGTGCTCTGGTTTTTCTCAAGGAACAGTCATGGCAGAACTTGATTCCACCTATTACAAGAGATGCTGAGCTAGTCTTTCTTCATTATTCACCATTGGAAGCATAAATCCTCATCTGCTCGAGCTTATCTTGGCCAAATAGCAACTGTATCTCAGATTTCTTCAAGAATAAGTAAGTTTTCGAATCTTTTATTTTACAAATCCATGCCATGCCATGTGTAGACCTCGACTTGCTGATGACAATGAAACTTAAACCATCGAAAATGATCCACTGTGTTGAGAGAAATAGGGTTTTGAAGTTCTATGTTCAAACTTGTTTCCATTGATTTCTCTGGTGTGAGCTTGTTTTACATGATGTTGCTTGCTGGTATGTGTTGCTTATGGTTGATAGATTCGATAGCCATGCTTGATTTTAGCTTATGGAGATTTTGTTCTTGGTCGATTTTTGCATGATGATGATGACACCCTGTAGCTGAAACTTTGTCTTGCCCAAAATTTTGCATGAATTTAGTTTTGTTTGTGGCTGTTTGATGATTGCACGAATGTTCATGGCCATGCTTGTTTATGTGGTGCTGTTGGAATTCGTTTTTTTTCTCTGATGATGAGCTTTGATGATGAATGTTGCTGTTGTTTAAACCCATCCTGTCCAGAATTTTTCATGCTCATGTTTGTTTGTTGCTGGATGATGTTGCCTGTACCAATACCATGTGGCTTATATGCTGGTCGAATGTTGTGTTGATGTTGAAAATACTGAATGCCATGGCTGCTAAAACCCTGCAGCTGTTCATACCAAACCTTCCCTGGCCAGAATTCTCATGTCTATGTGTGTTTTGCTGTTGATTAATGTTGCTTAATGATGATATTTCATGGCCACGATTTTTGGTTAATGCTGTTGTTCATGTGTTGATGATTTATATGATGATGATGAATTTATGCTGCTGCTGCCCAAACTTATGTCATGCCCAGAATTTCCCATGATTTTGTTGATTATTGTTGGTTTGTTGTTCATGAGGTGTTTGTATGAGGGACATGCTGTTTTGCCATGGCTGTATGATCTATTCTATTTGAAAGTTGTTGATTGAATGTTGAACATTGAGGTTGAATGTATGCCCTGCTGTTGTGTATGAATCATAAATGCTGGTCGAGTCTTTGTGTTGCTGTTGCTGCCAATGCCATGTTTAGTTTGTTGCTGTCCATTTGATGTTATTTTGATCGATTACATGAGAAACATTGCTGAAACCATGGCTGTTAAAACCCTAGGGTTTTAGAACCCAGTTTTTGAACTCATTTGCCCGAGTTACTGTTCCATTGGCTGAGAGCCAATGAGAACATTTCGTTTTGCCTTGCCAAAACGCTGCAGTTTGGTTTAGTGAGCGCATATTTACAAGACTGCCATTGTTGACCTTGTTTGACCATGCATTTTGTTCATGTTGCATCCAAATTTCATCCAACTTCCACAATTAATTTCTCCCTCAATTTTCATCCAAAAATCATGAATTTTTTTCCTCATGTTCATGAATGTGTCCTCTATTTTATCATGATTTTTAATTAATTTTCCATTGGCTGGATTTTTAATGATAAATATTTTCCCAACATGTATGCATAAATGATACATTGTGCCATTCCTTTTGTGAAATACTCATGTTGCATCCAATGAGCTTGAAATTTTTTGTGGTGAGACTAGACACATTCACCTTCATTTCCATATAAAGTTTGTTCATTTATCATTTGTGGATTGAGAGTTATGATTTTCTGAAGTTATGTGTTGAATTTGGTGCTATACCATGATCATGTATTTTCCCAATTTTTGTTCACATGCTTCCTCTTATCCAATTGACCCCAAATTTTGCATGAATCATCTATCACATGTCTAGTTTGTGTATGAATTTTCCTGGAATTAATCATGCTGTTTTCCATTTATGTGAGAATTTTCTTCCATGCTTAGTCATTTGTTGACTTTTTGTGATGCACATTGCCATATCTTTGGTGAAATTCTCAAATCTTATTGTATAATCATGACATTTCATATGTGATAACTAGACATCTCAAGCTTTGCATTGGTGTTAATCTCATTCATTTCTCTTCTGTTTTCGAATTGATGTGATTTTTTGAAGTTGACCCATGTTTGTTGACTTTCATTGTGCTTACTTGAATTTGGTATGACTTCATGATTTTAATTGATTGCCTTCCTCTCATCCAAATGCCATGAAATTTTACATGTATACCATGTTAGATGTTAGGATTGAGTATGATTTATTTGATGATTTTTTGAAAATGCTTGGGTTGACTTTTGATGCAAGTCATTCTGTTGACTTTTGTGTGCTCCCTTTTGCCTTACTTTGACTTCAAATGTTCATGAATTGATCATAATGCATGATTTGAGTTTGAAACCAATTGTGATAGCTTCTCAAATGTTTGGCCTTGACTTTGGTTGACTTTTCCTTGCTGCCTTGACTTTTTTCTTTCATCCTTGACCCTAGGCTAGTCCTAGTGGTCTTTTGTGCTTACTATTGAGTTCCTGTTTCAGGTTAAGCACCATTGCCATTGAGATCATACAAACGTGATTGGATTTGTTTACATATGAACTAACCTTTGTTTTGTAGATGGTTTGACTCATGTGTTTGAGTCTTGCTTTGCACAGTTGACCTTCTGTGGTTGACTGTTTATCCATTCCTTTTGGTTTTAACTGTTGAACTGTTCACTGATTGGTTTGACTTTTTCAGGTACTTTAGTTGCTTAAGTTCTCTGAACTTGCTTTGCTTTGCTATTTAGCAACTTGCTTGAGGTATATTTTCTTTTTCTTCATGTAGTCTGGAGACCCGGCCTGTTATTTGGCCGGGCAAACTGTCTGAAGTCCTCCTTAAGAGGCCATGCTTGTGTGTGTTTAAAATTGTCCCAAGCAGGAAAAGTCCTTCAAGTAAGGCAATTGGTGGAAGGTAGGGATATGCAATCTATCCCCCACTACTCTTGTTGTGTCATCCCTCTGCTCACACTGCTGTGTGTTGACGCATTGGGATACAAACCCAAGATCTTGTACAAAGTGTACAGTGTCAGAGTCTTCGAGTATAGAAGGGTTCCCACTTTCTGGACCCATGCTCATTTGTCTATTTGATGCTCTCCCTGATTAGGGATAGAAGCAATGAGGCACACCCCTCATCTCCTTTCATCTGCTTCACCTTAGCCTCTCAATGGCAAGGTTAAGAGCAATCTTTGACCCTATTCCAGTTGGCCCTAGTGCCTAACCTTTTGCTTGAGCCTCTTGTATGCATATAGAGTGTGCTTTTTGTGATTGCCTGTTTGCTTTGCCTCTTTAGGTGTAGCTTAGACTTGCCCTTGTGCAAGGTAGGTTGTGCTTGACTCGCTTCCTGTGCAAGTCAAGTCTGTGTGGCTTACTCCCTGTGTGAGCCATGTTTAGAGTTGTTTGGCCGAACTACGGCAACTCTGATTCTCACGTTCAGGTGAGATACGTAGGCACGAGACGCGATGTCTTGCCGAGTTTGACTAACCACTAACACTAACTCTTTTCTCTCACCCCTGTGTGATTGAGATCTCTCCCTTTCTCTTGCCCTAGTTGCAATTGAGACTTTGCTTTTTCCTGTGTCTGTTCAGGATAGGTTGGCCCTTGTGCCATTTAGCTAGAAACCATAACTTAGGTTGACTTTGCATGACAACATCTAGGCTCGAGTCGTAGTCTCCCTAGAGTTGTGTCTCCCTCTGTTATCTGGTTAGGCTAGAACCTTTGTCCCTGCGTAGGGGAACTACATCGCCCTGATCTTCATACCAGACGAAGTATGTAGGCAGGAGATTGAGCTGATCTCTCCGGGCGCCCTTTTTTCTTTTTCACCCTTTGTGTCTTAACCACCCTTGTGTGTGTTCTGGTTGGAGTCCGACATAAGTCCAGCGATTGGCAGTTGGTTTCCTGTGCGTGTTTGTTGGTTCGGATGCTGATGTAAGTCCAGTGATTGGCATTCAGGCTCCATGTTTGCCTCTTTGCGTGTGTTTAGGTTCGGATGCTGATATAAGTCCAGTGATTGGCATTCAGGCTCCATGTTTGCCTCTTTGCGTGTGTTTAGGTTCGGATGCTGATATAAGTCCAGTGATTGGCATTCAGGCTCCATGTTTGCCTCTTTGCGTGTGTTTAGGTTCGGATGCTGATATAAGTCCAGTGATTGGCATTCAGGCTCCACGTTTGCCTTTGCTTTGTTTGTGTTTGTGTGTGTGTCAGCCGAGCTACGAATGCTCTGATTCTTCTCTCGTCCGAGAAGATACGTATGCATAGGATGCGATATCCTAGCGAGCATGTTTCGTTTCCCCAGTCCGAACTACTTCGACTCTGATGTCTATGCCTGATGGACTAAGTAGGCCCAGGATACGATATCCTGCCGAGTCGGTTTCAGTCAGTTTCTTTTGTCTCTTTCAGCCAGTGTGTGTGAGTTTGAGCAGTGTTTAGCAACCAATTTTCCTTCCTTTTGTGCGTGGATCCCGTAGAGTACTACGGATGCGTAGGGTGCCTAACACCTTCCCTTCGCATAACCGACTCCCGAACCCATCCTCTTTGGTCGCGAGACCATGTTCTTTCCTAGGTTTACTCTGAGCGTTTCCTTTCCCTCTTTTGGGATAAATAACGCACGGTGGCGGCTCTGTTGTTCTTTCTTTTCCCGCCGGTTTTTCGCGCGATGCGACAATAACTTAAGTCTAGAGTTAAACAATAGGACTATATCGCCTTGTTTGAATATTTTTCTTGATATACGTTTATCATGCCATTTTTTCGTTCTTTCTTTGTAAAATCTGGCATTTTCGTAGGCGTCTTGTCGAAGTTCCTCTAATTCGTTTATGTCAAGAATTCGCTTTTCACCAGCGGCCTTATAGTTTAAATTTAGATTTTTAATAGCCCAGTAGGCCTTATGTTCTAATTCTACCGGGAGGTGGCAAGATTTTCCATAAATAAGCTTAAATGGGGTTGTTCCTATGGGAGTTTTATAGGCGGTTCGATATGCCCATAAAGCTTCGGATAGTTTTGATGACCAGTCTTTCCTTGAGGTGGCGACTGTTTTTTCTAATATTTGTTTAATTTCTCTGTTAGACACTTCCACTTGTCCACTGGTTTGAGGATGGTAAGGTGTTGCTACTCTATGTCTTACACCATACTTAAACAGTAGTTTTTCGAGTACCTTAGATATGAAATGCGATCCTCCGTCACTGACGACTATTCTTGGGACACCAAATCTTGGGAAAATTATATTCTTAAAAGAGTCTAGTTACTACTCGTGTGTCGTTTGTCGGAGAAGCTATAACTTCAATCCATTTTGATACGTAGTCAACTGCTACGAGTATGTACTTGTTACCAAAAGAAGGCGGAAAAGGTCCCATGAAATCTATTCCCCACACGTCGAAAATCTCTACTTCCAAAATGCCCTTTTGTGGCATCTCGTCACGTCTAGATATGTTTCCTGTGCGTTGACATCTATCACATTTCTTGATAGCCGCATGCACATCCTTCCATATGTTTGGCCAATAAAGACCGGCTTGTAGGATTTTAGAGCAGGTCTTGGATGTACTTGCATGTCCACTATAAGGAGCGGAGTGACAGTGTTGGATTATATTTTCTATCTCTTCTTCAGGTATACACCGACGAAAAATACCATCGGGGCCTCTTTTGAAAAGTAAAGGGTCATCCCAGTAATAATGTTTTATGTCATGGAAGAATCGTTTCTTTTCTTGGTAAGATAAATTAGGTGGAACTATTCCGGCAGCTAAATAATTGACGAGATCAGCGTACCATGGTGTAACACATATAGCTAAGGTGGTCTCTACCTGTTTATCAGCTTTATTTTCTTCCAAAGTAGCTATAAGTTTACCGTACGAGAAATCATCGTTGATCGATGTTCTTTCCAGTTCCAGGTTTTCGAGTCTAGAGAGGTGATCTGCTACTACGTTTTCAGTTCCTTTCTTATCTTTGATTTCCAAATCGAATTCTTGTAGCAACAAAATCCACCTTAGGAGTCTAGGTTTAGCGTCCTTTTTTGTTAAGAGGTACTTAATGGCAGCGTGGTCAGTGTAAACGATTATTTTAGCTCCGACCAAGTAAGAACAAAATTTATCTAGTGCAAACACCACTGCTAAAAGTTCTTTCTCGGTCGTGGCGTAATTCATTTGTGCTTCGTCTAGGGTTCTACTTGCGTAATATATGACCTGAAGCTTTTTATCCTTTCGTTGTCCTAAAACAGCGCCTACGGCGTAGTCACTTGCGTCACACATTATTTCGAATGGTTCATTCCAATTCGGAGCCTGCATTATGGGCGCGGAGATCAATGCTTGTTTAAGCGTTTGAAATGCTTCTAAACATTTATTGTCGAAGATGAATTCAGCATCTTTCATCAATAATTCGATTAAAGGTTTAGTTATTTTAGAGAAATCTTTAATGAATCGTCGGTAAAAACCGGCATGTCCTAAGAAGCTTCGTACTTCTCTCACAGTTTTCGGAGGTTGAAGGTTTTCGATTACTTCTATTTTGGCTTTGTCTACTTCAATTCCTCTATTTGATATGATGTGTCCTAAAACAATTTCTTCTTGTACCATAAAGTGACATTTTTCCCAATTAAGTACTAGGTTTACTTTTACGCATCGTTCTAGAACTCTTTCTAGGTTTTCAAGACATTCTTCAAAGCTTTGTCCGCATACGGAAAAATCATCCATAAATACTTCCATGATGTTTTCGAGAAAATCGGCGAATATTGCCATCATGCACCTTTGGAAGGTTGCAGAAGCATTGCACAAGCCGAACGGCATTCGTCGATAAGCGAAGGTACCAAAAGGACATGTGAATATTGTCTTTTCTTGGTCATCAGGATGAATTGGTATTTGAAAGAAGCCTGAGTACCCGTCTAGATAGCAGAAATGAGAATGTTTTGCTAATCGTTCTAACATCTGGTCAATGAATGGTAAAGGGAAATGATCTTTTCGGGTTGCTTTGTTTAGTTTCCTATAGTCAATGCATATTCTCCATCCCGATTCGATTCGTTTGGTTATAGTTTCTCCTTTTTCATTTTCAATAACTGTTATACCTCCTTTCTTTGGTACTACGTGTACAAGACTAACCCATTTGCTATCAGATATAGGATATATGATACCTGCCTCTAATAACTTTGTTACTTCCTTTTTCACTACCTCACTCAGGATCGGGTTTAGTCTCCTCTTATGTTCCCTAGAAGTTTTACAGTCTTCTTCTAGCATGATGCGGTGCATACAAATAGAAGGACTTATTCCTTTAAGATCGGTGATGTTGTATCCTAGTGCGGTTGGATATTTTCTTAAGATATGTAGGAGTTTTTCGATTTCGAGTTTTCCTAGGTCTGCATTAACTATTACTGGTCGTTCAAGTTCTAAGTCTAGGAATTCATATCTCAGATTTTTGGGAAGTGTTTTCAGGTCGAGGTTTGGTTTCTTAAGGCATTGCGTAGGATCCGATGTCGTTGCTAAACATTGGTTAAGTCTGTCTTCTACACGATAGTCAGACAATTTGTCACTTTCTAACTCTGTTTCTTTTATGCATTCATCGATGATATCCATGAAGTAACATGTGTCATCTATTGCAGGTGCTTTCAAAAATTGGGAAATAATGAACTCAATTTTCTCTTCTCCTACTTCGAAAGTGAGTCGTCCTCGTTTTACGTCTATGACCGCACCGGCGGTTGCTAAGAATGGTCTTCCCAATATAATGGGTGTAACTTCATCTTCTCTTATGTCCATAATTATAAAATCGGTTGGAATGTAGAATTGACCTATGCGCACGGGAACGTTTTCAAGAATTCCTACAGGATATCTAACAGAACGATCTGCTAATTGCACAAACATTTTAGTTGGTCTTAATTCTCCCATTTCCAGTTTCTTGCATATGGATAAAGGCATAACACTGATACCGGCTCCTAAATCGCATAGAGCTTTGTCTATGATAAATTTTCCTATGTGACAGGGTATAGAGAAACTACCAGGGTCTTTAAGTTTGGGAGGCATATTCTGGATTATAGCGCTGCATTCAGCAGTGAGTGTAACGGTTTCGCTCTCTTCAAGTTTCCTTTTATTAGAAAGAATTTCTTTTAAGAACTTAGCATATGAGGGCATTTGCGTAATAGCTTCTGTAAAAGGAATTGTGACGTTTAATTGTTTCAGTAAGTCAACAAATTTTTTAAATTGGCCCGCATCTTTGGTTTTAATAAGCCTTTAAGGGTAAGGGATAGGTGGTTTATAAGGTGGTGGAGGTACGTAAGGTTCTTTCTTTTCTACGGTTTCCTTATTACTCTCTTCCTTTTCCTTAGGTTTATTTTCTTCCTCAGTTGACTTTTTAGAGTTTTGGTTTTCAATTCTTGGATCAGACGGTCCTTCTACCTCTATTCCACTTCTCAATATGATTGCATGAGCGTGGCTTTTCGGGTTAGGTTGGGGCTGTCCAGGAAATGTACCAGTTGGGGCAGCAGTAGGCGCTTGTTGTTGAGCTACTTGTGATATTTGTGTTTCCAGCATTTTGTTATGGGTAGCCAGGGCATCTACTTTACTTGCTAGTTGTTTAATTTGTTCACTAGTGTGTACATTCTGGTTTAAGAAATCTTTATTGGTTTGCTGTTGAGAAGCTATGAAGTTTTCCATCATGATTTCCAAGTTGGATTTTCTAGGAACATTATTGTTAGGTGTAGATGGGGTCGGCTTTTGATATCCAGGAGGTATAGCTGGGGCTTGACTGGAAGCTTGTCCTGGTGCGTATAAAGCATTATTGCTCTTATATGAAAAATTAGGATGGTTCTTCTAGTTTGAGTTATAGGTATGCGAGTAGGGATTTCCTTGAGCATAATTCACTTGCTCTGCTTGGATTCCTGTTAGGAGTTGACAATCTGCAGGAGTGTGACCTTGGATTCCACAGACTTCGCAATTTTGAGCTGCGGCAACCACGGTGGCTGGAGGTGATACATTTAAACTTTCAATTTTCTGGGCCAGAGCATCCACTTTTGCATTAACATGATCAAGGCTACTTATCTCGTACATGCCACTTTTCGTTTGAGGTTTTTCTACCATTGTTCGGTCGCTTCCCCACTGATAATGGTTTTGGGCCATGCTCTCGATAAGTTGATAAGCATCGGCATAAAGTTTATCCATAAGCGCACCACATGCGGCAGCGTCTATTGTTAACCTTGTGTTGTATAAGAGACCATTATAGAAGGTATGAATTACTAACCAGTCCTCTAAACCATGGTGTGGACAAAGTCTCATCATGTCTTTGTATCTTTCCCATGCTTCGAAAAGAGACTCGTTATCTTTCTGTTTAAATCCATTTATCTGGGCTCTCAACATAGCTGTTTTGCTTGGAGGGAAATATCGGGCAAGAAAGACTTTCTTCAACTCATTCCATGTGGTGACCGAGTTGGAAGGAAGAGACTGAAGCCATCTTCTAGCTTTATCTCTTAACGAGAAGGGAAAAAGACGAAGTCGAATCGCCTCTGAAGTGACACCATTAGCTTTAGCAGTATCAGTGTATTGGACAAATACGGATAAATGAAGGTTTGGATCCTCAGTAGGATTTCCAGAGAATTGATTCTGTTGCACTGCTTGTAACAGCGAAGGTTTAAGTTCGAAGTTGTTTGCTTCGATTGCAGGTGGAGCAATACTCGAATGCGGCTCATCTTGCGATGGAGCGGCGTAATCTCGAAGAGCACGAGCTGGTTCTGCCATCTCGGGTATCGGCGAAGGAAGAAGATTTTTGAGGTCGGGCACTTCGATAGGAGGGAGATTGTTTGCAGCACGATATTCCCGAATTCGTCGTAAGACTCGGAGATATAGTTCAATGTCGTTGATTCGTAAGTAAAACGGTTCGCCTTGTGAGCGAGTGTGTGGCATACAAATCAACGAAAGAAAGAAATAAAAATTTCCTTAGTCTCTACAGCGTAACAGAAGCGTTACGATATCGACTAAATAAAAGTCCCCGGCAACGGCGCCAAAAACTTGATCGCGACTTTATAAGTCTATTGGGGTACTAACTGCAAGTGCACAGTTCTATCACGTAGTTTTAAAAGATATCGATCCCACAGGGACTTATGAATCGATATACCGTTTTTCTAAGGTTACTTCGTAAAGCTAAGGCGGATGATACTTCGATGATTAAGGGGAAAAGTAAAACTAAAATTGGATCTAATTTAAATATCAATTAAGCGGATATCGGTATGTAGTTCATCGTAATTAGGGAATCAAATCTTCGTTGGTTTCTTGGTTTTTAAAAATAAATCTTTTCGGTAGACACTATTGATTAAAAGTCTTATCTCAAACTCTCGCTCTGTTGAATAGACTATGACTTTATATTAACGTAGCTGTCACTTATTAGTTAAGTCCAAAATCACTTTTTGAAAACAACAGAATCAATAGAAACTCTTTTCATTAAAATAATAACCGTTAAACACCCTCGTCTCAAACTCTCGCTCTATTGACTTAGATTATATAATTAAACTTAAATGCTTAACTTTCGTCCTCACATTTAACCTTTAAAAATACTTTTTGAAAAATATTAGAATTTAATTAACTCTAAAAATTGCTTTCGCCCTGATTTAGAATTAATGTCCAATTTACACTATCCAGTTAAAAACTCAAACCGTCGTTCTATTGATTTTAACTTCTTTATGTCTTTTACTCTCGTACAAAAACCTTGGTATTAACTCTGTAAATTGAGACCATAAAAAGAGTGACTTTAATTTTAAATAAAATTAAACCAACTTAGTTTTGATTCCTTATTCCGCTTACTTTACATACCGATATCTAAATTAATTAGCCGGACATGCTAAACAGGTCTGAATAATTATCATGCTTAAATAAAGCCATATCAGGCAAACAATATAAATAAACAGCAATGCAGAGCATATATAAATTAAAACAATAAATTAAAGAACCTGAATAATTAATAGGAATCTTGAACACTCCACCACAGACCGGTTGGATTTGTTGTTGCAATCTTCAATCGGACAGGAAAATAAAAGCAAAGGAATAAAATACTATGATCTAACGTAAGGTTAGATCCAGTAAAAGATACACAATAATTTCCGGTGTAGAAACTATTGTGTGAAAAATTAATTAAGTGCTCTGAAAATTGACTGGAAAAGAAAAGGAAATAAAAATTGCCAATAATAGAAAGCTGTAGAAAATTAGTGATGTAAATGCTTGTACGGCAGAAAGGGAAGCCAGCCTTTTAGGGTTGGATACTTGGTCCTATTTATATTAGTCCCCTTTTGTAACCGTTTCCAAAAGTGCCTTCCGTAAGTAACTTGCACGCTTCAACGAGTCAAGCGGAGGAATAGGCTTCAACGTGCCTCTGTTACGCGTTAAAAGCCAAAACTATAGGAGTGGGGTGTGACGTTCGTCACACCATGTGTTACGCTCGTAACACAAAGTAGTAGGGCGTGACGCTCGTCACACCTTGTGTGGCGGTCGTCACAGCTTCAGCGCTCCTGGCTTGTAATTGTGGGCTGGGCTTTAGTGGAATTTGCTTTCATCCTCTTTTTCACCCCCCTTTTCTTCCTTTTTCACTTATGCTTCAAATAAGTTACCTGAGACAAATAGAAGGGAAAATACCACGTAATATCGAATAATATGAAATAAATTAAAACAAATAATAATATAATTTAATTAAATCGGGTCCAAAAATGTGATATTATTTCATGTTATCACTTCTCCAGCTCCAAATCTTCTCCTCCAACCTTGATATGAAGCTTTGCACACGAATGGATGCTTGAAATGGCTGGATCTAGCTGAAACTCAAAGCTCCATGTTCATGTGCTCATGCACGATTTGCTTGATTCTTGATGAAACTCTTCAATCCAGCACTCAATTCCTACTATATGACGATCCAGGAACAAGATTATGCAATAAAAATCATGTGTTATGTGAAGAATTTTTGAATTTGGATTGAGAGAAAAATTGGAGGGAAAAATGTGATCTAGATCTAGAATGTGTTAGAATGAAAATTCTATTATGATTAAGCCTTTATATGCTGTGTTAATTATGCTGTAATCATGATTAGGCATTGGCTAATGAAAGTTTAATGAAAAATGAGGTGTTATGCACAATTGGAAAATTCACCCTATGCATGGCAATATGAACGTGAACAGTACCATGTGCATGCTCAAAATCACTTAAAATTATCTCATGCACATGTTGGAATTGGAATTAAACATGTATGATGCACCAAATTTGAATTTGGCATTTTCCCTCCAAAATGAACATGCATGGGCAAATGATTATATGATTAAATTTCATGCAATGCAATGTTGGATTTGGAAAATATGAGTCATAAGGAGCATAATGCAAAAAACGGACTCAAATTGGAGCTTTGGATCAAAAGTTATGGCTCTTGGAAGTTTCAAGCACACTTTGCAACCATTGGATCATAACTCCTCAACCATTCATCAGATGCTCATGATCTTGGACTTTTTGGAAAGGGGAGAGAAAGATCTTCAACTTTCATGTTGGACAAAAATTCATTTGAAGCTTCTTTGATGTTGGAAAGTTAAGTTGAAAGTGGTCCAAAAACTTGCCATTTTTGGAAACTTGAAATTACAGGTCACTTTCCATTTTGGGAAACTTTTGATTTGGCTTCAAAATCTTCAAGGTAGATATTTACAATGATGAATGAACCTCTTTTGGACATGAATGAAGTGTCTCAAACCATTTCTCCACCTCCTAGCCCTCAGTTGACTTGCAGTTGACTTTTATGGGGCCCAAATGACCTGGACATGCACTGATGACTTTGAGCCTCTAGCACTTGGCCAAGCTGCTTCAAAATGAACCCTGATTCATATAAGCTCTTTAGAACAACCATGTGGCTTTCATCTCAAGGAAAAAACTTGCTCCTTTTGCACTGATGAATCTCTTGATGCCAATGTTGAATGCAATGATGCAATGCAAGATGTAATGTTAATAACCTAAAAAAATGAAATGTATGCATGAATGGGGGGGTGCAAATTTGAGGTGCTACAGCTGCCCCTATTCAATCAACTGGGAATCTGAACGGATGAGAGCAACGACTGTCAGACTTTCAAGGTAAATAGGGATTGAATACCAAAGAACCGTAGAATTTGCACTCTGCGGGGGATGATCAAAGAAAAGAATATTCACCAATGGCAGCTTCCACTGGGGATTTGATATTTACAACTGGACCAGACAAGACGTTTACCGACGACTCTACTGGGGATTTGATATTTATCAAAGAAAGGATACATGACCAGACATTTACCGATGACTGGGAATAAAGAAGCCACGACCAGACGTCAACAGACGAATGGGAAGAAAGGAACCAAGACCAGACGCCAACGGACGAATGGGAAGAGAAACCACGACCAGACGCCAACGGACGAATGGGAAGAGAAACCACGACCAGACGCCAACGGACGAATGGGAAGAGAAACCACGACCAGACATCTCACGACGAATGGGAAGAGAAACCACGACCAGACGCCAACGGACGAATGGGAAGAGAAACCACGACCAGACGTCAACGGACAAATGGGAAAAGAAACCACGAACAAACGCCAAACGGATGAATGGGAAAAAAAACCACGACCAGACGCCAACGGACGAATGGGAAGAGAAACCACGACCAGACGCCAACGGACGAATGGGAAGAGAAACCACGACCAGACGCCAACGGACGAATGGAAAGAGAAACCACGACCAGACGCCAACGGACGAATGGGAAGAGACTCGATGGTTACAGGCATCGAAAGATGATGTCTACTGACACCAAAAGGAAGGACCCACACGGGGATCAACACGACACTCACCGGTATCGTAAGGATGACATCTATATATGTTAGAACAAAGGCAGACACTGGCCGGGGACTACGCCGGGGAATCACGCTTTCCTTTCGCGGACGGGTGAGGAAATAAACCTCTCTGGGGATTACCGATCCTGAATGCTGTCAAAAGCCTCTGCTGCAAATGTGCCACACAGCTGTTGAAAAATGATCCACCTCTGCTGGGGATGTGACCCAATCTGCCAGATGCAAGGGGAGGAAAACTCCTACTGGGAAAGCAAGTGATCACTTTGCTGAGCACCCGATTCCTGATTCGATTTCCCAACTCTGTGGGGAAAAGCACTGTTGGGGACGCTTGCTGATCTGTCATTCTCGAAACGGCAGAAAAACCCACTCAACTAGGGAGTCACTTGTTGGGGACACACCAACCTCTCAACCATGCTGGGGAAACCAATTCTGAAATTGACCCAGATGACCCAACGTCGCGATGCTAAACTCCTCAGAGCAACATTTTCACCAACCAACTCAACCAATTCTTGAATGGTAACCACGGCTTAGGGCTAGTTTATGCTTGCAATGCTGATGCATGAATTTTACAACGTAATGCTCCACCACCATGGAAATGCTACGCAATTAATGATGCAATATGCTATGCTTTTCTAAACGATGAATGCAAAAAAAAACATCCCCCTCCGGGGACTCTATTGGGGATCTCGAGGAACTCTGCTGAGGAACTCAATATCACTCCAATCTCCACCCTGTTGGGGAATACACCGTTGCTGAGGAAAGGATAAACCTTACTGGGGATGACCTTCACTGAACCCGATCCGCTTGAGGACTCCGCTGGGGAAAAACTGCCAATGCACACCCTCTGCTGGGGAAATAAACAAACAATTCGCACCTCTGCTGAGGAAACAGCAACCTTCGGACTTGCTGGGGATATAACACTCTCAACCCTGCTGGGGATGACAGCAACCTTCAGACTTGCTGGGGAAATAACCCTCCCAACCCTGCTGGGGATGACAGCAACCTTCAAACTTGCTGGGAAATAACCTTCAGACTAGCTCGGGAACTAACAGTCACAACCCTGCTGGGGATTACTGTAACACCCCGATAAAAATAAGATAATTATTTAATTTAAGTTAATATTATAATTATTAATTTAATTAAATAATTTGGAATATTATTGGATTTTACTATTGGAGTATATAAGTTGGAATAACGAAAAGAGTTCCATTTTGGAAAAAGGGTTTTTACGTGAAAAGCAGAGAAGCGGCTGAAAAGAGGAAAAGGCAAAGAGACAGAGCAAGAGGAAGAAGGTTGGAGAAGAGAAAAGCTTGGAGCTTAAAGATTGCCGGATTAACTCAGGTAAGGGGGGTTTATCGTCGTTTAATGGGTATTATGGGTTAACATGTAATGGGTAGTGATAAACCGTTGAATTGACCCTAATTGGGATGTTGAATGCTGAAAAATTGTGTTGGATAAGTTGTGTTAAAGCTGTAATTGAATCTGTATTTGTGTGAGTTGTGATTTCCCGAACGTATAGCTTTTTACGGAATCGGAATCGGAGGTCCGGAAGTCCTCCAACGGCGGAAAATACGGAGAATTCTGCATTCTGCTTCGTGTTAGCGCAGGAACAGCTTTCTGTCTTGCGTTAACCGGTTAACCCAGGGTGTTAACCGGTTAACACTGTTAGGAATTGTGAGGTATTGCTGTTTTGCTTGCGTTAACCGGTTAACCTAGGGTGTTAACCGGTTAACACTGTTGTGAGTTGTGAAAATATTGCTGTTCTGTCTGCGTTAACCGGTTAACCCAGGGCGTTAACCGGTTAACACTGTTGGGTTTTGCCAGAAAGCGTGTTCTGTGTTGCGTTAACCGGTTAACCCAGGGCGTTAACCGGTTAACACTGTTGGAAATTGGAAAAAATTGATATTTTAATGTTGTGAACATAATTGGTGATTGGCCTATATCGGTGTGTGATATAGTAGGGATTATTTCCCGTTGTTTTGAGTAGGATAGGTATTAGTAGAGTGTGCTAATACTGTGATTAAATTATTTGGCATGACATGATATGATTATGTGATAAATATGCTGATGATGTGTGAAAATATGCATAATGTTGTGAATGTATATATTATGTATGTAATTGTGGATGGACTGTTTTATGGCCTAGAGTGTGAGCATATGTCCATTGTGGATTGTTGTTGATGTTGCATTGCTAGGTGAATTAGCATGCATATTGTGGCCTTTAAGGTGGTAGCTAATTCCCATGGTGAGGAATTAGTGAGTAAATCATTGTGGATTGTTGTTGATGTTTGCATGCTAGGTGATTAGCGTGCATAGCATAGCCCTTGGGGTGGTAGCTAATTCCAGTGGTGAGGAACTAGTGAGTTGGTGGTAGCTAATTCCCGTGGTGAGGAATTAGTGAGTGAGTCACTAGGTCTCAAATGAGTGGGACTAGTGGGCTTGGTAGCCGTATCTGGATTTGATCGGTGAGGTGAACTATATGTTCACGAATAGTCGGTACCGCATGCATGGAGTCTCATTGCATAATGTATGTCTTGTGTATAATATGAATGGATGTGTTCCAATATTATACGTGTGTTTTGATGTTTATGTTGAGCATGATTATGATGTTTGAGTAGAGGTTGCTGTTACCGAATGTGTGATATGATTAGGGTGATTAATGTGTTATTTACTTAGCATTACATGATATTTTATAATGCTTATTATATCGATTGAGGAACTCACCCTTACAACTATGTTTTCAGGTAACGAGCAGTGATTGAGTAGAAGCTAGTGCTTGGAGTCTAGTGTAGTCTCCTTAGTGGGTCATGCTCTGATAGATGTAACATCGGGACGGGATGTTTTACCTTGTTGAATAATTTTACATGTAATGTGTTACATGTTTTGCATGATTGATTTGATTTCTATCCGCTGCGTATTGTGCAAATGCTTTATGTTTTGAATTAATAAAAGAGCATGACAGTTATTTGGTGAATGGTGTGAAATGATTGTGTGACACCCTTAATTGCATAATTACTCTGATTGATATATTGCTATTTTAATTAAATATTTGGGGTATTTTAGAAGGGTGTTACATTAGTGGTATCAGAGCATAGTCGGTCGAGTCGAGTCGTAATTATTCTGTTTCCCCTGTACGGGATAGGTGTTGTGTAACCCTATCAGTACTTATTGTTTTAGCTTGTTGGGCTTTCAGAATAGAGATGGCTGGAAGAGGTAGAGACGATGCTGCGATTGCTGAGGCTCTGGGTATGCTGGCTGGAGTACTTGGGGGAAGTCCGAATGTTGTGGGAATGGGAGCTGCTCGTCAACTGAGTGAGTTCCAGAAGAACAATCCTCCAATGTTCAAGGGAGCATACGATCCAGATGGTGCTCAGAAGTGGTTGAAGGAGATCGAGAGGATCTTCCGAGTGACTGAGTGTGCCGATAACCAGAAGGTCAGGTTCAGTACGCATATGCTGTCAGAAGAAGCAGATGATTGGTGGGTTGCTACCCGCACTGAGTTGGAATCTGCTGGGAATGCTGAGATCACTTGGGCTGTGTTCAGAGAGAGATTCCTGAGGAAGTATTTTCCAGAGGATGTCAGAGGAAAGAAAGAGATAGAGTTCTTAGAATTGAAGCAGGGTAACAGGTCTGTTACTGAGTATGCTGCTAAGTTCACAGAGCTGTCGAAGTATTACACTCCCTATGATGAGGCTGCTGGAGAATTTTCAAAATGTGTGAAGTTTGAGAACGGGTTACGTCCCGAGATCAAGCAGGCTATTGGGTATCAACGGATTAGAGTGTTTTCTGATTTGGTTGACTGTTGCAGGATTTTTGAACAGGATACCAAGGCCAGAGCGGAAAGCTATCAGCAGAGGGTTGATAGGAAAGGCAAGAATCAGAATGATCGTGGGAAACCGTATGCACCTGGCAAAGGTTTCCAGAGACAGAGTGGAATGAAGAGGCCTAGTGGGGGAGACTCTAGTGCCCCTGCTAAGTGTTACAGATGTGGTCAGGCTGGACATCGTGTCCATGAGTGTACCAGTGCTGAGAGGAAGTGTTTCAAGTGTGGAAAAGGTGGTCATTTGGCTGCAGAGTGCCGGTCGAAGACTGTGACTTGTTTCAACTGTGGAGAGTTGGGTCATATTAGCCCACAGTGTCCTAAGCCGAAGAGAGAGAACCAGTCGGGAGGCAAGGTCTTTGCTTTATCGGGTTCTGAGACTTCTGCAGATGATCGTTTGATCCGAGGTACGTGTTATATTAATGGCTTTCCTCTTGTAGCTATTATTGACACAGGTGCGACTCATTCCTTTATATCTTTGGATTGTGCTGTGAAACTTAAGTTAGAGATATCTGAGATACATGGAAGTATGGTGATTGATACTCCTGCGAAGGGTTCAGTGACTACTACTTCAGTTTGTTTAAATTGTCCTTTGAGTATTTTTGGTAGAGACTTTGGGATGGACCTAGTGTGTCTTCCACTTGTGCAGATTGATGTTATTCTGGGTATGAACTGGTTGGTGTTTAACCGAGTCTATATCAATTGTTTTGATAAGACTGTGATCTTTCCTGAGATTGAGGAAGGAAAGAGTTTGTTTCTATCAGCAAGGCAGGTGAATGAGGCGGCAGCAGATGGGGCAGAGTTGTTTATGCTGTTAGCGACTTTGGAGGCTAAGGATAAACTTGTGATTCGCGATCTAGCCGTGGTGTGTGATTTTCCTGATGTGTTTCCTGAAGAAGTGAATGAATTACCGCCAGAGCGTGAAGTTGAGTTCTCGATTGATTTGGTACCTGGTACTAGGCCGATGTCGATGGCTCCGTACCGTATGTCTGCTGTTGAGTTAACTGAATTGAAGAGTCAGTTGGAAGATCTGTTGGATAAGAAATTTATTCGTCCGAGTGTGTCACCGTGGGGTGCACCAGTGTTATTGGTTAAGAAGAAAGAAGGTACTATGAGGTTGTGTGTGGACTACAGGCAACTGAATAAAGTGACGATCAAGAATCGGTATCCTTTGCCGAGGATTGATGATTTGATGGATCAATTGGTTGGTGCGAGTGTGTTCAGCAAAATAGATTTGAGATCGGGTTATCATCAGATGCGTGTGAAAACTGAGGATATTCAGAAGACTGCTTTCAGAACGAGGTATGGACATTATGAGTATTCTGTAATGCCTTTTGGTGTGACTAATGCGCCTGGAGTGTTTATGGAGTATATGAATAGGATTTTCCATCCGTACCTAGATCAGTTTGTTGTGGTGTTTATTGACGATATTTTGGTGTATTCGAAATCTGAAGAAGAGCATGCTGAGCATTTGAGATTGGTTTTAGGAGTTCTACGAGAAAAGAAGCTATTTGTTAAACTGTCAAAGTGTGAATTTTGGTTAGAAGAGGTTAGTTTTCTTGGTCATGTGATTTCAAGAGATGGTGTTGCTGTTGATCCTTCTAAGATAGAAGCTGTATCTAAGTGGGAAGCTCCGAAGTCAGTTTCTGAGATAAGGAGTTTTCTTGGACTTGCAGGATATTATAGGAAGTTCACTGAGGGATTTTCTAAGTTGGCGTTACCGTTGACGATGTTGACTAGAAAGGGGCAAGCGTTTGTTTGGGACTCAAAATGTGAAGAAGGTTTCCAAGAGTTAAAGAGAAGGTTGACTACTGCTCCTATTCTGATATTACCGAGTTCGTCGGAATCATTTGAGGTTTACTGTGATGCTTCATTGTTGGGTTTGGGTGGTGTGTTGATGCAGAACAAGTAGGTTATAGCTTATGCTTCGAGACAACTGAGGGTTCATGAGAGGAATCCGACACACGATTTAGAGTTGGCAGCCGTGGTATTTGTTCTGAAGTTATGGAGGCATTACTTGTACGGGTCAAGATTTGAGGTTTTCAGTGACCATAAAAGTTTAAAGTATTTGTTTGATCAGAAAGAGCTGAATATGAGACAGAGAAGATGGTTAGGGTTTCTGAAGGATTATGACTTTGGTTTGAATTACCATCCGGGTAAAGCAAACGTAGTGGCTGATGCATTGAGTCGGAAATCATTGCATATGTCTATGTTAATGGTTAAAGAATTGGATTTAATTGAGCAGTTTAGAGACTTGAGTTTGGTGTGTGAGAGTACTCACAATAGTGTTAAATTGGGAATGTTGAAGTTAACGAGCGGTATTCTGGATGAGATTAGAGAGGGTCAGAAATCCGATGTGCTTTTGGTTGATAAGCTGACTCTAGTGAATCAAGGTCAAGGTGGTGAATTCAGAGTTGATGAGAATGGTGTTTTGAAAATTGGTAATCGGGTGTGTATTCCGGATGTTACCGAGCTTAAGAAGAGTATTCTTGAGGAAGGACATCGTAGTGGCCTGAGTATTCATCCTGGAGCTACGAAGATGTATCATGATTTGAAAAAGTTATTTTGGTGGCCGGGAATGAAAAGAGAAATTGCGAGTTTTGTTTATTCTTGTTTGACTTGTCAGAAGTCAAAGGTTGAGCATCAGAAGCCGTCTGGGCTAATGCAACCGTTGGCTATTCCAGAGTGGAAGTGGGATAGTATCAGTATGGATTTTGTTTCTGGTTTACCGAGGACAAGTAAGAATTTTAAAGCTATTTGGGTGATTGTTGATAGATTGACGAAATCGGCTCATTTCATTCCGATCAGAATGGATTATCCGTTAGAGAGATTAGCTGAGTTGTATATTGAGAAGATTGTAAGTTTGCATGGTATTCCGTCGAGTATTGTTTCGGACAGAGATCCTAGATTTACATCGAAGTTTTGGGAAGGTTTGTAGAAGGCTTTGGGAACTAAGCTGAGATTGAGTTCTGCATATCATCCGCAGACTGATGGTCAGACTGAGAGGACGATTCAGTCATTGGAAGATCTTTTGAGGGCTTGTGTTTTGGAAAAGGGAGGTGCTTGGGATTGTTACTTACCTTTGATTGAGTTTACCTACAACAATAGTTTTCATTCGAGCATTGGTATGGCACCGTTTGAAGCTTTGTATGGTAGGAGATGTCGGACGCCTTTATGTTGGTATGAGTCCGGTGAGAGTGTTGTGGTTGGACCGGAGATTGTTCAACAGACTACGGAAAAGATTAAGATGATTCAGGAGAAGATGAGAATTGCTCAGAGTCGTCAGAAGAGTTATCACGACAAGAGAAGGAAGGCACTTGAGTTCCAAGAGGGAGATCATGTGTTTCTTCGTGTTACTCCGATAACTGGGGTTGGTCGAGCTTTGAAGTCGAAGAAGTTGACACCTCGATTTATTGGTCCTTATCAGATTTTGGAGAGGATAGGAGAGGTAGCCTATCGTATCGCTTTACCGCCGTCACTTGCGAATTTGCATGAGGTTTTTCATGTGTCTCAGTTAAGGAGGTACATTCCTGATCCGTCGCATGTAGTCCAAGTAGATGATGTACAGGTGAGAGATAACCTGACTATTGAAACATCACCTATGAGGATCGAGGATCGAGAGTTGAAGCAGTTGCGGGGTAAAGAGATTGCTTTGGTAAAAGTAGCTTGGGGAGGACCAGCAGGTGGCAATGTGACTTGGGAACTTGAGAGTCAGATGAAGGAGTCTTATCCGGAGTTATTCGCTTGAGGTATGTTTTCGAGGACGAAAACTCTTTTAGTGGGGGAGAGTTGTAACACCCCGATAAAAATAAGATAATTATTTAATTTAAGTTAATATTATATTTATTAATTTAATTAAATAATTTGGAATATTATTGGATTTTACTATTGGAGTATATAAGTTGGAATAAGGAAAAGAGTTCCATTTTGGAAAAAGGGTTTTTACGTGAAAAGCAGAGAAGCGGCTGAAAAGAGGAAAAGGCAAAGAGACAGAGCAAGAGGAAGAAGGTTGGAGAAGAGAAAAGCTTGGAGCTTAAAGATTGCCGGATTAACTCAGGTAAGGGGGGTTTATCGTCGTTTAATGGGTATTATGGGTTAACATGTAATGGGTAGTGATAAACCGTTGAATTGACCCTAATTGGGATGTTGAATGCTGAAAAATTGTGTTGGATAAGTTGTGTTAAAGCTGTAATTGAATCTGTATTTGTGTGAGTTGTGATTTCCCGAACGTATAGCTTTTTACGGAATCGGAATCGGAGGTCCGGAAGTCCTCCAACGGCGGAAAATGCGGAGAATTCTGCATTCTGCTTCGTGTTAGCGCAAGAACAGCTTTCTGTCTTGCGTTAACCGGTTAACCCAGGGTGTTAACCGGTTAACACTGTTAGGAATTGTGAGGTAGTGTTGTTTTGCTTGCGTTAACCGGTTAACCCAGGGTGTTAACCGGTTAACCCAGGGTGTTAACCGGTTAACACTATTGTGAGTTGTGAAAATATTGATGTTCTGTCTGCGTTAACCGGTTAACCCAGGGCGTTAACCGGTTAACACTGTTGGGTTTTGCCAGAAAACGTGTTCTGTGTTGCGTTAACCGGTTAACCCAGGGCGTTAACCGGTTAACACTGTTGGAAATTGGAAAAAATTGATATTTTTATGTTGTGAACATAATTGGTGATTGGCCTATATCGGTGTGTGATATAGTAGGGATTATTTCCCGTTGTTTTGAGTAGGATAGGTATTAGTAGAGTGTGCTAATACTGTGATTAAATTATTTGGCATGACATGATATGATTATGTGATAAATATGCTGATGATGTGTGAAAATATGCATAATGTTGTGAATGTATATATTATGTATGTAATTGTGGATGGACTGTTTTATGGCCTAGAGTGTGAGCATATGTCCATTGTGGATTGTTGTTGATGTTGCATTGCTAGGTGAATTAGCATGCATATTGTGGCCTTTATGGTGGTAGCTAATTCCCATGGTGAGGAATTAGTGAGTAAATCATTGTGGATTGTTGTTGA
This sequence comes from Lathyrus oleraceus, assembly GCF_024323335.1. Classification (NCBI taxonomy): domain Eukaryota; kingdom Viridiplantae; phylum Streptophyta; class Magnoliopsida; order Fabales; family Fabaceae; genus Lathyrus; species Lathyrus oleraceus. The sequence continues at coordinate 248,586,331 of NC_066582.1, read as the reverse complement.
TGTTTGCATGCTAGGTGATTAGCGTGCATAGCATAGCCCTTGGGGTGGTAGCTAATTCCCGTGGTGAGGAACTAGTGAGTTGGTGGTAGCTAATTCCCGTGGTGAGGAATTAGTGAGTGAGTCACTAGGTCTCAAATGAGTGGGACTAGTGGGCTTGGTAGCCGTATCTGGATTTGATCGGTGAGGTGAACTATATGTTCACGAATAGTCGGTACCGCATGCATGGAGTCTCATTGCATAATGTATGTCTTGTGTATAATATGAATGGATGTGTTCCAATATTATACGTGTGTTTTGATGTTTATGTTGAGCATGATTATGATGTTTGAGTAGAGGTTGCCGTTACCGAATGTGTGATATGATTAGGGTGATTAATGTGTTATTTACTTAGCATTACATGATATTTTATAATGCTTATTATATCGATTGAGGAACTCACCCTTACAACTATGTTTTCAGGTAACGAGCAGTGATTGAGTAGAAGCTAGTGCTTGGAGTCTAGTGTAGTCTCCTTAGTGGGTCATGCTCTGATAGATGTAACATCGGGACGGGATGTTTTACCTTGTTGAATAATTTTACATGTAATGTGTTACATGTTTTGCATGATTGATTTGATTTCTATCCGCTGCGTATTGTGCAAATGCTTTATGTTTTGAATTAATAAAAGAGCATGACAGTTATTTGGTGAATGGTGTGAAATGATTGTGTGACACCCTTAATTGCATAATTACTCTGATTGATATATTGCTATTTTAATTAAATATTTGGGGTATTTTAGAAGGGTGTTACAATTACAGCAAACTCCAGACCTGGCTACTGAGGAACACACTACCCACAGACACCTCCGATGGGGAAATAGCAATCTTCATGCTTGCTGGGGAACTAACAGTCCTCGGACTTGCTGGGGATAGGGCCACCTTCGGGCCTGCTGGGGATTACTTTCTCAACCCTGCTGGGGATTACATTCTCAACCCTGTTGGGGATGATAACCAATCTCAGGCCTGGTTGCCGAGGAAACAACGCTCTTGAATCCGCTGGGGAGATAACTACCTCGAACCCGCTGGGAAGGTACCAATCTCGAACCCGCTGGGGGGAGATGACCAATCTCAGGCCTGACTGCCGAGGAAGCACCGATCTCGAATCCATTGGGGAGATAACACCCTCAGACCGCTAGGGAGATACAGCCTATTTGACACGGAACACCTGTCGACTCATCAAACGCTGGTATTCACCATCCAACCATAGTGACAACTTCCCACTTTTGAGAGCTCACAGACTCATCCTTCTGGTTCATCGCCTTGTATTCTCGGCTTTTCTCTTCTTCGAGACAATCGATCTCCTCAGATCCGGGCCAACTCTCTAATCTTCAGACTTTGAAGAGTCTTCTTGATTACCCTCTAGGATCGTCGCCATTCTTTCGTCGTCTTATCACCGTTCATCAATCCCTTGCCCCTGATTGGACTCTGCGGGAATCTCTTGTCAAAATGCTTCACATCACAACCTGCAAGTGAGTGAAAATATCTAACAGCACTTGCAAAAGAGATCGTTAGATAAAAACGTGCCCCAGGCGTGCCAAAATTTCAACACCTAGGTCACTCAGCCTTCCGAATAAGATTTCACATTTTCAATCTTATAAACAAGCATCGGAAGGGACCTCTATGTCTCAAAATGCAAAGATTCTTTATCAAAACAAGCGGATGTTTTTGCAATCAAAGCGGTAATGAAAACAAAAACAAAATTATTTGACTGAATATGCATTTATTGATTGAAAAAGGTGGCTCAAACTGAGCAACACACAAGAAGCAATCCCTGAAAAGAGGTAATTGCGCATAAAAGGAAAAATCTATCCTAATGGCAATGTGAAACCGTGATCTCATCAAGTTCCAACTCGGTTACGCCCCATATGTCCTCAAGACTCTCTGCACTTTCTGCCTTCTGAACCAGACGCTTCTGACCGATCTCTACCGGGGATTATCCAGGTGTCTTAACCAAAGTACAAACGATCATGCTAGACGCAGTTGTTCGTTTCATTCCCTCTTTTGCCTGGCCCGCTCTTTCGGGTTTTCAGTCCACCGGGATACCCTTTTTTGCCCAAGCCGCCCTTGTGGGGTTTTCAACTTGCCGAGTGTACAGTTTCTTTTCTTTTTATCCCTAATTTTTGCCCGAACCCCTTTCATTTTTTTTTGGTTCGCCGGGATGCCCCTGTTTAGCCTGGACTCTTTTATTCTTTTCGTCCAGCGGGTCTCCTATACGAAGTATTTTTCTAACTGCGTCTGCATTCATAGGGGATGGAAAATTCTCGCCATCCATGGTCGTCAATAATAAGGTTCTGCCAGAGAAAACCTTCTTGACCACGAATGGGCATTCATGATTGGGTGTCCACTTGCCCCTACGATCGTTCTGAGGAGCAAGGGTCCTTTTCAACACCATATCTCTCACGATACACACGAGGTCGCACTTTTCAGTCCAAAGCACGCTTCATTCGCTGCTGGTACAACTGCCCCATGACGAATGGTTACCAGCCTCTTTTTCTCAATTAGACTCAACTCTGCGTACTGAGTCCTTATCCACTCAGCCTCTTCTAATTTCTCATCCATCAGAACTCTCAATGACAGAGTTTGGACCTCAACTGGTAGCATGGATTCCGTCCTATACACAGCAAGAAAGGCTTTGCCCCAATAGACGTACGCACCGAAGAGCGATACCCAGGCTACAAGCTCCATACTCAGCGACCATTGTTGGTGCATTCAAATGTTATCCGGGCAACAAAAGGAAAGTGGGATCCCTTTTGGCGTAACCAAGCAACACCAACCCTGCTTCCATTCGCGTGAACGGCCCCATCAGACATCAGAATCCGTTCGGATTCAGGGTTAGGCCCCTCCTCCGGGATCGGTTCCTCACAATCTTTCGATTTGAGAACCTCGATGTCCTCATCAGGGAACTCAAACTTCATCGGTTGATAATCCTAAATGGGTTGTTGGGCGAGGTAATCGGACAGTACACTCCCATTTATTGCTCTTTGAGAGGTGTGTTGAATATCGTATTCAGTCCAAAATCATTTGCCATCTCGCAACCCGTCCGGCCAATGCTGGCTTCTCAATGATGGCTTCTCAAATACATACTTGATCGGATCCATCTTGGAAATCCATAAAGTGGTATGAACCAGCATATACTGTCTTAGTCGGCGAGCAGCCTATGCCAAAGTACAGCAAGTTTTCTCGAGCAGTGAATATATTGTTTCACGGTCGGTAAACTTTTTGCTAAGGTAAATTGCATGCTCTTTTCGACCAGACTCGTCATGCTGCCCCAGTACGCACCTCATAGACCCCTCGAGGGTTGTCAAGTACGGAATTAATGGTCGTCCCTCCACGGGAGGCATCAGAATCGGAGGCTCCTGCAACTTATTCTTTTATTTTTTCAACTGCCGCTTGGCAATCATTATTCCACCTGACCTTTTAATCTTTTCTTAACAGCTTGAATATGGGTTCACTCGTGGCTGTTAGATGAGATATGAACCGTGAAATGTAGTTCAATCTCCCTAAAAACCCACGAACCTCCTTCTCCGTTCTCGGTTCAGGCATTTCTCGTATTGCTTTTTCTTTTTTTTCTTTTTTTTCTTTTTTTTTAGCAGGACCAACCTTGATTCCTCTTTTCCGCTCATAATAAGCCCTAGCAACTTACCAGACCGCACTCCTAAAGTGCACTTATTCGGATTCAACCTCAGTCTGAATTGTCTCAACTGGTCCAACAACTTGACCAAGTCTACCGAATGCCCCTCTTCTGTTTGGGACTTTGCTATCATGTCATCAACATAGCATTCAATTTCATGATGAATCATATCATGAAACAAAGTCACCATGGCTCTTTGCCACATGGCACCGGCGTTCTTGAGACCGAATGGCATCACCTCCGCTCTTGACACTCTCCTCCAAGGCATCCCCAACCTTTACTTCCTTTCGGACCTCCTCGGTGCCCCGATTGACAATATCAACTCGCTCCTCGTGCGGTTGAATCACCTTCTCCTCTTGTTTCGACAAACTGGCTAATTCCTATGGCAGTTCACAATCTCCTTCGCCTTCTTCTTCGGCATGATAGATCAGATTGTCGAAGTCATACAGGGTGTAACAGAATCGTTATCAATGAGATCCGGAGAATACAAAAGTCAGAACGAAGCCAATCAAAAGGAAGGAAAAACATTGCCATTTTTTTATTTTTGTTTTCAACTGCAAAAATAAGTGAAAAATAGGGAACACCGCTTTTAATGTGAAAAACATCCATTTATTAATGATGCAAAATGTTGCACAATGAAACACATGAGGTGACCCTTACAATGAACCATTACGTTTCGGGCAAAACATATGGCTTTCATGCAAACAGAATTGAAAAACAGAAATATTACTCTTCATGATGAGTGACAGTGATGATCTTTGAGGCCTTCCAGTTCTCTGGTACGCACGATTTTATCCACGAGTCAAGCTCGCAGTCACTGTCAATCTCTTCACCCACCGCACAGGCGTGACCTGGATCCAGCATTCCAGCACTGATGAATGTGAACGGTTAACGACGTCCTCTGTTTTGCTCAGACGGGTCTTGGCTTTTCTGATCACCAATCCCGAACCTATCTGCTTTCACCGCAATGTCTATCATTCTTCCCCAGCCTTGGGCTTCGCCGTTCTTCACCACCTCCATGGCATGTTTGTAAGAAGAAATGGACGGTTTTTTCTCTTTCTCAGCAACAATGGCGTTCTCCACCTTGACGGTTTCAACTGCCTGACATGGTGTTTCACATGGTTCACCGTCCATTTCCTCCTCCATCATTCTCTGGATCGTTTCCTTCATCATTACACACCCGTTTGTAGCGACAGCCGCACAACAATTATCACAACCAGGGAAAGCTCCCTTCTTCATCAGATGTCTCTGGACCACAGACATTGAAGTTCTTAACTGCTCCATATCAGTCACCTCTATTCCTCTCTTGTCCTTTGACATTACGTTCGTCCCCATAGGACCATGCATTGGCACAGGGTCAGCATTAACATCCGGTGTCGGTGCAAAATTGATAGCTTTAGAATCCACCAGATCTTGAACGACATTCTTAAAAGCTCTACAACCCTCAACATGATGTCCGGGTGCCCCAGAATGGAACTCGCACCTGGCGTTCTCATCGTAATTTGTAGGCCTCCGATTTAGTCCTACAGGAACCAATATCCTCGGCTGAACTAACCTAAGATCCCTCAACCTCTTAAACAGAAGGGTATAAGTCACGGGTGGCTTATCAAACTGACGATCCGTCGTCCCCTTCTTCACTTGGCATCCAGCTTTCTGTGCTCTCTGTTGAGGTGGCTGTTGTTGCTGTTGGACAGATTGATTACCAACAGGAGTAGTCACTGTAGCAGCATACTGATAACATGAAACTATATCACATTCTAGGACTCGATTTAATTAAATTATATTATTATTCAATCCAATTTATTTCATTTTATTCGATACTACTTGGTATTTTGCCTTCAATTTATCTCAGGTAGTTTATTTGAAGCACAAGTGAAAAAGGAAGAAAAGGAGGTGCAAAAAGAAATGAAAAGAAGCAAAAGCCACCAAGCCAAGGCCCAGCCCAAAAGCACAGGCGTTGCACCTGTGACGAGCGCCACACAAGGTGTGACGAGCGTCACGCCCTGCCCACTTGTGTTACGAGCGTAACACATGGTGTGACGGACGTCACACCATTCTCCTATATTTTTGGCCTCAGAAGCGCAACAGAGGCACGTTGAAGCCTATTGTTACGCTTGACTAGTGGAACGTGAGGATCTTTACACGGAAAGCCTTTGGAGACCGTTACAAAAAGTAAACAATATAAATAGTGGTTTTTGGGAAAACCCGGGAGCTCTCTCTCTCTCGCCGCCGTCTCTCTGCTTCGTTCAATTTTTCTTTTCCAGCCGTGCAAGCAATATTTTACAGCATTGTTTTTACAGTTTTTACTTTTATTTGCAATTCCTATTTTCTTTTCCAGCAATTCCTTTAAGCACTTAATTATTTTTTCACACAATAGTTTCCACACCGGAAATTATTGTGTACCTTTTTACTAGATCCAACCTTACGTTAGATCCTAGATTTTTATTCCTTCATTTTTATTTTCCTGTCCGATTGAAGAATTCAAGAACAAATCCAACCGGTCTGTGGTGGAGTGTTCAAGACTGCTATTAATTACTCAGGTTCTTTAATTATTGTTTGAATTTATATATGCCCTGCTATATTGTTTATTTATATTATTTGCCTGAGATGAATTTATTTAAGCATAATGATTGTTTAGATCTGTTTAGCATGTCTGGCTAATTTATTTAGGTATCGGTATGTAAAGTAAGCGGAATGAAGGAATCAAAACTAAGTTGGTTAAATTACGTTTAAAAATAAAGTCACTCTTTTTATGGTCTCAATTTACAGGTTTAATAACAAGGTTTTTGTACGAGAGTAAAAGACATAAAGAAGTTAAATTCAATAGAACGAGAGTTTGAGTTTTTAACTGGACATAGTAAATTGAGCATTAATTCTAAATCAGGGCGAAAGCAATTTTTAGAATTAATTAAATTCTAATCTTTTTCAAAAAGTATTTTTTAAAGTTAAATGTGAGGACGAGAGTTAAGCATTTGAATTTAATTATATGATCTAAGTCAACAGAGCGAGAGTTTGAGACGAGGGTATTTAAACGATTAGTGTTTTCTTAAAAAGAGTTTATATAGATTCTGTTGTTTTCAAAAGGTGATTTTGGACTTAACCAATAAGTGACAGCTGCGTTAATATAAGGTCATAGTCTATTCAACAGAGTGAGAGTTTGAGAAAAGACTTTTAATCAATAGTATTTACTTAAAAGATTTATTTTAAAAAAACCAAGAAACCAACGAAGATTTGATTCCCTAATTACGACGAACTACATACTGATATCCGCTTAATTGATATTTAATCTAGATCTTATTTTAGTTTCAGCTTTTCCCCCGAACAATCAAAGTATCATCCGCCTTTGCTTTATGAAGTAACCTTAGATAACGGTATATCGATTCATAAGTCCCTGTGGGATCGATATCTTTTAAAACTACGCGATAGAACTGTGCACTTGCAGTTTGTACCCCAAATTCGACTCATAAAGTCGCGATCAAGTTTTTGGCGCCGTTGCCGGGGACTTTTATTTAGTCGATATCGTAACTCTTCTGTTACGCTGTAGAGACTAAGGTTTATTTTTTTTATTTCTTTCGTTGATTTGTATGCCACACACTCGCTCACAAGGCGAGCCGTTCTATTTACGAATCAACGACATCGAACTATATCTCTGAGTCTTACGACGAATACGGGAATATCGTGCTGCAAACAATCTCCCTCGTATTGAAATTCCTGACCTCAAAAATCTTCTTCCTTCACCGATACCCGAGATGGCAGAACCAGCTCGTGCTCTTCGAGATTACGCCGCTCCATCGCAAGATGAGCCGCATTCGAGTATTGCTCCACCCGCAATCGAAGCAAACAACTTCGAACTTAAACCTTTACTGTTGCAAGCAGTGCAACAGAACCAATTCTCTGGAAATCCTACCGAGGATCCAAACCTTCATTTATCCGTATCTGTCCAATACGCTGATACTGTTAAAGCTAATGGTGTCACTTCAGAGGCAATTCGACTTCGTCTCTTTCCTTTCTCGTTAAGAGATAGCGCTAGAAGATGGCTTCAGTCTCTTCCTTCCAACTCGGTTACCACATGGAACGAGTTGAAGAAAGTCTTCCTTGCTCGATATTTTCCGCCGAGCAAAACAGCTATGTTAAGAGCCCAGATAAATGGATTTAAACAGAAAGATAACGAGTCTCTTTTCAAAGCATGGGAAAGATACAAAGACATGATGAGACTTTGTCCACACCATGGTTTAGAGGACTGGTTAGTGATTCATACCTTCTATAATGGTCTCTTGTACAACACGAGGTTAACAATAGACGCCGCCGCAGGTGGTGCACTTATGAACAAACCTTACGCTGATGCTTATCAACTTATCGAGAGCATGGCCCAAAACCACTATCAGTGGGGAAGCGAAAGAACAATGGTAGAAAAACCTCAAACGAAAAGTGGCATGTACGAGATAAGTAACCTTGATCATGTTAATGCAAAAGTGGATGCTCTGGTCCAGAAAATTGAAAGTTTAAATGTATCACCTCCAGCCACCGTGGTTGCCATAACTCAGAATTGCGAGGTCTGTGGAATCCAAGGTCACACTCCTGCAGATTGTCAGCTCCTAACAGGAATCCAAGCAGAGCAAGTAAACTATGCTCAAGGAAATCCCTACTCGCATACCTATAACTCCAACTGGAAGAATCATCCTAATTTTTCATATAAGAGTAATAATGCCTTATACGCGCCTAGACAAGCTCCAAATCAAGCCCCAGCTATACCTCCGGGATATCAAAAGCCGATCCCATCTACACCTAACAATAACGTTCCTAGGAAATCCAACTTGGAAATCATGATGGAGAACTTCATAGCTTCTCAACAGCAAACCAATAAAGATTTCTTAAACCAGAATGTACACACTGGCAAACAAATCAAACAACTAGCAAGTAAAGTAGATGCCCTGGCTACCCATAACAAAATGCTGGAAACACAAATATCACAAGTAGCTCAACAACAAGCGCCTACTGCTGCCCCAACTGGTACATTTCCTGGACAGCCCCAACCTAACCCGAGAAGCCACGCTCATGCAATCATACTAAGAAGTGGAACGGAAGTGGAAGGACCGTCTGATCCAAGAACTGAGAACCAAAACTCTAAAAAGTCAATTGAGGAAGAAAATAAACCTAAGGAAAAGGAAGAGAGTAATAAGGAAACCGTAGAAAAGAAAGAACCTTATATACCTCCACCGCCCTATAAACCACCTATTCCTTACCCTCAAAGGCTTATTAAAACCAAAGATGCGGGCCAATTTAAAAAATTTGTTGACCTACTGAAACAATTAAACGTCACAATTCCTTTTACAGAAGCTATTACGCAAATGCCCTCATATGCTAAGTTCTTAAAAGAAATTCTTTCTAATAAAAGGAAACTTGAAGATAGCGAAACCGTTACACTCACTGCCGAATGTAGCGCTATAATCCAGAATATGCCTCCTAAACTTAAAGATCCAGGTAGTTTCTCTATACCCTGTCACATAGGAAAATTTGTCATAGACAAGGCCTTATGCGATTTAGGAGCCGGTATTAGTGTTATGCCTTTATCCATATGCAAGAAACTTGAAATGGGAGAATTAAGACCAACTAAAATGTCTGTGCAACTAGCGGATCGTTCTGTTAAATATCCTGCAGGAATTCTTGAAAACGTTCCCGTGCGCATAGGTCAATTCTACATTCCAACCGATTTTATAATTATGGACATTAGAGAAGATGAAGTTACACCCATTATACTGGGAAGACCGTTCTTAGCAACTGCCGGTGCAATCATAGACGTAAAACGAGGACGACTCACTTTCGAAGTGGGAGAAGAGAAAATTGAGTTCATTCTTTCCCAATTTTTGAAAGCACCTGCAATAGAAGACACGTGTTACTTCATGGATATCATTGATGAATGCATAAAAGAAACAGAGTTAGAAAATCACAAATCATCTGACTATCTTGTAGAAGACAAACTTAGCCAATGTTTGGCAATAACACCGGATCCTACGCAATGCCTTAAGAAACAAACCCTAGACCTGAAAACACTTCCCAAAAATCTGAGATATGAATTCCTAGACTTAGAACTCGAACGACCAGTGATAGTTAATGCAGACCTAGGAAAACTCGAAACAGAAAAACTCCTGCATATCTTAAGAAAATATCCAACCGCACTAGGATACAACATCACCGACCTTAAAGGAATAAGTCCTTCTATTTGTATGCACCGCATCATGCTAGAAGAAGACTGTAAAACTTCTAGGGAACACCAGAGGAGACTAAACTCGATCCTGAGTGAGGTAGTGAAGAAGGAAATAACCAAGTTATTAGAGGCAGGTATCATATATCCTATATCTAATAGCAAATGGGTTAGTCCTGTACACGTAGTACCGAAGAAAGGAGGTATAACAGTTATTGAAAATGAAAAAGGAGAAACTATAACCAAACGAATCGAATCGGGATGGAGAATGTGCATTGACTATAGGAAACTAAACAAAGCAACCCGAAAAGATCATTTCCCTTTACCATTCATTGACCAGATGTTAGAACGATTAGCAAAACATTCTCATTTCTGCTATCTAGACGGTTATTCAGGTTTCTTTCAAATACCAATTCATCCTGATGACCAAGAAAAAACAACGTTCACATGTCCTTTTGGCACCTTCGCTTATCGACGAATGCCGTTTGGCTTGTGCAATGCTCCTGCAACCTTCCAAAGGTGCATGATGGCAATATTCGCCGATTTTCTCGAAAACATCATGGAGGTATTTATGGACGATTTCTCCGTATGCGGACAAAGCTTTGAAGAATGTCTTGAAAACCTAGAAAGAGTTCTAGAGCGAAGGGTAAAAGTAAACCTAGTACTTAATTGGGAAAAATGTCACTTTATGGTACAAGAAGGAATTGTTTTAGGACATATCATCTCAAATAGAGGAATTGAAGTAGACAAAGCCAAAATAGAGGTAATCGAAAACCTTCAACCTCCGAAAACTGTGAGAGAAGTACGAAGCTTCTTAGGACATGCCGGTTTTTACCGACGATTCATTAAAGACTTCTCTAAAATAACTAAACCTTTAACCGGACTATTGATGAAAGATGCTGAATTCATATTCGATAATAAATGTTTAGAAGCATTTCAAACGCTTAAACAAGCATTGATCTCCGCGCTCATAATGCAGACACCAGATTGGAACGAACCGTTCGAAATAATGTGTGATGCCAGTGATTACGCTGTGGGTGCTGTTTTAGGACAACGAATGGATAAAAAGCTTCACGTCATATACTACGCAAGTAGAACTCTAGATGAAGCACAAATGAATTACGCCACAACCGAGAAAGAACTTTTAGCAGTAGTATTTGCGCTAGATAAATTTCGTTCTTACTTGGTCGGAGCCAAAATAATCATTTACACTGACCACGCTGCTATCAAGTACCTCTTAACAAAAAAGGATGCTAAACCTAGACTCCTAAGGTGGATCCTGCTGCTATAAGAGTTCGATTTGGAAATCAAAGACAAGAAAGGAACTGAAAACGTAGTAGCAGATCACCTCTCTAGACTCGAAAACCTGGAACCGGAAAGAACATCGATCAACGATGATTTCTCGTACGATAAACTTATAGCTACTTTGGAGGAAAATAAAGCTGATAAACAGGTAGAAACCACCTTAGCTATATCTGTTACACCATGGTACGCTGATCTCGTCAATTATTTAGCTGCCGGAATAGTTCCTCCTACTTTATCCTACCAGCAAAAGAAACGATTCTTCTATGACATAAATCACTATTACTGGGATGACCCTTTACTTTTCAAAAGAGGCCCCGACGGTATTTTCCGTCGGTGTATACCCGAAGAAGAGGTAGAAAATATAATCCAACACTGTCACTCCGCTCCTTATGGTGGACATGCAAGTACATCCAAAACCTGCTCCAAAATCCTACAAGCCGGTTTTTATTGGCCGAATATATGGAAGGATGTGCATGCGGCTATCAAGAAATGTGATAGATGTCAACGCACAGGAAACATATCTAGACATGACGAGATGCCACAAAAAGGCATTTTGGAAGTAGAGATTTTCGACGTGTGGGGAATAGACTTCATGGGACCTTTTCCACCTTCTTTCGGTAACAAGTACATACTCGTAGCGGTTGACTACGTATCAAAATGGATTGAAGCTATAGCTTCTCCAAAAAACGACACGCGAGTAGTAACTAGACTCTTTAAGAATATAATATTTCCAAGATTTGGTGTCCCGAGAATAGTAGTCAGTGATGGTGGATCGCATTTCATATCTAAGATACTCGAAAAACTACTGTTTAAGTATGGTGTGAGACATAGAGTAGCGACACCTTACCACCCTCAAACCAGTGGGCAAGTGGAAGTGTCTAACAGAGAAATCAAACAAATATTGGAAAAAACAGTCGCCACCTCAAGGAAAGACTGGTCATTGAAATTACCAGAAGCTTTATGGTCGTATCGAACTGCTTACAAAACTCCCATAGGGACAACCCCATTTAAGCTTATCTATGGAAAATCTTGCCACCTCCCGGTAGAATTAGAACATAAAGCCTACTGAGCTATTAAAAATCTAAATTTAAACTATAAGGCCGCCGGTGAAAAGCGAATCCTTGATATAAACGAACTAGAGGAACTCAGACGAGACGCTTACGAAAATGCCAGAATCTACAAAGAAAGAACAAAGCAATGGCATGACAAGCGCATAGCAAGAAAAATCTTCAAACAAGGCGATACAGTCCTGTTATTTAACTCTAGACTAAAGTTATTCTCGGGAAAACTACGATCTAGATGGTCAGGTCCATTTCAAATTACCAATGCTTTCCCCAGTGGAGCGGTGGAAATTAAAGGAAAATCCATTGAACCGTTTATCGTAAATGGGCAGCGTCTAAAACATTATCATCATACAGAGAACATTGAAGACTCACAAGTCCTGCATTTAGACGCAGTGCCTCCAGAATTTATAGATTATATTTGATAATTTTTGTCGAGCTTGCGACATTAAACAAAGCGCTTAGTGGGAGACAACCCACAAATATTTATATTTTCATTTCTTACTTAATAATTCTTTTAAAATTTTATTTAGTATTCATTCTTAATCTATTTTAATTTTTCTTCTTCTATTCTTTCGGCATTTGGCCAAATCCTGACTAAAACTCTTGTTTTTCCTTTCTCTAGCTAACACTAACCTGATGGGACAAATTGATCGGATGGGTATCAAATTCAGAGGGAAAGCTCAGAAACAAAAGTTTGAGGAACTAGCAGAAAGAGAGATGCTACCTAGTTTGTATGTTGATGACTGGGCAATGACTGCCCTTGGACTAAGAGAGAGTGTCCTGTATTTGCTGAGTCAAATAGGATGGGAAACCACTCCTATCCGTAGACATTTCGTCACCTATCGGAGACTGACTCTAGAATTCCTTAGTTCTCTGATCTATCTACCCAGCCATGGAAAAGGAATAAGCAGAGGTTTCATCCAGTTCAGAATGTTCAACATGGAGTATCAATTTAACATCCGAGACTTTACCAACCTTTTAGGTTTCCCTACCTCCCTTGATACATTCACAGTGAGCCAAGAAGACCTTTTTGAATATAGAGAACTTGAACATTTTTGGGGAAGCTTGACTGAAAATGACGATCCCGAGGAACATGAGTTTCTTTCTGGAAACATACATAACCTGGCCTTTCGTTATTTCCATAAGATCCTGACCCACACCCTTTTCGGGAAGAAGTCAAATAGTACCTTAGTTTCACGTGATGAACTCTTCATCATATTTTGTGCTTCCCAGAACCGTCCAGTAAACGGTGCCACTTTTATGTTGGTAAACTTTGACCACCTTATCCAAGATGAACGAGCACCAATTCAAATAGGCGGTTTAATAACCATGATTGGTAATGCTATCGGATTACGTCAACCTATGCTTGACTTAAGCCCTTTTTGTGGCATTGCGACTATGAGTATACCCTTCCTCTTCAACACTATGTTTATAGCAAACCTAGGGTCTGAAGAGTTTGAGCTTATAATTAACAACCAAGTTCTTTGCCTATTCACCTTGCCTAGTCCGAGGGCTAGTGTTAATAACCGCAGTAACTGGCTCTACAACCTGAACGGAACACCCTCTCCTGCTAGATCCACTGAATCCATCCAGGACTATGAGATTTGTGATGACCAGGTCCCTTATGCTGAATCTGACCCTCAGACACCATCTGGTTATTATGATATTGACCCTCCTCCTCAACCTGTCCCGACCGAAGAGTCGGCAATACCTGATCCTAGACATCATATGCCCGGAGATAATTATAACACCATCATTCAAGCCTTGATGTCAGAACAGGACGCCCTCAGAGAAGAGCTAGCTAATATGGGACAAGAATTTTTGGGATACATGAGCACTATGACAACTCAATTCCACGAGTTGCTAAACCATGTTAACTCCTTTTCTCATCCGGCCAGAGATCGTGCGGAGGGATAGAAGTTGTTTTTCTTAGTCATTTAGTTTTAGTTAGATTACTCATTAATGTTGTTTCAAATTATGTTAGTATTTGTTTTTCTTTCGCATGTTTACTTTTGCCTTCCAATGTTACATTATGATTATTTTATGAAGCTATTGAATTAGTTTACTTTACTATGGCTTATGCAATATCTAGCAATAATGCTCTATGCTACTTACATAACTTTTTAGAAAAAATATATTTATGCAATATTATGGTAGTAGAATGATATGCAAGGCAATCTAAAAATATCACAATAGCAGAATAAAATAAACTGAAGCAAAACAAAATAATAAAAATATATTACTATAAATTATTATGAAGAACGCAAGCAGTGACCGTTGCAGCTTACCGTGTGACGAGCGTCACACACGCTATCACGGTCGTCACACCAAGTGCTTGTGACGCCCGTAACGCCCCTGTCACGAGCGTGACACCGTCTGGCTATGTGAACGTTACCAACCGTTAGAGACCCGACCGTTATACCACTTCACCTTTTTACCTTCCCCATTTATTCACATTTACCCACATTTATTCACTTTTCAACCACTCCTTTTCCAACTTCCAAATTTTTCCTATAAAAACCCACCATACCTTTCTTCATACACCACAAATCATTCTATAAACTACATTTCTTCCTATTACCTTTACTTCTTTCAAACCACTTATCGATATGGCGGGCAACCAAGCTTTCGGAAATATCATCTTCCGATCCGAAGATGATAATTATCAAAGGGAGCAATTCGAACGTTTCCAACAGCGAGGCGTCCAATCCACCAGGTACCCTGATTTAACTTGTTTACAACAATTAGGATTACTTCAAGGAATAGAATGGATGCTCCGCCTTGCTGGTTTAACCTTTCTGTGCACTCACAATCAACCTACCTATCCATCCCTAACCTTAGAATTTTTAAGTTCCTATTCGTACAACACACCCACCGGTGACGACGAGTACTTAACCGGTACCGCAACCTTCCGTTTGTTCAACACCGAGTACTCCCTATCCCAAAACCAATTGAGTACCATGCTACAGTTCCCCGTAGAAGGTCAAGTCCACCCTAGGATACCTCCGAACTCCCCGTGGCACATACACGCCTTCGACCTCTTTAGGAAAATATTCGGTGTAGAAACCAACAACTGGGATGTTCTCCTTGCTTCCCATATACATAACCCAACAATCCGGTACTTTATCCGCATCCTGCAAAACACAGTTTTTGGAAGACCGAACAACAGCAAAGTAAACGCCAAGGAATTATTCTTCCTCCAATGCGTCTTTGAAAGCGATACTCAGGTAAACGATGCCTCCTTCCTATTTCATCACATCCGCACCCTATGTGCTAGAGGCCGTCAACCTTTTGTAATAGGCGGATTAATAACCATCATAGCACTTGGCTTAAACCTAGGGGACCGACTACAAAATTTAGAATCTTTACCTCCCTTATCTATGGATATAAGTTACTGTCGGTCCAGCCGTCTAATCAAAAACAGAGTAGGCGGAGGGTATTACCTTATGGTGAACAACCAGGAAGTCCCAAGTGTTGTCCTACCAAACATTGCCCTAACAGATGTCACCAATCCCAACCGCCACATCTATGATCTGAATGCTCCCGAAGCCACCGAACCTACACAAGCCAACCCGCCTTCAGACGAGTTCACCGAAATGGAGCAGGGTGATCAAGTTCCTGCACAACAATCAGTCCCGCTCAACCCTTCCGATAATGCAACTGGTCCATCCTCACGACGTCGTCGACGAAGAAGGCCAGCAACCAACGACGACATCATGGATGCTATCGATGGTATGCAAGTGCAGAATCTCGAAGTGATGCAGATGATGCGCCAGATACAGCAACAACAGAAAGCAAGGAATGCAATCACCGATCAGCGGTTCGCTCAGTTGCTCAGCAGGTTTGATGATTTGGAAGTACGTCAAAGATCACCAGGTCCAAGAACAAGAGGCGGAAAGCAGCATTGACTTTAGTTTCCTTTTTCTTTTTCTTCCTTTTTGTATTTCTTTTGTTTTCTCTGAAACATTGGGGACAATGTTTCATTTAAGTGTGGGGGGGAAAACCTTGTTCTTTAAACTTCCCCTTTTCAAGTACGTTATCTTTCCTTTCAATGTTATTTCCCTTTCTATTATAAAAAAAAATACTTATTATAATTATTCTAAATTAAGTTCCTAGTGTGAGAAATTTCTATTTATCTATTCCCTCAAATTTTCATGAGCCATAACAAAAATTCAACACACTCAGTAAGTATAAAGGTTGCCTATTTCATCAAACTTGAGAAAAATTAAGACAAAAAAATTATTACCGCCCCAATACTCTAAACAAACCTCAACATGTTAGATCAGAAAGGTACCTGTTATACAAGTCCCTGGACTTTTAACTTTATAGTAACCCCGAGTAGTTTATACAAGAAGTCAGCACCATCTTAATAGCAAACTACGTGGAGGACTGATGAATATAAGTGAATGATTCCCAAAATAAAATAAAAAAAAAAATATATATATATATATATATATCAGGAAATGCACTAACTAAGTTAGGTGATCCTTACCAGATCATTTAATCTAAAGGTTGCAGATCATACAAAAACATAATACGAAAGATCCATTATGAGTTGGTTCAGCAGGTATCTGGTGCTGAACTTGGTAGGGCGGACTACGGTCCGATCCCCCGCAATTTGCAATGGACCAAATAACGAAGTTATCCGACTAATGTACCAGAACTTCTAGCTAAAAAGGGGATCAGAATCACTAACCGGTCACTCCACTATGTGCGCGAAACGATAAAGGGCTTAATGTGATTTTGCTAGAATGAAAACGGGTGAAATAAGAGTAAAAGAACTAGGCTAACTATAATGGCATGACTCGAACTGGCTTGCATAAGGAGAGGTTACCTGAGGTTGTAACGGTGGTTGTTGATGTCAAGATTAAACTCAAGTTACTCCTAAACAAAATCTACTTGCAGCCTAGTACGAATTGATGTGTGTTTTGAAATTTCATCTGGCTAATTTTTAAACGATTTCTATATTGTATTTTGCTTGAGGACAAGCAAAGGTTTAAGTATGGGGGAGTTTGATAACATGAAACTATATCACATTCTAGGACTCGATTTAATTAAATTATATTATTATTCAATCCAATTTATTTCATTTTATTCGATACTACTTGGTATTTTGCCTTCAATTTATCTCAGGTAGTTTATTTGAAGCACAAGTGAAAAAGGAAGAAAAGGAGGTGCAAAAAGAAATGAAAAGAAGCAAAAGCCACAAAGCCAAGGCCCAGCCCAAAAGCACAGGCGCTGCACCTGTGACGAGCGTCACGCCCTGCCCACTTGTGTTACGAGCGTAACACATGGTGTGACGGACGTCACACCATTCTCCTATATTTTTGGCCTCAGAAGCGCAAGAGAGGCACGTTGAAGCCTATGGTTACGCTTGACTAGTGGAACGTGAGGATCTTTACACGGAAAGCCTTTGGAGACCGTTACAAAAAGTAAACAATATAAATAGTGGTTTTTGGGAAAACCCGGGAGCTCTCTCTCTCGCCGCCGTCTCTCTGCTTCGTTCAATTTTTCTTTTCCAGCCGTGCAAGCAATATTTTACAGCATTGTTTTTACAGTTTTTACTTTTATTTGCAATTCCTATTTTCTTTTCCAGCAATTCCTTTAAGCACTTAATTATTTTTTCACACAATAGTTTCCACACCGGAAATTATTGTGTACCTTTTTACTAGATCCAACCTTACGTTAGATCCTAGATTTTTATTCCTTCATTTTTATTTTCCTGTCCGATTGAAGAATTCAAGAACAAATCCAACCGGTCTGTGGTGGAGTGTTCAAGATTGCTATTAATTACTCAGGTTCTTTAATTATTGTTTGAATTTATATATGCCCTGCTATATTGTTTATTTATATTATTTGCCTGAGATGAATTTATTTAAGCATAATGATTGTTTAGATCTGTTTAGCATGTCTGGCTAATTTATTTAGGTATCGGTATGTAAAGTAAGCGGAATGAAGGAATCAAAACTAAGTTGGTTAAATTGCGTTTAAAAATAAAGTCACTCTTTTATGGTCTCAATTTACAGGTTTAATAACAAAGTTTTTGTACGAGAGTAAAAGACATAAAGAAGTTAAATTCAATAGAACGAGAGTTTGAGTTTTTAACTGGACATAGTAAATTGAGCATTAATTCTAAATCAGGGCGAAAGCAATTTTTAGAATTAATTAAATTCTAATCTTTTTCAAAAAGTATTTTTTAAAGTTAAATGTGAGGACGAGAGTTAAGCATTTGAATTTAATTATATGATCTAAGTCAACAGAGCGAGAGTTTGAGACGAGGGTATTTAAACGATTAGTGTTTTCTTAAAAAGAGTTTCTATAGATTCTGTTGTTTTCAAAAGGTGATTTTGGACTTAACCAATAAGTCATAGTCTATTCAACAGAGCGAGAGTTTGAGAAAAGACTTTTAATCAATAGTATTTACTGAAAAGATTTATTTTAAAAAAACCAAGAAACCAACGAAGATTTGATTCCCTAATTACGACGAACTACATACTGATATCCGCTTAATTGATATTTAATCTAGATCTTATTTTAGTTTCAACTTTTCCCCCGAACAATCAAAGTATCATCCGCCTTAGCTTTACGAAGTAACCTTAGATAACGGTATAACGATTCATAAGTCCCTGTGGGATCGATATCTTTTAAAACTACGCGATAGAACTGTGCACTTGCAGTTTGTACCCCAAATTCGACTCATAAAGTCGCGATCACATACGGGTGGTAACGATCTCTACCGTGCCCCTTTTTGGCATACACATCACTTGATACGACCTCCTTCTTGGGCTGACCATTGCCAGAGGGTTTCTTTACTCCAGACGACGGAGCATTTCCCTGAATTTTCTCCATTATCAGCCAGTTTTCAATCCTCTCCAACCTCTCGGAGATTGCTTTCTACCCCAAGGCGAGCCCTTGCACGACATTGAACAACTCCCTCATCATCTCTTTCAATTCGAGAATGTCGGCGTTGGGTGGATCCATCAGCTTGGATTTGTGGCGTCTGGCAGGATATCTGAGCGGACGAACTATGTGCAGAGGAATGATCCGATGTGCGCGAGCAGTGATTCCTGAGTCAATCAAACAGGTCAGATACTGACACCTACAAAACAGAAAACAGGTTAATATGACTCACACATGAACGCAATGTCTATCCGTACGAGGAACATTCGGTCCTTCGATTCTGGCTTCATCGAGACAGATAATAATTTGTCAATAACATTCGGACATCAGGATGTCTCTCAACCAGAATCCCCATATGGATAGACACGGGTTAGATGCAGATGAATGCAAAATGGGAATGATGCAGATGCATGAATGCAAGTCATTGTGCATCCTCCAAGTCATCTGAAGATCCATCAAGTCTCTGAGTTGGTCACAGTCATCTGAGGGCCCGAGTAACCACAAATCCAACTTGGGAGGTTCCGAAATAAACGGAACCGGGGGATATATCACTATCATCACAGGACATCCACTGAACGGATGACAACCATATCCTCTGACCAGTATCCTCAAATTCAACCTGGGGATCTGAAATAAACGGAACCCGCTGATAAGTACCACGGACAGAACTTCGGCGTCTTAGAAGTGAACTTCCATAAATTCCATTGAACTGTAGTCACCATCAGTACCTGCAAATGATTCAATCCCGCCCCACTCACGGGTGTCATCTAGGCCAGGGTAAGGTCAAGAGAAACGCAGGATAAACAACCCTTTCAAGAATATCATCATATACACACCAGATGTATGCAACGATAATACCCCATCAGAATCTGAACTGCTCGTGATGTCATGTTCCTCTAAGTGGCGCCATACCACCCGCTTCCCATGAATCACTCTATTCCTAGGTGTCCTAAAGTTCACTCATAGCCTGGGTATTGGACCTTTTACCTCTTGTGATCCCCACCCAACAGAGAAACAGATACACAGCCAGCACAATGATAATATGATGCATGCAAACATATATGCACATATATACAATCACAGCATAATCATAAATGCAATAAATAAAACAGCAAAAGCAACCAAAACTATCCTAGAGAGCGCTAGGATTGTCTCGCTTAGGGAAGATGGACCAGCAAGAGGTCAACTTCTCTAGTATCCCCAGCAGAGTCGCCAGCTGTCGCATACGCGAAAAACAACCGGCGGGAAAAGACACAGAGCCGCCATCGTGCGTTATTTATCCCAAAGGAGGGAAAGGAAACGCTCGAAGTAAACCTGGAAAGGAAATGGTCTTACGACCAGAGATTGCTAGGATCGGGAGTCGGTTACGCAAGGGGAAGGTATTAGCACCCCCTCACGTCCATCGTACTCAACGGGATCCACGCTCAGAAAGAATAGAAGAAGGTTGCTAAGAAACTGCTCGAAACTGCACACACTGGAATAAAACACAGATGAAAGAAGACGGAAGAAGATGACTCGGCAGGATATCGCATCCTGGGCCTACGTAGTTTGTCAGAAACAAACATCAGAGTCGACGTAGTTCGGGGATATGGGGAACATGCTCGCTAGGACCTCGCATCCTATGCATACGTATCTTCTCTAACCAGAGAAAGAATCATAGCACTCGTAGCTTGGCTAACGCACGCCGAAACAAAAAGCTAAACCAAAGACGCTGAGACGTCAGAGCAAACACACAACCGGAAACGGAATGCCAACCGCTGGTCTTACATCCGACTCCACAAAAGAACACAGGAAACCGAAGGCCAATCACTGGGCTTACATCAGACTCCAAACAAACGCACAAAGCAGAAGGGTCTCGATTGCAACTAGGGCAAGAGAAAGGGAAGATCTCAATTGCAACGAGGGCGAGAGAAAAGAATCGCAACAAGGGCGAAAACCAGCAAGAATTAAAGGTTAGTCGTCAGTCAAACTCGACAAGACATCGCATCTCGTGCCTACGTATCTCATCTGGACATGAGAATCAGAGTTGTCGTAGTTCGTCTAAACTATTTCTATTTGTTTTATGTTTTTTAGGTGAACAACGTTACTATGCAATCTACCGGATGCTCGACCTTTGGAGACTTACTCACCTGTAGTAGAAGGAGTTAACGTGTCCTTAAGAGGGGATAAAGTTTGTTTGTGTTTTAGGAATGCTCATGCAAGAAAGGAAGTCCTAGACGAAGGAACCGTGCTACCTTAGTTGACATGCAAACGAGAGACTATGCGAAGTCTAGCAAACCTATGGGGATACAACAAGCGAGTCTCAAGAGAGAACAAAAACTGGAAATGGAATTCCAATCGCTGGGCTTACATCCAACTCCAAAAACAGATGGGAAACAGAAAGCCAATCGTTGGTCTTACATCTAACTCCACGAAACAAAACAGGAAACAGATAGCCAATCGCTGGTCTTACATCTGACTCCTCAAGCAAACAAACATGCTAAGTAAACAAGCAATCAACAACACACGCTATATGCAAACAAGCGGCTCATACATGGCTAGGCTTTAGTCGAGGGGTCATATCAACCTCGACAAACAAGCCAACACTGGAAGGGGTGTCTGAGGCTCTTAACCGCTGACATTGACCGTCAGGGTGAGCAGATGAAAGGTAATGAGGGTTAGACCTCATAGCTCTTAACCCTGGCCTGGGTGAGCTTGAATCAAAGAAGGTGTGGGGGTCCAGAATGAGGGACCCTATTCCACAATGACTGACTCTATATACAAGATCTTGGGTGTTTATTCAAAATGCATCAGCACGTAGTGCGAGCAAGATGAAAGACTCAACTGAATCGCAGGGGATTGATTGCAAATCCCTTCTATCTGCCAATTGCCTCTTCACTTAGGAGGACTTGAAGTACATGGCACAAATATAAACAATCACAGTCATTGCCTCTTAAGGAGGACTTCAGCCAAATGCCTGCCAAACAGAAACGACAGGACTTCCAGACTACATGGAGTTAGAGGATGATTACCTAGGTGGTATGCCAACCACAAGCAAAGCAACTCAAGCAATGAGTTAAAGCTACTAAAGTACCTGTAAGAAAATCAAACAAGTCAATATTCACATTCAGACAAACCAATCAGACACAACAGTGTTAACACCAATAAGCACATAAGGCAAGTCAAATGCAACTCAAGTGAGTTCATCACCAAGGAACCTACAACACAACCAAGGTTAGTGGACAAAATAAATTACATCTCAAGTCATAAAATTGCATCAACCACTAGAGCTAATAGCTTGAACCTGAAATACAAAGATCAAAAGATGAGTACGAACCACTAGTACCGAGACTAGGGTCAAAGGTAAAGCAAAAAGTCAAAACAGCAACCAATATTCAACATGAGGCACCTTTATTCAAGTAAGAACATGTCCTAAAAAGGACCAAACTCAAATCCTAAGGCAAATCCATCTAATGGTCATGCTAAGGCAAAGGCACACAATGGTGTCAACAATTGGACATTCAAATGAGAAAAACCACATTAAATCAGAAACACATCCAGTGATCCTGAAAATTTTTATGGGATATCAACATGTTAAACACAATCATCATGCAGAAATCTAGAATCAGAGGAGCTCAATTGACCTAGAAATGAAAATGCACAATTATGACATCAAATTGTGTGACACACATTGTCACACCATACATTCATGTGCCTAAAACAGAGATGGAAAATGATAAAAATGCACAACCAAGCCTCAAAAATCATGCAACATTTTAGGAATCAGCATATTAAATTTCATGGCAATTGGACAATGTATGAGCATTTCACAACCAATGGAATGAAGCATGGTACATTTGCATACATGTTCAAATAATAGCTCATATTCAAAAATCCAGAAATGATAAAATCAGAAAATCAACACCACAAAATACTAGACATCAAGATGAACATGTAGAAAAAAGTTGCATTCAATTTGGAGTTATTTTCAATTTTTTATGGTTTTTTGAATAAACAGAAAAATAAATGGAATAATGTGAATCATGCACATGATAATTGGAGGGAAATGATTTGGTTAATTTGAAGATATGTTGGAGGCTGGAATCGAACCGTGTGCACAAGTGAAAATGCGCTGGAAAAGAAATAAAATCACCATTTGCAACAGCCAGGAATCGAAGGAGGTTTGTGTGGTAAGGTAGCACGCCAATACCAAAACACAGTCGTTTGGTACAACAGAAGAATAAAATGTAAAAAAAAAACAAACGCGCGCTATGAAGAATCGAACACGGTACAGTGAGGTTAATGGCGCATGTACAATACAAATGCAGAGCTGAACCAGCAAACCCTAGCTACGGTGGCGCTACAGTGCAGGGACGGTTGTTTCCACCGTCTTCTTCAATGAGACGGTGGAGCTACAGTGCACACATATTTATTTTTTTGCAGAATTTAAAACCAAGCACATCATTAGAAAGCTCTTGCCATGTAGAACACGAAAATCACATTTGCTAAGCCTAGATCATCATAAATTGAGCAAATCGACTGAAAACATTTTTTACATCCAAACTTTAAATCAATGTAACTCACTCAATATGCATCCGTTTTCAATGAATTTTATATCAGAATGATCAGTGTTCCAAGATCTACACAATTATGGTAATAAAAACAAGAATTAAGAGGATCGAATTTCTGACCTCTTGAAGAACAGTCAATGGAAACAGTGGATTCAAGGCTTCTCCAGCTCCAAATCTTCTCCTCCAACCTTGATATGAAGCTTTGCACACGAATGGATGCTTGAAATGGTTGGATCTAGCTGAAACTCAAAGCTCCATGTTCATGTGTTCATGCACGATTTGCTTGATTCTTGATGAAACTCTTCAATCCAGCACTCAATTCCTACTATATGACGATCCAGGAACAAGATTATGCAATAAAAATCATGTGTTATGTGAAGAATTTTTGAATTTGGATTGAGAGAAAAATTGGAGGGAAAAATGTGATCTAGATCTAGAATGTGTTAGAATGAAAATTCTATTATGATTAAGCCTTTATATGCTGTGTTAATTATGCTGTAATCATGATTAGGCATTGGCTAATGAAAGTTTAATGAAAAATGAGGTGTTATGCACAATTGGAAAATTCACCCTATGCATGGCAATATGAACGTGAACAGTACCATGTGCATGCTCAAAATCACTTAAAATCATCTCATGCACATGTTGGAATTGGAATTAAACATGTATGATGCACCAAATTTGAATTTGGCATTTTCCCTCCAAAATGAACATGCATGGGCAAATGATTATATTATTAAATTTCATGCAATGCAATGTTGGATTTGGAAAATATGAGTCATAAGGAGCATAATGCAAAAAAGGGACTCAAATTGGAGCTTTGGATCAAAAGTTATGGCTCTTGGAAGTTTCAAGCACACTTTGCAACCATTGGATCATAACTCCTCAACCATTCATCAGATGCTCATGATCTTGGACTTTTTGGAAAGGGGAGAGAAAGATCTTAAACTTTAATGTTGGACAAAAATTCATTTGAAGCTTCTTTGATGTTGGAAAGTTAAGTTGAAAGTGGTTCAAAAAGTTGCCATTTTTGGAAACTTGAAATTACATGTCACTTTCCATTTTGGGAAACTTTTGATTTGGCTTCAAAATCTTCAAGGTAGATGTTTACAATGATGAATGAACCTCTTTTGGACATGAATGAAGTGTCTCAAACCATTTCTCCACCTCCTAGCCCTCAGTTGACTTGCAATTGACTTTTATGGGCCCCAGATGACCTGGACATGCACTGATGACTTTGAGCCTCTAGCACTTGGCCAAGTTGCTTCAAAATGAACCTTGATTCATATAAGCTCTTTAGAGCAACCATGTGGCTTTCATCTCAAGGAAAAAACTTGCTCCTTTTGCACTGATGAATCTCTTGATGCCAATGCTGAATGCAATGATGCAATGCAAGATGTAATGTTAATAACCTTAAAAAAATGAAATGTATGCATGAATGGGGGGTGCAAATTTGAGGTGCTACACTTGTGTGACATTATTGATCCCAACATGACCTCCACCAAGTGAATGGGCTTACAAGTCAACTTGCTAAGGAATAACTCCACACAAGTCAACAAGACTATGCCATTCTCCTATCCTAAGTGCACTCGAGTTCGGGTATAGAACTCATCTCACAAAGATCACCAAGCATGCAAAGAATTAATATTCAAGCAATTCAATCATTACATACAATACAGTAATCCCAAATTGCATAAAAATATGTCACAAAACAAAAAATAATGCAATACAACACAATATGAAAAGTAGGCAAAACCCACTAGGCAAACTTCCCCAGCAGAGTCGCCACTTTTCTGTAGTGGGGTATTCGTTACCATTAGAGATATTGACCAAATCCAAGGTAAATCATACAAGTCGAGTCGCCACCGCACTTCTATTTATCCAAAGGAATGGTTAGAAAGCGAACAAAAACCTAAAAGTTTTATCGAATCAAAAACTAGTAAAAATGTCAGAGATCTAGGTAAGGGGGTTGGTTATGCAATGGGAAGGTTTTAAGCACCCAAAACATCCTAGGTGTAACACCCTTCTAAAATACCCCAAATATTTAATAAAAATAACACATATCAATCAGAGTAAATATGCAATCAAGGGTGTCACACAACATTTCACACCATAATAACTGTCATGCTCTTTATTTAATCAAAACAACATTTTTGCATGATTCGCAGCGGATAGAATCAACCAACCATTCAAAACATATAACATGTTATAGGTAAAAGGTTCAACAACCAACAATAAACTAATTAAAACATCCCGTCCCGATGTTACATCTATCAGAGCATGACCCACTAAGGAGACCACACTAGACTCCAAGCACTAGCTTCTACTCACTCACTGCTCGTTACCTGAAAAATAGTTGTAAGGGTGAGTTCCTCAATCGATATAATAAGCATTATAAATCATCATGTAATGCTAAGTAAATTTACACGTTAATCACCCTAATCATATCATGCATTCAGTAACGGCACGTCAACTCAAATATCATACTCAATAACAACGTAAAATGCAACTCAATAACAACATAAAATGCAACTCAAATGAGACTCGACTCGTCATGCATGTGGTACCAATCGGAGTAAAACTCCCAACTTAAAATCATTGCCATTTTATTGGGCATCAAGGCATAAGCCTTCAACTTTCAACTTAAAATTTGCCAATCCAGGCCAACGTGGTGTGAGCAAAGCTCCGACTTAATGCATATGAATTTACATGACATACACGACTTTAAAATTCCGACAACATAATAATAATAGCAACACAACAATGTTTTCAACAAAATCAACTTATAATCAACTTTGGCTCACCAAGCCTACAACTCAGTATTTTCGACAACTTTAAACAACTTATCAACATATTTGTACCAACACTTCATAACATAAACTCAACAAAATTACTCATCAAAATTAACGATAATAGGTCAATCACCAATTATGTTCACAACATTAAAAATATCAATTTTTCCAATTTCCAACAGTGTTAACCGGTTAACGCCCTGGGTTAACCGGTTAACGCAGGACAAAACACATTTTCTGGCAAAACGCAACAGTGTTAACCGGTTAACGCCCTGGGTTAACCGGTTAACGCAGGCAAAACAGCACATTTCCACAAAATATAACAGTGTTAACCGGTTAACGCCCTGGGTTAACCGGTTAACGCAGACAAAACAGCAGTTCCTGCGCTAACACAAGGCAGAATGCAGAGTTCTCCGCATTTTCCGCCGTTGGAGGACTTCCGGACCTCCGATTCAACTTCCGTAAAAAGCTACATTATCGGAAAATCACGACACATACAATTATCGATTCAATTTCAGTTTCCATACAACTTATTCATCACAATTTTCCCAGCATTCTAAATCCCAATTAGGGTCAATTCAACGGTTTATCACTACCCATTACATGCTATCCCATAATACCCATTAAACGACGATAAACCCCCCTTACCTGAGATAATCCGGCAATCTCTAAGCTTCAAGCTTTTCCGTTCTTCAACCTTTGCTCTCTAGCTCTTCCTCTTTGCCCTTTCTCCACTTTCCACTTTTCAGTCGCTTCTCTGTTTCACGTGAAAACTCTTTACCAATACTGAAAACCCTTTTTCCTTATTCCAACTTATATATTTTCCAATAATTATTATTCCAAATAATAATAATAATAATAATCCAATAATTCAATTTATTTAATTAAATTAATAAATATGTTATTAACTTAAATAAAATAATTCTCTTATTTTATTCGGGGTGTTACAACTCTCCCCCACTAAAAGAGTTTTCGTCCTCGAAAACATACCTCAAGCAAATAACTCTGGATAAGACTCTTTCATCTGACTCTCCAGTTCCCAAGTCACATTGCCACCTGCTGGTCCTCCCCAAGCTACTTTCACTAAGGCAATCTCTTTACCCCGCAACTGCTTCAACTCTCGATCCTCAATCCTCATAGGCGATATTTCAACAGTCAGGTTATCTCTCACCTGTACATCATCTACTTGGATCACATGCGACGGATCATGAATGTACCTCCTCAACTGAGACACATGAAAAACCTCATGCAAATTCGCAAGTGACGGCGGTAAAGCGATACGATAGGCTACCTCTCCTATCCTCTCCAAAATCTGATAAGGACCAATAAATCGAGGTGTCAACTTCTTTGACTTCAGAGCTCAACCAACACCAGTTATCGGAGTAACACGGAGAAACACATGATCTCCCTCTTGAAACTCAAGTGACTTCCTCCTCTTATCATGATAACTCTTCTGACGACTCTGAGCAATTCTCATCTTCTCCTGAATCATCTTAATCTTTTCCGTAGTTTGTTGAACAATTTCCGGTCCAACCACAGCACTCTCACCGGACTCATACCAACATAACGGTGTCCGACATCTCCTACCATACAAAGCTTCAAACGGCGCCATACCAATGCTCGAATGAAAACTATTATTGTAGGTAAACTCAATCAAAGGTAAATAACAATCCCAAGCACCTCCCTTTTCCAAAACACAAGCCCTCAACAGATCCTCTAGCGACTGAATCGTCCTCTCAGTCTGACCATCCGTCTGCGGGTGATATGCAGAGCTCAATCTCAGCTTAGTTCCCAAAGCCCTCTGCAAATCTTCCCAGAACTTCGATGTAAATCTAGGATCTCTGTCCGAAACAATACTCGACGGAATACCATGCAAACTTACAATGTTCTCAATATACAACTCAGCTAATCTCTCTAACGGATAATCCATTCTGATCGGAATGAAATGAGCCGACTTTGTCAATCTGTCAACAATCGCCCAAATAGCTTCAAAATTCTTAATTGTCCTCGGTAAACCAGAAACAAAATCCATGCTGATACTATCCCACTTCCACTCTGGGATAGCCAACGGTTGCATTAGCCCAGACGGCTTCTGATGCTCAATCTTTGACTTCTGACAAGTCAAACAGGAATAAACAAAACTCGCAATTTCTCTTTTCATTCCCGGCCACCAAAATAACTTTTTCAAATCATGATACATCTTCGTAGCTCCAGGATGAATACTCAACCCACTACGATGTCCTTCTTCAAGAATACTCTTCTTAAGTTCGGCAACATCCGGAATACACACCCGCTTACCAAATTTCAGAATACCATTTTCATCAACTCTGAATTCACCAC
This sequence comes from Lathyrus oleraceus, assembly GCF_024323335.1. Lineage (NCBI taxonomy): Eukaryota > Viridiplantae > Streptophyta > Magnoliopsida > Fabales > Fabaceae > Lathyrus > Lathyrus oleraceus. Next base: position 248,557,509 of record NC_066582.1, on the reverse strand, counting down.
CTTGACCCTGATTCACCAGAGTCAACTTATCAACCAAAAGCACATCGGATTTCTGACCCTCTCTGATATCATCCAGAATACCACTTGTTAACTTCAACATTTCCAATTTAACACTGTTGTGAGTACTCTCACACACCAAACTCAAGTCTCTAAACTGCTCAATTAAATCCAATTCCTTAACCATTAACATAGACATATGCAATGATTTCCGACTCAATGCATCAGCCACTACGTTTGCTTTACCCGGATGGTAATTCAAACCAAAGTCATAATCCTTCAGAAATTCTAACCATCTCCTCTGTCTCATATTCAGTTCTTTCTGATCAAACAAATACTTTAAACTTTTATGGTCACTGAAAACCTCAAATCTTGACCCGTACAAGTAATGCCTCCATAATTTCAGAACAAACACCACAGCTGCCAACTCTAAATCGTGTGTCGGATAGTTCCTCTCATGAACCCTCAATTGTCTCGAAGCATAAGCTATAACCTGCTTATTCTGCATCAACACACCACCCAAACCCAACAATGAAGCATCACAGTAAACCTCAAATGGTTCCGACGGACTCGGTAATATCAGAATAGGAGCAATAGTTAACCTTCTCTTTAACTCTTGGAAACCTCCTTCACATTTTGAGTCCCAAACAAACGCTTGCCCCTTCCTAGTCAACATCGTCAATGGTAACGCCAACTTAGAAAATCCCTCAATGAACTTCCTATAATAACCAGCCAAACCAAGGAAACTTCGAATCTCAGCAACAGACTTCGGAGCTTCCCACTTAGATACCGCTTCTATCTTAGAAGGATCAACAGCAACACCACCTCTTGAAATCACATGACCAAGAAAACTAACCTCTTCTAACCAAATTTCACACTTGGATAGTTTAGCAAATAACTTCTTTTCTCGTAGAATTTCTAAAACAACTCTCAAATGCTCAGCATGCTCTTCTTCAGACTTCGAATACACCAAAATATCATCAATAAACACCACAACAAACTTGTCTAGGTACGGATGGAAAATCCTATTCATGTACTCCATAAATACTCCAGGCGCATTAGTCACACCAAAAGGCATTACAGAATACTCATAATGTCCATACCTTGTTCTGAAAGCAGTCTTCTGAATATCCTCGGTTTTCACACGGATCTGATGATACCCAGATCTCAAATCTATTTTGCTGAACACACTTGCACCAACCAACTGATCCATCAAATCATCAATCCTCGGCAAAGGATACCGATTCTTGATCGTCACTTTATTCAGTTGCCTGTAGTCCACACACAACCTCATAGTACCTTCTTTCTTCTTAACCAATAGCACTGGTGCACCCCACGGTGACACACTCGGACGAATAAATTTCTTATCCAACAGATCTTCCAACTGACTCTTCAATTCAGTTAACTCAACAGCAGACATACGGTACGGAGCCATCGATATCGGCCTAGTACCAGGTACCAAATCAATCGAGAACTCCACTTCGCGCTCTGGCGGTAATTCATTCACCTCTTCCGGAAACACATCAGGAAAATCACACACCACGGCTAGATCGCCAATCACCAGTTTATCTTTAGCCTCCAAAGTCGCTAACAGCATAAACAACTCTGCCCCATCAGCTACTTCCTCATTCACTTGCCTTGCTGATAGAAACAAACTCTTTCCCTCCTCAATCTCAGGAAAGATCACCGTCTTATCAAAACAATTGATAGAAACTCGGTTGAACACCAACCAGTTCATACCCAGAATAACATCAATCTGCACTAGTGGAAGACACACTAGGTCCATCCCAAAGTCTCTACCAAAAATACTCAAAGGACAATTTAAACAAACCGAAGTAGTAGTCACTGAACCCTTCGCAGGAGTATCAATTACCATACTACCAAACATCTCAGATATCTCTAACTTAAGTTTCACAGCACAATCCAAAGATATAAAGGAATGAGTCGCACCTGTGTCAATAATAGCTACAAGAGGAAAGCCATTAATATAACACGTACCTCGGATAAGTCTGTCCTCACTGGAGGTTTGAGTTCCGGTCAATGCGAACACCTTCCCCGTCTGAGATTTCTTTGGCTTCTGACACTGACTTCCAATATGCCCTTCTTCGCCACAATTAAAACAAATCATTTCCTTGTGCTTGCAATCAGCTATTGCATGACCAGTCTTACCACAACGAAAACATCTCTTTACTTCAGCAGTGCATACATTACTCTTATGACCAGCCTGACCACATTTGAAACAAACTATACCAGCAGGATCACCTCCCCTACTAGTCCTCTGAGCCGGAGCAGCTCCTTGTTTCCCTTTTCCCACTGGGGCATCATACGGCTTTCCACGGTTTTGATGTTGCTTGCCCCTGCGGTCACTGACAATCTTGTAATGAGCATTATTGTCTTCTTCAAATATCCTGCAGCTATCAACCAATTCAGTAAAAATGCGTATCTTCTGATACCCAACAGCCTTCTTAATTTCAGAGCGCAGTCCATTTTCAAACTTGATGCACTTTGAAAATTCAGCACCAGCACCAGTGTAATGAGGATAAAATTTGGATAGCTCCACAATTTCGCAGCATAATCAGTGACAAACATGTTTCCTTGCTTCAGCTCAAGGAACTCAATTTCCTTCTTACCACGGACATCTTCCGGATAATACTTTCTCATGAATTCCCTACGGAATACATCCCAAGTAATGACTTCACCTGCCACGGTCAACCTCTCGTGAGTCTCTAGCCACCAGTCATCAGCTTCGACTGCTAGCATGTGAGTACCATACCGAACCTTCTGAGCTGGAGTGCAATCCATAACACGGAAGATTCTCTCAATCTCTTTCAACCATCCCAAGGCTACATCTGGATCATGCTTCCCTTTAAACACCGGCGGGTTCTCTCTTTGAAAAGTCGCCAAGCTACGTGATCCAGCATCACCACCAGCATTTGGCAAGTTCTGCACAGCTTGTGCCATCGCTTGCATTGCGGCAGCCATTGCAGCGTCATTCCTTCCAGCCATTTCAACTTAACAATACAACACAACTTAAAAGTTAGATTAGTAACAATACACAATTGTTAGACAGTAACGACACGACAACTGGCCGGACAGACCGACCTGCTCTGATACCACTAATGTAACACCCTTCTAAAATACCCCAAATATTTAATAAAAATAACACATATCAATCAGAGTAAATATGCAATCAAGGGTGTCACACAACATTTCACACCATAATAACTGTCATGCTCTTTATTTAATCAAAACAACATTTTTGCATGATTTGCAGCGGATAGAATCAACCAACCATTCGAAACATATAACATGTTACAGGTAAAAGGTTCAACAACCAACAATAAACTAATTAAAACATCCCGTCCCGATGTTACATCTATCAGAGCATGACCCACTAAGGAGACCACACTAGACTCCAAGCACTAGCTTCTACTCACTCACTGCTCGTTACCTGAAAAATAGTTGTAAGGGTGAGTTCCTCAATCGATATAATAAGCATTATAAATCATCATGTAATGCTAAGTAAATTTACACGTTAATCACCCTAATCATATCATGCATTCAGTAACGGCACGTCAACTCAAATATCATACTCAATAACAACGTAAAATGCAACTCAATAACAACATAAAATGCAACTCAAATGAGACTCGACTCGTCATGCATGTGGTACCAATCGGAGTAAAACTCCCAACTTAAAATCATTGCCATTTTATTGGGCATCAAGGCATAAGCCTTCAACTTTCAACTTAAAATTTGCCAATCCAGGCCAACGTGGTGTGAGCAAAGCTCCGACTTAATGCATATGAATTTACATGACATACACGACTTTAAAATTCCGACAACATAATAATAATAGCAACACAACAATGTTTTCAACAAAATCAACTTATAATCAACTTTGGCTCACCAAGCCTACAACTCAGTATTTTCGACAACTTTAAACAACTTATCAACATATTTGTACCAACACTTCATAACATAAACTCAACAAAATTACTCATCAAAATTAACGATAATAGGTCAATCACCAATTATGTTCACAACATTAAAAATATCAATTTTTCCAATTTCCAACAGTGTTAACCGGTTAACGCCCTGGGTTAACCGGTTAACGCAGGACAAAACACATTTTCTGGCAAAACGCAACAGTGTTAACCGGTTAACGCCCTGGGTTAAGCGGTTAACGCAGGCAAAACAGCACATTTCCACAAAATATAACAGTGTTAACCGGTTAACGCCCTGGGTTAACCGGTTAACGCAGACAAAACAGCAGTTCCTGCGCTAACACAAGGCAGAATGCAGAGTTCTCCGCATTTTCCGCCGTTGGAGGACTTCCGGACCTCCGATTCAACTTCCGTAAAAAGCTACATTATCGGAAAATCACGACACATACAATTATCGATTCAATTTCAGTTTCCATACAACTTATTCATCACAATTTTCCCAGCATTCTAAATCCCAATTAGGGTCAATTCAACGGTTTATCACTACCCATTACATGCTATCCCATAATACCCATTAAACGACGATAAACCCCCCTTACCTGAGATAATCCGGCAATCTCTAAGCTTCAAGCTTTTCCGTTCTTCAACCTTTGCTCTCTAGCTCTTCCTCTTTGCCCTTTCTCCACTTTCCACTTTTCAGCCGCTTCTCTGTTTCACGTGAAAACTCTTTACCAATACTGAAAACCCTTTTTCCTTATTCCAACTTATATATTTTCCAATAATTATTATTCCAAATAATAATAATAATAATAATCCAATAATTCAATTTATTTAATTAAATTAATAAATATGTTATTAACTTAAATAAAATAATTCTCTTATTTTATTCGGGGTGTTACACTAGGTACTCCTAGGGAGCCCTTTTCACATTGGTTGTAAGGTTGGTATTTTGTGAAAATTTGTTTGTGCAAACATGATTGAAGAGATGAGAAGAGAATATACAAGTTTATTTACAATTTGTGTTTGGATGGATAAACCCATTGCCTACGTACCATCTTTAAAAGATTAGGATCAAAACCTCGTAGTTCGGGGTAAAAATCTCAAAATGAATTGGTGAATTGATTGGTCCAAAAGCCTTAAGGTCTTTTGTTATCCAAGGGAGAAAACTCAACCTAAAACCACAAATCCACCATGTGAGGATAGCTTCAACATGCTAGTGAGGGATTAACCATATAATAAGCATGGAAGACTCATTGTCCATCACTAAGGATATAGGTGAGCATTACATCTACCTCAAGGATAACTCAAACCTAATAGCTAAAGGTTATAAAAAATTTGATTAAGAAGGTGGCCATTGAAACCACAAAAAGGACACTTGGATGGGTTATATTTACCAATGAAAAGTATGTACAAAATGGTCAAAGTTGACTTAGAAGTTCAATTCAAAATAAGTGTTATGAAAAGAAAAGTTTGAAAATCAAAAGCATAAGGCTTAGGTTTCTAATGTTGAAAACAAGTGTCAAATGTTTGCACAAGGGTTTTGGCTTGGGTTAGAGTGGAGAGAAGAAGAAGAATGGCTAAAGTCCTAAACATACAAGAGGTAAGGAAGAAGAACAAAACCACAAATGGAGTTCCTCTCTTGAGATCATATTGATGATCCAAGTAGCTCCCATCCTTTGGAATAAGCAATCACATAAGCATAAACTCAAGCAATCAACAATCAAATGAACTCTTGGAAAGCTCCTCAATGTATCTTGGGTTCCTCTCTCTTAGAAGTTCATGGTAATGGTTCCTAAATTTGAATCAAGTTGGAATCCCTAGCAACAAGAACACACACATTAAAAGGTTCTAGCAAGCAAACAAGTAATGGACAAGAAGAGTTTAGAAGTTGGTCCTTTCAAGGTTATCTTCAACATTAAGCATTCTAAAGGCCCAATGCCTAGTTGCTCTTTGGCTTTTATAGCACTCTAAAGGCCCAATGCCTAGTTGCTCTTTGACTCCAAATTTGCATAGGGAAGGTCCTAAAGTCTAAGTCCATTTGTCCATTACTTTGCATTTGGTCAACAACAATCAAAACACAAACACAATGATATATACACAATTATGTGCTCAAGTGAGCAAAAGGCAAATTACATTAACATAAACATGTGCTCCAATGAGCAAAAGGAAAAGCAAATGAATAATATGTACAGGAATAGTAAATTGCATAAATGTAAAGTGCAAAAAGTAAATGTTAATGGTTAATGATTAATGTTAGTAGTTAGTGTGCCATAAGGCAAATTTAGCGCTATGTTAAGCAATCGTAATTGGACTTATGTAGAAGTCACAACTATCTGAGGCCGGTCAATAATAATGTAGGCAACAACACAAGTTAGAAGTCTTGATTAATGAACCAAGTTCCAACAACTTGCCATGCCAAAAAAGAAGAAGAGAATTGATCTTGTATTGGTTTAAGTCCTTTGCATGATTTAGGAAGCAACCTATCCTTAATGCAAAGCCATTCATTTGATCAATTGATCAAGATGAATTAGATTTGAATCAAGGAAGATTAAGCCTCCCTAATCAATGCTAACTTATCAACCTTTAACTCATTGGTCAAAAAAAAAAAAGAAGAAGAAGGAGATGAATAATGGATAATGAAAATGGAAAGAATAAAGTGCACTAAATGAAATGGAATGTACCAATCAACAAGTGTTGACCAATGACATTGAGGATCACGGTCAAACAATCAAAAACAGAAGTGAGATGAAGATTGGAAGTCAAGAAATGAACAAAATACTTTTAGGCATTTTTAATGTTCAAAATAAACTTGAATTAAAATATTAAAGAAGGGTCAAACTTCAAAATCACTTCAAATCAACTTTGAAAAGTCCAAGTGATTTATCCTAAGTTCAACAAGGTCAAACAAAGTTTGACAAAAAAATTTAGCATTTTTAAAAGTCAGAAACTATTTTTAATCAATTAAAAATAAACAAAAATAACCTAATTGAACTAAAATCTCAAATCAATTAATAAATTGATGAGAATATTTTTCATAGATCCATCATCATTCAAATAGGTTAAGAAAATATTTTTGTATTTTTTGAATATCAAAAACTATTTAAAATGAATTAAAAATGACCAGAAAAGAGAAAATTCACAAAAATATCAAATGATGAAATAAAAAATATTAAAAATCATTTTTAGCAACTAGAATTAAAAAGAGAAATAATGCAATTGGTCCCATATTTTTTGGATTAAAAATGAGAGAGTTATGAGTTTTTGAAGTTAAATGAAATAAAAGAAATAAAATGGAAATTAAGAAAAATCAGAAAAAGGAGAGGCGTCTGATCAAGCCTCATTAATTGACGTGGTTGATCAAACGCTCCACATGCGCGTGCTCACCATAGGCCTTAGTCAACTGAGTAACATGTGGAATAAAAAAAAGTCATAAGATCCAAGAGCCATGATTCAATCTGGAAATCATCATCAACGGCTGGGATTCAAACTAGCAAACGTTCCGGCCAGAGTTGCAGGTTCTAAAAACTTAATGAAAACGAGCGATCCTCATATCATTGGAAAGCTGGGGTGATGTACATCACCCCTGTACCATTAGTTTCTCTTCTAGGTCTCTATAGTAAGAGAAATCAGAAGGAGAAAAATATGGTGTTCATGCTGAACTTCATGGATTTGTAAAATTAAAAGTACCAACAAGTTGCCTCTATTGAGAGGACTTCAGCCAAGCAAAATGACACAAGAAACAAGCTATAAATGAAGAGTTTCGAAGCAAATAAGTTTGAACATTAACCTTCTAAATACAGATCTGTGGAGCACGATCCTTCAACACTCTTGCTTACAGCTTGTTCTGGAGATGGAAATGAGGCAAGGCTAAGGATATAGAGTCCAATAATCAACCAAGGAAGTTGAGAATTGGATCTGAAAATTTCAAGTGAAAAAGCAAAATTCCTTTAGAGTATGGTTTGGAATGATTTCTGCAGAGTTTCAGGTTGATTCAGGGATCCCAATTGAATGAAATGGTGTTGCTATTTATAGATGGAAAGCCAAGGCAATGGTGATCAAAATCGTGTGCATGAAGTTGGATCCTCCATGCATGGGCCTGTACAGGCGCACGTGAGGCCCAAGATCAAGTGCAAATGCAAGTTGAGCTCATTCTGAAATGAAATTGATGTGCATCTTGAATGGTATTTGCTTGTGCATGAAGTTTCATCATGAATTCCATAATTATGCCTAAATATTCACCTCTTCGAAAATGCCAATTAGAAAATCCAAACATAAGCATATGGGTAATGGTTGGAAAGGTCTTGACATAAGGAACAAATGTTATGTTGGACAAAAACTCATTTGAAGTGTGGAAATTTATGAAAACAGGCCATGAAGTTCATAGTGCAAAACATGCCTTTGAGATTTTTGCCAAATTGGTCCAACTTCAAGCCCTTCTGTTTTGATGATGCAAGCCTCAAATGAAAAAACTTCCAACATTAAAAGTTGTATATCTTTTCAAGACAATCAAGATGGACTTAAATTTTGCATCATTTGGATTTTTGATGAAGACGTTATGGGCACTTGAAGTTGGACTTTTTTGCCTTTCAATGCATTTGGTCCAAAGTGATCTATAATGTTTTGTATTATCACATGTATTTATTTTGAGATTTTGAAATTTTGTTCAACATAACATTTGAAGTAGACACAATAAGCTTTCCAATTCATTTAATCCCACCTTAAAAACATAAAAAATGAATGAGTTATGTTCTTGGGAAGTTGACCCAAAATTAGGGTTTCAGTCAAAATGACCTATAATGTCTTGGAATGGGAGATGACCTTCCAAGATTCAAATCAATTTTTGATGAACATGAAAGTTGTTAATATTGTCCTTAAGAACATTTTTGATTTTTAGATCATCTCTATTTGAGTAACACATAAAAAGTTAGGTCTCAGTGCATTTCAAAATAGTCAGATGAATTGACTGATCAACTTTTCAAGTCCATAACTCATATCTTGATGAATTGATGATTGAGGACACTCAAATAAGCTCAAATATGTATGAAATGATGAATTAGATAACTTCCCTTGATTGTATTTGACCATGGGCTGAGGTTACTTCATTAGCAAGGCACACTTGGTACATAGATGAGTTAGGGCTCTTTGGGGCACAAACTTCAAACCCCTTTGATTTGCTTTGATCAAAATGATGAGTTGAGATATTAGGGAGGCATATTTGATGGATGAGAGATTTGGGGATCATTGCCATGCTTGCCTTCATCTTCTCTTGGCCATATCATTGCACAAAGGATCACCTAGAAGCTTTTTGACCTTGTGATTGCTCAAACTACAAATAAGAAATGTTAGTGACATATTTTTGTGCTTTTGGTTAGTAAATAAAAATGAGAAAAGAAATGATATATATTTCAAGCATGCTTGGTGATCTCAAACCACTCACAAGATATCCCACCCAAAGGCAAGGGGGACCAAGATGCTTATGATCCTTGAGGCTATGCAAATGAAATGTTATGATGCTATGAGGGATCTTAGGGTCAAAATTGGGGTCTTACACACCCAAGAAAATATAAATAAACAAATAATAAAACATAAATATAAACAAGATAGGTATAACCCTTTTGGGAAGTAGTCCTTAGCGGAGTTGCCATTTCTGTCACGGTGAGAAACGGAGACCAGGCTATTGGATTAACTTGACTCGCAAAACATTGATATCACCACCGAACTTTTATTTTTCCAAGGGAAGGGAAAAATATTCAAAATAAACCCAAAAATAAACATGCATAGCAAATAGTAAAACTAGAAGCAAAACAAGTAGAGATCAAAGGTACGGGGGTTGATTATGCAAAGGGAAGGTATTAGCACCCTGAGCATTTGTAGTACTCTACAGGAACCTTTTGAATTTATCTATGTTTTGGTTTAAAAGATGTTTATATTTTTGAAAGGGGAAATAAAAGCGGTAAAAAATGTTTTGGAAAGTGTTACTTGACTAAAGGTAAGTCAAAGTTTGAGTTTGAGATGCTTCATGTGTACTAAAGCATTTGAAAGTGTAATTGAAAAATCCATTGACTAAAAGTAACTCAAGGTTTGTGTTTGAAATGCCTCATGTGTACTAAAGCATTTTTTAAAGTGTAATTAAAAGTCCATTGACTAAAATTAAGTCAAGGTTTGTGTGGGTGTTTTAGCTTAAAAAGGGGGGCAGGGTTTGGTTTAGGGTAAATGAATGAATAGACAAACAAAGTCAACAAACAAACTAACAGTACATGACTAGGAAGTAAACATAAGATCCTTTCCCTTGGATTTAGATACATAAAGATACATAAATTGGTAAGATATGAAAAAGATACTTACATGTTTCTGAGGCATGATGGACATAAATAAGACATGACAAAGGTTTACATAACACCACAAGAGATAGCACATGAACAAGATTTGATACATGTTCAACATTATGGAAGTTTATGAAGGAAATACTTGAATGAAATGATAAACAATTATAGGATATTGATATAACATCAAAAATTGAGATAGAATACAAGTGGATTATCACAAGACATAATTAAACAAGTGTATATTCAAGGTGACTTATGAGTAAAGTGTATATGACATGTACAAAACAAACCCTAAACGGGGAGGCATCATTGTGAAGTAAAGACATGTGGGAGACAAGTTAATTCGTAAGTCCTACCAAAGTATAAACATGTTTACATTTAGGCAACTATGAACGCTTGAATAATCAAGATATAAACAAAGAAGCCATAGATTAATTCAAAGACATGAAGAGGAACAAACTTAAGTGGAAGCTCCAGTCATGAATCAAGGTGTTCTCGCAAATTTCTAAACCAAAACCCTAATCTCAAGATTGTTTAATCAGCATACTTTTCAAGTTTAAGTCATTTTAATCATGGTATGGAAGGAAACAAGTCAACACAACATGTTATAAACATAGAACAAGGCCTAAACACAACACAAAAAATTTATACAAATATTAGGTCCATTAGGTTAATGAAAACATCAAAAGAAAGTCATTTGAAATGCATAAAACACTTTAAAAGGACCCATTTTCAACCTACTAAAAATACATGGAATAAATATTATTTTTGGCATTTTTTTGTGCAATCATAAAATAGGGAGGACAAATAAGAAGTGTGAAAAAGAATGACTCAAAAAGATTAAAAATACTCATATAAATAAAAATTTGAAGTTGTGAAAAAGATAAGAAAAATAAATTTGGTAAAATAAAAATACTAAAAGATCTGGGATGAAGGGGATTCAAACCCAAGACCTAAGGCTCACAAACACACTCCAAACACATGCTTCATCCACTAAGGCGCAATGCCCAAGTCATGGACTAATTGGAAGAGAAAAAATATATATCAAATTAACATTTAAAAAATAAAAACGGTGTCACCTTCTTCCTTCTTCCTCATTCACGATTTTTTTTTTCTTTCAAACTTCCAACCCTCATAACTCCCTCATTTTTCCATGAAAACCAAAGTTGTAAAAACCAAACTTGCTCAGTTTTTTACAAGGAACACAATGGTATAATTTTCAAAAGCTTAAACTCAAATAATAATGCACACAAAGCTTAAAATAAGTCATAACCCATAATTATTCAACTATCAACAACTTCCAACACAAGCATGATAAATTATAAACAGTTGAAGGAACACAATCAATACATTAATGTCTACATTTTCATTTTAGAAATCAACCAGTAATGATGTATGTATGATGAGTTTCAAAGTGCAAGAATCCTTAAATATTGGAGCAAGGTCTAATGCATCTTCTCAAACTTCCATAAGCAAGATAATGATCCCCTTATCTTTGTTGAACCTTAAGGAGAGCGTTTTAGTGCTTGGTTTATTCTGCAACTGCTCCAAAGTTTTTGTCTGAATCTTCTCGCAAGTAATGATAATAAGGTTTGGAAAGTGATGATATTGATGTTACAAAAGTGGTTTAAGTGTTTAGAAAACTTCTAATGGATGTTTAGAAGATGTTTGGATGGTTGGTTGAGTAAAATTTCAACAGAAATGGAACTTAGGATTTTGAGGTTGAGAGAATTTGCTACAAAGGAGTTATTGTGCAAGTTCTGGTGTGTGATGCTTTAAGGCTTGGCTCTCTATTTATAGAGGCTCCACATGATCTAAGTAACTTGCAAAAATCAAGTTTGGTTCATATGGAATGGTAGTTTGACCATTTGGTTTCATTTTGCACAAAAGGCAAAAATTGATCATGATGAAAGGTGGAGTGAAAAGAGGAGATGAATCATTCTTTTCCGAATTCTAGAGGTTTCTTTTTTCCTCTAAAGATTGCTTGTGATCTGTAGAGAAAAATTTGAAAGCTCCAAGCAAGAGTTGTTGGAAAAGTTTCCCTTTATGAAAATGGATATGGAGCTTTATGCAAATCTTTCCTAATATGGCATCAAGTTTTGGTTAATGGCTCAATTCATTGTGTAATACACCACGGACTTATGTAACTTTCTTATTAGAGTGTGATTGAGAAGCAAAGTAGTCTTCAAAGAAAGATTATGTGGCATTGGCTTGGATTTGCACAAGGATCTGCTATGAAGAATGATCAAAATTTTCAGTTTTTGAAGGCTATGTTCATCTCTTCGAAACTCAAAGCTCAAGTGTGATAAATTTGTGATCTTGAACTTTTTGAAAATCTGGAAAAATCCTCTACAATTTTCATGTTTTAAGTTTTACTTGAATAAATTGGGATCTTGGTGAAATATTGGCATAAACTTAGTCATTTGACTAGGTCGGCATGCTGAAAATTTCACCAAGTGCTTTATCACTTTAAAAGAAAATAAATCCTCCACTTCATGGCCCCATATCTCCTCATCCATGCATGTTTTGGGTTTTCATCACCTAGGACAAATTTTAATTACTAAGTAAGACCTTTAATTTGATCATTTGAGCAAATAAAATGATGGCTTGGATCACAAGTTATGGCCTTGGAAAGTTGGATACTTGGACATGATTTTTAGGGACTTAGTGAAAATTCCAAATTATCTATCTTTGCCCCTTTTGCGAGTAAATCTTGATTTTATTAATTAAACTTGATCAAATTACTTCACTGATCATATTTTCATGATCCTCGACTTAAAAATTCCATAGTTTGACCAAAGATCTTAATGGTCAAACTTTGACTTTAGGCATTTGTTTACTTTGCATCAGTTGTGTTCAAAACTTTCATCTGCTCATGAACCTAACTTCTTGAGTCATTTTAATTATATGAGTGGGTTATAAGGACACATTTGAGAACCTTGGATCATGCCTCAAGACATAGGATCATGCTTTGGTCAAAGAGCCAATATTCACTTGACTTTGACCAAAAAAACCTAATATGGAATGCCAGATGAATTATGGCTTGATGAACTTGAATTGAGGTGAGTACAAACTTTGATTGTTGATGGAGGGATACTTTTGATCACCTTGAGATATTTATCATCACACTAATCCTTAATTGATCCATCCCTTGAACTTCTTGAAGCCAAAACCCTAACTTGCAAACAAAGCAAAGCAAGACATATATTTTTTTTGTATTTTTGTGGGGTCAGTAAAGCATAAGGATATACACAAAAGTATTTGATAACCTTAATATTATTCAAATGATACAAATGATAAGGGATCTTAGGGGTGAAAATTAGGGTATTACAAATATTCTCATTATACCTACTTGAAATGCAATAACTTAAATTCTTGAATCATGATGCTTTATCTTTGAGTAACATCTTTACCTTCTTGTCACTTGGAGATTTGTTTTCATCAAAATACATTCATCATTGAGAGTCTTGACTTAACATTATCCCCCTTTTTTATTATGACAAACAATCCTCTTTGATGCGTTGCAATTTCCGGGAAAAAAAATTATCCCCCTAAGGTGTATAACTCCCCCTTAATTTGTGAAGCTCATAATCATTTTGACTTGATCATCTTGAAGGAGTATTTGTATCATTCGTACCTTAGGAAATTCATAAGCATACAAGCAGAATTCATAATACCTTTCTCCCCCTTTGACATTATCAAAAAGAAGGGAAAGATGGATGAAAGATAATATAATGACAAGTATAAAAGAGAATATGCATCATAACTTTGATTATTGATGTAACATAACATGAGGTGAATGATTTATGTGTCCTTTTCATCCAAAATTCCAAGTTCTCTCCGAATTTTGTAGAAAGGTTCTTGTGCCAAAGGTTTAATGAATATGTCAGCAAGTTGATTATGAATGTCCATGAATGTAACTTTGACATCTCCTTGAAGCACGTGATCACGAAGAAAATGATGTTGAATGTCAATATGTTTGGTTCTTGAGTGCATGACCAGATTTTTTGTAATATTAATCACACTTGTGTTGCCACATCGTAGAGGGATGGATCCAAGATCGAGTCTGTAGTCACAAAGTTGTTACTTAAGCCAAAGTATTTGTGCACAACAACTACTTGCTGCTATATATTCCACTTCGGTCGTGCTAAGAGCAATGCATGCTTGTTTCTTGCAAGCCCAAGACACTAATGCATTTCCAAGAATGTGACATGTACCACTAGTTCTTTTTCTATCAGTTTTACTTCCGGTATAATCTGTGCCAGAATAACCAATTAAATTTCAAATATTACCTTTAGGATACCATAGACCAACATTTGTTGTCCCTTTAAGATACTTCATGATCCTTTTAACGGTGATTAGATGTGATTCCTTCGGATTTGCTTGAAATCGAGCACATAGACAAACACTAAACATTAAGTCAGGATGACTTGTCGTCAAATATAATAAATAACCAATCATACCTTAATATTTAGTGATATCAATTGGAATACCGGATTCGTCAATGTCAACATAAGATCCGGAACCCATGGGAGTGGACATTTCCTTGAAATTGTCCATATCAAATTTTTTCAATAATTCTTTGCAATACTTGGATTGGTTGATGAAGATGTCATCCTTTAATTTCTTAATTTGGAGTCCAAGAAAGTAGTTCATCTGACCCATCATAGACACCTCGAATTATCCTTGCATCATCAATGAAAATTCTTCACAAAGGTCTTTGTTATTTGAACCGAATATGATGTCGTCAACGTAGACTTGAACCAATAAAGTATTACCTTTGATCTTCTTAATGAATAAGTGTTAGTTGTTAGTTTACGTGTCGGGTTTTTGTTATCGTATCCACAGGGATTGTAAGATATCACCGCCGTTCGATGGTTGTATTAATCTTAGCTCAATGTAACAATAGGGTTTTGGTTGGTTGTCACGTTATCTTGCATAAAAAGGTAATAAAATGCGGTAAAAGTTTTGGTTTGAATAAATGAGAAATATTGCCAAAGTTAGGGTTCGATGATCACTTTGCATGTATTTGTTCGGTCAACAATCTTATAAACTCCTTTAGATGATAGATCATTTCACAAAGTCCTCCCACTATGTTTCTCTCGAACACACATTGTGAGTTTTCCCATTTTGATCCATTGTTTCTCTCGAACACAATCTATTAAAATGACAACTTTTTGGTTCAACCTTATGGTGAACAAAATCATTCATTACTATCTCTAGCTAACAAACAAGATTGGATGAAAACCTAGGTCAAGAGTTGGTAAACATCTCTCGATCATAAACCAACACAAAGAGTTTTAAATAGAAACAAAGTTTTCATCATATATTCACCATTAAAGAGTTTACACATGAAGATCCTTACATTTACACACAAAGCTAGTAATCACCTACATCTAACCTTGACAAATGGGTGACTTAGCTACTCATTTTCATGGTAGCTTGGTCGGCAAGTTTCGGAAGAAGGTTGATTAACATCCAAGTCGGATAATCGAGATTGGATGGGAATCCACCTTCTTTTTGTAGAAGATGGTTACTAGATGAAGAGAAATGAAATCTAGGGCATAAAAGATCCTAAGAACAATGCTGGAAAAATATCTCTAAGAAAGTACAAAAGTCGAAAAATTAGGTAAAACTAAGGTATGGCTCTCAAAAGTGGCACTTGCTACTTATAGAGCTGTACTGGGCTGTCATGCTCGCTAGGCGAGCAGAATGGCTCGCCTAGCGAGGGTCTAATTGAGGCACAAGAGGCACCTGCGCCCAGAGACACAGTCTATCTCAGACTGTCATGTTCGCCTAGCGAACAAAACCTTTGCCTAGCGAAGGGCACGCTTCAACCTTCGCCCCAGCGAGGTTGAAAGGTTTGGCTACTGGAATGCTCGCTGGGAACTCGCTAGAGCCTCGCCTAGCGAGTGAGTGCTGGCTGCGCTTTTCATCAAAACTGAACGAACTCGCTATCAGCTCGCCTAGCGAATTTATTGATATTTTACTGGAGCTTTTCGCTGGGCGCTCACCTAGCGAGTGCTTCGCCACAGCCCTCGCCTAGCGAGCAGGCTGATGAATGCTTGATTTCTTTGGTTCCTTTGCCAACTTTCTTGTGTCTTCATTTTCAATTATTTCATGCCTTCTTCCTGCACAATAACACACAAATCAAAGGTACCAAGATCGTTTATCAATGTATTGCATTTCATGTTAAAATAAAGGTGGTTTTGACAATTTAGCAAGGAAATAGAGTGAAAGATACCCTTAATTGATAGCTCAAATAAGCACTTTTGGGTATCTAACAACTCTCCCCAACTAGATTCTTGCTTGTCCTCAAGCAAAGTATGCCTCTTGAAGGACAAGAGGATTTGCTTTAAGAAAATGGTTTCTCCGAAGTTGGATAAAACGGCTCAAACACAAGTGAGTCAGCATATACATGTGTCCAACGGTTCGAATAAAATAATACACAAGAACTAAAACTTAATAGCTATGCGAAATATTTATCTATCTACAACAATATTATTCTGAATGAATCACCCTATCTCTCCTCTTCGAATAAGGAATGAAGAATTTACGCGTTTGCAACCGCGGGAATAATCTCACTCTCTAACAAACAATGAAGAAATCAAATAGATTCATACAATGTCTAACAATCATAAATGGTAATGTGGAAGCATAAAGATCACTAAGGGCTTTTCGGTTGAAGCTTGGTTAGGTTAACAAACAAGGGTCATTTCTAAGGCCATTGAAACGAAAGTGCCGATGCAAAAAAGACATTCACAGTATATTATTCACACATCTCGACTTTGTTTCATTTGTTTCTTATTTGAAACCTTCACAACTCATATTCCACAACTCAATTTTTATTTTTCACTATTTTTCTTCCAAGCAAGCATTCATTTTCAATCTTTCTATTTTTGTTCTTTTCTTTCACATCATATTTACAAAACAGATGTTTCTTTTCTATATTTTTATTTTCAATGCTTGCTCGGTTTTTCTTTTATTTTTTTCAAGAGTTGTGGTACTTACCGATTCTCCCCAACTTATTTCTTACTCACCCTAAGTGAATGCTCTTAACTTTTTACGGCAAAAGAACAATAATCAAGATTTTTCGGGTTGTAAAAAAAAGATTTTTGAAATCTCACTTTATTTCAAGCTGAGATTCAACTGTTTAAGCTCAAAGGGGTTAACAAATACTCTCTCTGCTCACAGGTAAGTTGTTTTTGGATGTAGTTGTGCTCGATAAAAAACAAGTGCCTTGATCATTTCTAATTGCTTCCACATATTCACAATAATAAAAGACAAAGCATGAATCAAATGAATCAACAAAACTTATTAGAATCCAGCATTTAAGTGTACAATGGAGGTTTCCTCACAATTTGTGGTTTAAAGTTCTAGATGAAACATTCATTCAATTATGTTGCAAAAAGACAATATTCAATTTACCAAAAAGAGTAAAGTTCTTAATGCATTCTAAAATTCTAGCCGGAGGTAACCATGTACCTTAGCCTCATTCACTTGTTTATTCTTATCATTGCCATCCAAGCTTGGATGCACCTTCATTGGGTACTTCTTTGAGGAGCAACCAATCTAGAAGGTTTTGCCACTTAATCAACCAAAAATTTATTAAACAACAAAATTCAAAACATAAATAATAATAATACTTCAAAATATAAAATTGTTCATGGGGGACAAAACACCCCAACAGTACAAAACCAAAGTCAAAATACGGAATACGCAAATACAATAGAAATAAACATAAAAACTGAAAAATACAAAAACTTATCCCTCTAAGGGCTCAGAATCCTCCTCGCTACCGGCCTCAGAACCGGTAGCCTCATCATCCTCAGCATCATCATCATCATCAGCTGCAGCACCTGAAGACACACCAGCGCCCACCCCCTCACCATAAACAGGCCTGTCCACAAGCCAGTTGGCGTTAAGCAGAAACTGCTCACGCGTCATCAAGGCATGAGCACCACTTCCCTGCAGCTGTAACCGCTGCATAGAGTCGTGCATATCTATCATGGCTCTCTGGGATGCCGCCATCCATTCAAAACTATAATCACACACAGCCTGCAGGTAAGGATCTAGTCCAGGAGTAGAAGTACCAGGACCATCAGTAGCCCGGGTACTCTCTGTAGCTGCACTGCCTCTGGCATTCTTCGCTCTACAATATTTGGCCACGTACCGGTCATCGATAGGTGGCGGGATCCTTACCTGACCCCGAGACGATAGTTTCACCTTTGCCTGCATGCACAAACTCATGATCAAGCACGGGAAAGCTAGGGGACAATTCACACGAGCCCCCGACTTTAGCCCGCTTTCGATCACGGACTTAAGCTCATTAGCGATGATCCTCGCCACATCGATCTGGACGTTGGTGAGGATAGAATGGACCAAATGTGCCACTGGGATCGGCACTGTAGAGGTATGGGACTTTGGCTGGATGTTCGTCAGCACCAACAGCAGTATCAGTTGAGCCATGGGAGTCATGTCCTCCCTGTGATACCTCATTGGAACCCCAGATGGGTTCAGCTCAACAGATTTCCCCCTTAATAGCAGGGCGGCAGAAATGGCTGGAACATCCCGGTGAAGCCGTAGGTCAGTGTGGTATGTGTCCCTCTCTTCAGCTCCCAGCTGGAGCGGTTCCCCAAGGACTCGGTTGATGGCATCCCGATCAAATGCAACTGGACGCCCGGCCACTCTAGATATCCAAGTAAAGGGCTCGTCGTCATCAGGCAGTGCGTTTGCATAAAACTCACGCACCGTTGCTATGTCATAATGCTCTAGGGGATTAATCAACCGATCCCATTTTTTTGTGTCAATCAACCCGGCAAAAGTTCTGTTCGTGCCCTGAGGGTTGATGAGGAATCGCTTCTCCGGAAGAATTTTCCGTTTCTCCAGAGAAATGTACCTGGCGGCCTGCTTCGGGCCGACAAATTTGTCGTTATCAAACTGGATAGGTACAGAACGGGAAGTGTTTCCTCCCTTTCTTTTCTTTGACGCTCCAGACCTTGATTCCATCTGCAAAATATAAAAGGAACAAGACATACCAAACAGATTAGACAGCAAAACCAAAATGTAAAGAACTGTCATGCTCGCTGCTGCTTAGCCTAGCGAAGTGGCAGCGAACGCTCGCCCCTGGTTCGCCTAGCGAGTGCTAGCGAACCTTACGGGTTTTTGGGGTTTTCAGCATGTTCAAAGAATATTTCCCAAAACCCATACTCTAATGGTTCCAACATCAGAACCTAATGATTTATCAATTAAATAACCGTTCTATGCTATTGGGGATTATATATTTACATTCAAAACCTAAAATCCCCAATTCCAAAACCTAAAATCCCAATTTGCAAAACCGAAAATCCCACATGCAAACCCAAGGTTTCCCATACCACAACTCATCCTAATTGACATTCAAATTGGAAATATAAAGTTCAAACAAAAAGAAAATGTAGTAGGGCAAACCTTAGTTACAGTGATTTGATTGAAATGAAGTGAGCAGGGTTTGCAATGGACCGAATAGAGATGGAGTGTTAGTGAGAGTGATGCAAATGAGAGAATGTGGAGAGCTCTGTAAAAAAAATTCTCAGCAGGGTTGCAAAACAGCAAAGTTGTGTTAGGGCAAAAATGAGTGCCCTGCTGAGATTTAAATAAGTGCTGTCATGCAGCGCTCGCTGCTGATTCGCCTAGCGAGCAGCTAGCGAATCAGCTCGCTACTGCCTCGCCTAGCGAGCAGCTAGCGAGCATGACAGCAAATGCTTTTTCAAAAGCAGCAATTTCATGTTCATCCAGCATGGTTAGCACTAGGAAACCCAACACAACACAACACAACACAACAGTAAATACTTACAATGTTGGGGTGCCTCCCAACTAGCGCTTGTTTAACGTCGGCTAAGCTCGACGGTGTGATGCTCATAGAGGAGCATCAAGCGGTATAGCACAGCTCTCGCGATCCACATGACCGCCGAGATAAACTTTCAATCGTTGGCCATTCACGGTCCAACTATCTTTCTTGAACATGTCTTCGATGACAATAGCCCCGTACTCCTTCACCTCTTTCACCCGAAATGGCCCGGACCATTTTGATTTCAACTTCCCGGGAAACAATTTCAACCTGGAGTTGAATAATAGGACCAATTGTCCGGGCACAAATTCTTTGTTACGGAGCTTCTTGTCGTGATACTTTTTTGCCTTTTCTTTGTACAACCAACTTAAGTGGTATGCGGCATTGCGCATCTCTTCCAACTCAAGTAGTTGCACCTTCCTTTTGTCACCGGCCAACTCATTTTCAAAATTTAAAAATTTTAGGGCCCACAAGGCCTTGTGCTCCAATTCAACCGGCAAATGGCAAGTTTTTCCAAACACCAATTGAAAGGGAGTTAGGCCAATTGGAGCTTTAAAGGCCGTACGGTAGGCCCATAATGCTTCGTCCAATTTTTGGGACCACTCCTTTTTTGAATTAGACACGGTTTTTTCGAGGATTCTCTTAATCTCACGATTAGAGACCTCAGCTTGCCCGTTAGCCTGTGGGTGATACGGAGTTGTCACCCTATGCGATACACCGTAATGTTTTAAAATAGTTTCCAAAGGTGCATTACAAAAGTGTGACCCTCCGTCACTTATCAACACTCGGGGGGTTCCGAAACGGGAAAATATGTTTTTCTTCAAAAAATTTATCACCGTTTTCGCATCCGCCCGAGGTGAGGCAATCGCCTCAACCCACTTAGAGACATAATCGACTGCGACAAGCATGTACTCGTTCCCATAAGAGGGTGGGAATGGTCCTACGAAATCTATGCCCCAACAATCGAATACTTCGACTTCTTGTATATTTTGGAGAGGCATCTCATCTCTCTTACCAATTCCACCGCTTCTTTGGCAACTATCACAACTTTGCGCATGGGTGTGTGCGTCTTTGAAAATAGTGGGCCAATAAAATCCCGATTGGAGGATTTTAGTGGCCGTTCTAACCCCATTATAGTGTCCGCCGTAAGGCGAGTTGTGACAATGCCAAAGGATGCTCTGCGCTTCATCGCCAGTAACGCATCTCCTTAATAGGTTATCACTACCCAACTTAAACAAGTATGGGTCATCCCAAACATAATACTTCACATCCGAAAGGAACTTCCTTTTTTGGTTCGAAGTTAGGTCGGAAGGCACAAAACCACTAGCCTTGTGGTTCGCAAAGTCTGCAAACCACGGCCTAACTTGAACTTTAAACAGTTTTTCATCAGGAAATTCTTCCCGGATTTCCTTCTCAGACGCTGTAACCTCCACATTCACTAAGCGGGATAAATGATCCGCCACCAAATTTTCCGACCCCTTCTTGTCTTTGATTTCCACATTAAATTCTTGTAACAAGAGGATCCAACGGATGAGCCTTTGCTTTGAATCCGGTTTGGTGAGCAGATATTTAATCGCCGCGTGGTCGGTATACACTACGACTTTAGACCCTATAAGATAAGATATAAACTTTTCTAGCGCATACACTATTGCAAGTAGTTCTTTTTCCGTGGTGGCATAGTTTATTTGAGCCTCGTTAAGAACCTTACTCGCATAATGTATCGCATGAAAATTTTTGTCTTTTCTTTGGCCAAGTACCGCTCCAACTGCGTAGTCGCTCGCATCACACATTAGTTCAAAATTTTCATTCCAATTGGGAGCGACTATTATTGGAGCGGTAACCAATTTTTCTTTTAAAGTTTCGAAAGCTTGCAAACAATCATCGGTCAAGAGAAATACCTGGTCCTTGGCGAGCAAATTGCTCAAAGGCTTAGCCACCTTTGAGAAGTCCTTGATAAAGCGCCGATAGAACCCGGCGTTCCCCAAAAAGCTACGGATGCCCTTCACATTCACCAGAGGAGGTAATTTTTCTATCACTTCAACCTTAGCTCTATCCACTTCAAGCCCCCTTCTAGAGACTTTGTGGCCTAGCACGATCCCCTCGGTCACCATGAAGTGACACTTCTCCCAATTAAGCACCAAATTGGTCTTCACACATCTCTCCAACACCGTTTTCAAGTTCGCCAAGCATTGACTAAAAGACCCACCAAATACCGAGAAGTCATCCATGAAGACTTCCATTGTTTTCTCTATCAGATCGGCAAAAATGGCTTGCACACATCGTTGGAAAGTCACCGGTGCATTGCACAGCCCAAAGGGCATTTTTCGGTATGCGAACACTCCAAACGGACACGTGAAAGCTGTCTTCTCATGATCGGCCGGGTCAACCGCAATTTGGTTGTACCCGGAGTAGCCGTCCAAAAAACAATAGTATTGTTGGCCCGATAGTCTTTCGAGCATTTGATCCATAAATGGGAGTGGAAAATGGTTCTTTCGAGTCGCGGTATTCAACCGCCTATAATCAATACACATTCTCCACCCCGTTGCAACTTTAGTGGGGATCAATTCATCCTTGTCATTCCGGATTACGGTAATCCCCCCCTTCTTCGGAACAACGTGCACAGGACTAACCCACGGACTATTCGAGATCGGGTAAATCATTCCCGCATCCAATAGCTTTACCACTTCCTTTCGAACAACCTCCTTCATGGTAGGATTTAAGCGGCGTTGTGGTTGAGCCACCGGCTTAAAATCCTCCTCCATCAAAATCTTGTGCATACAATAGGATGGACTAATTCCTTTTAGATCGGAAAGAGTCCAACCCATGGCTTCTTGATTTGTTTTTAGCACAATGATTAGACGGGCTTCTTCTTCATTTGTCAAAAGGTTGCTTATGATGACCGGCTTTGCCTCGGTCTCATCTAGGAATACATATTTCAAAGTAGAGGGTAGCACTTTCAATTCAATTGGCGCTTTTTCGTCAATAACCTCCTTTTTCAAGTTTTCCTCCTCTACTTCCCATGGTTGTAGGTCGTCTAAACTATCAAGTTCCTTTAAGCATTCCTCAAGAGCTAGCTCTTCTTCAACAGTGAAAACCTCCAATGAGTCGTCAAGAGCTAACTCCATAGGAGATATCTCATGAATATGCTTTAAAACCTCCATAATAGCGTCTTCGATCACATCGATGCGAAAGCTATCATTTCTATCTTTTGAATGCTTCATTGCCTCGAATAGATCGAATGTAACTTCCTCATTTTGAACTCTCACCTTCATTAAACCGTCATCAACATCTATCATCATTCGCGCGGTCTTCATGAACGGTCGGCCCAAGATGAGCGGAGCATCATCATCTTCCTCCATATCAATAACAATAAAATCGACCGGGAAAAAGAATTTGTCGACCTTCACCAAAACATCTTGGGCTACGCCATGAGGATGGGTCGTCGACTTATCCGCCAATTGCAACGTCATTCGGATGGACTTAATCTCAATGTTGCCAAGTCTCTTGATAATTGACAAAGGTATAAGATTAATGCTTGACCCCAAGTCAATAAGTCCTTTCCCGACATAGACGTCACCAATTTTAACCGGCAATGTAACTCTTCCCGGATCAACCTCTTTCTTAGGAAGCGTCCTTTGAATAATGGCACTACAGCTCGCATCAAGGACGATGGTCTCCGGTTCCGTATACCTCCGCTTTTTTGTTAGTATGTCCTTCATGAATTTGGCATACTTGGGCATTTGCTCCAAGGCTTCGGCAAACGGAATATTGATTTGCAATTGTTTAAAAATATCCATGAACCGGGCGTAATGCCGTTCATTCTCCCTTTTGGACGGGGCATGAGGATAAGGGAGGTTTTGGATTGGAGTAGTGCACACTACCTCCTTTCCCTTTGCAACTCTAGAACTCCTCCATCTAGGCTTTTTCACTTCCTCATCCCTTACTTCATCACTCGTATTTTTCTCAATCTCCACACTTTTTTTCTTTTCAACTTCACCATTCTTTTCGTTATTTTCAACTTCTTCCTTTTCACTCCACTCCCCCACTTCACCTGAAGGAGAATTGCGACCCAAAGCGCAGCGGAAATTAAAAAAATTTCTCCTTTAGAGATCCTTACGAATGGTCATGATCAGTGATAGAATATTTACCTCTTGTGACGGTTGAAACCTTTGGTGCAGATCTCTTGTGACGATCAAAACCTTTGATGCAAATCCACGAAGCGATCACGAACGTTGAACGATGACAACGTCTCTACTCAGTCCATACGAACGGGTTCCTTCAATCTCAGTGCTAGCTGGTACGAGTGAAGGCTTTGAGTGAGAGAGAGAGAGTGATAGAAAACGAAAATAATGCAACCGCAAATTTTTGCTTCTGCACAAGGGTTCTATTTATAGAACCACTTGTGTGGGCTTCAAGCTAAAAGCCCACTTAAGTGTATTTTGGCCCATATCTTATAATATGCCCAAAATCACTTAAGCTCATGGTACCTTACCATATTTCGTATTCTACTCAAGTACATCGTACCTTACGATGCTCTATAACTCACTTAAGGGCACCGTACCTTACGGTATTCCTTAGTTACTCTATCTCTCATCAGTCCGTCCTTTGTGTGTGACCCTATAGGTTTTCGTGACGTTGGCAATTATATTAAATCACTCATTTAACTTAATAAGCAGTGAGCGGTATCTAGCAACACATCACTGCTACCCAAGACACGAAAATGTCATGTGATCTGACAATTCCTTCTGTGATAATACTTATGTGTATAATTACCCTTTTGCCCTTATGTCTATATTGAACACAAGGCATAGACCGTGTCATCCTTGTTCAGTTCAATATTGGGCCCATAGACATTTATCCTGTTACGCAGGATGGGCAAATTCCATCTAGGACACTCATGTCCCTCAGCATGCTTTGTGGAGTACCCATCAGCTGTCTTTATGGTTATCCAGTTACGGACAACGTTGGATCAGCAATAAAGCACTCGACTCTACATCTAGGATCCATAGTGGTTTCAGGTCGAAGAGTGGAATACACTATTATCACCATGAGAATAACTTATGACACTTTGCATAACTTTCTATATAGTATTCTCATAGCGGGTCAATCCGGTATAAATATTACTCCTAATATTCATACCTATGTTTAAGACTTGATAACTCTTTATCCATGATCCATGAGATGTGATCATCAGTCTACAAACATAATAATCTTAATGCTTTAATGTTATCCCACTTCACACTAAAGCTCGACTACGGATACTTTAGGAATAATGTCCTTATGTTTAATGTGTTCTCATGATTAAGTCACACTTAATACATTAAACGGACTATCTATTCCAGGGACTTTATTAATCAACCATAATAAAGAGAATGCCTTTTATTATTCGATACAAGTAACAAAATGTATTGGCCTCTAGGGCTTACACCAACATCACCATCAATATTTTCCTCCACTATTTCCTCCTTTTCTTTTTCATCTCTTTTTTTATTCTCACTACTCAACTCCCTCCCACTTCTCGTCATGATCGCCTTACAATGTGCATTAGGATTTGTTTGCGTGTTTGCCGAAAAGGAAGGACCGGTTTGTTGTTCCGCGAGTTTCTTAGCAAGTTGCCCAACTTTAGTCTCGAGATTTTTTATGGCCACGTCATTGCTCTTTTGGTTAGCCATTGACATTTGCATGAATTGTGTCAATGTCTCTTCCAATTTAGAAGTTACGACCGGCGGTTGTTGAGGTTGAGGTTGATAAGGATTTTGGGGAGGGTTTTGACGGCTAGAAGAACCACCTCCATAACCTTGGTTATGGTAATAGTTACTCCTAGGTTGGAACCCTTGGTTCCCTTGGTAATGTTGTTGTTGATTTTGAGGGTGCGGTTGATAAGGTTGTTGTTGTTGTTGTGGTCTCGGTTGGTAGTCCCTTTGGTTTGCCATGTAGTTTACATCTTCGAATCCCGGAGGTGGACAGAATCCGGTGTCATGCTCACCTTTACAAAGTTCACAACAAGCTATTTGTTTAGCTTTTGACGGTTCTCTTAACTCTTTAATTTGTTGCGTTAAGAGTTCCACTTGTTGTGAGATGAGCTTGTTTTGGGCAAGGATGGCATCGTTCGTCCCTAGCTCAAGCACTCCCGGCTTCTTCAAAGAGTTGCCTCGACTTTGACTCTGAAGATCATTTAGAGCCATTCGATTTATAATGTTTGTAGCTTCTTCGGCACTTTTTGAAAATAAAGAGCCACCCGAGGTAGCATCCAACAACGTCTTGCAGTTTGGTTGAAGTCCATTTTTGAAGATATGGATTTGAGTCAATTCATCAAATCCATGCCCTTTACATTTCCGAAGCATGGACTTGAATCTTTCCCACGCTTCATTTAATGATTCACTGGTTCCTTGTGAAAACACCGAGATGGCCGTCTTGGATTCCATGAATCGGTTATGGGAGAAAAATCTTTCGATGAATTTCTCTTCTAACACGTTCCAGTCTGTCATTACGGCTGGTGTTTGATCTAGGTACCAATCCTTTGCTTTACCGAGCAAAGCGTGGGGAAATAATCGTCTGAACAACGGAAGCTCCTGAGCCTGATCCACTTCGGCAGCCAATGCTATCTCATAAAATTTTGTGAGAAAAGCAAATGGGTCTTCATGGTCCATTCCGGTGAATGGACTTCCATATAATAAATTTAGAGTTCCCGTTTTCATCTCAGCTTGCCTTCCTGTGTGGTTGGCAAACTGAGCGGTGTTCCTTGGACTGTTTATGCATGGAGTAGAAATAGGTGGTGGTGGTGGTTGCTCCATGTTTGGTATGAATGGTGGTGGATTTGTGGTCGAAGAACTTTCTCCTTGCTCTTGGCGTTGTCTAGCCTGTTGCCTCCTACGTCTCGTTTTGCTATTGAGCCTCCTTGCGGTTCTCTCGATCTCGGGATCAAAAAGAAGTTCGTCCACAGGGATTTGCCCTCGCATAAAACGTAAGCTGCACACTAAACCAAACAAATTACAAGCACAAGTCAAAAATTCACAAGCTAAAACTTAAACAACCATTGCGATGCTCGCAATATCAATTTACAATCCCCGGCAACGGCGCCATTTTGTTAGTTGTTAGTTTACGTGTCGGGTTTTTGTTATCGTATCCACAGGGATTGTAAGATATCACCGCCGTTCGATGGTTGTATTAATCTTAGCTCAATGTAACAATAGGGTTTTGGTTGGTTGTCACGTTATCTTGCATAAAAAGGTAATAAAATGCGGTAAAAGTTTTAGTTTGAATAAATGAGAAATATTGCCAAAGTTAGGGTTCGATGATCACTTTGCATGTATTTGTTCAGTCAACAATCTTATAAACTCCTTTAGATGATAGATCATTTCACAAAGTCCTCCCACTATGTTTCTCTCGAACACACATTGTGAGTTTTCCCATTTTGATCCATTGTTTCTCTCGAACACAATCTATCAAAATGACAACTTTTTGGTTCAACCTTATGGTGAACAAAATCATTCATTACTATCTCTAGCTAACAAACAAGATTGGATGAAAACCTAGGTCAAGAGTTGGTAAACATCTCTCGATCATAAACCAACACAAAGAGTTTTAAATAGAAACAAAGTTTTCATCATATATTCACCATTAAAGAGTTTACACATGAAGATCCTTACATTGACACACAAAGCTAGTAATCACCTACATCTAACCTTGACAAATGGGTGACTTAGCTACTCATTTTCATGGTAGCTTGGTCGGCAAGTTTCGGAAGAAGGTTGATCAACATCCAAGTCGGATAATCGAGATTGGATGGGAATCCACCTTCTTTTTGTAGAAGATGGTTACTAGATGAAGAGAAATGAAATCTAGGGCATAAAAGATCCTAAGAACAATGCTGGAAAAATATCTCTAAGAAAGTACAAAAGTGGAAAAATTAGGTAAAACTAAGGTATGGCTCTCAAAAGTGGCACTTGCTACTTATAGAGCTGTACTGGGCTGTCATGCTCGCTAGGCGAGCAGAATGGCTCGCCTAGCGAGGGTCTAATTGAGGCACAAGAGGCACCTGCGCCCAGAGACACAGTCTATCTCAGACTGTCATGTTCGCCTAGCGAACAAAACCTTCGCCTAGCGAAGGGCACGCTTCAACCTTCGCCCCAGCGAGGTTGAAAGGTTTGGCTACTGGAATGCTCGCTGGGAACTCGCTAGAGCCTCGCCTAGCGAGTGAGTGCTGGCTGCGCTTTTCATCAAAACTGAACGAACTCGCTACCACCTTCGCTATCAGCTTGCCTAGCGAATTTATTGATATTTTACTGGAGCTTTTCGCTGGGCGCTCGCCTAGCGAGTGCTTCGCCACAGCCCTCGCCTAGCGAGCAGGCTGATGAATGCTTGATTTCTTTGGTTCCTTTGCCAACTTTCTTGTGTCTTCATTTTCAATTATTTCATGCCTTCTTCCTGCACAATAACACAAAAATCAAAGGTACCAAGATCGTTTATCAATGTATTGCATTTCATGTTAAAACAAAGGTGGTTTTGACAATTTAGCAAGTAAATAGAGTGAAAGATACCCTTAATTGATAGCTCAAATAAGCACTTTTGGGTATCTAACAATAAGGTTTTATAAAATTTACCTTTTTCAAATCCTCTTTCGCGTAGAAAGTTGCTAAGTCTATCATACCATGCTCTTGGTGCTTGCTTCAAGCCATAAAGAGATTTCTTCAACTTGAATACATATGAAGGATTCTTAAAATCTTCAAAATCGGGAGGTTGTTTGACATAGACTTCCTCATTGATGTAACCATTCAAGAAAGCACTCTTGACGTCCATTTGGAAAAGCTGAAAATTTAGTGAACATGCATAAGCTAGTAATAAACGGATAGCTTCTAACCTTGTAACCAGGGTGAATGTTTCTTAGAAGTTGATTCCTTCTTCTTGATTATAACCTTGAGCCACCAATCTTACTTTGTTTCGAACAATTATACCATTCTCATCAAGTTTGTTTTTAAACACCCATTTGGTACCTTCTTGAATCATGATGCTTTATCTTTGAGTAACATCTTTTCCTTCTTGTCACTTGGATATTTGTTTTCATCAAAATACATTCATCATAGAGAAGCTTGACTTCATAGGAATGACTTGTTGTGCATTTGAACTTTGGCCATTTTGGAAAAGTTTTCACTTTTCACATGGCATTGGGTTTTCAAATGTGAGAGGGTTTTCACCCAAGTTGACTTCCATTCTTGTCCCGGTGTGTTTTGCAATGTGTTTGGTGACAAATGGGATCAAAACAAAGTGATTTGAGGACTTGGTGAATCAATTTGCAAAATCCGGCTAAGGTGTGTCTGGTTTGCGCATCATGGCAAGTCAGCAACTTTGAACCAAGGCCAAATGAAATTGGCTCATGATTTTGCATGAAACTTGTGTCAAATATTCCTTTCCATGTCCTTTATTAGATGTAAAAATAACCAGGCCAAAAGGAGTTATGTCTTGGAAATGGCAATGTGGTAAAGTAGTGGTCTTGGTCATGTTTTAGGGCATGGTAGGCATGTTGTACCACCTTGGCCAATGCAAAAATTGAGGTTTTTTTCTCAATGAA
Source organism: Lathyrus oleraceus (assembly GCF_024323335.1). Taxonomy (NCBI): domain Eukaryota; kingdom Viridiplantae; phylum Streptophyta; class Magnoliopsida; order Fabales; family Fabaceae; genus Lathyrus; species Lathyrus oleraceus. Next base: position 248,527,842 of record NC_066582.1, on the reverse strand, counting down.
TTAGGTCTTGGACCTTTAAAAGAAGTTTAAGAGTAACTTATTAGGGACATTTTCCTCGAAGTGGAACTTAAAAAGCTTGTGAAATGAGAAATTTTTAGTCTTTGGAACTTGCCATAGGTCATTCTTGCCAAAATGTAACCAACCAACATGACCTAAAAATGTGATTTTTTGATTTCTTGATTTTTAAAGCACAATGGTGTATGTTTTAAGCTTATATGATGATATCATGATTGTAAATGAGACTTTGAGCTTTGTGGGATGATTTTAGATCAAGTTCATGGGTGAATCAAATGCCTTGAAAGTTCAAAAACCATGATCAAACCAAGTACTTGTAACATGAATTGAATGAATGTTTGAATGGTAAATTATGGTTGTAATTGTCATGAATTGGTGTTGAATGAGTGGTAGTAAGATAGGGTGATCAAAATGGAGCAAGGTCAATGATCAAAGGATTCCCAAATTAGGGTTTCTTGAAGCATAAGCTTCATTAAGAACCATGGTTAGACAAATTAGGGTTTGGTGGTGCAAAGGACATATTAAGATGATTCAAAGGTTTGGGGAATGGACAAGCTTTAGATTTTAGGGGTCTTCAATGGCATGGTCAAGATCCATGATGAACCATGACTTGTACAAGACAATGAAGGTCAAGAGCTAGGGTTTAGGTCCTTGGGCGACCAGATGAATCTTGATATGTCTTCAAAGGGGACTCATCATCCAATTAGGGTTTTAGAGAGTGAGTGGGATGTATTAAATGATCCTCCAAGATTTGTATGCTTGATGATATATATTAGGGTTAAGGTGGCTTGGGCACACCTCAACATGGTCAGAGGGTTTTAAGGCTTCACAGATGAATCTCATGCCTTGGGTTTGTGCATTATTGAGAGTCATTAAGTATAAATTCATATTAGGTGATATGTATGGGATGTATGCTCATGAATTAGGGTTCAAGAGGATGATGTGAAGGTATGGGAGATTTGAGGGTATGACACTAATGTAGTGCAGTCTATTTTGTGGCTAACAACGTGAATATCATGCCACAAATTAGTGGTGTGTTTTTTACGTGGCAACCAGTTGTCACGAGTGCTCCTGCGACGTGTTTTAGTCATGTCATTAATTTCCTTTTGTGACGTAATATTTGGGTTTGTGGCTTGAGATTCACGTGACTAATGACTATTTTTTTAGTGTATACACGCAGGATTCACACGATATACTATCAAATTATGTGGTATCCAATGAGTAATATTACTCAAATGAGTCATATCACCCAAATATAAAATTATGCATGCATGATTCATAGGGTATACCATCAAATTAAGAGGTATCCAATGAGTCATATTACTCAAATATAAAAATATAAATTGATAGGTTGTAACCTATCAATTTGTATCATTGTGGTATAAAATGTATCTTTTATTGAGTACCATTTGTATTATCAAAATTTGCTTAAATGTATCATAGTGCTAATTTGTTTGAAGTGATTTTTGATCGATTAAATTTTTTTTATAAAAGAAGACTTAGAACTATGAATTGCGTCTTTGACTTGTTCACGTAAATTATTTATCGATCTGCTAAGAGAAATCATGTTTTGCATAAAGGAATGGTTAAAAGTGATCATAGCTCATTTCAGAAATGTATGATCTTTTCTTGAACCAATGAATCACTTACTCTCGTAACATGGTTAATTTATTAGGGATTCTTTAAGCCAAACTATTTTACATGGTATCTGTCATACGGTGAACTGACTTGGGGTATTTTGCTTTTTATCGCAATGTCGCGGATAGCAAGAGTCGCCACCGACTTTTCTTTTATCCAATAAGGAAAGGTGGAAAAGAACAGGAAAGACCTCAATAGATTTTGGGTTCGGGAGGTACATTATACAAAGGGAAGGTATTAGCACCCTTTGTATCCATGGTTATCCATGGGCTCTTAATTGCTGGATCACTTATATTTTTGTCTGAAAAGTGTTGGTGAATTGTTTGAGAAATGTTTCGGAAAGAGAGTTAACTTTGTAATGATTCTCGTATGAATGTATACAAAGTATTTATCTCGTTTGATTTTGAAAACGGTTTAGAAAAATGTAACTTGGTAATGATTCTAGTATGAATGTATACCAAGTGGTGATTTTCTAGGATTTGCAAAGTGTGAGGGGTGGAAAATGTTTTAGGTTATGATCCAGTAATTGAGAGTTATACCTTCCTAAGGTCGTTATGGGCATTTCCTATCCTTATGAGGGTAAAACTGTCCTTACTATTGAGAAGTAAGTAGTTTTATCCTTTGGATGTAAAAGGGTCATCGATAGGTCATTGAAGGCAACAGTTGTAAGGATACCTTAGCATTCGAAGGGACGATCATCATTTAACCGTAGGCTACACCGAAGGGTCATCGAGGGACAAAATCGTATTTTCGAAGGCAACATCCGAGGGACCATGATTTATTTTATGATGATTTAACCGAAGGGCCGTTGCTAAGTGTATCCCTACATTCGCGGGACATGACCGTAATACCGTAATATCGTAAGGCAAAAGAGAGGTCCAAGATCACATATTTAAAGGCCATATTGTAAAGTTAATTAGGTGATTATGATGAATCTCCACATTAAAATCAATACATTAAAAATAATACATTAAAATTAATACATTAAAATTAATTATTAAAATTAATTATTAAAATTAACACATTAAAATTAATTAAGCAATTTAGGGTGGATCTTCATAAGGGTATCCCACAAATAAAGTGGAAGACCTAACGGCGGTCTTTTTTCTGGGACATATGAACCTTTGCAAAATTCAACAAACGGGTTAGCATACCAAATCAGGATGCAATCGAGGATTACACCGCAAGAGAAGACACAGCAGCATGAATGTCAGGCAAAACAGTGCATAATTAATATAGAATAGATCAGGTTACGCATAGGACATAACAAATATCAACGGCTGTCCCGTTCGCCGCTGCCTCGCCTAGCGAGGTCCTAGCGAATGCTCGCTACATGCTCGCTTAGCGATGTGCTAGCGAGCGGCTGCGGGTTTTGAATTTCAGAACAGTATGACTTCAACCTGCGGCATGGCTTATGGCATCCAACACATAATTATATGGTTCAGCATTCACAATATTCAGGCACACTTAAATTCACATGCAAAACCTCAAATATGTTTATGAATTCAATTATAATATCACATGCAAGTTAAGAACATAAAGCGGTATCACATGCAAATTAAGAAAATAAAGTGATAATAGTAATGCAAACCTGTTTGCAATCGAATTGCAACCTTGAATTGGCGAGCCGGATTGAGTTGGGCGGTGGTAGCTTCGGAGCGGAGGAGCGGCCTTCAGGGTTTCTAAAGTAGCCTCCAGGGTTTTCGTCTGTCTCCCTCTGTTTTTCGTTTTCCTTTTCATTACTGAAGTGCTGGTATTTATAATGCTCTTTTTCATGACCTAATGGGCTCAGAATGAAGCCCGAAATTTTCTGTTGTCTGTCAGCTTCGCTAGGCGAGCTGGTAGCGAACGTGTAGCGAACGTTCGCTAGGCGAGCGTGTAGCGAACATAACGTTCGCTAGGCGAGCGTGTAGCGAACAGGCCAGTTTAGGCCATTTTCTGGATTGGGCCATTCGTGAGCTGGGCCTTCGTTCCTTTGAGATCAGTGTCATAAAAATGATTCGGAATGCCTTGAAAAATGTCTTGAAATATTGATGGGCAAATTTTGGGGTATGACAGCTGCCCCTGTTCAATATTCTTGAACCGAGAGAGTTAGAATGGTGTGTACGCCATTCGTGGTTTGGAGGTGGAAGATTATTGAACACTAAAATGCCCAAAAATTTGTGCTTGTCAATCAGGAGCTAGTCTTGATGGAGATGGGCTTAAAGATGCCATCCAGGGAACTTGATGATGAGAACCTCAGAGTGCGCCGTTCATCAGACGATATCTGAAGACATGGATGTCGTACCGAGTCATACGGTAGACCGGATAGTGAGTCATCCATCAGGCTATCGACTTCGCTGGGGAGTCAGAGTGTGTTATACGCTGCTGGGGATAAGGGATCAGAATGGATCATACGCTGGACCGCATCTGAATACCAGAGTGAGTTGTTCATTGGGCGGATGACTTCGCTGAGGATGAAAAATCAGAATGGATCGTACGCTAGATCGTTTCTGAGTTGCGGAACGAAACCTCCATTAAGCGGGTGATTTCGCTGGGGATAGAAGATCAGACCGGATCGTATGCTAGATCGTATCTGAGTTGAAGATCCAAATGGGTCTTATGCTAGACCGTATTGGAGTTGCAGGATGAGTCGTCCGTTAGGTCGTGTCTGATGATGAAAGGGGGTAGTCGTACGCTAGACTACACTTCAGAAATGTACCGTACACTAGGTAGCATCTGAGCAGATGAAGGTCTAACTGGGTCGTACATTAAACCGTGTCTGAGCCGAATGAGCCGTCCATTAGGCTGAATTTGATGATAAAAGGGGGTAGTCGTACGCTAGACTATAATTCAGAAATGTACCTGTCACTAGGTAGCATCTTAGGAGATGAAGGTCTAACTTGGTCGTACATTAGACTGTATTCGAGCGGCATCTGGTCTAACTTGGTCGTACATTAGACTGTATTCGAGCAGCATCTGGTCTAACTTGGTCGTACATTAGACTGTATTCGAGCAGAATCTGAGGACTTAAAGGTCTAACTTGGTCGTACATTAGACTGTCACTGAGCAGAATCTGAGGACTTGACGGTCTAACTTGGTCGTACATTAGACTGTCACTGAGCAGAATCTAACTTGGTCGTACATTAGACTGTATCTGAGCAGAATCCGAGGACTTGGCGGTCTAACTTGGTCGTACATTAGACTGTCACTGAGCAGAATCCGGTCTAACTTGGTCGTACATTAGACTGTATCTGGGCAGAATCCGAGGACTTGACGGTCTAACTTGGTCGTACATTAGACGGTCACTGAGCAGAATCTGGTCTAACTTGGTCGTACATTAGACTGTATCTGGGCAGAATCCGAGGACTTGAAGGTCTAACTTGGTCGTACATTAGACTGTCACTGAGCAGAATCTGGTCTAACTTGGTCGTACATTAGACTGTATTTGATGACTAGAAGGTCTAACTTGGTCGTACATTAGACTGTATTTGATGACTGGAAGGTCTAACTTGGTCGTACATTAGACTGTATTTGATGACTGGAAGGTCTAACTTGGTCGTACATTAGACTGTATTTGATGACTGGAAGGTCTAACTTGGTCGTACATTAGACTGTATTTGATGACTGGAAGGTCTAACTTGGTCGTACATTAGACTGTATTTGCAGAATCTGACTTGAAGGTCTAATTTGGTCGTACATTAGACTATATTTTCAGAATCTGACTTGAAGGTCTAACTTGGTCGTACATTAGACTATATTTGCAGAATCTGACTTGAAGGTCTAACTTGGTCGTACATTAGACTGTCTTTGAGTGGTTGAAGGTCAGAATGGATCGTACGCTAGATCGTATCTGAGTTGTTGAAGGTCAGAATGGATCGTACGCTAGATCGTATCTGAGTTGTTGAAGGTCAGAATGGATCGTACGCTAGATCGTATCTGAGTTGTTGAAGGTCAGAATGGATCGTACGCTAGATCGTATCTGAGTTGAAGGAGTCATATGTTGAGCTGAATCAGAATGAACCGTACGCTAGGCTATATCTGCTAGTATTTGTATATGTTGTATTGGCGATGAATGTTTGGGATGAGCTCGGCATGTACCGTACGCTAGGCAGTATCTGAGGGATATAGTTGCATCTTGAATGTAATTGATAAAGATGTCTGTCTGAATAGACCTTTGTTTTGACTATGTCAGGAGGATAATTGACCTGAAAAATAAAATTAGCTTCATGCCATGTCATGATGCATGAGATGCAAATGTTGTATGCATGTGTATGCTGTGAAATGATGTAATGAGTGAATTATGCGTCTGGAATAAATGCGAACATTGTATGCATGTATATGTTATGAAATGATGTAATGAATGAATTATGCATCTGAAAAGTTCTTCCTGAGGACTCTACTGGGGAAAATAAATCTCAATCTTCTGGTCGGGGATATTTGTGTTGATGACCCTGTCTCAGCTGGGGTATTTGATTTCTGTCTGATGGTAGAAACATTCGACAGAGCCTGGCTGGGGATAGAAGAGATGACCAATTCGTCTAGTGATGCCCATTTCTTCTGGGGAATAACTGGCTTAGCCGGGGAATAGAATTGGCAACAGATTCATTGGAAAGCCTGGTTAGACCTTCTCCTCGATCCTGAAGTCCTTTAGTAATTGTCATTGTTATTTTATGCATGTATTTTGATAAACATTGATCATATTCAAATGCATATATCCATTCAAGTTAAATCAATGGACGTTTACGCAAACAAAACAGAGAAAGTAAAACGAAAGCATCTTTTTGGAAATGAAATTGTATTGATTTCGAAAGAAGGCCTATAAATAGGCAATTTGAGTACAAGGAGACAGAAATCCTAGTAAGAGGAAATTGTCAGGCAAACAAAGAGAAAGCTATGCAGAAAAAGCCCTATTGATTTTAATTCCACCACTGTCATTATGTCTTCAAGCCTCTCATCTCCTGCTGTCGGATAGAAGTGATAAGCTTGTTCAGTCCTTTGAACTTGGATGAAGCAGACCGAGAACGGGACATAGTCATATGCTTTAATCCCTAATTTTTGCCTGGACCGCCTTTTTAGGTTTTCAGTCCACCAGGATACCCCTTTTTGCCCAAGCCGCCTTTTCAGGTTTTCGACTTGCCGGGTGTACATGCGTAGTATTTTTTAACTATGTCCGTGTTCACGGGATGCAGGGGATTCTTTGTCATCCATTGTAGCAAGCATCTTGGCTCCACCAGAGAATACTTTCTTGACTACAAATGGTCCTTCGTATGTGGGAGTCCATTTGCCCCTGGGGTCACCTTGTGGTAGAATGATACGCTTGATAACTAAGTTGCCGATTTGGTACACTCGTCTCTTGACCTTTTTGTTAAATGCCTGGGTCATGCGCTTCTGATATATCTGCCCATGACAAACAGCCGCAAGTCTCTTTTCATCAATCAAATTTATCTGATCGAGTCGAGTTTGAATCCATTCATCCTCATCTAAGCCTGCATCTTTCATAATTCTTAGAGAGGGGATCTGAACTTCCACTGGTAAAACGGCTTCCATCCCATAGACTAAAGAGAAAGGAGTTGCCCCTGTCGAAGTGCGCACTGAAGTGCGATAACCATAAAGAGCAAAGGGTAACATCTCATGCCAGTCTTTGTATGTTACTGTCATTTTTTGCATGACCTTCTTGATATTGTTAGCAGTCTCCACGGCGCCGTTCATCTTTGGCCGGTACGGAGGAGAGTTATGGTGTTTTATTTTGAACTGCATGTAGAGTTCAGTTTAGTACCATTATCAGTGATAACTCTTTCAGGAGACAGCAGGTTTCTCGGATGTATATTTGATGAGATCCATCTTAGAAATCAATAAAGTGGTATGATTCAACATATACTGTCTTAGTCGGCGAGCAGCCCAAGCCAAAGCGCAGCAAGCTTTCTCGAGCTGTGAGTATCTTGTTTCACAGTCGGTACCTTTTGCTAAGGCAGTGTATGACATGCTCTTTTCGACCAGACTCGTCATGTTGCCCCAGCACACCCTATTGAATTTTCTAACACAGTCAAATACATAGTTAGAGGTCTTCCTTCAACTGGTAGCATCAGAACTGGAGGTTCTTGGAGATATTTCCTGATTTTGTTATTCATCATTCCATACCATCTCTTGATTTTTCCTTTTTAGTAATTTGAAGATGGGTCTGCAGGTAGCAGTCAAGTGTGGAATGAATCGGGCAATGTAATTCAAGTGTCCCAAGAAACCTCTGACTTCTTTCTTGTCTATTTCAGTACCCAGATTTACAATTTCAATTGATTCCTCATGCGGCTGTATGGTCTTTCCTTCTTGTAGTACCAGTCTGGCAAGTTCTCCAGGGACTTCACAATCTTCCTCACTTCCATCCTCGGCTTGGTAGATCGGATTTTCAAAGTCATAATGAACAGTAGCAGAGTCATTACCAACAGGATCCAGAGTGGATATGGATCGGCAAATTGTTACGTGAGTGTGTGCAAGAAAACATAGCTTGTTTGAAAAATGACAGGAAAGATAAAGAGCGCAATATTTGAATGCAAAAAGTCCATTGATCTATTGAATATGAATATGCTTATGAAAATGACAAAACCCTTGAAAAATTAGCTATTGTGCCCCGGGCATAGACACAATGCCTTAAAATGCTAAAACAACAATAACAATTACTCCTGACTAAAGGAAATCGGGATAGTGTCTTCAGCCTTCCAACTATCGAGTCTGTCACCAATTGTTGGGGAAATCCAGCTATCCAAGTCACAATCGTTATCAGTATCTTCCACATCATTGACAGTCTCATCTTGATTAGGCAGAGGGGCAGTGATGACATTAGGAGTCTCAGGCGGATCAAATTCAAATTCTCCGGCGTCGATCATATCCTGAATTTTGTTCTTCAACGACCAACAATTGTTTGTATCATGCCCGGGGCTATCGGAGTGATATGCACACCTGGAATTGGGATTATAACGAGGAGAAGTAGTGTTGGGTTTTGCAGGAGGATCTCTGAGGGTAATTAAATTTGCTTTTAGCATACCTTGCAGTGCCTGTGCTAAAGTCATATTGATCTTCGTAAACTGCCTTCTTCCCGGGTTAGTGTGCCTCACAGATTTCTTGTCTTTTTTCTTCTCGAGCAAGAGAGCCTTCAGTTCCTTCTGCCCCCTGGATAAGTTCAAGATTATCTTCTGGAGTTGAGCATTCTGAGCCTGGAGGTCTTTGACAATTTGTTCGAGGTCCATTTTTCTGTTTGGAGGAAAACCGTGAGAACATTGATCCCTTTAGAGTACCTGTTATGCAATGTTATGTTATGCTATGCAATGTATGAAATGTTTTCAAGGACTTTTGGAATTTAACTTTACGTAAACCAACAAAAAAAGGAAACTTTTTTTTTTTTTTTTTTTTTTACAAAACAGAGCAAAGTTAAATCCCTAAGTCCTCGAAATGGTTAGTACAATGCCATGATGTCATGATGTTAAGTAAACAACAAGCACAAGCAAGTCATACAACCATCATCCCTAGGTTTTAAGGCTTGCATGAGTTCCATAGGTAAGTACCCTCCCCACTGAAGTTTGGTTGGTTCAACCTGTCCTAGAATAGTAACCGGGTTCTAGAAGGATCTCAGATCATCGACCTTCCTTTAAGTCCACTTCAGTGCAACACCAAGTGGTTGACCGAAGCTTCCCTAAAGTCCAATCTCAAAGAGTGTAGTATCGAGTCTCAACCAACCCCAGTCGGAACCGAAGTCAGTTATCTCACTACTTTCTAATGGCCAGGATGAGTCAATTAGGGTTCTAAAGGTCTGGTTAATGCTTTGATGACACCACGCGAATGCCAAATTTTTCCTCAAGTAAACATGAGGAACATCAGGACATCCAAAGTGTCACATTAACCGTAGCCATCATTTTGACCATTCCAGTATACGCCGGATAGTCGCGATGATCTATTGCTACTTACCTAAGGTACACTAGATCCGGGTGTAGGATCTTTCACTCAAGCATAAAATACCCTCAAAAGAAGGAACAGTTTAAAACATAAATGATTTTTAAGGTGACCTCTCTTTGTAAGTCCCCAGCAGAGTCGCCAGTTCTGTCATACGGTGAACTGACTTGGGGTATTTTGCTTTTTATCGCAATGCCGCGGATAGCAAGAGTCGCCACCGACTTTTCTTTTATCCAATAAGGAAAGGTGGAAAAGAACAGGAAAGACCTCAATAGATTTTGGGTTCGGGAGGTACATTATACAAAGGGAAGGTATTAGCACCCTTTGTATCCATGGTTATCCATGGGCTCTTAATTGCTGGATCACTTATATTTTTGTCTGAAAAGTGTTGGTGAATTGTTTGAGAAATGTTTCGGAAAGAGAGTTAACTTTGTAATGATTCTCGTATGAATGTATACAAAGTATTTATCTCGTTTGATTTTGAAAACGGTTTAGAAAAATGTAACTTGGTAATGATTCTAGTATGAATGTATACCAAGTGGTGATTTTCTAGGATTTGCAAAGTGTGAGGGGTGGAAAATGTTTTAGGTTATGATCCAGTAATTGAGAGTTATACCTTCCTAAGGTCGTTATGGGCATTTCCTATCCTTATGAGGGTAAAACTGTCCTTACTATTGAGAAGTAAGTAGTTTTATCCTTTGGATGTAAAAGGGTCATCGTAGGGTCATCGATAGGTCATTGAAGGCAACAGTTGTAAGGATACCTTAGCATTCGAAGGGACGATCATCATTTAACCGTAGGCTACACCGAAGGGTCATCGAGGGACAAAATCGTATTTTCGAAGGCAACATCCGAGGGACCATGATTTATTTTATGATGATTTAACCGAAGGGCCGTTGCTAAGTGTATCCCTACATTCGCGGGACATGACCGTAATACCGTAATATCGTAAGGCAAAAGAGAGGTCCAAGATCACATATTTAAAGGCCATATTGTAAAGTTAATTAGGTGATTATGATGAATCTCCACATTAAAATCAATACATTAAAAATAATACATTAAAATTAATACATTAAAATTAATTATTAAAATTAATTATTAAAATTAACACATTAAAATTAATTAAGCAATTTAGGGTGGATCTTCATAAGGGTATCCCACAAATAAAGTGGAAGACCTAACGGCGGTCTTTTTTCTGGGACATATGAACCTTTGCAAAATTCAACAAACGGGTTAGCATACCAAATCAGGGTGCAATCGAGGATTACACCGCAAGAGAAGACACAGCAGCATGAATGTCAGGCAAAACAGTGCATAATTAATATAGAATAGATCAGGTTACGCATAGGACATAACAAATATCAACGGCTGTCCCGTTCGCCGCTGCCTCGCCTAGCGAGGTCCTAGCGAATGCTCGCTACATGCTCGCTTAGCGATGTGCTAGCGAGCGGCTGCGGGTTTTGAATTTCAGAACAGTATGACTTCAACCTGCGGCATGGCTTATGGCATCCAACACATAATTATATGGTTCAGCATTCACAATATTCAGGCACACTTAAATTCACATGCAAAACCTCAAATATGTTTATGAATTCAATTATAATATCACATGCAAGTTAAGAACATAAAGCGGTATCACATGCAAATTAAGAAAATAAAGCGATAATAGTAATGCAAACCTGTTTGCAATCGAATTGCAACCTTGAATTGGCGAGCCGGATTGAGTTGGGCGGTGGTAGCTTCGGAGCGGAGGAGCGGCCTTCAGGGTTTCTAAAGTAGCCTCCAGGGTTTTTGTGCCAGGGTTTTCGTTTGTCTCCCTCTGTTTTTCGTTTTCCTTTTCATTACTGAAGTGCTGGTATTTATAATGCTCTTTTTCATGACCTAATGGGCTCAGAATGAAGCCCAAAATTTTCTGTTGTCTGTCAGCTTCGCTAGGCGAGCTGGTAGCGAACGTGTAGCGAACGTTCGCTAGGCGAGCGTGTAGCGAACATAACGTTCGCTAGGCGAGCGTGTAGCGAACAGGCCAGTTTGGGCCATTTTCTGGATTGGGCCATTCGTGAGTTGGGCCTTCGTTCCTTTGAGATCAGTGTCATAAAAATGATTCGGAATACCTTGAAAAATGTCTTGAAATATTGATGGGCAAATTTTGGGGTATGACAGTATCACAATTTTCTCTATTAAACTATAGGCACTTTCACATCATTGGTTCAATCGTCTAATATTTTGGTTCAGATATGAATCAGACCATTTTAATATATGATTGTGTTACCTTATAATTTTTGAATCAAGATGCTCCCAAACCTACTAAGCCTGGTTTGCGAGGATCTCAAGAATAGACCCATAAGATTAGGATTATTCTTTCTCCAAAACATGTTCAGAATCTCGAAAACATTTGCAGTCATTTTTCCGGTTCAACGGGACTGGGAGGGTGAGATAAATACATAAGGTAAGCACAATTGATTCTCGACAAGGACAATTACAATACCTGAATATGTATTTCGACATAAGTAATATTTTTGCAGCAATTCAAGAACTAAAGACATGTGGAAGAAATACAGAGGACAAAAGGCCATGTGGCATTGTACATGTTAAATGTTGAAGATTCGACCGTTGTCAACGGTTATAATGCACATAGTGTTGGTGTAAGCCCTAGAGGTCAATACTTTTCGTACTTGTATCGAATTATTTATTAATAATAAAAGGCTTTTTTTCTTTATTATGTTTGTTTAATAAAGTCCCTAGAATAGCTAGTCTGTTTAATGTATCAAGAATGACTTAATCATGAGATCCCATTTAACATAAGGACAATATTCTTAAAGTATTTGTAGTCGAGCTTTGTTGGGAAGTGGGATAACATTAAAGCATTAAGACCATTACGTATATAGACTGATGATCACATCTCATGGATCATGCATAAGGAGTTATCAAGTCTTAAACATAGGTATGAATATTAGGAGTAATATTTATACTGGATTGACCCGCTATGAGAATACTATATAGAATGTTATGCAAAGTGTCATAAGTTATTATCATGGTAATAGTGGTGTATACCATCCTTCGACCTGAAACCACTTCTTGATCAAACGTTGTCCATAACTGGATTATCATAAAGACAGTTGATGGGTACTCAACAAAGCATGTTGAGGGACATGAGTGGCCTAGATGGAATTTACCCATCATGCGTAACAGGATGAATGTCTAAGGGCCCAATATTGAACTGGACAAGGATGAGACGGTTTATGCCTTGTGTTCAATATAGACATAAGGGCAAAAGGGTAATTGTAAACATAAGTATTATCACAAAAGGATTTTTCATATCACATGATATTTTCGTGCCTTGGATAGCAGTGATGTGTTGTTAGATACCGCTCACTATTTATTATGTTAAATACATGATTTAATATAATTACCAATGTCACGAAAATCTACAAGGTAACACACAAAAGGACGAATTGATGAGAGATGGAGTAAATATGGAACAGTGTAAGGTATGGTGCACTTAAGTGAATTGTAAAACATCGTAATGTACAGTGCACTTAAGTAGAATACGAAATATGGTAAGGTACCACGTGCTTAAGTGATTTTGGTATATCATAAGATATGAGCCACATACACTTGGGTTTTTTAACTTGCAACCCACACAAGTGGTTCTGTAAATAGAACCCTTGTGCAGAAGCATTTGATTAGATGAAATTTTGTTTCTCTCTCTCTCTCTCTCTCTCTCTCTCTCTCTCTCTCTCATTCAAAGTCTTCATTCGTAGCAGCTAGCACTGAGATTGAAGGAATCCGTTCGTGTGGACTGAGTAGAGGCGTTGTCACCATTCAACGTTCGTGATCACTCCTTAGATCTGCATCAAAGGTTTCAATCGCCGCAAGAGGTAACGATTCTATCGCTGATCATGCCCATTCATAAGGATCACTAAAGGATAAATTTTTAATTTCCGATGCGTTTTTTATCGCTATTCTCCTTCATATAGTATATAAACAAACCTCTTCTATGTAACGAGGGTTCACATTTTTCATTGTTAGTATCTATAGAATTCAAACATCCAAGTTACAGAGATAGTAAATTTGTGAGAAAATGTATGAATGTTTGTCCCATTTTTTAACTTAAGTATTTCATTTGGTTGCTTTTATCATTTATTTTTATTTACTTTATCATTTAAACAATTATGCATTTACGTTTTTCTGTTAGTTTCTATCGAATTGTTTTACATTCAAACAATGAGTTATTAAGTACAAATACATTCTTTTAAACCGGGTTTTTTACAATATGTTCTAGGATTTTTTCGAGTTAAATCTTGTAAGTGAATTAAAATTTGTGATTTGATTTACTAAAAATATCAGTAAACAAATTGGCATTTTCCTGTGAGACCCTTTTGTGCAATAGATTTAAACTTTTAAAGAAAAGTGTTTGTTCTTTTATTGTTCGTTTTGTTCTTCATACATGCAATATTTTCAATGATTAAGTGTTTATGCGCCTGGAGAGTGGTAAAACTCTTGTTGAGATGGCTCCTCCAACATCAAAAAAATCTTCCCTTCCTCAGAACGACTCTTCAAATGTATAAGAACAACCATTCAGATCGATGGTTGGTGGTGTAGAAACTTCAGTGTCCGTTGAAGTAATCGGTCCTATTATAAGTCACATGTTAGTTTTGAAGACGATTCTAGAGTTAGTGATCCCTGCCACAAATAACCAGTTTTCCAACTCCTCTCGAGGATACACATATTACTGTAGAAGATCATATGCCTTCTTTTCTCCCAAGCTTTACGTTATCCCTGGTAGTAGAGAATATTCATATGACATGTCAGCTGCAATGATGGTAAGCCTACAAACTAATGCCTCTACATATGCAGATAATATAATGACTATTGGATCTCCTCTTAATCAATAGCTAGCATCGGGATCTGCTATCAACAATCTTAGTTGAATGGTACAACCCAAGAGGGATTATAATATGTCGCTCAAGTTATGTCACCCTTAACTACTAGTTCCCTCTTGGCTATGAGGCAACAAATGGATGATAACAACTATGATATGGTCAATATTTTTATCTAACAAATTGGTATTGTGTTTAACACTATATTCTAAAACACAAACCATACTTACCAACAATTGACACATTAAATGGATCGAATTGCTGATTTCTTTGGTGCTCCCCAAACGCATATTCAACCAGACCATTAAATTCAAGCACTTGGGACAATACAAAATCCAGACGTTGTAAACAATGAATATTTTCTTAATAATCAAGTGCAACAAAGGGTTATTCCTCATCCGGTCGAACAACACATACCGAGGGTAGTTGAAGTTGAAGGGGACTTAAGTCGAAATGGTCTATAGGTAGTATTGTTCAATAGGAACTAGGATGCAGACCAAGTGGTTACAAGAATCCAACAAAATAATTTTGAGGGCTAAAATAACATAGGCAATATGGTCGAACAAATCTTAGTCCAAAATGATCTAAAGGTTTGTCACTTCTCTTTCTACTTTGTTTGAATGTTGAGAAAACTCTAAGTTCACCAAGTTTGTAGGTGATACTAGTAGATCTCTTGTCGAATATATCATTCGATATTAATCAAAGGCAGTGATTTGGCCAATAATATAAATTTTAAAATGAAATCTTTTTCAACTCTTTAACTAAGAGAGCTTTCATATGGTTCACCACATTCCATATACAATTGGAACCAACTAGAAAGAATACCCCACGAGCCATTCTATATGAATCGGTCGATAATTAGTAAAAAGAAAATTCTCTTCATTCATGTAAGCTAGAAAGAACAAGTACAATAACTTAATCATTTACTTCCACACACAGGATAGAAAGAAGAAGAAAAAGACAGTAAGAAACCCATAACAAAATGGGTAGCTATGTAGCTTTATTCAAAACACACACAAGTAGAAAAAGGTGATGGATCCATCATCTTTGTTTCATCAACAATGTGTAGTGCAATAGCATCTATGACGGAATCCACGGCAGTGTCCGCCAGTGAAACGTTCTGTTTGGCACACAGAAGCACAGTTGGTATCACTCAAACATGTTCCTTTGAATTTGTGACTTTTAGATTCACAATCCCTTGCCTCTGCCACCATACTTGGCCCTATAGTATCATATCACAAAATTAATTAAAAACACTTATATAAAATCATACTATAATTAAGATATATCAATATTATGGATTATGTTATGTGATGTAACTGTAAAGAATAATTTTTTACCAGTAGCCACAAGAAGGAGAAGGAAGACAAACATGGTGGAAACCATAGAAATTGAACGAGCCATGATAACCTTAAAGACAGAAAAGTGAACTAGTTTAGAATTTGAAGTGAAATGCAAATGGAACTAGCTTGTCTTAAATAGAGCAATAAAGGTTACTAGTGTCTTTCCAAGGAATAATTTTACCGACATATATATATATATATATATATATATATATATATATATATATATATATATATATATATATATATATATATATATATATATATATATATATATATATATATATAATTGTTTTAGCATATCGTATAATTTATGTATACAACAGTAATATTTGAATCGGAGAAATAATTGATTTTTTACCTAACATTATTAATTAAGATCTACTAGTACTAAGAATTTATCTCTTATCAGAATGTTATATATTTATAGAAACAGAAAAAAATTGAATGATTTAGAATTTAAAAGACTGATATTAAAAAAAAAATTCATACATGCCCCCACAAGTATTTTTAGAGAGAAAATCCACGTGATATTGATATTCTTGATTTTGAATAAGTGAATATCTTAATGGATAGTGACAACAATGGATGATTTAGAAAAGGTGACAATACAATTCAATGAATGACAAGTGGTGGCAGAAACTTTATTGCTTTTGAGTTTTCTTTTTTACTTTTGTGTTGTGTTTTTTTCTTTCTCACTGGCTTCTCCACGTTGTTTTCGACAGTTATTGACCCACCCACCATTGTATTTTCAGAGAGTTTTCATTTTTCTTCTTTGTCCTCACATGGATAATTTTTAAGGTGGGGTCCTTCTATACGTGCAGGATTGAGGAATCACACGGAATACCAATACCATCAAATTAGGTGGTATCCAATGAGTCATATTACTAAAATGAGTCATGTCACTAAAATGTAAAATTATACGTGCATGATTCATAGGGTATACCATCAAATTTGGAGGTATCCAATGAGTCATATTATTCAAATGTAAACTAACAAATTGATAGGCTGCAACCTATTGAACCTAAACCAACACATACTCTGTATGTGACTTTGATTGCATTGTTCATTAGTTTCTACATAGAGTGAAGTTTGATATATATCTACTAGTTCAAGCTTTTCTAAATTAGTTGAAGAGAGTAAAAGTTAGTTGAGGTTTGATTATCAATTTAACTAATTTTACATGCATTGTTATAATACTTTAATATCGGTCATAGTTGGACCACGGAACAACTTTGAGTTTGGATTTGAAGTTATGAAAAATAGCATGTGTTGGTTCTAAGTGTTGGCAGCAATTTTGATAAAATAAAGAGTGTTCACAAGATGTTGCATGTGATGTCTTAACATAAGATATATATGTACCTGCTGGAGTTTAAAAAATATAATTATGCAGGATTGTTTCAGGATGTCATACACGATGTCATGACATCTGATATTATGTACCTGCTGGAAATTATAAATGGAATTATGCAGGATTGTTCCAGGATGTCAGACCCGATGTCATGACATCCTGTACACAGAACATTCAGGGTGAATGTTATGTGTTTTGTGATTGCGCATTTAATGGCAATCTATGTATGATTGAAGATCTGATTTGCAGGCGCATTCAATCATTAATTACAACCTGGTTTTCTTATTTTCCAAGGAGATCTAACCAACTGTCATGAGAATATTTAATTGGAAAATAGTTTTAGGGTTTTCAAGATGTACAAGCCCAGCTGAATGCTTCTATAAATAGGACATGGAAAACCTGATTTGATACACAACCAATACTGAGCGAAATATTGAGAGAATATAAGGGTTTGTGTCTTGTTTAGTCGTGAGACTTGTAAGCCATTCAATTCATCCATAGATGATTGAATTGGTCTGATTTGTGAGTTGTAATTTGTCACTCTAAGCTTGTAAGCAAGAGTGTGTGTCTACTTGATTGAAGTTGTTAAGCAAGATCAAGTGTGTGTCTACTTGATTGAAGCTGTTAAGCAAGATCAAGTGTGTGTCTACTTGATTGAAACTGCTAAGTAAGATCAAGTGTGTGTTATTAAAGAGTGTCTTCTTTTCATAAGGAATTGTTGTTTAAAGTCACAGGTGTGATTGAGGGGGAGTGAGTGGGTTCTCATATCTAAGAGTGCTTAGGTAGAAATCACACGGGTAGAGATTAAGTGAGAAATATTGTAACTTATTGAAGTGTACTGAGAGTCTTTGAACTGATTCTATTTAGTGGATTTCCTTCCTGGCTTGGTAGCCCCCAGTCGTAGGTGAGTTGCACTGAACTGGGTTAACAATTGTTTGTGTCTCTTGCATTACTATTCTTTATCTTTATCCTGTTTGTGTTATTCAGATATTAGTGTCGTGACATTACCTTCGACATCTCATATCTGATACCAGAATTTCAATTGGTATCAGAGCAGGCATCCTGCTCTGGTTCTGGGTGAGATCTAGGGACAATACTTTCTGGTACCATGGAGAGAGATGGAGGATCCGTGCACAGGCCACCAATTTTGGATGGATCTAATTATGACTATTGGAAACCTCGAATGGTAGCCTTCCTAAAATCTCTTGATAATAAGGCTTGGAAGGTTGTGCTAACAGGCTGGGAACATCCAGTAGTTACTAAGGAAGGAGAAGCCATTATTGATAAAAAGCCTGAAGAACAATGGTCCAAGGAGGAGGAGGATCTAGCCCTTGGAAATTCTAAAGCTTTGAATGCCATATTCAATGGAGTAGACAAGAATATCTTCAGATTAGTTAATAACTGTCAGGTAGCTAAAGATGCTTAGGACATTCTCAAAACCACTCATGAAGGCACCTCTAAAGTGAAGATGTCTAGACTATAGCTGCTCACTACCAAGTTTGAAAATTTAAGGATGAAAGAAGATGAAAATATTCATGAATTTCACATGAATATCCTTGAAATTGCCAATGCCTCTGGAGCTCTGGGAGAGAAGATGTCAGATGAAAAGCTAGTAAGGAAAATACTCAGGTCACTCCCTAAGAGATTTGTTATGAAGGTGACAGCAATAGAAGAATCTCAAGACATCTCAAATATGAGAGTTGATAAGCTAATTGGATCCCTTCAAACATTTGAGATGGGAATATGTGATGGATCTGAAAAGAAAGCCAAAAGCATAGCCTTCATGTCAAACACTGAAGCGGAAGATGAGGAAGGTGGTCAAGAGACTGATGAAGATCTGGCAAATGAGGTAGCAATGTTGGGAAGACAGTTCAACAGACTTATGAAAAGGATGGATGTAAGATCTAAGGCCAATGTCAAGAACATCGCATCTGACATCAGTAAATCCAACAATATTGGAAGAAGAACAAGGTCAGAAGAAAAGCCCAAAGAAGGAAAAGGAGTCCAGTGATATGAATGTGATGGGTATGGTCACATTAAAACTGAATGTGGGACCTACCTCAAGAAACAGAAGAGGAGTCTTGCTGCCTCTTGGTCTGATGAAAGTGAAACAGAAGAAGCTGCAAATCTAGTGACTGCATTGACAGAAAGATGGGGTTCTGATGAAGAGGAAAGTGATGATGAAAATACCTTTGAAGAACTGGCCACTACCTACAGAGAATTGTGTCACAAAAGTGCAGAAGTGTGCAAACAAGTTGAAAGCCAGAAGAAAGTGATAGCTCAGCTGGAGAATGAAAAAGGGGAACATGAGGAAACCATCTCCAAGTTGAAAACTGAAGTTGTACTCTTGAATTCCAAACTAGATGAGATGACCAAGTAAGTAAGAATGCTTAACAATGGATCTGACATCTTAGACAAGATTCTCCAGACTGGTCAAACAACAGGAGACAAATCTGGCATTGGGTTCAATGAATCTAAGGCTGATTGCAGTTACATAAATGGTAAACCTAAATCCAAACCTAAGTACAGCCATATTGATAACAAACCTGCAATGTCACATCACATGTCACAACATCAAAAGGGAAGACAGCAGAAAGGGAAACACCAAAGATGGAGATGCCATTATTGTAGAAAATTTGGCCACCTGAAGCCCTTCTGTTATAAGTTGTATGGTTATCCTAGCCCTGTTCATCATCAGACTCACTGTCAACCAAGACCCAAACATCACAGGCCTATCAACAAGAAGCTTTGGGTTCCTAGGACAACTGTTTCAAGTCTAATAGCTCACACTTCCTTCAGAGTTTCAGCCAAAGAAGATTGGTATTTCGACAGTGGTTGCTCCAGACACATGACTGGAAACAAACACCTGCCAACTGACCTTCATTCCCATGCCACAAGTTATGTAACCTTTGGTGATGGAGCAAAGGGTGAAATCAAGGGAATTGGTAAGCTTGATTGCCCTAGAGTTCCTGACCTTGACAATGTCCTACTTGTTAAGGGATTAACTACTAATCTAATAAGCATCAGTCAACTGTGTGATCAAGGTCTAAATGTTAACTTCACTAGAACTGAATGTCTGATTACTAACAAGGAAAATGAAGTGATCATGAAAGGAGTTAGGTCTAAAGACAACTGCTACATGTGGAGTTCTCAAGAAACTGGTTACTCTTCAATGTGTACCTTGGCCAAAGAGGAAGAAGTGAAGATATGGCATCAAAGATTGGGCCATCTGCATCTTAAAGGTATGAAGAGGATCATATCTGTTGAAGCTGTTAGAGGAATTCCCAACTTGAAGATTGATGAAGGAAAAATCTGTGGAAAATGTCAGATTGGAAAACAGACAAGGATGTCACACCAGAAGCTCAAACATGACACCACTACCAAAGTTTTGGAACTCCTCCATATGAATTTGATGGGACCCATGCAAGTAGAAAGCCTTGGTGGGAAGAAGTATGCATATGTAGTGGTGGATGACTTCTCCAGATACACCTGGATCAATTTTATAAGAGAAAAATCTGATGTTTTTGAAGTCTTCAAGGAGCTTTGTCTAAAACTTCAAAGAGAAAAGGAAAGTCTTGTTATCAAAATTAGAAGTGATCATGGGAAGGAATTTGAGAACAGCAAATTTGCTGAATTTTGTTCCTCAAAAGGAATTCATCATGAGTTCTCATCTCCCATTACTCCCCAGCAAAATGGTGTGGTGGAAAGAAAAAATAGAACTCTTCAAGTATCAGCCAGAGCTATGATTCATGCTAAGAAATTGCCCTACCATTTTTGGGCTGAAGCCATGAACACATCCTGCTATGTTCACAACAGAGTGACATTGAAGAAAGGAACTCCTACAACCCTATATGAAGTCTGGAAAGGAAGAAGACCTACAGTCAAATACTTCCATGTATTTGGTAGTAAATGCTATATCTTGACTGATCGTGAACAAAGAAGGAAGTTGGATCTCAAAAGTGATGAGGGAATATTTCTGGGCTACTCAACAAACAGCAGAGCTTACAGATTCTTTAATTCCAGAACTAATGTATTGATGGAATCTATTAATGTTGTGGTTGATGACCAACAGACTGATGTAACAGATGATGTCGAGACATCTCTGAATGATTCCCCAGCTGACTTCTCAGACAAAAATGAGGAAAGTGAACCTCCTCAAGCTGAACCTGAAGATGACAAAATCAACAAGGGACCCTCCATCAGAGTTCAGAAGGATCATCCCAAAATTCTCATTATAGGAGATCCAAATAAAGGGGTCACTACTAGAGCAAGGGAAGTGATCTCACATGGCTGCTTTGTGTCAAAGATTGAACCTAGGAATGTTAAGGAAGCCTTGACTGACGAGTTCTGGATCAATGCCATGCAGGAGGAGTTAGGTCAATTCAAGAGGAATGAAGTATGGGAACTGGTTCCTAGACCTGAAGGAGTAAATGTCATAGGTACAAAGTGGGTATATAAGAATGAATCTGATGAATAAGGGGTTGTTACTAAAAACAAAGCAAGATTAGTAGCACAAGGATATACTCAAGTTGAAGGAGTGGACTTTGATGAAACATTTGCTCCTGTAGCTCGCCTTGAGTCCATTAGATTATTGCTTGGAGTGGTTTGTATTCTGAAATTCAAACTGTTCCAAATGGATGTAAAAAGTGCCTTCTTGAATGGCTACTTAAATGAGGAAGTATATGTTGAACAGCCTAAAGGATTCACAGATCCAAATCTTCCAAAGCATGTGTACAGATTGAAGAAAGCCCTCTATGGGTTGAAGCAAGCTCTCAGGGCTTGGTATGAGAGACTCACAATGTTCCTCACTAACAATGGATACAAGAAAGGAGGTATTGACAAAACTCTATTTGTGAAGAATGAATGAGGGAAGCTCATGGTGGCACAAATATATGTAGATGACATTGTGTTTGGTGGGATGTCGGATCAGATGGTTGAACATTTTGTTAGACAAATGCAGTCTGAGTTTGAGATGATCCTTGTTGGAGAACTGACCTACTTTCTTGGGCTACAAGTCAAGCAGATGGAAGATTCTATCTTTCTATCTCAAAGCAATTATGCCAAGAACATTGTTAAGAAGTTTGGCATGGAGAATGCAAGTCATAAAAGGACACCTGCTCCTACACATGTGAAAATCTCCAAAGATGAAAATGGTGTCAATGTAGATCAAAGTCTATACAAAAGCATGATAGGTAGTCTGCTATATCTCACAGCAAGCAGACCTGACATTGCATTTGTTGTAGGTGTTTGTGCTAGATATCAAGTTGAACCAAAAGTCAGTCACATAAACCAAGTAAAGAGAATACTGAAATATGTCAATGGCACCAGTGACTATAGGATGTTATATACTCATGGATCTGGATCTATGCTGACTGGTTATTGTGATGCTGACTGGGCTGGAAGTGCTGATGATAGGAAAAGCACATCAGGAGGATGCTTCTTCTTGGGGAACAATATGATATCATGGTTTAGCAAGAAACAAAATTGTGTATCTCTATCCACTGCTGAAGTTGAATACATAGCAGCTGGGAGTAGTTGTTCTCGACTGGTTTGGATGAAACAAATGTTGACTGAATACAATGTCACACAAGAAGTCATGACATTGTACTATGACAACCTGAGTGCTATAAATATTTCCAAAAATTCTATTCAGCACAGCAGGACAAAGCACATTGATATTCATCATCACTTCATTAGAGAACTTGTGGAAAAGAAGATCATAGCACTAGAGCATGTTTCTACTGAAGAGCAATTAGCTGACATATTCACAAAAGCTTTGGATGCTAATCAATTTGAATGTTTAAGAGGGAAATTGGGGATTTGTATTCATGAGAATCTATAGCAATCAAAGGAGTTTGTGGCCAATATCCCAGAGGATATTTTTGACAAAATAGAAAGGATTTTAGCAAGGTGTTTATAAGAAGAAGATGCTACTTCCTCAGACTGAGTAGTAAAGGTCCCCCTGATATGAAGACTGTGTGTGTTGTGATGAAGATTGGGTTGGGTTGGCTGTTCTAGATGTTGTTATGGCTGTTTTGGAGCTTGGTTGTTTTATTTGAAATGTGTGTATTTGTGGCAGTCCTTACTGATGCCTTGTTGTAATATTTGGGCTCTTAATGAGTTCCATGGATTTCTAATTATCTCAGTTATTACAGTTGTGTATAATTATGGTTTGTATCTCCTAACATTTATGTTTTAACATTTTATATGTTATAACATTTGTTGTGACATTCTCTGCTAGGCTGATTGACATTTATTTTGTCTAATTGGTCACCTTTGGTCAATTTTGACTAAAAAGGGGGAGAAGTTAAATATGTGGAGCAGTTAAATATGTGGAGCAGTTAAGTGTGTGGAGATGTATGTGTTGGTGTAGTTGAACAGATGAACAACTATTATTGAAGGAGATGTGTTTGATGTAAGACAGAATGTTGTTCTGTTTACAGATGTTGGAGGAGATGTCTGATGTGGTGCACAGGTGATGTTGAGTGATGTTAAAGCAGATGTCAGAGGGTGACTCTGGTTGTTACAGGTGTTGTTATTGTTAAAGGAGATGTCTGTATTGAACAGACTTAGGGGGAGAAGAAGTACCCTTGTGCATTTGTGTGTTTTACTAGTTGCTTTTATAACTAGTAATTCCGTTTGCTTCTGCTGCTGCTTAAATTGTTGTTTAACTGCTGATAGTTTTTCTTGTGAACAAAAAGGACAGATATATGGTTTAGCCAAAATTTGCCAAAGGGGGAGTTTGTTGGTTCTAAGTGTTGGCAGCAATTTTGGTAAAACAAAGAGTGTTCACAAGATGTTGTATGTGATGTCTTAACATAAGATATCTATGTACCTGCTGGAGTTTAAAAAATATAATTATGCAGGATTGTTTCAGGATGTCATACACTATGTCATGACATCTGATATTATGTACCTGCTGGAAATTATAAATGGAATTATGCAGGATTGTTCCAGGATGTCAGACCCGATGTCATGACATCCTGTACACAGAACATTCAGGGTGAATGTTATGTGTTTTGTGATTGCGCATTTAATGGCAATCTATGTATGATTGAAGATCTGATTTGCAGGCGCATTCAATCATTAATTACAACCTAGTTTTCTTAGTTTCCAAGGAGATCTAACCAACTATCATGAGAAGATTTAATTGGAAAATAGTTTTAGGGTTTTCAAGATGTCCAAGCCCAGCTGAATGCTTCTATAAATAGGACATGGAAAGCCTGATTTGATACACAACCAATACTAAGCGAAATATTGAGAGAATATAAGGGTTTGTGTCTTGTTTAGTCGTGAGACTTGTAAGCCATTCAATTCATCCATAGATGATTGAATTGGTCTGATTTGTGAGTTGTAATTTGTCACTCTAAGCTTGTAAGCAAGAGTGTGTATCTACTTGATTGAAGTTGTTAAGCAAGATCAAGTGTGTGTCTACTTGATTGAAGTTGTTAAGCAAGATCAAGTGTGTGTCTACTTGATTGAAACTGCTAAGTAAGATCAAGTGTGTGTTATTGAAGAGTGTCTTCTTTTCATAAGGAATTGTTGTTTAAAATCACAGGTGTGATTGAGGGGGAGTGAGTGGGTTCTCATATCTAAGAGTGCTTAGGTAGAAATCACACGGGTAGAGATTAAGTGAGAAAAACTGTAACTTGTTGAAGTGTACTGTGAGTCTTTGAACTGATTCTATTTAGTGGATTTCCTTCCTGGCTTGGTAGCCCCCAGACGTAAGTGAGTTGCACCGAATTGGGTTAACAATTGCTTGTGTCTCTTGCATTACTATTCTTTATCTTTATCCTGTTTGTGTTATTCAGATATTAGTGTCGTGACATTACCTTCGACATCTCATATCTGATACCAGAATTTCAGCATGAGACAAGGGTTTGGTGTGCGCATCAGCCGCTTGCAAAGGACCAGGAATGTGTTGAATGAAAAATTTGTTTGTAGCTACTTTCTTAGAGACAAAGTGGATGTCAAATTCAATACGTTTAGTTCCTGCATGAAGAATCGGAGTGTGATCAATCATGATTACACTAATGTTGTCACATAACGTAGGTGTTTCCAGCTTGACATTCAATTCTTCAAGGAGGGATTCGACCCATAGCAACTCAGTAGTCGTATGTGCAAGTGTTTTATACTCTGTTTCTGCACTAGACCATGCAATTAGTGATTATTTCTTGGAACTCCATGATATGAGGTTGAGACTGAGATAAGCACACGTGCCAGATGTAGACCTTCTGTCACCGGGATCATTTATCTAATCAGAGTCACTATAAGCTTTGAGAGATAGTTTTTGCACTGATATTGTTGGACGAAGAAATAAGCCATGATCTACAGTTCCATTGAGATGCCTGAGAATGTGTGTGACTGCACTCAAATGTGTCTCCAACGGTTGTGCCATAAATTGACAAGCCTTGTTAAGGCAATATTTAGTCTTGTTTGCGTAACATATTGAAGTGCACCAACTATGTACCTGTAGGTGGTGGGATCAGACAAAATATTAGTGTCATGCCTACTGAGTTTGCATGAGTTGGACATTGGTGTGATGACTCCATTGGCTCCTACCATGCTTGTTTTGGCTAATAAATATTTTATGTACTTGGTTTGTGTGAGAATTATTTCCCCATTATGCTACTCATGAACCATAATTCCAAGGAAATATTGTGGCTTCCCAAATCTCTTGAGAGCAAACTTATGATTAAGTTTGGAAATGAGATCATGAATTAGTGATGAGGAAGTACCTATAATCAAGATATCATCAACATAAACCAAAGTGTAACACTTTATTGTTGATAGATGAAGACTGAGTGGTCGAATTTGCTTGAAGTAAACCCAAGCTAGAGTAATGCTTGATGTAGCTTCTCATACCAAGTCCTAGGGGCTTGTTTGAATCCATAGAGAGCCTTTTGAGTTTGTATACAAGAGTGGGGTCACTTGTCACAAATCCTGGTGGTTGTTTCATGTACACCTCTTATTGGATATCACCATTCAAGAAGGCATTGTTAACATCTATTTTTTGAATGTCCCATTTGACAGTGAGAGCAAGTGAGAGTATGGCCCTTTTGGTAGTTGACTTAACCACCGGTGAAAATGTTTCATGGAAATCAAACCCTTCTTGTTGATGAAATTCTCTTGCCACAAGTATGGCTTTGTGTTTATTGATTGATCCATCGGGATTTTCCTTAACTTTGTATATCCACTTGCAACCTATAGCTTGCCTATGAGGTGGAAGAGAAGTTAAGTTCCAGGTGCCATTTTTGAGTAGTGAGTTAAACTCAGTTTGCATAGTGTAATACCCTAAAACCCCGACTCTTAGTTAAAGAACAAAA
Source organism: Lathyrus oleraceus (assembly GCF_024323335.1). Lineage (NCBI taxonomy): Eukaryota > Viridiplantae > Streptophyta > Magnoliopsida > Fabales > Fabaceae > Lathyrus > Lathyrus oleraceus. The sequence continues at coordinate 248,501,369 of NC_066582.1, read as the reverse complement.
TCATAATTTTAGGATGTTACTCAAACATATCATGCATACTTTCCAATTAATTTCAAAATTTGCAGCGAAATTCAAAATAATTAACATAACATTCATTATCTTTTCAAATGAAGTACTAAATGAAATTAACAAAATTCATTCATTAACTCAACAATTTAAGCAACCTCTTCCTCGAAGCTACAGATCAAAGCAATAGTTTCAACTAATCGACGATAAAGTAATAAAGAAAGACGAAGAGAGCTTCATAGTTTTCTACCAACTCATAGGAGCGCTTACTCCTCTTGAGTATCTGTACAATATTGTACATAACAATACAAAACAAAACAACAAATGGGTGATAATCCGCTCAAATATATTAACAGTGTAAAAGAATGCAAGGGTAGTTTAAATTACACATTCAACAACACACATTCAATTTACACATCAACAAAACAATTCAACTCACATAGCCTTTATGTATGCAATGTGACTCACAACTCGAGTCTATGTATGTGGTACCAATTTGAAGATTAGAGGATTGTTACTAATCTCGTCCACTCAACAATGGTTCCTCATTTGATTTGGGTCCCTATTGTCGCATCACGCGAAAAAACGGCGGGAAAAGAAGAACAACAGAGCCGCCACCGTGCGTTATTTATCCCAAAAGAGGGAAAGGAAACGCTCAGAGTAAACCTGGAAAGAACATGGTCTCGCGACCAAAGAGTATGGGTTCGGGAGTCGGTTATGCGAAGGGAAGGTATTAGCACCCCTACGCATCCGTAGTACTCTACGGGATCCACGCACAAAAGGAAGGAAAATTGGTTGCTAAGAATACTGCTCACATACTCACACACACTGGCTGAAAAGAGACAAAAGAAACTGACTGAAACTGAACTCGGCAGGATGTCGCATCCTGGGCCTACTTAGTCTATCAGGCATAGACATCAGAGTCCAAGTAGTTCGGACTGGGGAAACGACACATGCTCGCTAGGACATCGCATCCTATGCATACGTATCTTCTCGGACGAGAGAAGAATCAGAGCATTCGTAGCTCGGCTGACACGCACACAAACAAACACAGGCAAAGGCAAACGTGGAGCCTGAATGCCAATTACTGGACTTACATCAGCATCCGAACCAAGACACACACAAAGAGGCAAACGTGGAGCCTGAATGCCAATCACTGGACTTACATCAGCATCCGAACCAAACACACGCACACTGGAACCTAACTGCCACTCGATGGACTTACATCAACTTCCAAGCACACAACAAGGCAAAACAAAGACACAGGCGACAAATTGCTAAGGAGTCAGGCACTCGAGCCTAGCAACTGTCAAACAACACACACAAAAAAGAAAAAGGGCGCCCGGAGAGATCAGCTCAATCTCCTGCCTACATACTTCATCTGGTATGAAGATCAGGGCGATGTAGTTCCCCTACAGAGGGATAAAGGACTAGCCTAACCAGATAACAGAGGGAGACACAACTAGGGAGACTACGACTCGAGCCTAGATGTTATCATACAAATTCATCCCTAAGTTAAGGTTTCTAGCTAACTTGCACAGGAAGCAAGCCTATCCTAATCATGACTTGCACAGGAAGCAAGCCACACACACATTTAACTTGCACAGGGAGCAAGCCAAGCAAAAACCTAACTTGCACAGGAAGCAAGTCTAAACTAACCCTAACTCGCACAGGAAGCAAGTCAAACAAACATACAAGCACAGATAGCACACACTATACACAAGCAAGTGGCTCAAACAAGGGTTAGGTTTTAGTCGAGGGGTCATATCAACCTCAACAAACAAACCTCTGGAACTGGGTGAATGTTGCTCTTAACCTTGCCATTGAGGGGCTAAGGTGAAGCAGATGAAAGGTGAGTGAAGATAAGACTTCACAGCTCTTATCCCTGGCCTGGGAGAGCTCAAGACAAGAATGTGTGGGTTCAGAAAGTGGGAACCCTTCTACACATTTGAAACTGACTCAACTGTACAATTGTACAAGATCTTGGGTTTGTATCTGCAATGCATCAACACAGTGGTGTGAGCAAAGCAGATGACACACTGAATAGTGGGGGATAGATTGCATATCCCTACCTTCCACCAATTGCCTCTTCACTTAGGAGGACTTTGACTCTATGCAAGGACAAAAGTAAACAATCACAAACATTGCCTCTTAAGGAGGACTTCAGACAGTTGCCTGGCCAAGTAACAGGCCAGGTCTTCCAGACTACATGAAGAAGAAGAGACATACCTCAATGCAAATTGCTTATACAAGCAAAGCAAAGCAAAAAGTTCACAAGGAACTAAGCAACTAAAAGCACCTGAAACAGTCAAGCAGATGTTAGTATGCAACTTCAAACAAAGCAAAAAGAAACAGACACCAACAGTTAATTAGAGGCACATGGATGTGCAAGGCACAAGGCTCTAGGCATGTGAGCCAAGCCACCTACAAAACACACAAGTTAGTCATGGTATTTAGGCAAGCTCAAACAAAAAGAATTGGTCTCATTGGTCATTTGTTGGCCAACCTGAAAACACAAGCTCAAAAGTGAGTAACAGGACCACTAGGGCAAGCCTAGGGTCAAAAATGAATGAGAAAGCCAAAACAGCAAGGGATATCCAATCAAAGTCAAGTTTAAACATTCAAGAAACACAACCAATTGGGTTCACATGCATATCAATCACTATCATCATTTCATGAACAATTTAGGTCAAAGTATAGCAAACAGAAGCTCATAGGAGTCAACAGCAAGATTTAACTCAAAAGTCAACTCAAACATTTCCAAAAATCACCAAATAAATCATGGTCAATCACAATCCACAGCATGGTAAGCATGTCAAATTTCATCTCATTTGGACAAGTGGAAGGCAGTCAATGAAAATCAGAAAGTCAAAGCAATTTTGAACATGCTCAAAGAAGTCAAACAAACATGTATCAACTTAGAAAATTCATAAATCAGAGATGGCATATGATAAATGAATGGGATCAAAACCATGGCAAAGATGAGGATGTCTAGTTATCTCATGTAAAATTTCATGTCCATCCAATAAAGTATGAGAATTTCACAAATGAAATGGGAACAAGTGTCACACAAGGTCAACATATGACTAACCAGGGGAGAAAATCTCAAACAATTAGGAAATGCCACAAATAAATCCACAAAAAATCACATGTAAACAAGACATACAATAGTAGGTTCATGCAAAAAATCAGATCAATTGGAGGTCAAGAAACATGGTAATGAAAATCATGAAGTTGGGCATCAATGGTGTGACACAAATTGTCACACCCTAATTCAAAAATTCATAACTCACAAACCAGCAATGATAAATTCACAAACTCTACACCAAAATCACCATGAGTGTGTCTAGTTTAAGCACAAAAAATTTGGGAGCCATTGGATACATTCTCATCATTTCACAAATGTTTTGGCAAAGTGTATAATATTTGGTCACATGTCACAAACCCTAGCACCATTTAAAAACCCTTGATCAAAAAAATCTGGAAAAAATATAATAAAATACTAGAGGTCATGAGGAAGACAATGCAAAAATTCCCATGATTTTTGGACTAGAATTGGAGGCGCAATGATTTTTGTAAGTTGGTGTCACAAAGTGAAATAAACATTGAGATGAATTGATTTTAGTTGGAACAAATATGTAATGAAATGCCAAAAGACCAAAACGCCCCTTGCTGAGTGTTGAAACTCAGCGTTTCATTTAAATGGGGAGGTCAGCGCTCCTTTTTAATATATATTTCATAGAAGGCGTTAAATAAATGAATTGGCATTGTGCCCCAGTGGTAAAACACTTGGTATCTGAAGCTTTGAGGCAAAGGTCTGGGGTTCGAATCCCCCTCGCCCCAGGCCTTTTGGCATTTATTTGGAAACAAGGCAAGGCATATACAGTAGCAACATTTACAGTATCCATATTGCAGAAAAAATACTTACAGTAGTTTCATACATTCAACAAAAATTTCCAGCAAGATTTTTTTGTTAACCAAATTCAACAAACAACATATCAATGCGTTCCTCTTGCCTTGCTCATTAACATTATATCATCCATTTTCATCAAATCAAGTTAAACAAAGAGAAATAATCAAAAACAAGTTTGGATGTGAAACTTCAACTCAACATAACTTGCAAAATACCAAACCATTTTTAGTGATCTAAAGCTCTTTGAACTCAGCATTAAGAGACCTTTTTAAAGCATGTATTTATTTCACAAAATAGGGAGATCGAATTTTTACCAAATTTGATGGACAGTTGTGGTACAGTTGTTGTTTGATGTTGTTGGCCTAAAACAGATGCTCCATAAGCCTTCCAATGATGAATGAATGAAAGAGTTTGGCTTGAAACGACTTGAAAAGGTCTAGAACTCGGACTGCCATTGTTGAGTTCATGTAGAAAACAGTCGGGAATGAAGCTTTACAGTTGAAGAAACCATGTTTGAATGAGCTCCATATGTTGTTTTGATGATGTTTTATGCAAGGCCAAGTTTTGTTCTTTGGAGTTCTTTGACTGTTTTGGAAAAATGCTAAGAGTGTGATTTTTGAGAGAATGAGAGAACAATGGTTTTTTTGCTATCCAAAGTGTGGCTGCTATTAGTGGTTTTCAAATGATGAATGGATAGTCAAAATAACAATGCAAGGCTTTGTTCTCTTTGAGTTCTTGGACAGAAAATTGGAAAATGCAAGAATGAAGTGTTTTTTGAGAATGAGAGCACACTGGTTTTTTGCTGTGTTAGAGGCTCTAATTCTGGTTCACAATGACAGAAAATCATGTAAAAATCTTCTGTTTTGATGTACAAGGTATGGTCCATGGATTTGTGGAGAGATATGGTGAAAGTGTACTTTTCTTCCAATGTTCAAGCAAGCTAGCATGGGCTGTGTACTTCATGGGAATGGGCTTGCAAACACATTTCAAATGACATTCCAAACACTTCCTAATTGGCCAAATGTGCTGAAAACTTTTAATTCAAAAAGTCAAACTTGAGTCAAACTTGAATTTAAATGGAACTAGTCAAAAAATGCCATTTTGATTGGTGAAGTTTTGGCTCATGAAATTTATATTTTTGGAAAGAGGGGATCAAATGTGACTTGTAGGAAAAAACCCCACCAAAATTGGCCAAATGGTTTGAGAGATATGGCCTCTTGAAGTTCAAGATTTTCTGAAATCGATTCGATCATAACTTGCCAACCACACATGGGAATTGAGAGTTCTTGGACTTTTTGGAAATGGGAGAACAAGATCTTCAACTTTCATGTTGGGCAAAAATTCATTTGAAGCTTGTATCATGATGTAAGTTTGAGGATCAAGACTTTCCATTTTTGGTAAGTTTCAGTTACAGGTCCAGTTTCCATTTTTGGAAATTTTTGCTCTGGCTTCAAATTCTTCCATGATGGTGTTTGGAATGATGTATGAGGACTATTTGGCCATGAATGAGCTCTCACAAACCAATTCCAATCATCAAATCACTGATTAAATGGACAGTTGACCATCAGTTGACTTTTAGGGTTTCTGACTGACTGTGCCTCTTCTGATGAATTCCAAACCCTAATTCCTTGAGAACTTGACTTCAAAGGGTGTCCCAAGTTGTATGAACTCTTGATTATTGATCATGGTGCCCAAGTTCCACAAGAATGGCCACCATCCACTGCTTTGACTGACTGTTGACTTTCTAGGGTTTTTGACTGTCTATGTATGAACTGATGACCTCTGAGCCTTCAATCCTTGACCAAAACACTTCAAATGGACCTCCAAGTCATGTGAACATGTTGGACCAACCCTAGGGCCTTGGCTCCTTGAGAAATGCACTTGCTTGCTTGGTTGACTGATCTCCTGATCAGTTTGACCTAATTCCTTGATTGGCCTGCACTTGAGGCAAAAGAGGCAATGCTATGCTATGCAATGGACCATGATATGCTATGACCTAACATGAAAATGTATGTATAATGATAGGTGCAAATTTGAGGTGCTACAGCTGCCCCTATTTAATCAGCTGGGAACCCGAATGGATGAGAGCAACGGCTGTCAGACTTTCAGGGTAAACAGGGATTGAATACCAAGAACCGTAGAATTTGCACAATACAGGGATCCACCAATGGAAACGTCCACTGGGATTTGATATTTATTACTGGGTATATTTTGTTTTGTTTTTTTTCAAAGGGTACGGCCACATCCAGACTTCGCAACGACGATGAATGGAAAAAGAAATCACAACTAGATGCCAACGGACAACTAGGAAAAACTCGACGTTTATCGACACCAACGGAGAGGAGGAATACTCCACTAGGGAAGAAGGACACAACCAAATCATCAACGGATGATCGGGAAAAACTCGACGTTTATCGACACCAACGGAGAGGAGGAAACTCTACTGGGGAGAGTGAACACAACCAAATCATCAACGGATGATTGGGAAAAACTCGACGTTTATCGAAACCAACGGAGAGGTAACTCTGCATGGAGAGGGGTACAACTAGATATCATCGGATGACTAGGAAAAACTAGACGTTTATCGACACCAACGGAGAGGAGGAAAACTCAGCCAGACGTCATAGGACGAAAGGGAGACTCAACGTTTATCGACACCAACGGAGAAGGAGAAAAACTCAACCAGACGTCATAGGACGAAAGGGAGACTCAACGTTTATCGACACCAACGGAGAAGGAGAAAAACTCAACCAGACGTCATAGGACGAAAGGGAGACTCAACGTTTATCGACACCAACGGAGAAGGAGAAAACTCAACCAGACGTCATAGGACGAAAGGGAGACTCAACGTTTATCGACACCAACGGAGAAGGAGAAAACTCAACCAGACGTCATAGGACGAAAGGGAGACTCAACGTTTATCGACACCAACGGAGAAGGAGAAAACTCTACTGGGGAGAGTGAACACAACCAAATCATCAACGGATGATCGGGAAAAACTCGACGTTTATCGACACCAACGGAGAGGAGGAATCTTCACTAGGGGAGGGACGACGTTACGAACATCGAAAGATGATGTTTACAGACATCAAAGAAGACCAGACACTTACGCATGACTGGGAATCACCGAAAGATGGTGTTTACCGACGCCAAAGAAGACCAGACACTTACGCATGACTGGAAATCACCGAAAGATGGTGTTTACCGACACCAAAGGAACAACATACCCGGGTGCTGACAGGGTATACTGACATTCTCAAGATGACAGGGCTAGGCTGAACACTTGCAGGGGGTCTCACTGGGGAGAAACAAACTTTCTGTCACCAACAGGTGAGGAAATAAACCTCTGTGGGGATTATAAACACCAAATGTTGACTGGAGCCACTGTAGCCAATGCGTTGTACAGGTTGAATAAAAATCCGTCTCTGCAAGGGATACGGTTTGATGGGGTTTCGAACACATGAATGCATATGTTTGAATTTTTCTATGGCGTAATGCTCCATTTAGGAATGGAAATGCTACGCGATTTTTGAAGATGCAATGATTACTACATGCAAAATGCAAATGAACCCTGGCTAGGGAGCCAAAATGATCAGATACTCTGACTCTGTGGGGAGACTCCTCTTGGGGAAATACTCTGCGGGGAACTCTGCTTGGGGAACGGTAAAGCGACTTCACTGGGAGGAAGACTCAACCAATCTTCAGATAGGATGAACCCTGCTTTGGAGAATGTCTGTTACTCCGCTAGGGATAACCCATGCGATCCATAGGTAGAATCAACTCAACTGGGGATGCAGATATCAGTCTACTACAGAAACTCGTCCAATCCACTGGTAGGATGAACTCTGCTGGAGAAATAAATGCTACTCCACTAGGGACGACCCAACCAATCCATATGTAGGAAAATCACTGCTGGAGATGTATTTCATGAGACCCGCTCCACTCGGGGAGCTTGCTGAGGAAAAACCACACCATTCTACTGAGGAGAACGATCCTAGTGGAGAGAACAACCATAGTGGTGAGAGTAATAACTCTGTTGAGGACGATAACACGTCATATCATACTGGAGATGAATTCCCACAAACCTGCTGGGGATAAATACTCACGGCCATACTGGAGATAACAGCATCACAAACCCAATTGTTGGGGGACACACAAACAGTCTACTGATAAACTCCACTAGGGGATGAAAGTGGGATTTTACAACTACCAGCCAGTGGGTAGAAAACCACAAAGATAGGACTTACAACTACCGGTTTGTAGGTAGAGGCCACGGATTCCGCTGAGGATGAAATGAATGAGTGCCGGTTGGTGATCGACTATTCATTTATGCCCCAGGGCAGCACAAGAGATAGTCAACAAGAAGCCAATTTAGGATCGATCCAAATAGGCAGACTGAATCAAGACTCATCCTAATGAGGAAAGAACTCAATAGGGAAAACCCATCCCGTGTAGGGAGGGAACGGAAACAACCGTCATCCACGAGGATGTATCTCAGTGGGGAAATGGCAGGAAAGGATAGACACTTCCTGCTTAAGGGGTTGGCTCTACATGGAGAGATCGGACACACCCATATCTGCTAGGAAAATCTACTGGAGAGATCTGTATCACCAAATAGCAGGAGGCAACAATCAACAGATACCCGGCGACAGCTGCAACATGAGTATCCAAATGCTATGATTATGCATGTATGCATTCTACCTAAAACGTATGATGAATGCTGACAAACAGACATGCTCCAACCAACGGTCCGGGAATCAACCATCCGGAGAGAAAACCAAAGTCCTCATTCTGCATGGGAGGAAGAGCCACAAGAGGCTTCCGGAGGGATCGTCAGTCGCAACCGGAGAACAAAGTTCAACATACAGGCGGATGCGCCACAACAACTTGTGCTGAAAATCAGAGATACCGGGAAGCGACCAGATCTCTGATGAGAAGTACAAAAGCGTTGATAAAGCTCCTTACGCGAACCACTCCGCTGAGGGATCTATCTGAGGGAATGCTATAGTACTGGGATGTTGATCTACCAAATACTGAATCTTCAAAGAAAAACACCCACGTTGGGGGAGAGAGGAAGACTACTCTGCTGGAGAGGCGAAAGTTGAAGTCTTCGGTAAACACTCTGCTAGGGGGGCTGCCCCACAATAATGTCCGAAACAGCAAACTTGCTGGGGATGCCCCACGATAGGGCTAACAGGGATTTGGAGGAAGAATCTGTACTGCCGGGAACATGAAGATGAACAACTTCAAACAACACTGCATCGGGCAACTTCACTGAGGAGAGACCATACGAGGTTCTGCAGGACAAAGATACAGTCATGCTCGAGATACGAACAATTGTCTTACCTGTTGGTAATCATACCACCCCCGGGAGAGCACTGCAGATCTCCTAAGTATCCTTCCATCATTGTGAATGTTCACTTTGTTTAAGAACAATTTTTTTGAAAAATTTGTTTATTTTGAAAAACAATGATACTTTATCAATTAAAACATGCAAAACGTTTGTTGAGTTGAAACAAATAAGAGTGCAAATAATTGGATAAAAGCTCAAATTAATGTGATGGGATGGTAGTCTGCAAAGGGCAAGACTCCATAGATCTGTACAAGTTTGAAATTGGTGATGTATATTGGAGAGGGCTACATTGAACATAATGACCTTTCCTCTACCATTCTGAATTTTCGATGTATTCAAAGCTTCAGTCGACGACGAATCGAGAATCCCTGACGGATGACAGATATAGAGCACAGTCTTGTCAAGATGCAGTTACTTGCCAAATCCCTAATTTTTGCCTAGATTGCCCCAGTGTGAGGTGTTCAATCTAGCGGGATGCAAATTCTTTTTTTTCAATGTCTCTAACTTTTGCCTGGATCGCCCTTTCGGGTTTTCAATCCACCGAGACGCTCCTTTTTGACTAAGTCGCCCTTTGGGGTGTTCGACTTATCGAGCTTTTGCTTCTTTTTTTTTTGTTTTAGGCGAAGTATTTCTTGACTGCATCTGGAATTCACAGGACGAGTGAACTTCTTCATCCATTGTAGTAAGTGTTAAAGCATCGCCTGAAAAGGCTCTCTTGACAACGTTCGGACGTTTGTAGCTTGTGAAGTCCACTTGCCCCTGGAATCGGGTGCGAAAGACAAGACTTTCCTGAGCACGAGGTCGCCTTCTTGGAACACACGAGGATTGACCTTCTTGTCGAATACTTTCATCACTCTCTGCTGATATGACTGACCATGACACATGGCAGTTGATCTCTTCTTTTCGATCGAATTCAGCATCAGTCAACTTGGGACTTCGAGGGTGCTATTTTTTGTTTCTTTCTTTGTTTCTTTTTCTTTTGATTTGGATTTCTTTTGATTTGGTTTTGCACCCTCCTCTTTCTTTTTTCTTTTTTTCTTTTTTTTTTGATAATGCCCCAGTTGGCTGTTCTGCTGATTCTCGAGATGCAGCTGAGTGATCTTCTTTTCTTGCTCAAGAAGTCGGGAAATACCGTCAGGAATCCCTTCAACATCATCTTCTTCCGCTTCGAATACAGGGAATTCAAAATTGGGAGATGACGTCTGATCACTATGTTCAATGGGTCTAAGAAACAACCTGCATAAAGATTTTGAGCATAAAAGCTTTTTGGAAATCAAACAAGACAATCGTTATGCAGATGAAAAGATTGCTTTTATTCTTGTTTTTTAGGGTTTTTTGTGATCACCAATTTCATGCAAAAAGCGAAAAGGGAAAACAATTGGAAAAACAAATGTTTAACATGAATTATTTGAATGAAAATATCATTGCACAAAATGTTGCCAACAATGTCATCACTTCTCCTTTTGGCATGGGAGAAGGGTTTTTAAACAAAGTGATTATTACTCTGACTTATGAACAACTGTAGGAAAGCCCACAGTGACCCAATTGTGATAGATCCCACCAGGGATGACAACTGTCAGTATCCTTTGCATCAGCAGCCTCTGCTTTTGAACAAACCTCTAGAAGAAAAGTCGGCGCCAGCCCAGGACTTGCTATCTTCAAGCTTGATTATCACGGGGACCCAAGTCCTCAAAGCTCAGAATTCCTGATCTGACAAGGTCTTGAACCTTCATCTTCAGCTGGAAACAACTATCCACGTCATGACCAGGAGCACCCGAGTGATACGCACAATGTTGTTCAGGCCTATACCACCACCGAGGGTTGACGGGTATGGGTGGCGGGTCTCTGGGAGTAATCAAGTTCCGCTCTATCAACGAGGGACAGAGCTCGGCGTAGGACATGGGGATTGGATCAAAAATGATCTTCTTCCTCTCATTACTCGTACTGGCTTGTTGGGAAGCCTGCTGCTGAGGACGACGTTGTTGATGCTGATATTGCTGAGCTGGTCTTCTCGGTTGCTGTTGAGTAACTGGAATAGTCACAGCAGCAGCATGACGGTTCTGTCCTTTGTTTGCACTTCCTCCGACGGTGCGCAGCATTTGTTTCACTTTCTCCCCTTTTGGGTGCCCCAGAGGATGGCTTCTTAGAACCGGAAGAACTTGAAGAGCCAGGATGGCGAACCGGAGCGAGGGTTGCTCTGACATTAACAGTCTCTGCAGCAAGAGGCTGTTCACTGATTCTGATCCCCTTCAATTCATCACCCACGGCATAATCATCGACGAGAATAGTGACAGCAGCATTCTCATGAACGGGTACACTCACTGGTGAAGCACGGTGGACTGGTGGAATCACGGCTTCCAGTCTCTGGGCTAAGGCACGCAACTCCTCTTGCCCCTGAACAACTCCTTGCATTATTGTCGTGAACTGGGCCATGTTTGCCCTCATCTCAGCCAACTCTGTCTGAACCTGATCCATACTCCTCTGTTGATTGAGTCTGGTTGAGTAACGATGCGGTCGGCGGTCAGCAATCCTCTCTCAGTCAAGAACCGAAGTGAGAAGTCTCTCCAAACATGTCTGTAATGCAAGGATGCTATGTGCATGATATGCATGATATGGGTACTATTTTAATATGAATGATCCTGATAAAGGATATGCGTATGCGAGTTAACTTTTTTTCTTTTTTTTTTTATGCATTATTATTTTTTTTGAAAATAAACATGCTATGATGCAAATGATGCAACATGACTGGTCAAGCTGTGCGTCTCAAGGCACAGGGTCAAAGCTTCGGCTTGAACTCGGAGTCACAATTCATCTGAAACCCAAAGTCAATCTGATCAACTGGCATCTGAACCCATATCTGGAGAATCGAGTCACCATAAATCCGACTTGTGGAGTTCCGAAATAAACGGAACTGGAGATTACATTACTATCATCACAGGAACATTCACTGAACGGATGACAGCCAGCTCCTCTGAACAGGTACTCTCAAATTCAACCCGGGGATCCGAAATAAACGGAACCCGCTGATAAACCACGGACAGAACTCCGGCGTCCCAGAAATAAATATCCATAATTCACAGTCACCATCTGTACCTGGAGTCACCAACTGTACCTGTAATAATGAACCCTTCCCCACTCACGGGTGTAATCTAGGCCAGGGTAAGGTCAAGAGAAACGCAGGATAAACAACCCTTTCAAGAATATCATCCTGTGCACACCCGATGTATGCACCGATAATACCCCATCAGAGTCTGAACTGCTCGTGATATCAATGTTCCGCTAAGTGGCGTACACCACCCGCTTCCCATGAATCACTCTATTCCTAGGTTTCCTAGATTTCACTCATGGCCTGGGTATTGGACCTTTTACCTCAACTGACTCCCACCCCACAAAGAAAAATAGACAACCAGCCAGGAAGAATGAATAATGAATATGAATGCAAACATTAATGCACACAATAAATGCAAACAATAAATGAAATGAACAAATAATGAATGCAATAAATAAACACAGCACAAAGCAACCAAAACCCTAACCTAGAGAGCGCTAGGAGAGACTCGCTCAGGGAAGATGGACCAGCACAGGTCAACTTCTCTATAATCCCCAGCAGAGTCGCCAGCTGTCGCATCACGCGAAAAAACGGCGGGAAAAGAAGAACAACAGAGCCGCCACCGTGCGTTATTTATCCCAAAAGAGGGAAAGGAAACGCTCAGAGTAAACCTGGAAAGAACATGGTCTCGCGACCAAAGAGTATGGGTTCGGGAGTCGGTTATGCGAAGGGAAGGTATTAGCACCCCTACGCATCCGTAGTACTCTACGGGATCCACGCACAAAAGGAAGGAAAATTGGTTGCTAAGAATACTGCTCACATACTCACACACACTGGCTGAAAAGAGACAAAAGAAACTGACTGAAACTGAACTCGGCAGGATGTCGCATCCTGGGCCTACTTAGTCTATCAGGCATAGACATCAGAGTCCAAGTAGTTCGGACTGGGGAAACGACACATGCTCGCTAGGACATCGCATCCTATGCATACGTATCTTCTCGGACGAGAGAAGAATCAGAGCATTCGTAGCTCGGCTGACACGCACACAAACAAACACAGGCAAAGGCAAACGTGGAGCCTGAATGCCAATTACTGGACTTACATCAGCATCCGAACCAAGACACACACAAAGAGGCAAACGTGGAGCCTGAATGCCAATCACTGGACTTACATCAGCATCCGAACCAAACACACGCACACTGGAACCTAACTGCCACTCGATGGACTTACATCAACTTCCAAGCACACAACAAGGCAAAACAAAGACACAGGCGACAAATTGCTAAGGAGTCAGGCACTCGAGCCTAGCAACTGTCAAACAACACACACAAAAAAGAAAAAGGGCGCCCGGAGAGATCAGCTCAATCTCCTGCCTACATACTTCATCTGGTATGAAGATCAGGGCGATGTAGTTCCCCTACAGAGGGATAAAGGACTAGCCTAACCAGATAACAGAGGGAGACACAACTAGGGAGACTACGACTCGAGCCTAGATGTTATCATACAAATTCATCCCTAAGTTAAGGTTTCTAGCTAACTTGCACAGGAAGCAAGCCTATCCTAATCATGACTTGCACAGGAAGCAAGCCACACACACATTTAACTTGCACAGGGAGCAAGCCAAGCAAAAACCTAACTTGCACAGGAAGCAAGTCTAAACTAACCCTAACTCGCACAGGAAGCAAGTCAAACAAACATACAAGCACAGATAGCACACACTATACACAAGCAAGTGGCTCAAACAAGGGTTAGGTTTTAGTCGAGGGGTCATATCAACCTCAACAAACAAACCTCTGGAACTGGGTGAATGTTGCTCTTAACCTTGCCATTGAGGGGCTAAGGTGAAGCAGATGAAAGGTGAGTGAAGATAAGACTTCACAGCTCTTATCCCTGGCCTGGGAGAGCTCAAGACAAGAATGTGTGGGTTCAGAAAGTGGGAACCCTTCTACACATTTGAAACTGACTCAACTGTACAATTGTACAAGATCTTGGGTTTGTATCTGCAATGCATCAACACAGTGGTGTGAGCAAAGCAGATGACACACTGAATAGTGGGGGATAGATTGCATATCCCTACCTTCCACCAATTGCCTCTTCACTTAGGAGGACTTTGACTCTATGCAAGGACAAAAGTAAACAATCACAAACATTGCCTCTTAAGGAGGACTTCAGACAGTTGCCTGGCCAAGTAACAGGCCAGGTCTTCCAGACTACATGAAGAAGAAGAGACATACCTCAATGCAAATTGCTTATACAAGCAAAGCAAAGCAAAAAGTTCACAAGGAACTAAGCAACTAAAAGCACCTGAAACAGTCAAGCAGATGTTAGTATGCAACTTCAAACAAAGCAAAAAGAAACAGACACCAACAGTTAATTAGAGACACATGGATGTGCAAGGCACAAGGCTCTAGGCATGTGAGCCAAGCCACCTACAAAACACACAAGTTAGTCATGGTATTTAGGCAAGCTCAAACAAAAAGAATTGGTCTCATTGGTCATTTGTTGGCCAACCTGAAAACACAAGCTCAAAAGTGAGTAACAGGACCACTAGGGCAAGCCTAGGGTCAAAAATGAATGAGAAAGCCAAAACAGCAAGGGATATCCAATCAAAGTCAAGTTTAAACATTCAAGAAACACAACCAATTGGGTTCACATGCATATCAATCACTATCATCATTTCATGAACAATTTAGGTCAAAGTATAGCAAACAGAAGCTCATAGGAGTCAACAGCAAGATTTAACTCAAAAGTCAACTCAAACATTTCCAAAAATCACCAAATAAATCATGGTCAATCACAATCCACAGCATGGTAAGCATGTCAAATTTCATCTCATTTGGACAAGTGGAAGGCAGTCAATGAAAATCAGAAAGTCAAAGCAATTTTGAACATGCTCAAAGAAGTCAAACAAACATGTATCAACTTAGAAAATTCATAAATCAGAGATGGCATATGATAAATGAATGGGATCAAAACCATGGCAAAGATGAGGATGTCTAGTTATCTCATGTAAAATTTCATGTCCATCCAATAAAGTATGAGAATTTCACAAATGAAATGGGAACAAGTGTCACACAAGGTCAACATATGACTAACCAGGGGAGAAAATCTCAAACAATTAGGAAATGCCACAAATAAATCCACAAAAAATCACATGTAAACTAGACATACAATAGTAGGTTCATGCAAAAAATCAGATCAATTGGAGGTCAAGAAACATGGTAATGAAAATCATGAAGTTCGGCATCAATGGTGTGACACAAATTGTCACACCCTAATTCAAAAATTCATAACTCACAAACCAGCAATGATAACTTCACAAACTCTACACCAAAATCACCATGAGTGTGTCTAGTTTAAGCACAAAAAATTTGGGAGCCATTGGATACATTCTCATCATTTCACAAATGTTTTGGCAAAGTGTATAATATTTGGTCACATGTCACAAACCCTAGCACCATTTAAAAACCCTTGATCAAAAAAATCTGGAAAAAATATGATAAAATACTAGAGGTCATGAGGAAGACAATGCAAAAATTCCCATGATTTTTGGACTAGAATTGGAGGCGCAATGATTTTTGTAAGTTGGTGTCACAAAGTGAAATAAACATTGAGATGAATTGATTTTAGTTGGAACAAATATGTAATGAAATGCCAAAAGACCAAAACGCCCCTTGCTGAGTGTTGAAACTCAGCGTTTCATTTAAATGGGGAGGTCAGCGCTCCTTTTTAATATATATTTCATAGAAGGCGTTAAATAAATGAATTGGCATTGCGCCCCAGTGCTAAAACACTTGGTATCTGAAGCTTTGAGGCAAAGGTCTGGGGTTCGAATCCCCCTCGCCCCAGGCCTTTTGGCATTTATTTGGAAACAAGGCAAGGCATATACAGTAGCAACATTTACAGTATCCATATTGCAGAAAAAATACTTACAGTAGTTTCATACATTCAACAAAAATTTCCAGCAAGATTTTTTTGTTAACCAAATTCAACAAACAACATATCAATGCGTTCCTCTTGCCTTGCTCATCAACATTATATCATCCATTTTCATCAAATCAAGTTAAACAAAGAGAAATAATCAAAAACAAGTTTGGATGTGAAACTTCAACTCAACATAACTTGCAAAATACCAAACCATTTTTAGTGATCTAAAGCTCTTTGAACTCAGCATTAAGAGACCTTTTTAAAGCATGTATTTATTTCACAAAATAGGGAGATCGAATTTTTACCAAATTTGATGGACAGTTGTGGTACAGTTGTTGTTTGATGTTGTTGGCCTAAAACAGATGCTCCATAAGCCTTCCAATGATGAATGAATGAAAGAGTTTGGCTTGAAACGACTTGAAAAGGTCTAGAACTCGGACTGCCATTGTTGAGTTCATGTAGAAAACAGTCGGGAATGAAGCTTTACAGTTGAAGAAACCATGTTTGAATGAGCTCCATATGTTGTTTTGATGATGTTTTATGCAAGGCCAAGTTTTGTTCTTTGGAGTTCTTTGACTGTTTTGGAAAAATGCTAAGAGTGTGATTTTTGAGAGAATGAGAGAACAATGGTTTTTTTGCTATCCAAAGTGTGGCTGCTATTAGTGGTTTTCAAATGATGAATGGATAGTCAAAATAACAATGCAAGGCTTTGTTCTCTTTGAGTTCTTGGACAGAAAATTGGAAAATGCAAGAATGAAGTGTTTTTTGAGAATGAGAGCACACTGGTTTTTTGCTGTGTTAGAGGCTCTAATTCTGGTTCACAATGACAGAAAATCATGTAAAAATCTTTTGTTTTGATGTACAAGGTATGGTCCATGGATTTGTGGAGAGATATGGTGAAAGTGTACTTTTCTTCCAATGTTCAAGCAAGCTAGCATGGGCTGTGTACTTCATGGGAATGGGCTTGCAAACACATTTCAAATGACATTCCAAACACTTCCTAATTGGCCAAATGTGCTGAAAACTTTTAATTCAAAAAGTCAAACTTGAGTCAAACTTGAATTTAAATGGAACTAGTCAAAAAATGCCATTTTGATTGGTGAAGTTTTGGCTCATGAAATTTATATTTTTGGAAAGAGGGGATCAAATGTGACTTGTAGGAAAAAACCCCACCAAAATTGGCCAAATGGTTTGAGAGATATGGCCTCTTGAAGTTCAAGATTTTCTGAAATCGATTCGATCATAACTTGCCAACCACACATGGGAATTGAGAGTTCTTGGACTTTTTGGAAATGGGAGAACAAGATCTTCAACTTTCATGTTGGGCAAAAATTCATTTGAAGCTTGTATCATGATGTAAGTTTGAGGATCAAGACTTTCCATTTTTGGTAAGTTTCAGTTACAGGTCCAGTTTCCATTTTTGGAAATTTTTGCTCTGGCTTCAAATTCTTCCATGATGGTGTTTGGCATGATGTATGAGGACTATTTGGACATGAATGAGCTCTCACAAACCAATTCCAATCATCAAATCACTGATTAAATGGACAGTTGACTTTTAGGGTTTCTGACTGACTGTGCCTCTTCTGATGAATTCCAAACCCTAATTCCTTGAGAACTTGACTTCAAAGGGTGTCCCAAGTTGTATGAACTCTTGATTATTGATCATGGTGCCCAAGTTCCACAAGAATGGCCACCATCCACTGCTTTGACTGACTGTTGACTTTCTAGGGTTTTTGATTGTCTATGTATGAACTGATGACCTCTGAGCCTTCAATCCTTGACCAAAACACTTCAAATGGACCTCCAAGTCATGTGAACATGTTGGACCAACCCTAGGGCCTTGGCTCCTTGAGAAATGCACTTGCTTGCTTGGTTGACTGATCTCCTGATCAGTTTGACCTAATTCCTTGATTGGCCTGCACTTGAGGCAAAAGAGGCAATGCTATGCTATGCAATGGACCATGATATGCTATGACCTAACATGAAAATGTATGTATAATGATAGGTGCAAATTTGAGGTGCTACACCTATAACATCCTGATTTAATTAATCGCTTATTTATTTATTTATTTATTTATTTTAATTTATTAAATTATTTAAATAATTATTTTGTTTGAATTATGACATGTTTGGTCGGTGTCGGAATTTATGGTAAATTATGCTAATTTAATTAGTTTAGTGGTAATTAATTAATTAATTAATTAATTAATTAATTAGAAATTAGTAATATATGAGGAGTTGCGTCAATTATGTAATTTGAGGGAAGTAAGTGGTAAGTGGTAAGTGGAGAGAAGTGAAGCTTTAGTTGGGCAAGAATAATAATTTTGGTAAACTAATTAGAATATTATCTATTCTAAAAGTTAGAGAAACTAGGCTTGGAGAACACTTTTGTCAATATGTGAAAACAAGGAGTTTATATAACAAGAATGGAGAGTTAGGGCTTGGAAGGAGAAGGCCATTGAAGTTGCTTTTGTTGTTTTTGTTGGAATTACAAGGTAAGGGGAAAATTGTTCAATTAAGGGTATTTTAACCTCCAATAGGGTTTTGTTTTTTCTATGTTGCTTGATAATGAGTATGATAGATGAATATTTGTGATTCTATTTTGCCATTGATTGATGTGATAATATGTGTTTCTTGCTGTTTTGCTTGGTGTTCATGAATCAAATGATAAATTATATTGAAATTGAGGATTTTAGGGTATAACTATAATTGATTAATTCATGATAAATGATGAATCACTGTTATTCATGAAGGAGAATAGCAATCCAAAACGCAGCGGAATTTAAAAAAATTCTCCTTTAGTGATCCTTATGAATGGGCATGATCACTGATAGAATCGTTACCTCTTGTGACGATTGAAACCTTTGATGCAGATCAACGGAGCGATCACGAACGTTGAATGGAGACAACGCCTCTAGTCAATCCACACGAACGGATTCCTTCAATCTCAATGTTAGTTACTACGAATGAAGGTTTTGAGTGAGTGAGTGAGTGAGAGAGAGAGAGAGAGAGAGAGAGAGAGAGAGAAATGAAATTACAACTGAATAAATGCTTATATACAAGGGTTCTATTTATAGAACCACTTGTGTGGGTTGTAAGCTAAAAAGCTCACTTAAGTGTATGTGGCCCATATCTTATGATATACCAAAATCACTTAAGCGCGTGATACCTTACCATATTTCTTATTCTACTTAAGTGCACCGTACCTTACGATGTTCTACAATTCACTTAAGTGCACCGTACCTTATGGTGTTCCTTATTTACTCTATCTCTCATCAATTTGTCCTTTTGTGTGTGACCCTATAGGTTTTCGTGACATTAGCAATTATATTAAATCATGTATTTAACATAATAAACAGTGAGTAGTATCTAGCAACACATCACTGCTATCCAAGACACGAAAATGTCATGTGATCTGACAAATCCTTTTGTGATAATACTTATGTGTATAATTACCCGTTTTCCCCTATGTCTATATTGAACACAAGGCATAGACCGCGTCATCCTTGTCTAGTTAAATATTGGACCCGTAGACATTTATCCTATTATGCAGGATGAGCAAAATCCATCTAGGTCACTCATGTCCCTCAGCATGCTTCGTGGAGTACCCATCAATTGTCTTTATGGTCATCCAGTTACAGACAATGTTTGATCAACAATAAGGCACTCGACTCTACATCTAGGGTCCATAGTGGTTTCAGGTCGAAGGGTGGTATACACCACTATCACCATGAGAATAATTTATGACACTTTGCATAACATTCTATATAGTATTCTCATAGCGGGTCAATCCAGTATAAATATTACTCTTAATATTCATACCTATGTTTAAGACTTGATAACTCCTTATCCATGATCCATGAGATGTGATCATCAGTCTATATACATAATAGTCTTAATGCTTTAGTATTATCCTATTTTACAACAAAGCTCGACTACGGATACTTTAAGAATAGTGTCCTTATGTTTAATGGGATCTCATGATTAAGTCACACTTGATACATTAAACGGATTAACTATTCTAGGGACTTTATTAAACAAACATAATAAAGAAAAAGCCTTTTATTATTAATAAATAATTCGATACAAGTACCAAAAGTATTGGCCTCTAGGGCTTACACCAACAATTCAGGGGATAATTAATGTGTTGGTCATGTTAGAAAGTTATTTTGTGGTGTTTTGAATGATATAATGGATATTGGTTTAAGTTGTAAAAGGTATGTCATGAGGAAGATGAGTGATGCAGAGAAAATTGGAAATTCTGGAAAAATGTATGATGTCAATCGATTGACACCATATGTCAATCGTTTGCATGCTTTTATATTTGGAAATTTTAACTATGTCAATCGATTGCATGTGTACTTTTTTGGAAAAACATTAAGTGGCAATCGATTGCTTAGATGAATTAATCGATTAAATTGAGTTTTAAGCGTGTTTTTGAGAATTTAACGAGCAAATGTTTTTAATGGCAATCGATTGACACCCCATATCAATCAATTGATGTTGAGTTATTTTTGAAAAATTATGAAAACGAACCTTGTTTTATTCCCCGACGATTTTGGTTGTAACTTTGGTTCTATAAGTCCAAATGGAGTGTCGATCAAAGCTTTAGAGAGCTAACACGCGGAGCTACCTCATGGTAGTGCATTGTAAGATGATTATTGTATAAATGTATGTTCATTGTGTGAATATATCACTACTACAAATAACACTTATTTCACACGCAAAAGAGATGTAACATCGACTACCAAGGCGACGTAACAAAGGGTGACATGAAAAGATGTCACTTAACACTTTGGTTAAAGAAAAACCAAGGGTTAAAGTTATATATGATTATGGTTTCAAACTCCGACACCTGCATTTTTGTTATTTACAAAAACAGCGCCTCATACCTCTCGATTTATCCACAAACTAAGGGGTAAGATAGATTGTTTTTTTTAAATAAAACTCGTTACATTGTTTACACATAATATTAATAAAATAATTTATTTACAAACTACAATGTTTACCCAAAATATTTCTTTGTTTACATGGAATATTAAAATAAAAATTAATTAGTCCATGAAGATCATATGTTAGATCTTCGAATCCTTGATATTTGGGCAAGATCAAATGTTGGGTGTGCGATTCTATTCTCAATGGTTTTACCTCACATGAATTTGTTTCTAATACAAAACCAAAAAAAAGGTTGATAAAAAAAGGTCAGATAAATAAATGATTTTTGCTCAAATAAATAGTTAAGAGCACAAACCTTAAACTCAAATAATTTTCTTCTCTTGCATCCATCTTAGCGATATTTTCATGGCAAATAATCTTACAAATCCAAAGAGTTGGATGTAGATATGTTTCAAGCGTTCTTCATATTCAAAAATATGCTTTTATAATGGAATTTTTTATGTTTCACGCGGGTCACTAATGTTAGTGTCTTGAGTGTTGATATCTCATAAAATGAACGGCATATATTTGATCAATAGAATCACTAAGGATTTTTTATGTTTAATTTGGGTAAAATACTTTAACCCTCGTTTAATTGAAAATTGAGGTAAATAACCTTTGATTTTTTTTACATTTAATTTATTTCAAAGAATATTTACAAATAAAAAATATAATAAAAAAAAGTTCTTGGATTGTTGGTTCCTGGTTTTTCCCCTCGGTTATATGAAAAAATCGAGGTAATATGTTATTTTAATATTTTTAAAAAAATAGTAATGATCATCCATGGAATCATATCACTAGAATAATAATTATCATCCTTATTTAAAATGTAACGTATCTTTTGGATTTTCAAGAAGGCGTATATCATTCCAATTTATTTATACAATATTCAGGTCTCATTTCATTTCCATCTCTTTGTGTCTTCAAATCTAGTTTAAAAGTCTTATCTTTTTATTTAAAAAATATCTACAAAAACCTTCAACGAAGATGAAAATCTTCCGTTCGTTATCAATGAAAAGTTTGTTGATTTCGAAGAGTTAAAAGACCAGGATTTTGATCTAATGAAAACTATTTCCAAACATAAGTTGAAAGATTACTTTGACATGCTTCATGGACCCATCTACACTAATCTCGTAACAGAGTTCTGGTTAAATATCTCTGTTAGGCAATCTGATGAGGATGCCAAGTTAATACAGTCCAATGTATATAGCTTTCCTATCACCATTACTCCATCATTTTTTCTCAGACAATAAAGTGTGAAAAGAAATGCAATTGTGTTGAACAATATAGATTCAACAATGTCTTTTCAAACCACCTTCTCCTAATTTATGTCAACTACAATAACCTCACCAGTCCTGCTACTCTCATCCCAATTGCAAAAGTTTGGCATCAACTTCTAGTGGCAAATCTCCGTCCAAGAGTGAAACAAATAAAAACGCCTACTTCAGATGACAAGCATCTTGTGTACTTCCTTATCCACAACGTCAAAATTAATCTTCTTCTTACTATTTTTAACTTCTTAATTGAAATCATTGTGACTTCTCGCGAGAAAATAACTTTTCTCATACCATACAGAAGAGTTCTTTCTGAATTTTTCTCTCGTTTTGGGGTAGTTAAAAGGGTAAAAAGAGTAGGATTAAAAGTTGAAGTTGAGTTGAATCAGAATTTTGAATATGTTGAATAGTTATTTGTTCTATTTTTTTGTTATTTGTTGTCCTACTTCTCTGATTATAAATGAAATTTTTCCTTTCCTTTTCAATTGTATTATTGCGTAATTTTTTATTGAAAATAAAGAATTTGTGTTTTACCAATTAACTTAGAGAAAAATGTAACAAAGAAAAAATGGAATCTGGAAAGGCGACAAGTAAGAAATACTAATTAATCCATTGAAACAAACATAAAAATGTAGTAATCGGGATTGGAAACGTCCCTAATATTTATATTCCTTCGGTTTTTTCAAACGACCGCGGTAATAGGTTATACTAAAAATACAATAGCTTTCCTTATTGATATATTCTCTCAGTTTTATGGATAACCGAGGTAAAAGGTTGTTAGTGTGACGCTACCAAGAACCATACTCTCGGTTTTTAGCATTTCAAGGAGAAAGCTTCGTCATAAAAAGTTTTATTTGTAGTAGTGTATGTTGTGTATCGTATGTATAAGTGTGATAATTGTACATGTTTGAAGATGATTGATGAGGCGAGTGGTTCGGAGTGAGAACTACTCGTATTGTATTAAATTGATGATAAATTACAGTCATAGTGGCGTTGTAGTCTTTGCTATGTTGTTGTGTGATCGTTGTTATACCCCAAAATTTACCCTACCCCTCATAGTTTTCATCTGGTTCATAGTCCTAATTCATGTGCATACATCCATAGTTAATCATTTCAATTGCATCATCATTTTCAAACAAGAAGACAGACATCATGGATTCAAGGTGTTGTTGCTTTGTGGCTGATGAAAGTTAGGGTTTTCCAAGTATCTTAAGATGTGCTCAACCAAGGCGATAAACCCTAATTTCTGTTTTTGCATCCTTGACCCTTATGTGTGCATTTAGGGTTGAGGATTCATATGTATCACCATGATCAACCAAACCCTTAAAACCCTAATTTCTGATTTTTGCACTATTAATCCTTGTATGTGGCATTTAGGTTTTAGGATTCATCTGCATCATTTGGTCAACTTAATAAACTCATTTGCTTGATCAAGTTCATTTATAAGGGTGATCATCTTGATCATTACATTTGTGTGATTTAGATTGAGGTTCATTCATTCATGTCTATGGTTCAAATTACATGATATAAAAATGTCTAATGGCATAGCAAGATCCAGTTCATTCATTCAAATCCATAGTTTAAATTTCATGGTTCATAAACCTTTCATTTCATTACAACTTTCAATTCATTTGGTTCAAATTTCAATGGCATCATTCATTTGGTCCTTCATTCTAAGGCATTATGGTTCACTCCATTACAAGGGGCATTTCAATGGCATGGCAATGTTCAAGATGAGAATTCATCATTCAAATTTCAAAATCATGTTTTTGAGGGAAAGTATGTTACTTAGGGTATAAGTCTCATTTCAACCATACATGATCCATTCAAAATCCATTTTCCATATCAAAATCCATTTTCATTTCAAAAGAAACATCAATCTAGCATTACGTTACAAAATCCTTACATTACAAATCAAACCATACAAAAAAAAACATACATTTTTACCTAAGTTTACTTTTGGTCAACTATTGACTTTTTGGTCAACTATTGAGTTTTTGGTCAACCAGTTGACCAAAGTCAACTGACTAAATTTGACTATCCTAAACCCTAGTTCTTGCCATACTTCTCCCACAAGTCATCTTTTTGTGTGAATCTTCAAAGCTCCACTTTTGATCTTTGATGATTACCTTCACCATCTTACTTCAAGAACAAGCCACATGAATAGCATCTTGAAGACCTTTGTTGAATTCCCCATTTTTCCAAATGCCCTGCAAAAACAGTCCAAACCAAGTTCATATATGTACATATTCATTGCAAGCATCATAACAACAATGCAACATCTAACATGACATGATTGGTTTCAATTCATACATGGTCACACATGATGCATACCAAACTAAGTTCATACATATACATAGCCAATGCAAGACCATAGGTTACACATTTCATCAACTCTAGCTCAAATGTTCAAATCAGTTTGCATACATTCATCCAATTAACACATAACAGTTTGCACACATTCATGAATGACATGACAGTTTTCATATTAACATCCAATTCAAGCATCATACTAGCTATAACATAACATCAACATCTACATATAACAATCCTTGATAATTGTAAACAATCCGCACAAAATTCATTGCAAACTCACATTCATTCAAGCATCAACATGTTAACATAACAATCATACTAGCAGCCCACGCTACCAACAGAAGCAGGGCCAAGCATCCAAATTGCAATGCATTCATAACAGAGAATTAACACATTCACTCAACTGCAGAGCATTCTAACAGCAGCAGATCATAACATAAATTAATTTCATTAATAACATACTAACTGTAAACCTAACTGATTCTAACAACAATGCATTCTAACTGAAATCATAATATCAGTACATTCATTAACTAACTTCATTTTACTAACTAAGATCCTAACTTCTAACAACAAACTAACCATTCTAGCATGATTTCTGTTAAACCTAACATCAACCTAACAGCTCTTTTTAGTTTTCAATTTAACACCATTTAACTGTCTAAACTAATAGCAATGCAACTCATAACATAAATTAACCTGACAGGAATTACATCAGCTAATAGCTCACTAACAGAAAATTAGTTCTAACTATCTTAGCATAAATGCACTGAACTAACTATAACTGATCCTAACTAATAATAGCAACTAACCCTTCTAACAGATTTTCATCTCAATAACTAACTTCCCAAACTTCTAAGTATAACAGAGTCATTACTCCAAACCGTTTCCACCTGATTAAGATTAACAGAGTTAAAACTCTATTAACCTTCAACCTCTATAAAACCTCATCATCACCCAATCATCAACTCCTAATCATTAGCTCTCGAAAATTCATACTTTTCGATTTTTTTTTTCATTTTTCATTGAACCATTGACACTCTCCAATAATTTCCTCACTCTCTCATCAATTCACAGAAGCTCCCAATCCCTCACTTCCCTGGATTTCTTAATCACTCTCAAGATTTCACAGAACCACGTCACCATTCACAACAACATAAGCAGAAGAAGAAAGAAGGAGAAGACGAAGCATTTGAATTTGGAAGCAAGAAAGGAGTCAGAGCAAAGAGACTTACCGGAATCATCTTCATCTTCTCTGGAAGGTAGGTCTACTTTTCTCTCCATTTCGCTTTGAATCAGTTACAGACATGTATCTTAGAGTGTGGGGAATCAAATCCCCAACCAATTGGGCTTTGATTTTGTGGTATTAGGATTTAATTTGAAGTTTGGTATTTAGGGTTCTTTGATGGATTGAATTGGTTTGATAGTTAGGGCATGCATTAGTTGAAATTGATGATGGATTTGAATAGAGCAGGCTGAGACGAAGGGAACGGTGTAGGGATTTTGAGGATTGGCCCTCCACCACCGTCAGAGGCGATTTCCGGCGCGACGGAGGTGGTGTTCTCAGGCAGGAAGTTTTAGATGTTTCAATTTGATATGAGCGTGTTTTGGAATTCAAATGAAGCTTTTCTCCTCTCTCCCTTGTGAGCAATTGGGTTTGTTTCACCCATAGGCCCTTTTTTTTGCTTTTTGCACCCTGGTAGCGCTATACCCCCTGACTCAAAGCCAAAAACTGGTGGGCCTTGTTCAATGGGTCTGGCACCGCAAATACTTATCACACTCTTGTTTTTAGATTCACACCCCCTCCCCCTTTGCTCACTATTGTCCTTTTATTTCTAATATTTTATTTTTCATGTTATTTTTGCTTGTTTCTTTTAGCACATTTAGGCTTTTAAAAAATTTAACATGATTAGTATTTAGAATTGCAATTATGTTTAATTGATTTCTTTAATTGCTTGGAAATTACTTTAAAATTTGAAAATAAAATGATTAAAATATGAGTTAATTAGAATTTGCAATATAGTTCATTGATTCACTCCTAAAAAATTTGACAATGTAGCACATCTTTGTCGATTCGACGCTTGAGTTTGAGCTTTCATCACTTAATGAATCACTTTCACTTTCCCAAGCAACATAGGCTCTTCTAGACTTTTTAGATCTCTTGTGATGACCTTTCTTATTTTCTTTCTTAATCTTAGGACACTCTGGCCTATAATGACCTGCTTGCCAACAATTGTAGCATGAACTTTTAATCCTGCCTTTCTTATTCTCATCTTATTTTGAGGAGTTTAACAACCTTCTAGATTTGCTATGGTTCTTTTCAGAGTATTTATTTCCTTGTTCTCACATACATTTATTGTATTTTTTTATGAACAACCTCATATCTTCTTCATTGGAGTCCTTGCCATCTTTAGCTTCACAATCATATGCTCATTGTTTGAGGACTTTGATCTTGAAGTCTTTAGAGCAATAGACTTCTTCTTTTCCACCTTGTCTTTACCTTTCTCTTACTTCATCTTCTTTTCATAATTTTTTTCATGTTTTTCCAACCAAGTGAATTCTTGCTCATGTTCTTCCAATTTTCCAAACAAAGTAGTGATATCAAGTACTTTAAGATCATTCGCCTTTTTGATTGCGCTGACCTTGGGTTGTCATTCCCTATTAAGACATCTCAAAACCTTATTAGTAGCAATACCATTGGAAATAGGCTTACCTAGAGCATTCAACCGGTTAACAAGATGTGTGAATCTCTTTTGCATGCCGGTACTGGTTTCACCATGCTTCATACGAAAGAGTTCGAACTCTTTATTCAATATGTTGACTCTAGATTGTTTGACCTCATTAGTTCCCTCATGGGAAATTTCTAATGCGTCTCACATAGCTTTGACGGTTTCACAATGGGAAACACGATAATACTCATCAACACCTAATGCGGATATGAGAATATTGTGTGCCTTCCAATCATGTGACCATAACTTCCTATCATTATCATTCCATTGACTTTCCGGTTTTGGTACGATGACGCCTTTACCATTGGTCATTGTAATTTCGTTAGGACCATTGATGATGGTGCCCCATATACCCTTATCAACTGAATTGATATGGATACACATAAAAGCTTTCTAATAGCCATAATTCTCACCGGTAAAAATAGGTGTTCTATTATACACCCCTTTAGGTTCGGTAACCATTATCTAATACGCAAATATTAAGCACGGAATAAACTGGAGCTCGTGATACCACTTGTTAGACGATAGGCCTAGATCTAGAGGGTGTGAATAGATCACAAGTTTAAAACTTGAACCAAAATTGGTTTTGAAAAAGTTTATAGCGCAGAAGCAAGTTTCAAAATTTTATAGCGCAGAAGCAAGTTTCAAAAATTTCCCAAATCAAAAATCGTCTAACCGAACCTACTATTAAAAAGCGCGGATATGCGTAGAGGTGTAAATGCAATGATAATAATCCACAAGTCAATAAATAACAACTAATCACAACTAGTTGAATACAATACAATATGAAATGTCTATCTCCAATGAACAAAACACAGAAAAAATTAAGTCAAGCAATTTGTCGAACACTTAGTGTGTGATCAACAATGTTTGGAACTTTATGTAGTGTTTGTTGTTCTTAGATATCCAATCATAACCAAATGGTTTGTGATCTACACAAAACCACAAATTTCAAAACGCATTCAAAATTATTATCCAAACAATATTGGTCAAATGATCAATGCAATCGATAATTTACAAACCATAAAATAAAAGAGAGAGAGAGAGAGAGAGAGAGAGAGTACACAAGGATTTGTTTAGGCAATTCTCCAATCGACCTCGCTATGGGTACGTCTGCCCTCAATTCGAATTCGAACTGAGATATTATAATAAATCTTACTTTGCAAAATATATGTCTACAAGAGATGAAGAAATCGAACTCTATAAATCCTAAGTTTGATGTTGACTCTACCACGTCCAAAACCCTTGATCGAAGATTGATCAAGTAACCAACAATGTCGCTTCAATTCACTTGTTCTTGCTACTTTCTTGCAAGACACTCCTTGTCCCAAGGCTTTCACCTGATTGAATTAATCCCAAGCACACCCTTGTTGAAACCCAAGATTTGCCAACACGATCCACCGTCTCACGCTACTCCCTTGCAAGGCACCCCTTGTCCTAAGGTTTTCACTCGATCGGATCCGAATTGCAAAATCTTGTCCAAAATCTTCAAACCCTAAGAGATCTTGAAGGAAAACCTCAACTCAGTTTTCTGATTTGAATCCCTCAAAGTGCTCAACCCGATATTCTCGGTACGACAAATCTAATTTGACGTTATCAATCCTAATCTAGATGGCGCACAATAAAAAAAAATGATTGTGTGTAGTTTGATTGTGTGTATGCATAGATTTTTTATCTATAGGTCAACAACCTATACGAGCAATGTGTCGACCTATACAAGTCATGTGTCGACCTGTTTAAAGCATATGTCAACCTGTAAAGGTCATTTGCTCCCTATAGGTCAACCTGACAAAGGGGCACATGGAACAAAGCATACAGGATTTAATAATGCAGTATGGACGTCGACTTGTACATTCTATGTGTCGATTTGTAGTTTAAAAAGGTCTTCTATAGATCGATCTATGATCGTATGTGTTGACCTGTGGTGAGTATTTTTCACCCAAAACCAAATTTTGCATGCACAACATAATAACTTGATGCACAATTCTTTTCCTAACCATTTCCAACAATATTGGCATGCTTCCTAATGCAAGAACACTAGAATGAACAGCTAGACTCGGATGATATCATCGAATGTACATAAACGTTATTTCCTAGTTTTGACAGCAAACAAAATATTCTAAACAGAAAGTTGCACTCACTACTAGAAGAGAAGCAGACAATGACGGGCCATGTCGTTGATGTGTAATTATATTGTAGTATTTGGAGAGCGGACATAGATAGAGAAATTTTTGAGGAAGTCGGGCCTCATATGGCCACTCTACATGTCATCTTAGCAGAGACACGACATATGTATTGTCTTTTACTTTGTATTTTGATATTAACATTTTAAAAGTTTGTATTATGATTTATTGTATTTTATGAACTTTGATATATGGTTTACCAACATTTTGTTTAAATATTTAATATTATTATTGAATGAAAATGTGTATTGGTTTATTGTAAGGTTGGTTTATAAATGACTTTCAATCTAAAGTTTATTGAAAAAATGTTAAATTGTCAAAATTTTAAAATTTGGATTTTTTTTTAACATAGAAAAAATGCTATGTCAATGCATAATATTTGTCCAAAGATTAAAATCCAGTGCACTAATTTTGTATAATAGATGCGTCTAGATTTTCATAGATGAATGATTATAGTGAACAACACCCTTATGTAGACTCCTCATTTCAATGCTCAAACAAGGTTTAATTTTCTAGGTTAGCATTCCTTCTTCAGTTTATCTTCAACTTATTCTAAAAAAATGTGAACCAAAATTTTCTTTGATTAAATATCTACTTATATATGAATTTCCAAGAATATATTTCGAATTCTTTTAGGACAGAGAAGCAGAGTATCAATGTAAATTATATTATACTTAATGTTATATGCGTAGAATGTAACTTTCGTTTAAGTCCTTAGACAAATACTACTTTATTACATTTGATAACGTCAACTTTCCAATTAAAAATAAAGTGGCAGTGTTGACTAACCACTACCAATAAAAGTCACAATAAATATAAATATAGGAGATTACTACTAGCTAAATTGATATATTTCCATTGACTTTACGCATAACTTAGATCCATAGTTTATACACAAAAGAGTTTAAATAAAACTTCTCTTTTCCTTTCAGCATAACCATAATCCAGCCTCGTCACAAAAGATGAAAAACAGGATCATATATTATCAATCCGAAATTCTCGAGTCTGAAAATAAAAATCTAACTCAGTCCCAAGTCACCGAAATCATAGAGTTGGCAAGGCCTGATTCTTCGAATGATGAATTACTTTCATAGTCAAGGTTTTTAGATGCTCCAGGAATTGCATGAGTTAATTTAAATGCCTTCATCTCATCATCTCCCAGCTGAACAGCAATGAATGACCACAACAGCTTCAAAACAAACAAAGGGTCACACAGAATCCAAAACAGTAAAAAAATAAAATAAAAAATAAAAAAACTGGTAACGAAAATACAAAATGAACTTGCACGAGTCTTTTTACTAGGCAATAATAATAGAGACTGATAGCCTAACTAAACGAAGTAATTAACTACCTAGCTGAGGGGTTGCCTATTGATGAACTACCTAGCTGAGGGGTTGCCTATTGATGAACTACCTAGCTGAGGGGTTGCCTATTGATGAACTCCTAGAGAACAACATGTGTTACCTGAATTGGTTCAGAGCGTAAAAAGTTTCGCTGAACGCGGCGTCCATCTGGAAGTCGTACACCAACTCTGCATAAGAGATTTCTTTCAGCCTTAGGCTCTTCGGGCAGAGTTGGGTAAGCAGGCCTCTTTGGTAAGGCTGTTTCTTCCAAGTTGTCAGCAACATTTGCATCTTTCTTATCTCCTTCAGTCACTGCACTTGGTTCTTTCATGTTTTCCAATGATGCTGCTAGCGCTCTTTGAACTTCCTCATCCTCCTCTTTACTTGCATTTGAATCTACAACAGCTGTAAGATAAATCAAGATCATGACGGTGAGAAAAACATGTAAAATATGATTTTAGTATTCGTAATGGCCATAAAATCCAGGCAGTAAGATTTTTAGAACAAAACCAAAGGAAAGACATTATAATCAAATGTGGATTAAGGTTGATGGGCAAGGTCCATCTAATAACAATGATATAGAAGATATCAATTCTATGCAGTGTTGATACGTAAAAAGAAGTAAATAAGTCAACAGGACAATAAAGACACATTCAACGTTAAGCTGACCTGTCGCTACACAAAGAAGCAGAGCACATAGAGATGAGCAACAGACCTTTAGTTTTTGGTGGGCTAGAACTTCCTCTAGGACGCTTGTTAGATAAGTTACTGTGATGATCCTTAGGACCAGCGTCAAGGAATGTTAGCAGACCCTAAAGAAAAGCACAAGGTTCGTGAAAATCAGTAAGAAATATTAAAAACAGAGCCCGGGATTTTAAATATGAATAGATTTTCAGTTTCCCTAGAAAATGATTCGAACATAGTAAGCTATGAAGCTGAATCACATACTTCTAATAAGCTTTCTGGTTGAACCATTCCGCCCCAAGAGCGCATCTTTTGGCCAGTGATGGGATCAATAATAAGCACAACAGGAATTGAATCGAGTCTGTAATAAGTACAGACTTTTTTGCCTTCAGTTGTATCATCATATACCTGTATGCGAAAAGCAAACAAAAGATTTAAAAATTGGTGTGTTAAATATTAGCAAGAGAAACTGATCAAACATCTCAATATAGCCCAAATATATGCCACATCTACTCTCACTTTAAGCGTTTGAAATACCGTGGAATTAGCATAGTTGCACAAACTAAAGCAGTAGTCATTTAGAGAGTCAGAGCAATGTTTATACAAGTCCAAATCACCAAGACCCAACATTCCCTTAAACCTACGCAACACACAATACCAACAAAACAGCCCCTCTTTTCTCTCCCAATCTAGGTCAAACAAAATCCCCCATAACTACCTCAGTCTGTGACTAAGCTCAACAGAACTAGGAAAACCTGTGGGTGTATAAATAACTTAAACTCTTAGATTGGAGAGTTTATAAAAAACTGGATCCAAGATACTAACAACCTATGGATTACCCTCCTAAAACAAATCCCAACTACATAATGCCATACCACGATCCCATAACCAGTGAAGTTAGCTAACAGGATATGATTCCAAACCTTCATATCTGCCACACAACTATTCCCCAAATTAGCCATCAGATTATAAGGAATTAGAAAAATGAGATAATGTTATCAGTCTTATTATAATCTCTACGGAAGTAGGATTGCCATCTGCAAACTATAGAAGAGGTGGAGAAGATTAATAAGTTTTCCACAAATATAAACTCTAGCTTAAGCTTTGTTGTTGTTTTTTACTTTTTAATTCAATAAGGAGAATCTTTATCGTCTAAACTCCATAATTATTAACTTACAAATTTTCCTGATAAAAGTTGTCAAACTCGAGATTCCAGGTAAACATGTTTATCCTACACAACTCAGATTGTAAACTCAACTCTTAATGAAATTAATTTTGTATCGAAACTTAACCAGTCAACTTTACATGGTGACTTTCAGCATTATGAGTTAATGTTAAAAGTCAACTTCTCTATAGAGGTTGAGCATCTATTGTGGTTAGGATATGTCATGACTACCATTTAAAATAACACTACAAATATAAAAATAAATTGACTACAGGTGTTCAGGTGAGCAGAGAAACAAGCGTACCTGCCAGAATATGAAATTTGTACTAATGGTCTGAGAAACAGCGTCATTTGCCCATGTATCCCGATTAAGCTTCACAAAGAAAAAATTAACACCAGCATTGATTGAGCTGAAACAAATAATCCAGAAAATTGAAAATGGAGCATCGAGAACAAAATACCATATGTGAGCTGAATTCCTTGGTAGATTGAATGTTCACCAATAACCACTTGTCCTGCATAGCAGCAGCACTTTTTGCCTGCACTCAAAGATCAAACCTTAGTCAGAAATGCATATCAATTACATGTTCCACTATTTCACAATCATATGCACTACCACCCATCTAGCGCGAACCATGACACATTATGCAAGCAAATTCTATAATCAACTATCACATTCTGAGTTTCTGTGCTAGTCTTTTTGAAATGCATATAAGGTGACCATGCAGATGCTTGTAGGAGCTTCTGTATTCTGTTAGTGGTTCGTTCTAGCCATAGGTTTATGCCTCGTACATTCAACCCAATCACTTCAGAATTTTATTAGAGCACATTTCAGATACTCCTATGTCTGATTAAAATTCTCAAACTACTAGATAAGGGTTCATATCATTTTGTGCAGCTATTTTTATTCAATAGCATAGTTACAAGTCCTGGATGGTGGCACAAAACAACCAACACCAAATAGCAGATAGCGGGAACAAGATAAATAATTTATACTGCAAAGCAAATATAACATTAATGCTCAGAAAAAAGAAGTGCCCAAAATAAGGATTTTAACAGTTAATAATCAAAATCTGTTGTTTATACACATCAACATTATCAAATAAAGGCATGGTTAAACAGAGCTAAATTGAACTAAGTGAAGAGGGCATAGCTGGAAATAGAACAGTGACTGGGTAACCAAACTGCACAAAAAGCAATGAAAATTTGCAACAATTGGATGAATCTGTGACTCCCCACCCTGCCCAAAAAAGAACAACACAATAGTTCCCAGGCAAAAGTTCCGTATTGCACATGACAGCAGTGCTACAGCACCATTGTGTTGTGGCAGTTGGCTTCAAAAGCTGCTCATTCATGTGGTGTCATGAGTCACATATGTCGCACTCAAAATCATCGTCACTACAAGAAGAAAAATGCATGTGTGGAAAGCATTATGATGAAAAGGGGCTTAAAAGTTAAAACACCCACAGCTGAGTTTCCAAACCAATATTTTTTGGACAGATTATCAATCTGGCACGTTGTTTGTTTCAGAAATCTGTTAGACCTCTTATTCGAAATATGTATATAAGAGGAAAGGGCAAGACTGATTATATCAATTTTGGGAAAATTATTGATAATTACTTCTAGTTATGGGGAAGTTACTTTATAGGACAGTGATGGCTAGTTATGGAGTGTTAATGCTGTGAGCAGTAATTGCTTATGCATTTATTTATGCCTATTCAGTTCTGGGTGGTGCATAATAGTAAAAAGGAAAGACACTTGACAGGAGAGGGCATCTTAGAAATTCAGAGTGGAATTTGGAAAGGGAGAGTTCCAAGCCTCTCAAAGTCCTTGCCAGAACCGTGTCCTCATACTTCTCTTTCTTTCTTCTGTTGCTTTGTTTACTTGTATAATTATGTGTGTATTTCTATGTGAGGCTATTTTCCTCCGTGGTTATTCAAATATCTATCTATTTTGGTAGCAGTTCTATCAAAATATTATTGGGTTTGGAACACTTCTTACTCAAACATTCATACGCATAAGATCATCT
The DNA here is from genome assembly GCF_024323335.1 of Lathyrus oleraceus. Classification (NCBI taxonomy): domain Eukaryota; kingdom Viridiplantae; phylum Streptophyta; class Magnoliopsida; order Fabales; family Fabaceae; genus Lathyrus; species Lathyrus oleraceus. The sequence continues at coordinate 248,466,463 of NC_066582.1, read as the reverse complement.
CAGTTTCATACTATGTTTTCTGACCCAGTGACCCACTGCTTGCCTGTGTCAATTTTCAGCCAACCCTGAGATTTCCCAGCTACTGGCCAACTACTCAAAGGTGACTGTCCTTTGATTTGTGTTCCATTCCTTCGCGAGTCTCTGTTCTTTTCTTTATGTATTGTAACCTGCTCTTTCTTTATCTTCCAGACATCAAAGGTAACATTCTTTTAGTTTTTTATATAATGTGTTCTATTTTTTACTATTAACTCCACCATCTCTTTTTTACTTGATTCCCATATTATCTTTGCTCCAAGGTTGAGGGAGGGGAATGTTTAGACTATGATGTGTACCTATTTGCTACCCACGCATTTATTGAGTAATTTTTCATTTTAGAGTATTAACAAGTGTGTAGTATAAATTGTTTAGTTTGTACTTCAATATCAAAAAAAAGACTGTAAAAGAAAGACGGTGAATGAAATGGAAATCATGACTCACTATTCTAAATTGATAGTAATAATTAAGAAGTCAAGGGAGCAACCAAAGTCCCCTTATTGATACTAGTAACAGCTTATGTTAAAACAACATTGTTGTTTGTTCAATCGTGATCCCTAGCTTAAAACATTTTTAGAAGTGAGTTTCCAATTAACATGTCTCTTAGAACTTTCTAGAAAGCCAAAATGCAAATATCTGAAGGTACTGTTTCTAGTACCTTGAAACACTTCAATTTGTCTCCATCTGGTAAGGAAAACCCCCCAACTTTTAAGACTGACCAAGCACAAGAACAATTAGAGGACAGGTGCATGAGGGCTAATTAAGGATGGGGGTAGGCATGGCAACGGGTCGGGGTCGGGGTCGGTTTTTACCTTCCCCAAACCCAAACCCAATTCCCTAAACTATCCTCATTCCCCGCCCCAAACCCAAACGGGGATGGAGAATTAAAATCCAAACCCATCCCAAATGGATTCGGGTATCCCCGCCACCATCCATTTAGTAAAATCAATTTTTTTAATAGAAATATTTATTTTTTTCAAAATCAAATTACATTACAAATAATAAAATAAAACAATCTCAAAAAATTTCATACATACATTACAAATATTTTAAATAATTAATACAAATCAAAATATTAAAACATTGGTCACGTATTTAATATTCTAAATTATCAAAATTAAATAATAATGTACATAATGAAATAAACGGGACGGGTTCGGGGTGGGTACTAGTGTCCTCATTACCTGACCCATCCCCATATTTTTTAATCGGGGAAAACCCAAACCCAATTAAAGCGGGTTTTCCCCGTCAACTTCGGGGCGGGTTCGGGTGGGTACTTGCGGGTACGGGTTATGTTGCCATGCCTAGATGGTGTGCTGCTTAATGGCTAGGAATCGACTGATTTATGCACATTACACTCAAATGGATTTATGTGCAGCGCATTCTAAAAATACAAGAGATTTATATTGTAAAGCTACTGAGCCGCAAGGGATTTTTAATAGCTTCTAAAGTAAAAAAAGATATGTCAAAAATCAGGAAAATTGGGAAATATAGGAGGTTGGAGTGACGAACACTGCATGTTGAAGTAAAGAAAGTATAAAAAAATTTAAAATACAATCAAGCTCATGTTCAAAAAATTAAAATCCAGCTTGAGTTTTAGCCGGGTTTTAGAAGCTCAAGCTTGAAGTCAAATCAAATAAAAAATGTAAATTGAGCTTGTCTTTGCTAAATTGCAATTCTACCGCCAACACAAACCAAACAATCCAAGCTAAGAAGCATATTTACCTTATCAAAAGAACCAGTGAACATAAGATGAAAAGGAGGGCGATAGAGAGAAGCAAGATTGTCGCGGGGACTCTCTGCAGTAGAGGCAGCACCTTGCTCTGGCTCCCAAACCCCTGGACGCCTTGTTTCTTGTTCAAAGTTACGGAATGCAATTAAGGGGCTTGGTTCTTGTGAGATATGTCCTAGCCTTGATGCTCTGCACAAACATGACAAAACAAAATTTTAACAAATAATTTGTCTGAAAACAACATAAACTTGCATACATACATACATGCACACACAAAGCCTATAGATATAATGGTATACGTACTAAAAGACAATGTGTATTTGCTTATGAAGCTTAATGAGCATAACTTAAGTACAGGAAACAATTCCTGGATAAAGAAAAACAAAAACAGCACGGATTGACTTTTGACCACAATATCTCTTCAAGAGGCATCGAAGTAATTTATATTATAAACAACAGATAAAAAATGAGATAAAAGAAGACAGCCCTAGCACACTATGGTGTAATATGCAAGAAAAATATAACAGTAAAATAAGTACATATTACATAAAGATTTTAAATTCCATAAAAAGATACTAGCAGTATGCTTCTTGATACGTCACCGACAACAGTATACAAAACTCAGGAAGAGTTGATTCGCTCTAGTTGCATAAAGTTCATGAGACAGCCTATCCAGCCACAACAGTTCCACTTTTCGTTCATCTTACTCCCCCTTTTGTCATCACTAACTAGTTTACAAAAAAAAAAACATGCGCGGGGGAGAAGAATTATGTATTAACTACAGAACTGTTATATGCAATCGAAAGAATAATCAGTCACACGATGAAAGGAATGGTAAAAGCACCAAACTTCGTTGCAAGGATATTCTACTTGAGTTAAACCCAATCAATGTCATAGTTAAAGCCTACCTAATGAATTGCATTTGCATCAACACGCATGATAAAGAAGGGCTAAAGATACCATTTACACACTATGTTATTAAACTCGACCGTTTCGGCTGTTATCTCGGCACGGAACAGCAAAATTAAGAAAACCGCATCAGGCCGTGCCGTTCCATCACATGTGAGTGACTCGGCTGACACGACCGCAATAAAGTGATCGGATTCAGGATGACGTCATCTCAAAGCAGCCGCGTCTGCCGTAAATGATATTACCCTTACATTTTTAAGGATAACAAGGTTATTTTGTTGAAATTTATTGGCATTTTTAAACGTGTTTTGCTCAAAACTTCTGACTTTTATTTCTAAATACTTCATGAATTTTGATTAATTTATTTAAGTTTTTAACGATTATGAGATCATTAATATTAACTAAATTAGTATCCGTGTCACTAAAATATTGGACGTTCCACTTCGCACCCTCGTTCCGTTCCATTTTTGAAGATGGTCGCGATCCGAGATTGATAACATAATTTACACAAGCATCTACATTACACCAAAATCCTACAGTTTCCAACGTAAACAAAGAAGTGGCTAAAAGGAAAACATACCCATACAGCATTGCATTATCATAAAGAGTTTCCCTTATAACAGGTAAGGGAGCGCGCACTTCATCTCCATCAGTAAGACCACCCCTTGGATTAATTTGTTCACTAGAACAATCACAAAGAAAGTAAGAAACTAATCTTTACTCTTAACTCCAAAACCATAACCCAATGACTGGCATTACCTTAAAAGTGATTGATCAGTATAAGACTCAATGTTTTCTAAAGGTGGAGTAAAAGACGATGGTGCCGGCGGTAGCACCACCCCAGATTCACTCCCAATCAAGAACAACTGAAGAGCTTCCTCAAGTTTCCAACTCGTAGCCTGTTAAACAAACACACCATATCTTATTAGATCTCAACACAACAACAACCCTTGAATCAACAATAATTCAAGACTCAAAAGCTTCACAACTAAAGTTAACACATTTCAATGGATTAAAGATTCAGCAACATGGAAAACCGTTTGTAACAGTGATGATGCAAAAAAAAAAAAAAAGAGTGAAAGAGAAGTTAAACGAACCTGAAGAAACTGTCTAGCGGTGGCGGCGGTTTGGCCCTGAGCGACTTCCAGGAAAGAAGAGACCAATGCTTGTTGATCAATGGCAGATACCATTCCCTCCATTGAAATCGATTGAGTCTAGGATTTGGGAATTAGGGTTTCGTTATGATGATTTTATGTTCTCACTCTTCTTAGAGTCTATCTTGTAATGAAATAAAACTAAAAGATGAATTTTGTTTTGCCACTTCAGGAATCAAGATTTTATCGGAGATATATTTATTTATTTATCTATGGAATCAAGCCTGAAAATATATATTACGTGTTTATTAATATTAATATGGAATAATAGTAACTAATAATAATGAGTCCATATTTGTGTGGAAAAATTGAATTGTGAGTCAAGATTTATTTATGTGAAAAAGCAAATAGAGTCAAGATTTTATCATCAATCTGAATAGTAGTGGTTTCTTCAATTAGTGGTCAAAATGCACGAAAATGTGTAATTGAATTATTATCAATGATAAAAAAGTTTATAAAATTTATTTATAGATTTTGTACGTAAATTATATATAATATTTATTACCATTTCGATTGAAAATTTAAATATGAATAAAGTTGGGAGCAAAATTATTAATGTTAGTGATTTGGTGAACAAAGTGGATGAGTGTAAACAACAATCTTTTTCATTGAGAGAGCAGGGTCACAAATCTGAAAACTAAAGCAAAAAATGTGTTGGTACTATTTTTTTTTGTCAAATGTTATTTGATAAATTATTTGTTTTTTCAATCATGTTGTTAATAACTTAAATGCAATGCATGTTTTGCACCACTTCACAAGAGTTATAACTAAAATATATCTTCGGACTACGCAGTAGGAAATCAAAATATTCAAATTGACGAAACTTACAACTGTATCACTCATATGGCTAAGAGAAACAAACCTGAAAGGAACGACCATGAAAAGTTCATTGGACAAAGTTGGTATGAATACACTAAGAAAAAGAAGCTTCGTTATGGTGATCTCGTGTCTTTTAGAATGCGTCGCTTTTCAAATTTCATATATGTTCATTTGAGGAGGAAATGATGGTTGGTGTTGGAAGTTTATTTCAGGTTCTGCTTTGACAATGTTGTTGTTTCTTTATAATTGTTGTTGGTCTTTAAACTTTACTTGTCTCAATGTTTATTTTGGATCTTTTATATAAGACATGTATTATACTTTGACAATTTTTAAGTATTTGTGGTTTATTGTAGTTTTTACATATGGTGTAATTCCTATCACTCTACTTTTTATTTGTACTCATTTACTTACATTACTCATACTTTCACTTAGTTTTGTGAATGGAATGTACGAAAATGATTGGAAAAATTAGGGCTTGAAAGATAATTCATTGTTCTGCCATTGAGTGCTTGAAAGGTTAATTTTTTCATGATTAGAATGTGCAAAAACGATCGGGAAAATGGTAAAAAGGGTTATGCGTTTGAGGAAACCTAAGATGGTGATTTTATGAGAAGTATTGGTGCCAACGAGGAGAATGATTGCAATTATTTCTCATCATATTGTTAGACGAGAACAACAATCTATAGGGGATGAATAGATCGATAATAAATTTTCTTTGATTAAAAATCTATTTTTAAAATATTTTTTATAGCAAGCGAAAGTCGTTCCTGATCGACACTCGTCTATCCCAAATCGTTATAAGAAGAACTGGGTATGCGTATTAAATCGTAACGAAATGAAATTAATGTACCCCAATGATGAGAAAATAATTCAATGAGTTTTTCTGACTTATGTTTGAACAATTTTACATTCGATAATCAATTTCTAATGAAATTAAGAAACAAAAATTGACTATGACGATTTGTCAAACACTTGGTGTGCAATAAACAACAAGCTGATTTTTCCTTTGTGTTGTTGATGTGAAAACCCAATTGCAAGTTCATGTATTGCAATTATCTTAACAAAAACAGTTTTAAATATTTCAACGCCAAGGGAATTATTAATATGTAAAAATTTGCACACTAAATAGGTTTACCAATTGTAAAGAAAGTGTGGGAAAAAATTTCTTTAATGTAGTAAATTTCCTCACTTTAGTACATGAACAAATTATGAAAAACACGGAGAGAGAGAGAGAGAGAGAGAGAGAGAGAGAGAGAGAGAGAGAGAGAGAGAGAGAGAGAGAGAGAGAGAGAGAGAGAGAGAGAGAGAGAGAGAGAGAGAGAGAGAGAGAGAGAGAGAGAGAGAGAGAGAACACAAGAATTTGTTTAGGCAATCCCCTAATTGTCCTAACTATGGGTACGTCAGCCCCTAATTCCAAAAGAATTTAGATATTTAATCATCTTTGCTAAATGTTGAATACAAGAGAGAAATATAAATTCAAACCCTCAAATCCCAAATTTGAATTATCTTCTCCTCTTCTCTTAATCTTAAGCAATATCAAGTGTCCCAAGATTTTCAATTTGATCCTCCAGTTGCGCTACTTCTTTGACATAAACCCTTTTCTTCAAAATTTTCACTCGGCTGAATCCTAATTGCAAAATCTTCTGCCAAAAACTCCCAAATCACAATTGACCTTGGAGGGAAAATCTCAATTAATTATATCAATGAAACCCCTAAAGTAATCGCAACCCAATTGATTTTACAAATCCTAAATTGTACCTTATCAAAGTTAAATCTAGATGGCACCTAATAAAAATTGTTATGTGTAATTGTTGTGTGTATGCATAGAGAAAGGATGAAGATGATGAAGATATATTATCTGGTTTCATTTGTTTTAAAAAGATGCATGAATGTGTGTGTCTATGTGCGTACGCGTGTGCATGTGTGTATGTGTGTGCGTGAGAGAGAGAGAGAGAGAGAGAAAAGAGTTGAAAATATATACTTAGAACATTTTACAAGTTGTTGGAAATTTGAACAGGATGTCTTGACCTTTAGATCATATGTGTCGACCTGAAAAACTGATGTGTCAACCTAAAATTTACAGAAGCTTTGGTTTTGCAAAAACATTCAGTATGTGTCAACCTGAAAACTTGATGTGTCAATCTGGAATTTACAGAAACTTTGATTTTGCAAAAACACTCAGTATGTGTCAACCTGAAAATTGGATGTGTCAACCTGAAATTTATAGAAACTTTGGTTTTGCAAAAAAAAAAAACTCAATACGTGTCAACTTGAAATTTACAAAAACTTTGACTTTGCAAAATCAACAACATGTGTCGACCCGAAAATTATATGTGTCGACCTATCCACTAGTTGTTCACATAAAATCTTAATTTTAACTTCTAAAGATATTTCTAAATTGATTTTAAGTATTCTAAGGATAAAATGCACATCTAGATACGGAGGATAAGGTCCAATATACATAAATACTAAGTGTCATAGTTTTGACATCATTCAAAACATTTCTAAAAGGAAAGTGCACTCACATACTCCCCCTTTTTTGTGATGGCAAAACATGCACCTTAGAGACTTCGTTCTTGCATGGACTTCTCCCCCTTTGACAACATCAAAAAGAGACAAAGCCATAAACGTGAAGAACATCGTGTAAAACTTACAAAAACACATATAACACTCTGAGGCATTGCAAAAAAATTGTACAACAATAATGTGCACTCACTTTTCATTAGAATGACGTTAAAGTTAAAATTTCCTAAACATAAATAAACATCCAATTCATACAAAATTGTAAGGAAATCATTACAAACACATCATAAAATTGTCAAAACAAAAAAGCATAAGGACGAAACACAATAACATGAAAGACAAGAGATAAAGTGCATGCAAAGTAAGTTACAAATATGTGGTCCACAATCAATTTGACTAATTTCTAAGACCCCTATTTTTCTCATTTTTACCCCAAAGGTAGTGAGTCGAGGCATACTATGTGTGAACTTGGAAAAAAATCATACAAAACTACTTTTTTCATGCAAGAATTGATAAATAACATGCTCAAACACCGAGCGCTTAAAGAATACTTCTAATTTGAAGATATAAAAGCATGAAACATATATGATAATGATATAATAACATAAGCCACTATAAACATATAAATTAAAAACACATGGTTTAACAATTAAATTCTTAGAAGTGAGCATACATGAAATGTAGTATACATCAAATCACACATTTTGGTACAGAAACACATAATCACATATGATAGGCATACAAGCAATACATGAATTTTAAAATAAAAACTTATGTATAAAGAAAAATGTGAAACGATACTCACGGGATGAAAGAATGAGGATGCACTCGCATTAAATGGAACTTTCTCTATACCTTTTAACGCCAATGTCCTTACCACTTTCATCTTAGTCTAAGTTCCCGTTAGTGGGCATTAGAGTGTCGATAGACTTTACATATATCATTTTAAATCATTTAAGCAACTTTTGGTAGTATTTTGATTTACACACAAACATCCCTTCTTTGAGTTGCTTGATTTGAATTCCGAGAAAGTAAGTCAACTCTCCCATTAGACTTATTTCAAATTTGCCATGCATTTATTTTGAGAACTCTTTGACCAATTGTATGTTAGTAGAACTAAATATAACATCATCAACATAAATTTGAAATAGTTTGAAATCTTTAGAGCATGCAAAAGCTATTAAAAGGCATATAGCCTTGAGACGGGCAACTGGAGCATAAGTTTCCTCATAATCTATGCCCCCCTCTTGGTTATATCCTTGGGCTACTAGTCGAGCCTTATTCCTTGTTATCGCTGTAACACCCCGATAATAATAAAATAATTATTTAAATTGAGTTAATAATTTATTTATTAATTTAGTTAAATAATTGGAAATTTTATTATTATTATTTTTTTGGATTATTATTATTATTCGGAAAATATATATGTTGGAAATGAGAGAAAGAATCCCATTTTTGGTAAAAAGAAAGTTTCACGTGAAAACAGAGAAACGATCGTGAAAGAGGAAAAGGGCAAAGAGACAGAGCAAGGGCTGAAGGTTGAAGAGAGAAAAGCTTGGAGCTCAAAGATTTGCCGGATTAATCAGGTAAGGGGGGTTTATCGTCGATTAATGGGTATTATGGGATAATATGTGATGGGTAGTGATAAGCCGTTAATTTGACCCTAATTGGGGTTGTTGATGCTGAAGAATTGAGTTGGATAAATTGTATTTAGACTGTAATTGAATTTGTGTTTGGGTTAGTTGTGAAATTCCGAACGTATAGCTTTTTACGGAATCGGAATCGGAGGTCCGGAAGTCCTCCAACGGCGGAAAATGCGGAGAATTCTGCGTTCTGCCTTGTGTTAGCGCAGGAACTGCTGTTTTGTCTGCGTTAACCGGTTAACCCAGGGTGTTAACCGGTTAACACTGTTATGATTTGTGAAAATGTGCTGTTTTGCCTGCGTTAACCGGTTAACCCAGGGCGTTAACCGGTTAACACTGTTACGTTTTGCCAGAAAATATGTTTTTGCCTGCGTTAACCGGTTAACCCAGGGCGTTAACCGGTTAACACTGTTGCAGAGTGGAAAAATTAGCTTTTTAATGTTGTGTACATAACTGAGAGTTAGCCTATGTTGGCGTATGATGTAATAGGGATTATATCCCGCTGTTTTGAGCAGTATAGGTATTAGTAGAGTGTGCTAATACTGTGATTAATTATTTGACATGATATAATGTTTTGATACATGTGTTGAGGAATGTATGATTGTATGCATAATGCTGGGAATGTATCAGTTGTGTATGCATTTGTGAATAGACTGTTTTATGGCTTAGAGTGTGAGCATATGTCTATTCTTGAATTGTTGTGGACGTTGCATTGCTAGGTGATTAGCATGCATATTGTGGCCTTTATGGTGGTAGCTAATTCCCGTGGTGAGGAATTAGTGATGTTAGTCATTTTGGACTGTTGTTGATGTTTGCATGCTAGGTGAGTTAGCGTGCATAGCATGGCCCTTGGGGTGGTAGCTAATTCCCATAGTGAGGAATTAGTGATGTGAGTCACTAGGTCTCAAATGAGTGGGACTAGTGAGCTTGGTAGCCGTACCTGGATTGGTCGGTGAAGTTGAACTATATGTTCACGAATAGTCGGTACCGCATGTGTGGAGTCTCATTGCATAATGTATGTATGGCGTATAATATGAATGGATGTATTCCAATATTATACGTGTGTTTGTGTTGTTATGAAGTATGAATTGAGATTATACTTGTGTTTTATGTTGGTGTTGAGGATGATGTTAAACTGATGTGCTGTTACTGATAGTATGTTGTGATTAGGGTGATTAATGTGTTAAATTACTTAACATGACATTATATGCTATAATGCTTATTATATCGATTGAGGAACTCACCCTTACAACTATTTTTCAGGTAACGAGAAATGAGTTGAGTAGAAGTGAATGCTTGGAGTCTAGTGTAGTCTCCTTAGTGGGTCATGCTCTGATAGATGTAACATCGGGAGGGAACCTTTTTAATTATGTGTTAAAGATTGTTGAACCAGTTTACATGTAGTATGTTACATGTTTTGATTGACTTGATTTATATCCGCTGCGATTTATGCCAAAATGTTTAATGTTTTGAATTAATAAAAGAGCATGACTGTTAACACTGTTGCGTGGTGTGGAATATTATGTGTGACACCCTTGAAGGGCATAATTACTCTGATTGTTATATGTTTATTAATTTTAATTAAATATTCTGGGGTATTTTATAAGGGTGTTACATTAGTGGTATCAGAGCATAGTCGGTCGAGTCGAGTCGTAATTATTCTGTTTCCCCTGTACGGGATAGGTGTTATGTAACCCTATCAGTACTTATTGTTTTAGTTTGTTTGGGTTTTCAGAATAGAGATGGCTGGAAGAGGTAGAGATGATGCTGCGATTGCTGAGGCTCTGGGTATGCTAGCTGGAGTACTTGGAGGAAATCCGAATGTTGTGGGAATGGGAGCTGCTCGTCAACTGAGTGAGTTCCAGAAGAACAATCCCCCAATGTTCAAGGGAGCATACGATCCAGATGGCGCTCAGAAGTGGTTGAAGGAGATAGAGAGAATCTTCCGAGTGACTGAGTGTGCCGATAACCAGAAGGTCAGGTTCGGTACGCATATGCTGTCAGAGGAAGCTGATGATTGGTGGGTTGCTACCCGCACTGAGTTGGAATCTGCTGGAAATGCTGAGATCACTTGGGCTGTGTTCAGAGAGAGATTCCTGAGGAAGTATTTTCCAGAGGATGTTAGAGGGAAGAAAGAGATAGAATTTTTGGAATTGAAACAGGGTAACAGGTCTGTTACTGAGTATGCTGCTAAGTTCACAGAGCTGTCAAAGTATTATACTCCCTATAATGAGGCTGCTGGAGAATTTTCGAAATGTGTGAAGTTTGAGAACGGGTTGCGTCCCGAGATCAAACAGGCTATTGGATATCAGCGGATCAGAGTGTTTTCTGACTTGGTTGACTGTTGCAGGATTTTTGAACAAGATTCCAAAGCCAGAGCAGAGAGCTATCAGCAAAGGGTTGATAGGAAAGGCAAGAATCAGAATGATCGTGGGAAACCGTATGCAGCTGGCAAAGGTTTTCAGAAGCAGAGTGGGATGAAGAGGCCTAGTGGGGGAGACTCTAGTGCTCCTGCTAAGTGTTACAGATGTGGTCAGGCGGGACATCGTTTCCATGAGTGTGCTAGTGTTGAGAAGAAGTGTTTCAAGTGTGGTAAAGGTGGTCATTTGGCTGCAGAGTGTCGGTTGAAGACTCTGACTTGCTTCAACTGTGGAGAGGTGGGTCATATCAGTCCACAGTGTCCTAAGCCGAAGAAAGAGAATCAGTCGGGAGGAAAAGTCTTTGCTTTATCGGGTTCTGAGACTTCTGCAGATGATCGTTTGATCCGAGGTACGTGTTATATTAATGGCTTTCCTCTTGTAGCTATTATTGACACCGGTGCTACTCATTCCTTTATATCTTTGGATTGTGCTGTGAAACTTAAGTTAGAGATATCTGAGATGCTTGGAAGTATGGTGATTGATACTCCTGCGAAGGGTTCAGTGACTACTACTTCAGTTTGTTTGAATTGTCCTTTGAGTATTTTTGGTAGAGACTTTGGGATAGACCTTGTGTGTCTTCCACTAGTGCAGATTGATGTTATCTTGGGTATGAACTGGTTGGTGGTTAACCGAGTTTATATTAACTGTTTTGATAAGACTGTGATATTTCCTGAGATTGAAGAAGGAAAGAGTTTGTTTCTATCAGCCAGACAGGTGAATGAGGAAGTCGCAGATGGGGCAGAGTTGTTTATGCTGTTAGCGACTTTGGAGGCTAAAGATAAACTGGTAATTGGCGATCTAGCCGTGGTGTGTGATTTTCCTGATGTGTTTCCGGAAGAGGTGAATGAATTGCCGCCAGAGCGTGAAGTTGAGTTCTCGATTGATTTGGTACCTGGTACTAGACCGATATCGATGGCTCCGTATCGTATGTCTGCTGTTGAGTTAGCTGAATTGAAGAGTCAGTTGGAAGATCTGTTGGATAAGAAATTTATTCGTCCGAGTGTGTCACCGTGGGGTGCACCAGTGTTGTTGGTTAAGAAGAAAGAAGGTACTATGAGGTTGTGTGTGGACTACAGGCAACTGAATAAAGTGATGATCAAGAATCGGTATCCTTTGCCGAGGATTGATGATTTGATGGATCAGTTGGTTGGTGCGAGTGTGTTCAGCAAGATAGATTTGAGATCTGGGTATCATCAGATACGTGTGAAAACTGAGGATATTCAGAAGACTGCTTTCAGAACAAGGTATGGACATTATGAGTATTCTGTAATGCCTTTTGGTGTGACTAATGCGCCTGGAGTATTCATGGAGTATATGAATAGGATTTTCCATCCGTACCTAGATAAGTTTGTTGTGGTGTTTATTGATGACATTTTGGTGTATTCGAAATCCGAAGAAGAGCATGCCGAGCATTTGAGAGTGGTTTTAGAAGTTCTACGAGAAAAGAAGTTATTTGGTAAACTCTCTAAATGTGAATTTTGGTTAGAAGAGGTTAGTTTTCTTGGTCATGTGATTTCAAGAGGCGGTGTTGCTGTTGATCCTTCTAAGATAGAAGCGGTATCTAAGTGGGAAGCTCCGAAGTCAGTTTCTGAGATAAGGAGTTTTCTTGGTTTGGCTGGTTATTATAGGAAGTTCATTGAGGGATTTTCCAAGTTGGCGTTACCGTTGACGATGTTGACTAGAAAGGGGCAAGCGTTTGTTTGGGACTCAAAATGTGAAGAAGGTTTCCAAGAATTAAAGAGAAGGTTGACTACTGCTCCTATTCTGATATTACCGAGTTCGTCGGAATCATTTGAAGTTTACTGTGATGCTTCATTGTTGGGTTTAGGTGGTGTGTTGATGCAGAATAAGCAGGTTATAGCTTATGCTTCGAGACAACTGAGAGTTCATGAGAGGAACTATCCGACGCATGATTTAGAGTTGGCAGCTGTGGTATTTGTTCTGAAGTTATGGAGACATTATTTGTACGGGTCGAGATTTGAGGTTTTCAGTGACCATAAAAGTTTAAAGTATTTGTTTGATCAGAAAGAGCTGAATATGAGACAGAGAAGATGGTTAGAGTTTCTGAAGGATTATGACTTTGGTTTGAATTACCATCCGGGTAAAGCAAATGTAGTGGCTGATGCATTGAGTCGGAAATCATTGCATATGTCTATGTTAATGGTTAAGGAATTGGATCTAATTGAGCAGTTTAGAGATTTGAGTTTGGTGTGTGAGAGTACTCACAATAGTGTTAAATTGGGAATGTTGAAGTTAACGAGTGGTATTCTGGATGAGATCAGAGAGGGTCAGAAATCCGATATGCTTTTGGTTGATAAGTTGACTTTAGTGAATCAAGGTCAAGGTGGTGAATTCAGAGTTGATGAGAATGGTATTTTGAAATTTGGTAGTCGGGTGTGTATTCCGGACGTTACTGAGCTTAAGAAGAGTATTCTTGAGGAAGGACATCGTAGTGGCCTGAGTATTCATCCTGGAGCTACAAAGATGTATCATGATTTGAAGAAGTTATTTTGGTGGCCGGGAATGAAAAGAGAAATTACGAGTTTTGTTTATTCCTGTTTGACTTGTCAGAAGTCGAAGATTGAGCATCAGAAGCCGTCTGGGCTAATGCAACCGTTGGCTATTCCGGAGTGGAAGTGGGATAGTATCAGTATGGATTTTGTTTCTGGGTTGCCGAGGACAAATAAGAATTTTGAAGCTATTTGGGTGATTGTTGACAGATTGACAAAGTCGGCTCATTTCATTCCGATCAGAATGGATTATCCGTTAGAGAGATTAGCCGAGTTGTATATTGAGAAGATTGTAAGTTTGCATGGTATTCCGTCGAGTATTGTTTCGGACAGAGATCCTAGATTTACATCGAAGTTCTGGGAAGGTTTGCAGAGGGCTTTGGGAACTAAGCTGAGATTGAGTTCTGCATATCATCCGCAGACTGATGGTCAGACTGAGAGGACGATTCAGTCACTGGAGGATCTTTTGAGGGCTTGTGTTTTGGAAAAGGGAGGTGCTTGGGATTGTTATTTGCCTTTGATTGAGTTTACCTACAACAATAGTTTTCATTCGAGCATTGGTATGGCACCGTTTGAAGCTTTGTATGGTAGGAGATGTCGGACACCGTTATGTTGGTATGAGTCCGGTGAGAGCGCTGTGGTTGGACCGGAGATTGTTCAACAGACTACAGAAAAGATTAAGATGATTCAGGAGAAGATGAGAATTGCTCAGAGTCGTCAGAAGAGTTATCATGATAAGAGGAGGAAGTCACTTGAGTTCCAAGAGGGAGATCATGTGTTTCTTCGTGTTACTCCGATAACTGGGGTTGGTCGGGCCTTGAAGTCGAAGAAGTTGACACCTCGATTTATTGGTCCTTATCAGATTTTGGAGAGGATAGGGGAGGTGGCCTATCGTGTCGCTTTACCGCCGTCGCTTGCGAATTTGCATGAGGTTTTTCATGTGTCTCAGTTAAGGAGGTACATTCATGATCCGTCGCATGTAGTCCAAGTAGATGATGTACAGGTGAGAGATAACCTGACTGTTGAAACATCACCTATGAGGATTGAGGATCGAGAGTTGAAGCAGTTGCGGGGTAAAGAGATTGCCTTGGTGAAGGTAGCTTGGGGAGGACCAGCAGGTGGCAATGTGACTTGGGAACTGGAGAGTAAGATGAAGGAGTCTTACCCAGAGTTGTTCGCTTGAGGTATGTTTTCGAGGACGAAAACTCTTTTAGTGGGGGAGAGTTGTAACACCCCGATAATAATAAAATAATTATTTAAATTGAGTTAATAATTTATTTATTAATTTAGTTAAATAATTGGAAATTTTATTATTATTATTTTTTTGGATTATTATTATTATTCGGAAAATATATATGTTGGAAATGAGAGAAAGAATCCCATTTTTGGTAAAAAGAAAGTTTCACGTGAAAACAGAGAAACGATCGTGAAAGAGGAAAAGGGCAAAGAGACAGAGCAAGGGCTGAAGGTTGAAGAGAGAAAAGCTTGGAGCTCAAAGATTTGCCGGATTAATCAGGTAAGGGGGGTTTATCGTCGATTAATGGGTATTATGGGATAATATGTGATGGGTAGTGATAAGCCGTTAATTTGACCCTAATTGGGGTTGTTGATGCTGAAGAATTGAGTTGGATAAATTATATTTAGACTGTAATTGAATCTGTGTTTGGGTTAGTTGTGAAATTCCGAACGTATAGCTTTTTACGGAATCGGAATCGGAGGTCCGGAAGTCCTCCAACGGCGGAAAATGCGGAGAATTCTGCGTTCTGCCTTGTGTTAGCGCAGGAACTGCTGTTTTGTCTGCGTTAACCGGTTAACCCAGGGTGTTAACCGGTTAACACTGTTATGATTTGTGAAAATGTGTTGTTTTGCCTGCGTTAACCGGTTAACCCAGGGCGTTAACCGGTTAACACTGTTATGTTTTGCCAGAAAATATGTTTTTGCCTGCGTTAACCGGTTAACCCAGGGCGTTAACCGGTTAACACTGTTGCAGAGTGGAAAAATTAGCTTTTTAATGTTGTGTACATAACTGAGAGTTAGCCTATGTTGGCGTGTGATGTAATAGGGATTATATCCCGCTGTTTTGAGCAGTATAGGTATTAGTAGAGTGTGCTAATACTGTGATTAATTATTTGACATGATATAATGTTTTGATACATGTGTTGAGGAATGTATGATTGTATGCATAATGCTGGGAATGTATCAGTTGTGTATGCATTTGTGAATAGACTGTTTTATGGCTTAGAGTGTGAGCATATGTCTATTCTTGAATTGTTGTGGACGTTGCATTGCTAGGTGATTAGCATGCATATTGTGGCCTTTATGGTGGTAGCTAATTCCCGTGGTGAGGAATTAGTGATGTTAGTCATTTTGGACTGTTGTTGATGTTTGCATGCTAGGTGAGTTAGCGTGCATAGCATGGCCCTTGGGGTGGTAGCTAATTCCCATAGTGAGGAATTAGTGATGTGAGTCACTAGGTCTCAAATGAGTGGGACTAGTGAGCTTGGTAGCCGTACCTGGATTGGTCGGTGAAGTTGAACTATATGTTCACGAATAGTCGGTACCGCATGTGTGGAGTCTCATTGCATAATGTATGTATGGCGTATAATATGAATGGATGTATTCCAATATTATACGTGTGTTTGTGTTGTTATGAAGTATGAATTGAGATTATACTTGTGTTTTATGTTGGTGTTGAGGATGATGTTAAACTGATGTGCTGTTACTGATAGTATGTTGTGATTAGGGTGATTAATGTGTTAAATTACTTAACATGACATTATATGCTATAATGCTTATTATATCGATTGAGGAACTCACCCTTACAACTATTTTTCAGGTAACGAGAAATGAGTTGAGTAGAAGTGAATGCTTGGAGTCTAGTGTAGTCTCCTTAGTGGGTCATGCTCTGATAGATGTAACATCGGGAGGGAACCTTTTTAATTATGTGTTAAAGATTGTTGAACCAGTTTACATGTAGTATGTTACATGTTTTGATTGACTTGATTTATATCCGCTGCGATTTATGCAAAAATGTTTAATGTTTTGAATTAATAAAAGAGCATGACTGTTAACACTGTTGCGTGGTGTGGAATATTATGTGTGACACCCTTGAAGGGCATAATTACTCTGATTGTTATATGTTTATTAATTTTAATTAAATATTCTGGGGTATTTTATAAGGGTGTTACAATCGCTCCGTTTTCGTATAATTTATTTCTAAAAACCCACTTAGTGCCTATAACTTGATGATCTCGTGGAGGTGGGACAAGGTCTCACACGTTATTTCTTTTAAATTGATTCAACTCATCTTGCATGGCCATAAGACAATGCTCATCAAGTAAGGCCTCTTTTGCGCTTTTAGGTTCAATTTGAGGAATGAATGTAAAGTTATAACAAAAATTACTTATCTTAGAGCGTGTAGTTACGCCTTTGGTGATGTCTCCAAGAATATTGTCAAATGTATTGTCTTTATATTCCAAGCAAATGGAAGGCCATCCACTTCAGTTGGATTCTCTTCCTTCTCTTTTATAGGTTCGTCATCTTCCTCATTCTCAAGTTCCACCGCCTCATGATGATCAGTTCCTTCTTTAGTGTCTTTGAGTCTGTCTTCTGAAAATACACATGCATCATGAAAAAAAACACTTTTCCATGCATTTCTCAGATAAGATTCGTCAAAAGTAACATGCACGAACTACACTACCTTTACCAAGTATAACACCCTTACTATCATCTTCGTATGTCACATAACCCTTCTTCTTTATTGCGAAGTCAGTGAATAGGGAAATGTCACTTGTCATATGTCTTGAGCATCCACTGTAACCACATTCTCTCCATCGAGCCAAGACATTCAACCTGCAAGATCAAACAAGAGTGATAGCTACCCAATTTTTATTGGGTCCTTGAGAGTGAGTGGAAACTTTGTTGCACTTAGGCAACCATTGAACTACGCCTTTAGGAACCAAGTATCTTCTAAAGTTGTATTTTGCAATGGTATGACCTTTCATGCAAAAATAATGACAAGTCAAGTGATGATGAGAGTGACTTTTGCTATTTTATTCCCTTACAACAAATTTATAATTTTTGTATGATACGTTTAAAGATCTTTTAAATTTTGTTGGATCAATAACAAAGGTAACTTTTGGTTATAAAGCCTTGTTCAATTTGGATTTTAGAGTAATAACTTCTTTTTGCCAAATGTGACAAGTTTCACAACCAAACCAAGAAGACATCTCATCCTCAATTTTAACGTTTGGAACCTCTAACATTGTTTTCTTAAGAGCTTCCATTTGTTTTTTCGTTTCTAAAAACTTGGCTTCTAAGTATGAAATTATTCTTTTATTTGAAGCCAACCTTTGAAAAGCTTCTTTAGCTTCACCGTGTAGATTTTCAAAAGCAATTTGTAAATCAAAATAAGGCATTTTATCGATATGTTCAGATTTAGAATGACTTACATTCTTCTTCTTGTGATTGGCCATGAGGCAAAGTATTTTCCATTTCATCACGTTCACTTGAGCTACCCGCCTTGGAGGATTCATTATCATTATCCTATGTGATGTATGCTCTTTTAGGCTTGCTAGACTTCTTTTGTTGACCATTTCCTTTATCCTTCGTAACTAATAGACAATTCGGCTTGTAATGATCGACTCTTCCATAATTATAGCATGGACCTTTATATTTTTCCTTATTACTCTCATCTTACTTTAAGGTATTTGATTGCCTTCTATAGTTGATGAGATTCTTGTCAGAATGCTTCATTTCATTTCTCTTAATATACCTATGGTACCTTCTAACAAACAACCCAATTTCTTTATCATCCAAACACTCATCATCACTAGTTCCACTGTCATCTTTCTCTATAGTAGATGATTTAGATCTAGAAGCCATAAGAGAAATTGACTTCTCGTCTACCTCTTTTCCTTGTTCTTCTCCTTCCTAAGTTTGTTCTCATGCTTTGCCATGCAAATGAGCTCTTGCTCATGTTCTTTAAGCTTTCCAAAAAAGTATTAATATCTAATGTCAAGAGATTGTTAGCTTCATTGATTGCGGTGACCTTCAGTTTCCATTCCATATTAAGACATCTTAAAACTTTGTTAGTAGTAATTTCCTTAGAAACAGACTTACCAAGTGCATTCAAACGATTTACAAGGTGAGTGAACCTTTTTTGCACACCAATAATGGTTTCGCCATGCTTCATATGAAAAAGTTCAAATTCTTGGTTCAAAGTATTGATTCTAGCTTATTTTACCTCGTTTGTGCCCACATGGACAACTTACAATGAGTTCCATAAAGCTTTAGCGGTTGTACAATGGGAAACATGGTAATATTCATCAACTTCTAAATAGGATATGTGGATATTCCTTGCTTTCCAATCATACAACCACTTTTTCTCATCTTATACGGTCCATTGTGCTTTTGGTTTAGATAGAACAACAATATTTGCATTGGTCATAATAATTTGAAAATGACCATTTTGGATGGCGTTCCATACTTCTCTATCAATAGTATTAATATGGACACACATACAGTCCTTCCAATAACCATAGTTTTCTCCATTTAAAACGAGTGCTCTATTATACGCCCATTTAGGTTCGAGAGCCATAATCTAATAAATGATTTTGAAGCACAAGATCAACTAGTGCTTTTGATACCACTTATTAGACGAGGGTAACGATCTAGAGGGTGAATAAATTGATAATAAATTTTCTTTGATTAAAAATTAGTTTTTAAAATATTTTCTATGGCAAGCAAAAACGGTTCCTGATCGACATTCGTCTATCCCAAACCGTTATATAAAGAACCGTGTATGCGTATTAAACCATAACGAAATGAAATTAACGTACCACAATGATGAGAAAACAAATCAATAAGTTTTTTTTTCAGAATTACGTTTAAACAATTTTACACTTCAATAATCAATTTCCAATGAAATTAAGAAATAAAAAGTGACTGACGATTTGTCAAACACTTAGTGTGCAATAAACATCAGGCTGATTTTTCCTTTGTGTTGTTGGTGTGAAAATCCAATTGCAAGTTTGTAGATTGCAATTATATTAACAAAAGCAGTTTGAAATATTTCAACACCAAAGAAATTATCAATATGTGAAAATTAGCACACTAAATTGGTTCACAAATTGTAAAGAAAATGAGAAAAGAGCTGAAAAGCAGTACTTAGAAAATTTTACAAGCGGTTGGAAATTTGAACAAGATGTGTTGACCTCTATATCATATGTTTTGACCTACATCAACATTTTTGCTTCCATGTGTCGACCTGAAAAACTTATGTGTCAACCTAGAATTAAAGCTTTGGTTTTACAAAACCACTCAGTATGTGTCAACCTGAAAACTGTATGTATCAACCTGAAATTTACAGAAACTTTGGTTTTGGAAAAACACTCAATATGTGTCAACCTAAAAATTGGATGTGTCAACCTTAAATTTACAGAAGGTTTGGTTTTGGAAAAAAAACACTCAATATGTGGCAACATGAAAACTGAATGTGTTAACCTGAAATTTCTAGAAACTTTGGTTTTGCAAAATCAATAGCATGTGTCGACCTGAAAACGGGATGTGTCGACGTATGCACTAGTTTTTTCACATAAAATATTAATGTTAACTTGTAAAAACATTTCTAAGTTGATTTTAAGTATCCTATGGATAAAATGTGCATTTAGACACCGAGGATAAATTTCAATATACACAAATACTAAATGTCCTAATTTTGACATCATTTAAAATATTTCCAAATGAAAAGTGCACTCACACATAACTAATTCACAAATTAATATATTTTTTAACTGTTGTGCTAAAATTTGTGTGAGTAAAAATAATCAACATTCACCGTATAATTGATAAATTGGATGGATTGTGGCATAAATTGTAATTTTTTATTTAATATTGTTATGAGTTTCGACTCAATTTTAATGAAGTATAAAACTTTGGCTGCTTAGGATATATCTTTGTTAACCATATTTTGGCGATAAAATATTGCATTTTCTTAAATGCTCCATTTCCTATATCATTTACACAAATAAATACGTTGTTACAATTGCTATTATTAAAAATACTTATTTTAAACTCTATTTAATTTTTGGGTTTCAAGATTGCTTTCTATAAGATGCTTTAACATAGATAACTTTTGCAAAAAAATTATGCTATAAGAATAAATTATCTTTTAGTTCTCTCAATATATATATATATATCTATATATATCTATATATATATATATATATATATATATATATATATATATATATATATATATATATATATATATATATATATATATGAATAAATCATTTTTATAATGAGATTTAGGGTCAGTTTGTTTTAGCTTTAAAAAAATGGATTTTTTCTTTGTATTTTTGAAAATGGATTTTACAAAAATATTTTTCAAAATATTATAAGTTTTTCTAAATTTGTTTTCTATAAATTAAAAGATTGAATTGTTTATTTTATAACATAAATATACATTATTGAAGATCAAAACATAGTCAAAATCACAATTTTTTTAAAAAGTTGTATCTTAAAAATGATTTTTATGAAAAATTATTTGAAATAGTTTCAAAATTAAGTAATTTTTTGAAAATTTGATATTCAAAAAAATTTCGATAAAATGATGAAATACCTAAAATAACATTTTAAGAATAATTATTCAAACCAAATTTTCATTTGAAACTTTTATGAAAAATTTCTTTATAAAAAATTTTTACACTAAAATTTATAACACTATAAAAATCATTTTTAAAAAAAGTCAAAACAAACGGGCACATATTTCTCTTTCATGATGTTGTTTATTAGGGTTAGACCGAACTCTTTTTGTATTATATGTTTGTTTTGTTCTATTACTCTTTTTATAATACTCACTCATATTAACTTATATTTTTGAGTTTCATATATATATATATATATAACTGATACTTTAAATAAATAATGAATACTCATCTTTAACTTTCAATAATCAATAACGAGCGGTAAGGGGTGAGCCGGTGCGGATGTACATGTCAGTTCATAGTAATATTAAATAATAACTAATAATAATGAGCCCATATTTATTTGTGTGGAAAAATTCAATTGAGTCAAGATTTATTTGTTTGGAAAAGCAAATAAAATCGAGATTTAAATATCAATGTGAATATTAATGATTTCTGTAAGAGTTTTTGTTATATTTTGTATATCTATTCAATTGCTCTTAAATTAGTTGTCAAATGCACAAAAATTTGTAATGATAAAAATTTCATAAAATTTATTTATAAATTTTGTAGGTAAATTATATATAATATTTATTTCCATTTCAATTTAAATATAAATGAAGTAAAAAAAAAAGAAAATAAATGTAAGAAATAAAATACGTGACACACATGAGTGATGTTAGAGTTAATGTTATAGATTTATTAATGGAAATAAAAGTTTGTTGAAATTAATAAATAATGGTAACATACCACTAACACTTATTTTAAATTTTAAAATAAACTATAAATAAAGTGGTGTTTGCATCTTGACACTCATCGATATCTATTAATAATTTTAAAATGTTCGTTGATAACTCTTGAAATTTCAACATACAATTATTAATGTGAGAAAACACATTGTATAAGATAAACTCCAACATGTTTTAAATACTATCTTTGACTTTTGTTAATAATCATAACAAAGAAAATGATCAAGGAGCACTGACTTTGTTGAAATTTGAAAAGAATTATTGGACATAAGGGGTTAACGACAATATGTGTTTATACACCTTATTACTAATATTTTTTTTTCTTCAGATAGAAACATGTAGTGATATATTTGTAAAGACCCTTAAATAGAATGACACGTGTCTTTTTTTTGGGCGCCCGCCCCATAAGGTGTTGCCTAGGGCGTGTCATTGGGTCTATCCTGAGGAAAGGTGTGGATAATATTGTTTATCCAGTCCCTAACTACATGTGCGGAATCATGTAATGACTCCCGAGAAAATAGGCAGTCAATAGTTTCCTCCGCTCAAGGGGGAGCGATTACCACTTCTTCATGATTTCTTGAACCCTAGACCTAAGTATCTATATATACATTTTCCCTACCGGTAGAAAATAGATCATAACTTACACTGCATAACATATAAACACATAACATGTCTCGTCACGTGAGATGACAATCTCTCACCACTATAAACACCACCAAACAGGGTATCCCACTGTTATGGACAAGTGATCGGTCACCATTTTCACTATGTTTTTGTTGCTTATTTGACAAGAAACCAAGGATTTTGAGATAATGTGTATGCATTATGGTACCTTTAAAGTTAATTATCATTCTCGTAAGTTATTTAAGCAATTTTATTAATTGTCTGTTTTATTTTGTGTTTTCTTGATTTTACGCTTTGGTTTTCGTGTTTATGCCTTCCAGGTCCACGGAGAAGATCCAACGGACTCAATGCGAGAAAGTGGAAAGTTTCGGCGGTCGAAAAAAGAAGATTTCACCGTTCAGGAGGCCTGACACGGCCACCCGTGTCACCTGACACGGGCCGTGTCAGGAGGAAGACCAAGAAAGAAGAAGAAATGCCCAGACAGTGGTCTAACACAGCCGCTCGGGTCAGCTGACACGGCTCGTGTCAACCTGACATGACTAGTGTCAGCCCAAAACGCTAATTTTCCAATTTTCGGGCTTTTTCACCGGGCTTAAGCTACAAGGATGTTTTGGAGATTTCCACCTTCTGCCAATGGATTTTCACTATATTAGAAGAGTTTCTACAAGAAATTAAGGGGGATCTTGAAACGAGGCGAACCAGACAGTATTGTCAGACGAGCAAGGATTACAGAGGTCAAGGAATTCGGAGAGCGGAAGGTTTTCATGAGTGGAAGCGATTGAAGATCCAAGTCATCCAATTACTTGTAATGTGTATTTTTATTCTTGAATTTGTTTTGAACAATATGAGTAGCTAAACCCCTCAATGTTATGGGGCATCCCTGATTTAGAATTGTAATGACTATGAGTTTACGATTGCATTTATAATATTATTTTTACGATAATCTTTTGATGTATTTAATACTTTCTCTTTCGGACCAATCGAGATTACTCTGCAGTAGATATCACCTAGGACTAGGGATACCCTGTGTGAATCAGAGCATTTTTGATATAGTAAAGCTTAACTTCACCCTAATTGCCTATGGACATAGAAATTATGGTAGAATGATTAAACGTTTTCTCACCAAGGACTTGGGAGAAAATACCCTTAAGAACTGGTAGTAATTGATATTTGTTGATGCAATAGTGACTCAGAGTTGTTGCAGGGATAAATCATACACCTTCCCTGGTATTGTTCCTCTTACCTTGCAAACCCTTATTTTTCATTTTTATTCTCTTTGCCTTTATTTTTATAATTTTGAATTTAAAAACCCCAATTATAATTTTTATTTAATTGAACGATGAATTGAACTCAATATTAACCTGCAGTCCTTGAGATCGACATTCGGGGAATTTCCCATTTATTACTATAACAGGCAAAATAGTACACTTGCTATTTTTCCGATCAAGTTTTTGGCGTCGTTGTCGGGGACTGTCAAAATATAGAGTTTAATTTTAATTTCAATCAAAATGTTGTTGCTCTGCAATAAAATTATTTTTCTGTCATTTATATATTTTCATTCACTAATCTGTGTATGCGATGAGAGTCTTCAGCAGAATTTCTTTTTGATGCAGAAATCGAGAGAATCCTTCACCGGAAACGTAGAAACGCTAGATTGGATTCCAAAGAAGAAGTTCACTCTGATCACTCAGATTCAGAAAGAAACTATGGCTGAAATCCCTCCATAACAAGGGAAAATGAATCGTCCAGCCATGCGACGTTAAATGAAACACTTCGTGGGAGGCAACCTACACATTGTTATTTCTAATTATAGTTTGTGTTTGTTTGTTATTTTTGGTATACACAGTGTCGTGCATAAAAGGGCGAAGGTACTCACATGGAAAAAGTTGGAAAAATGAGCCGAACAGCAGCCTGACACGGCCCGTGTCAGGCCTGCGGTTTGAAATTTGTTTGGAAAATTTGAATTTCGTATGGACATGTCGCACTTTCCACCCCATCCCCCTCAGTAGGGCACTGTGAGTCACCCTCATTCTATCATGTTCTAAAACATTGAGGCCAATGTTTAGTTCAAGTGGGGGGAAGGGTTTACTATGATGTTTTCTTTTATTTTTGTTTTGTTTTATGTTTTATTTTGATTAGTTCCCAATTTTTACCATTTCACATTTGGTTTATTGTTACTGTCGGGTATCACGTGTTGCATGCATTTCAAGTTCTTGGTATTATTGTTGGATGAGGTGATGATCAATAGCGGTAGTGGATGAAATGATCATTCCACCTATTATTGCTTATTGTGAGGGATCTTCCTAGAAAGTTTATACTGTTGAAGAAAATATCAGATGCAACTTCTAAAGCTCAACTAACATAGGTTCTTTGTGCATTCCTAGTTGAGTAAGAAGTTGCACCATACTCGAAGTATTGTGGATGCTGTCAAGCTTTACCTAACATGGTGAGTGCATAAAAAGCCAAACACATTTGTCATCATGAGCGATATTCAGGTATGTCTTTATCACTCTGACTTTGCGTAGGTTCTCTAGGAATTTCACTGCATGTATACATACACTGAGGCACGTTGTTTGATTATAACCCTGAGCTTTTTTAGCCATCCCGTTAATGTTATCCCTTGTTAACCCCATTTGAGCCTATACCCTTTGTTTTTCTAACCACATAAATGTAACCCGCGTACCAAAACACTTCCTTACCCTGTTCGAAGTCAATGTGATATCATTAAGTTGTGTTAAATTCTAAGTTTGGGGTAAACCCCATAAGTATCAAAAACCAAGGTGAGTACGAAAAAAAATGACAAATGTAGTCGATGGTTCGAAAGAAACACTCACTGAAGGAAGATCACTCAGTTGAAAAAAAAGAGAGAATATCAAAGAAAAACTGAGCAATTGAAAAAGAAAAGAATAAAACATAGTGAAAAGAATATTAACATTGGCTCTGAACCCAAAACCACTTGTTTTCCCTTTTGTTTGTATTTACCACACCATAATCCAAACTCCGTTACAACCCGAAAGACCTCAAAAAGTGTGTGTTTTGTATAATTGATACGAAAGGATAAACTATTCAAACTTATGAGTTGATATTGCATATTCTGAATTGGGAGTGAAAACACTTTAACCCCGAGAGATTTGGTGAGAGTGTGATGTAAGCTGACAGGTGAAGCGGTACCTCGATGAGGAAGTGCGACAGAAAACTCATTAGGAAAAGCAGGAACTATAAAAGA
The DNA here is from genome assembly GCF_024323335.1 of Lathyrus oleraceus. Lineage (NCBI taxonomy): Eukaryota > Viridiplantae > Streptophyta > Magnoliopsida > Fabales > Fabaceae > Lathyrus > Lathyrus oleraceus. Next base: position 248,440,433 of record NC_066582.1, on the reverse strand, counting down.
AAGAGTGAAGGCGTTGGCGAAAGATCTCAACAGTACCATGGTAAGAATAAGAACTTTGGGAAGTGACACACTGTGTTGTATAGGACATTACTTGAGGACAAACAATGAGCTAAGTTTAGGGTTGTGATCGGTCACCAATTTCACTATGTTCGCGTTGCTTATCCGACAAGAAACCAAGGATTTTGAGACAATGTGTACGCATTATGTTACCTTTAAAGTTAATTATCATTCCCGTAAGTTATTTAAGCAATTTTATTAATTGTTAGTTTTGTTTTGTGTTTTCTTGATTTTACGATTTGGTTTTCGTGTTTATGCCCTCCAGGTCCACGGAGAAGATCCAACGGACTTAATGCGAGAAAGTGGAAAGTTTCGACGGTCGAAAAAAGAAGATTTCACAGTTCAGGATGCCTGACACGGCCACCTGTGTCACCTGACACGAGCCGTGTCAGGAGGAAGGCCAAGAAAGAAGAAGAAATGCCCAGACAGTGGTCTGACACGGCCGCCTGTATCAGCCTGACACGACGAGTGTCAGCCCGAAACGCTAGTTTTCCAGTTTTTGGGCTTTTTAAGCTGCAGGGATGTTTTGCAGATTTCCACCTTCTGCCAAGGGATTTTCACTATATTAGGAGAGTTTCTACAAGAAATTAAGGGGAATCTTGGAACAAGGCGAACCAAACAGTATTGTCAGACGAGCAAGGATTACAAAGGTCAAGGAATTCGGAGAGCGGAATGTTTTCATGAGCGGAAGCAATTGAAGATCCAAGTAATCCAATTACATGTAATGTGTATTTCTATTCTTGAATTTGTTTTGAACAATATGCGTTGCTAAACCCCTCAATGCTAGGGGGTGTTGTCATACCCCAATTTTGTCCATACCCCGATACAATTTTCATCTGATCCATGACCCTACTGCACATGCATACATTCATTATTTCAAAAAAAAGGGTAATCGGTTACCCTAATCATGGTAACCGATTACCCAGACCAAAAACTGATTTTTTGGCCATTTTGGGACTGTGTAATCGATTACCCTAATCAGGGTAACCAATTACACCTGCGTAGACAGCAGAAATAGCTCTGTTTTTTTACACAGAGGACCCCTTGGTTCACTCATTTCAACCTCTTTGCTTCCCCTATAAATAGAGCACTATCCTTACTCATTTTTCAAGCTTGAAAGCCACAAAACCTCTGTCCAAATCACATTCAAGCTTCCTCTTTTCAACCTAAATCCTAACTCACCAAAACCCTCTTTTCTTCTTTGAACCACCCAACCACCATGTAAAAATCTACCATTTCCACACAACAACAACAATAGCAAACTTCTAACCTTCACTTACATAATCATTCACCATCACCATATGAACATACACCTTCCTTCTCTTCCATTTTCCTACACAACAACCATAGCCACCCTCTTCGAAGCTTTTTGCTTCATTCTCAAACCCAAACACAACAATAACCTAGTTTTGACACCACACTCTTGGTAATATTTTGGACTCAAACTCCTTAACATTTTTTGGTTTTGTTTTATGTTTGAAAATGGCTTTTTACTCCTGGGTTGTGTTTTGAGAGAGATTTGAGTCAACTTTGAGACAAATGGTTTCTGTTAAGTTTACACCCTTTTGGGGATTTTTTGCTCTTACTACTTTTTATCCACCATTTTCAATCAAACTCTGTTTCTTGTTATCATTTAATATTTATTGTTGACTTGTTGTTACATTTATTTGGTTGATGAGTTCTATTAGATCATGACATGGTTGTTTAGAGTTGATTAAATCTTCAATGTTTTAAACCTATTAAGAGTTGATCAATAGATCATTCATGATACTTTGAGGCATTGATAGATTGCCTCTATTTCACCCATATTTGAGTCATTTGATGCATAGATGAAACCATATTCTCTATATTAACTTGTTATTCTATTTGCTTATTGTTATTCTACTAACTACTAACTACTAACATTTATATTATTGCACTTTAATTCCTTGAAACTTATTTTATTGTTACTAACCATTAACTACTAACTTCTAACATTTACATTATTGCATTTTACTTCCTTGCAATTTATTTTATTATTCATTTACATTCACTAACCATTATTATTGTGATATTACCATTCTTTATCTTGTGATTTACTTTTATGTCATTACCTTGTAATTTACATTCAAGTACTCATTATCATCATCAGTGTACAAACTTATTATGCATGTTTATTTACTTATTATTTATTTTATTATCATCATACATTAAAAATAACAAAAACATGATAAAATGATAAAGACCAAAAATATTCACTCCACTCTTAATCAACTTGGACTTAGAGGATTTCGTCTTAGGAATTTTGCTTGGAAGTCTTCCTTTACTCTTTGTGATACTTTGTGAACACTTGGATTTTCATCCGCAACTTACATGCATGTTGTAAGAATGGCATCATGACACCACCTTAAAGGGACATGTTTGTAAGACCATTATCCTTTGTTTAGCTTAGGTCACTTTAGCACACAAAAGGCTTTCTCTTGGGCTACCTTACAATGAGACTCTTTATTTTCTTGTTGGTTATTTTGCATTCACGTTGCATAAGCTAAAATTCATAAGCAATCTCATTTTGAGACCATTTTCATAATTCAATTCATATGCACATGTAAATACAAACCTCGGTCAATGTCGAGTGCGCCTTTTCCAAATCAATTCAAAACACCCTTGTAAGTCGATCGCTTTTAAAGCACCGCCATCAACCTCACATAGCTTACTCTTTGGATTTCTTACAATGAGACCTATTCGATTTTTATCGAGTAGAAGAGCAATACACTAAATAAATTCACTTCATTCAAAACACAAATCTAAAACCTCGATCCAACGTCGAGTATTTTCTCTCAAACTCAATTGAAATACCCTGATTAAATCAAAACATTTTTTACAATAAGTTGAATGAAAAGGGAGTTGACTTTGAGTTTTCAACTTCACTCCTCAATTGGACGAATACGAGTTCTCTTACTCGATCAGTCGAACAATTGACATTTTTCAGCAAATACAACTTAATCAAATCGCTTTCTTAACTATACGAAAAGGGAGATGGTTTTGAGCTTTCAGCTCCTCTTCTCAAATGCTTGGATATGAGTTGTCTTACTCAGCTATTCAAGTACTTGTCGTTCATTCTAAAATACATTAACCATATACAACCTTATTTTCATAAATACCCAGATGAAACCGAAAGCGGTCTAGAGTCTTCTATTCCTTTTCCCGATTATTAGGATACGAGTTGTCTTACTCGATTATCCGAGTATTCGTCATCTGTTTGAAACACTTTAATTATTATCAAATCCTTTCTATAATTAAGGATGAAAAAGAAAGTGGTCCAGAGTCTTCTACTCCCTTTCCCGGTTGTTAGGATATGAGTTGTCTTACTCAACTATCTGAGTAATCATCATTCAACCAAAAAAAAAACATCATAACCAATCAAACAAAACATCCAACATATTAACTCAACTTGTCACCCTCGTGTGATCAAAAATCTTTTAAAAAAGAACACTATTTAATCCTTTCTAATGCGCACAACAAACTAATGCTTAAGCCTCCGCCGAGAGTAGACAAGCCAACGTTTAGCCTTTAGAACGCGATCTAAACAGTTGTTCATTAAAAAACACTAACCAATCGTAGTTCCCCGAACTACGAATGTTCTAATTTCCTTATTATACCATAAGGAGACGTAGGCAGGAGATTGTTGTATCTTCGCGAGCACACTAATAAAAGAAACCTCCCCTTTCCCTTTCTGAGGTTCTCATCCATTTCAATTTCTAATATTTTATAACCCAAAGATAACAAACAAACATAAGTTAACACTCGAAACACAAATTAGAACTAAAAGGTTCCCGTTGAGTATAACGGACGTAAGGGGTGCTAATACATTCCCCTTACGTAATCCACTCCCGAACCCGAATATGGTTGCGACGACCATTGTTCTATTTCCTAAAGGTTTTATCGATATTTTCCTATTTCTTCATTGGGATAAATAAAGTTCGGTGGCGACTCTGTTCGAACGTAATTATTTCCGCGACCATCGCGAGGAATCGTATTTTTCAAGATGTGACAGATGGCGACTCTGCTGGGGACTAGCTCCAAGCAAAAGAGAGTGAAGCCTAATTTAGTTCAGTTTCTGCATTGTGTGTTAATCTTGTTTGTTGGTTTGTTATTTTTATTCTGTTATTATTATTCTGTTGTAATTATTGTGTTGTGGTTTATTGACTGTGTCTTATTTAGGGGTCTCTGTTAGTGGTACTTTGTGAGATAGACTCTCTACCCGAGTCCGAGAAAAACCATAAGATTAAGTTGGTGGTTGCATAGTGGGCGCCCACAAGGAGTCTTCCTTGTTGGGAAGATACGAAGACCCCGCCTAGAGGAGATTCTCTTGAAATATTATTGCCCGACGAGTTTTCGTCATGACGATAGTATTCCCAAGTTGGATCAATGACTCTAGGGACCTTTTAACCCACTCTATCCGGCGGTTATGTAGTATTAACCTACGAAGTTTCAGATTTATTGGGTTAATACAAAGGCCCCAATCAGATGAGATCCCTTGGACATATTACTATCTTACAGTAATATTTCCAACCTCAATCTATGACTCTGATAACTTTGTTAGAACCCTAGACTCGAGAGTTGTGTAGTAGAGTCCCCATGGAGTTTTCCTTGTTGGGATAATACAAAGACCTCACCTAGACGAGATCTTCTTAAGGATATTATTGTCCGACGAGTCTTCGTCACGGCAGTGACGTCCTCAAGAAATATTCGTGACTCTCGGAACCTACCAACTGTAGAGCCTACCCATGGGGTTCCATTAATCAGAAATACCCGTTATGCTGATCCATCTGAGAACACTTTGAACCTGTGATCCTAAACATGTCACTACACTCATACACATATCATGGCATCTGCATTCATCACGCATTGCATATCATTTTTCGCAAAAATATATATACAAAAAACTCATTCATCCTTTGTCCATAACCTGCAGTTGATTTCCCGACACTTATATCAGACTTAAAGTAGTTCTTGAAAAACCACGGATCCATTGGAGCAAAATCACATTGCGTTAAGAGGAGATGTTGACTCGATGAAAAACCAGATAGACCAACTTGTGGAGGCTATGATAGCTTTAGAAAAGAGGGAGGACAACATTCAGCAGACTGCAGTCGTAGAGAATGTTATTCCAGCTCCAGTAAATGGTCTTACCCAACCTCAGCTTGTGCGAATCCCAGTTAATAACTCTATTGTACAAGAACATCATGTTGTTCAAGATCCCTCACGTGATGATGTTGTTGAGTTTCACAGTTTTGCATTCTCTGTGCCAGATTCCCATGGAACAAGCCTAGTGGTTAATGTTGAACAACCACAAGATGATGAGATTGCTAAAAGATGTTGCGTGCTAGAGAAAAGACTCAAGGCCATAGAAGGACAAGATACTCTTGAACTGAATGCTTTAGACATGTGTTTGGTACCTGGCCTGGTTATGCCCGCAAAATTCAAAGCACCAGAATTTGAGAAGTACAGAGGGGATAGCTGTCCAAAGCACCATTTGGTGATGTTTTGTCGAAAAATGACATCTCATGCCCACAATGGTAAGTTGATGATTCACTGTTTCCAGGAGTTTGACCGGGGCATCATTAAGTTGGTACATGAAGTTAGAAAGGAATCATGTTCAATCATGGTTGGACATATCTAACGCATTCTTGAAGCAATACAAATATAATATGGACATAGCTCCCGACCGCATGCAGCTAAGAGCCTTATCTCAAGAAGACAATGAATCCTTCAGAGGGTATGCCCAAAGATGGAGAGAGTTAGCGACTTGCGTTAAGCCACCACTCTTAGACAAAGAATTGATGGAATTATTCAGGGACACCCTACAAAGTCCATACTTCGAAAGGATGATTAGCAGTGCAGCATCAGACTTCGCTAACTTAGTGACAATTGGAGAACGCATCGAGAGTGCCCTAAAAAGTGGAAGAATCCAAGGCGTCTCGAGCAACCAAGCTAGCGAGACAAAATCCCTCAGCGATTCCCCAAAGGAAGAAGATGATGAAACAAATGTAGTCATGGCAGATGTTGAGTATTCTCACGATGCACCAGCCATACCTGTCATACCCTAATTTTGTCCGGGCATATTTAAATTTTTGTAAATCTGACTTCATTTTTTAATTTGCATCATATGGGTATGAAGAGTTCCCATAAACATATCAATCAACTCCTTATCAAGAAGAGAAGGTTGGACACGAGCTGCTAGCTCTCTCCAACGCTGTGCGTATTCCTTGAATGACTCATTGTTGCGTTGAGTCATGTCTTGCAGCTGTGTGCGGTTGGGTGCTAGATCAGTATTGTACTGATAATGCCTTAGGAAGGCTTCAGCGAGATCTCTCCATGATTGGACTTGTCCTATTTCTAACTGCATATACCACTCTAAGGATGCCCCACTGAGGCTATCTTGGAAGTAATGAATCAGGAGTCGATCATTATTGATGTGGGCAGCCATCTTGCGACAGTAGGCTCTGAGATGAGTCCTAGGGCAGCTGATCCCTTTGTATTTGTCAAAGTCCGGAACTTTGAATTTTTGTGGAATCATCAATCCTGATACTAGGCACATATCGACGGCGTCCAAACCGGGAGTAGTGTGAACCTCCAAGGACTTGAATTTCTCCTCCAGAACATGGAGTCTCTCAACAGCAGGGTCTAGAAGACCTCCAATAACAGGCTTGCCGGGTTGTGGCATGAAGAAAGCATCATACGGATCTTCATCACCCATCGTGGATCCATGTCGAGCAGATGTAGCAGAGTGCTCACGGGGATTCATGTTGACCATGGGAACAGGAATAGGGATGGTTCCTCCTCCAGGATGGGCAGGATTATCATCAAGGTTAGTTACTCCAGGGATGCTAAGTGATGGCGATCCAAACTGAGCAGCAACTTTCCTGGCTTCAGCGCTAGTCTCAGCATCCTTCTCCTTCTGGGCCAAGAGCAACATGGTCTCCAGCAAGCGATCCATCTTTGCCTACATGGAGTCAATGTCTGTTCTCATCGAAACTTGGTTTGCTTCCAGCTGTTCAAGTGTCATCTTGTAGTTGCAGCGTGTCTCGTACCGGTGTCGAGTAGTCAGTGTTACTGGACAAAGGGTAGAGTATTGTGTAAGTTTTTGTTTCTGGATAATGATATGCAATGCATGCTGATGATATGCAAATGCATGAAACTTTGCCATTTTTTTCACAAAGGAATACAAATACTCAAGATCATTCATACGTCATGTAGATCAGGATAAAAGGAAAAAAGTATGGGTTTCTCTAATTACTAGAAATTCCCAAAGGTAGGTTCTAAAGTTATGTTTTCAAGGAAGGAACTTAGACTCACGGATCAAGTTCAAAACTTCCTCGCAATGGTGGTCTAGCCACATCGTGATGGGAGTTCTTAAATGATCTAATCTAAGTGGGATTCTCGTATTGTTCGAACAGGGTGTAGACCCTTTGGTTCAATACTACATAATCGCCAATCATGAAAACAAAACCTGGGTTTAAGGCGAGGTCCCTAGAGTCACGGATCGTATCTAGAACCTCCCCACAATAATGGGCTAGCCATATTGTGCTGGAAAGTCCAAACAGATCTACTCTAGGTGGAGTCTTCGTATTTTCCCAATGAGGTGTACACCCCTCGGTTCAATACTACACAACTCCGGGTTCTAAGTTCTTCTCGAAGCTCGGGTATGGAGCTTATCACACAGCATACACCAAGTCCCATATCAAAGTATCAAAATACATTACATACAAGCAACATAATACGATGCAAAGAAGCAATACAGAAGAAAGGAATATCTTATAACAATCATAGCAAAATCAGACTAAGTTAGGCTAGACTCTCTCTTGCTTGGAGCAGGGGTCCCCAGCAGAGTCGCCAGTCTGTCGCACCTCAAAAAAATGCGATCCATCGCGATATGACGCGGAAAAATGTTAGTTCGAACAGAGTCGCCATCGAACTTTATTTATTCCAATGAAGGAATAGGAAAATATCGAGAAAACCTTTAGAAATAAGAATAATGATCGTCGCAACCATATTCAGGTTCGGGAGTCGATTACGCAAGGGGAAGGTATTAGCACCCCTCACGTCTGTTGTATTCAACGAGAACCTTTTAGTCTGATTTGCTATTTGAATGTTGGTTGATTGTTATTCGCTTGCTTCGAGTAATAAGAATTGATGATATATATGGATGAAGACCTCAGGAGGGGAAAAGGGAGGTTTTTTATTAGTGTGCTCGCGAAGATACAGCAATCTCCTGCCTACGTATCCCTATGGTGCAATAAGGAAATCAGAGCATTCGTAGTTTGGGCTACTACGAATATTTAATGTGTTTTGTTTGATGAACGACTGTGTAGGTCGGGGAAGGTATTAACACCCTTCACGTCCGTTGTACTCAACGGGAACCTTTTAGTCTGATTTGCTATTTGAATGTTAGTTGATTGTTATTCGCTTGCTTCGAGTAATTAGAATAGATGATAGATATGGATGAAGACCTCAGGAGGGGAAAAGGGAGGTTTTTTATTAGTGTGCTCGCGAAGATACAACAATCTCCTGCCTACGTATCCTTATGGTGCAATAAGGAAATCAGAGCATTCGTAGTTCGGGCTACTACGAATATTTGGTGTGTTTTGTTTGATGAACGACTGTGTAGGTCGGCGTTCTAACGGCTAAACGCTGGCTTGTCTACTATCGGTGGAGGCTCTAGCACTAGTTTGTTGTGCGCATCAGAAAGGATTTACAGTGTTCTTTTTGAAAGAAGGGTTTTGGTCACGCGTGGGTGACAAGTTGAATTGACGTGTTTAGGTGTTTTTGTTTGATTGGTTCGATCGCGCGGGGGCGAGAAGTTAGGTTTAATATGTTAAGGTGTTTTTGAAGAACGATGAAAGATTGAGCAATGTGGTGCACAACAATCGTCCAATTCTTTCGAGGAATAATAAGGCGACCGCCTTCTACTCCTTTTTTCGTTCGAATTATTTTGAAAGTTTGTTTGTGGATGTTGAATATGCACGGTAGTGAGGCGTACGCCTCCTACTTGCTTATTCAAAGAATAATGAGGCGAGCGCCACCTATTCCCTTATCCAAGTTTATTTAGCGTGTTTTAGTCGGAAGTCGATAATTTGAGTAATGTTGCGAGCGTCAATTATCCAAATAATCGAGAGATGGTGAGGCGAACGCCTCCCATCTTTTATCATCTGAAGTTTAATTTATGAAAAGAATTGTTCTTAGATATCATATTTGATTTGCGAAAATAGTTTGAATTTTAAATTGGTAGGTTTTGAAAAGTCGATGATTTGAGCAATGTGGCGTACGCCAATTATTCAAATAATCAAGGAATGGTGAGGCAAACGCCTCCCATTCTCTTCATTTGAAGTTTAATTTAAAATTTATTTTGTGAATTCGTGTTTGATTTAAAAGGTGATTTTGAATTTATTCGATTGGTTTTAATTTGATGACGAAGATTCGAGCAATGTGGCATACGCCAATTATTTGAATAATCGAAAGATAATGAGGCGAACGCCTCCTATCCTTTTATTATCTTAAATTTGGAATTAAAAGGATTTAGAACTTATAGTTAATTTAAAAGAAATGATTTGAAATGTTATGGTTTGAAAATAATTTGAATTTAGAAATTATATTTGATTTTGAAAAGTGATTTGAATTTGTTCGATTGGTTTTAATTTGATGACGAAGATTCGAGCAATGTGGCGTACACCAATTATTCGAATAACCGAAAAATAATGAAGCGAACGCCTCCTTTCCTTTTATTATCTGAAATTTAGAATTAAAAGAATTTGGAATTTGTATTAATTAAAAAAATGATTTGAAATTGTATGATTATGATTTTCCGAAACTAGAAATCATATTTAATTTTGAAAAGTAATTTGAGTTGGTATTTGGTTAAAGTTTTAATTTAGACGACGAGAATTTGAGCAATGCGGCGAACGTCGATTATTCAAATATTCGAGAGATAATGAAGCAGACGCTTACTATACTCCTTTTCATCCGTTTTTTATAAAAAAAAATCATTATTTTATTTTATTATTGTAAAATATATAATTATTTGTAATATATGGAACACTTATTTTATTAAAAAAATCTTGATTTCATTTAATCATTATAAAATATATATAGTTATTAGATAATTATTTGTCACATATAAATGTTTATTTTATACATATATACTATCATAAAATCATTAACAAACATTGAATATATATTTAAACTCCTCCTTTTTTTATGCAATGAGTGTTCTATTCTAAATCACAAAAGAATGGTTGTGTATTTGTTTACAGCTCCCACAACCAAAACCCACATATAAAAACAGAGGAAACAAGAAAACCGGTAGCTTGAAACTCCAACATGCACTAACCGTTCTATTCATCACTTCCAAATCACTCTTCACAATTATATTCCAGAAATGTAATGATGACAAACACACAGAACAACAAGCATCAAAATTATTATTATCAAATACCGAAACGGCATAATCAAACCAGAAGCTAAACCTAAACGAAAACAGATTGGACTCGAAACCAATATGCATTGAGATTGCAGATGGTATTCGACTTCAAACACAAACCTTCAACCACACGATCACATCATTTTCATCAGCACACATCGGAAGAGAATTGTGCGACATTCTATTTCAAACAATCAAAGGAAGTAAACTGAAATAAATCAAAACGGAGACTACAAATAGTATAACACGACTCCAATGGTTACCGTAATGTCGAAATGAAACAACTCAAAACAGATGATATCAATTCAATTAACAAACATTACTCAACAGGAACATCGGCATCATAACAAAGAGCATGGTATTAGTGACACATCAAAGCACAACACCAGAATATTCATCATGGTTGCAGTCTATTTTATCACATGAACAAATGGCACAACCGATAGTAAAATAGCCTGGAAACCACACTTGAAAAACAACAAACCAATCAATACAGCCAAATCCAAACTTAAATATGCAACGGTTCAGAATGAAAACTTCAGATTTCTATGTTACCACGAATCTGTAATCTCGAGGGTGAGGCTCCTATGAGCGTTGTCGCAACGGCGTGAGCAGTGTCAGTTCCGTTGTCGTTGAAATATGCCCGACGTTTTACTACCACATCTTCCGGCGACCTTCAACCGAACGATTTAAAGTTATGGCTGCCTCGTGTGGTCAACGTCACAAAACGGAGCGGTGGTTCTGATGTTGTTGTTGCCTTGACTTCATCGATGAAGCTCAGTAAGAAGGGTTTCGTGTCGACGGTTGGAGCTGAGGCGGAGGGGTCGTGATAGTGGCGGTGGATGGTGGAAGTGAAGAGTGACGATGGAGAAAGGGTGAACGGCGAGGGTTTTTCGCGGTGTCGCGATTTCGGCGGAGGAGATATTGAGGGGTGCGACGGGTTGTTGTTGCGAGTCGCGGTTTTGGTGGGAGAAAGAAGTTTCGTCGCCGTTTGATGGTGGAGTTTGATGAAGGAGACAATGAACAGTGAGTGGATGATGAATCGAGGGTTATTGAAGGTTGTTTCGATGGTGGGTGATTGTGGCTGAAGGTGAGTTAAGGGTTAGTGGAGACGAAGGAGGTGTTTTCGAGGAAGCGGAAGCGTTCCTCTTTTCATTTTCTTTTCTTTAGCGTGTAGTAGGGAGAGGGACGTTTCCTCTTCCTCGAAAACGCCTCCTCTTCCTCTTTCTCGAAAACGCCTCCTTCGTGACGTTGACCACACGAGGCAACCATAACTTCGAATCGTTCGGTTGAAGGCCGTTGGAAGATGTGGTAGTAAAACGCCGGGCATATTTCAACAACAACGGAACTGACACTGCTCACGCCGTTGCGACAACGCTCATAGGAGCCTCACCCTCGAGATTACGGATTCGTGGTAACATTGAAATCTTAAGTTTTCATTCTGAATCGTTGCATATTTAAGTTTTGATTTGGCTGTATTAATTGGTTTGTTGTTTTTCAAGTGTGGTGTCCGAGTTGTTTTACTATCGGTTGTGCCATTTGTTCATGTGATAAAATAGACTGCAACCATGATGAATATTCTGGTGTTGTGCTTTGATGTGTCACTAATACCATGCTCTTTGTTATGATGTCTGTGATACGGTGAACTGACTTTGTGGTTTTGCTTTGAAAAGCAATGTTGCAGATAGCAAGAGTCGCCACCGACTTTTCTTTTATCCAATAAGGAAAGACGGAAAAGAACAGGAAAGACCTTGATTAGATTTTGAGTTCGGGAGGTACATTATACAAAGGGAAGGTGTTAGCACCCTTTGTATCCCCATGGTTATCCATGGGCTCTTAATTTCTTAACTCACTTATGTTTTTCTTGTTTGAGAAAGTGTTTGAGAAATGTGGTGTGTTTAGAAAATATTTTGAAAGGAGAGTTTAACTTTGTAATGATTCTTGTACGAATGTATACAGAGTGTTTATCTCGTTTGATTTTGAAAGATGTTTAGAAAAATATAACTCGGCGATGATTCTGGTGCGAATGTATACCAAGTGGTGATTTTCTAAAAGATGTTTTGAAAAGTGTGAGGTGTGAAAAGTATTTTAAGCTGTGAGCAAGCATTTAAGAGTTATATCTAACCAAGGTCTTTATAGGTGTTTCCTATCCTTAGGAGGGTAAAATTGTCCTTACTATTGAGAAGTAAGTAGTCTTATCCTTTGGATGTAATGAGACATCGTGGGGTCGTCGATTGGTCATTGAAGGCAACATTTGTAAGGATACCTGAGCATTCGAAGGGACGATCATCATTTAATCATAGGCTACAACGAAGGGTCATCGAGGGACAAAGTCATATATTCGAAGGCAACGTTCGAGGGACAAGGTCATATATTCGAAGGCAACGTTCGAGGGACTATGATTTATCTTGTAGGGACATTGACCTTTTGATCGAAGGGACTATGACTTATCTGTTTAGGGATGATGATGATTTAATCGAAAGGGTCTTTGCTAAGGGTACCCCCACATTCGCGGGACATGACCGTAATATCGTAAGGCAACAAAGAGAGGGTTACCCTAGAGGTGCAAGTATGGAAATGATTGGATTCGGATATATTATCTTGAATTAATTTATCTAAGTTCGATTATTTATCTTTCCATGCAATCCTATTAGCATACATGTAGACAGTTATATTCACAGTATGGAAAAATTAAAGTGCGAAAAATAAGACTACGCTATTACATGGCTTCGGGATGGGGGTACATAATTTAAAAGGGGATATAAAATATCTAAATCTTAATTAACGAGTATAAAATTAAAAGGGCATACAAAATAATAAAACCTAATTAAACTACAAAGAAAGAAATAAAAAAAAATATATAATTAGATTTTTATTATTCAAAATAGCTCATTTTAATTATTAAGTGATATATGAAAATTTAATTAATAAACTAGATTAAATTATATCCTAGTTTAAATAACTAATATAATATATTAATTAGAAAATTAATTAATGGGTTTTATTTTAATAATAGAAAAATAGTGGTGAATTAATTATAGTGGAAAGGGAGTAAACATAGTAAAAACATTAATAGGTCCTGGGGGCTCAAACCCAAGACCTCTACGCTGCAGTGAGGGGGAGCTACCAACGAGCCATGTTGGTCCATTCGTTATTCATTCGCCTTCCTTAAAATATATATTAATTCTACATGGATTTTTCCATTTTGACACAACACCACCATGCATGTTACAGCTTTCTCTCTTACGGCAAGCTACTTTATTTTTTCTCATGCTGTTTCTTTCGTGTGAATACAACAAACCTGTAACTTCATCTTATATCAAACCACACACATAAAATAAGATCATATGTAATCATCATGCAATAATAAAAATAGTCATGCACAAATCAAGAAGCTTATATTATTTTACTCATGTATTAGTTCTCTTTACTGCAAGTGATAATGATAAAACAAACCTTACACATACATGTTAAAGACAACCAAGGATTTATATTATCACTATTATATCATCATCATCATTATTATGTAATAACAGCATGTGAAATAAACATAATCATGCTAGAAACAACACTTATATAATAATAATTAGATAAATTAATTATTAAACCAATATTAAACCAATATTATTCATGCATGAATTAAGGAGTATTGCAAGGTAATCATGCTGGATGCAAATTCCATAATGAACACTTACTGAGGATTTGAGTGCTTTATGGTTGCTTCTCTTTTCCCTGCCCGTGAATCTTCTTGCTTCTGCCTTGCCTTGTGTATCTTCTTCTGTTGTATCTCTCCTCTTTTTCGTCCTCCCCCTTGCTGCAGCCATATGAAGTATTTATAATGGTGTGGATTAGGGTTTAACCTTACTAAATATTTGGATCCCTTCCTATACATTAGGGTTTAACCTTGCTAAATATTTGGATCCCTTCCTATACTTTAGGGTTTAACCTTGCTAAATATTTGGATCCCTTCCTATACTTTAGGAGAGTTAGGGTTTAACCTTGCTAAATATTTGGATCCCTTCCTATACTTTAGGAGAGTTAGGGTTTAACCTTGCTAAATATTTGGATCCCTTCCTATACTTTAGGAGAGTTAGGGTTTAACCTTGCTAAATATTTATTAAATACAAATATTATTATAAATAATGAATAATTTAAATGACTTTTAACAAATAAAAATTAATTTAAATTTTAGTTACATAATTGAATTAAAATTTAAACCTATTTCTATTTTTACTTTTATCATTTAAAAAAAAATCAAAATTATTCTTACTTATATCAACCAAAATTATTTTATAATTTACGGGCTTTTAAAAAAATGTTACTCTTATAAATAAATTTTATTAAGTAAAAAACGTGAATTACTAAATAAATACTATTTATAAATAATGAATAAATGGAACATGAGTCACTAAATTATAAAAAATAGTTATTATAATTTAATGAGCTTTAACAAATAAAATTAATTAAAATTTTTAATTATACAATTAAAATTCAAATCTATTTTTATTTATCATTAAATTAAAACTATTTTATTTATATATATATAATTTATTTATATCATACAGATAACCAAAATCATTATTATTTTTTTATATATGTATCACATAATAAATAAATTAAAATTTATAATTTATATGAGAATGTATGCTAATGAATGAATGCAAATGTGAAATGAATGCCATGCATGAATCAATTTATCATAAAAATTAACAGACAAATTTTGGGGTATGACAGCTGCCCCTGTTCAATATTCTTAAACCGAGAGAATTAGAATGGTATGTACGCCATTCGTGATCTGGAGGTGGAAGATTATTGAACACTTAGAATGCCCCAAAAATTTTCACTTGTTAATTAAAAGATAGTCTTGATGGAGATGGGCTTAAAGATGCCATCCAGAAAGTTTGATGATGAGAGCTTCAGAGTGCGTCGTACATTAGACCATATTTGAAGACATGGGTGTTGATCGCGACTTTATGAGTCGAATTTGGGGTACAAACTGCAAGTGCACAGTTCTATCGCGTAGTTTTAAAAGATATCGATCCCACAGAGACTTATGAATCGATATACCGTTATCTAAGGTTACTTCGTAAAGCTAAGGCAGGTAATACTTTGATTGTTTGGGGGAAAAAGCTAAAACTAAAATAAGATCTAGATTAAATATTAATAAATCGGATATCGGTATGTAGTTCGTCGTAATTAGGGAATCAATTCTTTGTCGGTTTCTTGGTTTTAAAATAAATCGTTTCAGTTAACTTTATTGATTAAAGGTTTTATCTCAAACTCTCGCTCTGTTGAATAAACCATGACTTTATGTTAATGTAGCTGTCACTTATAATTAAGTCAAAAACCACTTTTTGAAAGCAATAAAGTTGCAGAAACTCTTTTTAAGAAAACATTGACCGTTTTAAACACCCTTATCTCAAACTCTCGCTCTGTTGACTTAGGTTATACAATTAAACCCGAATGCTTAACTCTCGTCCTCACATTCAATCTTTAAGAATACTTTTTGGAAAAGGTCAGAATTTAATTAACTCTAAAACTTGCTCTCGCCCTGATCTAGAATTAATGCCTAATTTACACTGTCCAGTTAAAACCTCAAACTCTCGCTCTATTGATTTTAACTTCTTTATGTCTTTTACTTTTGTAAAAAGTTCTTGTTATTAAACCTGTAAATTGAGACCGTAAAAAGATTGATTTTAATTTTAAGTTTGATTAGACCGACTTAGTCTTGATCCCTTATTTCGCTTACTTTACATACCGATATCTAGGCGAATTAGCCAGACATGCTAAACAAACAAAAATACATATCATGCATAAACAGATTCATCCCAGGTAGATAATATAAATAAGTAATAAAACAAAGCATTAAATAATAATTAAAGAATCTGAATGCGTTAAACAATAGTCTTGAACACTCTACCACAAGCCAGTAGGATTTGTTCTTGGATTCTTCAATTAAACAACAAATTAAAACGAAGGAAATAAAAAACTAGATTCTAACGTAAGGTTAGATCCGGTAAAAGTTACACAATAGTTTCCGGTGTAGAAACTATTGTGCGAAAAGAATTAATTAAATGCTAGAAAAGAAAATAGAATTGCAAAAAGGTAAAACAATAAAAATTCTGCAAAGTAATACTATAAAAATATAAGCCTAAACTGCTGGAAGAAGAAAAAAATGCGAAAACGGCAAAAGGCGTGGAAAATCTCCGAACCGAGAGCTTTCCCAATTAGCTGCTATTTATACTGCTACTTGTGTAACTGCTTTCCGAGGGTTTCCGTATACGCGGTCTTTTCGTTCCGAGGGTCAAGCGTGGAAATAGATTTCAACGTGGTCAGTTGCGTTCCTAGTGCCAAAAATATAGGGGAAAGGTGTGACGTCCGTCACACCATGTGTGACGCTCGTCACAGGAGTGTGCTTAGTGTGACGCTCGTCACAACCTTTGTGACGCCCGTCACAGGCACAACGTGCGCTTTCTTTGGGCTGGGCTTGGTCTTTGTTATTTGTTTCCTTTTTATTCCTTCTTACACCTCCTTTTCTTCCCTTTTTCACTTTTGCTTCAAAATGGATACCTGACATAAATAGAAAGGAAATACCGCATAATATCTGATAAAATGAGATAAATTAAAGTAAATGATAATATAATCTAATTGAATTAAGTCCTAAAATGTGATATAATTTCATGTTATTAGGTGTCACACTGGGTCGTACGCTAGACCGTATAACGAGTCATCCATTAGGTGATATTAGGGTGAGCTGAACCTGATGAGATAAGGATCAGAATGGGTCATACGCTAGACCGTATCTGAGTAGCAGAGTGAGCCGTCCGTTAGGCTGTATCTGGAGAAATAAAGATCAGAATGGATCGTACGCTAGATCGTATCTGAGTAGTAGAATGAGTCGTCCGTTAGGCTGTATCTGGCGATAAAAAGTAGTCGTACGCTAGACTATATTTCAGAATGTACCGTACGCTAGGTAGTATCTGATGAGAAGAGCCAGACTGGGTCGTACACTAGACCATATCTAAGTTGCTGAATGAGCCGTCCATTAGGCTGTATCTGAGGATAAAAGATCAGAATGGATCATACGCTAGATCGTATCTGAGTAGCAGAATGAGCCGTCCATTAGGCTGTATCTGATGATAAAAGGGGTAGTCATACGCTAGACTACATTTCAGAATGTATCGCACGCTAGGTAGTATCTGAGGGGATGAATATCCAAATGGGTCATACGCTAGACCGTATTGGAACAGTTGAAGGAATCATACGTTAGGCTGAATCAGAATGAGCCGTATGTTAGGCTATATCTGATAATATTTGTATATGTTGTATTTGCAATAAATGTCTGGGATGGGCTTAAAGATGCCACCATTAGGAGGATATCAGAATGCTTGTCAGAATGAATATTCATATGGATTATATCTGAAAGATGTATCTGAATCTTGAATGTAATCGATAAAGATATCCGTCTGAATGAATCTTTATTTTGACTGTATCAGGAGGATAATTAACCTGGAAAAAAAAGAGTTAGCCTCATGCCATGTCATGATGCATGAGATGTTTTATGCTCTTGAAAATAAATGCGAACATTGCATGCATGTATATGTTGTGAAATGAAGCATGAATGAATTATGCGTCTGAAATTTTTTGCCATGGGAAAATAAATACCGATATTCTGGTTGGAGATATTTGTATTGATGACCCTTTCTTAGCTGGGGATATTTGATTTCTGTCTGATGGTAGAAATATTCAACAGAACCTGACTGGGGATAAAAGAGATGACCAGTCTGTCTAGTAGTGCCAATTTCTTCTGGGAATAACTGGTTTTGCTGGGGAATAGGATTTGCAACCGGATTTGTTAGAAGGCATGGTTAAACCTTATCCTTGATCCTAAAGTCTTTTAGTAATTGCTATTTCTATTTTATGCATGTATTTTCGGTAAACATCAATCATATTCAAATGCATATATTAATTCGAATTAAATCAATGGACGTTTATGCAAACAAAACGGAGAAAGTAAAACAAAAGTATCTTTTTGAAAATAAAATTGTATTGATTTTGAAAGAGGGCCTATAAACAAGCAATTTTAATACAAGGAGACAGAAATCCTAGTAAGAGGAAATTGTCAAGAAAGCAAAGAAAAAACAGTTATGAAAAAAAAATCCTATTGATTTTAATTCAACTACTGCTATTATGTCTTCAAGCATCTCATCTCTTGTTGTCGGATAGAAGTGATTGGCTTGTTCAGTCTCTTTGACTTTGGTGAAGCTGACCGAGAACGGGACATAGTCATACGCTTTAATCCCTAATTTTTGCCTGGACCGCCTTTGCAGGTTTTCAGTCTACCAGGATACCCTTTTTTGCCCAAGCCGCCTTTTCAGGTTTTCGACTTGCCGGGTGTACATTTTTATATGTTTATCCCTAATTTTTGCCCGAACCCTTTTGGTTCGCCGGGATGCCCTTACTTTTGCCTAGATATGTCGACCTAGCGGGTCTCTTTTATGCGTAGTATTTTTTAACTATGTCCGCGTTCACGGGATGCGGGAAATCTTCGCCATCCATTGTAGCAAGCATCATGGCTCCACCAGAGAATACCTTCTTAACTACAAATGGCCCTTCGTATGTGGGAGTCCATTTGCCTCTAGGATCACCTTGTGGTAGAATGATACGCTTTATCACCAAGTCGCCAATTTGATACACCTGTCTCTTGACTTTTTTATTAAATGCCTGGGTCATACGCTTCTGATATATCTGCCCATGACAAACAGCCGCAAGTCTCTTTTCATCAATCAAATTTATCTGATCGAGTCGAGTCTGAATCCATTCATCTTCATCTCAGCCAGCATCTTTCATAATTCTTAGAGAGGGAATCTGAACTTCCACTGGTAAAACGGCTTCCATTCCGTAGACTAAAGAGAAAGGAGTTGCCCATGTCGAAGTGCGTACTGAAGTGCGATAACCATGAAGAGCAAATGGTACCATCTCATGCCAGTCTTTGTATGTTACTATCATCTTTTGTATAATCTTCTTAATATTCTTATTAGCAGCTTCTACGGCGCCATTCATCTTTGGCCGGTACGAAGAAGAGTTATGGTGTTTTATCTTGAATTGCATGCAGAGTTCAGTAATCATCTTGTTGTTCAAATTAGTACCATTATCAGTGATAACTCTTTCAGGGATGCCATACCGACAAATAAGACTATTCTTGATGAACCGTGCCACCACATTCTTGGTGACAGAAGCAAATAAGGCTGCCTCTACCCACTTCGTAAAGTAATCAATAGCAACAAGAATGAAACGATGTCCATTAGAAGCAGTAGGTTTAATCTCTCCAATCATATCAATGCCCCACATTGCAAAGGGCCAAGGGGCTGTCAACACATTCAATGGAGCAGGAGGTACATGTACTTTGTCCGCATAGATCTGGCACTTATGACAAGTTCTGGAGTGATGGTGGCAATCAGCTTCCATGGTAGACCAATAATACCCTGATCTCAGAATCTTCTTGGCCATCGTATGTCCACTAGAATGAGTCCCAAAAATACCGTCATGCATATCTTCCATAATCTTTTCTGCTTCCTTTTTATCCACACAGCGAAGCAAAATCAAATCATGATTACGTTTGTATAATACTCCATTACTCAAAAAGAATTTAGCGGAGAACTTCCTCAGAAATTTTCTGTCATTGATGGATGCCCCTTCAGGGTATTCCTGAGTTTCTAAATATCTTTTTACTTCGTGGAACCAAGGTTTCTCTTCTACTTCATCAACATTAAGTTCATAACAATATGCTGGTTCATCTAATCGTTCGATGGTGATCATGGGAGCTTCATTGTCCCATCTGACTCTAAACATATATGACATGGTAGTCAATGCGTCTGCCAACTGATTCTCTTCTCGTGGAATATGTTCGAATGTAATCTCTTCAAAGTATGGGATTAATGTCAACACCCGCTCTCGATAAGGGATGAGATTCAGATGTTTAGTGTCCCATTCTCCTTTGATCTGACTGATTACTAAGGCGGAGTCTCCGTACACACTCAAAAACTTGATTCTCAGGTCTATAGCAGCTCTGAGTCCCAAAATACATGCTTCATACTCAGCCATATTATTGGTACAATCAAAACATAGTCTAGCAGTGAAAGGCGTATGGCAACCCTTGGGAGAAATAATTACAACACCAACACCATTGCCCAATACATTAGAAGATCCATCAAAAACCATAGTCCATCGGGATTCCAGTTCGGGTCCTTCATCCGGTCCAGGTTCTTCATAATCAGTAACAAGCATAACATCCTCATCAGGGAACTCAAAATTCATAGATTGGTAATCATCAACTGCTTGATGAGCCAAATGATCAGCTAACATGCTTCCTTTGATTGCTTTCTAGGTAGTATACTGGATATCATACTTTGTTAAAATCATCTGCCATCTCGCTATTCTTCCGGAGAGAGCAGGTTTCTCAAATATATATTTGATAGGATCCATCTTAGAAATCAATAAAGTGGTATGATTCAACATATACTGTCTTAGTCGGGGAGCAGCCCAAGCCAAAGCACAACAAGTTTTCTCAAGCAGTGAGTATCTTGTTTCACAGTCGGTAAACTTTTTGCTAAGGTAGTATATTGCATGCTCTTTTAGACCAGACTCGTCATGTTTCCCCAGCACACACCCCATTGAATTTTCTAACACGGTCAAATACATGATTAGAGGTCTTCCTTCAACTGGTGGCATCAAAATTGGAGGTTCTTGGAGATACTTCTTGATTTTGTCAAAAGTTTCTTGACATTCATCATTCCATATTATCTCTTGATTTTTCCTCAGTAATTTGAAGATGGGTTTGCAAGTAGCAGTCAAATGGGAGATAAATCGGGCAATGTAATTCAAGCGTCCCAAGAAACCTCTGACTTCTTTATCTGTACGGGGAACTGGCATTTCTTGAATAGCTCTCACCTTAGCCAAGTCAACCTCAATTCCTTTACCACTGACAATAAAGCCCAAGAGTTTACCAGATCTTACTCCATAGGTGCATTTGTTCGGGTTCAATCTCAACTTGTATTTCTTCAACCTCTCAAACAGTTTGTATAAATGATCGAGATGTTCTTCTTTAGTATGAGATCTGGCTATCATGTCATCCACATATACCTCTATTTCATGATGGATCATATCATGGAACAAAACCACCATAGCACGCTGGTATGTTGCCCCTGCATTCTTTAAACCGAATGGCATTACTTTGTAACATAAAGTGCCCCATTGCGTCACAAACGTAGTTTTCTCCATGTCTTCAGGTGCCATCTTAATCTGGTTATAACCTGAGAATCCATCCATGAATGAGAATACCTTGTGTTGAGCGGTGTTATCTACCAGAACATCAATGTGCGGAAGTGGAAAGTCATCTTTGGGACTTGCTTTATTCAAATCTCTGTAATCTACACACATTCGCACTTTACCATCTTTCTTTAGCACTGGTACCACATTAGCAACCCATTGAGGATAAGAAGTAACAGCTAGAAAACCTGCATTAAATTGTTTCATAACCTCGGCTTTGATTTTCTCAGACATTTCAGGATGCATGCGACGAACCTTTTGCTTAACAGGATGACAATCTTCCTTCATCGGCAAACGATGTACTACTATATCAGTATCCAGTCCTGGCATGTCTTCATAAGACCAAGCAAAAATCTCTACATAGTCATGTAACATCTGAATCAATCTTTCTTTGACACTGTTTTCCAAGCCTGCTCCTATTTTGACTTCTTTCTTGTCTACTTCAGTACCCAGATTTACAATTTCAATTGATTCCTCATGCGGCTGTATAGTCTTTTCTTCTTGCAGTAACAGTCTGACAAGCTCTCCAGGCACTTCACAATCTTCCTCACTTCCATCCTCGGCTTGGTAGATCGGATTTTTAAAGCCATAATTATCAGTAGCAGAATTATTATCAACAGGATCCAGAGTGGATATGGATCTGCAATTTGTTACGTGAGTGTGTGTAAGAAAACATAGCTTATTTGAAAGATGACAGGAAAGATAAAGAGAGCAATATTTGAATGCAAAAAGTCCATTGATTTATTGAATGTGAATATGCTTATGAAAATGACAAAACCCTTAACAAATTAGCTATTGTGCCCCGGGCATAGACACAATGCTTTAAGAAGTTCAATTGTTCATAATAAAAATTACAAAATTTGAAACACTAAAATAAGCAATAACAATTACTCCTGACTAAAGGAAATCGGGATAGTGTCTTCAGCCTTCCAATTATTGAGTTCGTCACCAATTGTTGGGAAAATCCAGCTATCCAAGTCGCAATCGCTATCAGCATCTTCTACAACATTAATCTGATCTTTGACTATCTTTTGAGAGCTAAACCCCAGGCCAAATTTATCAGACTTGTACGGTACCTCGATCAGTTGACCCCATCTAGGATGACCACCATCTTCAACCACGGCTTGAGCATCTTTTAGAGATATCATAGCAGGAGGAGCACGAATAACCTTGGGCACACGGGAAGTTGGCTTAAGGACAGGACTGGTCGGAGGAACTACTTCAAATGACTGAGAAGGAGTCTCAAAGAATTCACCATCCATCTCGACGTATCTGAAGGTATGCACACTATTGACAATATACTCTTCTTCTCCACACACAGTGACAATCTTGCCCTCTATTGGATACCTCAGCTTTTGATGGAGAGACGAAGCTACAACACTTGCCCCATGGATCCAAGGGCGTCCCAGCAAGCAGGAATAGACAGGACGAATGTTCATTACGTAACAGGTAGTGTTGAAGACTTGAGGTCCTATCTTGATAGGGAGAACCACTTCACCATGGACAACACTCTTTGCACCATCGTAAGCACGCACCACAACGTCACTAGGTTTCAGTTCAATGCTTTTACAGTCAAGCTTATCGAGCACAACTTTCGGTAGCACATCCAAAGAAGAGCCATTGTCGATCAACACATGAGACAAGGTGATCCCCTTACACTCAATGGAGATATGCAGAGCTTTATTGTGATTCTTTCCTGCTGGTGTCAGGTCAGCATCAGAAAAGCCTATGCCATTATCAACAGCCAAGTTAGTAACATAATTTTCTAACTGATCGACAGATGTCTCCTGAGGTACATGAGCGGTCTTCAAGAATTTTATCAAGGCATTGGCATGAGATTCAGAAGATAACAACAAGGATAACATCGAAATTTTAGACGGAGTATGCCCCAGCTGTTCTACCACATCAAAATCACTCTTACGGATGATTTTCAGCATTTCTTCCATTTCCTGCTTGGCAACATCTTCGGTAGTAACTTCGACTGGTGTCTTTGACTGAGAAGGATTGATTACTGGTCCATTTCCTCGAGTTTCAGGGGTGGGAGGTGAGATTTCTGGAGATAAGATCCTTCCACTTCGAGTAATTTTACTAGTCCCAACAATGTCAACGTCATTAGGATTAGCAGAATTATCATCTTGTTTTATGTCGTGGATGTAAACATCACCTCCATAATTCCATGGAATGGCTTTGCTTGAGGAATACGGTACTGGGCCAGGTGTAGTAATAATTAGGGGAGCTACCTTGGGCTCAACAGTAATCTTCATAGGCACTCTAGTAGCGGTAATCTTCACTGGAACTTTGGACCTAGCAATCACAAATATTTCTTCAATAGAGTTTTCCACCTTAGGAATCTTTTCAAAGAGAATTGTACGATCATCCATCAGCCGTTGAATACCATTCCTCAACTTCAAGCAATCATTGGGTCGGAGTATACAGAGATCGCAATTTTCAGCACAACCTGGAAATAAACCAGCTTGCAATAAATTCTTCTTGATGATCAGGAGAGGAGATGCTAAGTCAGCTACATTAGTAATGTGAGAATTGTCATCCACAACATTAACAGTCTTGTCATGATTAGGCATAGGAGCAGTGATGACATTAGGAGTCTCCAGAGGATCAAATTCAATTTCTCCAGCGTCGATCATATCCTGAATCTTATTCTTCAACAACCAACAATCGTTTGTATCATGCCCGGGGCTATCTGAGTGATATGCACATCTGGCATTGGGATTATAACGAGGAGAAGTAGTGTTGGGATTTGCAGGAGGCTCTCTGAGGGTAATTAAATTTGCTTTTAGCATACCCTGCAGTGCTTGTGCTAAAGTCATATTGATCTTGGTAAACTGCCTTCTTGGCTTGTCTTGTCTGTGTTGGAAGTTTTGAGATGGCGGTGCTGCAATCGTAACTGCTCCAACAGTATGGTCACGATTTTTCTTGCTATGACCCCTTTGACCGTACACAACATTTGATTCATTCTTCCCCTGATAGGACTTTTTGGTGCTTGCAGAGGTAGCCGCATGTATCTTTCCACTTCGAATGCCGCTTTCAACACGTTCACCCGTCAATATAAGTTCAGTGAAACCCGATGAGGAACTTCCCAATAGATGGCTGTAGAATGGGCCAGTCAGTGTACTCATGAACATGTCCACTACTTCTCGATCAGTCATAGGGGGTTTGACTCTGCCAGCCAAGTCTCTCCATTTTTGAGCATATTCTTTGAAGCTTTCTTTAGAGCCCATAGTCATATTCTGCAGCTGTAGCCGAGTAGGCGCTAATTCAGAATTATACTGGTAGGGCTTGTAGGAAGCTGTCGCTAAATCAGTCCAAGTGTGGATGTTAGAGCTCTCGAGCTGATAATACCACTCTAACTGTGTGCCAGACAGACTCTCTTGGAAGAAATGGATCCATAGCTTCCTACCAGTGGTATACGACTAGATCTTTCTCACATAAGCTCTCAGATGCATCTGAGGACAAGACGCACCATCATACTTAGTGAAAGCGGGGACCTTGAATTTGCGAGGAATGACCACATCAGAGACCAAACCTAAGCTTTCGAAATCCAGACCGGGCGCCTTCTGACCCTCCATAGCTAGCATACGTTCTTCCAACAACTTATACTTATCATCTTTCGGAGAGTACTGTTCATTTTCATAATTTCCATAGTCGTCCTCAGGGTTGAAGGGATCAGCATTCTCATCTTCTGAATCATTTTCTGTCTCATCTTCTTTATCCTTCGGAATTCCAATCTTGACTCCTGAAGCCTGTCCTTTAAGCCTTCTTCCCGGGTTAATGTAACTCACAGATTTCTTGTCCTTCTTCTTCTCGAGCAATAGAGTCTTCAGTTCCTCCTTCCCCTTGGATAAGTTCAAGATCATCTCCTGAAATTGAGCATCCTGAGCCTGGAGATCCTTGACAGTTTGTTCGAGGGCCATTTTTCTATTTGAGAGAAAGACCGTGAGAACATTGATCCTTTAGAGTACCTGTTATGCAATGTTATGTTATGCTATGCAATGTATGAAATGTTTTCAAGGACTTTTGGAATTTAACTTTGCGTAAACCACCAAAAAGAGGAACTTTTATTAATAATTTCTTTAATCAATGTTCATTACAAGAAAAAATGAAAGCTCAAGTCTCCCAGGGACGGCTTCTTTTTGGGCGGAGATATGCATTGAGACTTCGTTCCTCATTAAGCTGGCTGGTGAGCTCTAATACTTTCTTCCTTTCAGCATAGAACTGAGCTTCAAAAGTATCCCTTTCCTCTCTCAATTGGATCCAAGATTTCTTCAATTCTTCAACATTGGTAGGCATATCTGGATAAGGAATGATCTGAGGGGTACCTCCTTCAACTTTTGGTTCAACAATCAGAGGTCCGATTGCAAGATATGGCATGATAAGCTCATGAGCTCTGGCGCGTACCCATCTGAGATAAGGTTCCATAGGGATAAAGTTTTTCTGTCCTAAAGTACTTCTTTTCACCATGCCCCAAGCTCGTACAAACCTTTGACGGAGACCTTGAGAATCGTTGTCATAGTCAAACACAGTGCCTTGGATAATTATTTCATGTGGACCATCTCTTCGAGCATAACCAAACTGACGTAGGGCTAAAGCAGGATTATAAGTAATACCTCCTTTTATCCCCAGGAGTGGTACATTAGAGAATTCTCCACAACGGTCAATGATGATAACATTTTCTTTGGGTTGGGGACACCAATGGATGTCTGAATGGGAAAGCGACATTATCCTTTAAGACCATTTCAAATTTTGCTCATTCTTCAAGACTGATTGAGGAAGGTGAGAAATAAACTATCTAGATAATAAAGGTACGCAGCACATGAGAGTCCCTTGCCTTTTCATAGTACGAGTGTGAAGGGAATGCAAAATGTCTCCAAGCAAGGTGGGCACAGGGTTATGAGTGAGAAATATCTTAACAGCATTCATGTCTATGAATTGATCCGAATTAGGAAATAACACCAAACCATAGATTAGTAATGCTAGAACATCTTCGAAAGCGTGGACACTCATAGCTTTTAGGAATTCTCGAGCCTTATTTATCAAAAATTTGGCAAGTAAACCCTTAACTTCACTTCTTGTTACCCAATTAGTTTCAATGTCGGACTTTGTCATGTGTAAAGCCGCGGCAACCTCTTCAGACCTCAGAATCTTTTCTAAACCACTGAAAGGTGTTTGATCAAGGATAGGTATCCCAAGCAACCTGGAAAATTCTTCTAATGTGGGTACCAACTGATAATCTGGGAAGATGAAGCAATGATGTTTAGGATCGAAGAACTGGAATAGAACTCTCATCATATCTTCCTTGAAACCGGTGGTAACTAAATTGAGGAGATAACCATGTTTCTTGATGAACTGAGCATGATCGGGAAGTTCCGACACTAAATCCTTGAGTTGAGGAGAGGTCGCTACAAAATTGATCCGGATGGTCTTCCTGGAAGCCATAGCCCTACAAAACAGAGCAAAGTTAAATCCCTAAGTCCTTGAAATGGTTAGTACAATGCCATGATGTTATGATGTTATGATATCAAGTAAGTAACAAGCACAAACAAGTCACACCACAATCATTCCTAGGTTTTAAGGCTTGCATGAGTTCCATAGGTAAGTACCCTCCCCACTGAAGTTTGGTTGGTTCAACCTGTCCTAGAATAGTAACCGGGTTCTAGAAGGATCTCAAATCATTGACCTTTCCTTAAGTCCACTTCAGGCCAACACCAAATGATTGACCAAAATTTCCCTAAAGTCCAATCTCAAAGAGTGTAGTATCGAGTATCAACCAACCCCAGTCGGAACCGAAGTCAGTTATCTCACTACTTTCTAATGGCTAGGATGAGTCAATTAGGGTTCTAAAGGTCTGGTTAATGCTTTGATGACACCATGCAGACGCCAAAATTTTCCTCAAGTAAACATGAGGAACATCAGGACATCCAAAGTGTCACATTAACCGTAGCCATCATTTTAACCATTCCAGTATACGCCGGACAGTCGCGATGATCTCTTGCTACTTACCTAAGGTACACTAGATTCGGGTGTAGGATCTTTCACTCAAGCATAGAATACCCAAACAATCCCTTAAAAGTAAATCAGACAAAGAAACAATTCGAAAACATAAGTGATCTTATCTTTAAGGTAACCTCTCTTTTTAAGATTCCCCAGTGGAGTCGCCAGTTCTGTGATACGGTGAACTGACTTTGTGTTTTTGCTTTGAAAAGCAATGTTGCGGATAGCAAGAGTCGCCACTGACTTTTCTTTTATCCAATAAGGAAAGGCGGAAAAGAACAGGAAAGACCTTGATTAGATTTTGAGTTCGGGAGGTACATTATACAAAGGGAAGGTGTTAGCACCCTTTGTATCCATGGTTATCCATGGGCTCTTAATTGCTTAACTCACTTATGTTTTCCTTATTTGAGAAAGTGTTTGAGAAATGTGGCGTGTTTAGAAAATATTTTGAAAGGAGAGTTTAACTTTGTAATGATTCTTGTACGAATGTATACAAAGTGTTTATCTCGTTTGATTTTGAAATATGTTTAGAAAAATATAACTCGGCGATGATTCTGGTGCGAATGTATACCAAGTGGTGATTTTCTAAAAGATGTTTTGAAAAGTGTGAGGTGTGAAAAGTATTTTAAGCTGTGAGCAAGCATTTAAGAGTTATATCTAACCAAGGTCTTTATAGGTGTTTCCTATCCTTAGGAGGGTAAAACTGTCCTTACTATTGAGAAGTAAGTAGTCTTATCCTTTGGATGTAATGAGACATCGTGGGGTCGTCGATTGGTCATTGAAGGCAACATTTGTAAGGATACCTTAGCATTCGAAGGGACGATCATCATTTAATCGTAGGCTACAACGAAGGGTCATCGAGGGACAAAGTCATATATTCGAAGGCAACGTTCGAGGGACAAGGTCATATATTCGAAGGCAACGTTCGAGGGACTATGATTTATCTTGTAGGGACATTGACCTTTTGATCGAAGGGACTATGACTTATCTGTTTAGGGATGATGATGATTTAATCGAAAGGGTCTTTGCTAAGGGTACCCCCACATTCGCGGGACATGACCGTAATATCGTAAGGCAACAAAGAGAGGGTTACCCTAGAGGTGCAAGTATGGAAATGATTGGATTCAGATATATTATCTTGAATTAATTTATCTAAGTTCGATTATTTATCTTTCCATGCAATCCTATTAGCATACATGTAGACAGTTATATTCACAGTATGGAAAAATTAAAGTGCGAAAAATAAGACTACGCTATTACATGGCTTCGGGATGGGGGTACATAATTTAAAAGGGGATATAAAATATCTAAATCTTAATTAACGAGTACAAAATTAAAAGGGCATACAAAAAAATAAAACCTAATTAAACTACAAAGAAAGAAATAAAAAAAAATATAATTAGATTTTTATTATTCAAAATAGCTCATTTTAATTATTAAGTGATATATGAAAATTTAATTAATAAACTAGATTAAATTATATCCTAGTTTAAATAACTAATATAATATATTAATTAGAAAATTAATTAATGGGTTTTATTTTAATAATAGAAAAATAGTGGTGAATTAATTATAGTGGAAAGGGAGTAAACATAGTAAAAACACTAATAGGTCTTGGGGGCTCAAACCCAGGACCTCTACGCTGCAGTGAGGGGGAGCTACCAACGAGCCATGTTGGTCCATTCGTTATTCATTCGCCTTCCTTAAAATATATATTAATTCTACATGGATTTTTCCATTTTGACACAACACCACCATGCATGTTACAGCTTTCTCTCTTACGGCAAGCTACTTTATTTTTTCTCATGCTGTTTCTTTCATGTGAATACAACAAACCTGTAACTTCATCTTATATCAAACCACACACATAAAATAAGATCATATGTAATCATCATGCAATAATAAAAATAGTCATGCACAAATCAAGAAGCTTATATTATTTTACTCATGTATTAGTTCTCTTTAC
The DNA here is from genome assembly GCF_024323335.1 of Lathyrus oleraceus. Taxonomy (NCBI): domain Eukaryota; kingdom Viridiplantae; phylum Streptophyta; class Magnoliopsida; order Fabales; family Fabaceae; genus Lathyrus; species Lathyrus oleraceus. The sequence goes on along the minus strand of NC_066582.1, from coordinate 248,410,614 downwards.
TGCAAGTGATAATGATAAAACAAATCTTACACATACATGTTAAAGACAACCAAGGATTTATATTATCACCATTATATCATCATCATCATTATTATGTAATAACAGCATGTGAAATAAACATAATCATGCTAGAAACAACACTTATATAATAATAATTAGATAAATTAATTATTAAACCAATATTAAACCAATATTATTTATGCATGAATTAAGGAGTATTGCAAGGTAATCATGCTAGATGCAAATTCCATAATGAACACTTACTGGGGATTTGAGTGCTTTATGGTTGCTTCTTTTTTCCCTGCACATGAATGGTGTGGATTAGGGTTTAACCTTGCTAAATATTTGGATCCCTTCCTATACTTTAGGGTTTAACCTTGCTAAATATTTGGATCCCTTCCTATACTTTAGGGTTTAACCTTGCTAAATATTTGGATCCCTTCCTATACTTTAGGAGAGTTAGGGTTTAACCTTGCTAAATATTTGGATCCCTTCCTATACTTTAGGAGAGTTAGGGTTTAACCTTGCTAAATATTTATTAAATACAAATATTATTATAAATAATGAATAATTTAAATGACTTTTAACAAATAAAAATTAATTTAAATTTTAGTTACATAATTGAATTAAAATTTAAACCTATTTCTATTTTTACTTTCATCATTTAAAAAAAATCAAAATTATTCTTACTTATATCAACCAAAATTATTTTATAATTTATGGGCTTTTAAAAAAATGTTACTCTTATAAATAAATTTTATTAAGTAAAAAACGTGAATTACTAAATAAATACTATTTATAAATAATGAATAAATGGAACATGAGTCACTAAATTATAAAAAACAGTTATTAGAATTTAATGAGCTTTAACAAATAAAATTAATTAAAAATTTTAATTATACAATTAAAATTCAAATCTATTTTTATTTATCATTAAATTAAAACTATTTTATTTATATATATAAAATTTAGTTATATCATACAGATAACCAAAATCATTATTATTTTTTTATATCTGTATCACATAATAAATAAATTAAAATTTATAATTTATATGAGAATGTATGCTAATGAATGAATGCAAATGTGAAATGAATGTCATGCATGAATCAATTTATCATAAAAATTAACAGGCAAATTTTGGGGTATGACAGCTGCCCCTGTTCAATATTCTTAAACCGAGAGAATTAGAATGGTATGTACGCCATTCGTGATCTGGAGGTGGAAGATTATTGAACACTTAGAATGCCCCAAAAATTTGCACGTGTTAATTAAAAGATAGTCTTGATGGAGATGGGCTTAAAGATGCCATCCAGAAAGTTTGATGATGAGAGCTTCAGAGTGCGTCGTACATTAGACCATATTTGAAGACATGGGTGTCACACTGGGTCGTACGCTAGACCGTATAACGAGTCATCCACTAGGTGATATTAGGGTGAGCTGAACCTGATGAGATAAGGATCAGAATGGGTCATACGCTAGACCGTATCTGAGTAGCAGAGTGAGCCGTCCGTTAGGCTGTATCTGGAGAAATAAAGATCAGAATGGATCGTACGCTAGATCGTATCTGAGTAGTAGAATGAGCCGTCCGTTAGGCTGTATCTGGCGATAAAAAGTAGTCGTACGCTAGACTACATTTCAGAATGTACCGTACGCTAGGTAGTATATGATGAGAAGAGCCAGACTGGGTCGTACACTAGACCGTATCTAAGTTGCAGAATGAGTCGTCCATTAGGCTGTATCTGAGGATAAAAGATCAGAATGGATCATACGCTAGATCGTATCTGAGTAGCAGAATGAGCCGTCCATTAGGTTGTATCTGATGATAAAAGGGGTAGTCATACGCTAGACTACATTTCAGAATGTATTGTACGCTAGGTAGTATCTGAGGGGATGAATATCCAAATGGGTCATACGCTAGACCGTATTGGAACAGTGGAAGGAACCATACGTTAGGCTGAATTAGAATGAGTCGTACGTTAGGCTATATCTGATAATATTTGTATATGTTGTATTTGCAATAAATGTCTGGGATGGGCTTAAAGATGCCATCATTAGGAGGATATCAGAATGCTTGTCAGAATGAATATTCATATGGTTTATATCTGAAAGATGTATCTGAATCTTGAATGTAATCGATAAAGATATCCGTCTGAATGAATCTTTATTTTGACTGTATCAGGAGGATAATTAACCTGGAAAAAAAAGAGTTAGCCTCATGCCATGTCATGATGCATGAGATGTTTTATGCTCTTGAAAATAAATGCGAACATTGCATGCATGTATATGCTGTGAAATGATGCATGAATGAATTATGCGTCTGAAATTTTTTGCCATGGGAAAATAAATCCCGATATTCTGGTTGGAGATATTTGTATTGATGACCCTTTCTTAGCTGGGGATATTTGATTTCTGTCTGATGGTAGAAATATTCAACAGAACCTGACTGGGGATAAAAGAGATGACCAGTCTGTCTAGTAGTGCCAATTTCTTCTGGGAATAACTGGTTTTGCTGGGGAATAGGATTTGCAACCGGATTTGCTAGAACGCATGGTTAAACCTTATCCTTGATCCTAAAGTATTTTAGTAATTGCTATTTCTATTTTATGCATGTATTTTCGGTAAACATCAATCATATTCAAATGCATATAATTTATATGAGAATGTATGCTAATGAATGAATGCAAATGTTAAATGAATGCCATGCATGAATCAATTTATCATAAAAATTAACAGGCAAATTTTGGGGTATGACAATGTCGATGTTCTTGTTGAGTAATGTTTGTTAATTGAATTGATATCATCTGTTTTGAGTTGTTTCATTTTGACATTACGGTAACCATTGGAGTCGTGTTATACTGTTTGTAGTCTCCGTTTTGATTTATTTCAATTTACTTCCTTTGATTGTTTGAAATAGAATGTCGCACAATTCTCTTCCGATGTGTGCTGATGAAAATGATGTGATCGTGTGGTTGAAGCTTTGTGTTTGAAGTCGAATACCATCTGCAATCTCAATGCATATTGGTTTCGAGTCCAATCCGTTTTCGTTTAGGTTTAGCTTCTGGTTTGATTATGCCGTTTCGGTATTTGATAATAATAATTTTGATGCTTGTTATTCTGTGCGTTTGTCATCATTACATTTCTGGAATATAATTGTGAAGAGTGATTTGGAAGTGATGAATAGAACGGTTAGTGCATGTTGGAGTTTCAAGCTACCGATTTTCTTGTTTCCTCTGTTTTTATATGTGGATTTTGGTTGTGGGCATACACAACCATTCTTTTATGATTTAGAATAGAACACTCATTGCATAAAAAAGGAGGAGTTTAAATGTATATTCAATGTTTGTTAATGACTTTATGATAGTATATATGTATAAAATAAACATTTCATATGTGACAAATAATTATCTAATAACTATATATATTTTATAATGATTAAATGAAATCAAGACTTTTTTAATAAAATAAGTGTTCCATATATTACAAATAATTATATATTTTACAATAATAGAATAAAATAATTATTTTTTTATAAAAAACGGATGAAAAGGAGTATAGTAAGCGTCCGCTTCACTATCTCTCGAATATTTGAATAATCAATGTTCGCCGCATTGCTCAAATTCTCGTCGTCTAAATTAAAACTTTAACCAAATACCAACTCAAATTACTTTTCAAAATTAAATATAATTTCTAGTTTCGAAAAACCATAATCATACAATTTCAAATTATTTTTTTAATTAATACAAATTCCAAATTCTTTTAATTCTAAATTTCAGATAATAAAAGGATAGGAGGCGTTCGCCTCATTATTTTTTGATTATTTGAATAATTGGCGTACGCCACATTGCTCGAATTTTCGTCATCAAATTAAAACCAATCGAACAAATTCAAATCACTTTTCAAAATCAAATATAATTTCTAAATTCAAATTATTTTCAAATCATAACATTTCAAATCATTTCTTTTAAATTAGCTATAGGTTCTAAATCCTTTTAATTCCAAATTTAAGATAATAAAAGGATAGGAGGCGTTCGCCTCATTATCTTTCGATTATTCAAATAATTGGCGTACGCCACATTGCTCGAATCTTCGTCATCAAATTAAAACCAATCGAGTAAATTCAAAATCACCTTTTAAATCAAACACAATTTCACAAAATAAATTTTAAATTAAACTTCGAATGAAGAGAATGGGAGGCGTTCGCCTCACCATTCCTTGATTATTTGAATAATTGGCGTACGCCACATTGTTCAAATCATCGACTTTTCAAAACCTACCAATTCAAAATTCAAACTATTTTTGCAAATCAAATACGATATCTAAGAACATTTTTTTTCATAAATTAAACTTCGGATGATAAAAGATGGGAGGCGTTCGCCTCACCATCTCTTGATTATTTGAATAATTGGCGCTCGCCACATTGCTCAAATTATCGACTTTCGACTAAAACACGCTAAATAAACTTGGATAAGGGAATAGGTGGCACTCGCCTCATTATTCTTTGAATAAGCAAGTAGGAGGCGTACGCCTCACTACCGTGCATATTCAACATCTACAAACAAACTTTCAAAATAATTCGAACGAAAAAAGGAGTAGAAGGCGGTCGCCTTATTATTCCTCGAAAGAATTGGACGATTGGTGTGCACCATATTGCTCAATCTTTCGTCGTTCTTCAAAAACACCTTAACATATTAAACCTAACTTCTCGCCCCCGCGCGATCGAACCAATCAAACAAAAACACCTAAACACGTCAATTCAACTTGTCACCCACGCGTGACCAAACAAAATTCGTAGTAGCCCAAACTACGAATGCTCTGATTTGCTTATTGCACCATAGGGATACGTAGGCAGGAGATTGATGTATCTTCACGAGCACACTATTAAAAAACCTCCCCTTTCCCCTCCTGAGGTCTTCATCCATATATATCATCAATTCTTATTACTCGAAGCAAGCGAATAACAATCAACCAACATTCAAATAGCAAATCAGACTAAAAGGTTCCCGTTGAGTACAACAGGCGTGAGGGGTGCTAATACCTTCCCCTTGCGTAATCGACTCCCGAACCCGAATATGGTTGCGATGACCATTATTCTTATTTCTAAAGGTTTTCTCAATATTTTCCTATTCCTTCATTGGAATAAATAAAGTTCGGTGGCGACTATGTTCGAACTAACATTTTTCCGCGTCCTATCGCGAGGGATCGCATTTTTTCGAGGTGCGACAGACTGGCGACTCTGCTGGGGACCCCTGCTCCAAGCAAGAGAGAGTCTAGCCTAACTTAGTCTGATTTTGCTATGATTGTTATAAGATATTTCTTTCTTCCGTATTGCTTCTTTGCATCGTATTATGTTGCTTGTATGTAATGTATTTTGATACTTTGATATGGGACTTGGTGTATGCTGTGAGATACGCTCCATACCCGAGCTTCGAGAAGAACTTAGAACCCGGAGTTGTGTAGTATTGAACCGAGGGGTGTACACCTCATTGGAAAAATACGAAGACTCCACCTAGAGTAGATCTGTCTGGAGTTTCCAGCATAATATGGCTAGCCCATTATTGTGGGGAGGTTCTAGATACGATCCGTGACTCTAGGGACCTCGCCTTAAACCCAGGTTTTGTTTTCATGATTGGCGATTATGTAGTATTGAACCAAAGGGTCTACACCCTGTTCGAACAATACGAGAATCCCACTTAGATTAGATCATTTAAGAACTCCCATCACGATGTGGCTAGCCCACCATTGCGAGGAAGTTTTGAACTTGATCCGTGAGTCTAAGTTCCTTCCTTGAAAACATAACTTTAGAACCTACCTTTGGGAATTTCTAGTAATCAGAGAAACCCATACTTTTTTCCTTTTATCCTGATCTACATGACGTATGAATGATCTTGAGTATTTGTATTCCTTTGTGAAAAAAATGGCAAACTTTCATGCATTTTCATATCATCAACATGCATTCCATATCATTATCCAGAAACAAAAACTTACACAATACTCTACCCTTTGTCCAGTAACACTGACTACTCGACACCGGTACGAGACACGCTGCAACTACAAGATGACACTTGAACGGCTGGAAGCAAACCAAGTTTCGATGAGAACAGACATTGACTCCATGCAGGCAAAGATGGATCGCTTGCTGGAGACCATGTTGCTCTTGGCCCAGAAGGAGAAGGATGCTGAGACTAGCGCCGAAGCCAGGAAAGTTGCTGCTCAGTTTGGATCGCCATCACTTAGCATCCATGAAGTAACTAACCTTGATGATAATCCTGCCCATCCTGGAGGAGGACCCATCCCTATTCCTGTTCCCATGGTCAACATGAATCCCCATGAGCACTCTGCTACATCTGCTCGACATGGATCCATGATGGGTGATGAAGATCCGTATGATGCTTTCTTCATGCCACAACCCGGCAAGCCTGTTATTGGAGGTCTCCTAGACCCTGCTGTTGAGAGACTCCACATTCTGGAGGAGAAATTCAAGTCCTTGGAGGTTCACACTACTCCCGGTTTGGACGCCGTCGATATGTGCCTAGTGCCAGGATTGATGATTCCACAAAAATTCAAAGTCCCAGACTTTGACAAATACAAAGGGATCAACTGCCCTAGGACTCATCTCAGAGCCTACTGTCGCAAGATGGCTGCCCACATTAGTAATGATCAACTCTTGATTTATTACTTCCAAGATAGCCTCAGTGGGGCATCCTTGGAGTGGTATATGCAGTTAGAAAGAGGACAAGTCCAATCATGGAGAGATCTCGCTGAAGCCTTCCTAAGGCATTATCAGTACAATACTGATCTAGCACCCAACCGCACACAGCTTCAAGACATGACTCAACGCAACAATGAGTCATTCAAGGAATACGCACATCATTGGAGAGAGCTAGCAGCTCGTGTCCAACCTTCTCTTCTTGATAAGGAGTTGATTGATATGTTTATGGGAACTCTTCATACCCAATACATGGAGAAAATGGTAGGGTCCAGCTTCCGAACTCTTGCTGAGGTTGTCTTCGTAGGTGAACGAATCGAGAGCCAGATCAAGAAGGGAAAGTTACCCTGCGCCGCTAATGATTCAAGTGGGATGAAGAAACCTTATCCTAATCTTCCAAAGAAGCCAGAAGGGCAGACCAACGCCATAATGAGAGGAGGAGGATATAGGACACGTCCACATGCTCCTATACCTTACCATCAGGTTTCCGCTGTCATCCCAACACCCTATCAACAACAATATCAGCAGCCTTATCAACATCCGGCTTACCAGCAACAACATCAGAATCAACAACAACGTGCTCCACAACAACGTCAACCTAATCAGCAGAGGGCAATGAGGCCAGAAAGACATTTCGATCCTCTGCCAGTGCGATATAGCAAGATCCTCCCTTACCTGCTAAAGGATGGATCAATTGTCTTGAAGGAGCTAACACCTACAACTCCACCTTACCCACCAGGCTACGATGCCAATGCTCACTGCGAGTATCACATGGGTGCCCCAGGGCATGCAATAGAAAATTGCAAGGCCTTCAAACACAAGGTCCAAGATTTGATTGACAGTAAGGCAGTTACTTTCACGCCAGTTAGGCCAAATGTTGCAACCAATCCCATGCTGGCGCATGCAGAGTCGAGTGAAGCTCGAAGGTAAAGCTCCTCACCAGCCTGAACAAGCAGAGCAATTCCAACGACAAATCAAGAGATGAAGGCCCGTTTCTTCGAATGAAGGCAATCATTATGCCATATTTACCATTTTTCATTCTTGTAATTTGATCTTGTTTTTCTAAGTATTGTATGCTTTAAACATTGTTATTTGTATTTGGTCTTATTAATGGGATGATTATGCATGCTTTGAATCAATCTTTCATATTCACTCATATTATCACATTTGCAAATCACAAACACATACTTTTTCACTTCACCTTCTTCATCAAAATATTATTAGTAAATGTTGGAAGGAGGATGACGAAAACGAAATACCCATAATTGCTGATTGTATGCGTTCGGATAAAATCCTGCTAATGATGTACATGCATTGTCTCAAATCCCCAAACACTGGAGAGATAAGGAGTTAATCCCTAGTCAACCACTTCGAGCCTAGAAGTAGGAGTTTCTTTCAGATATAAAAAACCCTTACGCTTAACCTGGGGTAGGGTAGTGTTCAGTTGATTTGACTACACATTCAAATTACAAGATGAAATATCCCATACAAGGATCAACCACATGATATTCTTCGCACACATCATGAAGTGTCGAAGAAACCATACAAATCCAAATTTTGGGTTTGTTGTTCTTCAATGACCAATGACTTGGCAGTTACAATTTCTAAAAAAAAAAAAAAAGCCCGCTAAGTCCAACACCCTGAAAGGAGACTTAGGCAAAAACAGGGGCAATCCCGATGGATTAAAGCTTCAAACAAAGCAGTCCATACAAAAGTTAGGAATCAAAACAAAAATTGAAAGAGACAATGAAAGTCTCCAACAAAACAAAACAAGATTCAGTGAGCACCATACCAAAATCAAAGGGTCACCGACATCCAAAAAACGAAATAAGGTGGCTGCCATTCCAAGAGACCTTGAATCACCATCTTTATCCTTACACCTGCAAAAGACGAATATGTGTGAATTAACTGAACATGGGATTGGAGATCATCATGAAGAAGGGGTGGGTTAAAATAAACTTTGAGCCTTATATCCTTTTGTTTCAATAACCATGAACCAAGCCACGTTACAACCTTCAAAAGACCTAATTGAAGTAAGGTTTGTTCTGAAAGCATACTATAGCAAGGTTGAGTAAACTGACTCCTAGAGATTTGCTAATATTCTCTTCTCATTATATCACTCACACGCTAGCTAAATCAAGCATCGCGGTTGGACTCATGGTCCATTCGCCACACACTACCACGACACTCCAAATGAATGATTGTTTTTCAAAACTTGCATAACTATTGCATTAAAATCACCATTTCCTGAATAATAATTCTTAATTGTCAGTCAGTACTTGACATCGAGCAAATTCCAACAAGATGCAATCCGAGTGGTACTTGATCGTTGGTGCCAACACGAATCAAAATCAAGACCATCCTGTGAATCAGGGGCATGACATCTTTTGATTATATTGACCTAAGAAGTAGTAAGTATAAGACAAATCTCCAAGCATCGGTTGATCAGGGAGGAAAAACACTTCAATACTCAGTCCGTCTGAAGCAAGTCCCTCAAAGGCTAATCAGGGGCAGACCATTGCAAGATCCAGGAGCTGGGAAAAACAAACTCGGACCACGTTATGGGATAATCACTCCTAAAGTCTTCCTTTCAAGGAGAATTCATTTGAACACCCTACAGATAGGGGCAATATAAGTTGCAAGGGGCAAGTTCCCTTCATATCTTCAAGGCAGTCAAGCAACTTGCTCCAGACACTAGAAATTGCTTGAATTCACAACCAAACGTCAAAAGTTCATACCAGTACAACATCATATATTGACAAGAATCCTAGGGGCACATTAAAAGCACAATCATCATGCGTTGATCACGTCGCTATGCTCAGTCACAGACTCACGTCGCTATGCTCAGTCACAGGCTGGCCAAACACTTCAGAAGAAGAACTGAGATCTTCTCGAAGACAAATACACAACATACTAGCAACAGATCAAACTTGGGGCACCAGGAGTATCCATATCTGTTGTGTGTTCATCGCATCATCAACTACCGAGTCTCGGGAAGTCAGATCCTCCCACCAACCAATAGTCCATCCTCATCGATAATTACCCAGAAAACCAAAGCCCACCTTGATGGCACCCACACAAAAACAAATACAACCAACACTGGTTTCCAGAAAACACATTGCCTTTGAAAAGGGGGGGGCAATCCCTATCAAGCCAAGCATCCTTTTCATTCAAACATGCATCACATGCATCATCTGCATCACCTCATTACATAACGCATACATGACATTTATGCACATAAACACGAATCAAAATCCAAGGTTTGGTCGTCGGTATCCAGGCCAACCCTCAGTTGAGTCATTGTTTTTCTCTGAGTGAGCTCTTACCCTACTATCGGGCGTTCCCCATTGAGTTATACCCTTCAACCTTTTGTTGACAAGATGTTATCCTCAGCTAAGACAAACATTGTTTCTTTAAACATTTACCTTGTGTCGCGTTGAGCGTCCCTCAATAAGTCATTTCCTGTAACCTTTTGTTGACATAAACTACACCTCCCCAGAGAATATTTGTTCTGCAACCTTTTATTGATGAATACCCCAAGCAAGTCTTACCCAACAATGTTCCAATACTACCCAACAAGTCAGGTTTATTGAACTTTGTTAGTAGCCTTATTTTTCCAATATTTTTCTCACTATCATCCTTTTGGTGAAATTCCATTGAGGAATAATATTAATCATCACCCTGTTTACGATAGTCGTTATCCTTTTGGTAATGGTAAATCCTTGACATTTGTGATCTTACTATCATCCTTTTGGTGTTGAAGATCCCTGAAGTTTTGGTCCAACCTTCATCTTTTTGGTGAATGGTGACCTCTCACTATTAGAGCTTATTATCATCCTTTTGGTGGTAACAAGTTTTGTTGTTTGATCTTACCGCCATCCTTTTGGTGTCGGCGATCCTTGGAGTTTTGGTCCAACCTTCATCCTTTTGGTGAATGGTGACCTATGCAATTATTACAGCTTACCATCATCCTTTTGGTGTCGGCGATCTTTTTGGTGTCGGCAATATTTGAAGTTATTATAACTTATTATCATCCTTTTGGTGGTAATAAGTTTTGAAGTTATGATCTCACTGTCATCCTTTTGGTGATGGTGATGGTGATTGTTGATTCATTATCATCCTTTTGGTGATAACGAGTCCTGTTGTTTGTAGTACCCTCATCCTTTTGGTGATGGTGACTGTCGACTTATTATCATCCTTTTGGTGATAACAAGTTTTGTTGTGCGATCCTACCTTCATCCTTTTGGTGACGGTGATCCGTTAAAGTTATCGACTTATTATCATCCTTTTGGTGGTAACAAAGTTTTTGTCTTGATTTTACCATCATCCTTTTGGTGATGGTGGTCATTTAAATTGTTGTAACTTATTATCATCCTTTTGGTGATAACGAGTTATGTTGTTTGTAGTACCTTCATTCTTTTGGTGATGGTGACTGCCGACTTATTATCATCCTTTTGGTGGTAACAAGTTTTTGTCTTGATATTACCTTCATCCTTTTGGTGATGGTGATCAATTGCATTGTGTGCTTATTATCATCCTTTTGGTGATAACAAGTTTTTGTCTTGATCTTACCTTCATCCTTTTGGTGATAGTGATCAATTGCGTCGTGTGCTTATTATCATCCTTTTGGTGATAACAAGTTTTTGTCTTGATCTTACCTTCATCCTTTTGGTGATGGTGATCATTGAGTTTCTTTCAGCTTATTATCATCCTTTTGGTGATAACAAGTTTTGAAGTTTTATCCTTATTATCATCCTTTTGGTGATAACAAGTTTTGTTGTTGATCTTACCTTCATCCTTTTGGTGATGGTGATCATTTGAGTCTATTTTGACTTATTATCGTCCTTTTGGCGATAACAAGTTTTGTCTTTTAATTATACCTTCATCCTTTTGGTGATGGTGATTGTTGACTTATTATCATCCTTTTGGTGATAACAAGTTTGTCTTGATCTTACCTTCATCCTTTTGGTGATGGTGATCAATTGCGTTGTGTGACTTATTATCGTCCTTTTGGCGATAACAAGTTTTGTCTTTTAATTATACCTTCATCCTTTTGGTGATGGTGATTGTTGACTTATTATCATCCTTTTGGTGATAACAAGTTTGTCTTGATCTTACCTTCATCCTTTTGGTGTTGGTGATTATTTGAGTTATTGACTTATTATCATCCTTTTGGTGGTAACAAGTTTTGTTTTTGATCTTACCTTCATCCTTTTGGTGATGGTGATCATTTGAGTTGTTGACTTATTATCATCCTTTTGGTGGTAATAAGTTTCGTCTTTTATCTGACCTTCATCCTTTTGGTGATGGTGATCTTTGTTGTAGCCACTGTAATCATCATCCTTTTGGTGATGACTACCTTTGAAGCTAAGCTTATCCATCATCCTTTTGGTGATGACGATCCTGGAAATCATGGTGAACTATTATCATCCTTTTGATAGTAGCAATTAATTCCACTGTCATCCTTTCGATGCCAGAGAACCTGTTCAGTTTTTGGTCCCACCTTTGTCTTTACATCAATAACGACCTTTGCAAGATTTGAGTGTCAACTCGAGGGTTGGCATTGGTCGGATATCCTACCCCTATTACCTTGGTGCTGTTAGAATCCATTGCATTTTCTTTCTGCATATCTCATTGCATTTCAAAGGACAAAATTTGGGTGTTTTCGTATTTAATTACCTTCCACCATGAATGTATGAAGACTGTTGTCATTCTTACCTTCTGGTTCAAGTTAATTAAATAGGGGCAGCTGTCATACCCCAATTTTGTCCGGGCATATTTAAATTTGTTTAAATCTGACTTCATTTTTTAATTTGCATCATATGCACAGCATGACATGCATTTCATCATGAATAATACCTGAAATATCAGTCAGAATAAATTTATTGAGAATACAGAAAAATTGGTTAAATCGTTTCTCAAGAACATGCAAAATCAGCGGGTAAAAAGTTTCAAATATAAAATTGCAGACACCAGTATTATTAATCTATTGTTCACGTAGTTTAACTTGGTGTGCTCGTTGTATTTTTCAGCGACTGTTTCGATTACATTTTGACCCGCCTGAGCCTTTTAACCGGTGCAAATTTATTTCAGAATTTGAGGAAACGCTGTATTTTTTTTAATAAGTATATTTTGTGCTGATTATTTTAGTGTGTCTGATTTAATTTTTCGAGCAAATTTACATCCGACTTTTATTTGTAATTAATTCTTTTATTTATTTGTCTAAAATCCAAATTAGAGTTTTATTATTATTACTATTATCTAAGTTAAATTACTGTTTAAGGATTTTTTTAATAACTAATTTTTAATAATAGATAATAAAATTGTTTGCAAATAAATGTATTTAATCAGCGTTGGATTCTTTTTTCTCTTGCAATTGGACAGCTCATAATGCCCACACGTCTCTCTCGTTTGCCAGCTATCACCTAACATCTCTCTCCCTCTCTCAACGTCTCTTTCTATCCTCACACTCACACATCACACGCCTCTCTTCTCTCTCCTTTCTCTCTCACAAGCGACAAAAAAAAGAAGAAATAAAAACTCTCACGTTATCTCTCCCTCAGGGGGACCTCAAAAAAAGACCTTTTATCCGTCTCTCTCACGTTCCAGCTACCCTAACTCCCCACTACGCCCTCTCCCTACTACACGCTAAAGAAAAGAAAATGAAAAGAGGAACGCTTCCTCTTCCTCAAAAACGCCTCATTCGTCTCCACTAACCCTTAACTCACCTTCAGCCACAATCACCCACCATCGAAACAACCTTCAATAACCCTCGATTCATCATCCACTCACTATTCATCGTCTCCTTCATCAAACTCCACCGTCAAACAGCGACGAAACTTCTTTCTCCCACCAAAACCGTGACTCGCAACAACAACCCGTCGCACCCCTCAATATCTCCTCCGCCGAAATCACGACACCTTGAAAAACCCTCGCCGTTCACCCTTTCTCCATAGTCACTCTTCACTTCCGCCATCCACCGCGCAAACCACCGCCACTATCACGACCCCTCCGCCTCAGCTCCAACCGTCGACGCGAAACCCTTCTTACTGAGCTTCATCGATGAAGTCAAGGCAACAACAACATCAAAACCACCACTCCGTTTTGTGACGTTGACCACACGAGGCAGCCATAACTTTGAATCGTTCGGTTGAAGGCCGTCGGAAGATGTGGTAGTAAAACGCCGAGCATATTTCAACGACAACGGAACTGACACTGCTCACGCCGTTGTGACAACGCTCATAGGAGCCTCACCCTCGAGATTACGGATTCGTGGTAACATTGAAATCTGAAGTTTTCATTCTGAACCGTTGCATATTTAAGTTTTGATTTGGCTGTGTTGATTGGTTTGTTGTTTTTCAAGTGTGGTGTCCGGGCTGTTTTACTATCGGTTGTGCCATTTGTTCATGTGATAAAATAGACTGCAACCATGATGAATATTCTGGTGTTGTGCTTTGATGTGTCACTAATACCATGCTCTTTGTTATGATGCCGATGTTCCTGTTGAGAAATGTTTGTTAATTGAATTGATATCATCTGTTTTGAGCTGTTTCATTTCGACATTACGGTAACCATTGGAGTCGTGTTATACTGTTTGTAGTCTCCGTTTTGATTTATTTCATATTACTTCCTTTAATTGTTTGAAATAAAATGTCGCACAATTCTCTTCCGATGTGTGCTGATGAAAATGATGTGACCGTGTAGTTGAAGCTTTGTGTTTGAAGTCGAATACCATCTGCAATCTCACTGCATATTGGTTTCGAGTCCAATCCGTTTTCGTTTAGGTTTAGCTTCTGGTTTGATTATGCCGTTTCAGTATTTGATAATAATAATTTTGATGCTTGTTGTTCTGTGCGTTTGTCATCATTACATTTCTGGAATATAATTGTGAAGAGTGATTTGGAAGTGATGAATAGAACGGTTAGTGCATGTTAGAGTTTCAAGCTATCGATTTTCTTGTTTCCTCTGTTTTTATATGTGGATTTTGGTTGTGGGAGCTGTAAACAAATACACAACCATTCTTTTGTGATTTAGAATAGAACACTCATTGCATAAAAAAGGAGGAGTTTAAATGAATATTCAATGTTTGTTAATGACTTTATGATAGTATATATGTATAAAATAAATATTTCATATGTGACAAATAATTATCTAATAACTATATATCTTTTATAATGATTAAATGAAATCAAGATTTTTTTAATAAAATAAGTGTTCCATATATTACAAATAATTATATATTTTACAATAATAAAATAAAATAATTTTTTTTTATTATAAAAAACGGATGAAAAGGAGTATAGTAAGCGTCCGCTTCACTATCTCTCGAATATTTGAATAATCGGCGTTCGCCGCATTGCTCAAATTCTCGTCGTCTAAATTAAAACTTTAACCAAATACCAACTCAAATTACTTTTCAAAATTAAATATCATTTCTAGTTTCGAAAAACCATAATCATACAATTTCAAATCATTTTTTTTAATTAATACAAATTCAAAATTCTTTTAATTCTAAATTTCAGATAATAAAAGGATAGGAGGCGTTCGCCTCATTATTTTTCGATTATTCGAATAATTGGCGTACGCCACATTGCTCTAATCTCCGTCATCAAATTAAAACCAATCGAACAAATTCAAATCACTTTTCAAAATCAAATATAATTTCTAAATTCAAATTATTTTCAAACCATAACATTTCAAATCATTTCTTTTAAATTAACTATAAGTTCTAAATCCTTTTAATTCCAAATTTAAGATAATAAAAGGATATGAGGTGTTCGCCTCATTATCTTTCGATTATTCAAATAATTGGCGTACGCCACATTGCTCGAATCTTCGTCATCAAATTAAAACCAATCGAATAAATTCAAAATCACCTTTTAAATCAAACACGATTTCACAAAATAAATTTTAAATTAAACTTCAAATGAAGAGAACGGGAGGCGTTCGCCTCACCATTCCTTGATTATTTGAATAATTGGCGTACGCCACATTGCTCAAATCATCGACTTTTCAAAACCTACCAATTCAAAATTCAAACTATTTTCGCAAATCAAATACGATATCTAAGAACATTTCTTTTCATAAATTAAACTTCGGATGATAAAAGATGGGAGGCGTTCGCCTCACCATCTCTCGATTATTTGAATAATTGGCGCTCGCCACATTGCTCAAATTATCGACTTCTGACTAAAACACGCTAAATAAACTTGGATAAGGGAATAGGTGGCGCTCGCCTCATTATTCTTTGAATAAGCAAGTAGGAGGCGTACGCCTCACTACCGTGCATATTCAACATCCACAAACAAACTTTCAAAATAATTCGAACGAAAAAAGGAGTAGAAGGCGGTCGCCTTATTATTCCTCGAAAGAATTGAACGATTGGTGTGCACCATATTGCTCAATCTTTTGTCGTTCTTCAAAAACACCTTAACATATTAAACCTAACTTCTCTCCCCCGCGCGATCGAACCAATCAAACAAAAACACCCAAACACGTCAATTCAAATTGTCACCCCCACGTGACCAAAACCCTTCTTTCAAAAAGAACACTTTAAATCCTTTCTAATGCGCACAACAAACCAGTGCTAGAGCCTCCACCGAGAGTAGACAAGCTAGCGTTTAGCCGTTAGAACGCCGACCTACACAGTCGTTCATCAAACAAAACACACCAAATATTCGTAGTAGCCCGAACTACGAATGCTCTGATTTCCTTATTGCACCATAAGGATACGTAGGCAGGAGATTGTTGTATCTTCGCGAGCACACTAATAAAAAACCTCCCCTTTCCCCTCCTGAGGTCTTCATCCATATCTATCATCAATTCTAATTACTCGAAGCAAGCGAATAACAATCAACTAACATTCAAATAGCAAATCAGACTAAAAGGTTCCCGTTGAGTACAACGGACGTGAGGGGTGCTAATTCCTTCCCCTTGCGTAATCGACTCCCGAACCCGAATATGGTTGCGACGACCATTATTCTTATTTCTAAAGGTTTTCTCGATATTTTCCTATTCCTTCATTGGAATAAATAAAGTTCGGTGGCGACTCTGTTCAAACTAACATTTTTCCGCGTCCTATCGCGAGGGATCACATTTTTTCGAGGTGCGACAGACTGGCGACTCTGCTGGGGACCCCTGATCCAAGCAAGAGAGAGTCTAGCCTAACTTAGCCTTATTTTGCTATGATTGTTAGAAGATATTCCTTTCTTCCGTATTGCTTCTTTGCATCGTATTATGTTGCTTGTATGTAATGTATTTTGATACTTTGATATGGGACTTGGTGTATGCTGTGAGATAAGCTCCATACCCGAGCTTCGAGAAGAACTTAGAACCCGGAGTTGTGTAGTATTGAACCGAGGGTTGTACACCTCATTGGGACAATACGAAGACTCCGCCTAGAGTAGATCTGTTTGGAGTTTCCATCACAATATGGCTAGCCCATTATTGTGGGGAGGTTCTAGATACGATCCGTGACTCTAGGGACCTCGCCTTAAACCCAGGTTTTGTTTTCATGATTGACGATTATGTAGTATTTAACCAAAGGGTCTACACCCTGTTCGAACAATACGAGAATCCCACTTAGATTAGATCATTTAAGAACTCCCATCACGATGTGGCTAGCCCACCATTGCGAGGAAGTTTTGAACTTGATCCGTGAGTCTAAGTTCCTTCCTTGAAAACACAACTTTAGAACCTACCTTTGGGAATTTCTAGTAATCAGAGAAACCCGTACTTTTTCCTTTTATCCCGATCTACATGACGTATGAATGATCTTGAGTATCTGTATTCCTTTGTGAAAAAAATGGCAAAGTTTCATGCATTTGCATATCATCAGCATGCATTGCATATCATTATCCAGAAACAAAAACTTACACAATACTCTACCCTTTGTCCAGTAACACTGACTACTCGACACCGGTACGAGACACGCCGCAACTACAAGATGACACTTGAATAGCTGGAAGCAAACCAAGTTTCGATGAGAACAGACATTGACTCCATGCAGGCAAAGATGGATCGCTTGCTGGAGACCATGTTGCTCTTGGCCCAGAAGGAGAAGGATGCTGAGACTAGCGCCGAAGCCAGGAAAGTTGCTGCTCAGTTTGGATCGCCATCACTTAGCATCCCTGGAGTAACTAACCTTGATGATAATCCTGCCCATCCTGGAGGAGGACCCATCCCTATTCCTGTTCCCATGGTCAACATGAATCCCCATGAGCACTCTGCTACATCTGCTCGACATGGATCCATGATGGGTGATGAAGATCCGTATGAAGCTTTCTTCATGCCACAACCCGACAAGCGTGTTGTTAGAGGTCTCCTAGACCCTGTTGTTGAGAGACTCCACATTCTGGAGGAGAAATTCAAGTCCTTGGAGGTTCACACTACTCCCGGTTTGGACGACGTCGATATGTGCCTAGTGCCAGGATTGGTGATTCCACAAAAATTCAAAGTCCCGGACTTTGACAAATACAAAGGGATCAACTGCCCTAGGACTCATCTCAGAGGCTACTGTCGCAAGATGGCTGCCCACATCAGTAATGATCAACTCCTTATTCATTACTTCCAAGATAGGCTCAGTGGGCATCCTTGGAGTGGTATATGCAGTTAGAAAGAGGACAAGTCCAATCATGGAGAGATCTCGCTGAAGCCTTCCTAAGGCATTATCAGTACAATACTGATCTAGCACCCAACCGCACACAGCTGCAAGACATGACTCAACGCAACAATGAGTCATTCAAGGAATACGCACAGCGCTGGAGAGAGCTAGAAGCTCGTGTCCAACCTTCTCTTCTTGATAAGGAGTTGATTGATATGTTTATGGGAACTCTTCATACCCATATGATGCAAATTAAAAAATGAAGTCAGATTTACAAATATTTAAATATGCCCGGACAAAATTGGGGTATGACAGGTATGACTGGTGCATCGTGAGAATACTCAACATCTGGCATGACTGCATTTGTTTCATCATCTTCTTCCTTTGGGGAATCGCCGAGGGATTCTATTTTGCTAGCTTGGTTGCTCGAGACGCCTTGGATTTTTCCACTTTTTAGGGCACTCTCGATGCGTTCTCCAATTGTCACTAAGTTAGCCAAGTCTGATGTTGCACTGCTAATCATCCTTTCGAAGTATGGACTTTGTAGGGTGTCCCTGAATAATTCCATCAATTCTTTGTCTAAGAGTGGTGGCTTAATGCAAGTCGCTAACTCTCTCCATCTTTGGGCATACCCTCTGAAGGATTCATTGTCTTCCTGAGATAAGGCTCTTAGCTGCATGCGGTTGGGAGCTATGTCCATATTATATTTATATTGCTTCAAGAATGCGTTAGCTAGGTCCAACCATGATTGAACATGATTCCTTTCTAACTTCATGTACCAACTTAATGATGCCCCAGTCAAACTGTCCTAGAAACAGTGAATCATCAACTTATCATTGTGGGCATGAGAGGTCATTTTTCGACAAAACATCACCAAATGGTGCTTTGGACAGCCATCCCCTCTGTACTTCTCAAATTCTGGTGCTTTGAATTTTGCGGGCATAACCAGGCCAGGTACCAAACACATGTCTAAAGCATTCAATTCAAGAGTATCTTGTCCTTCTATGGCATTGAGTCTTTTCTCTAGCACGCAACATCTTTTAGCAATCGTATCATCTTGTGGTTGTTCAACATTAACCACTATGCTTGTTCCATGGGAATCTGGCACATAGAATTCAAAATGGTGACACTCAACAACATCATCACGTGAGGGATCTTGAATAACATGATGTTCTTGTACAATAGAGTTATTAACTGGGGTTCGCACAAGCTGAGGTTGGGTAAGACCATTTACTGGAGCTGGAATAACATTCTCTACGACTGCAATTTGCTGAATGTTGTCCTCCCTCTTTTCTAAAGCTATCATAGCCTTCACAAGTTGGTCTATCTGGTTTTTCATCGAGTCAACATCTCCTCTTAACACAATGTGATTTTGCTCCAATGGATCCATGGTTTTTCAAGAACTACTTTAAGTCTGATATAAGTGTCGGGAAATCAACTGCAGGTTATGGACGAAGGATGAATGAGTTTTTTGTATATATTTTTTTGGGAAAAATGATATGCAATGCGTGATGAATGCAGATGCCATGATATGTGTATGAGTGTAGTGACATGTTCATGATCACATGTTCAAAGTGTTCTCAGATGGATCACCATAACGGGTAAATGACAAGTATTTCTGATTAATGGAACCCCATGGGTAGGCTCTACAGTTGGTAGGTTCCGAGAGTCACGGATATTTCTTGAGGACGTCACTGCCATGACGAAGACTCGTCGGACAATAATATCCTTAAAAAGATCTTGTCTAGGTGAGGTCTTTGTATTATCCCAACAAGGAAAACTCCATGGGGACTCTACTACACAACTCTCGAGTCTAGGGTTCTAACAAGGTTCTCAGAGTCATAGATCGAGGTTGGAAATATTACTGTAAGATAGTAATATGTCCAAGGGATCTCATCTGATTGGGGCATTCGTATTAACCCAATAAATCTGAAACTTCGTAGGTTAATACTACATAACCGCCGGATACAGTGGGTTAAAAGGTCCCTAGAGTCATTGATCCAACTTGAGAATACTATCATCCTGACGAAAACTCGTTGGACAATAATATTTCAAGAGAATATCCTCTAGGCGGGGTCTTCGTATCTTCCCAACAAGAAAGACTCCTTGTGGGCGCCCACTACGCAACCACCAACTTAATCTTATGGTTTTTCTCGGACTCGGGTAGAAAGTCTATCTTACAAAGTACCACTAACAGAGACCCCTAAATAAGACACAGTCAATAAACCACAACACAATAATTACAACAGAATAATAATAATAGAATAAAAATAACAAACCAACAAACAAGATTAACACACAATGCAGAAACTGAACTAAATTAGGCTTCACTCTCTTTTGCTTGGAGCTAGTCCCCAGCAGAGTCGCCATCTGTCGCATCTTGAAAAATACGATTCCTCGTGATGGTCGTGGAAATAATTACGTTCGAACAGAGTCACCACCGAACTTTATTTATCCCAATGAAGAAATAGGAAAATATCGATAAAACCTTTAGGAAATAGAATAATGATCGTTGTAACCATATTCGGGTTCGGGAGTGGATTATGTAAGGGGAAGGTATTAGGACCCCTTACGTCCGTTATACTCAACGGGAACCTTTTAGTTCTAATTTGTGTTTCGAGTGTTAACTTATGTTTGTTTGTTATCTTTGGGTTATAAAATATTAGAAATTGAAATGGATGAGAACCTCAGAAAGGGAAAGGGGAGGTTTTTTTATTAGTGTGCTCGCGGAGATACAGCAATCTCCTGCCTACGTATCCTTATGGTATAATAAGGAAATCAGAACATTCGTAGTTCGGGGAACTACGGTTGGTTAGTGTTTTTTAATGAACAACTGTTTAGATCGCGTTCTAAAGGCTAAACGTTGGCTTGTCTACTCTCGGCGGAGGCTTAAGCATTAGTTTGTTGTGCGCATCAGAAAGGATTAAATAATGTTCTTTTTTAAAAGAGTTTTGATCACACGAGGATGACAAGTTGAGTTAATATGTTGGATGTTTTGTTTG
This sequence comes from Lathyrus oleraceus, assembly GCF_024323335.1. NCBI lineage: Eukaryota > Viridiplantae > Streptophyta > Magnoliopsida > Fabales > Fabaceae > Lathyrus > Lathyrus oleraceus. The sequence continues at coordinate 248,389,301 of NC_066582.1, read as the reverse complement.
ATTGGTTATGATGTTTTTTTTGTTGGATGACGATTACTCGGATAGTCGAGTAAGACAACTCATATCCTAACAGCCGGGAAAGGGAGTAGAAGACTCTGGACCACTTTCTTTTTCATCCTTAATTATAAAAAGGATTTGATAATAATTAAAGTGTTTCGAACGGATGACGAATACTCGGATAATCGAGTAAGACAACTCGTATCCTAATAATCGGGAAAAGGAATAGAAGACTCTAGACCGCTTTCGGTTTCATCTGGGTATTTATGAAAATAAGGTTGTATATGGTTGATGTATTTTAGAATGAACGACAAGTACTTGAATAGCTGAGTAAGGCAACTCATATCCAAGCATTTGAGAAGAGGAGTTGAAAGCTCAAAACCATCTCCCTTTTCTTATAGTTAAGAAAGCGATTTGATTAAGTTATATTTGCGGAAAAATATCAATTGTTCGACTGACCGAGTAAGAGAACTCGTATTCGTCCAATTGAGGAGTGAAGTTGAAAACTCAAAATCAACTCCTTTTTCATTCAACTTATTGTAAAAAATGTTTTGATTTAATCAGGGTATTTCAATTGAGTTTGAGAGAAAATACTCGACGTTGGATCGAGGTTTTAGATTTGTGTTTTGAATGAAGTGAATTTATTTAGTGTATTGCTCTTCTACTCAATAAAAATCGAATAGGTCTCATTGTAAGAAATCCAAAGAGTAAGCTATGTGAGGTTGATGGCGATGCTTTAAAAGCAATCGACTTACAAGGGTGTTTTGAATTGATTTGGAAAAGGCGCATTCGACATTGACCGAGGTTTGTATTTACATGTGCATATGAATTGAATTATGAAAATGGTCTCAAAATGAGATTGCTTATGAATTTTAGCTTATGCAACGTGAATGCAAAATAACCAACAAGAAAATAAAGAGTCTCATTGTAAGGTAGCCCAAGAGAAAGCCTTTTGTGTGCTAAATTTACCTAAGCTAAACAAAGGATAATGGTCTTACAAACATGTCCCTCTAAGGTGGTGCCATGATGCCATTCTTACAACATGCATGTAAGTTGCGGATGAAAATCCAAGTGTTCACAAAGTATCACAAAGAGTAAAGGAAGAATTCCAAGCAAAGGTCCTAAGACGAAATCCTCTAAGTCCAAGTTGATTTAGAGTGGAGTGAATATTTTTTGTCTTTATCATTTTATCATGTTTTTGTTATTTTTAATGTATGATGATAATAAAATAAATAATAAGTAAATAAACATGCATAATGAGTTTGTACACTGATGATGATAATGAGTACTTGAATGTAAATTACAAGGTAATGACATAAAAGTAAATCACAAGATAAAGAATGGTAATATCACAATAATAATGGTTAGTGAATGTAAATGAACAATAAAATAAATTGCAAGGAAGTAAAGTGCAATAATGTAAATGTTAGAAGTTAGTAGTTAATGGTTAGTAACAATAAAATAAGTTGCAAGGAATTAAAGTGCAATAATATAAATGTTAGTAGTTAGTAGTTAGTAGAATAACAATAAGCAAATAGAATAACAAGTTAATATAGAGAATATGGTTTCATCTATGCATCAAATGACTCAAATATGGGTGAAATAGAGGCAATCTATCAATGCCTCAAAGTATCATGAATGATCTATTGATAAACTCTTAATAGGTTTGAAACGTTGAAGATTTAATCAACTCTAAACAACCATGTCATGATCTAATAGAACTCATCAACCAAATAAATGTAACAACAAGTCAACAATAAATATTAAATGATAACAAGAAACAAAGTTTGATTGAAAATGATGGATAAAAAGTAGTAAGACCAAAAAATCCCCAAAAGGGTGTAAACTCAACAAAAACCACTTGTCTCAAAGTTGACTCAAATCTCTCTCAAAACACAACCCAAGAGTAAAAAACCATTTTCAAACATAAAACAAAACCAAAAAATGTTAAGGAGTTTGAGTCCAAAATATTACCAAGAGTGTGGTGTCAAAACTAGGTTATTGTTGTGTTTGGGTTTGAGAATGAAGCAAAAAGCTTGGAAGAGGGTGGCTATGGTTGTTGTGTAGGAAAATGGAAGAGAAGGAATGTGTATGTTACATAATCATTCACCACCACCATATGAACATACACCTTCCTTCTCTTCCATTTTCCTACAACTCACTTTCTATTTATTTCATTATTTTTACCATTTCATTTTTTTATGTTATTATATTTTTAATCCTTTTTGTATTTTATTCTCATTTCTCTGACACTTGTTGATTTTAATATTTGTCCTTGATTTATTTTATTGTTTAAACAACGATTTTTAATCTATGGATTTGGCAATTCCCGTGTTATTTATCCATGATTATTTTTATCGATATACTGATATTATTTCACCGCGTTTTGATTAATCGCACATGACATTTCAATTATTGTTGATATGCGCAAACCGACTTTGAGCACATTACCTAGTTGTTGTTTTCTCCTAAATTTCCACCCATCTTACACGTCTTTGCGTTATGTGATCTTGATTCGCATTCTTGCATCCCGATTTTAATCAGTGCATGTCCCGATTTTACTCCTTTTGATTTTATTTTTGATTATCTTGTAAATATAACTTTGTGTTTGTTGCTTTCTTCACATGGCTTACTCTTGGGTCTTCTTATAATGAGATCCTTCCCTCGCATCTACACTCATGCATTGTTTGTTCGTTGATTGGGCCCGACTTATTTGTTTCATTACTTTGAATCCCCATTCGACAAAATGTACCCCCACTCCCATGATGTGTAATAATTTTACTGTTTTATTTATTTATTTGCTTGACTGTTTAGCTAGTTACTAACACAAGAATAAAATCAATTTCTTTTCAAAAAGATCAAAAATAATGACTCGATCCAACATCGAGTATTTTCTCAATAAACAAATCAATCCATTTCTTTTCTTTCAAACCATTTCATTCAAATATTTCTCAATCGTTCATCAAATGTTTGATCCAACGTCAAGTCATTTTCACCATAAAAACTAAAAAATACTTAATTCCTATTTAACACTTTTCAATAAGGATGGAAATGAAATATGGTGGATACCACGCACTCCTGAGACTAGGATTCGAGATGGATATCTCACCTATCTTAGCTCTCGTCATCATCCAAAATTGTCAATGCGGTTTCTTCAAACCCTTTCTCAATCAAATTCAAAAATACTTAATTCTTATTAAATACTTTTGCAAATAAGATAGAAATGGAACGTGGTGGATACCATGCACTCCTGAGACTAGGATTCGAGATGGATATCTCGCCCATCCAAGTTCTTGCCATTACTCAAAACACATTCAAACCAATCAAACTTTTTTCTCGCCGTTGTGCGATTAACCCTTAAACCCTTTCTCAAACGAAATGTATTTTGTTTCAAGACGATGCAAAGCAATGTTTCGTCCACTTGAACGTGTGAGTAAGCTTGCGACGTTGCCCGCGAATGTTGATTTGTAAATCCATTCGGTCGTGATGCAAACGTCCCCTTCTCCACTTGTTTTGGGTAGTCCAAGAATGATTTCGTCGATTGACACAAAGTATCTTTCGCTAAAATCGACCAACAAATAAATATTTTCTACTCAGAACTACGTAAGCCTTGAGTTCTCTATTGGACCTGGAGATACGTAGGAGCAAGATTCGTAAATCTTGTTAGGCACATTAATAAAAAACTTAGGTTTAGTCCCCTTCATTGAAAATCCAAAAACATTCTTCTCTCCTCTACTCTTTCTTTTCCACCTAATAACTTGAGAACGCCTAACATTTCAAACTAACACTAATACACATAACTAACCTAATGGTTTCCATTGAGTACAATGGATGTGAGGGGTGTTATAATCGACTCCCGAATCCTGATTTGGTTGCAACGACCATAATCATTATCGTTCTTTCTTGGGTTTTATCGATATTTCCCCTTTCCTTTTTAGGAATAAATAAAGTTCGGTGGAGAATCTGTTCAGTCCATCATTGCGAGCGTGCGATGCGCTTCACTAGGTCGTGTTCTCATTTTTTTCGAGGTACGACAATGAAACGTCGATAAAATATAAGCTTAATTTCAACACGATGGATCTGAATTGTCTTACCTAGAAGATTAGCATATTGGTGGAGTTATCACCTTCCCAATTATCAAGGATGGAAGAGCACCAAAGCGAATTCAATCATTTGTCCTAAAATGCACCCGATTATTTCACCAAACATAACAATTAAGGGGTGATTACATAACAGTCCAGTTAGACGAATTCGAATGATACAAAACTTTATTTCACATTTATTTTCAATTAGCATTTCATTTAGGGTCATGACTAACTGAAGCAAATAGTTAACATATCACTAACATACCCAATATTAAATTGAACTAACAACATATCAGTGGAAGATTTCATTTTGAACCCAAGTATGAACTGATGCTTATGACTCTAACTAACCTTATAACATAAATATTCATTCCTAACTAACTTTGGCATTTCACACGATTCTAATAAAAATTTCATCTATATTTAACCTGCATTTCTAACAGAATTTGGGGAATGAGGAAATCTATAAACAAGACTTGCCTTGCTCATTCTCAGGAGATTTTTTTTTTGATTCATTTTTCAACAAACTCATAACTAAAATCTCCAAGTTCTTCACACCCTTCACTCTACATTTTCAAACTTTCTCCTCGTCATCTTCTTCAACCTGGGGGATTCTTCAAACTTCACTCCCCAAAATTGAATCTTTAGTTTTCACCAGAGAAACTCAGAATTGGAGCCTTGAAGATCTTCACTGCAGTGTCGGGATTGATTCTTCAAGTCTCTCTCATTAGCAACCAAGAAGTCATTCGAAATCTCAACAACTCCTCGCGAACCTCACATGCATAAAGTGGAATCAGAAATCACTGAAGAAGAAGAAGACTTAAAGGTAATTTGTGATTGAAGTAAAGGAATCGAGAGTTACCTAAGAAGTAAAATATCTGGACTTCTTTAACAACATCGCTTCTGAAGCATCGTCGAAGCTACTCCGACAGGTAAACAATCTTTTGTTATTTCTTTGATCGCCAACATAGTGTAGTTTCGTGCTGCAAGATTTAAAGCCATATCCTCATAGGTTTCAATTCCCTTACCACATCAGTTGATTTGTGGATCTAGAAATTTAGGTTTAATTTGAGTTACCCTTCGATTTGGGCTTAGGGAAAGAAACTGGAGGAAATTAGTATTAGATTGACATAGAGGGAGGGGTGGCGAGTATTCTGATATAAAGATTCAAGGGTTAGGCTATCCGCCATCGCCAGTGGTGAAATCCGGCATGGCGGTGGGGACATTTCATAGGTGAAGTAATTGAATAGCGTTTCGCTCCGAGCGCATTATCTTTTGTTTAACACGATCCAGGACGCCATCACCTTGCCTTCACCCACGTATGGATTGGGCCTCTAAATCCCCAAGGCCCTTTCTTTTATTGTTATAACTTGTTCCCACAAGCACCATAGGTTGTGAGTATGTGTGGATATGGGCCTCAGATTGGGCCCATACGCCATTTCTCCATGCGCCAGGATTTTGGGGCCTATACCCCCTTAATCAAGTTGTTTTATTTTGTATTAGTCTTGATTTGATTAGTTCTTGTTTAATTGGTTAATATTTAGGCTATTATAATTAGGATTAATAGAACTAATTCTTTCCTATTAGATTAATTGTGATTAATGTGAATTATGGTTTAATTTGCTAATTAATCGCTTCATTGAAATCTTTAGAAGGTTTAAGTTTAAATTAAGTGAGTTTAGCCTAAATTTTGTCATTATATTCATGTGGTTTTAAATAATTAATTGGTTTTAATTAATTATGAACAATTTTGATTATTATTTATATTTGAAGTGTGTTGAATTTAATTGTATCCCTTCATTACTTGCAAAAAAATATAGTTAATTTATTTAAGAAAATAAATTAGTGGTCATAATTATGTATTAGACATAATCCTTTATCCCGATTTTATCCCCATTTAATCCTTGAAAACCTTAGAGTTTTATCCGATATTTTATCACAGGTCCTTGTCCCATTTGATTTGAAAATATAATTTAATTTAATCAAGAAAGATAAATTAAATAAGATGCAATAAGATATATCCCATATCCCGATTTTATCCCTAACTTATATCCCTTAAAATCCTAGAAATTATCGCTGAATTTTATCCCATATTATCCCTAAAATTATCTCATAGGTTAACCCTAATTTTCCAAATTTAGTCAATATCCCATAATTAACCCTCTTTTTTATATTATTAAAATTAACCCATTTTTCAAGAATTAAACCCTAATTTCAATATGTCTAATTGTTCTAATTAGGGGTGTTCAGATCCAATCCAATCCAAAAAAAAAAACCAAAAACCGAAATCCAAAAAAACCGATTTTTTTTGGATGTATTTGGATCACCATGTTGCATAACCGATCGGTTCGGTTCGGTTTACGGTTGGCTTCATGAAAACCGAACCGGTCCAAACCGAACCGGTATTACTTCCATTTACTCATCCTATTAAATTAATTATAGACTCTGATTAGCTTTTGATATCTGAAAGAATTGGGTAGATTGTGAAGCTGGAGCAATTGCAGGATAATTATTGTGAAGTTGGAGCAATTTCAGGATAATTAGAAAATTTTAGATTTGTCTATCAATGTTGCAGGCTGTGATTTTGAAACTATCAATTATGCTCCCATTGATATTTTTCTTGAAGTTTTATTATTATATTCACTTTAATGCAGCTTTGGTATGTTACTGTCATATATATTTGTCATATATTTAATTTATATTACAAGTCTCCCTATAAGCACTAAGTAAGCAGGTCTCCATATAAAATATTTATTACAGCAATGTCTATTTCGTTGGGATAGATATTGTCCATATATTATAATAAATCTTTGCAACAATGACATCAAATAGCCATATAATATGAAAATTAGATATTGTCTTAGTAGACGTTGGAGGCATAATTGTAACTGGTATTGAAATATATTCGTTTTAAATTTCACAGTGTTGATTTAAAAACCGAATAAAACCGATTCAACCGAACCGAAGTAAACCGTATAAATTGGATTGGATTGAATTTTTCTTGTTGTCATCCAAAAACCGAACCAAACCGTATGCTTTATATATTTTGGATCGGATGATATTTTGTCTCAAAACCGATCCAAACCGGACCGTGAACACCCCTAGTTCTAATATTAATCCCTAACACTTAATAATATTAATAATAAAAGAAAAGAAATGAAAGGTGATTGAAAGAGGGCACTCACGTGAAAATACATCTAGCCGTTTTATCTTAACTCCATGCCACAGGTGAGCCATAGAAACAAATCATCCACTTCCTTTTTATTTTTATTTTAAACTTATTAAAAGAATAATAGTTGAATTTCTCTTAAGTTGTTATTTAAATGCAAAAAATAAGGTTTGGTTTTCTCTTTCTACTAAAAAATAGTACTATTCTCACATGATGTTCGGTTTCAATTGTCTCTCAATTTTATCCTAGCATAAAGTATAAATATTATTTTAGTTAGTTTAGATTAATCTAATTATCATATTAAATTAAAAATCTTAATTAAGTTATAAATAAAAATTTGTTTTTCTTAACTAGAGAAATTAAATATTATTATTTTTGGATACTTTATAATATTTGTTAATCAATTAAACAACTTATTAGAAAAATATATCAATTAATTAATTAACATAATTAAATAATTAACACAAAAGAAATATTTGATAATAATGATAAGATAACACCAAAAAGAAGATGTAAATAAAAAATGGGCCTAAATCCACAAATGTAAAAATAAAATAAAAAAATCTCTTAATAAATAAAATATAGATAATAAAGTAAAAAAAAAAAGAGAAGAAAATGTCATACATGGGAACCGTCCAAATTTTATTGAAAGTGATTAGAATTTTAAAAAACAATTAATTTAATTATAGCAATTAAGGTGACATAGAAGGCCGCTACGTATCATATATTTTAAAATAATAATTAAAAACAAATATTTAATATGTTAAGAAAAACAAAATGAAATATATATCCCTCTATCTCTCCATGAATGCATTTTCTCTCCATCTCTCACGATTTCTCTATATTTTTAATCTATTTCAAGATAACTCACAAATTACAATTCCTTAATCATCAAACACAAATCAAAGGAAGAGTGGAGATAATAGAAAAAAAAATTAACATATCAATGTCAACGCGCGAGAGTCACGATTTTGATGAAGCAGAGCGGTCAGTGGGTAATGTGTCGCGTCGAGAAGGATGCGAGTGAAGGTTGTGTTTATCGGCAGTGGCTGGAGCGTCACGAACGGCGGTGATTGACTGACTTGAATGTTTTTCAGTTTCCTACGGGGTTTATAGTTGTGTGCGATTTTTCTTTGAGCATTAATTAATTGTACGTGTAAAATGTGTGTTAGAATGGGATAGATAATAGTATCGGATACTTGTCAAAGTGTTATAAAATAATTTATATTTATAAAGAAAATTAGGTTAAAACCTCTCTGAATTGATCAATTAAGAGCAAATCAAAATAAAACTTAAATGTTAATAATTCTTAATCAAATAATTCCATTTTTTATGATTCTATACAAAAGGATATTTGGTATTTAATATTTTTTTAAAATAAATTACCAAAAATAACATGAGACATGAAAAAAAACTAAAACTAAAAACAAAATAGAATAAAATTAAATACCTAAGTTAACATTTAAAATGAGAGATAAACTCTTCTTAGACTTCTTGACCCTTTGTTTTTATATAATAATAATAATAATAATAATAAATCATTATTAAAAAAATTCCTAATTTTAACAACTTGATTGAAAAAATAAGAAACAAATTAATTATGATTCAAATAATTAATCAAATTAATCAAATAAATTGATTTTTTATGAAAATTGTTTACTTATTCCATAAGATGTAAAAAAAAGTCTAAAATGAAAATCGTTTTAATTAAGACTTTTTTTACTCTTTTTGGACTAAAAATGCATTAAATAAATAAAAATGATTATTTAAAAAATGCCTAAAATAAAATTAATTAGGTTAAAACCTCTTAATTGATCAATTAAAAGAAAATCAAAATAAAATAAAATAAAACCTAAATGTTAATAATTCTTAATGAAACAATATCATTTTTTATGATTCTATGCAAAAGGATATTTGGTCTTTAATATTTTTTTAAATAACTTTTTTTTTACCAAAAATAACATGTGACATGAAAGAACTAAAACTAAAACTAAAAATAAAATAGATCATAATTAAATACAAAAATTAACATAATGAAAAATAAACTCTTAGACTTCTTGACCCTTTATTTTTTATATAATAATAATAATAATAATAAATTATTATTATTAAAATTTTTCCTAATTTTAACAACTTGATTGAAAAAATGTGAAACAAATTAATTATAATTCAAATGATTAATCAAAATAATCAAATAGATTGATTATTTTCAAAAATTATTTACTTGTTCCATAAAATGTAAAAAAAAAGATTAAAAAAATAGCTCTAATTAAGACTTTTGTTGTACTCTTTTTGGACTAAAAATACATTAAATGAATAAAAATGATTATTTTAAAATATTCCTAAAATAAATTTAGATTTAAATAATAAAAAAACAATTTATAATTTTTGAATAAAATAAAAATAAAAATAATGTTAGAAACAAATAAAAGGGAAAAAGCCACAAGTGGGAAAGGTGATATTCAAATCCGATACCTTATGCTTGCAACTCCTTACACATGCTCTCTTACCAATTGTGTCATTTTATTTATTCAAAATAAAGTGACATTAGAGAACATATGAAGGGTGGTCAAAATTTGGGGTACGACAGATGCCCCTATTTAATCAGCTTCAAACTGAGATGATTATGGTGAGCATTCATCTTCTCGAGTAGGAGATGATTAAATATAGAGGAACCCTAATTTTGACCACGTGATTGATTGATTCTATAGTCGAACAAGGATTGAACAATACTTGGGGTTTTGTTAGTATCCCATTTTGATATATCACTGATAATACCTCATTAGTTAATCTCAACTCAGGCGGGTGAAACTTGCATATGATTCCCATAATCCCATAAATATGGCAGGACTTTGACGATCCTTTGGTCGTTCTTTAATAAACCTTGGTAGAACCCCTGATGAAGCCCTTAATACAACTTCTGATGGAACTCCTTGATAATAAAACCCTGATGATAAAACCCTTTGATAACTCCCTGATGAAACCCCTTGATTATTAGTTTTAACCCCTTCCGGGTGCCACTTGCCTATGATTTCTATGATCATCTGATCATGTCACTAGAGTCGAGTAGGACTTTAGTGATATACAATCACTCTGGCTGAGACCCCTTTGGTGATACTCTGGTGAAACCCCTTGATAAAGTTATGGTAGACCCCCTTGATGGAACCCTTTGATGAAACTTCAGATAGAATCCCTAGATGAAACCCTTAATAAAAACATTTTGATGCAATCCGTTGATGAAACCCCTTGATAGAAATTTGGTGAAACCCCTTGATGGAAACCCTTGATGAAACTTCGGATAGAATCCCTAGATGAAAACCTTGATAAAAACCTTTTGATGTAATCCTTTGATGAAACCCCTTGATAGAAATCTAGTGAAACCCCTTAATGGAACCCCTTGATAGAATCCTTTGATGAAACCCCTGATAAAATCCTAGGTAAAACCCACGGTGAAACCCTTTAATAAAACCTTGATGAAACCCCTATGATAAAAATATGATGAAATCCCTAATGAAACCCTTAATGGAATCTTTGATGAAACCTCTTGATGAAACCCTGTTTGATCAATTTAAACCCTTTTGGTGAAACTTGCATACGATTTCCATGATCATCTGATTATCTTACGGGAATCGGGTAGTACTCTACTGATACCCTGATCAATTTGGATGAAACCCCTTGGTAAGATTCTTGAAGAACCTATTGATGGAATCTTTTGATGACATTCCTGATAAACCCTTTTGATAAAATCCATTGACAAAACCCTTTTGATAAAATCCCTTGATAAAATCATGATGGAACCCTTTGATAGAAAATTCCAGTGAAACCCTTTGATAAATCCATGATGAAACCCCTTGATAATAACACTTTGTTGAAACTCCTTGGCAAAACCCTGATGAACCCTTGGTGGATAGTGCTCTGATGAAAACCTCTTGATTGAACCCCTTTGATAAAACTCCTTCGATAAAATCCCTTGGTAAAATCCCTTGACAAACCTAGTATATGGAACATGTCCCGTGTGTGGGATAGGTTAATAAGCTGTTGATGCGAGAGTTGAGCATATGCTCAATAGTTTATAACGATCACTCAAGATGACCGACTACTGGATAGATTCCTTTGATGACTCACAGTGAGTGAGTTTGCTGGGAAAGTCCTTTATTGAAAAGGCTCTGTGAAGATGTACTTACTGGGGAAGACTGGTGTCACGTAAGATGATTGTCTTCTGGGGAATATGATTTCAGGTGAGGTTCCCTAAGGAGCGCGAGTGCTGGAGAGAGTCCTAAGAAATCCCTGCAAGGACCCGGTGAAGGAATTGTATACCATTAGGGCATACTAGGGACACTACTACTAAGTATTTTTCACTTGGAGAATGAGTTCCAAGGATACTTGCTGGGGAATTGTCCTTAAGACCGACCCATTGGGGTGTACAACGAGAAAAGAGTTAGGGATAAGCTTGGACAAAGATCTATCATCGATTTAGTTGTGGATTGATCCAGTCTCTCACGATGAGTCCTGAGCCTCAACCTATGTTATGTTATGCATGTTCTGTATGCATGTTTAGAGTTTGTATGGTGTAATGTTCCACATTCATGGATATGCTACGTGTGATATGATGTATTAATGCGATGATTGATGCATGCAATGTATTAGTCTTGAGTTGTGCCGCTGAAGATTGGGACACTTGTAGGTATTGACTGCCAAGCAAGGTTGGACTTTTGTTAGATACCAATCAGAGTTGGGCTTTTGGGGTGAATGCCAAATGAGGTTGGGCTTTTTGGATGTAAGTTCCAAGTGAGGTTGGGCTTTTGTAGATGTTAGATTCATGTTATGGGAATGTTCTAGATGAATGAGATGATATGCATGGTTCGACGCTAGAGCGTAGCGACATGATTAATGCATGACAATGATTTGAAAGTTTTAACAAGTGCCCTTGTGGTAAGTCGGAGTTGTCGAGGCTTAGATAAGTTACTTGTATTACAAGGCTATTTGTCAAAAATGGTAGTGGGGTATTGAGCTAGCATGACTTCCTGATATTCGTTGCGAACTTGATGATTGTTGATGTATGAAAGAGCTCGTACATGCATCTTGAAAGTATTGAGAGATTGTCCCTGTAGTATCCTATAGTTGCCCCAACCTGTTGGGTCTTTGAAGAAATTCACCTCAATATGAAATTGAAGCAGTTTAGCTATACCATGCACTAGAGACGTTCAACCGTAGTATTAACCTTGTAGAGATTCATCCTTGACTAATCGACCCTAGGAATGATATTCCCCAGATGAGTTGTTCTTTTGAAGCAGTCTTTTTGATCAAGCCTTGCGGTGGTCTTCCCCATGATTATTGAGCCTTGAAGGGTATTGCCTCTATTTGTAGGCCTTTTTGGAAGAGTTGCATGAGAAGAAAACTTAGATCCCCACCATGCTATGGTATGACTTTGATATGAATTGCCCAATATTTAAATCTTGAAAAGTCTGCCCTTGTTTATTAGGGTCTGGAGGAGTGTCCTAAGAAGGAACTTGGATCTCATAATGCTGCAATATAACCTTTATATGAATTGCCCCAGTATTTGAATCTTGAAAAGTTTGCCCCTGATTATTAGGGTCTGGAGGAGTGTCCTGAGAAGGAACTTGGATCCCATAATGCTGCGATATGACTTTTATATGAATTGGCCCAGTATTTGAATCTTTGAAAAGTATGACTCGAATTAGATGACTTTTTCGAGTGATTGGCCTTACTATGCCCTTGAGTTGGTATGCCCCAGTATGAGAGTCTTGAAAGGTATGCCTCTGATTATGAGGGTCGTGGATGTTATTTGACATAGGTGTATCAAATATTGAAATATTTCGCCTCTAATCAGTAGGATCTTCAGATGATGTGCCCCTATGATTATAAGGATTTTCCCCTAACTATAAGGATCCCTAGGTGACTTTCCCCTAGTCAGCAATGTTTCAAAGTGGTATGCCCCTGACCAGACCATTGTTGATATTTCCTTGGTGCTAAGTATTGATTTGCGAGAAAAATATTCTTTTTGAAAAGTAATTCTAACACCATGCTCATGCAAGTTTTTGAAATTGAAAATTGTTATGGAAAACTAATATGGTATATACAGATGATATATGACCACGAGGTTGGCATAAATGAAGATGTGATAGAACAAGATGGTTAGTAATAAACATTCAGAGTCAGTTTAACAATGATTCTGTCGAGTATGCTTTCATAGTGAACCTAGCTTCAATTAGGACTTTTGAATGTTATAACATGACCTGGTTCACGGTTTATAAAACAAAAGATATAAGGTTCAAATTTTAATTTTATCCCACCCCTTCTCCTTGATGATCTTCATTCCTAAATCCAATTAATTCAATGAATGCATTTAGTCTGCAAGAGAATTTTGATAATGATGATGGATGTAATGATTCAAGCACTGATGAGATTCTTAAGGTGGCAGCCACATATTTTCACTTACAAGCTTGTTTTCGTTGTTTTTTTTGCTTTTTAATCCCTATTTTTTGCATGGACCGATTCTTTTGAATTAGTGGTCCATTGGGATGCCCTAACTTTTGCCTAAGTCAACTCCTTTTTAGTTTTTGACTTAGCGGGGTTTGATTTTTTGAAAAATAATGCCCTAACTTTTTCCTAAGTCAAAAAATTTCTGGTTGTTTCCCTTTTTTTTGACTTAGCGGGCTCTTTTTAGAATAATTAATGTGTGATTTTGCTTTTGATATTTCGAAAGTTGTGACTGTCGTGTTAGCTATTATGAGCTTTTGTATTTTCACTGCTTCCTCGATGTTGGATGACGTATGTGAGGAAGAGGATGTGATTAATCCTCTTATAGATATAATAATTCCCTTGAGATCAGAATGCATCATTGACTTAATTGAACAACTACCCTGGCCTTGGTTAAGATTAAGGTTTTTTTTAATAGAAAGAACACCGACTTCAGGCTCGAGGGGGTTGACTATGGATTATCTCCTTATTTCTCCAGTGTTTAGGGAAATGAAACAATGCCTTGCATCGTCATCCCGACCTTACTATTAAAGCATACATCAGCAAATTCAGTTGTTTATTACATCATTTTCCTCATAAGTTTGTTCATAGGTGAGAAGTGAGAATAAAAGGTTTGATTGATTTTTATTTTTATTTTCATGATGGCATAAGAAAGAGAGTGTAAATGAATGGATTGATTTCAAAAACATGCATGCTCATTTTACTAAAATTATTTCCCAAATAGTACAACTTTTAATACAAAAAACACTTAGCAAAAAAGAAATTACAACTGGAACTGATAAAGTATGTTAATCCCATGGATGAGCTTCATTGTTGATCCACTGTCTTTAGGGGATGATTTTTGAAGTTCTTGCACTTGTAAAGATAAGGGGTGACTGTTCACCAAGGGGACTCCTTTTTCAAGAGTCGACGGCTTGTCGTCGATTTGGTCTTGGACTTAGTATTCACATCGAGCATTATCTTCATAACTGGGAGGATATGAATGAGGAGAAGGACCAAAGGATTATAACTTTACTATGGAACTTATGAGTAAGTCATGAGACATTGGTATAGGATCCAGTTTCCTTTTAAGCTTCATTTGTTGTGATTGATTAGGTGCATGGGGCTGCTGCTGAAGAAGATATTGTTGCAGACCTTGTTGCAGCGACATCATCAAGGGTTGTATTTGAGGCTCTAGGTATGCAGTGTTTGGCATGGAAAATGGTTACCTTTTCTCTTCAATGTTACTTGCCCTTCTTGAGTACCTTTATGGTTTCTTGAGACGTCCTTCAAGTTCACTCGTTAGTATTAGGAAGTCTGCTAGCTAGAAAGTTGGAGGAAGGTTGAAAGTAGAAAGGATATGCAAACGTATGTGCATGTATGCAAATGCATGAAAATGCAAAAAATATTTTTTAATTTTTAATTTTGAAGGTATGCTAAAAGTTTTCTTTTAGATGCAATACAAGTGTCGCATTAGGATAGTGACAAATAGGAGAACCCACACGGGTTTCGGGATAATGCCAAATATAAGGACGCCTTGGTTAAGAAGGCTCCATATAGATAAGGATAATGATCGGTATGGGAAATCCAAACATGTTTAAGGATAGGTAAGGTAATATGCAAGCATGACCTAGTTAAGGGAGTTTCCTTATGATAGGCTAGCTCTAAGTTTAGACTACCCAGTCCCCTCACATGGTAAGCTCTGGGATTTTAGGATGATAGTTCTAGAGTCATGGATTATACCTTTATTTTACCATGAGAAGGAGCAAGCATTCCTAAGATAATCCTTTGGGATAAGTCTCATCTAGGCAGGACCTTAGTAACGACCTTTGCAGGTTGATAACATAACGTCATCCTAGGTTAAGAGGGTTCTAGAAGAGGTCCCCAGAGTCATGGACCGAACTCAAAGTTTTATCATGAAGAAATGTTGGCCTTCTCATGACAACCCTTTTGAATTGATCTATTCTGAGGGGAATCGTCATCAAAGACCCTACGGATGAGAACCCCGGTGGCCGAGACAGGACGACCCATTACTTAAGCTTATTAATTTTTCCTCAAGCCTGGGTTTTGGCTTCACACATGTAACAATACCATCCCTATGATATGTGAATAATAATATAATATTGAAATATATAATAAAATATATAAAAAATAAAAAGAGTAAATAAATAAATAAACAAAAAATAAACAAGCAAATAAAGAACACACAACCCTAAAACCAAAGGTTAGGACATACTCTCTTTAGGGAAAGTATAAGAACTCCCTAGCAGAGTCGCCAACTGTCGCGGCTAGAAAAATGACAGAGTCGCCATCATCCTTTATTCATTCCTAAGGAATATGGAAATAATGATAAAATCTAATGACTAAGGGTGATAGACTAGGTTCGGGAGTCAGTTAAGTAAGGGGAAGGTGTTAGGCATCCCTTATCTTCATTGTACTCAATGAGATTCTCCTTCAACTATAGGGTTAATGTGTGTTTCTAGGGTGTTTGCTTGATATAGATTAATTGTTTAATTATTTGTTATATTTATATATAAAAATGTTTTAGTATTTTAATAAGGGAATCCCTAAGAAATGTTTTTTATTATTATACTCGCTAGAGTCTTACAACTCTATGCATACGTACCCTCAAATTTATTGAAGGATCAGAACCCCGTAGTTCATCTTTAAAAAAGTTGGTTAGTAGGTTGTTTTTATCCCTTGAAAATTCTCACGCATCGGGGGCGGAGAAGTAATTGATTTGGAGAAAATGACTCAATACAATATGGTAGAGATCTTACAATTTGAAGTGTGTTGAATTTGATTATATCCCTTCATTACTTGCAAAAAAAGATATTTAATTTATTTAAGAAAATAAACTAGTGATCATAATTATGTATTAGACATAATCCTTTATCCAGATTTTATCCCCCATTTAACTCGTGAAAACCTTATTTTATCCCATGTCCTTGTCCCATTTGATTTGAAAATATAATTTAATTTAATCAAGAAAGATAAATTAAATGAGATGCAATAAGATATATCCCATATCCCGGTTTTATCCTTAATTTATATCCCTTAAAACCCTAGAAATTACCCCTGAATTTTATCTCATATTATCTCTAAAATTATCTCATAGGTTAATCCTAATTTTCCAAATTTAGTTAATATCCCATAATTAACCCTCTTTTTTATATCATTAAAATTAACCCATTTTTCAATAATTAAACCCTAATTTCAATATGCCTGATTGTTCTAATATTAATCCCTAACACTTAATTTAAATCCTTAGTTTTGTTATTTTAATTTCATATAAACCCTAATTATCAGAGTAATTATTTAATTATTTTTGTATTAAACCCCTTTATTATATTAAACTCTAAATTGATTCAATTAGTTTTAAGTTATAACCCTAATTAATAGTTATTGTAAAAATATTAATAAACCTTAATTGTCCTCTTAATAATAATCCTAACATTAATCATAAAAATTATCCTAATAAAAAACCCTAATTAGACTTTAGATTATATTTTTGTATTTTTTATTTATTTCTGAGATATTAATTAGTTTTAATAATAATAATAATTACTCTAAATAGTTTATAAATCAAGATTTATTATATAAGGGTTATAAGGGGTATAATATTAAACGAGTTAAAAAAATAGGGGGTGTGACTAGTGTGCAGATTTAGAACTCAGCCAAATATTCAAAAGTCTATTTAAATCTAATTAATATATAAATAGTAAAATTAATCATAAAATAATAATAATAAATAATATTAATAATAAAAGAAAAAAAATGAAAGGTAAGTGAAAGAGGGCACCCACGTGAAAATACATCTAGCCATTTTATCCTAACTCCATACCACATGTTAGCCCTAGAAACAAATCATTCACTTCCTTTTTATTTTTATTTTAAATTTATTAAAAGAATAATAGTTGAATTTCTCTTAAATTGTTATTTAAATGCAAAAAAAAAGAAAAAGGTTTGGTTTTCTCTTTCCACTAAAATATAGTACTCTTCCCACATGATCTTCGGTTACAATTGTCTCTCAATTTTAACTTAACATAAAGTATAAATATTATTGAGTTAGTTTAGATTAATCTAATTATCGTATTAAATTAAATATTTTAATTAAGTTATAAATAACTAATTGTTTTTCTTAACTAGAGAAATTAAATATTATTATTTTTAGATACTTTATAATATTTGTTAATCAACTAAACAACTTATTAGAAAAATAAATCAATTAATTAATTAACATAATTAAATAATTAATTTTTTTTTATCATAATGATAAGATAACACCAAAAAGAAGGTGTAAATAAAAAATGGGCCTAAATCCACAAATGTAAAAAAAAAGCATTAAAAAATCTCTTAATAAATAAGAAATAGATAATAAACTAAAAAAAAAGAAGAAAATGTCATTCATGGGGAACCGTCCAAATTTTAATGAAAGTGATTAGAATTTTAAAAAATTAATTAATTTAATTATAGTAATTAAGGTGACATTTGACCTTTTGACTGACCTATAGAAGGCCGCTACGTATCATATATTTTAAAACAATAATTAAAACCAAATGTTTAATATGTTAAGAAAAATAAAACGAAATATATATCCCTTTATCTCTCCATGAATGCATTTTCTCTTCATCTCTCACGATTTCTCTATATTTTCAATTTGTTTCAAGATGACTCACAAATTACAATTCCTTAATCATCAAACACAAATCAAAGGAAGGGTGGAGATAATAGAAAAAAAAACTAACCAATCAACGTCAATGCGCGAGAGTTACGGTTTTGATGAAGCGGAGCTGCTGATGGATAATGTGTCGCATCGAGAAGGATGCGAGTGAAGGTTGTGTACGATTTGTCGATAGTGCCTGGAGCGTCAAGAACGACGGTGATCGACTGACTTGAATGTTTTCCACTTTTCTACGGGGTTTATAGTTGTGTGCTATTTTTCTTTGAGCATGTATTATACGTGTAAAATGAGTGTTAGAGTGGGAGGGATAATAGTAAGGGTTACTTGTCAAAGTGTTATAAAATAACTTATATTTATAAAGAAAATTAGGTTAAAACCTCTTAATTGATCAATTAAGAGCAAATCAAAATAAAACAAAATAAAACCTAAATGTTAATAATTCTTAATCAAATAATATCATTTTTTATGATTTTATACAAAAGGAGTTTTTTTTACGAAAATAACCAAGTTTTTCAAGAAAATTCCCAAAATAACCTTGTTTTCAAAAAAAATCTCAAAGCACCCACCCCACTTTTAGGAGGAGGCGCCAATTCAATTGGCGACTCCTCTTAGAAATAAAATGGAGGCGCCAATTGGATTGGCTAGGGAACATGGTGTAGCCAATCCAATTGCCCCTCATGTGTATCAGTTGAAAGGAGGCACCCATTAGATTGACACCTTAATGTATTTTGCATTTTTTTTGTTAAACGGTCTACGTGATACATAATTTCGAAATAGGACAAATTGATATCAATATAAATTTCCGTTTACACAAAAAAGCCTAATGGTGATGACCGAGATCATCTAACCGACATCCGGTCCCACATCCCCTAGCTACCCTAACCCGTGTCCCTAACCCGCATTGATGATTCACCACTGGTGTTTGAGCATTTAAGGGGCCAGGAGCATCACTACCAACTACAGGAGATGGCCTTTTGAGATAGTCAGACAAATTGGCATAGTCTTCAGTATGCATCAAAGGTGTACCGCTATAACTGAGTTCATGACTCATGCCAGAGTAGTTAGGTTGTGTTTGACTCATTGGTGGGCGACCAGGACGGTTGGAGGGAGACATGGGTGTGAATGATGCGTCGAGGAAAGGTTGGAAAGATTGTTGGGGTGTTTGGTAGAGATAGGGTTGTTGGAGGTTTTGGTTTTATGAGGTTTGGGCTTCTTGGCTATGGTAGGAGGAGGGACGGTTGGTGTTGAATGATCGTTGAGTGTTTTGACTAAGGCGGCTTTGGTAGGGTGATGTGTTGGGTGCGAAGCAATGTTGGGTATCTGGTTGATGATAAATTTGTTGGTGGTGGTATGGGGTATGCTCTTGGTATTGGGGTTGAGTGTATGGCATGTTTGGGTTGTATGTTTGTGTGTTTCTAGAACGGAAAGTTTGACGGACATGGGGGTTATGTGTATCTGGTCTAACAATGTTGTTAGGGGTTAGATGTTGAGGTGTATGGTGTGTAAGTTTGTTGGCGTGGATCGTACAAGTACATATCCTCGGAGATGAACTGAAAACCAACTGATTTGTACCAAGCCATATAAGTATGACTTGGTTTTTCTTCATTTGGCATCACTGGTTCAGTTAAGACATGGCCATGGCGGTGCTTTCATTTGTGACACCAGATCTTGTGAAGCTTTGCTATGGATTGAAGTTCCATTGGTCGTTAACTTTGCGCAAATGCCATTCTCCTAGGCTCGCTCGGGGATCTGGGATGTTTTGAAGCATACCGATCTGGGATGTTTTGCATGTGGTAGCCAAATGAATTGGTGTCCATGTGCATTTTGTATATGGTGTCGCCATTCAAATTGGCACCTCCATAGATACATGCATGACACACCTAGGTCTGAATGCTTGATTATGAGGTATGCATGCATGCAAGACATGGTGTCGCCAAATGGATTGGCGCCCATGTGCAAGGATTGTAAGGAGGTGCCAATTCATTTGGAGTGTGTGCTTGCATGTGTGACACGTGGCTTTCCTCTCTCTTGCATGCTAGATATGTCACTTCAGACTAGCTTACATGTTTGACACATTATTTCGGACTAGCTTGCATGTGTGACACATCACTTTGGACTAGCTTGCATGTGGGACAAATCACTTACCTATTTAAGTGTCTTAATATCAACATCCAACACTCAACACACATTCATCTGCAGCAAGAAAATAATTTTCATCTGCACCAGAAATATTACAATGTCATCTTCACCGAAATATAGTGTCAATGTTCACTACAATGGTGAAACATACGAGTCTGAGTTATATGGATTTTTTTTTCGAAACACCGATACCATTCGACTTATGATCAAGAGAAATGCAACCTTCTTGCATTTGAAAAAAAGAATACAATCATGCATAGGATCGGATATTGTGTCAAAGATCACGTATCAAAATCCAATATTTTTTTAGAAAAGTCAATGCAAGTTTTTCCCGCTTAAGGTACGGGATGATGAAGATGTTAAATACATGTTTGTTAGTCATGAACATTCAGACTGCAATTGTATTGAGTTGTATATTACTCTTCAACCATGTATACCATCTCAACAGTCTTAAATAACCAGTCAGGATGAATCTGGTGAATTTGATTCACAATGCTCAGATGACGCCAACCCAAAAGCAGAAACAGAAATCGACGTTGTTGATGAAGAAGAAGAGGAGACAGAGATACAGGTCGATCATATATTGAACAACGACATTGAAGATGATGATCAACCACCGCCAATACCTCATAGTCATGTCTACAATCTGCCTCAACATATGGAAAACATGGATCTGCATGAGGATGAAACATCCAACAATGTTTTCTATAACCTGTATCCACGATCAAAAGCCGAGTTAAAGGTGGGAGACATGTTCCGCACCAAAGAAGAATGTGTGCGAGCTATCAAAAAATTCCACATGAGCAACTCTGCTGATTTTACAGTGAAACACATTGATTCGAGAAGGTATGTCATCGAACGTCGTAACAACCTTTGTAAGTTTCGATTGGTTGCATCTTACAAAAATAAAAACGACTCTTGGGAGATAGCTTCAATAGACCCACCTCACAGTTGCATTGCAACTAACCATGAACAAGTCACCGTAAATTAAGCGATGTATTGATATGTCAAGATATTATGCCGCTGGTTAACAAAGACCCATCAGTGAAGGTGAGTATAATTATATCCCATATTAGAACAAGATATAATTATACTTCATCTTAGAAAGCCTGGATTGCAAGGACAAAGGTTGTTGAACAGGTATTCGGCAACTGGGAAGATTCATACAAAGAATTGTCACGGTTTTTATGGGCACTAAAAACATATGTCCCAAAAACTATGGCAATTATGGAGACATTTTTAGCAATGATGCCAGACAGAACTTGTGTTATAGGTAATAGAGTCTTTCACCGTCTCTTTTGGGCGTTTGACTCATGCATCAAAGGTTTTGCATTCTGCAAACCTATTATTCAAATTGATGGAACTTGGTTATACGACAAATACAAGGGTACTTTGCTTATGGTGATTGCACAAGACGGCAACAACAATGTCTTTCCCATTGCCTTTGCTCTTGTTGAAGGTGAAACGAATGGTGGATGGGGTTTCTTTCTTCGACATCTCAGAATGCATGTGGCTCCACAAGTCAATCTCTGTTTGATTTCTGATAGACATGCTGTCATTGAGAGTGCCTACAACAACCATGACAACGGATGGCATGATCCTCCTTCTACCCATGTCTATTGCATTAGACATATTGCACACAACTTCATGCGTGCAATAAAAAGTAAGAATCTTCACAAGAAGGTGGTGAATGTTGGGTATGCTCTAACTCAACCGTCATTTCAATATTATCATGATGAAATTAGACTGTCCAATGAAGACGCAGGAAGATGGCTGAATAACATACAAGTAGAGCAGTGGACAAGGGCATTTGACGGAGGTTGTTGATGGGGCCACATGACAACAAACCTTGTGGAATGCATGAACGGGGTATTCAAAGGAATTAGAAATCTGCCAATAACCGCCTTGGTCAGATCGATCTATTATAGGTTGGCTTCTATGTTCGCAACCAGAGGCGAAAGATGGAGTCCGGTGTTAATGTCTGGGCAAGTATTTAGTGAGTGTTGCATGAAAGTCATGAAAGAGGAGAGCATCAAAGCTAGCATACACGCTGTAACAGTCTTTGACTATTATAGGCAAAATTTCAGCGTCCAGGAAATAATGGACCACAACGAGGGGGGACCAAATTTAGCGTATGCTGTTAGACTAAACAAAAGTTGGTGCGACTGTGGAAAATTCCAGGCCTTTCGTATTCCTTACTCCCATGTCATTGCAACATGCGCATATACTCGTCAAGATGCTTACAATCATTTATCTGATGTGTACAAGGCAGTCATCGTCATGAATTTATATAATAAAAGCTTTTCGGTGCTACCAATAGATGAATATTGGCCTCCATACGAAGGTGATATAGTTTGGCACAATGACGAGATGTGTAGAAATAAAAAAGGAAGACCAAACAGCACACGTATCAGGACAGAAATGGATTCGACAGATAAAATGATGAGATTATGTAGTATCTATCGTCAACCAGGACACAACAAGAACAATTGTTCCAATCGAGGAGCATCATCTGGGTCATAATCTTTTTGTAACATTGTATTTTTGTAACTGATCGGGAAAATAGCAAGTGTACTATTTTGCCTTTTATAGTAATAATGGGGAAATTCCCCGAATGTCGATCTCAAGGACTGCACGTTAATATTTAGTTTAAATTATCATTCAATTAAACAAAAGGAATTAATTTGGGTTTTTGAGTGTAAAAAGAAAATAATGAAGAAATATAAAAATAAGGGTTTATAGAGAAAAAGGAACAATGCCAGGGAAGGTGTATGATTTATCCTTGTAATTACTCTGAGTTACTATTGCATCAACAAATATTAATTACTACCAGTTCTCAAGGGTATTTTCTCCCAAGTCCTTGGTGAGAAAACCTTTAATCAATCTACCCTCATTCCTATGTCCATAGCCAATGAGTGTGAAGTTAAGCTGTATAATATCAAGAATGCCCTGGTTCATACAGGGTATCCCTAGTCCTAGGTGATATCTACTGCAGAGTAACCTGATGAAAACCTTATCACTAGCGGTCCAGCCTAGGTGATAACCATAGATCAATCTCGATTGGTCCGAAAGAGAAAGCAATAAACACATCAAAAGGTTACCGTAAAAATATTATAAATACAAATGTAAACTCAAATTCATTACAATTCTAAATCAGGGACACCCCCTAGCATTGGGGGGGGGGGGGGGTTTAGCTACTCATATTGTTTAAAACCAATGCAAGATAAAAATTACACATTACAAGTACTTGGATGACTTTGATCTTCAATCGCTCCCGCTCATGAATCTCTTCAGCTCTCCATATGCCTTGATCTCTGTAATACTTGATTGCTTCATAATACTGTGGTTTACTGTACTCCAGGATGATTTTTCCTTTGGTAGAAGACCTCTTTTTATAGTGAAAGTTCCCAGCAACAGTTGGACAGGTCCAAAGATGTCTCCACAAAGCCCGAAGAATGAAAAGCCCGGAAAGTTGGAAATATTGGGCTTGGGGCTGACACGGCCCGTGTCAACTGACACGGGTGGCCGTGTCAGCCTACTAGTTCACCTGACACGCCCATGGCATGCCCAACACGGGGGGGGGGGGGGTGTCAGGCTACTGTTTTCTTCTTCTAATTCCCTTTCTCTGACACGGGTGGCCGTGTCAGGCCTCCTGTACTGGAATTTTCTGCTCTTTTTCGTACCGGACTCTCGCACCGTCGTGTTCTGAGTCCCCCGGTTCTTCTACCTGGATCTGTCTGTCAGAAACACAGCTATCCCACGCATAAAATCACAATAAACAAAATAAAACATAATAAAGATTAAAAATGCATACATGATATAACGGAAGTAAAACTACTCGAATTGTACCTTAAATGCGTGCACAGTGTGTCAAATGTCTCTGTTTTGCGTCGGATCAGTAATGAAAACTTACTATAAATGGTGACTGATCACAACCCCAAACTTAGCTCATTGCTTGTCCCAAGTAATGTTTCAGTATCACTCTCCAAAATTCTTTATGCTTTCCACCACTGCTGAGATCATTCGCAAACGTCTTCCCCTTTTCTTCCACAAGTCCTACCCATCTTCGTAAGTCATCATTCACACTTCCACTTTAAAGCACCGTTTCACCTGTCAGCTTATTTCACATGCTCACCAATTCTCTCGAGGTTAACTGTTTACACTCATAATTCAAAGTATGCAATATCATTCACAAGTTTGAATAGTCTCTCTTTTCTCATCACCTACACATAACAAACACACTTTTGAGGTCTTTAAGGTTGTAGCTTGGCTTGGGTTAGGGTATGGATTCACAAAAAAAAGGACAACAAGGGGCTTTTGGCTCAGAGTCGATGTTACATCCTGTGTTGGCTTCTTTTATTTCCTCGGTTTTCTTTTATTTCCTCGGTTTTCTTTTCTTATTTCTTGAATTTTTACCGACTACCCTTTTTCGTGCTTCTTTCTTTTGAATCATCGAGTATTTGAT
Organism: Lathyrus oleraceus; assembly: GCF_024323335.1. Taxonomy (NCBI): domain Eukaryota; kingdom Viridiplantae; phylum Streptophyta; class Magnoliopsida; order Fabales; family Fabaceae; genus Lathyrus; species Lathyrus oleraceus. The sequence continues at coordinate 248,364,282 of NC_066582.1, read as the reverse complement.
TTTTTATTTTTCTTTTCTTTTTCTCGATTCATCACTTTTTCTTTTTCTCTTGTTTTTGCACTTTTCTAGGGCTTTGAGAGCTTTTGGGGTTTTTACCCCAAACTTAGCTTTTCAACACAATTGGAATATATTCTCATGACTCTGAGCAGGGTGAGGAAGTGTTTTTGGCCAATGGTTATATTCATGGTGTTTTAAACAAAAAAATGGATATAGGCTCAAATGGGGTTAACGAAGGATATAATAATGCGGGATGGCTAGAAAGGCTCGGGGTTAATTACAAACAACGTGCCTCAGTGTGTGGATCATGCAGTGACAGTCCTAGAGAGTCTATGCAAATTAAGAGTGATAAAGACAAACCTGAATGACGCTCATGATGATTATGTGTTTGGCCTTTTCTGACTCACTTGGTTTGGTTCAGCTTTGACAGGATCCATAGTGCTTCTTAATTTGGTGTAATTGTTTTCTTACTTCGGAGTGTGCAGGATACTTGTGTCGATTAAGCTGTGTACGTTGCGTCCGATCTATACTTTCAGCAGTGTCACTTTCTGGGGAGATCCTTCACAACAAGCCATGGTGAGTGGTGTGATCTTTCATCCACTTCTCACTTGTGATCATTACTTTTCCAACCTGTCAACACAGACTTGACACACACACTTGCAACATAATGTACATTCAACAGACAAATTCACTACAAAGTTAAAAAGTAAAAATAACACCAACAATTTGCAAATGAAAGACATAAAATCTCCCCCACACTTGAACTCAACATTGTCCACAATGTTTGCGAACAAGCGCGGAGGAGGGAACTTACAGAGTTCTACTAAGGAGGCGGTTGCGGGAAATGCAACATCAATTGTCGCATCATGCTGCTCATGTCGTCCAACATCGCTCCCTGACGGGCTTGCTCGATGCCTTGCCTTTGTTGTTCAGCCCTCAAGTCACCTATTTCGGTCTGTATCCAGCCCCATTGGTCAGTTGACCAAGATGAGGAACCTTCCGCCTGTTGGGTGGGTTCCTGAGGTTGTGGAACAAACTGCTCAGGCGGTGCTTGAGGGTATTCTTCTTCTCGTCCTTCTTCCTGGTCATCGACAAATTGGTCACCTTCATAAAAATGGTCAGTGTCGTGGCCCTCATCCGCATCGGGATCGGTGCTCACATACAGCCAATTCTCACAATCAGTGATAGCTACTCTGTCCGGATCCGGCAGAGTGATGATAAACCGTTTATGAATGAGGACAAAATAATGGGTAGGGGCAACCGCAATCATACCTTGGGCAATCAGAGCCGACATGTCAATTTTAGTATTACATGCGATTGGTGTGTCCTCGAGTAGAACAGCCTGATACCCGAAATGCAATGCAATCTGGGTGATCATACCTCCCACGGAAATGCCGCAGGAGTTTGCTCGGCCGACTCTCACCAGGTAGTCCGCTGCAAAGGAAGCTACATTGATGGTTTGATTTTGAGCCATCGAGTACATGAAGAATAGCTCTCTCTGAGTAGCTACTCCAGTGCTGTCGTCTCTACCAAACAATGTGTAGGATAAGCCTTTTTGGGCATACCTGAAACAGGGGTTCTGGATGCCTGATGCCTTCGCACCTTTGGAGGAGTAATCCATCCTTCCGGTTATGGCGATCCAGAAATCCTTAGGAGAAAACCCGTTGGGGACCGCTCCGGGTCCGTTTAGCGGGAGTCGGAGTATAGCAGCTAACTCCTCAACAGATAATTCGTGACAATTGTTAAATAATCGAAAGCGTAGGGTGCCGAAATAATACCTGGTGGTGTTAACCCACCGCTTTTCTAGCTGAAACTCCAAGGTGTTGAGGAACTCAAGAGTGATGTGTTCGTAGGTCGGAGCCTCCAAACTCATAAACTCGAGCATGCCCAAGACGTGGAACATTCGGTCTATCTCAATTTTTAGCCCGAGATCGGTCAGAGTCTTTTCACACATATACCGGGTCGGTGTAAGCTTGCGTTTTCGGTGGATTTGGTAACGTCGCTCTTGCTCCGGGTTGTCAAACACAATATTGTGTGGATTAGGATTCCGGCTCGGGCGCTTTCGGGACTTTGCCATCTCCGCTCGTTGTTGCTTTCCGGTAAGAATTCTGTTCGAGGACATTTTGGACCTGCAAAAATAGCAAAATTTCGAACGTTGGAGTTAGAAAAATCTAAAACCGTGGTTGCGACCGGGACGGAGAGGAGAGAAATATTCGTGAAGGATGTTTTGGCTATAGGTGAGTGGAACTTGGTTGCATGTAAGGTTTTTGTGATGAGGTGAAGTAAGTTTAATGGGGTTTGTGAGAGAGAGGGAAAAGAAGATGAAAAGTATGAGAGAGAGTGGTGTAAAAAATCTGATAATGAGTGATTAAGAGAAAAAAGAGTGGTTAAGAAAGGTTTAAGTGGGTGGGCCCCACAAAATGTAAAATTTTCAAAAAAAAAATCAAACATCTCGCACGCTTGACACGACCGTGTCAGCTGACATGGGTGGCCGTGTCAGGCTACTGGTTTACCTTTTTTTTCAGTTTTTGTTACAGTGGTCCTGACACGGGCCGTGTCAGGCCACTGTTTTTCACCCTCAAATTTGCTTTTCTTACAGTGTTCCTGACACGGCCCGTGTCAGCTGACACGGGGGGCCGTGTCAGGTCACTATTTTTCCACATCTCCTTTCCAAATTTTCCTCTCCTAACACGGCCCATATCAGATGACACGGGTGGCCGTGTCAGGTTGTCCTTTTGGCCGTTTTTTGGATTTCTTGTCAGGTTAACCGTTGGTTCCGCTGGCTCCTTCCTGTGGGACTCTTGTATACCTATAGACACAAAAAATGGGTTGCCTCCCACGAAGCGCTTCGTTTAACGTCGCATGGCTCGACGGTTCACTTCCCCTATCATGGGGGGTATTTCAGGTTCACAACTTTGTTGCATCTCTTGTCTGAAACTCGGACGTTGTCTCTTTTCTCAGGGTGGACTCCTTTGTGCCACGATTCCTTTTTGACCTTCCTTTCGGTGTTAGGAATTGTAACATCTCAAAATTTGCCCTCCTCTCTTGGGACTAGCATAATATATTTGCATTGCATTTTTAGGTCATTAGTCATTGCATATTGCATATCATGTGGTTACATGGTGCAAGTCATTCTCTCAAGTCTTGGTCAGAAGATGAGGAAGTCAAAGTGCAAGCTAGGGTTTCATTGGACTGGTCATTAATCATCTGAGGATGTGGAGGTCCAAATTAGGGTTTTGTGGTTCTCAAGGAGATTGGTCTTCATCTCGATTGAAGTGATACATCATCATCATCATGGTTTTGTTATCATCAAGGGTTGAAGCAGATTTCTTGAGATTAGGGTTTTGACCACTGGTCAACCCTAATCAGTTGCATTGGGCCAATCAGGGCATGATCAGGAGATGGGGTCTATGATGTATGTGGGGATCCTCTCATGGTTTTTTGGAGCATATTGAGGCTAGGGTTTCATCCTTGAGCCATTTCATCAGAGAATTGGGGCTCAGATTGATCAGTGTATGGCCAGATTCATCTATCAGTTGAAAAGTCAACTGTGGTCAACTGTGCATGATTTAATGGATTTGGAGGTAGGAGAGAGTTGGATACACTTCATTCATGTTGGAACAAGTGTTATTTGACATTTCAAAGCTTAAGAATGGAGAAAATCAAGTCAGGACAAAAATTGCCAAAAATAGAAAGTGACTTGTAATGGAAGTTTCCAAAAATGGAAAGTTTTTGACCTCAAATTTACATGTCCAAGGAAGCTTCAAATGAAAATTTGTTCAACATGAAAGTTGTAGATCTTGGTCTCACCTTTCCAAAAAGTCCAAGAACTTGAAATTCCCATGCATGGTTGGCAAGTTATGGTCCATTCAAATTCAAAAATGACCCATAATCAAAGTGGCATAACTTCCACATGGAGTGTCCAAATTGAGTGATCTTTTTATGTGCAAACTCCATTTGACATGTACTTTCATGGTGCATAATTGGAATTCCTCAAAAGTGGTCAATTCAAAAAGTCAATTTTCAAGTGTATAGTTAAAAATCCAGGGGCAAAATGGTCCAACTTGAGAAATAATGAGAATTTTGGAATGGGGATTTTTGCAACACCTCACAAATGCAATTTGAAAATGGTTTGAACTGTCATAACATGTTGAGGTTCATTATTTGAACAAGTCATTTTTGAAGTGTACTTGAAAATGCATAAATTGCCATGGCATAGTGAAAATGCAAAATACACAACCAATGACCATGGGACAAGTTGCAACACATCACACATGTCATTTTGAGAGTGTGTGAGCTGTCAATGAGCTGTCACAGGGCCCAGTGTGAAATGGCATTTTTGCCCTTGCTTTGTAAAATTTCACATGTTGCTAATTACGTCATTTTTTGTTAATTGAGGATTAAGAGTGGATTAAGCAAGAGTATATAATCTTAATCATAACTAACTTCTAAAGAGAATCACAATTCACAAGAAATTCAACAAACTTTTCCCTCCAAATTCTCCAAAATTCTCAAGAACATTCAAGAAGAAAATTGGATCAAACTCTTCCAATTCTTCACCAAATCGTGTGATTCTTCTTGCTGCCATCTCAATTCATCTTCTTCTTGATCTGTTTTGGCAATTCATCACCAAAGAACATCAAATTCTCCACTGTCCATTCTTGATGCATCCATGGTGAATTGAAATCTCTTGTACTTGAAGCTTCGAGCTAGGCTAAGCATTGCATTCAATTTCCTGTAGCTTCTCCTTCATCTGTTTGGAGGAATTTCGAGCCAAAACATCAAGAAGCATCACTGCCATTGCAAGGTACTTGAAATTCGAATCTCATGATTCTTTAAATTGTTATATGCATTGTGTAGATCGTTCATCATAGGTTAGCGTGAAACTTGTGGTTTGCCAAATGATTAAGTATTGAAGGAGATATGTCGAATTGTAGTTTTGTGTTCATTCCTTTAAGCGTTCGATCCGGATTGTGTAGTGAGAATTAGGCAAAATCGTTAGGATATCTTGAATGTGCATTGAGAGAGGAAGAGAATGATGTACGGTTTATGCGTTTTGGTGAAGAAAATCTCATGACCGATTCTGGACTTGGATGAGCACGAACACGATGAAGATGAAGCAGAAATCTGGAAAGTTTGAGCGTTTGATCCATTGTTTCCGCATGCCAAATTCGAATGTTGTTTACCGCCAAGGAGAGCGAATTGCATGGTGACAGCGCATTAATGTGTTGCGCACCGTTTTGGCCTTGGAGCTCATAATTACGAGCGTGCCACTGTAAACAATAATTCCATTTATTTAATTAACACATTTCAATAATTATTTAATAATTTAACCAATCTTTAAAAATTCATAAAAAAATAATTACAAGTCCAAAAATAGTGAGGATTTTTGTGATGGATCCCAATTTTTCCCTAGAATTTTATAGGCATGGTTTCACAAGTTGTGCATGGTGAAATGTTGACCTGGACTATAGAACTTTGACTTGTGTGTATTTTTTACATGTTTTGCCATTTTCATTGTGAAATGCTCATACATTAAAAGAAATTCTTGAGATTTTTTGTGCTCATTCTAGACATGTTGATGGTGATTTACATATAAAGTTTGTGATTTTTGGATACCTGAGGAGTGAGATATGATTTTTTGAATCTAGGTGTGACAATTTTTGTCACACCTAGCTAGGTCAACTTTCTGGATTTATTTGCATGACCTAGAGATGTTGGATTGGATTGAAATTTTGCATGAATGATTATTGATATGTTGAGATGTTATGTGAATATTTCTGGATTTTTCCATGGCATTTTCAATTTGATTGATATTTTTCTTCTCTGTTGGTTCATTGTGCAACCTTGTATGACACATGTTTGTAAATCTCTTGTGAAATTCTCATATGGTTTTGGATGAATGTGAAATTTGGTATGCTGGTTGTAGACACATTGTAGGATATCACTGTTTTGGTCCCATTCATTTCTTAATTGTTTTCATTGATTTATGAATTTTTGAAGTGAATGCATGTGTTGATACCTTGAATTGGCTTACATAATCTTGTCTGGATTTCTTGATTTTCATTGGCCTAGTTCCTTTTGTCCAATTGAGCTTAAAATTGACATGCTATACCTTGAATAGGTCCTGTTTAGGTGTGAATTATTTGAGGATTTTTGGAATTGTTTTGGTATGCTTTTGATTGAAGTTATTCTGTTTGGACATTTGAGGTTCCATTTGACCTAGTTTGACTTGTTTTGGTCATGAAATGATATTGATGAATGATATGAGCATGGGATCAATTGCATTTGCTTTCTATTTGCATTAATTTGGTTTTGGTTGAGAATTGTTTGCTGTTTAGAATTCTTGCTCCCTTTTGGACCCTAGGCTTGGCCTAGTGGTCCAGTTTCTCACATTTGGTTTGACTTTTCAGGATGAAATGCATAATGCTCAAGGAGAATGCTTCAAGTCAATTAAATTGAGATTGTTGGATGTTTTGAGCTAATTTGACTTTGTTTTGTAGGTTGTGAAGCTTGAGCTTGAGCTTATAGCTTGCACTTATGTGCATTAACCTGTGTTGCTTAATCTGTATAGTCTGACTGATTAACATTTGCTGTTTATTGTTTGTCTGTCTGAGTACTGATGATGCTTGATTGATTTCAGGTACATTTAGTTGCTTACAGTTCTTTAAGAACTTGCTTGCTGCTGCTTGGTTTTTAAACCACTTGAGGTAGGACTTCTATTCTTCATGTAGTCTGGAAGACCCGGCCTGTTACTTGGCCGGGCAACTGTCTGAAGTCCTCCTTAAGAGGCGATGTTTGTGGTTGTTTACTTTTTGTGCCCAAGCAGGTAAAGACCTCTATGAGGCAATTGGTGGATCAAAGGGATATGCAATCTATCCCCCACTATTCTGTGAGTCGTCCCTCTGCTCGCACGGCTGTGTGTTGATGCATTGGGACACAAACCCAAGACCTTGTGCTGTTGCACAATCGAGTCAGAGTCTTTGAGCGTAGAAGGGTCCCTCTATTCTGGACCCACGCTCCTTTGTCTGAAGCTCTCCCTGGTCAGGGATAAGAGCTGTGAGGTCTCATCCTCACTTCACCTTTTCATCTGCTTCACCTTAGCCTCGTAATGGCAAGGTTAAGAGCGAATAATACCCATGTACAGATGACTTGCTTCGGCAGTCGAACCCATTGTGTGAGCCTCACTTGATTGGTTATAGTGTGTGCTATGTGAATATTTGCTTGAAATGCTTATTTTGATTTGTATGCTTGTATGCTTGCTTTCTTTCCTGGATAGGATTAGCTTGCAGTTGTGCAAGTAGGTAGAAACCTGAACGTAGGGTAACGATGCATGACAACACTAGGCTCGAGTCCAGCTCCCTGGTAGTGTGTCTTCCCTTGGTTTCTGGCTAGATTTTCTTTCCCTTTAGGGGGAACTACATCGCCCTGATCCTTGTTCCAGACGAGGTATGTAGGCAGGTGGTCGTGCGAGACCACTCCGGGCAACCTTTTTCTTTTTTGTGTGTGTTTACTTGTTATCTGATTGTGTGTTTGGTTCGGATGCCGACGTAAGTCCAGTGATTGGCGGTCGGGCTCCACGTTTGCCGTTTTGTGCGTGTTTTGGTTCGGATGCTGACGTAATTCCATCGAATGGTTGTCGGGCTCCATGTTTGCCATCTGTTTGTGCGTTTTGTGTTGTTTGGCGTGCGTGAGCCGAACTACAGTGGCTCTGATTCTCGTTCCAGACGAGATATGTAGGCATAGGATGTGACGTCCTATCGAGCTCCCTTCTCTTAACCCCACCTGCGTTCCTTGTGTGTGTGTGTGATGTTTAGCAACCTTTTCTTTTCTTAGAACGTGGATCCCGTCGAGTACGACGGACGTGAGGGGTGCTAATACCTTCCCCTTGCGTAACCGACTCCCTTACCCTTTCTCTTTGGTCGCGAGACCATTTCCTTTCCAGGTTTCTCTGAGCGTTTCCTTTCCCTATCTTGGGATAAATAACGCGCAGTGGCGGCTCTGTGTTGTGTTTTTGTTTCAGCCCGCCGGTTGTTTTTCGCGGATGCGACAGCTGGCGACTCTGCTGGGGAATACGGATGTAGACCTGTGCTGGTCCATCTTCCCTAAGCGAGTCCTTCCTAGCGTTTTAGGATAGTTTAGGTTGCTTGTTTTGCTTGATTTATTGCATTTATTATTCTAACCAGTGTATATATTTGCATAAATATTTGCATGCATCATACTATCATGTTATTGCCGTCCTCTGTGCAGGTGGTTCCTCTGTTTGGGGTGGGTGTTCTGAGTGGGGCTAAAACCCAGGCCCGAGTATACACCTAGGATTAGTGTGGTCTCGCGTTCCTCATTTGCTTTATCAGCATATTGTTGCAACGTGACATACCACAAGCCAGACGAGGTTCATTTGATAGTGCTTGCCTCTGTGGGGTACTCCACTTTGGTTGAGTTACTTCATCTGAACTATTGACTCTGGTGACCGATCATTTCCCGGATCTTTGGTTTAGACGATCTTAAGAGAGCTACAATGGCACACCCGAAAGGGCAAACCCATTGAGTATCTCCGCCCGATTGTCGAGACTATTATCCGCCTTAGGGTGACCTGATTAGAATTTACCTGTGAGGGGAGGGTGATTCTTTCAGATGCATGTTCAGATGTATGATCAGATGGTGACTAATTGTTCCGTGGATCAGAGTCCTATTTATAAGTCGGATTTATGGCCATTTATTGCCGAGACGCCGGAGTGCTGTCCAAGTTATTTATCAGTGGGGATCCGTTTATTTCAGGATTCCCCGGGCCGATTTTATCAGTGGGGATCCGTTTATTTCAGGATTCCCCGGGCCGATTAAGAGATTCAGTGGGTATCTGCTCAAAGACTGTTTGGTGATGATGATGATGATGTATCTTCCGTTTATTTCGGAACCCTTGACTTGGATTGGTGATTACATTTTCCTACAGATGGTTGTGATCGGTTCAGAGATCAGGGCTGTGATTCAGAGCAACAGATGATCAGAAGACTTGGAGGATGGCCCATTGCATTCATTCATCTGCATCATTCTCATTTTGCATTCATCTGCATCGAACCTATGTCTAGCCATATGGGGAGTATTATTGATTGAGAATCTGGTTGAGAGACATCTTGAATTTCAGAATATGGATGTCAAAATGTTATCTGTCTCGATGAAACCAGGATCAAAGGACAGAATCTTCCTCATATGGACAGACGTTGCATTCATGCATATTAACCTGTTTGCTGTTTTGCAGGTGTCGGGTTCTAACGGGCTTGTCTGTTTCAGGAACCATTGCGCGTGCTCGTAGAGTTGTGTCATACCCCGATTTTGCTCCTGAATCTTTTTATGTTTGTTTAGCATGCTTGGCCTAACCTTACTTTGGTTTTATATGAGGATTGGTCTTGGTCATCTGAACAATCAAGCTTCTTGTGTTTCAAGCCACTTGCTAGTCATGTTATTGGTTCATGGATACTATGTCAAAACCCTGACCTAATGGTCTCATTTCATGGCCTTGTTCATGTGCATTATCAGTCAAGTTATTTTTCAAAAGTCAAACATTCAAGCCAATTATGAAACCAATTTCAACCTTTTGTTAATCCATTTCAGTTTATTTCATGTCGTTGTTTAAACCAGTACATATGATTCCATACACAAAAATACACAAAAATTGACACTTTGACCAATTGTTGACTTTGGTCAACAGTTGACTTTTTGGTCAACTTTGACCAAAGTCAACCCATGTCCTAATACCTTACATTCCATTTGATTTGATCAAGACATTGTGGCTTCTCCTTGCATGAGTCGTTTGTGGTTGTCTATAAGACTTTATTTAAACCATTTCAAGCATGTCCAAGCTTATTCACTAAGCCCAATTTATCACAAAATCATTCAGGTCCAAATTCAAATCATCCCAAGCAATTGGTTCATGTAATAAATCAATTCAGTTTTCATCCAATCGTCCAATTCCATACATTCTTCATACATGCATTCAAATTCCAATTTTGAATTACAACCTGCCGATTGTGTTAAGGCAAAACAATTAGCATTCAATTGTAAACCTTTTACAAAAGCGGGCCATGTTCATAAACTAAACTATACTTTCATTTCAATATCCAAGTGTGCTTCAATTTATAATGTGTTTATGTCTAGTTCAAACCATAAGGCAATCACGTGAGTTACATGACCAAGTGGCTTCACAACCTATGCACTCCACTTTCCGCCCCTAAAAAAAAACAACAAAAAAAAAAACTGTACAAATCAAAGACATGGTTTCCGAAATCATAGCTATTGCGGCACTTGAGTTTACACCTTGGGCCAACCAAAAGTTCAAGGTCCCAATTTCTCATTCAAGTTCAAAAGAGAGGAAAAATTCAATTTTATAAGTCAAATCCTTTTTTAGCTCAATACAGGGGCATCATACGTTGTCGTGCGAAACAAATATAACTACTGCCAAACAATAACAGAACCTCAAGAGGGTTCAGTCTGTTCTGCAGCATGAAGCTATCAAACCATTGTCCTTCAAATAACCTGCAAACCGGCAGCAGTCTGACCTTGAACACATCAGTCCCAGCAAGCTTGTGACGTATACATCCGCCAACCCCACAACAGGAGCACGTCAAAACTGTAATGTGCAACCCCACAACACCATATCATGGCTGCAGTGATCCAAGTGAAGGCCGATGCTCTCTATCTGCTGCAAAAGTATGATACAGCAATTCAGTTTTGGGACCAGAGTCTGAATTTTGCAGAAAAGAATTTTGTCTTGGCAAACAGTGTGAACAATTCCATGCATAATAATTACTCAAGTGCAAAAATGTGGAGATGGTCATTTATATCTAAGTGTTACTTTCGTTTGGGGAAGCTTGATGCATCACTTAATGTTATTGAAAATTACAGCAAACAGCATCTGCCAATGGGAAGTGTGTGATTGATAACATTGAAGAGTTGCTGTCATTAGCCGCCACTTGACATCACAAGCAGAAAATGCAGAAGAATAAAAGACGGTACCTGAGCTCCTTGTCACCATAATCCTGTTAAACAACAAGCAACTCATTAATTGCCATGATAAGTGCATTGAAATACTACCTGCAACATCAATAAATCCATCTTCATTATGCCAACAAGACACCGTGCAAGAATCCTGCAGGCCTCAATCACCCTACTGCACCACATCAAGTCAGAAGGCAAACCTCAACCATGTTGCAAATTGTCCCTGCTGGAAACCAATGCCTAGATGTGCAAAATCACAACATTCTGCAGCCCATACAACATCAGTCAGTTCATGACCAGATTGGAAGGGCTTGCTCCAAGAACCGGTATTTGCCAAAACTCGTTGAGATCCAAAAAGACAGTATCTGTACAACCAACAGCTTTTGAGACATAAGCTTCAGATGCAATCTCAACAACAGGTCGTCCAACTCCAACAAGCTCTTAAGCGAGATCAGACGCAACCTGCATAACAAACGAAAACCAATTCATGCGACTAAGAGTTTTTTTTGGTACATGTTATCCAAAGGTGCATCAGTCCTTACAGAAGAGAAAACTCAACATTAAATAGAAAAAGGCCAATGCAACCTGAAATCCAACCATGTTGCGAAACTTACCTTCAGAGCAACAACATGAATTAACAGCAGAACTCACGCCAAAGTCAATATGAAAGCATCAACCTCAAATCCTTCGTGGTTACTCATCCTTCAACAACGAAAAAGGCTTATAATTTCGTTGGAAAAACTGGCCCTTCATCCGCCTCAGAAGGAAGGATTAGCAAATTCAACACGGCAGGCATTGTATCCATTTGGACGTCAAGCCACCCAAAACCAAGTTCAGACCAATACTCTGAATTCACTGCAGTAAAAGCAAAATGGCAACAGTAAAATTTCAAGAGGAATTCCCAATTTGGTACCCAGACAAAATAGAGGGAAAAAGCTTGAGTGCAATTTACCGGTTCTGGTTTAGCATCAAGTAAGGCCAATCCTGACTGAGCACATGAAAAGGGGATTTGACAGAGACCTCTTTTGATCTCCAAACCCTAATTTGCAAACATAAATAGAGAGAAAGAGGAATCAGAGAGGATCGGCGGAAAAACCCTAAACAAAAGTATTTTGGAAACGGCGAAGAGGAGTAGCCGAAAAAAAAAACCCTAAGAGAAAAGGAGAGGCGGACCAAACTTGAAAGAAAGAACCTTACCGTCAGCCAAGCGGACGATCCAACGGGCACCGGAGTTGAGTCGCCGGAAGAAAGAGCATTCTGAAAGAGGATCTAACACCGCTATTTCAATCGCCGTTGACCCCTTGTGATCAGGTAAATATCGATTTCGCTTTGGATTTGATCTTTTTGCTTTTTTCTTTTGGGTTTGAGCTTCATCAGCATCCTTCATATTCATATTGGTTATGTTTGGATTTTGTTTTTGTGTTTCTCCATTGCTTTGTTTGTTTACTGATAAAACAACTTTAATGTCGATCGCGTCTCGGAAATTGGCTATTGCTGATGGCTTTTCATTATCCCAGATAACCCTTCATTGCTCTGTAGCATTTAAGTGTCATTATTTCTTTTTTTCCGTCACCCAATAACCCTGCAATTAGGATGACCCTTGGGATTCCATTCCATGTTCATGTGAGGGTTATTCCAGAATAAGCCTCCACTTATCCAAGTCTGGAATTCAAGTTCGTGGGTTTTAGTTACCCATTAGTTTCAATGGCCTATTTCATTTCTTTTAGTTTTTATTATTATTGTTTGTTGTTCTCGCCATATATATTCTAGTTGCTGTTAAGATAATGGCTAACCACCTGTGGCCGGGTGGATGGAAAGGAGTCCCATTTCCCCTTGTGTAGCGGGTTCGATACCCATATGTAACATTTTCTTTTCTTTAGCACTCTTTTTTCCATGTTTTTTTGTTGTATTATAATTATACTCATGATTTCATTTGTTAATAATGCATAGTTGTTGTATTTTAATTTAGTTTTAAAAAACCATTTTTTCAAACTATAAAAACCATACTTTCTCGATTTAATATCGAGCCCATTTTTACACCCTGGTAAGTCGATTGCTTTTTAAGCATCGCCATCAACCTCACATAGCTTACTCTTGGGCTTTCTTACAATGAGACGGTTCCCTTACACTTACACTCATACGTTTTTTAATGCTCATTCATTTCATTTCTTTGATTATTTGATTTGATCATATACTTGTTAAAATATCTTATTGTTTGGTTGACTGTTGCCTACTTGTATGGTGTATGAGGCATATATTTATATTGTTTGATTACCATGTCAACCCCCATTCATAACAAATGTACCCCTCTCCCATGAAATGTATAATATTTATTCTTTCATTCTTTATTCATTTGTTAATACAAGAAATAAAATGAACATCCGATAACCATTTCAAAACAAGATCAAAACCTCGATCCAACGTCGAGTAATCATTTTTCAAAACCTAACAGAACCAACACGTATTCATCCACCCCTTTTGTAAGTCGATTGCTTCATGCATCGCCATCAACCTTGTAAGTCGATTGCTTTATGCATCGCCATCAACCTTGTAAGTCGATTGCTTCATGCATCGCCATCTACCCTTATCCCTAACACTTCTCCTCGCTCCATTCGTCGATTCTTGTTCCGTTTAGGTAGCACCTATTAGGTAGAACCCTTTGTATGATAACATAGGTAGAATTCCCATATTCTTTGCATGCTAACATTAGGTAGATATTCCCATTTGTAAATCCTAACACTTAAGTACATATTGCATGACAACTCTAGGGCAGAGCTTCCCCATTTCTTTTAGACCTTTCCGAGCGTCTCCGATCTTGTGGCATGTAGTCCGTTCTATTGCAAAGAGGTAACTGCCTAAGACTCGATTCAGCGAGCTGCGACACCTACTACTAGGGCGTGAACACATTGCCCACTCTCTTTTGACACAACTGGTGTCCTCCTTCTAAGTCCATGTTCAGATGGCAACCCCCTATGTAGGGGAACTACATCGCCCTGATCCTTGTTCCAGACGAGGTATGTAGGCAGGAGGTCGTGCGAGACCTCTCCGGGCACTTTCCCCTTTTTTGTGTGTGTTTGTCTGACAGTTGCTAGGCTCGAGTTCCCGACTCCTTAGCGATTTGTTGTTTGTTTGTGCTTGTTGTGTGCTTGGAAGCTGATGTAAGTCCATCGAGTGGCATTCGGGTTCCAGTGTGGGTTTGTTGGGTTCGGATGCTGATGTAAGTCCAGTGATTGGCAGTCGGGCTCCACGTTTGCCCTTTTGTGTGTGTTTTGGTTCGGATGCTGATGTAAGTCCAGTGATTGGCAATCGGGCTCCATGTTTGCCACCTTTTTGTGTGTAGGTGTCTTGTTTTGTTTGGCGTGCGTGAGCCGAACTACGGCAACTCTGATTCTCATGTTCAGATGAGATACGTAGGCACAAGATGCAATGTCTTGCCGAGTTTGACTAACGACTAACAACTAATCCTTGTTTTCTTTCCCCCTCGTTGCGATTCCTTTCTCTCGCCCTCGTTGCGATCGAGACCTTCCCTTTCTCTTGCCCTAGTTGCAATCGAGACCTTTGTTCCCGTAGTTAGGTTGAACTACGTTTTGCTCTGATTCTCATTCCCGATGAGATACGTAGGCATAAGACGCGACGTCTTGACGAGCACACATCTCTTTCACCCATAGGTAGCCGAGCTACGAAGACTCTGATTCTCATATTCAGATGAGATACGTATGCAGTGGATGCGACATCCGTGCGAGTCATTTTTTCTCTTGACCCTTTTTAGTAAATAGTACATTAGATAAACATACACCCTTTAGACAAGAAACAAACAAGAGTGGATCCCGTAGAGTACTACGGATGCGTAGGGGTGCTAATACCTTCCCTTCGCATAATCGACTCCCGAACCCAAGATTTGGTTGCGAGACCTTGTCTTTTCCTTTCCTTTCTCCAGGTTTACTTCGAGCGTTTCCTTTCCCTCCTTTGGGATAAATAACGCACGGTGGCGACTCTTCTGTCATTTTCTTTCTCGCCGGTTGTTTTTTTTCGCATACCGTATTTTTCGGGTTGCGACAAGTTGTACCTTTGCACTCAACCCGTCCTCACAGATACTTCACCAGACGCAATACTCCCAGATTGATGGATCTTCCGAACACAGATATCCTCGAGCTGAAGGACAAGATGACTGAGCTGATCAACATTATGCAGGGTTTTGCAGTTGGTCAGAAAGCTTTGGCTGACAAAGTCGAGAAGCTCGAGCGGGCTTCTGCTGCTAACAGTGTTGTTAACCTGGATGGTGTCTCCAACCAGGGGCTCGGTGGATCCAGAGACGGTGAAAAAAGAGCAACCGTAGGTATGGTGAACAACAATGCTGGTGGATTTGGTGCTGCTACTGGTGGTGGGCCCGGTCTGGGGCATAATCTGAAGGATAATCTGTTGCCTCCATTCTATGGGTTTGACGATGATAGGGAGGAAGACAGAGAGGCTGATCAGTTCTCGATGCACAATGAGCCCTTGGGTCAATATGGGGTCCCGCCTCAGAACAAGGAGATCCAGCTGCTGGCTGAGAAGATTAAAGTGCTGGAAAGTTATGCCACTCCGGGGATGATCAACATGTCGAATATGGGGTTGGTTGAGGGGATTGTGATCCCACAAAAATTCAAGGCGCCCGCATTTGACAAGTACAATGGGAGTTCTTGCCCGGAAACTCACCTTCAGGCTTTCGTTCGCAAGATCTCTGCCTACACGATGGATCAAAAACTGTGGATGTACTTCTTCCAGGACAGTTTGTCTGGAGGATCCTTGGAGTGGTACACCAAGTTGAAATCTGCTGACATTAAGAGCTGGCAGGATCTGGGAGATGCATTCTTTAAACAATATCAGTTCAATGCTGATATGGCCCCGAGTCGTACCCAGCTGCAGGGTATGTCTCAGAAAAATAACGAGGGGTTTAAAGAATATGCCCAAAGATGGAGGGAGTTGGCTGCCAGAGTGCAACCTCCTCTAGTGGACAGAGAGATGTCTGATCTCTTCATGGGTACCCTGCAAGGGGTTTTTGCTGAAAGGATGGTTGGTTGTCCGGTAACCAACTTTGCTGACATTGTGGTGGCAGGGGAGAGAATCGAAAGTTGGCTGAAAATGGGGAAGATACAAGGTAATGCTTCGTCATCAGGGTCGAAGAAGCCATTCGGGAACGGTCAGCGCAAGAATGAGGGTAATACCAGTGCGGTCTACGCTCAGAGAGGACCCAGTAGGGATCGTTACTTCCAGCACACCACTGCGGTAACTATTCCTGCTGACAATCAGCCTGCGCAACAGCAACAGCAGCGTCAGCCATTTCAGCAGAGGTCTCAGAGGGTAGGATATCCAGTCAGGAGGAGGATGAGTGATCGACATTTTGACAGGCCGCCTGTGACATATTCTTTCCTATTGAAAAAGTTGAAAGATATGGGGCTGGTACAGTTGAGGACTTTGGCACCTATGGGACCTGATCAAAGGCCAGCCAATTTTGATGAAAATGTCAAATGTGAATTCCATTCGGGTGCTCCCGGGCACAGTGTAGAGGACTGCAAAGCTTTTAAGCACGTAGTCCAAGACCTGGTGGATTCCAAGGCTATTAATTTCGCACCATCTCCGAATGTTAATGCCAATCCCATGCCGACACATGGTCAGGCGGTGGTGAGTGCAATTGCTGAAGATTCGGATCACGCCTGTGCAATGGGTGAAAGGACTGTCAGTGACTGCGAGTTTGATGGTTGGATAAAGTCGTGCGCACCAGGGATGGGAATCCAGAACTGGAAGGCCTAAAAAAGATCATCACTGTTACTCATTCGGAAGAGTAATGATTTCTGTTTTGATTTTATCTGCATGAAAGCCATATGTGTTGCCCGACACGTAATGGTCCATTGTAAGGGCCACCTCATGTTTAAATTTGCAACATGTCTGCATCATTAATAAATGGATGTTTTTCAGTCAAAAAGCGGTGTTCCCTGTTTTTCATTTATTTTTGCAGTTTAAAAACAAATAAAAATGGCAATGTTTATTTTCATTTTTCTCTTTTTGATTTGTCTTGTTCCGATATCAAAAAATAATTCTCCGGATCTCGTTGATAACAATTTGGTTACACCTCATATGACTTCGACAAACCGATCTATCATGCCAAAGAAGAAGGCGAAGAAGATTGTGATCTGCTGGGAGATTATCCAGGTTGTTGAAACAAGAGGAGAAGGTGATTCAGCCGCTTGAGGAGCGAGTTGAGATTGTTATTTCAAGCACCGCCGAGGTCAGGAAGGAAATAAAAAATTGGGACCGCTTCAGAGGCGAATCGAGAGCAGAATGGTAGCCTTGTTGAAAGAGCATGTGGATGCCTTCACCTGGTCATGTCAGGGTACGCCAGGGTTGGAAATCGGTGTCGTTGTGCACAAGCTACCATGGAGAGAAGACTGTCCTCTAGAGAAGCAGAACGCCGGTGCTACTTATCAGAGAGCCATGGTGACTTTGTTTCATGATAGGATTCATCATGAAATTGAATGTTATGCTATGACATGATAGCAAAGTCCCAAACAGAAGAGGGGCATCTGGTGGATCTGGCCAAGCTAAGTGGACTGGTTGAGACAATTCAAACTGAGGTTGAATTCGAATAAGTGCACTATCAGAGTGTGGTCCGGTAAGATGTTGGGGTTCATTGTAAGAGAGGAATCGAGGTTGATCCTGCTAAAAAAAAAAAAAAAAAGAAATGCCTGAACCGAGAATGGAAAGAGAGGTTCGTGGTCTCCTGGGTAGATTGAACTACATGTCATGGTTCACATCTCACCTAACAGCCACGGGTGAACCCATATTCAAGATGATGAAAAAAAAAAGATCAAACGGTCAGGCGAAATAATGATTGCCAAGGGGCATTGAAAAATAAAAGAATAAGTTGCAGGAACCTCTGATTCTGATACCTCCTATGGAAAAAGACTGTTAATCTGGTACTTGACAGCCCTCGAGGGGTCTATGAGGTGTGTACTGGGGCAGCATGACGAGTCTGGTCGAAAAGAGCATGCAATTTACCTTAGCAAAAAGTTTACCGACTGTGAAACAATACATTCACTGCTCGGGAAACTTGATGTACTTTGGCATAGGCTGCTCGCCGACTGAGACAGTATATGCTGGTTCATACCACTTTGTGGATTTCGAGATGGATCTGATCAGGTAGATTTCTGAGAATCCAGCATCGGCCGGACAGGTTGCAAGAGTGCAAAAGAATGTTGACTGATTTGTGATGCTCTCAGAAAGCAATCGAGGGGAGTGTATTGTCTGATTACATCGCCCTGCAACCCATTGAGGATTATCAACCGATGAAGTTTGAGTTCCCTGATGAGGATATCTCGAGGTGCTCCAATCGAAAGATTGAGAGTGACCGATCCCGGAGGAGGGGCCTGACCCTGAATCCGAACGGATTCTGATGTCTGATGGGGAGGTTAAGGTGAATGAGCTTTTGTTGCCTGGATAACATTTGGATGCGCCCACAGTGGTGACTGAGTACGAAGCTTGTATCCTGGGTATTGAACTTCGGTGCGTACATCTACTGGGGCAAAGCCTTTCTAAGCTGGTGTATGGGATAGAAGTGGTGCTACCGGTTGAGGTTCAAATTCCCTCTTTGAGAGTCCTGATGGACGTGAAGCTGCAAGAGGCTGAACGGGTAAGGACCCGGTATGAAGAGCTAAGCCTGATAGAGGAAAAGAGGCTAGCAGCCATCTGTCATGGGCAGTTATACCAGCAAAGGATGAAGCGTGCTTTTGACAAGAAGGTACGACCTCGGGTGTATCACGTAGGTGATATGGTGCTGAAAAGGATCCTTCCTCCTCAAAACGATCGAAGGGGCAAATGGACACCGAATTATGAAGGTCCATTCGTGGTTAAGAAGGTTTTCTCTGGCGGAGCCTTGTTGCTAACGACCATGGATGGCGAAGATTTTCCATCCCCTGTGAATGCGGACGCAGTTAAAAAATACTTCGTATAAAGAGACCCGCTGGACGAAAAGAACAAAATAGTCCAGGCAAAAATGGGCATCCCGGCGAACCAAAAACAGAAACAGAGGTTCGGGCAAAAATTAGGGATAAAAGAAAAATGTACACCCGGCAAGTCGAAAACCTGAAAAGGCGACTTGGGCAAAAAAGGGTATCCCGGTGGACTGAAAACCCGAAAGGGCGGTTCAGGCAAAAGAGGGATTGAAACGAACAACTGCGTCTGGTATGATCGTTTGCGCTTTGGTTAAGGCATCATGGAGAATACCTGGTGGGGATCAATCAGAAACGTCTTGTTCAGAAGGCAGAAAGCATGGAGAGTCTGAGGACATATGGGGTGTAACCGAGTTGGAACTCGATGAGATCACGGGTTTCACATTGCCGTTAGGATAGATTTTTCCTTTTGAGTGCAATTACCTCTTTTCAGGAATTGCTTCCTTTTGTATTGCTCATTTGAGCCACACTTTTCCAATCAATAAAATGCATATTCAGTCAAATAATTTTGTTTTTATTTTTCATTACCGCTTTGATTGCGAAAACATCCGATTATTTTGATAAAGAATCTTGCATTTTAAGACGTATAGGTTCCCTTCCAATGCATGTTTATAAGATTGAAAGCTTGAAATCTTATTTGGAAGGTTGAGTGACCCAAGTGTTGAAATCTTGACACGCCTGGGGCACGGTTTTATCTGACGGTCTGTTTTGCAGGTGCTGTTTGGTATTTTCACTCACTTGCAGGTTGTGATGTGGAAGCTTTTGACAAGACAAATCCCCATGGGGTCCAAGCAGGGACGAATGAATGAAAGAACGGCGAGGTGACGTTGAGGCATACGATGATCCTTGATGATAATCAAGAAGACTCTTCAAAGTCGGAAGATTTGAAAGTCTGTAGAAATTCCCCAGAGGTGAATGAGGAACGGTGAAGAGACGACGTCGAGGCGTACGAAGACCTTTGAAATTAATCAAGAAGACTCTTCAAAGTCGAAAAATTGAAATTTCTATATAATTCCCGGGAGTACGTTCCGTCGAGCACGGAGCGACTTGGAATACAAGATGATTGAGCAGAAAAGGTCCAGACGAGTCTGGAAATTCTCAAGAGTGGAAGGCTGATACGAGATTGGGAGGTGGATACCGTGGTTCGACGAGTCGACGGGTGTTCTGTACCAACTTTTCTCATTTCCCAGCGAGGTCCCCAAGCAGAATTAGAGGACCAAACCTTCCAGCAGATCCAAGGTCTGTGACTTCCCCAGCCGAGTCAAGATGGTTATCCCCGGCAGGTTTAAAGCGGTGTTTCCTCAGCAGCCAGGTCTGAAGGTTGCTATTCCCCGAGTGGAGCGGGTTTCAATGAAATATATCTCCAACAGTGTTCATCCTACCAGTGGATTGGGATGAGTTTCCGTAGCGGACTGATATCTGCATCCCCAGCTGAGTTGATTTTACCTATGGATTGCATGGGTTGTCCCCAGCGGAGTGGCATTCGCTTTCCCTAGCAGGGTCAGGATGGTTATCCCCAGCAGGTGTCAGATCGATGCTTTCCCAGCCGCCAGTCCTGGAGGTTGATGTTTCCCAGCAGAGCTATCTGTGTGCATTTCCCCAGTGAAGTTGTCAGGTATCTGTGAGGGTTCCCCGAAGCAGGTGGATGTATATCCCCAACAAGTCAAAAGACTGTTATATCCCCACAGAGCGTTGGTGGTGCTTATCCCCAGCAGTTTCCCGAGCGGATTGGGTGCAAAGGAGGTTCTTCCCCAGCAAGGGTTGCCTTTTTCCCGGCAGCAGTGCTTATTCCCCAGCAGGGTGGAGATTGGTGTATTGACGAGTTCCTCAGCGGAGTGTCTCGTGCTCCCCAGCAGAATCCCTTGAGGGGGACGTTTTTATGCATTCATCATGTAGCGTAAGCATAGCATATTGCATAGAAAAATACTAAAGCGCGTAGCATTTCCATAATTATGGAGCATTACGCAGAAAAAATCAATCATGCATCATATTGCAAGCACAAGCTAGTCTCAAGTCGTGGTTACCGTTTGAGAGGTGGTTTTACCAGAAGTAGAGGTGTTACTCCGAGGAGTTTGGCCTCATGATTTGATCAAAGGTATTTCCCCAGTAGTGCGATACTGGAGGAGTTTTTCCGTCGGGCAGAGATGGAAAGGTTACGCGATCAGCGCGATTCAAGCCGTGGTTACCGCTTGAAGGTTTGGTTTCATCAGATGGTGAAAGTGTTACTCTGAGGAGTTCAGCATCATGACGTCAAATCAGCAAGGTTCCCCAGTAGTGCGATACTAGAGGAAGTTTTTCCGTTGGACAGAGATGGAAATAATATCAGAAGACGTTATGCGATCAGCGCGATTCCGGGGTTCAAATGAAGAAAGGGAAGTGTTGCGACATTTTCTGGAGATCGGGGTTCAAATGGAGAAAAGGAAATGTTGAGGCATTTTCTGGAGACGGGGTTCAAATGGAGAAAGGGAGATGTTGCGGCATTTTCTGGAGATGGGGTTCACATTGGCGATCGCAAGTTATCGTCAGGCGATTGGGGTTCAAACTGGAGAACGGGGTTCATTATTTTGGCAAACAGGAGAACGGGGTTCAAATGCGGTGATTTGAGGATCATTTGCGCGAAAGAAAAGTTTCGGGGTTCAAGAAAATAAAAATAAAGAAAATTTCGGGGTTCAAGAAAATAAAAAAAAAGAAAGGAATAATAATCCCCAGCTAAACGCGAAGTGTTTGTCTGCCAGGGTTGAATAGAGAGCAGTCGGCTCAGGGCTTGTCATCCTCAGCATGGGTCGTTGTGGCATTCCGGCCAGTTTCCGATTTCCAGATCGAAGAGGTTCTCCACAGTCAGGACGAAGAACTTGTGGCATTCCGGCCAGTTTCCGATTTCCAGATCGAAGAGGTTCTCAACAGTCAGGACGAAGAACTTGCGGCATTCCGGCCAGTTTCCGATTTCCAGATCGAAGAGGTTCTCAACAGTCAGGACGGAGAACTTGTGGCATTCCGGCCAGTTTCCAATTTCCAGATCGAAGAGGTTCTCAACAGTCAGGACGAAGAACTTGTGGCAATCCGGCCAGTTTCCGATTTCCAGATCGAAGAGGTTCTCAACAGTCAGGACGAAGAACTTGCGGCAATCCGGCCAGTTTCCGATTTCCAGATCGAAGAGGTTCTCAACAGTCAGGACGAAGAACTTACGGCAATCCGGCCAGTTTCCGATTTCCAGATCGAAGAGGTTCTCAACAGTCAGGACGAAGAACTTGTGGCACTCCGGCCAGTTCCGATTTCCAGATCGAAGAAGCTCACGATGATTAGATCGATGCAGCTTGCGGCAATCCGGCCAGTTTCCCGGTATCCAGACCGAAGTGGTATCCAGACCGAAGAGGTGTTCAGACCAAAGTGGTGTTCAGGCCAAGAAAATGAAAAAAGAAGAGAAAATTCCGGGGTTCAAGAAAATGAAAAAAGAAGAGAAAACTTCGGGGTTCAGGAAAAGCATAAAAAGAAAAAGAATAATAATCCTGAGCGGATGTAGCGTTCAGGCCGTGGTTGTTGTCGCATCACGCGAAAAACCGGCGGGAAAACAGAACAACAGAGCCGCCACCGTGCGTTATTTATCCCAAAAGAGGGAAAGGAAACGCTCAAAGTAAACCTGGAAAAGACATGGTCTCGCGACCAAAGAGAATGGGTTCGGGAGTCGGTTATGCGAAGGGAAGGTATTAGCACCCCTACGCATCCGTAGTACTCTACGGGATCCACGCACAAAAGGAAGGAAAATGGTTGCTAAAACACTGCTCACACACACACACACTGGCTGAAAGAGACACAAGAAAACAGGACTGAAACTGACTCGGCAGAATATCGCATCCTGGGCCTACTTAGTCTATCAAGCATAGACATCAGAGTCGAAGTAGTTCGGACTGGGGAAACGACACATGCTCGCTAGGATATCACATCCTATGCATACGTATCTTCTCGGACGAGAGAAGAATCAGAGCATTCGTAGCTCGGCTGACACGCACACAAACAAACACAGGCAAAGGCAAACGTGGAGCCCGAATGCCAATCACTGGACTTACATCAGCATCCGAACCAAAACGCACTCAAGAAGGCAAACATGGAGCCTGAATGCCAATCACTGGGCTTACATCAGCATCCGAACCAAACACACGCACACTGGAACCTAACTGCCACTCGATGGACTTACATCAGCTTCCAAGCACACAACAGACAAAACAAGTTACAGGGAGTCGGGGACTCGAGCCCATAACTGTCAAGCACACACTCACAAAAAGAAAAAGGCACCCGGAGAGATCAGCTCATCTCCTGCCTACGTACCTCATCTGGTATGAGGATCAGGGCGACGTAGTTCCCCTACGGAGGGATAAAGGACTAGCCTAACCAGATAACAGAGGGAGACACAACTAGGGAGACTACGACTCGAGCCTAGATGTTATCATGCAAAATCATCCCTAAGTTGAGGTTTCTAGCTAACTTGCACAGGAAGCAAGCCTATCCTAAACATGACTCGCACAGGAAGCAAGCCACACACGCACTTAACTTGCACAGGGAGCAAGCCAAGCAAAACCTAACTTGCACAGGAAGCAAGTCTAAACTAACCCTAACTTGCACAGGAAGCAAGTCAAACAAACATACAAGCACAGATAGCATACACTATACACAAGCAAGTGGCTCAAACAAGGGTTAGGTTTTAGTCGAGGGGTCATATCAACCTCAACAAACAAACCTCTGGAACTGGGTGAATGTGCTCTTAACCTTGCCATTGAGGGGCTAAGGTGAAGCCGATGAAAGGTGAGTGAAGATAAGACTTCACAGCTCTTATCCCTGGCCTGGGAGAGCTTAAGACAAGAATGTGTGGGTTCAGAAAGTGGGAACCCTTCTACACATTTAAAACTGACTCAACTGTACAATTGTACAAGATCTTGGGTTTGTATCTGCAATGCATCAACACAGTGGTGTGAGCAAAGCAGATGACACACAGAATAGCAGGGGATAGGTTGCTTATCCCTTGGGTTCTGCCAATTGCCTCTTCACTTAGGAGGACTTTGACTCTATGCAAGGACAAAATTAAACAGTCACAAACATTGCCTCTTAAGGAGGACTTCAGACAGTTGCCTGGCCAAGTAACAGGCCAGGTCTTCCAGGCTACATGAAGATTAGAAATATACCTCGATGCAAATTGCTTATATAAGCAAAGCAAAGCAAAAGTTCACAAGGAACTGAGCAACTAAAAGCACCTGAAATAGTCAAGCAGACATTAGTATACAAGTCAAAGTTAAATCAGAATGAAACAGATATCAACCAGTCAACACAAGCAAGTGAATGTGCAAGGCACAAGGCTCAAGGCATGTGAGCCAAGCCACCTACAAAACAAGCAAGTTAGTCAATGATAATCAAGCAAGCTCAATCAAAAAGAGTTGGTCTCATTGGTCATTTGTTGGTCATCCTGAAAACATGAGCTCAAAGGTGAGTAACAGGACCACTAGGGCAAGCCTAGGGTCAAAAATGAATGAGAAAGTCAAAACAGAAAAGCAATGCCCAATCAAAACCAAGTTCAAACATATAAGAAGCAATCTCAATTGGTTTCATGTTCATATCATGCATCATCATCAATTCACAAGCAAAAGAAGTCAAAGCATGGCAAGTGAGAGCTCATAGAAGTCAACAGAATGACTTGCATCAAAAGTTAACTCAAACATTTCCAAAAATTACCAAATAAATCATGATCACTCCTAACACATAGCATGGTAAGCATGTCAAATTTCATTGCATTTGGACAAGTGGAAGGCAGTCAATGAAAATCAGAAAGTCAAAGCAATTTTGAACATGCTCAAAGAAGTCAACCAAACATGCATCAACTTGAAAATTTCATAAATCAGTGATAGCATATGAGAAATGAATGGGACTAAAACCATGGCAAAGATGAGGATGTCTAGTTATCTCATGTAAAATTTCATGTCCATCTAATAAAGTATGAGAATTTCACAAATGAAATGGGAACATGTGTCACAAAAAGTCAACATATGACTAAACAGGGGAGAAAATCTCAAACAATTAGGAAATGCCACAAATAATTCCAAGAAAATTCACATGTAAACTAGACATACAAAAGTAGGTTCATGCAAAAAATCAAGTCAATTGGAGGTCAAGAAGCATGGTATCAAAAATCATCAAGTTGGATATCAATGGTGTGACACAAGTTGTCACACCCTAATTCAAAAAATCATAACTCACAAACCAGCAATGATAAATTCACAAACTCTACACCAAAATCACCATGAGTGTGTCTAGTTTAAGCACAAAAAATTTGGGAGCCATTGGATAAAGTATCACCATTTCACAAATGTTTTGGCAAAGTGTACAAAATTTGGTCACATGAACAAAACCCTAATGCCATTTAAAATCTACTCATCAAAAAAATCAGCAAAAATCATGATAAAAACTAGGGATCATGATGAAGATGATGCAAAAATTCCCATGAGATTTGGATTTGAAATGAATGAAATATGATTTTTCAAAGATTGGTGATCAAATGAAATAATTATTGAAATGAAAATGAATTAAATTGGATTAATTAAATGGCCGGATGGCAAAAGCGTAATATTGGACCTCATTAAACAAAACGACGCCGTTTAGGCGCGGCCAGGGAAATGTTTTGATTGGCTCATGGGGGGCTGGAACAGTAACGAAAGCATGCACACACGTGAACCATTTTCTGGGCAGACAATGTAGTTTAGGGTTTTATGAACAGTGATGTTCATCATCAATGATGAACAAAAATCCCAGAAATGGGAATTGAACATAACATTCGAACCAGCACACAATGCACATCATCATTCCAAAATTCATTTTCATTAAATCAAGCTAAACAAGAAGAATCGAATAAAAACTCATTTCATCATCAAACTTTAAAACAGCATAACTCCACAAATACTCAACCATTTTTACGGATTCAAGGCTCAATAGAATCAGCAAAACAAGTCCTACCTAAAGCATATCATAGTTTTGTAAATAGTGGAAGTCGAAAACTCACCAAATCTGCAAAACAGTTGAGATTCAAGGGTTGTTTGGCTGTTTTGAAGTGAAACAGTTGAAGCTTCAGCTGTGCTTTGATGAATGGCTAAAAGAGTTCGACCCAAGAAGGCTCAGAATGGCTTTAGACAACATCTGCCATGGAAGGATTCTTTGAAAACAGTGCTAGAAAGTGAGCTCCCAGTTGGTGAATGGTGCTGCAAATAACCTCCAAATGATGGCCAGATGATAGAACAACAAAGGAATCCTCGAGTTCTTTGGAAGTTTTTTGGTAAAAAAGCAAAGTGAGAAAAATGAGATTTGAGAGAAAGTGAAGAATTCTGTGATGCACACTGACTGCCACTAGGGTTTTTTTGACAGAAAAATGTGTTATATACTTCTGTTTAGTATTGCATAAGTGAGTGTTAAACATGATTCATGAAAATGTGGAGTAGAGTTGGTAAAAGTGTACTTTTGTCCCAAATTTCAAGCAAGTAGGAGTGGCTGTATGTACTGCACAAGAATGGGCTTGCAACAAGTCATAAACCACATTTCTGAACTATTTCAATTGGCCAAATGGTTTAAAAATGATTATTTTGAAAAGTCAAAATTCAACTCACTTGAAATTAATTAAGGCAAGTTCAAAAAGGCCATTTTGATTGGTGAAGTTTTGGTGAATGATGGTTACATTTTTGGAAAGAGGGGATCAAATGTGACTTGTAGGAAAAAACCCCACCCAAATTGGCCAAATGGTTTGAGAGATATGGCCTTTTGAAGTTCAAAAATTTCTGAAAATGATTTGATCATAACTTGCCAACCATACATGGGAATTGAGTGTTCTTGGACTTTTTGGAAATGGGAGAACAAGATCTTCAACTTTCATGTTGGGCAAAAATTCATTTGAAGCTTGTATCATGATGTAAGTTTGAGGATCAAGACTTTCCATTTTTGGTAAGTTTCAATTACAGGTCCAATTTCCATTTTTGGAAATTTCTGATCTGGCTTCAAATTCTTCCATGATGGTGTTTGACATGATATATGAGGCCTATTTGGACATGAGTAAGCTCTCTCAAACCAAATCCCATCATCAAATCACTGATTAAATGGACAGTTGACCAACAGTTGACTTTTAGGGTTTCTGACTGATTGTGCATTGACTGATGACTTCTGAACATCCAATCCTTGACCAAAACACTTCAAATGGATCCCCAAGTCATATCGACATGTTGGACCAACCCTAGGGCCTTGGCTCAAAGGAATTTGTACTTGCTTGCTTGGTTGACTGATCTCCTGACCAGTTTGACCTAATTTCTTGATTGGCTTGCACTTGAGGCAAATGGGACAATGCAATGCTATGCAGTGGACCATGTTATGCTATGACCTAATATGAGAATGTATGTACAATGATAGGTGCAAATTTGAGGTGTTACAGCTGCCCCTATTCAATCAGCTGGGAACCCGAATGGATGAGAGCAACGACTGTCAGACTTTCAGGGTAAACAGGGATTGAATACCAAGAACCGTAGAAATTTGCACCGACTGGATATGATACAAGAAGAACCACGTCATTTACCGATGACACCTGCAATTGACAACTTCAGAAAGGCGAAACCATTTACTGATGGTTAGAAACTGGAAATCTGATATTTACCGATATCAACTTCAGCAAGACCATTTACCGATGGCTGTTGGGAAACAAATCTGATGTAAAAGGAAGCAAGACCATTTACCGATGGCGGCTTCAAAGAGAACTTGACATTTACCGATATCAACTTCAACTCAACCATTTACCGATGGCTGCTGGGAAACAACTTGATGTTAAAAGGAAGCAAGACCATTTACCGATGGTGGCTTCAAAGCAACTTGACATTTACTGATGTCAACTTCAACTCGACCATTTACCGATGGCTACTGCAACTGGGGATCTGATATTTACCGATATCGAAGAAAACGGGGCCATTTACCGATGGCGGATAAAACTGGGCATTCAATATTTACCGATATCGAAGCATACGGGGCCATTTACCGATGGCGTCTCCACTTGGGGAGGAACAAAAATCTTTGTGGTGTAATCAGACAAGACGTTTACCGACGACTTCTGGGGATCTTGATTTTATCAATAAGGAAACAAAGCATGACCAGACATTTACCGATGACTGGGATGAGACTCGACGTTTACCGACATCGAAAGATGATGTTTACCGACACCCAAAAACGACCAGACATTTACCGATGACCGGGGAACACTTCACTAAGGGAAAAAAAAACAAATATTTGCAACTGGAAACCAGATAGGACATTTACCGATGACTCTACTGGGGATCTCCAGCTGGGGATTATCAGACATTTACCGATGACTGTAGAAAAGACTCGAGGTTTACCGACATCGAAAGATGATGTTTACCGACATCAAAAAATGACCAGACATTTACCGATGACTGGGGAGAAAACCCGATGTTTACAGACACCGAAACAATGGTGTTTACCGACACCAAAAAATGATGACCAGACATTTACTGATGACTGGGGAGAAAACCTGATGTTTACAGACACCGAAACAATGGTGTTTACCGACACCAAAAATGATGAAACACACGCGGGTGCTGGCATGACACTTACCGGTATCACAAGAACGACTTTTTAGATATGTCAAGGCAAGGTTGACCACTTGCTGGGGGTCTCACTGGGGAGAAACAAACTTTCTGTCACCAACGGGTGAGGTAATAAACCTTTGCGGGGATATCAATCCTGAATGCTGTCAAGAGCAACTGTAGCAGACTTGCTGTGCTGATGTTGACGGAAATGACCCGCCTCTGCCGGGGATACGGTCTGGTGAGGTTAACACATGAATGCATATGTTTGAATTTTTCCATGGCGTAATGCTCCATATTGAATGGGAATGCTACGCGATTTGAGGATGCAATGATCACTAAAATGCAAGAATGCAAAAATGATGAAAAACTCCGGCTGGGGAGCCAAAAACTGATCGGGTACTCCAACTCTGCGGGGAGACTCTTGCTGGGAGAGCAACGACTTCTCACTCATGTTGGAGAATAGCACTGCTGCTGGGGAAAGGTAACCTCCGCTGGGAATATCCTTCAGTCCACAGATAGGATAAATGCTGGAGATAAATTTCAATGAGTCTGCCTCACTCGGGAGGAAATCGGCAAATACAGGCCTGCTGGGGATAGGCAATCCTTAGATCTGCTGGGGAATAGAAGGCACTATCCACAGACGTCCCCGCAGGGGAACATAGCTCTGATAGCTTCCAAACTTGCTTGGGGAAAATATCTTTTGAGGAAACGTCCTCACAGATGCCGATCCTGAAAAACAGCACAACAAAATGCCCCCAGGGGATACATGGACAAGATACGCTCAAGTGTCCTCAACATTCAAAGTGATTTTCAAATGTTTCATCTTTTTTCACGTTATTGTGTAGCCTTCATGTTCTTATATGCAATGCTTATCAAAAATTCGGACATTTTTGCAAACAAAACAGTAAAAATAAAAACCAAAGAGCTATTTATCTGAATAACGACTTTTATTGATTGAAAATGTGCCTGAAAAAGGCAAATACATTGGGAGGCAATTCCTAGAAAGAGGTAATTGCGCACAAAAAGGAAAAATCTATCCTAATGGCAATGTGAACACGGCATCCACTATTTCCCAATTCTGTTATAACTCACAGATCATCAGTTTTCCTCCCAACTCCTTGCTTTCTGAGAAGAATGACTGGACGGATCACATCTTTCGAGATGGCAGACAACAAAGCTTGATGAAGTACAGACAACTCAGACTGTAGTCTTCGCTTTAATCCCTCTTTTGCCTGGATCGCCCTTTCGGGTTTTCAATCCACCGGGATACCCATTTTTGCCTAAGCCGCCCTTGCGGGTTTTCGACTTACCGGGTGTACAAATTCTTTTCATTTTTATCCCTAATTTTTGCCCGAACCTTTCCTTTCTGTTTTTTGGTTCGCCGGGATGCCCATTTTTTGCCTGGACTCTTTTATTCTTTTTATCCAGCGGGTCAATTTATGCGAAGTATTTTTTGACTACATCTGAGTTAACAGGAGACGGAAAATCTTCACCATCCATAGTTGTAAGCATCAAGGCTCCACCGGAGAAGACCTTCTTCACAACATACGGACCTTCATAATTAGGAGTCCACTTGCCCCTGTTATCTGCACCAGGAGAGAGGATCCTCTTCAAAACTAGATCACCGATCTGATAGCTTCGAGGACGCACTTTCTGATCAAAGGCTCGCTTCACCCTTCACTGATACAACTGTCCATGGCATACAGCTGCTAGCCGTCTCTCTTCGATAAGGCTCAACTCGTTAAACCTTGTTTGAATCCACTCGGCTTCGTCCAGCTTGACATCCAATAAAACTCTTAGAGAAGGAATCTCCACTTCAACAGGTAGGACAACTTCCATACCATACACAAGGGAGTAAGGGGTTGCCCCGGTCGACGTACGTACTGAGGTACGGTACCCATGCAAAGCGAAAGGCAGCATCTCATGCCAATCCTTGTACGTAACGACCATCTTCTGCACAATCTTCTTGATATTCTTGTTCGCCGCTTCTACAGCACCATTCATCTTCGGTCTGTAAGGAGAAGAATTGTGGTGTTCAATCTTGAAATCTTTACAAAGCTCTTTCATCATCTTGTTATTGAGATTCGAACCATTGTCAGTGATGATTCTCTCAGGCACTCCATAACGACATATGATTTCTTTCTTGATGAACCGGGTAACCACTTGTTTGGTAACGTTAGCATAGGAAGCTGCTTCCACCCATTTGGTGAAATAGTCAATCGCAACCAAGATGAAGCGATGTCCATTCGAAGCAGTAGGCTCAATCTTCCCAATCATATCAATGCCCCACATGGCAAACGGCCAAGGCGAATTCATGACATTCAGAGGGCTTGGTGGTACATGCACCTTATCAGCATAGATTTGACACTTATGGCACTTCCGAGCATACTTGAAACAATCGGATTCCATAGTCATCCAGTAGTAACCCGCTCTCAACAATTTCTTAGCCATTGCATGTCCGCTGGCATGAGTACCGAAGGAACCTTCATGAACTTCCTGCATTAACATGTCCGCCTCGGGTCTGTCCACGCATCTGAGCAAGACCATGTCAAAGTTTCTCTTATACAGCACATCATCCTGATTCAAATAGAAGCTTCCAGCTAGCCTCCTCAGGGTTTTCTTGTCATTCTTCGACGCACCTTCAGGATACTCCTGAGTCTTGAGGAAGTTCTTGATGTCATAATACCACGGCTTCTCATCAATCACAACAGACTCGGCTGCAAACACATATGCAGGCCTCTCGAGTCGATTCACTGTAACGTGTGGCACATGATTCCACCAGTGAACTTTGATCATAGACGGCAAAGTAGCCAAGGCATCGGCCATTTGATTCTCATCCCGGGGGACATGATACAACTTCACCTTCTTGAAGAACGTCAGTATTCTTCTGGTGTAATCTCTATACGGAATCAAATGCGGCTGGTTCGTATTCCAATCTCCATTGACTTGATTGACCACTAGAGCGGAATCTCCAAATATATCAAGAGTTTTGATCCTCAGATCAATGGCTTCTTCTATCCCCATGATACAAGCCTCATACTCAGCTTCGTTGTTGGTGACGTCAAACGTCAATCTGGCAGAAAAAGGTATATGAGCACCTTTGGGATTGATCAATACTGCCCCAACACCATTACCGTTCATATTCACAGCCCCATCAAACATCAGTGTCCATTTGTCGTCTGGATCCGGTCCCTCCTCGACAAGAGGCTCTTCGCAATCTTTCATCTTAAGATACATGATGTCTTCATCAGGGAATTCAAACATCATAGGCTGATAATCTTCAATCGGTTGCTCGGCGAGGTAGTCTGATAGAATACTGCCTTTGATGGCCTTTTGTGACGTGTACTGAATATCATACTCTGTTAAGATCATCTGCCAACGGGCAACGCGTCCGGTGAGAGCTGGTTTCTCAAAGATGTACTTCACTGGATCCATCTTAGAAATCAACAGAGTAGTATGGTTCAACATATACTGCCTTAGTCGGCGAGCAGCCCAGGCCAAAGCACAACAAGTTTTCTCGAGCAGTGAATATCTTGTTTCACAGTCGGTAAACTTTTTGCTAAGGTAGTATATGGCATGCTCTTTTCGACCAGACTCGTCATGCTGTCCCAATACACACCCCATCGAGTTCTCAGTCACTGACAGGTACATTATCAGAGGTCTCCCTGGAACTGGAGGTATAAGGATTGGAGGTTTCTGTAAATACTCCTTTATCTTGTCAAAAGCTTTCTGACAGTCATCATTCCACCTGATTGCTTGATTCTTTCTTAGCAATTTGAAAATTGGTTCACATGTGGCAGTTAGGTGAGATATGAACCTTGCAATGTAGTTCAATCTCCCTAAAAACCCACGGACTTGCTTCTCCGTTTTCGGTTCAGGCATCTCTTGAATAGCTTTGACTTTTGCTGGATCAACCTCAATCCCTTTCTCACTGACAATGAAGCCTAAAAGCTTCCCTGATCTCACCCCAAACGTACACTTGTTCGGATTCAACCTCAGCTTGAACTTTCTCAACCGGTCAAACAGCTTCTGCAAATTAACCAAGTGCTCCTCTTCTGTCTGCGACTTCGCAATCATATCATCTACGTACACTTCGATTTCTTTGTGCATCATGTCATGAAAGAGAGTCGTCATTGCCCTCTGATAGGTAGCACCGGCATTCTTTAGCCCAAATGGCATCACCTTATAGCAGAACGTGCCCCAAGGTGTAATGAATGTCGTCTTTTCCATATCCTCTGGCGACATCTTGATCTGATTATATCCAGAGAACCCATCCATGAAAGAGAATACCGAGGATTGAGCCGTATTATCAACCAATACATCAATGTGAGGTAATGGGAAATCATCTTTCGGACTCGCTCTATTCAAATCCCGGTAATCGACACACATTCTGACTTTACCATCCTTCTTCGGCACAGGAACGATGTTGGCCACCCATGGGGGATAACTTGTAACAACCAAAAAACCTGCATCCCACTGCTTCTGAACCTCTTCCTTGATCTTAGTTGCCATATCCGGACTCGTTCTACGAAGCTTCTGCTTGACCGAAGGACATCCTTCTCTAAGAGGTAATCGGTGCACCACAATGTCTGTATCCAAACCAGGCATATCTTGATATGACCAGGCGAATATCTCCACATATTCTCTCAGCATCTCAATCAGCCTCCTCTTGACAGAGTCCTCTAAAGCAGCCCCAATCTTGATTTCTCTTTTGGCGTCCTCAGTACCCAAATTAACAACCTCCAACTCCTCCTGATGAGGTTGGATGACCCTTTCCTCTTGCTTCAGCAATCTGACCAATTCTGCAGGAAGTTCACAGTCTTCCTCACTCTCCTCTTCAGCTTGGTAGATGGGATTGTCGAAATCATATTGAGCCATAACAGAACTGTTCATAGTGAATGCCATAAGATCGCTTCTGCATGTTTAATGCTTTGTTTTAGAAAAAGAGTTCAATAAAGTCGCAAAAAACAAAAACATTGCCATTTTTATTGTTTTTGAAAAAAGATGAAAACAAAAAAAATAGAAAGACAGGGATCACAAAGTTTGATTGCAAAAAATGTCCTTCATTAATGATAATCATTAAAACATGATGAGGCCCTACAATGAATCACTACGCCTTGGGCAGATCGTAGGATTTTCATGCAAAATGAAAAAACAACAGAAAATTACTCTGTCAGAAGAGTAACTTGAACCACTTCTTCAACCGTCCAGTTGTTGATAGACTCCCCTGGTGCACACGGGCGAACCCAGTTGTCCAGATCACAATCACTGTCACAGTCTTCACTACCGGTTGCAGAGACATCGCCATGATTCATCAGCCCAACGCTGGTAAAAGTACTCGGACCCGCTTGACCATTCTGCTCTGCTTGGAGAGGCTCATAACCAACGCCAAATTTGTCTTCTTTAACAGGCAAGTCCACCATCTTGCCCCAGCCTTCAGCCTTGCCAGAATCAACAACCTCCTTAGCCTGCTTGTAAGAAGTAATTGAAGCACCTGGCTTCCTCTGCTCAGCGTACGCCACTTTCTCAAGAGCCACAGTCTCAAACGCCTGGCATAAGGTTTCGTGGATCTCGCCATCCACCTCAACATATTTGAACGAGGATAGATGACTCACCAGAATCTCTTCTTCACCGCACACGGTCACAATCTGACCGTTCCAGACATACTTGAGCTTTTGATGGAGAGTCGACGAGACTGCCCCTGCTGCATGAATCCATGGACGCCCCAATAAACAACTATAGGCGGGCTGGATGTCCATAACATAGAAGATGATATCGAATACCTCAGGACCTATCTTCACAGGCAAGGTAACTTCCCCACACACAGAACGTTTGGAGCCGTCGAAAGCACGAACGATCAGGTCACTGGGAGTAAGCACAAACCCTTCCACATCAATCTTCTTCAGAATCTGCTTAGGCAACACATTCAGCGACGACCCGGTGTCTACCAATACGTGAGACAACACTGCCCCCTTGCACTCCATGGTGATGTGCAAGGCTTTGTTATGGTTCCGCCCTTCAGGCGGTAAGTCCAGGTTGGTGAATCCTACACCATGCCTGGTGCTCACATTGGCCATCACGCCCTCCAGTTGATTGACAGAAATCTCCTGAGGCACGTAAGCCAGATTCAACATCTTCAGCAAGGCATTACGGTGTGCCTCAGAGCACAACAACAGTGAAAGTATAGAAATCTTGGACGGAGTTTGATTCAACTGATCTACAATCTTGTAGTCACTCTTCTTGATTATTTTCATAAACTCCTCCACGTCTTTCTCAAATGAGCCCTCGGGCGCTTCCTTCTGGACAAGCTCTTCCTCAACCACAGCTTGCTTACCCTTTGCTTTGGCGAGAGCCTCAGCATTATTGTCCCTCAAAGGCTGCGGTGCGAACAGACGACCGCTTCTGGTAAAACCTCCTGGACCCCCTACATTATCCACAGCCGGACCAACAGTTGCAGGAATTCTATTCGGTAAACCAATTGTCACTGGAGTTTGATTCACTGGTCTCGTCTGACCTTCAGCCCTTCTGTAACTGCGGTGAACATTATCATACTTCCACGGCACGGCTCTACTATTCTCAACAGCCCTTCTTCCAGACGCAGCGATAGTAGTCGGAGCACTGATGGTTACAGGCACTGAAATGGTAACTGGGGTACCATTTGTTGCAGGTGCACTAACGACCCTTTGTCCACGTCCTTCAGTTGGTTTAAAGTAAATGGTGATAGTTGACACTGTCCGACGATCTTTTACAGCCCTACTGAATTGCAAACAACCCTCATCCATCATACCCTGGATACCGGCCCTTAACTGGTCGCAACCATTCTCAGATTCTGCACAGCCCAAACAATCCTCATCACAGCCCGAGTAGACACCCCCATTCAGCAGACGGCCCTTCACAACTAGCAGAGAAGTCTGAACATCATCAACATTAACAACCAGATCTTCAGCTTCCTTCCCCTCAATATTGTTCACTCTATGCCCACCATGCTGAGGCATAGGGTTGTTTACGACGTTAGGCACTGGAGCGAAGTTGATTGCTTTGGCATCGATCAAATCTTGGACCTTGTGCTGGAGAGCCCGACACTTCTCAGTATGATGCCTGTAGCACCTCAAATTTACACCTATCATTGTACATACATTTTCATATTAGGTCATATTATATCATGGTCTCAAGGATTATTGCATGCCCTAGTTTCCCTCCTAGTGGCTAGTTTGCTTTGTGAGTTGATTCCTGATCACCAAGCATGTCTTGCATTTGTATATCTTTGCTTTTCACCTGTTTACTAACCAAAAAGTACAAAAATATTGTCAGTTTAACCTTGTTGCTTGCAGTTGAAGCAATCATCAGCAATTAGGTCAAAGACAGTCAACAGTCAGTCAAAGCAATGGATGGTGGCCATTCTTGCAGAATTTGGGCACCATGATCAATAATCAAGAGTTCACATGACTTGGGACATCACTTGGAATCAAGTTCTCAAGGAATTAGGGTTTGGAATTCATCAGAAGGTGCTTCAGTCAAGCAAAACCCTAGAAAGTCAAACTTGGTCAACTGTGGATTTAATCAGTGATTTGATGGATGGAATTGATTTGAAGGAGCTCATTCATGTCCATATAAGCCTCATATATCATGTCAAATACCATCATGGGAGAATTTGGAGCAAAATCAGAAATTTCCCAAAATAGAAAGTGGACCTGTAATTTTAACTGCCAAAAATGGAAACTTCTTGATCCCAAACTTACATCATGATACAAGCTTCAATTGAATTTTTGCCCAACATGAAAGTTGAAGATCTTGTTCTCCCATTTTCAAAAAGTCCAAGAACTCTCAATTCCCATGCATGGTTGTCAAGATATGATCAAATCATTTTCACAAAATCTTGAACTTCAAAAGACCATATCTCTCAAACCATTTGGCCAATTTTGGTGGGGTTTTTTCCTACAAACCACATTTCATCTCCTCTTTCCAAAAATATAAATTTCATACACCAAAACCTTGCCAATCAAAATGGCATTTTTTGACTTGTCTCATTTAAATTCAAGTGTGGACCAAAGGTTGACTTTTTGAATTAAGTATTTTCAGCACATTTGGCCATTTGGGATCTGTTTTAGATGGTATTTGAAACATGCTCAAGGCCCAAACTCGGCCAGACCTCACACCCTCCATGTGCATTGGTTCAAATTAGCAAAATGCAAATTCCTTCCATTTGAGTTAACCAAGTTTAGCACATGATTAACCAAGCTTAAACAGACATATATAGCTTCATTTCCTGCCAATTAAACCCTAGCTGCAGCCTCCATTCGAACAGATTATTCTCATTCTCTCATTTTTGCATTTTGCTCACCTTGCATTTTTCTGCCAAAATCTTCGAAGCACCACGAGTTCTCTTGGTTGTTTCATGACCTGGACATCATTGGGAGACCATTCCAAGCTCCATTATTCTACTGTAAAGCATTCCATGTCCTGTTTTTCTCCAAAGCACAATAATGGCCAATCGAGATTTGAAGGATTCTAAGCCTTGCTGAGCCAAATAGCTTCAAGTATTCATCATTTCAAAGCATTGTGGACCTCTGTTTGAGCTGGAAGCATCCAAACAACACTGTTCCATTGAGTTCTTCAAATCAAGTGAGTTTTTCGACTTCTTTATTTTTCCAAATCTTGCTATACATCATGTAGGTCTTACTTAGCTGGTTGATTTAAGCTTTGAATCATGTCAAATGGTTGGCTATTTAGGAAGATATGCTGTTTGTAAGTTTGGTGTATGAACTTGTTTTTGCTCGATTTGCCTTGCTTGAAGTGATTTAGTGAAATTTGATGCTACATTCTTGTTGTATGATGTTTGCTGACTCTATTGGCATGGTCAATTTCGAATTCTGGGCGATTTGTTTTTTTCTCATGTTTGAATGATGAAGATGATTACTGCAGTTTTGAAACCTTAGACTCTGCCCAGAAAATTCACATGAAATGTGTTTGGATTATGGTGGTTTGATGTTGCATTGAATGTTAATGTTTCAGTGCCTTGCTGTTTTTGAAGTTTGTTTGAATTCATTTTATGATGTTTTGAATGAACAAGTTGAAGTTGCTGTGTTAAAACCCTAAGAAGAATCCAGAAAATTCGCATGAAATGTGTTTGGTTTGTTGTTGTATGATGCTGCATGAACATTACTGTTTCACTGCCATGCTGTTTGTATATTGTTGTTTGAATTTCGATTGATGATGAAGATGGAACATTGCTGCTAAAACCCTAATTGAATTTTGAACCCAGAAACACGATTGGTCTGTTGTTCCTTCTTGTTTTGCTGAACCTCCACTGTTCCATTGCCCGTGCCCTGTTACCATGTGACACGCAGGAGACCAAAACTCACCGTTTCATTTAATTGGCAACTTATTTACCAATATGCCACCGTGCCCTAACTATTTAATTAATCATGTGGTAAATTATTATGTGTTCAATATTTATTCCATTTGATTCAACATCTTCCAAAAATCACAATTTACTCATTTTAATTCCAAAATTCATGAAAATTTCAGCATTGTGTTCATCTTAATGTCTACTTTTTTATCATGATTTTTGCTGAATTTTTGGTTGGCTGGATTTTAAATGGTATGAGGTTTCTTGACATGTATGCACATTTTACACATTTTGCCAAAACCTTTTGTGAAATGATGATGATGTATCCAATGCCCCTGAAATCTTTTGTGGTTAATCTACACTCATTCATGTTTGTTTTGATGTAGAGTTCTTGAATTTATCATATGTGGTTTGTGAGATATGAATTTTGGAAGTAGGGTGTGACAATTTGTGTCACACCAATGATATGCAATTTCATGATTTTTGTTGACATGCTTCCTGACCTCCAATTAATGTGAAATTTTGCATGAACCTTCTCTTATATGTCTAGTTCACTTGTGATTTTTCTTGGAATTAATCATGGCATTTCCAAATTGTTTGAGATTTTATCCCCTGTTTGACCAAAATGTTGACTTGTGTGATACCTCTTGCCATTTCCTTTGTGAAATCCTCATACCTTATTGGATGATCATGAAATTTTACATGTGCATACTAGACATCTTGAGCTTTGCATTGGTGTTGATCCCATTCATTTCTCATCTGTTTTCATTTAGTTATGATTTTTTGAAGTTGATACATGTATATTTGACTTCTTTGGGCATGATTGAAATTGTTTTGACTTCCTGATTTTAATTGACCATCTTCCCATGATCCAATTGAGCTGGAATTTTATATGCATGCTATATTATGGATTGTGATTGACCCTAAATTATTTGATAATTTTTGGAATTGCCTATGCTTGGTTTTGAGCTAAGTCTTACTGTTGACTTCATTGAGCATATTCAAATTTGCTTTGACTTCATGATTTTCATTGACTGCCTTCCACTTGTCCAATTGTGATGAAATTTTACATGCTTACCATGTTAGGTGTTAGGATTGATCATGAATTATTTGGTGATTTTTGAAAATGTTTGAGTTGACTTTTGATGCAAGTCTTTCTGTTGACTTCTATGTGCACCAATTTGCCATGCTTTGACTTCTTTTGTCTATAAAATGATGATGATGCATGATATGAACTTGAAACCAATTGGGTTTGCTTCTTAAATGTTTGAATTTGATCTTGATTGGATATGGCTTGCTGTTTTGGCTTTCTCATTCATTTTTGACCCTAGGCTTGTCCTAGGGGTCTCCTGGCTTATGTTTGAGTTCATTGTTTCAGGTTAAGCTACAAATGCTTCAACGAAACTTTTGCAAGTTGATTAAGCTTGATTTGTTTATTATAAGCTAACCTTTGTTTTGTAGGTTGCTTGGCTCATAAGATTTGAGTCTTGTGCTTGGCACATTTGTCTATCTGTTTGACTGTTGACTTCTGCTTCCTTTTGCTTTAACTGTTGAACTGTGTACTGATTTGTTTGACTATTTCAGGTACCATTAGTTGCTTAAGTTCTTTGAACTTGCTTTGCTTTGCTATTTAGCAATTTGCTTTGAGGTAATCCCTCTTTCTTCATGTAGTCTGGAGACCCGACCTGTTATTTGGCCGGGCAAACTGTCTGAAATCCTCCTTAAGAGGCGATGCTTGTGTGTGTTTAATTTTGTCCTAAGCAGGAAAAGTCCTTCAAATAAGGCAATTGGTAGATCATAGGGATAAGCAACCTATCCCCTACTATTCTGTGAGTCTTCTCCTTGCTCCCATTACATGGTTGTAGCATTGAGATCCAAACCCAAGATCAATCGAGTCAATAATTTGTGGAAAGAGTTCCTACTTTCTGAACTCCCACACTTTCTGAAATGCTCTCCCTGATCAGGGATAAGAGCAATGAGGCACACCCCTCATCTCCTTTCATCTGCTTCACCTTAGCCTCTCAATGGCAAGGTTAAGAGCAACTTGTGACCCTATTCCAGTTGGCTTCAATGCCTAACCCTCTTGTGTGAGCCTCCTTGTTTGGCTATAGAGTGTGCTGTTTGATATTGATTGATTGGTTGATTACTTCATATGCACATGTTTGCTTGTATGCTTCATGCATTTATCATTATCATTAATTGTTCATTAATGCACAATCATCTCATTTGTCTTTGTGACCTCATCATTGTTGTTTGCCCATTGAGGACAATTGTAAGACCATCCATTGGCCATTGCTCCTAGGATATGGAAGTGAGTATAAGACCATCACATTGGCCACTCATCTTATCTTTGCTTGTTGCATTGTTTGTATGTGAGGATACAATTGTAAGTCCCCGCAAGTTGGCATTTGTTTTCCTAGGATCATACTGTGTATGTTAGAGTAAGCCCAGACAGATTGGCATTTGACATCCATGTTTTGCTTTCTTTGTTTATGAGAGGATGCAATTGTAAGTCCCCGCAAGTTGGCATTTGCTTTCCTAGGATCATGTGTTGGATATTGGTATAAGTCCAGACAGATTGGCATCTGGTATCCAAGTTTCATTTTGTTTTAGGAGATTAGTGTAAGACCATTGAGTGGCCTCTGATATCCCGTTTTGTTTTAGGAGATTGGTATAAGACCAGTGATTGGCATCCGGTATCCGCTTTTCTGCTTTGTTTGTTTGTTATTATTCATTGCCCATTCCAAAGGACACACTTGAATCATCTTCTATATGATTTCAAGAAGTGAACCTTCTAAGAAGTTTTACAATCCATATCCATCCATTCATCCTCATTATGTCCTAAACCTTTTCACACTTTGATTTCAAATTTGACATAGATATTGTGCAAACATCTTCATGTTTTCAAACTAAAAACCTGGACTCAAGTCCTTGACTTTTTTTCAAACTCCATTTCGTAATACTTCTTTTGAATCAATCTTAATCATACTTTGACTCCACTTTCATAATCACAATCAATTAACTTCACCCATTCACTTGTTTTGGCTCTGTCCATTGTTAATCTTTTCACATTAGCCATAGGTTTCAATTATCATTGTGGTTGATGTAAATCTTGCCTATCCTTAGTGAGTCGACTATAAGACTTCCGTACTGAAAACAGGGTTAACCCCTCTAGTGCGTCGAAGCTATCCTCGCATGGTGGATGTTGGTTTTGGTCGAGTGTTCTCCCATTGATAATGAAAAGCCTCAGTGCTTGTGTTTAAAATTGAATCCACCAACTTTTGGAAATCTTTTAGCCGAACTACGGCGTTTTGATCCTTACCTTTGATGGAAGGTACGTAGGCAACGGGTTCATCCGTTCAAACCCAATAAAAATTGTATATTCTTTTCTCATCATCCCAATCATGTTTGCACAATATTTATGCCATAACAAATAACAATTTAATACAACAAGTGTGAAAAGGGCTCCCTAGGAGTACCTAGGACGTAGTGGGTGCCTAACACCTTCCCATTGCGTAATTTACCCCTTACCCAGACTCTCTGATCTTTTTATTAGTTTTCTACGTGTAAAACTTCTTAGGCTTTTGTTCGCTTTTTAGCCAGTCCTTTGGATAAATAAAAGTGCGGTGGCGACTCGAAATTTCATTGTATGCTCTGCTTATGATTTAACCGATAAATCATATAGCGACGAATACACCGCTACAGAAAAGTGGCGACTCCACTGGGGATCCAATCCTTGGTGGTATTGCCTACTTTTCACCCTTGTTGTGCTATATTATTATTTGTTATTTGACATATTTTTGTACAATTTGGGATCACTGTATTGATTGTAATGATTGAATTGCTTGATATACAATTGCTGTTTGCTTTGGTGATCTGTGAGATGAGTTCTATACCCGAACTCGAGTGCACTCTAGGATAGGAGAATGGCATAGTCCTGTTGACTGGTGTGGAGTATTCCTTAGCCAGTTGACTTGCGAGCCTATTCACTTGGTGGAGGTCATGTTGGATTAATAATGTCACACAAGTTATTTGTGGTTAGGCATTATTCTTTCAATCATGTTCCGCAGAAGCCAAGGACCTTAGTTTACCAAACCCATCTCGGCCTATTTTTAGGACCGTAGTGCGGAGGTCGTTCAGATGTAAGTTCTGATACGATTGTTACGCGATACTACACTCATAAGAGTTTCTCTTGAGAATATTCTTGGAACACGAGTATTCGTTCCTCCGATAATATTCGAAAGATGGAACGATGATTATGGGAACCTCTGATAGAACATGTCTGGCAGGTTTAAACCCTAGTACACTCCCTTTGGGTGGTTCTTAACCGAGACTCCATGCTCGTGACTCTCAACAAACCCGTGATTCGTGGTTGAGTCGTTCAGACATTGTTAATATCAATGGATCCCGGATCAGGTGTAAAACCTAAAATCCACCAAAGCGGCTGGTTGATATTAAGGATGTTAGAACCGGTTCATGTACCGTTAATATCAATGGAACTTGGGTGTCGATAAGGTGAAAACCTAAATCCACCAAAATGGATGATTGATATTAGGGATACAATGAGCTTTCCCACGACCTTTGTGTGGTGTGCCTTGCTTGATCCTTGAGTGTGTTTGTTGCATTCATGCATTCACGCATTCATCCGCATTCATGTCATCAGAAAAAGAAAATTTTCAAGGAACTTAAAGGGTTATTTTGCAAAATTTTCAGACATGGAAAGACCAAAAAGGCATACAAAGAAGTATAGCTTTAAGCAGCCCGACGTAAAAGAGTTAAGGAATCTGACATCGTATGTATTAGATCCCTTGGGTTTCAAAGTTCGCTATGGGAAGCTTCTGCCTCTGCTCACCACTCAGGTTGACGAAGGATTGATGAGTACTCTGGCTCAGTTCTACGATCCATTGCATCATTGCTTTTTATTTCCGGACTTCCAGCTATTGCCGACTTTGGAAGAATACTCTCATCTTATTGGGATCCCTATTCTGGATCAAGTGCCGTTCAGTGGCCTAGAGAGTATTCTGTCTGCTCGAGAGATTGCCAGCTTGTTGCACATAGATGAAGATCTGATTGGAGCTAATCTGACTACCAAAGGCGGAATTCAGGGTTTTCCTTCCGAGTTCCTCATTGCCCAAGCAACCTTTTATGGGAAGGCCATGAGTGAGGATGCCTTTGAGGCTCTATTTGTACTGCTCATCTATGGATTGGTGCTGTTTCCCAACTTCGACAAGTTCGTGGACATGAACGCCA
Source organism: Lathyrus oleraceus (assembly GCF_024323335.1). Taxonomy (NCBI): domain Eukaryota; kingdom Viridiplantae; phylum Streptophyta; class Magnoliopsida; order Fabales; family Fabaceae; genus Lathyrus; species Lathyrus oleraceus. Next base: position 248,321,098 of record NC_066582.1, on the reverse strand, counting down.
TTAGGATCTTCTCAGTTCTTAATCCAGTTCCGACTTTGTTGGGTGATGCTTATGTCTCTTTGCACCTAAGGAATATGAAGGGTGGAGGAGTTATTGTCTGCTGTTTACCCCTGCTGTACAAGTGGTTTATTTCGCACTTGCCGCAGACAGTTGCTTTCAAGGAGAACAAGGGATGTCTACGGTGGTCTCAGAGACTCATGTCTCTCACCAATGATGATATCACCTGGTATGATCGCGTGTATGATACCGTCCAGATCATCGACTATTGTGGGGAATTCCCTAATGTGCCTCTTCTTGGCACAGGTGGTGGGATTACCTACAATCCTATTCTTGCACGTCGTCAGCTTGGGTTCCCCCTAAAGGATAAACCTAATAACATTCTGTTAGAAGGTGTGTTCTTTCAGGAGGGTAAAGATCCCCAAGGCCTGAAAGCCAGATTTATCCGTGCTTGGCGTAGCATTCACAAGAAGAGTAGGAATGAGTTGGGTCCAAAGAACTGCATTGCTTTGGAGCCATACACCTCTTGGGTCAGACAGAGAGTTGCCACCTACTTGATGCCGTATGATCATCCGAGACCTACACTGTTGGATGTGGCTGGGCCTTCAACCCTCCCTACCCAACGTGTAGAGGAGTTGAGAGAAGAAGACCTTTCGCGTGCTTAGATCCGTGAAAGAGAGGAATTGCTGCAGCAGCTCAAGGAGAAGGACGCTATGATTGAATTTCTCGAGCACCGAGTGATCGACGATCCGAACGACACTTGGACTTCTCTGCTTCCTCAGTCATCCAAATTCTGGAAGAGGAGGTATGATCGACTTGCAAAAGAGAAAGCTGACATGGAGGCTGCCTATGAGAGAGAGATCAAGAAGTTGTGCACTTCTCGTCTTCCAGCATCCCGAGCTTCTAGGGATCCATAGGATGTCATTTACCTTTTCTCTTTGTAATGAATCAAAAATGCTGTATTTCTTTGTCTCAATATATTGAATGAAATATTTCCATGAGCAATTAAAATGTTTAAATATTCAAAATATTGCAAATAATACCCTAAGGGTTCCTTGAAAACAAAGCATTTGCACAAGCATTGCATGCATCATCTTTGCATAAACAGGTGTTCTCGTGCCGTCTTCTCACCTTGATTCCTGTGTCCAGACAGGATAGCTGATCAAAGGCCGCACCGCTACTCAACGCGACTCAACCATCAACGCAATATGGACCAAGTACAAGCCGAGTTAGCCGAGATGAGGGCTAACATGGCCCAGTTCATTCACATGATGCAAGGGGTTGCACAAGGTCAAGAAGAACTCCGAGCACTGGTCCAGAGGCAAGAAGCTACAATCCCACCGCCCAACCAGGCTTTGCCAGAGGGACCCCCAGTTCCTGACATTCCTGCTGCTGCTATTCCCGTAAACAACTATGCTGTAGGTGAAGAGTTGAGGGGTATTCGAGTTGACGGTCAACCTATTGTTCCTGACGCTGCTAGTGCCAGAGTCATCCATGCTCCGGCCCGTAACAGAATTCCGATTGTTGACAGACAAGAGGATATGTTTACTTTGCTCAGCGAAGATGAAGATATTTTGGGCAGAAATGATGCGAGAGATCGTAAAGTTGAGGCCCTTGCTGAGAAGATCCGGGCAATAGAATGTCAAAACTCCCTTGGTTTTGATGTTACAAACATGGGATTAGTTGAAGGTCTGAGAATCCCGCACAAATTCAAGGCGCCGTCATTTGATAAATACAACGGTACCTCCTGCCCTCGCACCCATGTGCAGGCCTACTACAGAAAGATATCCGCATACACTGATGATGAGAAGATGTGGATGTATTTCTTCCAAGACAGCCTATCTGGGGCGTCGTTGGATTGGTATATGGAATTGAAGCGGGATTCAATTCGATGCTGGAGAGATCTGGGTGAGGCATTCCTCAGACAGTACAAGCATAATATGGACATGGCTCCGACCAGGACTCAGCTGCAGAGTCTTTGTCAGAAGAATAACGAGAGCTTTAAAGAGTACGCCCAGAGATGGCGCGAACTAGCTGCGAGAGTTCAACCCCCTATGCTGGAAAGGGAGTTGACTGACATGTTCATCAGTACTCTGCAAGGTGTATATATGGACCGGATGGGAAGCTGCCCATTCGGAAGTTTTTCTGACGTCGTCATCTGTGGCGAGAGAACAGAAAGTTTAATCAAAGCTGGGAGGATTCATGACGCAGGCTCTTCGTCGTCCTCGAAGAAGCCCTTCTCTGGGGCACCTCGCCGTAGAGAAGGAGAGACCAATGCTGTACAACACAGAAGGGGTGTGTACAGAGCCAATGCAAACAGAGATCAGTATCGTCCAGTGGCTGCAGTGACTATTCCTGCACCTCAACCTCGTCCACAACAACAACAGAGAGTTCAACAACAACCACAACAACAACAGCCACAGCAACCACGTCCGTATCAGCCCAGACAAAGAATGGCTGAGCGACGTTTCGATCCATTGCCAATGTCGTACGCTGAATTATTACCCGAACTACTCCGGTTAGGGTTTGTTGAATTGCGTACCATGGCTACACCAACAGTTTTGCCGCCTGGGTATGATGCGAACGTTCGCTGTGACTTTCATTCTGGGGCACCGGGGCACCATACTGAGAGATGCCGGGTTTTGCAGCACAAGGTACAAGACTTGATTGATGCTAAGGCAATCAATTTCGCTCCGGTGCCGAATGTAGTGAACAATCCTATGCCTCAGCATGGTGGGCATAGGGTTAACAATATTGAAGAAGGAGAGGCTGAAGATTTGATTGACAATGTGGAAGATGTTCAGACGTCTTTGTTGGTAGTCAAGGGCCGTTTGCTGAAGGGGGGTGTTGACCCGGGTTGTAAAGAAGATTGTGTGGGTTGCTCAGAAGCTGATAATGGTTGTGACCAGCTGAAGGCTGGTATTCAAAGACTGATTGATGAGGGTTGTCTCCAGTTCAGCCGGGCTGTTAAAGGCAATGAGGCAGTGTCTACTGTCACCATTTATTTCAAGCCGTCTGAAGGACGAGGAAGAGGGGCTGTCAGTGCACCTACAACGAGCAATACTCCGGTTACCATTCCAGCTCCGGTGACCATCAGTGCACCAACTACTATTGTTGCGTCCGGCAGAGGACGAGTTGAGAATAGTAGGGCTGTTCCCTGGAGGTACGACAACGCCTATCGCAATGATAGAAGGGCTGGCAATCAGACAAGGCCAGTGGTACGAGCGCCAGTAACAATCAGTGCTCCAGTGAGAACTCCTGCGGTTACAAGTCCGGTGGTGGATAATGTTGGAGGGCCAGGAGGTTTCACTAGGAGTGGACGACTGTTTGCTCCTCAACCTTTGAGAGATGCTACCGCTGAGGCATCTGCTAGGGCTAAGGGCAAACAAGCTGTGGTTGACGAGGAACCGGCTCAGAAGGAGGCTGAGGGTTCTTTTGAAAAAGACGTTGAGGAATTCATGAAGATAATCAAGAAGAGTGACTACAAGATCGTAGATCAGCTCAACCAGACTCCGTCTAAGATTTCGATACTCTCTTTGCTGATGTGCTCTGAGGCACATCGGGACGCTTTGCTGAAGATGCTGAACATGGCGTACGTCCCGCAAGAGATTTCCGTCAACCAATTGGAGGGTGTGCTAGCCAACGTGAGCACCAGGCATGGTGTAGGTTTCACTGACCTAGACCTGACGCCTGAGGGACGTAATCATAACAAAGCCTTGCACATCACTATGGAGTGCAAAGGTGCTGTTTTATCTCACGTGCTGGTAGACACCGGGTCGTCCCTGAATGTCCTACCCAAGCAGATCTTGAAGAAGATTGATGTCGAGGGAGTTGTGCTCACTCCCAGTGACCTTATTGTGCGTGCTTTCGACGGATCCAAACGGTCTGTGTTTGGTGAAGTCACCCTGCCGGTTAAGATAGGTCCGGAAGTTTTCGACATCGTGTTCTATGTGATGGACATTCAGCCTGCCTACAGCTGTCTGTTGGGACGTCCGTGGATACACGCAGCTGGGGCAGTCTCGTCGACTCTCCACCAAAAACTCAAGTATGTCTGGAACGGTCAGATTGTGACCGTATGTGGCGAAGAAGAAATTCTGGTGAGTCATCTCTCCTCATTCAAGTATGTTGAGGTAGACGGCGAGATCCATGAAACCTTGTGCCAGGCATTTGAGACCGTGGCTTTAGAAGGGGTTGCTTGTGCTGAGCAAAGGAAGCCAGGTGCTTCGATCACATCGTACAAGCAAGCCAAGGAGGTGGTTGACTCCGGAAGGGCTGAAGGCTGGGGCAAGATGGTTGACTTGCCAATTAAAGAAGACAAATTCGGCATCGGGTATGAGCCTCTCCTAGCAGAGCAGAGCGTACAAGCAGGTCCAAGTACCTTCACCAGCGCTGGGCTGATGAACCATGGGGATGTCTTTGCTACTGATGGTGAAGATTGTGACTGTGATTTGGAGGCCTGGGTCCGCCCTTGTGCACCTGGGGAATCTGTCAACAATTGGACGGCTGAAGAAGTGGTCCAAGTTACTCTACTGACAGAGTAATTTTCTTTTGTTTTTTCATTTTTGCATGAAAACCCTACGTTCCGCCCAAGGCGTAGTGGTTCATTGTAGGGCCACATCATGTTTACAATGTTTATAAATAAAGGACGTTTTGCAATCAAATTTTGAGATCTTTGTCTTTCTTTTTTGATTTTTCACTTTTTTCAAAATAATAAAAATGACAATGTTTTTTGTTTTTCGTGACTTTATTGGAATCTTTTTCTAAAAACCAAACATTAAACATGCAGAAGTGATATTTTGGCATCCACTGTGAACGACTCTGTTATGGCTCAGTATGATTTTGATAATCCCATCTACCAAGCTGAAGAGGAGAGTGAAGAAGACTGTGAACTCCCTGCAGAATTGGTCAGACTACTGAAGCAAGAGGAAAGGGTCATCCAACCTCACCAGGAGGAGTTGGAAATCGTTAATCTGGGTACTGAGGACGCCAGAAGAGAGATTAAGATTGGGGCTGCTTTAGAAGACTCTGTCAAGAGGAGGCTAATTGAGATGCTGAAAGAATATGTGGAAATATTCGCCTGGTCATACCAAGATATGCCTGGGTTGGATACAGACATTGTGGTGCATCGGTTACCTCTTAGAGAAGAGTGTCCTTCGGTCAAACAGAAGCTTCGCAGAACAAGTCCTGATATGGCTGTCAAGATCAAGGAAGAGGTTCAGAAGCAGTGGGATGCAGGTTTTCTGGCTGTTACAAGTTACCCACCGTGGGTGGCCAACATTGTCCCTGTGCCAAAGAAGGATGGCAAAGTCAGAATGTGTGTCGACTACCGGGATTTGAACAGAGCGAGTCCGAAAGACGATTTCCCATTACCTCACATTGATGTATTGGTGGATAATACGGCTCAATCCTCGGTATTCTCTTTCATGGACGGTTTCTCAGGCTATAACCAGATCAAGATGGCGCCAGAGGACATGGAAAAGACGACATTCATTACACCTTGGGGCACGTTCTGCTACAAAGTGATGCCATTTGGGCTGAAGAATGCCGGTGCTACATATCAGAGGGCAATGACGACTCTCTTTCATGACATGATGCACAAAGAAATCGAAGTGTACGTGGATGATATGATTGCGAAGTCGCAGACAGAAGAGGAGCACTTGGTAAATCTGCAGAAGTTGTTTGACAGATTGGTCAAGTTCAAGCTGAGGCTGAATCCGAACAAGTGTACGTTTGGGGTAAGATCCGGGAAGCTCTTAGGCTTCATTGTCAGTGAGAAAGGGATTGAGGTAGATCCAGCAAAAGTCAAAGCTATTCAAGAGATGCCTGAACCGAAAACGGAAAAGCAAGTCCGTGGGTTTTTAGGGAGATTGAACTACATTGCAAGGTTCATATCTCATCTAACTGCTACATGTGAACCAATTTTCAAACTACTCAGAAAGAATCAGGCGATCAATTGGAATGATGACTGTCAGAAAGCTTTTGACAAAATCAAGGAGTACTTGCAGAAACCTCCAATCCTGATTCCTCCAGTTCCTGGGAGACCACTGATCATGTACCTTTCAGTCACCGAGACTTCGATGGGGTGTGTATTGGGGCAGCATGACGAGTCTGTTCGAAAAGAGCATGCCATATACTACCTAAGCAAAAAGTTTACCGACTGTGAAACAAGATATTCACTGCTCGAGAAAACTTGCTGTGCTTTGGCCTGGGCTGCTCGCCGACTAAGGCAGTATATGTTGAACCATACTACTCTGTTGATTTCTAGGATGGATCCAGTAAAATACATCTTTGAGAAGCCAGCTCTCACCGGACGTGTTGCCCGATGGCAAATGATCTTAACAGAATATGACATTCAGTACACGTCACAGAAGGCCATCAAAGGTAGTATTTTGTCCGACTATCTTGCCGAGCAACCGATCGACGACTATCAGCCTATGATGTTTGAATTCCCTGATGAAGACATCATGTATCTGAAGATAAAAGACTATGAAGAGCCGCTTGTCGAGGAAGGACCAGATCCTGATGACAAGTGGACACTGATGTTTGATGGGGCTGTGAATATGAACGGTAACGGTGTTGGGGCAGTGTTGATCAATCCCAAAGGTGCTCATATACCTTTTTCTGCCATATTGACATTCGACGTCACCAACAATGAAGCTGAGTACGAGGCTTGTATCATGGGGATAGAAGAAGCCATTGATCTGAGGATCAAAACACTTGACATTTTTGGAGATTCTGCTCTAGTGATCAATCAGGTCAATGGAGATTGGAATACAAACCAACCACATTTGATTCCGTATAGAGATTACACCAGAAGAATACTGACGTTCTTCAAGAAGGTGAAGTTGTATCATGTCCCTCGGGATGAGAATCAAATGGCTGATGCATTGGCTACTTTATCCTCTATGATAAAGGTTCATTGGTGGAATCATGTGCCACATGTTGCGGTAAATCGACTCGAGAGGCCTGCATATGTGTTTGCAGCCGAGTCTGTTGTGGCGAATGATGAAAAACCATGGTATTATGACATCAAGAATTTCCTTAAGACTCAAGAATATCCTGAGGGTGCGTCGAAGAATGATAAGAAGACCCTGAGAAGGCTGGCTGGAAGCTTTTATCTGAATCAGGATGATGTGCTATACAAGAGGAACTTTGACATGGTTCTGCTCAGATGCGTGGACAGACACGAAGCAGACATGTTAATGCAAGAAGTGCACGAAGGTTCGTTTGGTACCCATGCTGGTGGTCATGCAATGTCGAAGAAATTGCTGAGAGCCGGATATTACTGGATGACTATGGAATCCGATTGCTTCAAATACGCTCGGAAATGCCACAAGTGTCAAATCTATGCTGATAAGGTGCATGTACCACCAAGCCCGTTGAATGTCATGAACTCGCCTTGGCCGTTTGCCATGTGGGGCATTGATATGATTGGGAAGATAGAGCCAACTGCTTCGAATGGACATCGCTTCATCTTGGTTGCGATTGATTACTTCACCAAGTGGGTGGAAGCAGCTTCCTATGCCAACGTCACCAAACAAGTGGTTGCCCGGTTTATCAAGAAAGAAATCATCTGTCGTTATGGAGTCCCTGAGAGAATCATCACTGACAATGGTTCAAATCTCAACAACAAGATGATGAAAGAGCTTTGCAAAGATTTCAAGATCGAACATCACAATTCTTCTCCTTACAGACCAAAGATGAATGGTGCTGTAGAGGCAGCAAACAAGAATATCAAGAAGATTGTGCAGAAGATGGTCGTAACGTACAAAGATTGGCACGAGATGTTGCCTTTCGCATTGCATGGGTACCGTACCTCAGTACGTACGTCGACCGGGGCAACCCCTTACTCCCTTGTGTATGGTATGGAAGCAGTCCTACCAGTTGAGGTGGAGATCCCTTCTCTGAGGGTATTATTGGATGTCAAGCTGGACGAAGCCGAGTGGATTCGTACAAGGTTTAACGAGTTAAGCTTTATCGAAGAAAGACGGTTGGCAGCTGTTTGCCATGGGCAGTTGTATCAGAGAAGGATGAAGCGAGCCTTTGATCAGAAAGTGCGTCCTCGGACATTTCAAATTGGCGATCTGGTTTTGAAGAGGATCCTTCCTCCCGGTACAGATAACAGGGGCAAGTGGACTCCTAATTATGAAGGTCCATATGTTGTGAAGAAGGTCTTCTCCGGTGGAGCCTTGATGCTTACAACAATGGATGGTGAAGATTTTCCTTCCCCTGTTAACTCAGATGTAGTCAAAAAATACTTCGCATAAATTGACCCGCTGGACAAAAAGAATAAAAGAGTCCAGGCAAAAATGGGCATCCCGGCGAACCAAAAACAGAAAGAAAAGGTTTGGGCAAAAGTTAGGGATAAAAATGAAAAATTGTACACCCGGTAAGTCGAAAACCCGCAAGGGCGGCTTAGGCAAAAATGGGTATCCCGGTGGATTGAAAACCCGAAAGGGCGATCCAGCCAAAAGAGGGATTAAAGCGAAGACTACAGTTTGAGTTATCTGTACTTCATCATGCTTCGTCAGCTGCCATCTCGACAGATGTGATCGGTCCAGTCAGTCTTCTCAGAAAGCAAGGAATTGGGAGGAAACTGATGATCTATGAGTTATAACAGAGTTGGGAAACGGTGGATGCTGTGTTCACATTGCCATTAGGATAGTTTATTTTCCTTTTGTGCGCAATTACCTCTTTCTAGGAATTGCTTCCCAATGTATTTGCCTTTTCAGGCACATTTTCAATCAATAAAAGTCGTTATTTAGATAAATTGCTCTCTTGTTTTTACTTTTATTGTTTTGTTTGCAAAAACGTCCGAATTTTTGATAAACATTGCATATAAAAACATGAAGGCTCAACAATAACGTGCAGAAAGAATTAAAACATTTGAAAATCATTTTGAATGTTGAGGACACTTGAGCATATCTTGTCCACGTACCCCCTGGGGCATCTGTTGTACCGTTGCGCAGGTCGTTACCTGTGAGCATTCTCCAACAGTTCTTTCCCCAGACAGAGCCATTCTCCTAGCTTTGGATTGTTTAAGCCTTCCCCAGCGAGGCAGTTATCTCTCCAGCAGAGTTTATCCTATTAGTGGGTTAGACGAGTCTACCGTAATAAATTGATATCCGCATCCCCAGCTGAGTTGATTCTACTTGTGAATATTATGGGTCGTCCCCGCGGAGTAACAGTTATTCCCCAAAGCATAGTCTATTTTTATCTGAGGTTTGTATGAGCCTTATCCCCAAAGGTTTGCTTGGTTTATCTTCCCCAGCGGAGCAGTTATTTTCCCAAGCGGAATTTGATCCTATTTATGGGTTAGTTGGCTCTCCCCAGTAAAGTCGCCTGATTATCCCTAGCAAGTCGTCTGGTTACTCCCAAGCAAGGTTTGTCTTTCCCCGGCAGGGTGGAAGTTGACGTGGTTATAAGATCCTCAACACTGTTCCTGGAGTTCCCCGGTGTTGTCTCTGGAGGAGACATGTGTTTATGCATTCATCATTTAGATAAGCATAGCATATTGCAACATCAGTGCATAGCATTCCCATGATCATGATCATGGGGCATTATGTAAAACAAAAAAACTCATACATCAACATTGCAAACATGTCCATTAGCCCTAGGCCGTGGTGGCCCGCCGAGATTGGATTGTTGGAAAGAGTTTAGCATCGCGCCATTGGATCGGCTTCAGATTTGGTTTCATCAGCATGGTTGAGAAGTTAGTGTTTTCCCGACAGGTGACTCCTTGGTTGAGTGAGTATCCCCAGCAGTGTTATTCCCCGAAGTTGGCATCATTTTGCAAGCTTGGGTCCATTCCCTTAGCAGAAGTGGGCGTGTCTGATCTCTCCATGTAGAGTCTACCCCTTAAGCAGAAAGTGTTTATCCTTTCCTGACATTCCCCACTGAGATACATCCTCGTGGATGACGGTTGTTTCCGTTCCCTCCCTACACGGGATGGGTTTTCCCTATCGAGTTCTTTCCTCATTAGGATGAGTCCTGTTTCAGTATGCCTTTTTGGATCGATCCTAAATTGGCTTCCTGTTAGCTGTCTCCTGTGATTCCCTGGGGCATAAATGAATAGTCGCTCACTAATTGACATTCATTCATCTTATCCTCAGCAGAATTTGTGGTTTTCTACCTACTAAACGGTAGATGTAATCCCCTCTTTGTGGTATTAATGGTCTTGTCCCCTTTGGATACTTGCCTTGATCAAGCAGTATTGTCCCCATTGGGCCTTCCCTTTCCTTTTGGATATTTGCTCCGAGTTAGCAACTTTATCCTCTTTTGATTGGTCATCTTTTGCATACCTAGTCCTGGTACCCTGATGCCTTTCTTTTCGGTCGATTATTCATTTAACAACCTACAACCCGGTTATGGATAATCTTCCATGCGAGGTTATTATCTACGTTTTGACGGCTATAGATAATATATCTCATGCACTCTTTGGTCAATCTTTCGATTGTTATCTCCAGCAGAGTAAGTCGTATTCCTTGTGGAATCGAATGTCCATCCTTTAACAAGACCGCTTTTCTGGCCCTCTTCAGGATGTTGAGTGTTTTGGAACACAAACCAATTCACGCTTTGGCACTCAGGCCAATTTTCCGGTATTCAGACCGAAGGAGTTTCCGACGATCAGGTCGATGCACTCATGGCACTCAGGCCAATTTTCCGGTATTCAGACCGAAGGAGTTTCCGACGATCAGGTCGATGCACTCATGGCACTCAGGCCAATTTTCCGGTAGTCAGACCGAAGGAGTTTCCGACGATCAGGTCGATGCACTCATGGCACTCAGGCCAATTTTCCGGTATTCAGACCGAAGGAGTTTCCGACGATCAGGTCGATGCACTCATGGCACTCAGGCCAATTTTCCGGTATTCAGACCGAAGGAGTTTCCGACGATCAGGTCGATGTACTTATGTTTTTCCGGTATTCAGACCGAAGAAGTTTCCGACGATCAGGTCGATGTACTTATGTTTTTTCCGGTATTCAGACCGAAGAAGTTTCCGACGATCAGGTCGATGTACTTATGTGTTTTTCCGGTATTCAGACCGAAGAAGTTTCCGACGATCAGGTCGATGTACTTATGTTTTTTCCGGTATTCAGACCGAAGAAGTTTCCGACGATCAGGTCGATGTACTTATGTTTTTTCCGGTATTCAGACCGAAGAAGTTTCCGACGATCAGGTCGATGTACTTATGTTTTTCCGGTATTCAGACCGAAGAAGTTTCCGACGATCAGGTCGATGTACTTACGGCGCTCAAGCCATGGTTATCCCTGTGTTACCATTTATTTTGGTATCCAGGTCGACGTTTCTGTTTTTGGTATTCAGGCCGATTTCTTTTTCCGTTCTAGACGGATTTTTCTTTCAAGACTGTTTCTTTGCCGATCCTGACAGGCATTCTTATATTATATCCAGTCGGTGCAAATTTCTACGGTTCTTTTGTATTCAATCCCTGTTTACCCTAAAAGTCTGACAGCCATTGCTATCATCCGTTCGGGTTCCCAGCTGATTGAATAGGGGCAGCTGTAGCACCTCAAATTTGCACCTATCATTGTACATACATTTTCATATTAGGTCATATTATATCATGGTCTCAAGGATTATTGCATGCCCTAGTTTCCCTCCTAGTGGCTAGTTTGCTTTGTGAGTTGATTCCTGATCACCAAGCATGTCTTGCATTTGTATATCTTTGCTTTTCACCTGTTTACTAACCAAAAAGTACAAAAATATTGTCAGTTTAACCTTGTTGCTTGCAGTTGAAGCAATCATCAGCAATTAGGTCAAAGACAGTCAACAGTCAGTCAAAGCAATGGATGGTGGCCATTCTTGCAGAATTTGGGCACCATGATCAATAATCAAGAGTTCACATGACTTGGGACATCACTTGGAATCAAGTTCTCAAGGAATTAGGGTTTGGAATTCATCAGAAGGTGCTTCAGTCAAGCAAAACCCTAGAAAGTCAAACTTGGTCAACTGTGGATTTAATCAGTGATTTGATGGATGGAATTGATTTGAAGGAGCTCATTCATGTCCATATAAGCCTCATATATCATGTCAAATACCATCATGGGAGAATTTGGAGCAAAATCAGAAATTTCCCAAAATAGAAAGTGGACCTGTAATTTTAACTGCCAAAAATGGAAACTTCTTGATCCCAAACTTACATCATGATACAAGCTTCAATTGAATTTTTGCCCAACATGAAAGTTGAAGATCTTGTTCTCCCATTTTCAAAAAGTCCAAGAACTCTCAATTCCCATGCATGGTTGTCAAGATATGATCAAATCATTTTCACAAAATCTTGAACTTCAAAAGACCATATCTCTCAAACCATTTGGCCAATTTTGGTGGGGTTTTTTCCTACAAACCACATTTCATCTCCTCTTTCCAAAAATATAAATTTCATACACCAAAACCTTGCCAATCAAAATGGCATTTTTTGACTTGTCTCATTTAAATTCAAGTGTGGACCAAAGGTTGACTTTTTGAATTAAGTATTTTCAGCACATTTGGCCATTTGGGATCTGTTTTAGATGGTATTTGAAACATGCTCAAGGCCCAAACTCGGCCAGACCTCACACCCTCCATGTGCATTGGTTCAAATTAGCAAAATGCAAATTCCTTCCATTTGAGTTAACCAAGTTTAGCACATGATTAACCAAGCTTAAACAGACATATATAGCTTCATTTCCTGCCAATTAAACCCTAGCTGCAGCCTCCATTCGAACAGATTATTCTCATTCTCTCATTTTTGCATTTTGCTCACCTTGCATTTTTCTGCCAAAATCTTCGAAGCACCACGAGTTCTCTTGGTTGTTTCATGACCTGGACATCATTGGGAGACCATTCCAAGCTCCATTATTCTACTGTAAAGCATTCCATGTCCTGTTTTTCTCCAAAGCACAATAATGGCCAATCGAGATTTGAAGGATTCTAAGCCTTGCTGAGCCAAATAGCTTCAAGTATTCATCATTTCAAAGCATTGTGGACCTCTGTTTGAGCTGGAAGCATCCAAACAACACTGTTCCATTGAGTTCTTCAAATCAAGTGAGTTTTTCGACTTCTTTATTTTTCCAAATCTTGCTATACATCATGTAGGTCTTACTTAGCTGGTTGATTTAAGCTTTGAATCATGTCAAATGGTTGGCTATTTAGGAAGATATGCTGTTTGTAAGTTTGGTGTATGAACTTGTTTTTGCTCGATTTGCCTTGCTTGAAGTGATTTAGTGAAATTTGATGCTACATTCTTGTTGTATGATGTTTGCTGACTCTATTGGCATGGTCAATTTCGAATTCTGGGCGATTTGTTTTTTTCTCATGTTTGAATGATGAAGATGATTACTGCAGTTTTGAAACCTTAGACTCTGCCCAGAAAATTCACATGAAATGTGTTTGGATTATGGTGGTTTGATGTTGCATTGAATGTTAATGTTTCAGTGCCTTGCTGTTTTTGAAGTTTGTTTGAATTCGTTTTATGATGTTTTGAATGAACAAGTTGAAGTTGCTGTGTTAAAACCCTAAGAAGAATCCAGAAAATTCGCATGAAATGTGTTTGGTTTGTTGTTGTATGATGCTGCATGAACATTACTGTTTCACTGCCATGCTGTTTGTATATTGTTGTTTGAATTTCGATTGATGATGAAGATGGAACATTGCTGCTAAAACCCTAATTGAATTTTGAACCCAGAAACACGATTGGTCTGTTGTTCCTTCTTGTTTTGCTGAACCTCCACTGTTCCATTGCCCGTGCCCTGTTACCATGTGACACGCAGGAGACCAAAACTCACCGTTTCATTTAATTGGCAACTTATTTACCAATATGCCACCGTGCCCTAACTATTTAATTAATCATGTGGTAAATTATTATGTGTTCAATATTTATTCCATTTGATTCAACATCTTCCAAAAATCACAATTTACTCATTTTAATTCCAAAATTCATGAAAATTTCAGCATTGTGTTCATCTTAATGTCTACTTTTTTATCATGATTTTTGCTGAATTTTTGGTTGGCTGGATTTTAAATGGTATGAGGTTTCTTGACATGTATGCACATTTTACACATTTTGCCAAAACCTTTTGTGAAATGATGATGATGTATCCAATGCCCCTGAAATCTTTTGTGGTTAATCTACACTCATTCATGTTTGTTTTGATGTAGAGTTCTTGAATTTATCATATGTGGTTTGTGAGATATGAATTTTGGAAGTAGGGTGTGACAATTTGTGTCACACCAATGATATGCAATTTCATGATTTTTGTTGACATGCTTCCTGACCTCCAATTAATGTGAAATTTTGCATGAACCTTCTCTTATATGTCTAGTTCACTTGTGATTTTTCTTGGAATTAATCATGGCATTTCCAAATTGTTTGAGATTTTATCCCCTGTTTGACCAAAATGTTGACTTGTGTGATACCTCTTGCCATTTCCTTTGTGAAATCCTCATACCTTATTGGATGATCATGAAATTTTACATGTGCATACTAGACATCTTGAGCTTTGCATTGGTGTTGATCCCATTCATTTCTCATCTGTTTTCATTTAGTTATGATTTTTTGAAGTTGATACATGTATATTTGACTTCTTTGGGCATGATTGAAATTGTTTTGACTTCCTGATTTTAATTGACCATCTTCCCATGATCCAATTGAGCTGGAATTTTATATGCATGCTATATTATGGATTGTGATTGACCCTGAATTATTTGATAATTTTTGGAATTGCCTATGCTTGGTTTTGAGCTAAGTCTTACTGTTGACTTCATTGAGCATATTCAAATTTGCTTTGACTTCATGATTTTCATTGACTGCCTTCCACTTGTCCAATTGTGATGAAATTTTACATGCTTACCATGTTAGGTGTTAGGATTGATCATGAATTATTTGGTGATTTTTGAAAATGTTTGAGTTGACTTTTGATGCAAGTCTTTCTGTTGACTTCTATGTGCACCAATTTGCCATGCTTTGACTTCTTTTGTCTATAAAATGATGATGATGCATGATATGAACTTGAAACCAATTGGGTTTGCTTCTTAAATGTTTGAATTTGATCTTGATTGGATATGGCTTGCTGTTTTGGCTTTCTCATTCATTTTTGACCCTAGGCTTGTCCTAGGGGTCTCCTGGCTTATGTTTGAGTTCATTGTTTCAGGTTAAGCTACAAATGCTTCAAAGAAACTTTTGCAAGTTGATTAAGCTTGATTTGTTTATCATAAGCTAACCTTTGTTTTGTAGGTTGCTTGGCTCATAAGATTTGAGTCTTGTGCTTGGCACATTTGTCTATCTGTTTGACTGTTGACTTCTGCTTCCTTTTGCTTTAACTGTTGAACTGTGTACTGATTTGTTTGACTATTTCAGGTACCATTAGTTGCTTAAGTTCTTTGAACTTGATTTGCTTTGCTATTTAGCAATTTGCTTTGAGGTAATCCCTCTTTCTTCATGTAGTCTGGAGACCCGGCCTGTTATTTGGCCGGGCAAACTGTCTGAAGTCCTCCTTAAGAGGCGATGCTTGTGTGTGTTTAATTTTGTCCCAAGCAGGAAAAGTCCTTCAAATAAGGCAATTGGTAGATCATAGGGATAAGCAACCTATCCCCTACTATTCTGTGAGTCTTCTCCTTGCTCCCATTACATGGTTGTAGCATTGAGATCCAAACCCAAGATCAATCGAGTCAATAATTTGTGGAAAGAGTTCCTACTTTCTGAACTCCCACACTTTCTGAAATGCTCTCCCTGATCAGGGATAAGAGCAATGAGGCACACCCCTCATCTACTTTCATCTGCTTCACCTTAGCCTCTCAATGGCAAGGTTAAGAGCAACTTGTGACCCTATTCCAGTTGGCTTCAATGCCTAACCCTCTTGTGTGAGCCTCCTTGTTTGGCTATAGAGTGTGCTGTTTGATATTGATTGATTGGTTGATTACTTCATATGCACATGTTTGCTTGTATGCTTCATGCATTTATCATTATCATTAATTGCTCATTAATGCACAATCATCTCATTTGTCTTTGTGACCTCATCATTGTTGTTTGCCCATTGAGGACAATTGTAAGACCATCCATTGGCCATTGCTCCTAGGATATGGAAGTGAGTATAAGACCATCACATTGGCCACTCATCTTATCTTTGCTTGTTGCATTGTTTGTATGTGAGGATACAATTGTAAGTCCCCGCAAGTTGGCATTTGTTTTCCTAGGATCATACTGTGTATGTTAGAGTAAGCCCAGACAGATTGGCATTTGACATCCATGTTTTGCTTTCTTTGTTTATGAGAGGATGCAATTGTAAGTCCCCGCAAGTTGGCATTTGCTTTCCTAGGATCATGTGTTGGATATTGGTATAAGTCCAGACAGATTGGCATCTGGTATCCAAGTTTCATTTTATTTTAGGAGATTAGTGTAAGACCATTGAGTGGCCTCTGATATCCCGTTTTGTTTTAGGAGATTGGTATAAGACCAGTGATTGGCATCCGGTATCCGCTTTTCTGCTTTGTTTGTTTGTTATTATTCATTGCCCATTCCAAAGGACACACTTGAATCATCTTCTATATGATTTCAAGAAGTGAACCTTCTAAGAAGTTTTACAATCCATATCCATCCATTCATCCTCATTATGTCCTAAACCTTTTCACACTTTGATTTCAAATTTGACATAGATATTGTGCAAACATCTTCATGTTTTCAAACTAAAAACCTGGACTCAAGTCCTTGACTTTTTTTCAAACTCCATTTCGTAATACTTCTTTTGAATCAATCTTAATCATACTTTGACTCCACTTTCATAATCACAATCAATTAACTTCACCCATTCACTTGTTTTGGCTCTGTCCATTGTTAATCTTTTCACATTAGCCATAGGTTTCAATTATCATTGTGGTTGATGTAAATCTTGCCTATCCTTAGTGAGTCGACTATAAGACTTCCGTACTGAAAACAGGGTTAACCCCTCTAGTGCGTCGAAGCTATCCTCGCATGGTGGATGTTGGTTTTGGTCGAGTGTTCTCCCATTGATAATGAAAAGCCTCAGTGCTTGTGTTTAAAATTGAATCCACCAACTTTTGGAAATCTTTTAGCCGAACTACGGCGTTTTGATCCTTACCTTTGATGGAAGGTACGTAGGCAACGGGTTCATCCGTTCAAACCCAATAAAAATTGTATATTCTTTTCTCATCATCCCAATCATGTTTGCACAATATTTATGCCATAACAAATAACAATTTAATACAACAAGTGTGAAAAGGGCTCCCTAGGAGTACCTAGGACGTAGTGGGTGCCTAACACCTTCCCATTGCGTAATTTACCCCTTACCCAGACTCTCTGATCTTTTTATTAGTTTTCTACGTGTAAAACTTCTTAGGCTTTTGTTCGCTTTTTAGCCAGTCCTTTGGATAAATAAAAGTGCGGTGGCGGCTCGAAATTTCATTGTATGCTCTGCTTATGATTTAACCGATAAATCATATAGCGACGAATACACCGCTACAATGCCCTGGTGCCCCAGAGTGAAAGTCACAACGGACGTTGGCGTCGTACCCAGGAGGCAATACTGTAGGCGGAGCCATTGTACGCAACTCAACCATCCCCAACCTGAGTAGTTCGGGCAGCAGTTCGGCGTACGACATGGGTAGCGAATCAAAACGTCGATCAGGCATCCTTTGTCTGGGGTGATACGGACGTTGTTGTTGTTGTTGTTGTTGTTGTTGAACTCTTTGTTGTTGTTGTTGACGAGGTTGAGGTGCCGGAATGGTCACTGCAGCAACCTGACAGCGTTGACTTCTGTTCTGATCTCTGCGGTATTGAACAACATTAGTTTCACCCTCTCTTCGACGAGGTGCCCCAGCAAACGGCTTCTTAGAAGAAGAGGAACCAGCATCTTGGATCTTCCCAGTTTTAATCAAGCTCTCAGTCCTCTCTCCACAAATGACAACATCAGAAAAACTACCGAATGGGCAGCTCCCCATCCGGTCCATAAACACACCCTGAAGAGTGCCGATAAACATATCTGTCAACTCCCTCTCCAGCATAGGGGGTTGAACTCTAGCAGCCAGTTCACGCCACCTCTGGGCGTACTCCTTGAAGCTTTCATTGGATTTCTGACAAAGACTCTGCAGCTGAGTCCGGCTAGGCGCCATGTCCATGTTGTGTTTGTATTGCCTCAAGAAGGCCTCACCCAGATCCCTCCAGCATCGGATAGAATCTCTCTTCAATTCCATGTACCAGTCCAAAGAAGCCCCAGATAGACTATCTTGGAAAAAATACATCCACATCTTTTCATCATCGGTATACGCAGAGATTTTTCGATAATAAGCCTGCACATGGGTGCGAGGGCAAGAAGTACCGTTGTATTTATCGAAGGACGGTGCTTTGAACTTGTAAGGGATTCTCAAACCTTCCACCAACCCCATATTGGTAACATCAAAACCGAGAGAATTCTGACATTCCATAGCTCTAATTTTCTCAGCAAGGGCATCAACTTTACGATCCCTCTCATCTACCCTTCCCAGAACGTCTTCGTCTTCACTGAGCAGAGTGAACATATCCTCTTGTCTGTCAACAATCGGAACAGGATTACGGGCCGGGGCACGGACTGCTCTGGCATTAGCGGTATCTGGAGCAATAGGTTGACCGTTGATTCGAATTCCCCCCAACTCATCACCTACAGCATAGTTGTTGATGGGTACAGCAGCAACAACATTATTATCATTGACCGGGCCTCCCTCTGGCGGAGCATGGTTAACCGGTGGAATTGCAGCCTCTTGTCTCTGAACCATGGCTCGAAGTTCTTCTTGACCTTGTGCAACCCCTTGCATCATATTCATGAACTGGGCCATGTTAGCCTTCATCTCAGCCAACTCAGCTTGAACTTGATCCATACCTCTCTGTTGATTCAGTCTTGTTGAGTAGCGGTGCGGACGTTGATCAGCTATCCTGCCTGAACAGGAACCAAGAGTGAGAAGTCACGACCAAGAACACCTGTTATGCAAAATGATATGAGTATGGTGCTAATGATGCGTATGATGCACATGATATGTTCATTCCTCAGGCATTCAAAGAGCCTGAGTCATCCTCAAAAGATGGCAACCTGCAGCAAGAACAACATAGAAGCACAGGAACGACATACACAAGAGTGATGAGTACAAGGTGAAACCAACAACCTCATCTATATGAATAACAGGATCATACAACAAAGTCGACAAAGAAAATCCAAACAATCGGAGTACAACAATGAATCCCATCCAACAAGCCTGGAGGTGATTCTCAACATACATATCAAAGATACAAGCTAAGACAAACGGCCTCCCGGAATGAGAGTCTTCAAGTACTGACACTGGTCTATCAATAGGTCACATTCTGAACATTCTGGCAAAAGAGTCATCTTCTCCTTCAGTTGTCGTCTAAGCTCTACCACTTCTCCTCCAAGGTGGTTCTCTGATGTCTGTCTCAAGTCTACTTCCTTCTTCAACTAGATGTCTTTATCTCTGAGTTGCTTCTCCAAGTCTCTGATCTTCTTCTGATAGCTGGCCTCAACCCTCTGCAACCTCAAGCACTCCCGGTGTTCTGCATCTAACATGCTCTCCATCTCCTCGTAGGATCTCTTCTTGCTTCTCGGTCTGCTAGCATCTTCTTCTCGCACTCCTCTGAGTTGATGAGCCAAGTTCAACCTATCAGCTTTGGCTTTGTACAGCTCCATCTGGGTATCTTGCTCCTTCCCTCTCAAACGGCGATTCTCCATCAGGGCTTGCTTGTAGTGCTCCACAGGCACACTCTCAGCAAGGATCAAAGGTGGTTGCTCCTGCAACGGCTCCATCCTATCATAGGGTAACAACAAAGTTTCTACTCTCTCCTTGACCCAATCAGTGTAATCGGGCATAGCAACGACAAACTTCTTCCCTAAGACAGATCCATCCTTCATACCAATAGACTTCCAAGCTCCTCCTATCTGCTCCAATCTGGCCGGGTCACTCTGCTTCTCAAAATACACACTTTCAGCTACCTCAGCCTCAAGTGGTCTTCCCTTCATCACAAACCCCAACTGGCGTAGAGAAAGAACCGGGTTGTAATTGATGCAACCCCTAGTCCCTACGAGTGGCACATTACGGAATCCTCCACAGCTCATAATGACGTTACGCACATCCATCCGGTAAGATTGCCACCTGATATCATAGGAAGTAAGAGACATAACCCTCTGAGTCCACTTATGCGTGCTCTGAGCATCCACAAAAGGTCCACTGACTGGCAGAAGAGACAAGAACCACCTGAGCAAAAGCGGGAGACAACACCTGATAGCCCCACCCTTACCATGCCTACTGTGAATAGCATAGTAAGTGTCAGCTAACAGAGTAGGAACTGGATTTCCTCCAATGAAAATACTGACTGCAGCATAGTCAACAAAATTGGGCATACTCGGAAACAGGACTATCCCATAGATCATGACGGCCAACTGAGCATGAAAGGCTTCCCAACTTCCCTTCTCCGCTTCTTCTCTAGCTACCCTCAATAAAAACTTCAAAGGCAACCCTACAACATCCCCACTGGACTTCCAACTATCACTGACTTCCTTGATACCCAAATGGAGAGCTCTGGCAACAACTCTGAAATCAACCTCCTTGGGCACATCCAAGAAAGGAACCTGATACCGGACCGGGACACTCAGCAGAATGGAGTACTCCTCAAGAGTAGGCGCCAACTGATAATCTTGAAAGGTGAAACAATGAAGCTCTGGGTCGTAGAACTTTAGAAGAGTCTGCAACGGTACCGGATCGACTACCATCTTCAACAGTGTCAGAATATCTCCATACTGGTCAACAAACCCCTTCTGGTTACCACTGGTCATAAGGTTGCTCAACTCAATCAGAGACGTCAAAGGTTCACGGTGAAAGCTGTAGGAACAAGTCTTCCGCTTCAACTCTGGGACTGTTGCCATCTCTATTAGTGAACAAGCTCTGGAATGTACCTGAGAAATGATATGCATGCAGGGATTAGTTTTTTTTTCTTTCCTTTTCTCTTTTTTTTTATATCTTTTTTTTTGCGTTTCTTTTGAAAAATAAATATGCTATGATGCAAATGATGCAGACACGACTGGTTGGCTGTGTCTCTCGGAACACAGGATCAAAGCTTCGGCTTGAACTCGGAACCACAAATTCATCTGAGACCCAAAGTCATCTGAGACCCCAAAATTCTGAACCAATAGTCACCAACAGGATCACAAGTCACCAACAAGTCACCAACAAGTCACCAACAAGTCACCAACTGTACCTGTAATAATGATCATTCCCTCCCCACTCACGGGTGTCATCTAGGCCAGGGTAAGGTCGAGGGAAACGCAGCATAAATAACCTTTCGCAGAACATCATCATATACACACCCGAAGTATGTAACGATAAATCCCACCAGGGTCTGAACTGCTCGTGATATCAATGTTCCGCTAAGTGGCGCAATACCACCCGCTTCCCATGAATCACTCTATTCCTAAGTATCCTAGATTTCACTCATGGCCTGGGTATTGGGCCTTTTACCTCATGTAACTCCCACCCCAACAGAGAGAAACAGACAACCAGCCAGCCAGGTGAACAGATGAATATGAATGCAAACATTAATGCAAACATAAATGCAAACAATAAATAAATGAATGCAATAAATAACAGCAAACAGCAACCAAAACCCTAACCTAGAGAGCGCTAGGAGAGACTCGCTTAGGGAAGATGGACCAGCATAGGTCAACTTCTCTAGTCCCCAGCAGAGTCGCCAGCTGTCGCATCACGCGAAAAACCGGCGGGAAAACAGAACAACAGAGCCGCCACCGTGCGTTATTTATCCCAAAAGAGGGAAAGGAAACGCTCAGAGTAAACCTGGAAAAGACATGGTCTCACGACCAAAGAGAATGGGTTCGGGAGTCGGTTATGCGAAGGGAAGGTATTAGCACCCCTAAGCATCCGTAGTACTCTACGGGATCCACGCACAAAAGGAAGGAAAATGGTTGCTAAAACACTGCTCACACACACACACACTGGCTGAAAGAGACACAAGAAAACAGGACTGAAACTGACTTGGCAGAATATCGCATCCTGGGCCTACTTAGTCTATCAAGCATAGACATCAGAGTCGAAGTAGTTCGGACTGGGGAAACGACACATGCTCGCTAGGATATCGCATCCTATGCATACGTATCTTCTCGGACGAGAGAAGAATCAGAGCATTCGTAGCTCGGCTGACACGCACACAAACAAACACAGGCAAAGGCAAACGTGGAGCCCGAATGCCAATCACTGGACTTACATCAGCATCCGAACCAAAACGCACTCAAGAAGGCAAACATGGAGCCTGAATGCCAATCACTGGGCTTACATCAGCATCCGAACCAAACACACGCACACTGGAACCTAACTGCCACTCGATGGACTTACATCAGCTTCCAAGCACACAACAGACAAAACAAGTTACAGGGAGTCGGGGACTCGAGCCTATAACTGTCAAGCACACACTCACAAAAAGAAAAAGGCGCCCGGAGAGATCAGCTCATCTCCTGCCTACGTACCTCATCTGGTATGAGGATCAGGGCGACGTAGTTCCCCTACGGAGGGATAAAGGACTAGCCTAACCAGATAACAGAGGGAGACACAACTAGGGAGACTACGACTCGAGCCTAGATATTATCATGCAAAATCATCCCTAAGTTGAGGTTTCTAGCTAACTTGCACAGGAAACAAGCCTATCCTAAACATGACTCGCACAGGAAGCAAGCCACACACGCACTTAACTTGCACAGGGAGCAAGCCAAGCAAAACCTAACTTGCACAGGAAGCAAGTCTAAACTAACCCTAACTTGCACAGGAAGCAAGTCAAACAAACATACAAGCACAGATAGCATACACTATACACAAGCAAGTGGCTCAAACAAGGGTTAGGTTTTAGTCGAGGGGTCATATCAACCTCAACAAACAAACCTCTGGAACTGGGTGAATGTGCTCTTAACCTTGCCATTGAGGGGCTAAGGTGAAGCCGATGAAAGGTGAGTGAAGATAAGACTTCACAGCTCTTATCCCTGGCCTGGGAGAGCTTAAGACAAGAATGTGTGGGTTCAGAAAGTGGGAACCCTTCTACACATTTAAAACTGACTCAACTGTACAATTGTACAAGATCTTGGGTTTGTATCTGCAATGCATCAACACAGTGGTGTGAGCAAAGCAGATGACACACAGAATAGCAGGGGATAGGTTGCTTATCCCTTGGGTTCTGCCAATTGCCTCTTCACTTAGGAGGACTTTGACTCTATGCAAGGACAAAATTAAACAGTCACAAACATTGCCTCTTAAGGAGGACTTCAGACAGTTGCCTGGCCAAGTAACAGGCCAGATCTTCCAGGCTACATGAAGATTAGAAATATACCTCGATGCAAATTGCTTATATAAGCAAAGCAAAGCAAAAGTTCACAAGGAACTGAGCAACTAAAAGCACCTGAAATAGTCAAGCAGACATTAGTATACAAGTCAAAGTTAAATCAGAATGAAACAGATATCAACCAGTCAACACAAGCAAGTGAATGTGCAAGGCACAAGGCTCAAGGCATGTGAGCCAAGCCACCTACAAAACAAGCAAGTTAGTCAATGATAATCAAGCAAGCTCAATCAAAAAGAGTTGGTCTCATTGGTCATTTGTTGGTCATCCTGAAAACATGAGCTCAAAGGTGAGTAACAGGACCACTAGGGCAAGCCTAGGGTCAAAAATGAATGAGAAAGTCAAAACAGAAAAGCAATGCCCAATCAAAACCAAGTTCAAACATATAAGAAGCAATCTCAATTGGTTTCATGTTCATATCATGCATCATCATCAATTCACAAGCAAAAGAAGTCAAAGCATGGCAAGTGAGAGCTCATAGAAGTCAACAGAATGACTTGCATCAAAAGTTAACTCAAACATTTCCAAAAATTACCAAATAAATCATGATCACTCCTAACACATAGCATGGTAAGCATGTCAAATTTCATTGCATTTGGACAAGTGGAAGGCAGTCAATGAAAATCAGAAAGTCAAAGCAATTTTGAACATGCTCAAAGAAGTCAACCAAACATGCATCAACTTGAAAATTTCATAAATCAGTGATAGCATATGAGAAATGAATGGGACTAAAACCATGGCAAAGATGAGGATGTCTAGTTATCTCATGTAAAATTTCATGTCCATCTAATAAAGTAT
This sequence comes from Lathyrus oleraceus, assembly GCF_024323335.1. Taxonomy (NCBI): domain Eukaryota; kingdom Viridiplantae; phylum Streptophyta; class Magnoliopsida; order Fabales; family Fabaceae; genus Lathyrus; species Lathyrus oleraceus. The sequence continues at coordinate 248,296,918 of NC_066582.1, read as the reverse complement.
GAGAATTTCACAAATGAAATGGGAACATGTGTCACAAAAAGTCAACATATGACTAAACAGGGGAGAAAATCTCAAACAATTAGGAAATGCCACAAATAATTCCAAGAAAATTCACATGTAAACTAGACATACAAAAGTAGGTTCATGCAAAAAATCAAGTCAATTGGAGGTCAAGAAGCATGGTATCAAAAATCATCAAGTTGGATATCAATGGTGTGACACAAGTTGTCACACCCTAATTCAAAAAATCATAACTCACAAACCAGCAATGATAAATTCACAAACTCTACACCAAAATCACCATGAGTGTGTCTAGTTTAAGCACAAAAAATTTGGGAGCCATTGGATAAAGTATCACCATTTCACAAATGTTTTGGCAAAGTGTACAAAATTTGGTCACATGAACAAAACCCTAATGCCATTTAAAATCTACTCATCCAAAAAATCAGCAAAAATCATGATAAAAAACTAGGGATCATGATGAAGATGATGCAAAAATTCCCATGAGATTTGGATTTGAAATGAATGAAATATGATTTTTCAAAGATTGGTGATCAAATGAAATAATTATTGAAATGAAAATGAATTAAATTGGATTAATTAAATGGCCGGATGGCAAAAGCGTAATATTGGACCTCATTAAACAAAACGACGCCGTTTAGGCGCGGCCAGGGAAATGTTTTGATTGGCTCATGGGGGGCTGGAACAGTAACGAAAGCATGCACACACGTGAACCATTTTCTGGGCAGACAATGTAGTTTAGGGTTTTATGAACAGTGATGTTCATCATCAATGATGAACAAAAATCCCAGAAATGGGAATTGAACATAACATTCGAACCAGCACACAATGCACATCATCATTCCAAAATTCATTTTCATTAAATCAAGCTAAACAAGAAGAATCGAATAAAAACTCATTTCATCATCAAACTTTAAAACAGCATAACTCCACAAATACTCAACCATTTTTACGGATTCAAGGCTCAATAGAATCAGCAAAACAAGTCCTACCTAAAGCATATCATAGTTTTGTAAATAGTGGAAGTCGAAAACTCACCAAATCTGCAAAACAGTTGAGATTCAAGGGTTGTTTGGCTGTTTTGAAGTGAAACAGTTGAAGCTTCAGCTGTGCTTTGATGAATGGCTAAAAGAGTTCGACCCAAGAAGGCTCAGAATGGCTTTAGACAACATCTGCCATGGAAGGATTCTTTGAAAACAGTGCTAGAAAGTGAGCTCCCAGTTGGTGAATGGTGCTGCAAATAACCTCCAAATGATGGCCAGATGATAGAACAACAAAGGAATCCTCGAGTTCTTTGGAAGTTTTTTGGTAAAAAAGCAAAGTGAGAAAAATGAGATTTGAGAGAAAGTGAAGAATTCTGTGATGCACACTGACTGCCACTAGGGTTTTTTTGACAGAAAAATGTGTTATATACTTCTGTTTAGTATTGCATAAGTGAGTGTTAAACATGATTCATGAAAATGTGGAGTAGAGTTGGTAAAAGTGTACTTTTGTCCCAAATTTCAAGCAAGTAGGAGTGGCTGTATGTACTGCACAAGAATGGGCTTGCAACAAGTCATAAACCACATTTCTGAACTATTTCAATTGGCCAAATGGTTTAAAAATGATTATTTTGAAAAGTCAAAATTCAACTCACTTGAAATTAATTAAGGCAAGTTCAAAAAGGCCATTTTGATTGGTGAAGTTTTGGTGAATGATGGTTACATTTTTGGAAAGAGGGGATCAAATGTGACTTGTAGGAAAAAACCCCACCCAAATTGGCCAAATGGTTTGAGAGATATGGCCTTTTGAAGTTCAAAAATTTCTAAAAATGATTTGATCATAACTTGCCAACCATACATGGGAATTGAGTGTTCTTGGACTTTTTGGAAATGGGAGAACAAGATCTTCAACTTTCATGTTGGGCAAAAATTCATTTGAAGCTTGTATCATGATGTAAGTTTGAGGATCAAGACTTTCCATTTTTGGTAAGTTTCAGTTACAGGTCCAGTTTCCATTTTTGGAAATTTCTGATCTGGCTTCAAATTCTTCCATGATGGTGTTTGACATGATATATGAGGCCTATTTGGACATGAATAAGCTCTCTCAAACCAAATCCCATCATCAAATCACTGATTAAATGGACAGTTGACCAACAGTTGACTTTTAGGGTTTCTGACTGATTGTGCTTGACTGATGACTTCTGAACATCCAATCCTTGACCAAAACACTTCAAATGGATCCCCAAGTCATGTGGACATGTTGGACCAACCCTAGGGCCTTGGCTCAAAGGAATTTGTACTTGCTTGCTTGGTTGACTGATCTCCTGACCAGTTTGACCTAATTTCTTGATTGGCTTGCACTTGAGGCAAATGGGACAATGCAATGCTATGCAGTGGACCATGTTATGCTATGACCTAATATGAGAATGTATGTACAATGATAGGTGCAAATTTGAGGTGTTACAGTTGTCCCTGTGTTACCATTTATTTTGGTGGTCAGGTCGATGTTGGCTGTTTCGGTGATTAAGCCGAGTTTTCTCCGCACCAGACGGATTTTGGTTCAGAGATCGTTTCTTCGCCGATTCTGACAGGTGCTGTTAATTATTTTCCCATCAGAGTGCAAATTGTTCGTCTGTTCTTGGTATTCAATCACTCTTCATCCTGATCATCTGAAAGCCGAGGCTGTTCATATCGACAGGTTCATAGTGGATTGAATAGGGGCAGCTGTAACACCTCAAAATTTGCCCTCCTCTCTTGGGACTAGCATAATATATTTGCATTGCATTTTTAGGTCATTAGTCATTGCATATTGCATATCATGTGGTTACATGGTGCAAGTCATTCTCTCAAGTCTTGGTCAGAAGATGAGGAAGTCAAAGTGCAAGCTAGGGTTTCATTGGACTGGTCATTAATCATCTGAGGATGTGGAGGTCCAAATTAGGGTTTTGTGGTTCTCAAGGAGATTGGTCTTCATCTCGATTGAAGTGATACATCATCATCATCATCATGGTTTTGTTATCATCAAGGGTTGAAGCAGATTTCTTGAGATTAGGGTTTTGACCACTGGTCAACCCTAATCAGTTGCATTGGGCCAATCAGGGCATGATCAGGAGATAGGGTCTATGATGTATGTGGGGATCCTCTCATGGTTTTTTGGAGCATATTGAGGCTAGGGTTTCATCCTTGAGCCATTTCATTAGAGAATTGGGGCTCAGATTGATCAGTGTATGGCCAGATTCATCTATCAGTTGAAAAGTCAACTGTGGTCAACTGTGCATGATTTAATGGATTTGGAGGTAGGAGAGAGTTGGATACACTTCATTCATGTTGCAACAAGTGTTATTTGACATTTCAAAGCTTAAGAATGGAGAAAATCAAGTCAGGACAAAAATTGCCAAAAATAGAAAGTGACTTGTAATGGAAGTTTCCAAAAATGGAAAGTTTTTGACCTCAAATTTACATGTCCAAGGAAGCTTCAAATGAAAATTTGTTCAACATGAAAGTTGTAGATCTTGGTCTCACCTTTCCAAAAAGTCCAAGAACTTGAAATTCCCATGCATGGTTGGCAAGTTATGGTCCATTCAAATTCAAAAATGACCCACAATCAAAGTGGCATAACTTCCACATGGAGTGTCCAAATTGAGTGATCTTTTTATGTGCAAACTCCATTTGACATGTACTTTCATGGTGCATAATTGGAATTCCTCAAAAGTGGTCAATTCAAAAAGTCAATTTTCAAGTGTACAGTTAAAAATCCAGGGGCAAAATGGTCCAACTTGAGAAATAATGAGAATTTTGGAATGGGGATTTTTGCAACACCTCACAAATGCAATTTGAAAATGGTTTGAACTGTCATAACATGTTGAGGTTCATTATTTGAACAAGTCATTTTTGAAGTGTACTTGAAAATGCATAAATTGCCATGGCATAGTGAAAATGCAAAATACACAACCAATGACCATGGGACAAGTTGCAACACATCACACATGTCATTTTGAGAGTGTGTGAGCTGTCAATGAGCTGTCACAGGGCCCAGTGTGAAATGGCATTTTTGCCCTTGCTTTGTAAAATTTCACATGTTGCTAATTACGTCATTTTTTGTTAATTGAGGATTAAGAGTGGATTAAGCAAGAGTATATAATCTTAATCATAACTAACTTCTAAAGAGAATCACAATTCACAAGAAATTCAACAAACTTTTCCCTCCAAATTCTCCAAAATTCTCAAGAACATTCAAGAAGAAAATTGGATCAAACTCTTCCAATTCTTCACCAAATCGTGTGATTCTTCTTGCTGCCATCTCCATTCATCTTCTTCTTGATCTGTTTTGGCAATTCATCACCAAAGAACATCAAATTCTCCACTGTCCATTCTTGATGCATCCATGGTGAATTGAAATCTCTTGTACTTGAAGCTTCGAGCTAGGCTAAGCATTGCATTCAATTTCCTGTAGCTTCTCCTTCATCTGTTTGGAGGAATTTCGAGCCAAAACATCAAGAAGCATCACTGCCATTGCAAGGTACTTGAAATTCGAATCTCATGATTCTTTAAATTGTTATATGCATTGTGTAGATCGTTCATCATAGGTTAGCGTGAAACTTGTGGTTTGCCAAATGATTAAGTATTGAAGGAGATATGTCGAATTGTAGTTTTGTGTTCATTCCTTTAAGCGCTCGATCCGGATTGTGTAGTGAGAATTAGGCAAAATCGTTAGGATATCTTGAATGTACATTGAGAGAGGAAGAGAATGATGTACGGTTTATGCGTTTTGGTGAAGAAAATCTCATGACCGATTCTGGACTTGGATGAGCACGAACACGATGAAGATGAAGCAGAAATCTGGAAAGTTTGAGCGTTTGATCCATTGTTTCCGCATGCCAAATTCGAATGTTGTTTACCGCCAAGGAGAGCGAATTGCATGGTGACAGCGCATTAATGTGCTGCGCACCGTTTTGGCCTTGGAGCTCATAATTACGAGCGTGCCACTGTAAACAATAATTCCATTTATTTAATTAACACATTTCAATAATTATTTAATAATTTAACCAATCTTTAAAAATTCATAAAAAAATAATTACAAGTCCAAAAATAGTGAGGATTTTTGTGATGGATCCCAATTTTTCCCTAGAATTTTATAGGCATGGTTTCACAAGTTGTGCATGGTGAAATGTTGACCTGGAATATAGAACTTTGACTTGTGTGTATTTTTTACATGTTTTGCCATTTTCATTGTGAAATGCTCATACATTAAAAGAAATTCTTGAGATTTTTTGTGCTCATTCTAGACATGTTGATGGTGATTTACATATAAAGTTTGTGATTTTTGGATACCTGAGGAGTGAGATATGATTTTTTGAATCTAGGTGTGACAATTTTTGTCACACCTAGCTAGGTCAACTTTCTGGATTTATTTGCATGACCTAGAGATGCTGGATTGGATTGAAATTTTGCATGAATGATTATTGATATGTTGAGATGTTATGTGAATATTTATGGATTTTTCCATGGCATTTTCAATTTGATTGATATTTTTCTTCTCTGTTGGTTCATTGTGCAACCTTGTATGACACATGTTTGTAAATCTCTTGTGAAATTCTCATATGGTTTTGGATGAATGTGAAATTTGGTATGCTGGTTGTATACACATTGTAGGATATCACTGTTTTGGTCCCATTCATTTCTTAATTGTTTTCATTGATTTATGAATTTTTGAAGTGAATGCATGTGTTGATACCTTGAATTGGCTTACATAATCTTGTCTGGATTTCTTGATTTTCATTGGCCTAGTTCCTTTTGTCCAATTGAGCTTAAAATTGACATGCTATACCTTGAATAGGTCCTGTTTAGGTGTGAATTATTTGAGGATTTTTGGAATTGTTTTGGTATGCTTTTGATTGAAGTTATTCTGTTTGGACATTTGAGGTTCCATTTGACCTAGTTTGACTTGTTTTGGTCATGAAATGATATTGATGAATGATATGAGCATGGGATCAATTGCATTTGCTTTCTATTTGCATTAATTTGGTTTTGGTTGAGAATTGTTTGCTGTTTAGAATTCTTTCTCCCTTTTGGACCCTAGGCTTGGCCTAGTGGTCCAGTTTCTCACATTTGGTTTGACTTTTCAGGATGAAATGCATAATGCTCAAGGAGAATGCTTCAAGTCAATTAAATTGAGATTGTTGGATGTTTTGAGCTAATTTGACTTTGTTTTGTAGGTTGTGAAGCTTGAGCTTGAGCTTATAGCTTGCACTTATGTGCATTAACCTGTGTTGCTTAATCTGTATAGTCTGACTGATTAACATTTGCTGTTTATTGTTTGTCTGTCTGAGTACTGATGATGCTTGATTGATTTCAGGTACATTTAGTTGCTTACAGTTCTTTAAGAACTTGCTTGCTGCTGCTTGGTTTTTAAACCACTTGAGGTAGGACTTCTATTCTTCATGTAGTCTGGAAGACCCGGCCTGTTACTTGGCCGGGCAACTGTCTGAAGTCCTCCTTAAGAGGCGATGTTTGTGGTTGTTTACTTTTTGTGCCCAAGCAGGTAAAGACCTCTATGAGGCAATTGGTGGATCAAAGGGATATGCAATCTATCCCCCACTATTCTGTGAGTCGTCCCTCTGCTCGCACGACTGTGTGTTGATGCATTGGGACACAAACCCAAGATCCTGTGCTGTTGCACAATCGAGTCAGAGTCTTTGAGCGTAGAAGGGTCCCTCTATTCTGGACCCACGCTCCTTTGTCTGAAGCTCTCCCTGGTCAGGGATAAGAGCTGTGAGGTCTCATCCTCACTTCACCTTTTCATCTGCTTCACCTTAGCCTCGTAATGGCAAGGTTAAGAGCGAATAATACCCATGTACAGATGACTTGCTTCGGCAGTCGAACCCATTGTGTGAGCCTCACTTGATTGGTTATAGTGTGTGCTATGTGAATATTTGCTTGAAATGCTTATTTTGATTTGTATGCTTGTATGCTTGCTTTCTTTCCTGGATAGGATTAGCTTGCAGTTGTGCAAGTAGGTAGAAACCTGAACGTAGGGTAACGATGCATGACAACACTAGGCTCGAGTCCAGCTCCCTGGTAGTGTGTCTTCCCTTGGTTTCTGGCTAGATTTTCTTTCCCTTTAGGGGGAACTACATCGCCCTGATCCTTGTTCCAGACGAGGTATGTAGGCAGGTGGTCGTGCGAGACCACTCCGGGCAACCTTTTTCTTTTTTGTGTGTGTTTACTTGTTATCTGATTGTGTGTTTGGTTCGGATGCCGACGTAAGTCCAGTGATTGGCGGTCGGGCTCCACGTTTGCCGTTTTGTGCGTGTTTTGGTTCGGATGCTGACGTAATTCCATCGAATGGTTGTCGGGCTCCATGTTTGCCATCTGTTTGTGCGTTTTGTGTTGTTTGGCGTGCGTGAGCCGAACTACAGTGGCTCTGATTCTCGTTCCAGACGAGATATGTAGGCATAGGATGCGACGTCCTATCGAGCTCCCTTCTCTTAACCCCACCTGCGTTCCTTGTGTGTGTGTGTGATGTTTAGCAACCTTTTCTTTTCTTAGAACGTGGATCCCGTCGAGTACGACGGACGTGAGGGGTGCTAATACCTTCCCCTTGCGTAACCGACTCCCTTACCCTTTCTCTTTGGTCGCGAGACCATTTCCTTTCCAGGTTTCTCTGAGCGTTTCCTTTCCCTATCTTGGGATAAATAACGCGCAGTGGCGGCTCTGTGTTGTGTTTTTGTTTCAGCCCGCCGGTTGTTTTTCGCGGATGCGACAGGAATCACTCTGTTCAGGGTGGTTACTGGCAGTGGTGAGACTTTGATAGTATTCAATGTCCTGATTAGGCCCACTTGATACTGAGATTCTATATCTTCCTCCATCTCCTGGTCTTCAATAGCAGTCACTGTTATTTCCTTGTTGTGAACTTTCAAGGTCAACGTGCATTCATCCATGTCGAGCTTGCATCGACTTGTCTTCATGAAAGATCGACCCAGAATGATGGGTGCCTCATTGTCTTCAGGTATGTCTAGGATTACAAAATCGACTGGGAAGGTCAAGTCCGCTATTGTGACCAACACATCTTCAGCTATACCATGTGCATCTTTTCTTGAGTGATCTGCAAACTTCAGATTGGTCTTTATATCACTGATATTTTTAATACCTAGCCTGTGATAGATTGATAAGGGCATCAGATTCACACTAGCTCTCGAATCTATCAGTACCTTTTTGAAGGTTCTTTCTTTGATTGTGCATGGTACTGTGACAGTTCCTGGGTCCTTTTGTTTGTTAGGAATGTTCTGCTCCAGGGGGTTTGCATTATATTGTTCCTTACCGAATACCTGTTCTTCAGTGGTTGGTTTTTTTTCAGCCATTACCTTTTCCACGAATTTCTTGTACATGGGCATCCTTTCAATTGATTCAAACAAGGCCATATGACTCTCAATCTTTTTAAACATTGTCATGAATTTCTCCAAGTCTGACTCAATGGGTTCCTTCTTTGTCACTCTCTGTGGGTAGGGTAACTTAATCACTGGTTTAGTTCCTTTTGTAGTGTCTTCTTTAGTCGGCTCGCTCGGTGATATAATTTTTTTCTTTTTAGTAGCCTTTTTCTCTGTCGTCGTGACAGTATTAACATTCTCCTGACCTCTCGGATTTTGAACTGTTTCACTTGGTAAGGAACCTGGTGTTCGAGAACTTGCTAGTTGCTGTGCTATCTGCCCCAGCTGAACTTCAAGATTCTTTAGGGAGGCGGTGGTGTTTTTCTGATTGTTTCTAGTCTCTTCTTCAAATTGTCTATTTTGAGCTGCCAGATTTTCAATGGCAATCTTCCAGTCTGCCTTTTTAGGTGCCTATTGTTGTTGTTGCTTTTGCTGATACTGAGTCTGATATTGCCCTGTACCTTGTTGCGGAACATTCCCTCTCTGGTCTTTCCAGGAGAAGTTTGGATGATTCTTCCAACCTGGGTTGTAAGTATTAGAGTAGGGATTATTCTGCTTCAAGAATTTGATCTCTTCAATTTGTTGGGGAGTCGCAAAGCAATAGACAGTGTGGTGAGGTCCATTACAGATTTCACAAGTGCTTTCCTGAACTGGTTGAACTTGTGCTATCTGTTGGATACCTATATTCATAGCTTTCAGCTTTTTGTCTATTTCGGCAGCAACAGTGTCTTCCAGACGGATTTTATTTGTTTCCAATTTTAGATCAATCACCCCATCTGGTTTACTTGTACACCTGTCATATAGCTCTAGATGCTCATTCGCAACTATTGCTTCAATAATCCTCTTGATACTAGTGACTGTTGAGAAATTTGTTGAGCCACCGGCTGCTGTATCAATCAACTGCTTTGTCTTTATTTTCAGCCCATTAACGAACATCTGCATTTGTTCTGTCTGATCCATATTATGAGTGAGACACGCAACTAAGATCCTTTTGAATCTTTTGTAAGTGTCTCCCAGTGATTCACCATCCTTCTGTTTGAAATTCAGAATTTCATACCTTTTTCTCAGGAATACTGATGCTGGAAAATACTGTGGTTTGCTGTACTCCAGGATGATTTTTCCTCTGGTAGAAGACCTCTTTTTATAGTGAAAGTTCCCAGCAGCAGTTGGACAGGTCCAAAGATGTCTCCACAAAGCCCGAAGAATGAAAAGCCCGGAAAGTCAGCCTACTAGTTCACCTGACACGTCCATGGCATGCCCAACACGGGGGGGGGGGGGGGGGGGGGGGGGGGGAGTCTCTGCCTGACACGGCCCGTGTCAGCTGACACGGGTGGCCGTGTCAGGCTACTGTTTTCTTCTTCTGATTCCCTTTCCCTGACACGGCCCGTGTCAGGTGACACGGGTGGCCGTGTCAGGCCTCCTATACTGGAATTTTCTGCTCTTTTTCGTACTGAACTCTCGCACCGTCGTGTTCTGAGTCCCCCGGTTCTTCTACCTGGACCTGTCTGTCAGAAACACAGCTATCCCACGCATAAAATCACAATAAACAAAATAAAACATAATAAAGATTAAAAATGCGTACATGACATAACAGAAGTAAAACTACTCGAATTGTACCTTAAATGCGTGTACAGTGTGTCAAATGTCTCTGTTTTGCGTCAGATCAGTAATGAAAACTTACTATAAATGGTGACTGATCAGTAACCTTCAATTATTATATATCATAAAGTTTTTGTTACAACGAGGTTCACAATAAACATCAGTACAAAATAAGCTAACTGAAAACAAAAATATTTCTAACTGATTACAACAATCAAGGTGATGTCATCTTGACCGAACATCATTTCCCTAGCATCCTTATTAGTTTTCATTCGCACTCAACCAAAGATACTGTCGAGTCTCTCAATACTTTTAATTTTTTTCCCTTATGATATTTTTCCATCTAACCAACGAACCAGCTCCCTCTTTAGTTGATCGAACATAGTGATGTTCCAGAAGAACATCAACATCTGAGGTTTGTCTCTTGCATAAATCACTTTTCCGTAGCGGCGACGAACACCAAACATGATTGACAAATGATGAAATGATATGTGGAAAAATGATTCATACAACACCTCTATTTATAACCAAAAAAATTGCATCTTACACTGAGATGTCAATCCAATTGGCGTCTCCTAAGTAAAAATACACATGGGTGCCAATTGGATTGGCTGCACCATGTGCCTTAGCCAATCCAATTGACGCCTCCACTCTATTTTTAAGAGGAGTCGCCAATTGGATTGACGCCTCATCCTAAAAGTGGAGTACTTTGAGAATTTTTTTGAAAACATGGTTATTTTGAGATTTTTCTTGAAAAATTGGATTATTTTGGTAAAAAAATCACAAAAGGATATTTGGTCTTTAATATTTTTTAAAAATAAATTACCAAAAATAACATGAGACATGAAAAAAAACTAAAACTAAAAACAAAATAGAATAAAATTAAATATGTAAATTAACATTTAAAATGATAGATAAACTCTTCTTAGACTTTTTGATCCTTTGTTTTTTATATAATAATAATAATACAAAAACTCATTATTAAAAATTTTCCTAATTTTAACAACTTGATTGAAAAAATGAGAAACAAATTAATTATGATTCAAATAATTAATCAAAATAATCAAATAAATGGATTATTTCTGAAAATTGTTTACTTATTCCACAAGATGTTAAAAAAAGTTAAAAATAAAAATTGTTCTAATTAAGACTTTTTTTTACTCTTTCTAGACTAAAAATGCATTAAATAAATAAAAATGATTATTTAAAAAAATTCCTAAAATAAAATTAATTAGGTTAAAACCTCTTAAGTGATCAAGTAAGAGCAAATTAAAATAAAACAAAATAAAACCTAAATGTTAATAATTCTTAATCAAACAATATCATTTTTTATGATTCTATGCAAAAGGATATTTGGTCTTTAATATTTTTTAAATATATTTTTTACCAAAACTAACATGTGACATGAAAGAGCTAAAAATAAAAATAAAAATAAAATAGGTCATAATTAAATACGAAAATTAACATAATGAAAAATAAACTCTTCTTAGACTTATCGACCCTTTATTTTTTATATAATAATAATAATAATAAATCATTATTAAAAAATTTCCTAATTTTAACAACTTGATTGAAAAAATGAGAAACAAATTAATTATAATTCATGATTAATCAAAATAATCAAATAGATTGATTATTTTCAAAAATTGTTTACTTGTTCCACAAAATGTAAAAAAAAAAAGCTAAAAATAAAAATCGCTCTAATTAAGACTTTTTTTTTACTCTTTTTGGACTAAAAATGCATTAAATGAATAAACATGATTATTTTAAAAAATTCATAAAATAATTTTAGATTTAAATAATAAAAAAACAATTTGTAATTTTTGAATAAAATAAAAATAAATGGATTATTTCTGAAAATTGTTTACTTATTCCACAAGATGTAAAAAAAAGTTAAAAATAAAAATCGTTCTAATTAAGACTTTTTTTTACTCTTTCTGGACTAAAAATGCATTAAATAAATAAAAATGATTATTTAAAAAAATTCCTAAAATAAAATTAATTAGGTTAAAACCTCTTAATTGATCAAGTAAGAGCAAATTAAAATAAAACAAAATAAAACCTAAATGTTAATAATTCTTAATCAAACAATGTCATTTTTTATGATTCTATGCAAAAGGATATTTGGTCTTTAATATTTTTTAAATATTTTTTTTTACCAAAACTAACATGTGACATGAAAGAGCTAAAAATAAAAATAAAAATAAAATAGGTCATAATTAAATACGAAAATTAACATAATGAAAAATAAATTCTTCTTAGACTTATCGACCCTTTATTTTTTATATAATAATAATAATAAAAAAAATCATTATTAAAAAATTTCCTAATTTTAACAACTTGATTGAAAAAATGAGAAACAAATTAATTATAATTCATGATTAATCAAAATAATCAAATAGATTGATTATTTTCAAAAATTGTTTACTTGTTCCACAAAATGTAAAAAAAAAGCTAAAAATAAAAATCGCTCTAATTAAGACTTTTTTTTTTTACTCTTTTTGGACTAAAAATGCATTAAATGAATAAACATGATTATTTTAAAAAATTCATAAAATAAATTTAGATTTAAATAATAAAAAAACAATTTGTAATTTTTGAATAAAATAAAAATAAAAATAATGTTAGAAACAAATAAAAGGGAAATAAAAGGGACAAAGCCATAAGTGGGAAATGTGATATCCGAACCCGGGACCTTATGCTTGCAACTCCTTACACATGCTCTCTTACCAATTGTGTTATTTTATTTATTCAAAATAAAGTGACATTAGAGAACATATGAAAGGTGGTCAAAATTTGGGGTACGACAATCTTAATCCCACTGATTTAGTGTTGACCAAAAAACACTTTGGTCAACCAAATCCTTTGTAACTGTGTTGTAAGCCCCTAGCCTATTTCAAGTGATCAAAAGACACTTGATCACTTGATATGACAAGTTCATTGCGTTCAAGCTATTATGGATATGTCGAATCTCAAGAGCTTAAGACCTTAAGGTTCAAATACAAGATCAAGACTTCAAGTCAACACCAGTCAAGCTTAGCTAGTAAAGTGGACCACATTCTCAAGCACAACAAAGGTATCAACACTCGACAAGTGCGATTTAAATTGTAAGCTATAAGCCTTAAGAAATGAGGAATTATGAGACAAAGTTTCTCCTACCCTTGTCTAGAATGACTTTGCGTACGAGGCGTAGGCCCTAACTATTCAAAGCATTCGCCCTCATTCATAGACTTTAGCATAATTTGTATCAAACAATGGTCAAGTCTTCTCCATACAACAAACACCATGGCTAACAACACATGTCAATCATGATAAGGGTTATACACTATCAACCTTAAGTAATGAGGAATGATGAGACATAGTTTCTCCTACCCTTGTCTAGAGTGACTTTTCATATGGGGTGTATGCCCTAGCTATTCAAAGCACTCGCCATTGTTCCTGGACTTTACTGCAATTTGAATCATGCAATCGACAAGTCTTCTTCAAGCAAGCATCAATCATTCAACACTTCAATAATGAAGCATCGTTGCACATCAATCCTCTTTTAGTATCAGACTCTCCTTCTGAGTGTTCATACATTTCTTGGGATCATTATCTTGGGGTCACATACCTATTTCTCAATTAATTGCTTTGTGCATTTCCTATCAGTTCAGACTATGGCACACTTTGTTGCTTGTCCTCAAGGTGCAGACCTTGGTAACTTCTTTCAGCCTATGGAGTTCAGACTCTGGCTTTATTCTTTGCATATGAGGTACATACCTTGGCATCTCGCCCATACAGTTCATACAGTGGCATCTTTATTCCTTGCCTATAAGATACAGATCTTGGCATCCTTGCCCCCATTGAGTTCAGACTCTGGCCGCCTTGATTTTGTCTATACAGTACAGACTTTGACATATCATTCTGCCTTGCTGTTTAGACTTTGGCATTCATTTATCCAGCCCTTGGAGTTCAGACTTTGGCTACCTCTTTCATTGCCTTATAGTTCAGACTTTGGCATCATACTTTTTTGCCCTTATGGAATTCAGACTCTGGCATTCAGATCAGTTCCTTTGCCTTGTATAGTTCAGACTATGGCATGCTTATACATCTTGCTCGTGGAGTTCAGACTCATGTAACCTTTGACATTGCCTCACAATTCAGACTATGTCATCATATTCCTTTTTCCCTTATTGAGTTCAGACTCCGGAAATCTGTTCCTTGCCTTTGTATTAGTTCATACTATGACATTTATCTATCTTGCCCTATGAAGTTCATACTCTGGCTACATCTAATTTGTCTTTATGGTTGATCACCACTATTGGTTAGTACCACATTCCTACTTGATAAGTAATCTACTTTGCCTTTAGGCAATCTATCAAATTTCCCTTTGTTTTCAGCCGTAGTAGGCTGAACTACGATTGCTCTGATTTTCTCATTGCACGATGAGAATACGTAGGCATGAGAGTTCGAATCCTCCGCGAGCATACTTATTTATTACTCCTGCCTTAGGGCATTCACCCCATTCATTTTGATGATGCATTCATATTCTATCTTTATTCACTTCATGTGATATACCCGATATTATTTAAGCCATATACACTATTCCTTTGTGCTCCACCTTGTGTCACCTTGTGAACCAATAGCTGTTTGGATCGTCCCCAAACACTTAATTCACCTTGTTTTCGGCTATACCATATGGTGGCAGCCCTGGTAGTCCACATATCGGTCAACGCCAGTTTTACTCTTGGGTTCATATTTCACTCCTTGTTGGAGTTCAAAACGTTATCCTTTGGTTCATATACCATATTGTTATCATAACTTATTTTCATCTCCCACCACTAGTTCTTTGAACTACAAAGCTCTGAATTCCTCATTGCACTATGAGGATACGTAGGCATGAGGGCCCCAATCCTCACCGAGCACTTTATCTATTTTCTTCCTTTTCCCTCATTCTTTTGTGAGTAATTTTAGATATAAGACCCATTCGAGCGAGAACAATCAAAATGGTTCCCATGGAGTACCATGGATGTTTGGGGTGCTAATATCTTCCCCTCGCATAACGACTTCCTTACCCAACATATCTCATTCCCCGGGGTTTTATCGATGTTTTCCCTTTCCTTCGGGAATAAATAAAGTTCGATGATGACTCTGTTTTATGTTCGAGCGTGCAATATATTCAGGTATATTTCCGCTAGCTTCAATTGGGGACTCTGCTTCTTGGAGTGTTTCCTAGTCGCTAAAAGGAGTCAAGCCTAATTTTGATTGCTTCTCTGTTTGTATGGGTGTTTACCTTTATGTTTTACTCACTTTATTTATTGCATTCTTTATCACTTTAAATATTGTTTATACTGGATATTATATGTTATACTCCCTGTTAGGTTGGGATAGAATACATGAGAGAAAAGCTCTACACCCGAGCTTGAGTACATACATAAGACCGTAATGTGACTAGAGGTATGTTTGACCTCCATGGAGTTATTCCGCGATCATGGTTGACACGATACGTAGCACTTATAGTAAATCCTTTTGAGAGCATCATTGTCCGATGAGTCATTCGTCTAAGGCAATGGTATCTCGAAATGGGTCATTAACTATAGGAACCTTTTTAGGTTACCTTCAAAGACTAAAACCTACCTGTGAGGGGGATATAGGTTTTTTCTGCAGGAAACTATAGCCTCTACATACCTTTTTCTCATGGACGTCGGACCTTTGACCCTGCATCGGGCAGTATACGCAAATTATCCGGATTGTTTTATGTTATTAACGTACATTATTGCATATCATTGTTACATTGTTGTATATATGTAGGAGTTTTGACCCTAAATTATTATGCCATCAATGCTTTGAATATATGGGTTTTTCATAACTATTTTCATCCCATCCCTAACATGCGCATTCATGCATTCGCATCTCATGATTATCAACCAGAAAAAGCTCACCTTGTCCTTTCTCCAGCCAGAAAGACGACTACTCTTTGACACTAGTACTTCACAAGAGCTAACAAATTAAGAACCATGGCAGATATGGAACAAGAGAATGCTACCCATGGGGAAACCTTGGCTCAGTTCTAAGGAAAAATGGATACCTTCCAAGGGAACATGAACACCATAATATAGTACATTCAAGCTCAGAAGGCTTCTACCTCCACTTCTGCCAATCATGTTACTGCTGTAATTACTGATGCCATTACTGTCAATACTTTTATTGATGCTGTTGTGGATACTATGATTCAACTTGTGGTAAGCCAACCTATTTGTTAGCCAGGTTCTAGTAGGCATGCTGCTTCGTATCCATGGGGTTTACCTCCAAATTTTACTCCCCAAGCTGCTAATGGGAATACTTTTGTGCCATATCAACTGTTTGCTGTACATCTTACCAATGGGAATTCTGTTGCCCATCCTTGGGGCATGACCGCTCACTCTCCTTGAATGGTTAATGTTGACAATCGTGAGATCAACCCAGAACAATCTCTTCAAACTTCTGCACCAGTGATTGTTGAAACTCCCAATGACAATGAAGATGAGTACATAGGCCCTAACCTTCACTTCCATCTTCCTCCTTGAGTTACTCAACTTACTGTTTAGAATTTAAATCAAGGTGTTCATATACCTCCTTATCCTGGGGCATCTTCTAATGTTGCACCTTCATTTGTGTATCCTGGGGCACCCTATGCTCCATATCAAGGTCAATATGGTTAGATGGTTAATCCGGGATTGATGTATCCTCAAGGGTATACCCAATTTGCTTCTCCCCCGGTTATTGCTCAGGAAGCTCCTCAGGGTGTTCAACTTCCCAATCATCAAGTTAATCCTCTGACTATTAATCAAATTGTTATTGGCTCAGATCAGAATATACAAGCAGACTATCGATTGCTAGATGAGAGGATCAGAGTCATTGAAGGTTTCTCTGCTTATGGTATGGATGCTAAGGGCTTGTGCCTAGTTCCTAATGTGGTGCTTCCTCCTAAGTTCAAAGCACCAGGCCTACCAAAATACAAGGGTTTAAGTTGTCCTAAAAGTTATGTTATCATGTATTGTAGGAAGATGGCATCCTACACTGATAATGATGAACTTCTCATCCATTGCTTCCAAGACAGCTTATATGGGGCATCCTTAGATTGGTATATGAGCTTGGAACGTAGTAAAATCAGATCTTGGAAGGACTTCTCTGAAGCCTTTCTCAAGCAATACAACTATAACCTGGACATGGCTCCCACCAGGTTACAACTGCAAAATCAAGCCTGTAAGCGCAATGAAACATTCAAAGAACATGCTCAAAGATGACATGAGATGGCTTTTAGAATTAAACTTGCATTGACAGATGCTGAATTAGTTGATATCTTCATGAGCACACTCTAAGGTTTGTACTATGAGAAGATGGTTGGTAGCTCGTTGTCCAGAGTCAGGGTCAGGGCAAGCATTATGATAGAAAGCGTCCCCAGCATGACCAAATCCTTATATCATACACTCAGTTACTGCCTGAAGCTACATGAATTATACCCGAGCGCATCGCATGCTCAAATATCCAACATAGTCGCCATCGAACTTTATTTATTCCCGAAGGAAAGGGAAAACATCGATAAAACCCGGGGGAAAGAGAAATAGGTAAGGAAGTCGGTTATGCAAGGGGAAGGTATTAGCACCCCAAACATCCATGGTACTCCATGGGAACCGTTTTGAATGTTCTTTGCAAGAATATGTGTTATTATCTGAAGGTTACTCACGAAAAGGGGGAAATGAGGGTTAATAATTAATTGTGAAAAAGGTGAGAAATAGATAATTGTGGAAAATGAAGGTTATAAATAATTGTGAGGAAATTGAAAGGAATAGATAATTGTGCTCACCAAGGATTTGGGCCCTCGTGCCTACGTATCCTCATTCGTGCAATGAGGAAATTAGAGCTCCGTAGTTCGTGGAGCTAGGACAAATGCGTTAGTTATTTTTAGTGGATAGTATTAACGTTCGTGTTCTACTGTCGACTGTCTTGTATGCTCGAGCATGAGAGCTTTAAGCGTCTGTCTATTTGCGGTAGAATGGATGAACTCGGATTGCACTCTAGCAGTTAAACATTGTTTGCTCGCACATAGAGGCTTAAGCGTCATTCATGGTAGAACGATAGTAACACGTCCTTTTTGAAAAGGTTTTAAAATGAAAAGAAGCCCAAAGGAAAAACTAAGTTTGATGAGGTAAGTTTGCTTTTATTCTGAAAAAGGGGGTCATGTCTTGAATTGTACTAAAGTCTATGAATGAAGATGAATACAATGAGCAACTAGGTCATTCGTCCCGCATCCAAAGATATTCAGAATGGGGTAGGAATTCTCCAGTCTCATTCCTTCTCCATTGCTTAAGGCTTGTATCATACAATTCTAATTGTAGGGTTAATTGTTTTTGAGTTTATTCACAAAATGGTTTTAGTTTTACTGGGAGAACAAAAGGATAGAAAGAGAAACCCTGAACAGTTGAAGTCTGATCTTCAATTTGTGCTTCAATATGTGTAGCACGACCTATCAATTATTCGATTTAAATTGTACTAAAGTTTATGAATAGAGGCGAACACAGTGAGCATTGGGTCATTCGTCCCATACCCAAAGATATTCAAAATGGGGGTAGGAATTCTCCAATCTCATTCCTTCTCTACTACTTAAGGCTCGTGACTAGCAATTTACATCATAATCAATGAGTGTTGAAGTTGAATTTCCTTGCAGCTTCCCATGATGAAGGGTTATCCTTGAATGATGAAGAGGCTTGTTAATCAACTTGAATCGAGTTGTGCTAAAGCCAATGAATATAGGTGAATACGATGAGCAAACGGGTCATTCGTCCCGCATCCAAAGATATTCAGAATGGTGGTAGGAATTCTCCAGTCCCATTCATTCTCTATTACTTAAGACTCATGGCACACAACTTGGCTCATGATTAACAAGTGTTGAGTTTTGACCTTTGTAGTGCTTAAATAGTAGTCTTGTCTTGTACTGATTTGGATTGCTTGAACTTTTGATCTTTGAATCTTGATTGAACTTGGAGATCCAGTATCCAACATCTTGATCACAAGGGCTTACTTTATCAAGTGATCAAGGGTCTTTTGATCACTCGACTAAGCTTGAGGTATTAAGCACAATCAAAGGATTTAGTTAATCAAAGCGTACTTTGATCAACTTAATCAGTGGTAAAAATTAGTTGAATGTAAATGTACAACTACCTAAAGGGTTAATTGTTATTTTAAATTATTTTATAAGTCCTAAAACTAGGGGAACATGCAAAAATTGGACTATTTCTACACCTAGGGGTAAAACAGTCATATGACATTTTTATGGTTATTGAATTAAAATTCTAATCATGAAAGTTCTAATAAAACTCAATTAGATTCTACACTATTCTATTTCTAAATTCAATTAAGTTCTAAAATATCCTAATTTCTAAAATTGTTAATATTCCTAAAAATTCTAATTTCTAAAATTCTACAAGATTCTAATTCTAAAAATTTCAATGAATCTAAATTCCTAATTCTTCTCATATTTTCAATTTTTAACCTTAATCAACACTTAATATTCCTAAAAATCCTAATCTTAAGTTCTAACCAAAATGTCTAATCATCTAAAATTAACCTAAATCTAATTGATCGTTAATATTTCTAATCGATTCTAAACTCTAATATACTAATTTTCTCAAAAATTATCTAATCTAATTCAATCGGTTTTGAAATCTAATTAGCCTAATGGATTAATATCCAAAAAACATTGAACTAATCAAATCAAGAGTTAAACCTAATAAAATTCTACTTAAAATTTAATTACGAACTAATCGGATTTCGAATCCTAAAATCCAAAATAATTCTTCTAATCACTAATCAATTTTTAAAACCCTAATTAACTTCTAATTTCTAATCATTCTAATTATAATCTAATTAAACTAATATTTCTAATTATAATCTAATTAACTCTAGTCAACAAAAAAAAACTGGAATGGGCCTCCAGGGCGCAAGAGGCAGCCCACTGGTTGGGCCTGGAAGTCCTAACCCAATGCCAATTTGCATTGAAAGGGAGGTGAAGATAACGATCTTGGAGGCGTGGATAGCAAGCCCATTTCACTTGGGCCTTGTATCAAGCACAGAATGCGTAAGCCCAGTGGAAGCACTGAACCCTAACATTTCCCACAAGTTGAAGCAGAAAGCACAAAATCGCTTCCCCGTCGCCGCGCCTCACAACCTAACGCTCCAGATTGAATCGGAATAAACAACACGCTCCAATTATCAAATCATCTTCCAAAATCACCATCTCGATTCAAATCGCAATCGTATGTACACGAAAGCAGAAGAAAAAACAACATCGGAATCAAATTGAGAACTCACTAGATTGAAGCTTTGATTGAAGACAAACTTCGGTTGTTATGCTTGATGAAGTTTCCGCGTCGCCGATGGAGACGATGATGACGCCTTTGGATTTGTGTCGACTTCCAAACTTCGATGCAAACTTTAGGTACGACTCGCTCGGTTTCCCTCTCCGCTTGCTCTTTTACTTCCTCTTCAACTTTCTTCACTTCTTTTTCTTCTGGATCTCTTGTTTCTATTATACCTTGGCTTCCATTTGAGAAGGAATTTCAATCTTCATCTGCAGGTTCTTGCTGTAAAGAGAGTCTAGGTTGAAGAAACGGTTATGTCATAGTGAGATTTCAACTATTGGAAGCGGTTGAGGGTTGGAGGTTGAGAACTCGATTGAAGGTGATCGAGAATGGAATTGGATCTTGGTTGAGGGTGAAGAAAAGATGGAAGAAAATATGAGAGAGTGAAGGTGGCGAGAAGATGGAATGTGCCCCCTCCAAATTGATGAAGGTTTATATTTTATAGTATTTCTCCTCTTCTCTACTCCTTCTGTTATATCGTTTCGGTTAGAAGCTGTTAGTGATTTTGTTATCACACTGAGTTCGTTAGGAATTACAGTTAGGTTGAGATGATAGTTGGTTAGGAATTAAAGTTAGGTTGAGATGATAGTTGGTTAGGAAGAGTTATGTTTTTGCCTCTTGGTTTGAGGATTCTGTTATGAGGTTTTATTAGAAAAATTCTGTTATGAGGTTTTTCCTTTGTTCATGTCAGTTAGGTTGTTATAAATCAGTTGGTGCGGTTAGGATTTGGTTAGTTGGAACCTATTAGGAGAGGGATAATGGTTGCTAGCCACTGCTGATTTTTTGAACTGTCATATGAGTTTCGATTGGCTAATCACTTGCTGTGAATTGTGAAGTTAACTTGTTAGGCTGTGATGCTATATTCGTATATGTTAACTCTTTTTGGGCTGTAACTTGCAGGTTGTGGCTGCAGGATATGCTGCAAGTGTACGATTCATGGCAATGCAAGTTTGTGTGTGGTTCTGCCTTATTGAAGAAGAATCGTAAATCACAGAATGTACGTTTGGTTACACCATTGTTAGTTACTTCAAAGCAATACAAAGTTATCTTTACTTTTTGTTTCCAGAAATACATTTCTTTATTGCTTCATTTCAAACACTCTTCTTTTCTTCATCATTTACAGTCCTTTACAATTTCCTTACTTTCAGCATTTACTTTTGTCAATTATTTATCATTACAAGTCCTTTACCTTTCATTCATACCAACCCTTTTTTATTCAATTTCTAACTCTAAATTTGCGTTTATTATTGGAGTGTTCGTTATTACTAAAACTCATTTTCAAAACAATTAGCACATGTCCTAGGATCAATCTGATCGATCCTGCGAGTAACCAAATTTAGAAATTTGGAAGATCAATGGTTGTTTACCGATTTTCCTGGTAAACAAATTGGAACACCTAAGGGGACCAGTGCTAACGTTACGAATTGTGTGTAGTTCTGGTTGTTAAGTTTTTTGGGAAAAGATTCGTTGTATGTTATTAAGAAGTGGTAAAATAGCCATAAACAACGAACAACGAGCAGGGAGAGAATCCTATACGAGGATGGCGAATGTGAATGCGCCAGATACCCAAAACTTCCAAAATCCATCAACCAGTAACATAACGCCCCCTTCTACTTCGATAGGGGAAAACATGGACACATCACATGTGTCTGAAGTAGTTCTGTCTATGGTGAGTTCGATGCCTACGCATTCAATCTCCTACACTGAACCAATTTTAACCTACATTGGTCCTAGGGGACCTCCTCTTACTCCCCCACCAATTAGAGATATTCCAAATAGGCCGTTAGTACCCCCTGGTTTCTCAATACCATTTGGTAGTCGAGAACAACCATATGAAATGCCAACTTCAGTAATGGCCAATTTACAAAATGCTGGTTCCACTTTTTCAGAACCAGTGGTTAACATCAATTCTCCAGTGCATGGGTCTAGGGTTAACATGAGAGGAACTAACCAATATTCAGGTTTGAGACACCCAACACAACTACCTACTCTTACCAATAACTCCGCGGCAGCATGAAGGCAACAAATGGACGAAAGCAACCATGAGATGGTTCAAATGTTCACTCAGACTTTGACCACTGTGTTGAATCCTCTGATTCAAAATATGACTCAGTCGAATCAACAGATGACAACGCATGTGGCACGAATGTCTGAATTCCTTGGTGTACCTCAGCACCAATGACTTCCTCCTAAAGATTGGGTAAGAGAAAATCAAGAGGACGCTTTTGAAGATGACCTCACCATTAACCAGATTCCACAAAATTAAGGGGGAGTAGCAGTATCCCCTAGGATTGGACCATAAATACCTAGGGAGCCAAGGGTATTAATGGTGAATGGAAATCAAAATGCTGATGATGTCATACGACAAGTTCGACATGACGATATGGCAGCAGATAATAATCTAGCAGCTATAGTCGAAAGAATTATGGTTCGAAATAGGGTAAATTTCGGCCTTGAAGGCCAAGTTATACATCACCTTTGTCAGAGTATATCTTGCAGGAAGAAGCACCCCTTATAACCAAAATCCCCAAACTTACCAAGTTTACTGGGGATACCACTGAGTCCACTGTCTAGCATGTGGCTAGATATTTAATTGAGGCGGGAGATATGTCAAATAATGAGAGCCTTAGGATAAATTTTTTTCCAAGTTCAATCACAAAGAATGCTTTCACATGGTTTTCCACCTTGCCCCAAACTTCGATCCACACTTGGAACCAACTAGAAAGAATGTTCCACGAACAGTTTTACATGGGGAAAATGAAGATAAGTTTGAAGGAGTTGGCTAGTATCAAGCGAAAGTTCACTGAGCCAATTGATGACTATCTAAATAGGTTTCGATTACTCAAAGCTGGGTGTTTTACGCAAATACCAGAGCATGAACTGGTCAAAATGGCCGCTGGGGGCTTCGATTATTCGATTAGAAAGAAATGAGATGCTTAATACCTAAGGGAGATGGCCCAATTGGTTGACAGGTTTCGACAGTTGGAACGTTTGAAGGAAGAAAAGGCTAGGGAAAATAAAGGTAAAAGGGTAGCCTATGTCGATTTAAGGAATGATGATGAAGGTTTATCTCATGGACTTTCAGACTTCGACGACAATGAGATCGACCTTGCTAAGTTGACGTAAGGGCCACCATATGCGTACAAAGTTTTAGCACCTTTGAATGGGAAAAATCCCATTGAGCCTGAAAAGAATGACAAATTTCTTAAGAAAACTTATACGTTTGACGTTACAAAATGTGACGAAATTTTTGACTTATTAGTCAAAGATGGTCAAATGATAGTACCCCCGGGTGCTAAAATACCCCCTTTAGAGCAAAGAAAGAAAAAAGGGTTTTGAAAATACCATGGTTTTCTGGGTCATAAAACGTCTCAATGTTTTCTTTTCAGGGATCTTGTGCAAAATGCTATGCAGGAAGGAAGACTCAAGTTCAGAGAAAACACGGAGCCAAATGAAGATCGACTCCGATCCCCTACAAGTAGCTGAGGCCCATTATAGTGAACCAGAAGAAGTGAACCTTATTGAAGTTGTTGATGATTTCAACATGACTGAAGTCACTGAGGATTTCAACACTTTGACGCTAACACCTCTTGATGATTTCACTCAAAAGGCTGCAGGAGATATCACCTACAAGAATGTTGAAGCCTCCGATGCTAAGGACGCTGAAAGTTCAAAGTTAATGATGATCACCAAAGAAACCGCTGATGATTTCATTTAGATGGACAAGGCCACTGAGGGCCTTCAAATACAATTCCAAAGGTTGAATATTACTGAGGATATCCACATGGAGGTAAATATGATTGAATTATCCCAAGAAACCTCTATGGAGGTCAACGATTAATGTCGATAGGAGGAGTATAACAAAGTTGCCTTCCCTCAAAAGGAAGCAACGCTGTTTGACTTCCTCCGAAGGTGTTAGAAAAAGAAGTCAGAAGTCATGATGTGCCCTAGGTGCAGTGTTGTATTCGACAAGAAGTCAACTCAAAATCTTGAAGAGGTTAAGAGAGTAAATCACCGAGATGGTCATAAAGCCATCCAAAATCAACAATTTGGTAAGCCAGGAAGGGCTTTTGACCCAAGGAGATATCCTGATCCAAGACGCCCAATGGTGAAGCTGAGTGAAACTAAGCAAGTGTAGCACCTCAAATTTCCACCCATCATTATACATACATTGTCATTATTAGGTCATAACATAACATGGTCCACTGCATAACATTGCATTGTCCTATTTGCCTCAAGTGCAAGTCATCAGAAGAATTAGGTCAAACTGGTCAGGAGATCAGTCAGTCAAGCAAGCAAGTACAAATTCCATTGAGCCAAGGCCCTAGGGTTGGTCCAACATGTTCACATGACTTGGGGATCCATTTGAAGTGTTTTGGTCAAGGATTGGATGTTCAGAAGTCATCAGTCAATGCACAGTCAGCCAGAAACCCTAAAAAAGTCAAACTTGGTCAACTGTGTCTGATTTTATGGTTTTGATGGTTGGATTTGGTTTGAGAGGTCTCATTCATGTCCATATAGGCCTCATATATCATGTCAAACACCATCATGGAAGAATTTGAAGCCAGATCAGAAATTTCCAAAAAGGGAAACTTGACCTGTAACTGAAATTTACCAAAAATGGAAAGTCTTGATCCTCAAACTTACATCATGATACAAGCTTCAAATGAATTTTTTCCCAACATGAAAGTTGAAGATCTTGTTCTCCCATTTCCAAAAAGTCCAAGAACACTCAATTCCCATGTATGGTTGGCAAGTTATGATCAAATCATTTTCAGAAATTCTTGAACTTCAAAAGGCCATATCTCTCAAACCATTTGGCCAAATTTGGTGAGGTTTTTTCCAACAAGTCACATTTGACCTCCTCTTTCCAAAAATGTAATTTTCATGTACCAAAACTTCACCAATCAAAATGGCATTTTTTGACTTGCATGAATTAATTTCAAGTGTGGTACAAAAGTGAATTTGTGAGATAATCATTTCTAACCAATTCTACCAACCAAACATGTTCTGAAAATGCATTTGTGACATGAACCAAGTCATTTTCGTGCAGTACATATAGTCATTCCTAACTTGCTTGAAAATTGGACAAAAGTACACTTTTCACCAACTCCATCCCACCTTTTCATGAACTTTGATTTGTACCCTTAAACAGCAGATATATTCATCATTTTCTGTCACTTGCAAACCCTAGCAGCCACTTGGTCTAAACAGAAAAAAACTCATATTCTCTAAAATCCATTTTTTTGCATTTTGGCATTTTTCTTGAGAAAACCTCAAAGAGCTCGAGCCACACTTGCTTGTGCCATCATTCACAATCATGTTGGAAGCCATTGCAAGCATGGAGGCGCAGCTGTAACAACCATTTCACTTCTGTTTTCTCCAAGCTCCATCAATGGCTTTTTTCGATTTAAGCTAAAAGCAAGGTTGCTGAGCCAAAGCATCTTATCCATTCATCATCTGGAGCTGGAACCTTCATCTGTTTCGGGCATTTACAACCAAACAACCATCATTCCGGTTCTGTGCTCCAAATTTGGCCAGGTATCGAATCTTTTCATTTCCAAAATTATGAAGTGTTTCTTGTAGATCTTTTCACTGTGGGTATCGTGAGCTTTAAATCAAAAGAAACCGTGCCATAATGAGAGAGAACGAGGGTTTTTGAAATTTTATGTTCATGGCAAGATTTGATCGATTCTTCATGATTTTGTTGTTTTGAGATAAATCGCATGTGGATTCGTGTTAAGTGTTGTTAGATCTTCGTAAATATGTGTTTAAATTGCATTTCTGGGATTGTTGAAATTTTCTGGAGATTTCGCGCATGAAGATCATGAAGATCTTCATGCTGTTCATGAACTGCACATTACCTGCGGATTCACTTGTGGCCTTCATGAGGCTGGCTACGACTTTTCCTGCGGATTTCTGGATTAGGGTTTTTTGCATGAAGTCGTTATTGTTGCATCAGCATGGGCCAATCAGATTATTTCGTTGCCTTGCCCTAAACGCGGTCGTTTGGTTAAGTGGCTTTGTTAATTACAAGTTTGCCACTCGGGGCACATGACACATTGAATTAAATTGTTATTTTTCATTTTTATTCCATTTTTTGAACTCCAACTTTGAAAAATCATATCTCATCCATTTTAATTCCAAATCTCATGGGAATTTTTGCATTGTGTTTATCTGGATCTCTACTTTTTTATCATGATTTTTGCTGATTTTTTGGATGAGTGAATTTTAAATGGAATTAGGGTTTTGTTCATGTGCTCATATTTTGTACCTTTTGCCAAAACATTTGTGAAATGGTGATACTTTATCTAATGGCTCCCAAATTTTTTGTGCTTAAACTAGACACACTCATGGTGATTTTGGTGTAGAGTTTGTGAATTTATCTTATCTGGATTGTGAGTTGTGAATTTTTGAATTAGGGTGTGACAATTTGTGTCACACCATTGATGTCCAACTTCATGATTTTCATAGCCATGCTTCTTGACCTCCAATTGATGTGAATTTTTGCATAAACCTACTCTTGTATGTCTAGTTTGCACATGACTTTTCTTGGATTTGTTTGTGGCGTTTCCTAATTGTTTGAGATTTTCTCCCCTGCTTGGTCATATGTTGACTTTTTGTGACACTTGTTCCCATTTGTTTTGTGAAATGCTCATACTTTATTAGATGGACATGAAATTTTACATGAGATAACTAGACATCCTAAACTTTGCCATGGTTTTAGTCCCATTCATTTATCATACACCATCTCTGATTTATGATTTTTTCAAGTTGATGCATGATTGGTTGACTTCTTTGAGCATGTTCAAAATTGCTTTGACTTTCTGATTTTCATTGACTGCTTTCCACTTGTCCAAATGAGATGAAATTTGACATGCTTACCATGCTATGTGTTATAATTTATCATGATTTATTTGGTGATTTTTGGAAATGTTTAAGATTGCTTTTGAGCTAAGTCTTGCTGTTGACTTCTATGAGCTTCTAAATGCCATGCCTTGACTTCTTTTGTTCATGAAATGATGATGATGATTGATATGAATGTGAAACCAATTGGGTTTGTTGCTTGATTGTTTGAACATGATTTTGGACACTTGTCATTTGCTGTTTTGACTTTCTCATTCTCTTTTGACCCTAGGCTTGTCCTAGTGGTCTTATTGCTCATGTTTGAATTCATTGTTTCAGGTTAAGCCACAAATGCTTCAATGAGACCAATACAAATTGATTGAGTGTGCTTGTTTATCATGACTAACATGCTTGTTTTATAGGTTGCTTGGCTCACATGCCTTGAACCTTGTGCATTGCACATTTATCTGCTTGTGCTGACTGTTAACCTTTGTTTCATTCTGATTTAACTTTGACTTGTATACTAACTGTGCTTGACTGATTTCAGGTACTTTAGTTGCTTTTAGTTCCTTGTGAACTTTGCTTTGCTTTGCTTGATAAGCAATTTGCATTGAGGTATACCTTTCTATCTTCATGTAGTCTGGAAGACCTGGTCCGTTACTTGGCCAGGCAACTGTCTGAAGTCCTCCTTAAGAGGCAATGTTTGTGACTGTTTACATTTGTCCTTGTATAGAGTCAAAGACCTCCTAAGTGAAGAGGCAATTGGCAGAACCCAAGGGATATGCAATCTATCCCCTGCTATTCTGTGTGTCATCTGCTCTGCTCACACCACTGTGTTGATGCATTGCAGATACAAACCCAAGATCTTGTACAATTGTACAGTTGAGTCAGTATCAAATGTGTAGTAGGGTTCCCACTTTCTGAACCCACACATTCTTGTCTTAAGCTCTCCCAGGCCAGGGATAAGAGCTGTGAAGTCTCATCTTCACTCACCTTTCATCTGCTTCACCTTGGCTCTCAATGTCAAGGTTAAGAGCAACATCTACCCAGTTCCAGAGGTTTGTTTGTTGAGGTTGATATGACCCCTCGACTAAAACCTAACCCTTGTGTGAGCCCTTGTTTGTATATAGTGTGTGCTATCTGTGCTTGTATGTTTGTTTGACTTGCTTCCTGTGCAAGTTAGGGTTAGTTTAGACTTGCTTCCTGTGCAAGTTAGGTTTTGCTTGGCTTGCTTCCTGTGCAAGTTAAGTGTGTGTGTGGCTTGCTTCCTGTGCAAGTCATAACTAGGATAGGCTGGCTCCCTGTGCCAGTTAGCTAGAAACCTTAACTTAGGGATGATTTTGCATGATAACATCTAGGCTCGAGTCGTAGTCTCCCTAGTTGTGTCTCCCTCTGTTATCTGGTTAGGCTAGTCCTGTATCCCTCCGTAGGGGAACTACGTCGCCCTGATCCTCATACCAGATGAGGTACGTAGGCAGGAGATGAGCAGATCTCTCCGGGCGCCTGTGTCTTTGTTTTGTCTTGTTGTGTGCTTGGAAGCTGATGTAAGTCCATCGAGTGGCATTTGGGTTCCAGTGTGGGTTTGTTGGTTCGGATGCTGATGTAAGTCCAGTGATTGGCATTCAGGCTCCATGTTTGCCTTCTTGTGTGTGTTCTGGTTCGGATGCTGATGTAAGTCCAGTGATTGGCATTCAGGCTCCACGTTTGCCTTTGCCTGTGTTTGTTTGTGTGCGTGTCAGCCGAGCTACGAATGCTCTGATTCTTCTCTCGTCCGAGGAGATACGTATGCATAAGGTGCGATACCTTAGCGAGCATGTGTCGCTTCCCCAGTCCGAACTACTTCGACTCTGATGTCTATGCCTGATAGACTAAGTAGGCCCAGGATGCGATATCCTGCCGAGTCAGTTGTTTGTTTTCTTGTGTCTCTTTCAGCCAGTGTGTGTGTGTTTGAGCAGTGTTTTAGCAACCATTTTCCTTTCTATTGTGCGTGGATCCCGTCGAGTACGACGGATGCGTAGGGGTGCTAATACCTTCCCTTCGCATAACCGACTCCCGATCCCATTCTCTTTGGTCGCGAGACCATGTCTTTTCCAGGTTTACTCTGAGCGTTTCCTTTCCCTCTTTTGGGATAAATAACGCACGGTGGCGGCTCTGTTGTTCTTGTTTTCCCGCCGGTTTTTCACGTGATGCGACAGCTGGCGACTCTGCTGGGGAATAAGAGAAGTTGACCTATGCTGGTCCATCTTCCCTAAGCGAGTCTCTCCTAGCGCTCTCTAGGTTAGGGTTTTGGTTGCTGTTTGCTGTTTTTTATTGTATTCATTCCATTTATTGTTTGCATTTATGTTTGCACTTATGTTCGCATTCATTCACATTCATTATTCACCTGGCTGGTTGTCTGTTTCTCTCTGTTGGGGTGGGAGTTACATGAGGTAAAAGGCCCAATACCCAGGCCATGAGTGAAATCTAGGATACTTAGGAATAGAGTGATTCATGGGAAGCGGGTGGTATTGCGCCACTTAGCGGAACATTGATATCACGAGCAGTTCAGACCCTGGTGGGATATTATCGTTACATACTTCGGGTGTGTATATGATGATGTTCTGCGAAAGGTTATTTATGCTGCGTTTCTCTCGACCTTATCCTGACCTAGATGACACCCGTGAGTGGGGAGGGAATGATCATTATTACAGGTACAGTTGGTGACTTGTTGGTGACTTGTTGGTGACTTGTGATCCTGTTGGTGACTATTGGTTCAGAAGTTTGGGGTCTCAGATGACTTTGGGTTTCAGATGAATTTGTGGTTCCGAGTTCAAGCCGAAGTTTTGATCCTGTGTTCTGAGAGACACAGCCAACCAGTCTTGTCTGCATCATTTGCATCATAACATGTTTATTTTTAAAAAAAAATACGCAAAAAAAAAAGAAAAAAAAAGGGGGAAAAAGAAAAGTAAAAAAAAACTAATCCCTGCATGCATATCATTTCTCAGGTACATTCCAGAGCTTGTTCACTGATAGAGATGGCAACAGTCCCAGAGTTGAAGCGGAAGACTTGTTCCTACAGCTTTCACCGTGAACCTTTGACGTCTCTGATTGAGTTGAGCAACCTTATGACCAGTGGTAACCAGAAGGGGTTTGTTGACCAGTATGGAGATATTCTGACACTGTTGAAGATGGTAGTCGATCCGGTACCGTTGCAGACTCTTCTACAGTTCTACGACCCAGAGCTTCATTGTTTCACCTTTCAAGATTATCAGTTGGCGCCTACTCTTGAGGAGTACTCCATCCTGCTGAGTGTCCCGGTCCGGTATCAGGTTCCTTTCTTGGATGTGCCTAAGGAGGTTGATTTCAGAGTTGTTGCCAGAGCTTTCCATTTGGGTATCAAGGAAGTCAGTGATAGTTGGAAGTCCAGTGGGGATGTTGTAGGATTGCCTTTGAAGTTTCTGTTGAGGGTAGCTAGAGAAGAAGCAGAGAAGGGAAGTTGGGAAGCCTTTCATGCTCAGTTGGCCGTCATGATCTATGGGATCGTCCTGTTTCCGAGTATGCCCAATTTTGTTGACTATGCTGCAGTCAGTATTTTCATTGGAGGAAATCCAGTTCCTACTCTGTTGGCTGACACTTACTATGCTATTCACAGTAGGCATGGTAAGGGTGGGGCTATCAGGTGTTGTCTCCCGCTTTTGCTCAGATGGTTCTTGTCTCTCCTGCCAGTCAGTGGACCTTTTGTGGATGCTCAGAGCACGCATAAGTGGACTCAGAGGGTTATGTCTCTTACGTCCTATGATATCAGATGGCAATCTTACCGGATGGATGTGCGTAACGTCATTATGAGTTGTGGAGGATTCCGTAATGTGCCACTCATAGGGACTAGGGGTTGCATCAATTACAACCCGGTTCTTTCTCTCCGCCAGTTGGGGTTTGTGATGAAGGGAAGACCACTTGAGGCTGAGGTAACAGAAAGTGTGTATTTTGAGAAGCAGAGTGACCCGGATAGATTGGAGCAGATAGGGAGAGCTTGGAAGTCTATTGGTATGAAGGATGGATCTGTCTTAGGGAAGAAGTTTGTCGTTGCTATGCCCGATTACACTGATTGGGTCAAGGAGAGAGTAGAAACTTTGTTGTTACCCTACGATAGGATGGAGCCGTTGCAGGAGCAACCACCTTTGATCCTTGCTGAGAGTGTGCCTGCGGAGCACTACAAGCAAGCCCTGATGGAGAATCGCCGTTTGAGAGAGAAGGAGCAAGATACCCAGATGGAGTTGTACAAAGCCAAAGCTGATAGGTTGAATTTGGCTCATCAACTCAGAGGAGTGCGAGGAGAAGATGCTAGCAGACTGAGAAGCAAGAAGAGATCCTACGAGGAGGTGGAGAGCATGTTAGATGCAGAACACCGGGAGTGCTTGAGGCTGCAGAGAGTTGAGGCCAGCTATCGGAAGAAGATCAGAGACTTGGAGAAGCAACTCAGAGATAAAGACATCCAGTTGAAGAAGGAAGTAGACTTGAGACAGGCATCAGAGAACCACCTTGGAGGAGAAGTGGTAGAGCTTAGACGACAACTGAAGGAGAAGATCACTCTTTTGCCAGAATGTTCAGAATGTGACCTGTTGATAGACCAGTGTCAGTACTTGAAGACTCTCATTCCGGGAGGCCGTTTGTCTTAGCTTGTATCTTTGATATGTATGTTGAGAATCACCTCCAGGCTTGTTGGATGGGATTCATTGTTGTACTCCGATTGTTTGGATTTTCTTTGTCGACTTTGTTGTATGATCCTGTACTCATATATATGGGGTTGTTGGTTTCACCTTGTACTCATCACTCTTGTGTATGTTGTTTCTGTGCTTCTATGTTGTTCTTGCTGCAGGTTGCCATCTTTTGAGGATGACTCAGGCTCTTTGAATGCCTGAGGAATGAACATATCATGTGCATCATACGCATCATTAGCACCATACTCATATCATTTTGCATAACAGGTGTTCTTGGTCGTGACTTCTCACTCTTGGTTCCTGTTCAGGCAGGATAGCTGATCAACGTCCGCACCGCTACTCAACAAGACTGAATCAACAGAGAGGTATGGATCAAGTTCAAGCTGAGTTGGCTGAGATGAAGGCTAACATGGCCCAGTTCATGAATATGATGCAAGGGGTTGCACAAGGTCAAGAAGAACTTCGAGCCATGGTTCAGAGACAAGAGGCTGCAATTCCACCGGTCAACCATGCTCCGCCAGAGGGAGGCCCGGTCAATGATAATAATGTTGCTGCTGCTGTACCCAGCAACAACTATGCTGTAGGTGATGAGTTGGGGGGAATTCGAATCAACGGTCAACCTATTGCTCCAGATACCGCTAATGCCAGAGCAGTCCGTGCCCCGGCCCGTAATCCTGTTCCGATTGTTGACAGACAAGAGGATATGTTCACTCTGCTCAGTGAAGACGAAGACGTTCTGGGAAGGGTAGATGAGAGGGATCGTAAAGTTGATGCCCTTGCTGAGAAAATTAGAGCTATGGAATGTCAGAATTCTCTCGGTTTTGATGTTACCAATATGGGGTTGGTGGAAGGTTTGAGAATCCCTTACAAGTTCAAAGCACCGTCCTTCGATAAATACAACGGTACTTCTTGCCCTCGCACCCATGTGCAGGCTTATTATCGAAAAATCTCTGCGTATACCGATGATGAAAAGATGTGGATGTATTTTTTCCAAGATAGTCTATCTGGGGCTTCTTTGGACTGGTACATGGAATTAAAGAGAGATTCGATCCGATGCTGGAGGGATCTGGGTGAGGCCTTCTTGAGGCAATATAAACATAACATGGACATGGCACCGAGCCGGACTCAGCTGCAGAGTCTATGTCAGAAATCCGGAGAGAGCTTCAAGGAGTACGCCCAGAGGTGGCGTGAACTGGCTGCTAGAGTTCAACCCCCTATGCTGGAGAGGGAGTTGACAGATATGTTTATCGGTACTCTTCAGGGTGTGTTTATGGACCGGATGGGGAGCTGCCCATTCGGTAGTTTTTCTGATGTTGTCATTTGTGGAGAGAGGACTGAGAGCTTGATTAAAACTGGGAAGATCCAAGATGCTGGTTCCTCTTCTTCTAAGAAGCCGTTTGCTGGGGCACCTCGTCGAAGAGAGGGTGAAACTAATGCTGTTCAACATCGCAGAGATCAGAACAGAATTGAATACCGTCAAGCTGCTGCAGTAACCATTCCGGCACCTCAGCCTCGTCAACAACAACAACAAAGAGTTCAACAACCGCAACAACAACAACAACAGCAACGTCCGTATCAGCCCAGACAAAGGATGCCTGATCGACGTTTTGATTCGCTACCCATGTCGTACGCCGAACTGCTGCCTGAACTACTCAGGTTGGGGATGGTTGAGTTGCGTACAATGGCTCCGCCTACAGTATTGCCTCCTGGGTACGACGCCAACGTCCGTTGTGACTTTCACTCTGGGGCACCAGGGCATCATACTGAGAAGTGTCGGGCTCCCCAGCACAAGGTCCAAGATTTGATCGATGCCAAGGCGATCAACTTCGCTCCAGTGCCTAACGTCGTAAACAACCCTATGCCTCAGCATGGTGGGCATAGAGTGAACAATATTGAGGGGAAGGAAGCTGAAGATCTGGTTGTTAGTGTTGATGATGTTCAGACTTCTCTGCTAGTTGTGAAGGGCCGTCTGCTGAATGGGGGTGTCTACTCGGGCTGTGATGAGGATTGTTTGGGCTGTGCAGAATCTGAGAATGGTTGCGACTAGTTAAGGGCCGGTATCCAGGGTATGATGGATGAGGGTTGTTTGCAATTCAGTAGGGCTGTAAAAGATCGTGGAACAGTGTCAACTATCACCATTTACTTTAAACCGTCTGAAGGACGTGGACAAAGGGTCGTTAGTGCACCTGCAACAAATGGTACCCCAGTTACCATTTCCGTGCCTGTAACCATCAGTGCTCCAACTACTATCGCCGCGTCTGGAAGAAGGGCTATTGAGAATAGTAGAGTCGTGCCGTGGAAGTATGATAATGCTTACCGCAGAAGAGATTGTGACTGTGTGCGGCGAAGAAGAGATTCTGGTGAGTCATCTATCCTCGTTCAAGTATGTTGAGGTGGATGGCGAGATCCACGAAACCTTATGTCAGGCGTTTGAGACTGTGGCTCTTGAGAAAGTGGCGTACGCTGAGCAGAGGAAGCCAGGTGCTTCAATTACTTCTTACAAGCAGGCTAAGGAGGTTATTGATTCTGGCAAAGCTGAAGGCTGGGGCAAGATGGTGGATTTGCCTGTCAAAGAAGACAAATTTGGCGTTGGTTACGAGCCTCTCCAAGCAGAGCAGAATGGTCAAGCGGGTCCGAGTACCTTTACCAGCGCTGGGCTGATGAATCATGGCGACGTCTCTGCAACCGGTAGTGAAGACTGTGACAGTGATGGTGATCTGGACAACTAGGTTCGCCCGTGTGCACCAGGGGGGTCTATCAACAACTGGACGGCTGAAGAAGTGGTTCAAGTTACTCTTCTGACAGAGTAACTTTCTGTTGTTTTGTCATTTTGCATGAAAATCCTACGATCTGCCCAAGGCGTAGTGATTCATTGTAGGGCCTCATCATGTTTTAATGATTATCATTAATAAAGGACATTTTTTGAAATCAAACTTTGTGATCCCTGTCTTTCTATTTTTTGTTTTCATCCTTTTTCAAAAAAAAAAAAAAAAAAAAAAAAAAAAAACAATAAAAATGGCAATGTTTTTGTTTTTTGTGACTTTATTGAACTTTTTTTCTAAAACAAAGCATTAAACATGCAGAAGCGATCTTATGGCATTCACTATGAACAGTTCTGTTATGGCTCAGTATGATTTCGACAACCCCATCTACCAAGCTGAAGAGGAGAGTGAGGAAGACTGTGAACTCCCTGCAGAATTGGTCAGATTGCTGAAGCAGGAGGAAAGGGTCATCCAACCTCATCAGGAGGAGTTGGAGGTTGTTAATTTGGGTACTGAGGACGCCAAAAGAGAAATCAAGATTGGGGCTGCTTTAGAGGACTCTGTCAAGAGGAGGCTGATTGAGATGCTGAGAGAATATGTGGAGATATTCGCCTGGTCATATCAAGATATGCCTGGGTTGGATACAGACATTGTGGTGCATCGATTACCTCTTAGAGAAGGATGTCCTTCGGTCAAGCAGAAGCTTCGTAGAACGAGTCCTGATATGGCAACTAAGATCAAGGAAGAGGTTCAGAAGCAGTGGGATGCGGGTTTTTTGGCTGTTACAAGTTATCCCCCATGGGTGGCCAACATCGTTCCCGTGCCGAAGAAGGATGGTAAAGTCAGAATGTGTGTCGATTACCGGGATTTGAATAGAGCGAGTCCGAAAGATGATTTCCCATTACCTCACATTGATGTATTGGTTGATAATACGGCTCAATCCTCGGTATTCTCTTTCATGGATGGTTTCTCTGGATATAATCAGATCAAGATGGCGCCAGAGGACATGGAAAAGACGACATTCATTACACCTTGGGGCACGTTCTGCTATAAGGTGATGCCATTTGGGCTAAAGAATGCTGGTGCTACCTATCAGAGGGCAATGACGACTCTCTTTCATGACATGATGCACAAAGAAATTGAAGTATACGTAGATGATATGATTGCGAAGTCGCAGACAGAAGAGGAGCACTTGGTTAATTTGCAGAAGCTGTTTGATCGGTTGAGAAAGTTCAAGCTGAGGTTGAATCCGAACAAGTGTACGTTTGGGGTGAGATCAGGGAAGCTTTTAGGCTTCATTGTCAGTGAGAAAGGGATTGAGGTTGATCCAGCAAAAGTCAAAGCTATTCAAGAGATGCCTGAACCAAAAACGGAGAAGCAAGTCCGTGGGTTTTTAGGGAGGTTGAACTACATTGCAAGGTTCATATCTCATCTAACAGCCACGTGCGAACCAATTTTCAAACTGCTCAGAAAGAATCAGGCGATCAAGTGGAATGATGATTGTCAGAAAGCTTTTGACAAGATAAAGGAGTATTTACAGAAACCTCCAATCCTTATACCTCCAGTTCCAGGGAGACCTCTGATAATGTACCTGTCAGTGACTGAGAACTCGATGGGGTGTGTATTGGGACAACATGACGAGTCTGGTCGAAAAGAGCATGCCATATACTACCTTAGCAAAAAGTTTACCGACTGTGAAACAAGATATTCACTGCTCGAGAAAACTTGCTGTGCTTTGGCCTGGGCTGCTCGCCGACTGAGGCAGTATATGTTGAACCATACTACCTTATTGTGCGCAATTACCTCTTTCTAGGAATTGCCTCCCAATGTATTTGCCTTTTCAGGCGCATTTTCAATCAATAAAAGTCGTTATTCAGATAAATGGCTCTTTTGTTTTTATTTTTACTGTTTTGTTTGCAAAAATGTCCGAATCTTTGATAAGCATTGCATATAAGAACATGAAGGCTACACAATAACGTGCAAAAGTGACAAAACATTTGAAAATCATTTTGAATGTTGAGGACACTTGAGCGTATCTTGTCCATGTATCCCCTGGGGGCATTTTGTTGTGCTGTTTTTCAGGTTGGCATCTGTGAGGACGTTTCCTCAGCAGATATTTTCCCCAAGCAAGTATGGAAGCTATCAGAGCTATGTTCCCCTGCGGAGACGTCTGTGGATAGTGCCTTCTATTCCCCAACAGATCTAAGGATTGCCTATCCCCAGCAGGCCTGTATTTGCCGATTTCCTCCTCGAGTGAGGCATGTTCATTGAAATTTATCTCCAACATTTATCCTATCTGTGGACTGAAGGATATCCCCAGCGGAGTTTACCTTCCCCCAGCAGCAGTGTTATTCTCCAACATGGGTGAGAAGTCGTTGCTCTCCCTGCAGAGTCTCCCTGCAAAGTTGGAGTACCCGATCAGTTTTGGCTCCCCAGCCGGAGTTTTTCATCCATTTTTGCATTTTTGCATTGTTAGTGATCATTGCATCCTCAAACTGCGTAGCATTCCCATTCAATATGGAGCATTACGCCATAGAAAAATTCAAACATATGCATTCATGTGTTAACCTCACCAGACCGTATCCCCGGCAGAGGCGGATCATTTCATTCAACATCAGCACAGCAAGTCTGTTACAGTTGCTCTTGACAGCACTCAGGATTGATATCCCCGCAGAGGTTTATTACCTCACCCGTTGGTGACAGAAAGTTTGTTTCTCCCCAGTGAGACCCCCAGCAAGTGGTCAACCTTGCCTTGACATATCTAAAAAGTCGTTCTTGTGATACCGGTAAGTGTCATACCAGCACTCGCGTGTGTTTCTTTGTTTGGTGTCGGTAAACACCATTGTTTCGGTGTCTGTAAACATCGGGTATTCTCCCCAGTCATCAGTAAATGTCTGGTCATCATTTTTGGTGTCGGTAAACACCATTGTTTCGGTGTCTGTAAACATCGGGTATTCTCCCCAGTCATCAGTAAATGACTGGTCATCATTTTTGGTGTCGGTAAACACCATTGTTTCGGTGTCTGTAAACATCGGGTATTCTCCCCAGTCATCAGTAAATGGCTGGTCATCATTTTGGTGTCGGTAAACATCATCTTTCGATGTCGGTAAACATCGAGTCTTTTCTGCAGTCATCGGTAAATGTCTGATAATCCCCAGCTAGAGATCCCCAGTAGAGTCATCGGTAAATGTCCTATCTGGTTTCCAGTTGCAAATATTTGTTTTTTCCCTTAGTAAAGTGCTCCCCGGTCATCGGTAAATGTCTGGTCGTTTTTTTTTGGATGTCGGTAAACATCATCTTTCGATGTCGGTAAACCTCGACTCTCATCCCAGTCACCGGTAAATGTCTGGTCATGCTTTGTTTCCTTGTTGATAAAATCAAGATCCCCAGAAGTCGTCGGTAAGCGTCTTGTCTGATTACACCACAAAGATTTTGTTCCTCCCCAAGTGGAGACGCCATCGGTAAATGGCCCTGTATGCTTCGATATCGGTAAATATTGAATGCCCAGTTTTATCCGCCATTGGTAAATGGCCCCGTTTTCTTCGACATCGGTAAATATCAGATCCCCAGTTGCAGCAGCCATCGGTAAATGGTCGAGTTAAAGTCGATATCGGTAAATGTCAAGTTTCTTTGAAGCCACCATCGGTAAATGGTCTTGCTTCCTTTTACATCAAAGTTGTTTCCCAGCAGCCATCGGTAAATGGTCTTGCTGAAGTTGATATCGGTAAATATCAAGTTACCAGTTTCTAACCATCGGTAAATGGTTTCGCCTTTCTGAAGTTGTCAATGGCAGGCGTCATCAGTAAATGACGTGGTTCTCCTTGTATCATATCCGGCAGAGTGCAAATTTCTACGGTTCTTGGTATTCAATCCCTGTTTACCCTGAAAGTCTGACAGCAGTCGCTCTCATCCATTCGGGTTCCCAGTTGATTGAATAGGGGCAGCTGTAGCACCTCAAATTTGCACCCATCATTATACATACATTGTCATTATTAGGTCATAACATAACATGGTCCACTGCATAACATTGCATTGTCCTATTTGCCTCAAGTGCAAGTCATCAGAAGAATTAGGTCAAACTGGTCAGGAGATCAGTCAGTCAAGCAAGCAAGTACAAATTCCATTGAGCCAAGGCCCTAGGGTTGGTCCAACATGTTCACATGACTTGGGGATCCATTTGAAGTGTTTTGGTCAAGGATTGGATGTTCAGAAGTCATCAGTCAATGCACAGTCAGCCAGAAACCCTAAAAAAGTCAAACTTGGTCAACTGTGTCTGATTTTATGGTTTTGATGGTTGGATTTGGTTTGAGAGGTCTCATTCATGTCCATATAGGCCTCATATATCATGTCAAACACCATCATGGAAGAATTTGAAGCCAGATCAGAAATTTCCAAAAAGGGAAACTTGACCTGTAACTGAAATTTACCAAAAATGGAAAGTCTTGATCCTCAAACTTACATCATGATACAAGCTTCAAATGAATTTTTGCCCAACATGAAAGTTGAAGATCTTGTTCTCCCATTTCCAAAAAGTCCAAGAACACTCAATTCCCATGTATGGTTGGCAAGTTATGATCAAATCATTTTCAGAAATTCTTGAACTTCAAAAGGCCATATCTCTCAAACCATTTGGCCAAATTTGGTGAGGTTTTTTCCAACAAGTCACATTTGACCTCCTCTTTCCAAAAATGTAATTTTCATGTACCAAAACTTCACCAATCAAAATGGCATTTTTTGACTTGCATGAATTAATTTCAAGTGTGGTACAAAAGTGAATTTGTGAGATAATCATTTCTAACCAATTCTACCAACCAAACATGTTCTGAAAATGCATTTGTGACATGAACCAAGTCATTTTCGTGCAGTACATATAGCCATTCCTAACTTGCTTGAAAATTGGACAAAAGTACACTTTTCACCAACTCCATCCCACCTTTTCATGAACTTTGATTTGTACCCTTAAACAGCAGATATATTCATCATTTTCTGTCACTTGCAAACCCTAGCAGCCACTTGGTCTAAACAGAAAAAACTCATATTCTCTAAAATCCATTTTTTTGCATTTTGGCATTTTTCTTGAGAAAACCTCAAAGAGCTCGAGCCACACTTGCTTGTGCCATCATTCACAATCATGTTGGAAGCCATTGCAAGCATGGAGGCGCAGCTGTAACAACCATTTCACTTCTGTTTCTCCAAGCTCCATCAATGGCTTTTTTCGATTTAAGCTAAAAGCAAGGTTGCTGAGCCAAAGCATCTTATCCATTCATCATCTGGAGCTGGAACCTTCATCTGTTTCGGGCATTTACAACCAAACAACCATCATTCCGGTTCTGTGCTCCAAATTTGGCCAGGTATCGAATCTTTTCATTTCCAAAATTATGAAGTGTTTCTTGTAGATCTTTTCACTGTGGGTATCGTGAGCTTTAAATCAAAAGAAACCGTGCCATAATGAGAGAGAACGAGGGTTTTTGAAATTTTATGTTCATGGCAAGATTTGATCGATTCTTCATGATTTTGTTGTTTTGAGATAAATCGCATGTGGATTCGTGTTAAGTGTTGTTAGATCTTCGTAAATATGTGTTTAAATTGCATTTCTGGGATTGTTGAAATTTTCTGGAGATTTCGCGCATGAAGATCATGAAGATCTTCATGCTGTTCATGAACTGCACATTACCTGCGGATTCACTTGCGGCCTTCATGAGGCTGGCTACGACTTTTCCTGCGGATTTCTGGATTAGGGTTTTTTGCATGAAGTCGTTACTGTTGCATCAGCATGGGCCAATCAGATTATTTCGTTGCCTTGCCCTAAACGCGGTCGTTTGGTTAAGTGGCTTTGTTAATTACAAGTTTGCCACTCGGGGCACATGACACATTGAATTAAATTGTTATTTTTCATTTTAATTCCATTTTTTGAACTCCAACTTTGAAAAATCATATCTCATCCATTTTAATTCCAAATCTCATGGGAATTTTTGCATTGTGTTCATCTGGATCTCTACTTTTTTATCATGATTTTTGCTGATTTTTTGGATGAGTGAATTTTAAATGGCATTAGGGTTTTGTTCATGTGCTCATATTTTGTACCTTTTGCCAAAACATTTGTGAAATGGTGATACTTTATCCAATGGCTCCCAAATTTTTTATGCTTAAACTAGACACACTCATGGTGATTTTGGTGTAGAGTTTGTGAATTTATCTTATCTGGATTGTGAGTTGTGAATTTTTGAATTAGGGTGTGACAATTTGTGTCACACCATTGATGTCCAACTTCATGATTTTCATAGCCATGCTTATTGACCTCCAATTGATGTGAAGTTTTGCATAAACCTACTCTTGTATGTCTAGTTTGCACATGATTTTTCTTGGATTTGTTTGTGGCATTTCCTAATTGTTTGAGATTTTCTCCCCTGCTTGGTCATATGTTGACTTTTTGTGACACTTGTTCCCATTTGTTTTGTGAAATGCTCATACTTTATTAGATGGACATGAAATTTACATGAGATAACTAGACATCCTAAACTTTGCCATGGTTTTAGTCCCATTCATTTATCATACACCATCTCTGATTTATGATTTTTTCAAGTTGATGCATGATTGGTTGACTTCTTTGAGCATGTTCAAAATTGCTTTGACTTTCTGATTTTCATTGACTGCTTTCCACTTGTCCAAATGAGATGAAATTTGACATGCTTACCATGCTATGTGTTATAATTTATCATGATTTATTTGGTGATTTTTGGAAATGTTTAAGATTGCTTTTGAGCTAAGTCTTGCTGTTGACTTCTATGAGCTTCTAAATGCCATGCCTTGACTTCTTTTGTTCATGAAATGATGATGATGATTGATATGAATGTGAAACCAATTGGGTTTGTTGCTTGATTGTTTGAACATGATTTTGGACACTTGTCATTTGCTGTTTTGACTTTCTCATTCTCTTTTGACCCTAGGCTTGTCCTAGTGGTCTTATTGCTCATGTTTGAATTCATTGTTTCAGGTTAAGCCACAAATGCTTCAATGAGACCAATACAAATTGATTGAGTGTGCTTGTTTATCATGACTAACATGCTTGTTTTGTAGGTTGCTTGGCTCACATGCCTTGAACCTTGTGCATTGCACATTTATCTGCTTGTGCTGACTGTTAACCTTTGTTTCATTCTGATTTAACTTTGACTTGTATACTAACTGTGCTTGACTGATTTCAGGTACTTTAGTTGCTTTTAGTTCCTTGTGAACTTTGCTTTGCTTTGCTTGATAAGCAATTTGCATTGAGGTATACCTTTCTATCTTCATGTAGTCTGGAAGACCTGGCCCGTTACTTGGCCAGGCAACTGTCTGAAGTCCTCCTTAAGAGGCAATGTTTGTGACTGTTTACATTTGTCCTTGTATAGAGTCAAAGACCTCCTAAGTGAAGAGGCAATTGGAAGAACCCAAGGGATATGCAATCTATCCCCTGCTATTCTGTGTGTCATCTGCTCTGCTCACACCACTGTGTTGATGCATTGCAGATACAAACCCAAGATCTTGTACAATTGTACAGTTGAGTCAGTATCAAATGTGTAGAAGGGTTCCCACTTTCTGAACCCACACATTCTTGTCTTAAGCTCTCCCAGGCCAGGGATAAGAGCTGTGAAGTCTCATCTTCACTCACCTTTCATCTGCTTCACCTTGGCTCTCAATGTCAAGGTTAAGAGCAACATCTACCCAGTTCCAGAGGTTTGTTTGTTGAGGTTGATATGACCCCTCGACTAAAACCTAACCCTTGTGTGAGCCCTTGTTTGTATATAGTGTGTGCTATCTGTGCTTGTATGTTTGTTTGACTTGCTTCCTGTGCAAGTTAGGGTTAGTTTAGACTTGCTTCCTGTGCAAGTTAGGTTTTGCTTGGCTTGCTTCCTGTGCAAGTTAAGTGTGTGTGTGGCTTGCTTCCTGTGCAAGTCATAACTAGGATAGGCTGGCTCCCTGTGCCAGTTAGCTAGAAACCTTAACTTAGGGATGATTTTGCATGATAACATCTAGGCTCGAGTCGTAGTCTCCCTAGTTGTGTCTCCCTCTGTTATCTGGTTAGGCTAGTCCTGTATCCCTCCGTAGGGGAACTACGTCGC
This sequence comes from Lathyrus oleraceus, assembly GCF_024323335.1. NCBI lineage: Eukaryota > Viridiplantae > Streptophyta > Magnoliopsida > Fabales > Fabaceae > Lathyrus > Lathyrus oleraceus. The sequence continues at coordinate 248,254,108 of NC_066582.1, read as the reverse complement.
CCTGATCCTCATACCAGATGAGGTACGTAGGCAGGAGATGAGCAGATCTCTCCGGGCGCCTGTGTCTTTGTTTTGTCTTGTTGTGTGCTTGGAAGCTGATGTAAGTCCATCGAGTGGCATTTGGGTTCCAGTGTGGGTTTGTTGGTTCGGATGCTGATGTAAGTCCAGTGATTGGCATTCAGGCTCCATGTTTGCCTTCTTGTGTGTGTTCTGGTTCGGATGCTGATGTAAGTCCAGTGATTGGCATTCAGGCTCCACGTTTGCCTTTGCATGTGTTTGTTTGTGTGCGTGTCAGCCGAGCTACGAATGCTCTGATTCTTCTCTCGTCCGAGGAGATACGTATGCATAAGGTGCGATACCTTAGCGAGCATGTGTCGCTTCCCCAGTCCGAACTACTTCGACTCTGATGTCTATGCCTGATAGACTAAGTAGGCCCAGGATGCAATATCCTGCCGAGTCAGTTGTTTGTTTTCTTGTGTCTCTTTCAGCCAGTGTGTGTGTGTTTGAGCAGTGTTTTAGCAACCATTTTCCTTTCTATTGTGCGTGGATCCCGTCGAGTACGACGGATGCGTAGGGGTGCTAATACCTTCCCTTCGCATAACCGACTCCCGATCCCATTCTCTTTGGTCGCGAGACCATGTCTTTTCCAGGTTTACTCTGAGCGTTTCCTTTCCCTCTTTTGGGATAAATAACGCACGGTGGCGGCTCTGTTGTTCTTGTTTTCCCGCCGGTTTTTCACGTGATGCGACAGCTGGCGACTCTGCTGGGGAATAAGAGAAGTTGACCTATGCTGGTCCATCTTCCCTAAGCGAGTCTCTCCTAGCGCTCTCTAGGTTAGGGTTTTGGTTGCTGTTTGCTGTTTTTTATTGCATTCATTCCATTTATTGTTTGCATTTATGTTTGCACTTATGTTCGCATTCATTCACATTCATTATTCACCTGGCTGGTTGTCTGTTTCTCTCTGTTGGGGTGGGAGTTACATGAGGTAAAAGGCCCAATACCCAGGCCATGAGTGAAATCTAGGATACTTAGGAATAGAGTGATTCATGGGAAGCGGGTGGTATTGCGCCACTTAGCGGAACATTGATATCACGAGCAGTTCAGACCCTGGTGGGATATTATCGTTACATACTTCGGGTGTGTATATGATGATGTTCTGCGAAAGGTTATTTATGCTGCGTTTCTCTCGACCTTATCCTGACCTAGATGACACCCGTGAGTGGGGAGGGAATGATCATTATTACAGGTACAGTTGGTGACTTGTTGGTGACTTGTGATCCTGTTGGTGACTATTGGTTCAGAAGTTTGGGGTCTCAGATGACTTTGGGTTTCAGATGAATTTGTGGTTCCGAGTTCAAGCCGAAGTTTTGATCCTGTGTTCTGAGAGACACAGCCAACCAGTCTTGTCTGCATCATTTGCATCATAACATGTTTATTTTTAAAAAAAAATACGCAAAAAAAAAAAGAAAAAAAAAGGGGAAAAAGAAAAGTAAAAAAAAACTAATCCCTGCATGCATATCATTTCTCAGGTACATTCCAGAGCTTGTTCACTGATAGAGATGGCAACAGTCCCAGAGTTGAAGCGGAAGACTTGTTCCTACAGCTTTCACCGTGAACCTTTGACGTCTCTGATTGAGTTGAGCAACCTTATGACCAGTGGTAACCAGAAGGGGTTTGTTGACCAGTATGGAGATATTCTGACACTGTTGAAGATGGTAGTCGATCCGGTACCGTTGCAGACTCTTCTACAGTTCTACGACCCAGAGCTTCATTGTTTCACCTTTCAAGATTATCAGTTGGCGCCTACTCTTGAGGAGTACTCCATCCTGCTGAGTGTCTCGGTCCGGTATCAGGTTCCTTTCTTGGATGTGCCTAAGGAGGTTGATTTCAGAGTTGTTGCCAGAGCTCTCCATTTGGGTATCAAGGAAGTCAGTGATAGTTGGAAGTCCAGTGGGGATGTTGTAGGATTGCCTTTGAAGTTTCTGTTGAGGGTAGCTAGAGAAGAAGCAGAGAAGGGAAGTTGGGAAGCCTTTCATGCTCAGTTGGCCGTCATGATCTATGGGATCGTCCTGTTTCCGAGTATGCCCAATTTTGTTGACTATGCTGCAGTCAGTATTTTCATTGGAGGAAATCCAGTTCCTACTCTGTTGGCTGACACTTACTATGCTATTCACAGTAGGCATGGTAAGGGTGGGGCTATCAGGTGTTGTCTCCCGCTTTTGCTCAGATGGTTCTTGTCTCTCCTGCCAGTCAGTGGACCTTTTGTGGATGCTCAGAGCACGCATAAGTGGACTCAGAGGGTTATGTCTCTTACGTCCTATGATATCAGATGGCAATCTTACCGGATGGATGTGCGTAACGTCATTATGAGCTGTGGAGGATTCCGTAATGTGCCACTCATAGGGACTAGGGGTTGCATCAATTACAACCCGGTTCTTTCTCTCCGCCAGTTGGGGTTTGTGATGAAGGGAAGACCACTTGAGGCTGAGGTAACAGAAAGTGTGTATTTTGAGAAGCAGAGTGACCCGGATAGATTGGAGCAGATAGGGAGAGCTTGGAAGTCTATTGGTATGAAGGATGGATCTGTCTTAGGGAAGAAGTTTGTCGTTGCTATGCCCGATTACACTGATTGGGTCAAGGAGAGAGTAGAAACTTTGTTGTTACCCTACGATAGGATGGAGCCGTTGCAGGAGCAACCACCTTTGATCCTTGCTGAGAGTGTGCCTGCGGAGCACTACAAGCAAGCCCTGATGGAGAATCGCCGTTTGAGAGAGAAGGAGCAAGATACCCAGATGGAGTTGTACAAAGCCAAAGCTGATAGGTTGAATTTGGCTCATCAACTCAGAGGAGTGCGAGGAGAAGATGCTAGCAGACTGAGAAGCAAGAAGAGATCCTACGAGGAGGTGGAGAGCATGTTAGATGCAGAACACCGGGAGTGCTTGAGGCTGCAGAGAGTTGAGGCCAGCTATCGAAGAAGATCAGAGACTTGGAGAAGCAACTCAGAGATAAAGACATCCAGTTGAAGAAGGAAGTAGACTTGAGACAGGCATCAGAGAACCACCTTGGAGGAGAAGTGGTAGAGCTTAGACGACAACTGAAGGAGAAGATCACTCTTTTGCCAGAATGTTCAGAATGTGACCTGTTGATAGACCAGTGTTAGTACTTGAAGACTCTCATTCCGGGAGGCCGTTTGTCTTAGCTTGTATCTTTGATATGTATGTTGAGAATCACCTCCAGGCTTGTTGGATGGGATTCATTGTTGTACTCCGATTGTTTGGATTTTCTTTGTCGACTTTGTTGTATGATCCTGTACTCATATATATGGGGTTGTTGGTTTCACCTTGTACTCATCACTCTTGTGTATGTTGTTTCTGTGCTTCTATGTTGTTCTTGCTGCAGGTTGCCATCTTTTGAGGATGACTCAGGCTCTTTGAATGCCTGAGGAATGAACATATCATGTGCATCATACGCATCATTAGCACCATACTCATATCATTTTGCATAACAGGTGTTCTTGGTCGTGACTTCTCACTCTTGGTTCCTGTTCAGGCAGGATAGCTGATCAACGTCCGCACCGCTACTCAACAAGACTGAATCAACAGAGAGGTATGGATCAAGTTCAAGCTGAGTTGGCTGAGATGAAGGCTAACATGGCCCAGTTCATGAATATGATGCAAGGGGTTGCACAAGGTCAAGAAGAACTTCGAGCCATGGTTCAGAGACAAGAGGCTGCAATTCCACCGGTTAACCATGCTCCGCCAGAGGGAGGCCCGGTCAATGATAATAATGTTGCTGCTGCTGTACCCATCAACAACTATGCTGTAGGTGATGAGTTGGGGGGAATTCGAATCAACGGTCAACCTATTGCTCCAGATACCGCTAATGCCAGAGCAGTCCGTGCCCCGGCCCGTAATCCTGTTCCGATTGTTGACAGACAAGAGGATATGTTCACTCTGCTCAGTGAAGACGAAGACGTTCTGGGAAGGGTAGATGAGAGGGATCGTAAAGTTGATGCCCTTGCTGAGAAAATTAGAGCTATGGAATGTCAGAATTCTCTCGGTTTTGATGTTACCAATATGGGGTTGGTGGAAGGTTTGAGAATCCCTTACAAGTTCAAAGCACCGTCCTTCGATAAATACAACGGTACTTCTTGCCCTCGCACCCATGTGCAGGCTTATTATCGAAAAATCTCTGCGTATACCGATGATGAAAAGATGTGGATGTATTTTTTCCAAGATAGTCTATCTGGGGCTTCTTTGGACTGGTACATGGAATTAAAGAGAGATTCGATCCGATGCTGGAGGGATCTGGGTGAGGCCTTCTTGAGGCAATATAAACATAACATGGACATGGCACCGAGCCGGACTCAGCTGCAGAGTCTATGTCAGAAATCCGGAGAGAGCTTCAAGGAGTACGCCCAGAGGTGGCGTGAACTGGCTGCTAGAGTTCAACCCCCTATGCTGGAGAGGGAGTTGACAGATATGTTTATCGGTACTCTTCAGGGTGTGTTTATGGACCGGATGGGGAGCTGCCCATTCGGTAGTTTTTCTGATGTTGTCATTTGTGGAGAGAGGACTGAGAGCTTGATTAAAACTGGGAAGATCCAAGATGCTGGTTCCTCTTCTTCTAAGAAGCCGTTTGCTGGGGCACCTCGTCGAAGAGAGGGTGAAACTAATGCTGTTCAACACCGCAGAGATCAGAACAGAATTGAATACCGTCAAGCTGCTGCAGTAACCATTCCGGCACCTCAGCCTCGTCAACAACAACAACAAAGAGTTCAACAACCGCAACAACAACAACAACAGCAACGTCCGTATCAGCCCAGACAAAGGATGCCTGATCGACGTTTTGATTCGCTACCCATGTCGTACGCCGAACTGCTGCCTGAACTACTCAGGTTGGGGATGGTTGAGTTGCGTACAATGGCTCCGCCTACAGTATTGCCTCCTGGGTACGACGCCAACGTCCGTTGTGACTTTCACTCTGGGGCACCAGGGCATCATACTGAGAAGTGTCGGGCTCTCCAGCACAAGGTCCAAGATTTGATCGATGCCAAGGCGATCAACTTCGCTCCAGTGCCTAACGTCGTAAACAACCCTATGCCTCAGCATGGTGGGCATAGAGTGAACAATATTGAGGGGAAGGAAGCTGAAGATCTGGTTGTTAGTGTTGATGATGTTCAGACTTCTCTGCTAGTTGTGAAGGGCCGTCTGCTGAATGGGGGTGTCTACTCGGGCTGTGATGAGGATTGTTTGGGCTGTGCAGAATCTGAGAATGGTTGCGACTAGTTAAGGGCCGGTATCCAGGGTATGATGGATGAGGGTTGTTTGCAATTCAGTAGGGCTGTAAAAGATCGTGGAACAGTGTCAACTATCACCATTTACTTTAAACCGTCTGAAGGACGTGGACAAAGGGTCGTTAGTGCACCTGCAACAAATGGTACCCCAGTTACCATTTCCGTGCCTGTAACCATCAGTGCTCCAACTACTATCGCCGCGTCTAGAAGAAGGGCTATTGAGAATAGTAGAGCCGTGCCGTGGAAGTATGATAATGCTTACCGCAAAAGAGATTGTGACTGTGTGCGGCGAAGAAGAGATTCTGGTGAGTCATCTATCCTCGTTCAAGTATGTTGAGGTGGATGGCGAGATCCACGAAACCTTATGTCAGGCGTTTGAGACTGTGGCTCTTGAGAAAGTGGCGTACGCTGAGCAGAGGAAGCCAGGTGCTTCAATTACTTCTTACAAGCAGGCTAAGGAGGTTATTGATTCTGGCAAAGCTGAAGGCTGGGGCAAGATGGTGGATTTGCCTGTCAAAGAAGACAAATTTGGCGTTGGTTACGAGCCTCTCCAAGCAGAGCAGAATGGTCAAGCGGGTCCGAGTACCTTTACCAGCGCTGGGCTGATGAATCATGGCGACGTCTCTGCAACCGGTAGTGAAGACTGTGACAGTGATGGTGATCTGGACAACTGGGTTCGCCCGTGTGCACCAGGGGGGTCTATCAACAACTGGACGGCTGAAGAAGTGGTTCAAGTTACTCTTCTGACAGAGTAACTTTCTGTTGTTTTGTCATTTTGCATGAAAATCCTACGATCTGCCCAAGGCGTAGTGATTCATTGTAGGGCCTCATCATGTTTTAATGATTATCATTAATAAAGGACATTTTTTGAAATCAAACTTTGTGATCCCTGTCTTTCTATTTTTTGTTTTCATCCTTTTTCAAAAAAAAAAAAAAAAAACAAAAAAAAAAAAATAAAAATGGCAATGTTTTTTTTTTTGTGACTTTATTGAACTTTTTTTCTAAAACAAAGCATTAAACATGCAGAAGCGATCTTATGGCATTCACTATGAACAGTTCTGTTATGGCTCAGTATGATTTCGACAACCCCATCTACCAAGCTGAAGAGGAGAGTGAGGAAGACTGTGAACTCCCTGCAGAATTGGTCAGATTGCTGAAGCAGGAGGAAAGGGTCATCCAACCTCATCAGGAGGAGTTGGAGGTTGTTAATTTGGGTACTGAGGACGCCAAAAGAGAAATCAAGATTGGGGCTGCTTTAGAGGACTCTGTCAAGAGGAGGCTGATTGAGATGCTGAGAGAATATGTGGAGATATTCGCCTGGTCATATCAAGATATGCCTGGGTTGGATACAGACATTGTGGTGCATCGATTACCTCTTAGAGAAGGATGTCCTTCGGTCAAGCAGAAGCTTCGTAGAACGAGTCCTGATATGGCAACTAAGATCAAGGAAGAGGTTCAGAAGCAGTGGGATGCGGGTTTTTTGGCTGTTACAAGTTATCCCCCATGGGTGGCCAACATCGTTCCCGTGCCGAAGAAGGATGGTAAAGTCAGAATGTGTGTCGATTACCGGGATTTGAATAGAGCGAGTCCGAAAGATGATTTCCCATTACCTCACATTGATGTATTGGTTGATAATACGGCTCAATCCTCGGTATTCTCTTTCATGGATGGTTTCTCTGGATATAATCAGATCAAGATGGCGCCAGAGGACATGGAAAAGACGACATTCATTACACCTTGGGGCACGTTCTGCTATAAGGTGATGCCATTTGGGCTAAAGAATGCTGGTGCTACCTATCAGAGGGCAATGACGACTCTCTTTCATGACATGATGCACAAAGAAATTGAAGTATACGTAGATGATATGATTGCGAAGTCGCAGACAGAAGAGGAGCACTTGGTTAATTTGCAGAAGCTGTTTGATCGGTTGAGAAAGTTCAAGCTGAGGTTGAATCCGAACAAGTGTACGTTTGGGGTGAGATCAGGGAAGCTTTTAGGCTTCATTGTCAGTGAGAAAGGGATTGAGGTTGATCCAGCAAAAGTCAAAGCTATTCAAGAGATGCCTGAACCAAAAACGGAGAAGCAAGTCCGTGGGTTTTTAGGGAGGTTGAACTACATTGCAAGGTTCATATCTCATCTAACAGCCACGTGCGAACCAATTTTCAAACTGCTCAGAAAGAATCAGGCGATCAAGTGGAATGATGATTGTCAGAAAGCTTTTGACAAGATAAAGGAGTATTTACAGAAACCTCCAATCCTTATACCTCCAGTTCCAGGGAGACCTCTGATAATGTACCTGTCAGTGACTGAGAACTCGATGGGGTGTGTATTGGGACAACATGACGAGTCTGGTCGAAAAGAGCATGCCATATACTACCTTAGCAAAAAGTTTACCGACTGTGAAACAAGATATTCACTGCTCGAGAAAACTTGCTGTGCTTTGGCCTGGGCTGCTCGCCGACTGAGGCAGTATATGTTGAACCATACTACCTTATTGATTTCTAAGATGGATCCAGTGAAGTACATCTTCGAGAAACCAGCTCTCACCGGACGTGTTGCTCGTTGGCAGATGATTCTAACGGAATATGATATTCAGTACACGTCACAAAAGGCCATCAAAGGTAGTATTCTGTCAGACTACCTCGCCGAGCAACCGATTGAAGATTATCAGCCTATGATGTTTGAATTCCCTGATGAAGACATCATGTATCTTAAGATGAAAGATTTCGAAGAGCCTCTTGTCGAGGAAGGACCGGATCCGGATGACAAATGGACACTGATGTTTGATGGGGCTGTGAATATGAATGGTAACGGTGTTGGGGCAGTATTGATCAATCCCAAAGGTGCTCATATACCCTTTTCTGCCAGATTAACTTTTGACGTCACCAACAACGAAGCTGAGTATGAGGCTTGTATCATGGGGATAGAAGAAGCCATTGATCTGAGGATCAAAACTCTTGATATATTTGGAGATTCCGCTCTAGTGATCAATCAAGTCAATGGAGATTGGAATACGAATCAACCGCATTTGATTCCGTATAGAGATTACACCAGAAGAATACTGACGTTCTTCAAGAAGGTGAAGTTGTATCATGTCCCCCGGGATGAGAATCAGATGGCTGATGCTTTGGCAACTTTGTCGTCTATGATCAAAGTTCATTGGTGGAATCATGTGCCACATGTTGCGGTGAATCGACTCGAGAGGCCTGCGTATGTGTTTGCAGCCGAGTCTGTTGTGGGTGATGAGAAGCCGTGGTATTATGACATCAAGAACTTCCTCAAGACTCAGGAGTATCCTGAAGGTGCGTCGAAGAATGACAGGAAAACCCTGAGAAGGCTAGCTGGAAGCTTCTATTTGAATCAGGATGATGTGCTGTATAAGAGAAACTTTGACATGGTCTTGCTCAGATGCGTGGACGGACCCGAGGCGGACATGTTAATGCAGGAAGTTCATGAAGGTTCCTTCGGTACTCATGCCGGCGGACATGCAATGGCTAAGAAATTGTTGAGAGCGGGTTACTACTGGATGACTATGGAATCCGATTGTTTCAAGTATGCTCGGAAGTGCCATAAGTGTCAAATTTATGCTGATAAGGTGCATGTACCACCAAGCCCTCTGAATGTCATGAATTCGCCTTGGCCGTTTGCCATGTGGGGCATTGATATGATTGGGAAGATTGAGCCTACTGCTTCGAATGGACATCGCTTCATTTTGGTAGCGATTGACTATTTCACCAAATGGGTGGAAGCAGCTTCCTATGCTAACGTTACCAAACAAGTGGTTACCCGGTTCATCAAGAAAGAAATCATATGTCGTTATGGAGTTCCTGAGAGAATCATCACTGACAATGGTTCGAATCTCAATAACAAGATGATGAAAGAGCTTTGTAAAGATTTCAAGATTGAGCATCACAATTCTTCTCCTTACAGACCGAAGATGAATGGTGTTGTAGAAGCGGCGAACAAGAATATCAAGAAGATTGTGCAGAAGATGGTCGTTACGTACAAGGATTGGCATGAGATGTTGCCTTTCGCTTTGCATGGGTACCGTACCTCAGTACGTACGTCGACCGGGGCAACCCCTTACTCCCTTGTGTATGGTATGGAAGCTGTCCTACCTGTTGAAGTGGAGATTCCTTCTCTGAGAGTTTTATTGGATGTCAAGCTGGACGAAGCCGAGTGGATTCGAACAAGGTTTAACGAGTTGAGCCTTATCGAGGAGAGACGGCTAGCAGCTGTATGCCATGGACAGTTGTATCAGAGAAGGATGAAGCGAGCCTTTGATCAGAAAGTGCGTCCTCGAAGCTATCAGATCGGTGATCTAGTTCTGAAGAGGATCCTCCCTCCCGGTGCAGATAACAGGGGCAAGTGGACTCCTAATTATGAAGGTCCGTATGTTGTGAAGAAGGTCTTCTCCGGTGGAGCCTTGATGCTTACAACTATGGATGGTGAAGATTTTCCGTCTCCTGTTAACTCAGATGTAGTCAAAAAATACTTCGCATAAATTGACCCGCTGGACAAAAAGAAAAAAAGAGTCCAAGCAAAAATGGGCATCCCGGCGAACCAAAAAATAGAAAGAAAAGGTTCGGACAAAAATTAGGGATAAAATGAAAAGAATTTGTACACCCGGTAAGTCGAAAACCCGCAAGGGCGGCTTAGGCAAAAATGGGTATCCCGGTGGATTGAAAACCCGAAAGGGCGATCCAGCCAAAAGAGGGATTAAAGCGAAGACTACAGTCTGAGTTGTCTGTACTTCATCGAGCTTTGTCATCTGCCATCTCGAAAGATGTGATCCGTCCAGTCATTCTTCTCAGAAAGCAAGGAGTTGGGAGGAAAACTGATGATCTGTGAGTTATAACAGAATTGGGAAATAGTGGATGCCGTGTTCACATTGCCATTAGGATAGATCTTTCCTTTTGTGCGCAATTACCTCTTTCTAGGAATTGCCTCCCAATGTATTTGCCTTTTCAGGCGCATTTTCAATCAATAAAAGTCGTTATTCAGATAAATGGCTCTTTTGTTTTTATTTTTACTGTTTTGTTTGCAAAAATGTCCGAATCTTTGATAAGCATTGCATATAAGAACATGAAGGCTACACAATAACGTGCAAAAGTGACAAAACATTTGAAAATCATTTTGATTGTTGAGGACACTTGAGCGTATCTTGTCCATGTATCCCCTGGGGGCATTTTGTTGTGCTGTTTTTCAGGTTGGCATCTGTGAGGACGTTTCCTCAGCAGATATTTTCCCCAAGCAAGTATGGAAGCTATCAGAGCTATGTTCCCCTGCGGAGACGTCTGTGGATAGTGCCTTCTATTCCCCAACAGATCTAAGGATTGCCTATCCCCAGCAGGCCTGTATTTGCCGATTTCCTCCTCGAGTGAGGCATGTTCATTGAAATTTATCTCCAACATTTATCCTATCTGTGGACTGAAGGATATCCCCAGCGGAGTTTACCTTCCCCCAGCAGCAGTGTTATTCTCCAACATGGGTGAGAAGTCGTTGCTCTCCCTGCAGAGTCTCCCTGCAAAGTTGGAGTACCCGATCAGTTTTGGCTCCCCAGCCGGAGTTTTTCATCCATTTTTGCATTTTTGCATTGTTAGTGATCATTGCATCCTCAAACTGCGTAGCATTCCCATTCAATATGGAGCATTACGCCATAGAAAAATTCAAACATATGCATTCATGTGTTAACCTCACCAGACCGTATCCCCGGCAGAGGCGGATCATTTCATTCAACATCAGCACAGCAAGTCTGTTACAGTTGCTCTTGACAGCACTCAGGATTGATATCCCCGCAGAGGTTTATTACCTCACCCGTTGGTGACAGAAAGTTTGTTTCTCCCCAGTGAGACCCCCAGCAAGTGGTCAACCTTGCCTTGACATATCTAAAAAGTCGTTCTTGTGATACCGGTAAGTGTCATACCAGCACTCGCGTGTGTTTCTTTGTTTGGTGTCGGTAAACACCATTGTTTCGGTGTCTGTAAACATCGGGTATACTCCCCAGTCATCAGTAAATGTCTGGTCATCATTTTTGGTGTCGGTAAACACCATTGTTTCGGTGTCTGTAAACATCGGGTATTCTCCCCAGTCATCAGTAAATGACTGGTCATCATTTTTGGTGTCGGTAAACACCATTGTTTCGGTGTCTGTAAACATCGGGTATTCTCCCCAGTCATCAGTAAATGGCTGGTCATCATTTTTGGTGTCGGTAAACATCATCTTTCGATGTCGGTAAACATCGAGTCTTTTCTGCAGTCATCGGTAAATGTCTGATAATCCCCAGCTAGAGATCCCCAGTAGAGTCATCGGTAAATGTCCTATCTGGTTTCCAGTTGCAAATATTTGTTTTTTCCCTTAGTAAAGTGCTCCCCAGTCATCGGTAAATGTCTGGTCGTTTTTTTTTGGATGTCGGTAAACATCATCTTTCGATGTCGGTAAACCTCGACTCTCATCCCAGTCACCGGTAAATGTCTGGTCATGCTTTGTTTCCTTGTTGATAAAATCAAGATCCCCAGAAGTCGTCGGTAAGCGTCTTGTCTGATTACACCACAAAGATTTTGTTCCTCCCCAAGTGGAGACGCCATCGGTAAATGGCCCTGTATGCTTCGATATCGGTAAATATTGAATGCCCAGTTTTATCCGCCATTGGTAAATGGCCCCGTTTTCTTCGACATCGGTAAATATCAGATCCCCAGTTGCAGCAGCCATCGGTAAATGGTCGAGTTAAAGTCGATATCGGTAAATGTCAAGTTTCTTTGAAGCCACCATCGGTAAATGGTCTTGCTTCCTTTTACATCAAAGTTGTTTCCCAGCAGCCATCGGTAAATGGTCTTGCTGAAGTTGATATCGGTAAATATCAAGTTACCAGTTTCTAACCATCGGTAAATGGTTTCGCCTTTCTGAAGTTGTCAATGGCAGGCGTCATCAGTAAATGACGTGGTTCTCCTTGTATCATATCCGGCAGAGTGCAAATTTCTACGGTTCTTGGTATTCAATCCCTGTTTACCCTGAAAGTCTGACAGCAGTCGCTCTCATCCATTCGGGTTCCCAGTTGATTGAATAGGGGCAGCTGTAGCACCTCAAATTTGCACCCATCATTATACATACATTGTCATTATTAGGTCATAACATAACATGGTCCACTGCATAACATTGCATTGTCCTATTTGCCTCAAGTGCAAGTCATCAGAAGAATTAGGTCAAACTGGTCAGGAGATCAGTCAGTCAAGCAAGCAAGTACAAATTCCATTGAGCCAAGGCCCTAGGGTTGGTCCAACATGTTCACATGACTTGGGGATCCATTTGAAGTGTTTTGGTCAAGGATTGGATGTTCAGAAGTCATCAGTCAATGCACAGTCAGCCAGAAACCCTAAAAAAGTCAAACTTGGTCAACTGTGTCTGATTTTATGGTTTTGATGGTTGGATTTGGTTTGAGAGGTCTCATTCATGTCCATATAGGCCTCATATATCATGTCAAACACCATCATGGAAGAATTTGAAGCCAGATCAGAAATTTCCAAAAAGGGAAACTTGACCTGTAACTGAAATTTACCAAAAATGGAAAGTCTTGATCCTCAAACTTACATCATGATACAAGCTTCAAATGAATTTTTGCCCAACATGAAAGTTGAAGATCTTGTTCTCCCATTTCCAAAAAGTCCAAGAACACTCAATTCCCATGTATGGTTGGCAAGTTATGATCAAATCATTTTCAGAAATTCTTGAACTTCAAAAGGCCATATCTCTCAAACCATTTGGCCAAATTTGGTGAGGTTTTTTCCAACAAGTCACATTTGACCTCCTCTTTCCAAAAATGTAATTTTCATGTACCAAAACTTCACCAATCAAAATGGCATTTTTTGACTTGCATGAATTAATTTCAAGTGTGGTACAAAAGTGAATTTGTGAGATAATCATTTCTAACCAATTCTACCAACCAAACATGTTCTGAAAATGCATTTGTGACATGAACCAAGTCATTTTCGTGCAGTACATATAGCCATTCCTAACTTGCTTGAAAATTGGACAAAAGTACACTTTTCACCAACTCCATCCCACCTTTTCATGAACTTTGATTTGTACCCTTAAACAGCAGATATATTCATCATTTTCTGTCACTTGCAAACCCTAGCAGCCACTTGGTCTAAACAGAAAAAAACTCATATTCTCTAAAATCCATTTTTTTGCATTTTGGCATTTTTCTTGAGAAAACCTCAAAGAGCTCGAGCCACACTTGCTTGTGCCATCATTCACAATCATGTTGGAAGCCATTGCAAGCATGGAGGCGCAGCTGTAACAACCATTTCACTTCTGTTTTCTCCAAGCTCCATCAATGGCTTTTTTCGATTTAAGCTAAAAGCAAGGTTGCTGAGCCAAAGCATCTTATCCATTCATCATCTGGAGCTGGAACCTTCATCTGTTTCGGGCATTTACAACCAAACAACCATCATTCCGGTTTTGTGCTCCAAATTTGGCCAGGTATCGAATCTTTTCATTTCCAAAATTATGAAGTGTTTCTTGTAGATCTTTTCACTGTGGGTATCGTGAGCTTTAAATCAAAAGAAACCGTGCCATAATGAGAGAGAACGAGGGTTTTTGAAATTTTATGTTCATGGCAAGATTTGATCGATTCTTCATGATTTTGTTGTTTTGAGATAAATCGCATGTGGATTCGTGTTAAGTGTTGTTAGATCTTCGTAAATATGTGTTTAAATTGCATTTCTGGGATTGTTGAAATTTTCTGGAGATTTCGCGCATGAAGATCATGAAGATCTTCATGCTGTTCATGAACTGCACATTACCTGCGGATTCACTTGTGGCCTTCATGAGGCTGGCTACGACTTTTCCTGCGGATTTCTGGATTAGGGTTTTTTGCATGAAGTCGTTATTGTTGCATCAGCATGGGCCAATCAGATTATTTCGTTGCCTTGCCCTAAACGCGGTCGTTTGGTTAAGTGGCTTTGTTAATTACAAGTTTGCCACTCGGGGCACATGACACATTGAATTAAATTGTTATTTTTCATTTTTATTCCATTTTTTGAACTCCAACTTTGAAAAATCATATCTCATCCATTTTAATTCCAAATCTCATGGGAATTTTTGCATTGTGTTTATCTGGATCTCTACTTTTTTATCATGATTTTTGCTGATTTTTTGGATGAGTGAATTTTAAATGGAATTAGGGTTTTGTTCATGTGCTCATATTTTGTACCTTTTGCCAAAACATTTGTGAAATGGTGATACTTTATCTAATGGCTCCCAAATTTTTTGTGCTTAAACTAGACACACTCATGGTGATTTTGGTGTAGAGTTTGTGAATTTATCTTATCTGGATTGTGAGTTGTGAATTTTTGAATTAGGGTGTGACAATTTGTGTCACACCATTGATGTCCAACTTCATGATTTTCATAGCCATGCTTCTTGACCTCCAATTGATGTGAATTTTTGCATAAACCTACTCTTGTATGTCTAGTTTGCACATGATTTTTCTTGGATTTGTTTGTGGCGTTTCCTAATTGTTTGAGATTTTCTCCCCTGCTTGGTCATATGTTGACTTTTTGTGACACTTGTTCCCATTTGTTTTGTGAAATGCTCATACTTTATTAGATGGACATGAAATTTTACATGAGATAACTAGACATCCTAAACTTTGCCATGGTTTTAGTCCCATTCATTTATCATACACCATCTCTGATTTATGATTTTTTCAAGTTGATGCATGATTGGTTGACTTCTTTGAGCATGTTCAAAATTGCTTTGACTTTCTGATTTTCATTGACTGCTTTCCACTTGTCCAAATGAGATGAAATTTGACATGCTTACCATGCTATGTGTTATAATTTATCATGATTTATTTGGTGATTTTTGGAAATGTTTAAGATTGCTTTTGAGCTAAGTCTTGCTGTTGACTTCTATGAGCTTCTAAATGCCATGCCTTGACTTCTTTTGTTCATGAAATGATGATGATGATTGATATGAATGTGAAACCAATTGGGTTTGTTGCTTGATTGTTTGAACATGATTTTGGACACTTGTCATTTGCTGTTTTGACTTTCTCATTCTCTTTTGACCCTAGGCTTGTCCTAGTGGTCTTATTGCTCATGTTTGAATTCATTGTTTCAGGTTAAGCCACAAATGCTTCAATGAGACCAATACAAATTGATTGAGTGTGCTTGTTTATCATGACTAACATGCTTGTTTTGTAGGTTGCTTGGCTCACATGCCTTGAACCTTGTGCATTGCACATTTATCTGCTTGTGCTGACTGTTAACCTTTGTTTCATTCTGATTTAACTTTGACTTGTATACTAACTGTGCTTGACTGATTTCAGGTACTTTAGTTGCTTTTAGTTCCTTGTGAACTTTGCTTTGCTTTGCTTGATAAGCAATTTGCATTGAGGTATACCTTTCTATCTTCATGTAGTCTGGAAGACCTGGTCCGTTACTTGGCCAGGCAACTGTCTGAAGTCCTCCTTAAGAGGCAATGTTTGTGACTGTTTACATTTGTCCTTGTATAGAGTCAAAGACCTCCTAAGTGAAGAGGCAATTGGCAGAACCCAAGGGATATGCAATCTATCCCCTGCTATTCTGTGTGTCATCTGCTCTGCTCACACCACTGTGTTGATGCATTGCAGATACAAACCCAAGATCTTGTACAATTGTACAGTTGAGTCAGTATCAAATGTGTAGTAGGGTTCCCACTTTCTGAACCCACACATTCTTGTCTTAAGCTCTCCCAGGCCAGGGATAAGAGCTGTGAAGTCTCATCTTCACTCACCTTTCATCTGCTTCACCTTGGCTCTCAATGTCAAGGTTAAGAGCAACATCTACCCAGTTCCAGAGGTTTGTTTGTTGAGGTTGATATGACCCCTCGACTAAAACCTAACCCTTGTGTGAGCCCTTGTTTGTATATAGTGTGTGCTATCTGTGCTTGTATGTTTGTTTGACTTGCTTCCTGTGCAAGTTAGGGTTAGTTTAGACTTGCTTCCTGTGCAAGTTAGGTTTTGCTTGGCTTGCTTCCTGTGCAAGTTAAGTGTGTGTGTGGCTTGCTTCCTGTGCAAGTCATAACTAGGATAGGCTGGCTCCCTGTGCCAGTTAGCTAGAAACCTTAACTTAGGGATGATTTTGCATGATAACATCTAGGCTCGAGTCGTAGTCTCCCTAGTTGTGTCTCCCTCTGTTATCTGGTTAGGCTAGTCCTGTATCCCTCCGTAGGGGAACTACGTCGCCCTGATCCTCATACCAGATGAGGTACGTAGGCAGGAGATGAGCAGATCTCTCCGGGCGCCTGTGTCTTTGTTTTGTCTTGTTGTGTGCTTGGAAGCTGATGTAAGTCCATCGAGTGGCATTTGGGTTCCAGTGTGGGTTTGTTGGTTCGGATGCTGATGTAAGTCCAGTGATTGGCATTCAGGCTCCATGTTTGCCTTCTTGTGTGTGTTCTGGTTCGGATGCTGATGTAAGTCCAGTGATTGGCATTCAGGCTCCACGTTTGCCTTTGCCTGTGTTTGTTTGTGTGCGTGTCAGCCGAGCTACGAATGCTCTGATTCTTCTCTCGTCCGAGGAGATACGTATGCATAAGGTGCGATACCTTAGCGAGCATGTGTCGCTTCCCCAGTCCGAACTACTTCGACTCTGATGTCTATGCCTGATAGACTAAGTAGGCCCAGGATGCGATATCCTGCCGAGTCAGTTGTTTGTTTTCTTGTGTCTCTTTCAGCCAGTGTGTGTGTGTTTGAGCAGTGTTTTAGCAACCATTTTCCTTTCTATTGTGCGTGGATCCCGTCGAGTACGACGGATGCGTAGGGGTGCTAATACCTTCCCTTCGCATAACCGACTCCCGATCCCATTCTCTTTGGTCGCGAGACCATGTCTTTTCCAGGTTTACTCTGAGCGTTTCCTTTCCCTCTTTTGGGATAAATAACGCACGGTGGCGGCTCTGTTGTTCTTGTTTTCCCGCCGGTTTTTCACGTGATGCGACAGCAAGCAAGGCGAAATTTTAAACCAATTTCCTTTAAGCCTAGTTTCGAAGGGTCAAATGGAAAATGGGTCAAGAAAACTGATGGTAGGAAATGCAGTCATGGAAAATGGCAGAACTTCGAGGTCGAAAGAGGTTCGTCATTGGCTTACCGCAAGGAATTTCAGACTGACAAAAGGACCTCACATGTGTCCGAGAACTATAAAGGAAAAAACCCTATGACCAGATCTCAATGGAGAAGAGAACAAAGAAGGAGAAAAGCCCAAAAAGAATCTGGTGAGAGGGACCAAGCTAAGTCGAGTACCAATGTGACTTTGAAGAAAAGGGAAGACTCAAACTTTGTCAAAAGAAATCTCAATATTCCAGTCAAAACGGCCAGTGAAAAATACAATCAAGTGGCCGCTGAAGATGAAATGCTGACTGATAACTTTGACTCATGGTCGGAAGCCTCCTTAGACATCCTAGTCGGGGTGGTATCTGTGATGCCAAGGGAATTCGATCGGATTACTAAAGTCGAAGACAACGACAATATCATAGAGAGAGATATGGCTGCTCACAAGCAAATGTGTTACTATTGATGAATAACGAATGTGTTGAAGAGGAAAATGCCTTCTTGGAGAGGCCCAGTGAAGCCATGAAGTGCCACCTTAAACCCCTCTTCATCACTGGAAAAGTCGAAGATGTCCCCGTTAATAAAACATTGGTGGATTGTGGAGTGACTTTGAACTTGATGCCTCACCGCATGCTGAGAAAATTTGGCAAATATGATACTGATGCCAAACCCCATAATATGGTGCTAACCAACTATGAAGGCAAAGTGGGTTCCACTATGGGAGATATCCAAGTCGAATTAACTGTAGGGACAATCACTAGGTTCACAATGTCTATAATTGTGGAAACAAAGACCAACTACAATCTGTTGCTTGGAAGAGAATGGATACATGGGGTTGAAGTTGTCCCGTCTTCAATGCACCAGAGGATAATAATTTGGCGCCCAAATGGAATCGTCGAAAACATAGAGGCGGATCAGGGGAACTTTAAAACCCCTATCAATCATGTCGACATGCGCCAATTTGACAAGCACTTGGCCACCATAGCTCCCTGTGATTCGACTGAGTTTGCATTTACCCCTGATGACAACGCTTATTGTTCTTTGTCACTGCACCCTCACTATGGTTTTCGTTGGGACAGAGAGATAGTTGGTAAAGACGACTTTGGATATTTGGGAGTGTCTGGAATCGAACCCACAAGATAAGAAGTGAACTCAGTAATGATGATTGAGTTTACAACATTAAAGAGGATTTCAGCTTACATAGCCGAGAGTAAACAACAATTGGCCTTAGAGGCCGAAGTAAAAAATATGGTTGTCGAAGCCAGTGAAGTTTCTCAATCGATAGCTCCTGGGAAGGACTTTGACCCAATGCCACCTGATAAGGGTCAGAATGAAGAGCAAGACCAGAGGCTCGATGCGATTTATGATGATGAGCCTTTGGGTTTTGAGAAGGATCCGCTAGCAACAAACGTTAAAATACTGGCTCAGGATCCCCTTGAAGAATTAGACTTAGGAGAGGGAGTGATAAAGAGACCAAATTACATTAGTGCCAACATTCATCCTCAACTCAAGGTCGAAGTGGTCCAGTTACTGAGAGAGTTTAAAGATTGTTTCGCATGAGACTATGATGAAATGCTTGGTTTAAGCAGAGAGCTCGTCGAATTGAAATTGTCGATCAAGCCTGGAAAGAAGCATGTGAAGCAGAACCCAAGACGATTTGCTCCAGCAATACTTTCGAAGATTAAAGAGGAAGTCAAAAGGCTCCTTCACTGCAGTTTCATTCACATGGCCAGGTATGTCGAATGGTTAGCTAATATTGTGCCAGTTGTAAAGAAGAATGGTACTTTAAGGGTTTGCATAGATTTTAGAGATTTAAATACTTCAATCCCAAAAGATGAATATTCGATGCCAGTGGCAGAAATGCTAGTCAATTTCGCTGCAGGCTATGAATATTTAAGCATGCTTGACGGGTATTCTGGTTATAATCAAATATTTATTGTTGAAGAGGATGTCCCAAAAACAGCATTTTGATGCCCCGAAGTCTTAGGCACCTACGAATGGGTGGTGATGCCTTTTGGTTTGAAAAATGCTGGGGCAACCTACCAAAGAGCGATGAATTCGATCTTCCACGATTTTATAGAAACTTTTATGAAAATCTATATAGATGATATTGTCATTAAGTCTATTTTAGGGAAGAGTCGCATAGACCATCTTTGAATATCTTTCGAGAGGATGAGAAAGCATGGTCTAAAAATGAATCCTTTAAAATGCATTTTTTGTTTGCAGGCTGGGGATTTCTTAGGCTTTGTGGTCCACAAAAAGGGGATCGAAATAAACCAGAATAATACCAAGTCCATCATGGAAGCGAAAGCGCCATCGACGAAGAAAGCTTTGCAGTCACTGCTAGGCAAAATCAATTTCCTAAGGAGATTCATCTCAAACCTTAGTGGGAAGACGCAAGCTTTTTTACCATTGCTTTGACTCAGCAAGGAAGGGTTCGAGTGGGGGTAGGCTCAACAAGAAGCATTTGATAAGATTAAAGCATACTTGAGTCATCCACCAACCTTGACACCACCTTGTAGAAATAAAAGTATGAGATTGTATATATCTGCATCTGACAAGACTTTAGGAAGCATGTTAGCTCAAGAGGATGATAATGGTGTCGAAAGATCCATTTACTACCTCGGTAAAGTCTTAAGTGATGCAGAAACTAGGTATATCATAGTTGAAAAATTATGTTTATGCTTATATTTCTCTTGTACAAAATTAAAGCATTATATCAAACCTGTTGATGTTTATGTTTCATCTCATTTTGACATTATTAAAAATATGTTATCCAAACCAATTTTGCATAGTCGAATTGGGAAATGGGCATTAACATTGACTGAATTTTCTTTAACATACATGCCATTAAGAGTTGTTAAAGGAAAAGTGGTAGCATACTTTATAGTCGACCACTCCATAGACGCAAATACTCTGAACTATCTCGAATTGGGACCTTGGAAGTTATACTTCAATGGGTCTAGTCATAAGGATGGTACATGCGTTGGGGTTGTAATTATTTCTCCTAATAAAATTCCAACAAAATTCCAGTACAAAGTAGAAGGTACCTGCTCAAATAATGAGGCTGAATATGAAGCCCTCATAGCGGGACTTGAAATGTTGTTGGAATTATGGGGCAACTCGAGTCGAAATAATAGGTGATTCAGAGTTGGTCATAAAGCATATCACAAAGGAATATAGATGTATTAAGGAGAATTTAATCATGTATTTCATAATCGCCAATCGACTGTTAAAAAGATTTGAAATGGTTTCTATTTGACACATACCTCGACTAGAAAATCAAGTGGCCAACGATTTAGCTCAGATTGCATCCGGGTATAAAATTTTAAAAGAAAATTTGCATAAAGTCATTGAAGTCAGAGGAAAGGTCGTGGCAACCAGATTAATACCCCTAGACTTAGAAAACACAAAGCTAGGATATGCTGATGAAGGGAATTTCAAAATATTGGTAGTAGATAATTTGACGAATGAAGATTGGAGGAAGCCAATAGTGGTGTATCTGCAGAATTCAACGATGTCTACTGATCGAAAAACCAGGTATCGAGCATTGAGTTATGTTCTTTTGGGTATATAGTTATTTAAAAAATCTCTTAAGGGAATTTTGCTTAAGTGAGTCAGAGGCGTACTTATCCCTTTCGACTATAGATAGTGGAGCGTGTGGGGCACACCAAGTCGGTCATAAGATGAAATGGCTTTTATTTCTCCAAGGGATGTATTGGCCTACTATGTTGAAAGACTGTGTTGAATTCGCAAAGGGATGCCAAGAATGTCAGATACATGCAGGCATACAACATGTCACTGTAAGTGAATTACATTCTATTATCAAGCCTTGGCCATTTAGGGGTTGGGCTTTAGATTTGATTGTGTAAATTTGACCTCCATCATCTAAAAATCAAAGATATATATTGGTGGGAGTTGATTATTTTACAAAATGGATTGAAGTTATACCTGTACCAAATGTGAACCAAGAGGATGTGATCGAATTTATCCAAAAGCACATTATTTATAGATTTGGAATCCCAAAGACGATTACAACGGATCAAGGGTTAGTATTCACTGGTCGGAAAATGCAAAAATTTGCTAAAGAAATGGGCTTCAAATTGTTAACTTCGACGCCTTACTATGCTCATGCCAATGGACAAGTCGAAGCTGCCAATAAAGTGATCATTGGTTTGATTAAAAAGCATGTAGGGACGAAGCCTAGGAATTGGCATAAAACTCTGGACCAGATTTTATGGGCATGTCGTACCTCTCTTAAAGAGACACTAAGTCGACCCCTTTTCGGCTAACCTTTGGCCATGATGTTGTTCTACCAGTAGAAATTCACCTACAATCCATAAGGATTCAAAGGCACCATGAACTTCCAACAGAGTCTTATTGGAGCATGATGTTGGATGAATTGGTTGACTTAGATGAAGAAAGGTTAAACGCCTTGGAATTGTTAAAACGACAAAAGAAGAGAATACAAATCTCTTATAATAAGAAGGTAAAAGTTAAAAGTTTTGCGCCTGAAGACTTGGTCTGGAAAGTGATCCTTCCAATGGATCGAAAGGATAGAGTCCTGGGGAAGTGGTCCCCAAAGTGGGAATGCCCTTTTTAGATTTTGCAGGTGTTCTCTAATGGTGCCTATGAAATCGAAGAGCTTAATGAAGATAAAAGGATTCTAAGAGTAAATGGGAAATATTTGAAAAAATATAAATCGGTACTCCAAGAGATAAAAATAAGAGATGAATAGTTATATACGTAAAACAAAGCCAATATGGTAAAAATGCCAAGATTGTTATATTGAATTTGAAGGTCCAAAGGACCAATATTCATTACAAAGAAATTATCATCACATTGCAAAATAGAAGAAAAAAAACTAGAAAAGAAGGTTGGCCTTGATCTGAAGATACTTGGCTTTAAGAAGCTCTAGACGTTTTTCGCACAAAGATCTCTTCGATCGTAAGAGTTTGACGTCAGACTCAAGTTGTCGAGCCTTTTTGACAAATTCCATGCCAAATGATAGCTCTTGAGCCATTAAAGCTTCGTTAAACTCCAAGAGTTGATCTCTGCTTCTTTCAGCATTAGAGATTTTCGCCTGAAGTTCTTCTATTTATTTCCTCCAGGAAGCAATGTTAGGGTTATGACCTTCAACCTTTTCTTTGTTTTTCTGTTTGGTCTGCTCTAATTCCATCGCCTTATTGGTAGATTCGGTGGCAGCATCCCAGGAAGCAACCTCAGAACCAGACTTCTTCTCAATTTCCCCTGTGAGCTGAGGTAACAACTTATGATGCGCAACAGCTTGGTCGATCATAGTTCCTATCTCCAAGATAACGTTTGCCACTTCAGGAGAAGCTTCCAACATGCCGACTTGGTTGAGAATAGCCTTTAGAGTCAAATGAGCGGAGGGACCAGCGAACAACAACAGAAATAAGTCACCTTTGAAGACTTTGTCTTTGATCTTGGAAAGTACTTCATCTGTAGGAGTGCTCGAAGGTTGATCTTTAGACACCGAAGTACTAAGACTTTTGTCAGAGGAACTTTCCCTGCAGCTTAGCATAGCCTTCAAATACTCAAGGGGTTGGCTTCGTTTCATAAAAGCCAATTTTTCTATAGAAAGACCCCCAGTGCTACTCGTCGAAACTTCGGTCGTTGGAACATCTGCCATAGTTGGAGTGACAAGAGTTTGAGTTTGAGCTTGCTCTTCACCTGCATCAACCTCCATGTGAAGACATGACTTCTCAAATATTTTGATGACGACAAACTTCTCTACAAGTCTAAGATTGATTAACAAAAAGGATTGATCAAGAATCAAGCTCATGAAAGTAGTTTTCAACTAAATGATCAAGTCTTGATGAAACTCATAAAGATTCGTATTTCAAATGAAAAGGTATAACACTTGACCTCTATATGATTATAAAAGTGTTCAAAACATGTCTCATTCGTGCCATAATCATTGGAAGTAATTTTATGCATCAAAGAAATCATAACACTTCATTTTTTAAGCTATTTTTCAAATCTGGGATGAAGTAATCGATTATCCATTTTAAGGTAACCGATTACTCTGTAAAAAATTCAAATATTTTTGCACGTTGGAGGCAAGTAACCGATTACCCATATTAAGGTAATCGATTACCACTGAACCAGAGGCAAAAATCAGTGTATCTCTTCATGGAAACTTTTCTATTTTCTTTACCATGAACCATGGCATCCTTTGGGTAATTGCATCCATTTGAGGAGGTGTTTAGACAATATATATACATCATTTTTTCAGATTTCAAACTCACCTCCTTGCAAAAATTTCAAATCAATTACACACATTCGTTCAAACAATTTTTAAGCGTTTTAAGAGTGAAACCTTGCATAAACTTTCCTTTTAAGAATCATAGTTTCATTCCATACAAAGAACACTTGTATAATTATTGTGAGAATTAAGTGTTACAAAGGAGAAGATCAATTGATAAATTGATATACTTCAAATATTCAACTATTTTATCTTCTACAAAAATTCAGAATTGTATTTCTTGATTACAACTTATTTTTAGGATTGTTAAGAATAATTTTGTAAGGTTTTATCCTTGCTATCCAGTGTGTGGATGCAAGAGGTCCTATTGTGAGAATTTGAGTCTCGATTGGACTTTAAACATTGTAAATCCAAGAGGATTGTTCTTGGTGTGTTAGAATTAGATAGAAAGGCCTTAAGGTGTCTTGTCTAGGAATCTAACATTATAGTGAATTCTCTTTCGTGTTGAAAGGGGAGTGGAGTACTCTCGATCTGTGAGGGGAACCACTATACATCGTGGTGTTCTTTACTTTTCGCACTTTACCGCTTTTCATCACATAAGCATCTTAAGAAAGTAAAAATCAATAAACCGTAAAAATCCGTAAAATCGTCTAAGTGCTTCATTCACCCCCCTCTAAGGCACTCCTTAAACTTACAATTGGCATTAGAGCAGGTTATAGGTAACCTGTTCCTAAAAGATCCGCATGGCTTCCGCAAGCACAAATCCGGTTTTCAAAGACGGTGGAAGTAGTAACAAACCACCATTTTTCTCTAGAGAATATTTTGATTTTTGGAAGATCCGCATGAAGGCACATTTAGAAGCCCAAGGAGAAGGCATATGGGAAGCCGTTGAAGGTGGTCCGCATAATCCTATGAGTGTGGTCAATGGCATTGGTACTCCAAAGATAAAGAATTCGTATGATGAAGATGATAAGAAAAAAATCTTAAATGAAAAGAAAGCAATAAACATTCTTCAAAGTGCTTTAAGCATGAACGAGTTCTTCCGCATATCTCAATGCAAATCGGCGAAACAAATATGGGACACCTTAGTGGAGACACATGAAGGCACCGCTGAAGTAAAGAGATCAAGGTTGAATACATTAAGTCAAGAATATGAGATGTTTAGAATGCTGTCCGGAGAATCCATCATGGCACTATAAAAGAGATTTGTTCACTTGACTAACCACTTGATTGCTCTCGGAAAAACATTTACAAATGACGATCTCAATCTTAAAGTACTAAGATCATTGACTCGAGAATGGCAACCAAAGGTGACGGATATCTCCGAAAAGAAAAGTCTTTCAACAATGACGTCCGCATCACTCTTTGGCAAACTTCAAGAACATGAGTTAGAACTTGGTAGGCTTGAGAAACATGAAAGTCAAGAAAAGAAATCTAAAGGGATTGCCTTGAAGGTAGACTCAAAAGAAGATAAAGATGATGACGCATTGGAGGAAGATGAGAATTTCATGCTCCTTGTTAAAAGGCTTGGTAAGTTCTTTAACAAAAATGATAAATCCTTAACGCTAAAAAGAATAGACATTTCAGGAAAACGGAGACCACCACATCTACGCAAGATGTAACATGCTACGAATGTGGAAAGCAAGGCCACATAAAGCCGGAATGTCCTAAACTTTCAAAGAAAGGAGGATTCAAGAGCAAGAAGGATTTCAAGAACAAAAAGGCATATCTTGCATGGGAGGACAATGAAATTAGTTCTTCATCCGGATCGGATAGCGAGGAATGTGCAAACTTGACGCTAATGGCTTCTCATTATTCCGATGATGAAGAAGAGGTTAGTAATGATTTTTCTCTTTTTGATGATGATGCACAAGATGTAATTAATGAATTGTTAAATGAATGCAAAATTCTTTATAAAACTATATCATCACAAAAGAAACAAATTTCTTCATTGGAAGAAAAGATTGAAATTTTCGAAAAAGGTTTTGAAAATGAAAAACAAAAGATGATTAGTGAAAAGAAGAACTTTGTATGTCTAGAGTGTGAGTCTTTCTCTTTCCAAATTGTCCAACTTAAAAGTGTCCTTGAAAGGTATGAAAAAGGACAAATTGGTTTGGAAGGGGTTCTTAGCCAACAAAGGTACTCAAATGACAAAAGTGGACTTGGTTACTCCAAATTCTCTAAACCAAGTTCAAATAAAACTATATTTGTTAGTCCTAAGGATCAATCTCCAAAAGAACGAGTCAAGACACCAAAAGTTGTGCATCAACATCCTAAAAAGAAAAGGTTTACAAAGAAAAAGTCCTATGTTCCTAGATATAAAAGCAATTTTGAACCAACTTATTTTTATTGTGGTATTATTGGCCATACACCTAATGCTTGCTATATTAGAAACTTTAGTGTAGCAAAGGGGCATTATGTATGGGTTGAGAAAGGTACTAATTATAAAGGACCCAAAGCAATTTGGGTACCTAACAAAACTTAATTTTGTTTTGTAGGTGTCGCAACGCGAAAAACAACCGCCGGAAAAAGACACAGAGCCGCCACTGTGCGTTATTTATCCCAAAGGAGGGAAAGGAAACGCTCAAAGTAAACCTGAAAAAGGGAAAGGAATGGTCTTACGACCAGAGATTGCTAGGTACGGGAGTCGGTTACGCAAGGGGAAGGTATTAGCACCCCTCACGTCCGCCGTACTCGACGGGATCCACGCTCAGAAGAATAGAATAAGGTTGCTAAATAACTGCTCGAAGAATGCACGCACACCGGAATAAGCAAATAGGTGAAGGAAGATGGAGGAAGGGGACTCGGCAGGATGTCGCATCCTGGGCCTACGTAGTTTGTCAGAAACAAACATCAGAGTCGACGTAGTTCGGAGAAATGGGAAACGTGCTCGCTAGGATATCACATCCTATGCATACGTATCTTGTCTAACCAGAGAAAGAATCAGAGCACTCGTAGCTCGGCTAACGCACGCTGAAACAAAACGCTGAAAGAAGACGCTGAGACGTCAAAGCAAACACACGACAGGAAATGGAAGGCCAATCGCTGGTCTTACATCCAACTCCAAATTTCCCCTGCCACTACTATGTCTGCAAAGTTGGTAACCAGGCATCCCACCATTCTCTCTGCAAAGGTCCTCTGAAGGGTACCCATAAACAGATCAGACATTTCGCGATCTACCAAAGGAGGTTGAACTCTGGCAGCCAACTCTCTCCATCTCTGCGCATATTCTTTAAACCCTTCGCTTGGCTTCTGAGACATACCTTGCAATTGGGTACGGCTAGGAGCCATATCAACATTAAATTGGTACTGTTTAAAGAACGCATCCCCGAGATCCTGCCAGCTCTTGATATCTGAAGATTTCAACTTCGTATACCATTCCAGAGACCCACCAGACAAGCTGTCCTGGAAGAAATACATCCAGAGCTTCTGGTCCATTGTATAGGCAGAAATTTTTCGGACGAAAGCTTGGAGATGAGTTTCCGGGCAAGAACTCCCATTGTATTTATCAAACGCAGGCACTTTAAACTTCTGTGGGATCACAATCCCCTCAATTAGCCCCATGTTTGACATGTTGACAACCCCCGGAGTAGCATAGCTTTCCAAAGCTCTGATTTTCTCGGCCAGCACTTGAATTTCTTTGTTGGGTGGTTGAACACCGTATTGACCAAACTGTTCATTCAATACCGAGAACTGGTCTTCTTCTCTATCCTCCTCAGCCCCAAAGAAAGGAGGAAACTGACTATCTTTCAAATTATTGACTACAGGACCGGGCCCACCGCCTGCAGCACAGCAGTAGTCGCCTTTTTCCTGGGATCACCGCCATCCCTAGAACCACCGAGACCGTTGTTGGAAACCCCCTCAAGATTATTACCACTGTTAGCATCAGAAGCCCGCTCAAGCTTCTCCACTTTCTCAACCAGTGCCTTCTGCCCCAAGGCGAACCCTTGCATAACATTGATCAGCTCTCCCATCTTCTCTTTTAGCTCGAGAATATATGCGTTGGATGTATCCATCAGTTTGGATTTGTTGCGCCTGGTAGGGTATCTGTGTGGACGTGCTACGTGCAAGGGAATGATTCTACGTGTGCGAGCAATGATTCCTGAAACAATCAAACACGTTAGAAACCGACACCTGCAAAATAGAAGACAAGTTATTATGATTCATGCATGAATGCAATGTCTATCCATATGAGGAACACTCTGTCTTTCGATCCTGGTTTCATCGAGACAGATGATAATCCGACAACCACGTTCTGACATCAATCATCTGATTTTGCCATACAGAGCGGAGAATTATGATTTAGCAAAGATATCTCCCAACCATGTGTGTGCTATGTGAGTGCATACAGGAAAGCAAATAAAGCTTGAAGATCAATCACTGAATGATAATAACCATTGTATATCAAAAGTGCACTACACGTGCCAGAGTCATACATCCAGTTTGATACAAATCAAATTACAATTCTCCAGAATCAGAAAGGAAATACAAGCAAGTGAATTCCGTCAACATGCCTGACGGTAATCCAACACATGATAACAAAAGTCTACACTGAAGAAGGTCCCACAGACGGCTCTGCATCATCAACCATCCTGGTAAACTTCACGGCGAACCTGAGCTCAGTGTTCTCCTGCTGCAGTCTTCCCACCTCCTTCTGGTGAATCTTCATCTGTCGGAAATAATGGTCCCTCTCAGCAAGATAATGGTCTCTCTCAGCAATAATCTTCGCTTTCTCCGCTTCCCATTCTGTGGTAAGGACTTTGGCTCTAACTTCCCTCTGATTCTTCACAAGGATTTGCCTCCTCTTCTCATCTTCAATGACCTTCAAAGCTCTAGCCAACTTCTCCTTGGTGATGTCGTGCTCCTTCGTAGATGACTCCAAAGCTTGGCTAATCTTGCGGTAATAAGCGGTGTCTATCTCAAAGCGCTTCACCTCAATGGTATGTCTCTTATCCTGGTCTTCTATTTTCCCTTTGACTTCCTGATTAGCCATCTGGATTCTAGCAACACTCATCTCCAACTCAGTCTTCTCTGCCTGCAACTGATCTCTAGCCTTCTTCATCTCAAGGAATTCTTCCATGCTGACAGAAGAACATGGCCCCTTAATTAATGGATACCAAGGATCACCCCCAGGAAATGGTAGATGAGTGAGCTCAATCCTCTTCCTAAGCCAATCATCAAACAAATGAAAAGACCTGCTATTAACCTTACCAAAAGGAACCTTACCCTTCCTTTGAATGTCGCGCCACTCATCAGACACTTGCCTCAACTTTGGCTGATTACCCTCAATTGGGAAGTAAAAAGACTCCTGAATCTCTCGCCCGAGAGGAGGACCCTCCACAGCAAACCCCATTTGTCTCCTCAGAAGCACCGGGTTGTAATTAATGCAACCTTGAACTCCTATAAGAGGCACATTGGGAAGACTCCCACAACTGCAAATGAAATCTTGTCCAGCCACACCATTGTGAGTCCAAGCTATGTCCTTGGCTCGCAAACCCATCAACTTGATTGACCATTTGACAGTAGGATCAAGAAAGACAAAGGCACCTCTGGAAGGCAAATACCCCATGAACCATTTGTACAACAGTTGAGCACAACATCTGATCAATCCCCCTGGCCGCTTCTCATTCCGATTATGGACCGAGTAACAAACATCCCCAACCAGGGTAGGAATAGGATTCCTCTAAGCAAACAACCGGATGGCATTAATGTCCACAAAGTTCTTCTGATTAGGGAACATGACGATTCCATATATGCTGGCAGCAAGCAAAGCACAAACGGTCCTCCAATTACCCAAAACAACATGCTCCTTGGCCTTGGCCTCCAAGAAACTTAGATGAAAACCAGGCAACTTTCCCTTCTCCTTCAAACCCCCTTAGTCACTTCTGGGCTCAAATAAAGAGCACGAGAGATCTCAACAACATCAGGTTCCCCCTTAGTGACATAGAATGGAATCTGGTTTCTAATCTGAAGACCCAAGATACTGGCATAATCCTCCATCAAAGGCCCCAACAGGTAATCCGGGAAGATGAAACATCTCAAACCAGGGTCATAAAACTGGAGAAGTGTATGAATAGCGCTCCTATCATCATCTGTAAGCCTGAAAACCACCTTCAGAATACCCCCATAAGCCTCACGGAACATCCCCTCATGGTCAGGTGTAATCAATGCTATCATCTCTCTCAGCACACCAATCTCTGGGTCAAAGAAACTGTAGACGACGTCATCTTTCAAGCCAGTCCTCATATTTGGAACAAAAGACGTCTCTCAACCAGGATCTCAATCAAGAATGTCCCCTGCATATGGATAAACATGTGTTAGATGCGGATAAATGCAAAATGAGAACGATGCTGATGCATGAATGCAATGCACTGTGCCGTCCTCCAAGTCATCTGAACATCCATTGCACTGAGTTATGGTCTTGAAACCGATCACAACCATCTAAGGTACGGAGTAACCGTAAATCCAACTTGAGAGTTCCGAAATAAACGGAACCTGAGGATATACCACCATCATCACTGGAGAACCCCTGATCTGATAGCAACATGATCATCTGTACCAACCCAGGGAATCCTGAAATAAACGGATCCCCACTGATAAATACCACGGACAGAACTCCAGCGTCTCGGAAATAAATCCATAAATCCACCTCATAAACAAGACCCAGATCAATAACTGAACCATTAGTCACCATCAGAAAGTCACCATTAGAACATGCATCTGTAGGAATCAAACCCTCCCCTCACTGGTGAATTCTAATAAGGTCATCCTAAGGCGGATAATGGTCTCGACAATCGGGCAAGATACTCAACGGGTTTGCCCTTTTGGGTGTGCCGTTGCAGCTCTCATAAGATTATCTAAACCAAAGATCCGGGAAAGAACGGTCACCGAAATCAACAGCTCAAAAGAGATGACTCAACCAAAGTGGATACTCCACAAAGGAAGAGCTCTCTCAGATGAACCTCGTCCGGCTTGTGGTATGTCACATCGCCAAAAACATGTTGACCTAACATGAGAGGCAACATGAGACCACGCTAATCCTAGGTGTATACTCGGGCCTGGGTTTTAGCCCCACTCAGAACACCCACCCCAAATCAGAGGAACCAACCTGTACAGAATCCAGCACAATGATAATATGATGCATGCAAACACATATGCCAATATATACAATCACAGTACAATAATCATAAATGCAATAAATAAAGCAGCACAAGCAACCCAAACTATCCTAGAGAGCGCTAGGATTGACTCGCTTAGGGAAGATGGACCAGCAAGAGGTCAACTTCCGTAGTCCCCAGCAGAGTCGCCAGCTGTCGCAACGCGAAAAACAACCGGCGGAAAAAGACACAGAGCCGCCACCGTGCGTTATTTATCCCAAAGGAGGGAAAGGAAACGCTCGAAGTAAACCTGAAAAGGGAAAGGAATGGTCTTACGACCAGAGATTGCTAGGTACGGGAGTCGGTTACGCAAGGGGAAGGTATTAGCACCCCCCACGTCCGCCGTACTCGACGGGATCCACGCTCAGAAGAATAAAATAAGGTTGCTGAATAACTGCTCGAAGAATGCACGCACACCGGAATAAGCAAATAGGTGAAGGAAGATAGAGGAAGGGGACTCGGCAGGATGTCGCATCCTGGGCCTACGTAGTTTGTCAGAAACAAACATCAGAGTCGACGTAGTTCGGGGAAATGGGAAACGTGCTCGCTAGGATATCGCATCCTATGCATACATATCTTGTCTAACCAGAGAAAGAATCAGAGCACTCGTAGCTCGGCTAACGCACGCCGAAACAAAACGCTGAAAAAAGATGCTGAGACGTCAAAGCAAACACACGACAGGAAATGGAAGGCCAATCGCTGGTCTTACATCCAACTCCAGACAAAAGAAACACAAACAGGAAATCGAATGCCAATCGTTGGGCTTATATCAGACTCCACAAACAAACAACAACAGACGGGAAACCGAATGCCAATCGCTGGGCTTACATCAGACTCCAAGCACACAATAAATAGGAAACGGAATGCCAATCGCTGGTCTTACATCCAACTCCTAACACACACAAAAAGGTTATCAAACAGACGAGCTAATAGGGAGTCTGGAACTCGAGCCTAATAGCTATCAAGCAAACACACACAAAAAAGAAAAGGTTACCCGGAGAGATCTCGCACGATCTCCTACCTACGTATCTCGTCTGGTATGAGAGTCAGGGCGACGTAGTTCCCCTTAACAGGGGAGAAACTTTCTCCTAACCAGAGACCAAGGGAATAACGGACTAAAAGGGAGACTGACTCGAGCCTAATAGTCATCATGCAAATTATAACCCTAGGTTGAGGTCTCTAACAAGAGTTTGACTCACACAGGCAGTGAGTCAACTCAAGTCTATCTCTACGTACATTCAACTTTCTCGAAAGTTGATCATACGACTCCTACAGAAAGGAGATGAGAAGCAAAAGCAGATAAACATCAAAAGCAATCATCACACGCTATATGCAAACAAGCGGCTCATACAAGGTTGGGCTTTAGTCAAGGGGTCATATCAACCTCGACAAACAAGCCAACACTGGAAAGGGTGTCTGAGGCTCTTAACCACTGACATTGACCGTCAGGGTGAGCAGATGAAAGGTAATGAGGGTTGGACCTCATAGCTCTTAACCCGGGCCTGGGTGAGCTTGAATCAATGAAAATGTGGGGGGTCCAGAAGGAGGGACCCTACTCCACTTGACTGACACTGTACAAGATCTGGGGGACATGTCCAAGAGCATTAGCACGTAGTGCGAGCATAATGGACGACTCAAACGATTAGCAGGGGATTGATTACTAATCCCTTCTATCTACCAATTGCCTCTTCACTTAGGAGGACTTAAGTAACCATGCCTCGACAAGGAGGTCTTGAGCACAAAAATAAACAAACACAGACATTGCCTCTTAAGGAGGACTTCAGCCAAATGCCTGCCAAACAGAAACGACAGGGCTTCCAGACTACATGGAGTTAGAGGATGATTACCTAGGTGGTATGCCAACCACAAGCAAAGCAACTCAAGCAATGAGCTAAAGCAACTAAAGCACCTGTAAGAAAGTCAAACAAGTCAATATTCACATTCATACAAATCCAACAAACAGTCAACAGTGTTACAACCAATATGCACGCAAGGCAAGTCAATAACTCTACAACTCAAGTGAGTTCATCACCAATGATCCTACAATACAACAAAGGTTAGTGGACAAAGCAAATTTGCATCTCAAGTCATAAGATTGCATCAACCACTAGAGCTAATAGCTTGAACCTGAAATACAAAGCTCAAAAGATGAGTACAAACCACTAGTCCAAGACTAGGGTCAAAGGCAAAGCAAAAAGTCAAAATAGCAACCAATATTCAACATGAAGCACATTTATTCGAGTAAGAACATGTCCTAAAAAGGACCAAGTCTAAAGCATTAGCCAAGGTCATCACATGAGCAAGATATGGCAAAGGCAATTACAAAGCACACAATTGGACATCAAGAATCAAAATTCCATATTAAAACAGAAATGAATCAAACAATCATGGAAATTTTTATGTGCACACAACATGTTAAACACAAGCATCATGCAAAAAATTGTAAACAGAAAAGCTCAAGTGACATGCATATGAAAATGAACAAGATCAACATCAAATTGTGTGACACACATTGTCACACCATACATTCATGTGTCCCAAACAGAGATGGAAAATGATAAAAATGCACAACCAAGCCTAAAAAATCAAGCAACATGTTGGGAATCAGCATACCAAATTTCAAATCAATTGGACAATGTATGAGTATTTCACAATAGAATTGGTACAACATGTCACATTTGCATACATGTCCAAAGAAGCCAACACAATTAAAATTCCAGAAATGATAAAATCATGAAATCACAACCACAAAATAATAGACATCCATACAATCATGTGGGAAAAAATTGCATTCAATTTGGATAATCATGCTATTTGTTATGATTTTTATAAGTTAGGAAAATAATATGGAATATTGTTGAAAATAATGTGGACAATGTCATTTGAAAATGAAAAGTGGAAATGCCTCATGTGAGGATCGAACCAGGTATCACCAAAAACAAGCGCTGAAGAACAAAATGCACAAGGTGGGAATCGAACCTTGTACAAGGTTGCAAGCGCGTTTACAACATCAAAACGATGTCGTTCTATTAAATGATGTGGCAAGCCACATCACAGTCCAAGGAACGCGTGGAATTGGCCAAGGAACGCATAGCCAATCGTCTTGCCAACGGGACGCATGCATGGCGCACACAGGGCATAAACCCTAGCGACTCACACCAGACGGCAGAGCAACCGTCTTCTCCGGCGAGACAGGCGGTGCTCCGCCATGAAAATTTGCAGAAAACGGAAAATCGCATATGGTTCGACAGATCTTTCCAAGAGGAGCAAGAATATCACAATTATAAGTCCTAATTCATCATAATTTTCACGAATCGAAGGAAAGAAAGTTGGATCTACAAACTTTAATTCAACATAACTTCATCAATATTCATCCAAATTTAACAAAATTTATATCAGAATTCTCACCACAACGAGATCTACACAATCATATACATGAAATAGCAAATGGTGAAGGTCGAAAATACACCTACTTGGAATGGCAGTGTTGAAAAACAGTGTTCTCGAGCCTCCAAATGATCCAAATCTTCTCCAGCAACCTTGATTTGAAGCTTTGAATAAGGATTAGTGGTTGAAAGCTCCTAGATCTTGCTTAATTTGAACCTTCCATTGATGTGTTCATGTGCTTGGCATGCTTCAAACTTGCTCAATTTCCACGAATTATGACTGATTCATGCTCCAAATTCCATGAGGATGATGGATCTACCAAGAAAATGTGTGTTTGTGTGGAGAAAATTTGAATTTCAATGAGAGAGAATTTTGGAGGGAAAAAATTTTCTAGATCTAGAATGTGTGATTATGATCCAATTCTGTTATGATTAGCCTTATATACTCCTCCTTAATCATGTTCAAATTGAGTTTAAGCATGGCTAATGAAAGATTAATGAAATATGGGGTGTAATGCAAAAATGGTAAAAGTGTGGTGCATGGCCTAATTCACACGTGAACAGTAACATGCTAGCATCCAAATCCACTTAAAATCATCTAATAAACACAATGGAAGTGGTATTTTTCATGTATGATCAATAGAATTTGAATTCCCCAATTTCCCTCCAAAATGCATATGAATGGACACATGATCATGTAATGTTATTTCATGCAATGCAATGATGGATTTGGAAAATATAGGTCATGAGAAGAAATTTGCAAAAAGAGTGGCTTCATTTGGAGTTTTGTAGCCAAAGTTATGGCATGTTGAACCTCCATGCACACTTTGCAATCATTTGATCATAATTCTTCAACCATTCATCAGATGCTCATGATCTTGGACTTTTTGGAAATGGGAGAGAAAGATCTTCAACTTTCATGTTGGACAAAAATTCATTTTAAGCTTCTTTGATGTTGTAAAGTCAAGTTGAAATTGAACCAAAATCTTTCCATTTTTGGAAACTTTCAATTACAGGTCACTTTCCATTTTGGGAAACTTTTGATCTGGCTTCAAATTCTTCAAGATTGATGTTTGAAATGACAAATGAACCTCTTTTGAACATGAATGAAGTGTCTCAAACCATCTCTCCACCTCTTAGCCCTCAGTTGACTTTCAGTTGACTTTTATGGGCCTCAGATGACTTGAAAATGCACTGTGGACTTTGAGCCTCTACCACCTGAGGAAATGGCTCAGAAATGAAACCCCCTAGCCCATATAAGCTCTCCACATAACCATGTGATCTTCATCATCAACAAATACCTCATCTCCTTGATAAACCCTGACTGGAAGAATGCATTGATTAGGGTTGACCAGAGGTCAAAACCCTAATCCCAAGGAACTTGAGCATGCACAGTGAAACCCTTGAGGATGACATAACCATGATGATGGTAATATACCCTTGCAATCAAGACACTGCTCAACCTTTGAAGAATCAAGAAACCCTAATGCACTGCAAACCCTCAGATGGTTGATCATCAATTCAATAAGACCCTTAGGCTTGAACCATATATCACCTCCATCTTCTGAACAAGACATTAGAGGATGATCTCTTATTCCATATGATATGCAATATGCAAATGCCTAATGTCCTAAAACATGAAATGCAATATGCTAAACTAGTCCCAAAAAGAGGAGGGCAAATTTTGAGGTGTTACAGCTGCCCCTATTCAATCCACTGTGAACTTGTCGATATGGACAGCCTCGGCTTTCAGATGATCAGGGTGAAGAGTGATTGAATACAAAGAACAGACGAACAATTTGCGCTCCGCTGGGAATAATTAACATTGCCTGTCAGAATCGGCAAAGCGGTGATTTTAGCAAAAGAATTCGTCTGGTACGGAGAAAGTCGGCCTGAATACCGAAAAGGAATATTGACCTGGATACCAAAATAAATGGTAACACAGGAACCACCATGGCCTGAACGCCGCTCATCAGTCTGAATACTGAGCATCGGAATCTGGGAATATTAATTTCGGTCTGAATACCGGAAAACTGGCTTGAATGCCACAAGTGCGTCGACCTGAACGTCGGAAACTTCTTCGATCTGGACATCGGAAACTTGCCTGAGTGCCACAAGTACTTCGACCTGATCGTCGGAAACTTCTTCGATCTGAACATCGGAAAATCTGGTCTGAATGCCCACCTCGGCCTGAGCACCAGAAAGTTGGCCTGAATGCCGCAAGTACTTCGACCTGATCGTCAGAAACTTCTTCGATCTGAACATCAGAAACTAGCCTGAATGCCACAAGTACTTCGACCTAATCGTCGGAAACTTCTTCGATCTGAACATCAGAAAATCTTCATGCCTGTTGTAACACGGTGGGAGAACTGACTTTAGTTAAATGTTGCGGATAGCAAGAGTCGCCACCGACTTTTATTTTATCCAAAAGGAAAGGACATAAAAGAACAGGAAAGACCTTAAAAAGATTTTGAGTTCGGGGGGTAGGTTATACAAAGGGAAGGTATTAGCACCCTTTATATCCATGGTTATCCATGGGCTCTTAGTTACTTAACTCACTTTGTTTGTTTGCAAGGGTGTAGTGTGTGATTAGAAAAATTTCTTTAAGTACTTTGTAATGACCCTCGTATGGGTGTATACAAAGCCTAGTTTAGAAATTGTGAGGTGTAAAAGTAATTTTGAAAAGTGTGAGCAAGTAACTATGAGATACCTACCCTAGATTAAGTCTTTCGTGTTCTCGTATATTCTTTCAATGGTAAGACTGTCCCTATTATTAAGGAATAGGTAGTCATTACCTCGGATGTGTTTAAGGGACGGGCGTAGGGTCATCGTATGGTCAATGAAGGCAACATAAGGGGTGTCTTTAGCAACTCGTAGGGACTATCATCATATTTACCGAAGGGACAAGATCATTATATCGTAGGCAACCTCGTAGGGACTTGATCTTTTAAATTTATAGGGACTTGATGATTTTTCTGTTTGAAGGGACTTTGCTTAAGACACCCCTATTTTCGAGGGACTTGACCATTTAAAGAAGGCAACCAAGAGGAATACCCTAGGAAGTACAGATGGCGATCAAAAGATCGACTTACGTGTGTGAGTGTTATTTTTCAGATATTTGTCTTGAATTTAATTTTCTAAGTTCAATTATTTACAGTTAGTTTTTTTTGCACTCCCTAAATTACTAACCACGCAATAAATATTTACAAAAATAAAAGCAAGAAAAATAAATTCCTAAACTATTACATGGCTATGGGACAGATACATAATAATCAGGTGAGAAAGAATAAATTTACAACCTATACATTTGTTCCTAATATTATAAATAAAACAAAAATAAAAATAAGGAAAATAATGAAGCAAAAATAGAATAGATAAAAGCAAATAATAATAAAATAATAAATAAAAATGGTAATAAAGCAATAATAAAATAACAATAATAATAAAGTGATAATAAAAAGGTTAGAATTTTAAAAGAAATTATTTTAGGTTAAACAAGTTAGATTTTTTTAGAAGTTATTAGAAAAATATGAGTTTAAAATAAATTAGTAATAATAAAAGAATTTAAAATACATTAATGTACAAATTATAAAATAAAAGAGTTATATGAAAAATATTAAGTTAGTTATTTACAAAATAAATAAAGATTATAGAAAATATCAAATTATTAGATTAATAGGTTTATTATTATTATTCAATTAGAAAAATGGTCAATTAGATTTTATTTACAAAATATATAAGGATTTATTATTATAAGTAAGTAATAAAAAAAGTTATTAAAATAGTTAGTATTTATTATTTATTTACAAAAAATATAAAGGTTATAGAAAAATATTAAATAAATAATTTAGTAGGTTTTCACGCCCTACATTACTAAACCACGCAGTTAATATAGGATCAATGGCAGGAATTTAAATGGCAGAAAAATAAATGGCAGAAAAATAAAATGGCAGAAAATAAAACCCTAATTATTACAACGCTTTGGTGCAGTTACATAATAAAGATGGCGAAAAGTAAAACTGAAAATATTACAAGTTAAAACTTAAAATATTACAAGGGCGAAGCAGTTACAGTGTATGAATAACATAAATATGAGCGAAAATAGGAAATAATAATAAGGTTTGTTAAGGTTTAAGAAAAGGTTTATGATTTAGAGGAAACAACACGGTTAAAGTTTTAGGTTTGAAATTTAGAGTTTGTGGCGAAATTGTCAGGGTTTAGGAAAAATCAGGGTAGTTAGTTATGAAAAAAATGTGCAGATCTAAATATATGTATATAAAAAAAATATGAATTAAAAAAAAACAACGGCGTTGCTAGCGCAAAATTGCGATCATCGCAACTGGATCGGATAACACAAATGTCACGCCTCATACACGTATATGTGAAAACGGCGTATTGACACGATCCGATCCGAAAACATAATCAAATTATAACATAAAATAGAAATATATATATATTTAACCAAACCGCATGTATCTGGAATACATAACACAGTCACACATATGAACATGTATTTGAAACACAGTAACAAATATATCAACAAAATAGATAAAGTATATATCATATATAAACTATTACCAAACTGTGTGTACGATAGTATAGATCAGTCACTCTCAGTTTCTCTTTTTTGTTCTGTCTTTTTTGGCCTCCCTCTATCAGTCATGCTAGTAAATATATATAGGAACAAATTAGGTTAATGATAATGGGCCTAAGTTTATTTTGAAACCCAATATTAAATTAAAAACTGAATAAAGTTAAATAATTAAAATAGTTAAAATTAAAATAAAAACTAATTAACCTATTTATTTATTCTAGACCCAATATAAAAATAAATAGACTCAAAAAAAAAAGTCGGGCACCAAAATGCTCGAAAAAATAAAATGAACACGTCAAAATAATCAGCGCCAAATAAATGACTCGGAAAAATACAGCGTTTGGTCGGATTTTGAGATAAAAATTATGACCGTTTAAACTGCTCAGACTGATCAACATATGACCAAAAATAGTCGTAAAAATATTTTTAGCATGTCAAATTAAACCACGTGAACCGCAGATTAATGTTACCGACATTTGCAAACTTAAACTTGACATTTTTTCGTTGACTAATTTTAGGCACAGTTAAAAAGTTAATTTGACCAGTCTGTTTGTAAATTCCGAGAAATTATTCCCGCTAATATTAAGACAGAAAAAAATGTTATGCTATGAAGATGATGCAAATGAATGTGAAACAAAAAATTGGTTAGAGTTAAAAATAGAGGGCAAATTTTGGGGTGCAACAGCTGCCCCTGTTCAATTTTCTGAAACCTGAGGAGTTAGATTGGCCTGTGTGCCATTCGTGACTTGGAAGGTTGAAGGGGATTGAACACAAAAGCCCAAAAATTTGCACTCGCCGGTGCGTAAAGTAACACTGATGACTGGTTGTATATGCTTAAGTGGGCTTGAAGATGCCACTTGGAAGAACTGGAGATGGGCTTATAGATGCCATCCATAATATCAGAAGGTGATAATATCTTGATGTTGATATTGGATATCAGTACTAGGTCTTCGTATAGGTCGTCTCTGAATCGTATCTAAGAACATACTTTTAATTTAAGTGTCAGAACCAAATCTTCGTGGCGATTTCTTTCTGAATTAAGTATCAGCACTAGACCTTCGTATAGATCGTCTCTGAACTGTTTTGAATTGTTGAATAGACCAGTAGAAATAAATCTTCGTGATGATTATCTCTTCTGGAAATATCCTGGATTAGGGAATAGATCTTCGTATAGACCGTTTGCCTAATATCCAAGAACAAAAGAGTGTCAGGATGAAATCTCCTGAAAATATCCTGGACTAGGGAATAGATCTTCGTAGACCGTTTGCCTACTATCCAAGAACAAAAGAGTATTAGGATTAACTCTCCTGAAAACATCCTGGACTAGGGAATAGATCTTCGTATAGACCGTTTGCCTACTATCCGAGGACAAAAGAGTATCAGGATTAACTCTCCTGAAAACATCCTGGACTAGGGAATAGATCTTCGTATAGACCGTTTGCCTACTATCCAAGGACAAAAGAGTATCAGGATTAACTCTCCTGAAAACATCCTGGACTAGGGAATAGATCTTCGTATAGACCGTTTGCCTACTATCCAAGGACACCTTGAGTAATGATTAAGTATCAGCACTAGATCATCGTATAGATCGTTCGTTTGTGACCTGTTGTGAATTATTGATAGTATTTTATCTGTATATAACCATCCTGCAAGGAAAAGGTTAGTTTATGCAATATGTATGCACGCATGGCATGGTGCATCTAAGTAAATGTATTATGCACTTATGGATATGCTATGGTATGATGTAAATGATGTATGTATGAATCATACGGCCTGAAGCGTCCGGATATCTTTGTATAACAACTGTTGGCTAGGGAAAATAAATCACGATTCGTTGCTGAAGAGTATGAGGAACTCGTTCCCGTCTTGTTTGATAGTATAGTATTTGTCACTTCCCGTATTCGTTCGTCGTACTTCTATTGAAGGAATAAGTTCCTGAGTATCCCGACTGAGGATAAAAGAGATGGACATAAATTCAAGGGGAGACGTAATTCGAAGCATCTATAAAGATAGATTTGCTCTACTGGGGATTTGTAGTGGGGATGAACCGGCGAAGCTTCGTTGAACTACTACCCTCGTTCGTCCTTAGTAAATACTATTACTGCATTTTATGCATTTCTGGTAAACATCAATCGTATTCAAAAGCATACATACATTCAAACACAACCAATGGACGTTTTCGCTTATGTAAATAGAGTAAAAGTAAATCTGGATTCAAAGATGAAACTTTATTTATATCACAAAGTGACCTATACATAGGCAAGTTTGTACAAGGAGACAAAAATCCTAGTAAGAGGAATTCGTCGTAAATTTTTTATAAAACAAAGAAAACAGCTATGTGAAAAATGATCCTATTGAGTTTCAATTCTACTATTGCCATTATCTTCAAATATCTCATCTTCTGCTGTTGAGACAGAAACGATTGGATTGATCTTTATCTGTTTGAACTTGATTTAGGTAGCACCATCAGTT
This sequence comes from Lathyrus oleraceus, assembly GCF_024323335.1. Taxonomy (NCBI): domain Eukaryota; kingdom Viridiplantae; phylum Streptophyta; class Magnoliopsida; order Fabales; family Fabaceae; genus Lathyrus; species Lathyrus oleraceus. The sequence goes on along the minus strand of NC_066582.1, from coordinate 248,212,886 downwards.
GAAGTTACATGAGTGATCCAAACGAGACATAGTCATACGCTTTAATCCCTAACTTTTGCCTGGATTGCCCTTTCAGGTTTTCAATCCACCGGGATACCCTTTTTTGCTCAAGCCGCCTTTTCAGGTTTTCGACTTACCGGGTGTACATTTTTTTTATATATATCCCTAATTTTTGCCCGAACCCTTTTGGTTTGCCGGGATGCCCTTATTTTTGCCTAGGCCAGTCAACCTAGCGGGTCTCTTTTTATGCGTAGTATTTTTTAACTATGTCTGCGTTTACAGGCTGTGGAAAGTCTTCACCATCCATAGTAGTAAGCATCATGGCACCTCCTGAGAATACTCTTTTGACCATAAATGGTCCTTCATATGTATGAGTCCACTTACCCCTAGGATCACCCTGTGGTAGTATGATCCGCTTGATTACCAAGTCACCAGCCTGATATACCTTTGGCTTAACCTTCTTATTGAAAGCTTTGATCATCCGTTTCTGGTACATCTGACCATGACAAACAGCTGCCAACCTCTTCTCATCAATCAAATTTATCTGGTCGAGTCGAGTCTGAATCCACTCATCTTCATCCAAGCCTGCATCCTTCATGATTCTTAAGGAAGGGATCTGAACTTCAATGGGCAGAACTGCTTCCATACCATAGACTAAGGAGAATGGGGTTGCCCCTATTGAAGTACGTATTGTAGTACGATAACCATGAATAGCAAATGGTAACATCTCATGCCAGTCTTTGTATGTTACTGTCATCTTCTGTAGAATCTTCTTAATATTCTTATTAGCAGCCTTCACGGCGCCATTCATCTTTGGCCGGTACGGAGAAGAGTTATGGTGTTTTATTTTGAACTGCGTGCAGAGTTCAGCAATCATCTTGTTGTTCTTCCGGAGAGAGCAGGTTTCTCAGATGTATATTTGATAAGATCCATCGTAGAAATCAATAAAGTGGTATGATTCAACATATACTGTCTTAGTCGGCGAGCAGCCTAAGCCAAAGCATAGCAAGCTTTCTCGAGCTAGGAGTATCTTGTTTCACAGTCGGTACCTTTTGCTAAGGTAGTATATTGCATGCTCTTTTCGACCAGACTCGTCATGTTGCCCCAACACACACCCTATTGAATTTTCTAACACGGTCAAATACATGATTAGAGGTCTTCCTTCAACTGGTGGCATCAGATTTATAGGTTCTTGGAGATACTTCTTGATTTTGTCAAAAGCTTCTTGACATTCATCATTCCATATCATCTCTTGTTTTTTCCAGCGAAAACCTCTACATAGTCACGTAACATCCGACTCAATCTTTCTTTGACACTGTTTTCCAAGCCTGCTCCTATTTTGACTTCTTTCTTGTCTACTTCAGTATCCAGATTTACAACCTCAATTGATTCCTCATGCGGCTGTGTAACTTTCTCTTCTTGTTGTAATAACCTAGCAAGCTCTACAGGTACTTCACAATCTTCATCCTTTCCATCTTCAGCTTGATAGATCGGATTCTCGAAATTATAATTGGCAATAGTAGAACTGTTATCAACAGGATCCAGGGTGGATGAGGATCTGCATTTTAGTGATGTGGGTGTGTGTAAGAACACATAGCTGATGAAAATAAAAGAAAATAAAAACAAAGAGCCCAATATTTACGAAAACGAAACGTCCATTGATTTTTATTGAATGAAGTATGCAAATGAAATGACATCCCGAAACAAGCATACCATTGTGCCCCGGGTAAGGCACAAGGCTTAAAAATAACAACGCAGTAATAGTATTTACTCCTGACTAAAGGAGATAGGAATAACGTCTTCAGTCTTCCAATTGTTGAGCCCATCACCCACAGTAGGAAAAATCCACTTATCCAGATTGTAGTCTTCATTATAGTCACCCACAGCATTGATTTGATCTTTCATGTTCCCTTGATTGGTGATACGAACAGCACGAGCACGACGAACAGCCTTCTGGGACTCTGCAGTGAAACCCAAACCAAACTTATCAGACTTGTAAGGAATGTCGGGAAGCTGACCCCAAATAGTACAACCACCTTCTTCAACCACAGCTCTAGCATCTTTGAGGGAAGCCATTGTAGGAGGTACTCTGGTAACCACATGAACTCTTTTAACCACAGGAGGAGCTTCAGTAGTGGGAACGACCCAAGGAACTACTTCAAATGTCTGGCAAGGAGTCTCAACATATTCACCTTCCACTTCAACATACTTAAATGTATTCACATGACTGACCATATATTCTTCCTCTCCATAAACAGTTACGATCTTTCCCTTCACTGGATATCTCAACTTCTGATGTAGAGTGGAGGTCACGGCACCTGCCCCATGGATCCAGGGGCGCCCAAGCAAACAAGAGTACGCAGGACGAATATCCATTACATAGAAGGTAGAATCGAAGACTTGAGAGCCTACTTTGATCGGGAGATCTATTTCTCCATGCACCACTCTTCTTGAACCATCAAAGGCTCTCACCACTATATTACTTGATCTTAACACAGCATCTTCAGGACTGAGCTTGTTCAGAACCTCTTTGGGAAGTACATTCAAGAAGAGCCATTGTCTATCAACACATGAGACAAGGTAGTGCCCCTACATTCAATGGAGATATGTAAAGCTCTGTTATGGTTTCTTTTGGCAGGAGTCAAGTCAGCATCAGAAAAACCTAACCCGTTATCATAAGTCAGATGTGCAACACAATTTTCAAATTGATCCACAGAAATTTCATTTGGTACATGAGCAGTCCTTAAGAATTTGATCAAGGCTTTAGCATGAGCCTCAGAACACAGCAACAAAGACAACATGGAAATTTTGGAGGTAGTATGCCCCAACTGGTCAACAATATCATAATCACTCTTACAAATGATCTTCAGCACTTCTTCCATCTCTTTAGAGAGATTCTCAGCAGTCGGTGCTTCAGCTTGCACCGGTTCAACCACAGGACCTTTGCCTCGAGCATCAGTACTTGGCTCAGAAGTGGAGGTAGTAGTTGGAAGAACTGTATTTTTTGAGGTAGCTGGAGGAGAGAAAATTCTTCCACTTCTGGTGATCTTACTAGATCCAACAATATTATCCGAAGTATAAGGAATAGGGCCAGGAGTGGTAAAAATCATGGGAGGCACTCTAACTTCAGCAACAGTCTTCACCAGGCCTTCAACAGTAATTTTGATAGGACCCTTGGAAGTGATCTTGACAGGGCCTTTGGAGGTAATCTTCACTGGCACTTTATCAACCATATCCACATCTTCAAACTTCTTACCTCGAGTTAGGTGTTCACACATACTTTCCACAAAAGGAGTTCTCTCAAACAATATAGTGTAATTGTCCATGAGGCGTTGAATACCATCTTTCAACTTCCAGCAGCTATCAGGTTTGTAGGCACAATAAAAACAGTCTTCGTTGCAACCTGGAAAGAATCCAGCCTGCACCAGCTTCTTCTTGATAATAGATAAGGGAGTAGTCACATCTGCTACTGAGGAAACATATGAAACTTCATCAACAGCATTAACAGTCTTCTCATGATTGGGCATGGGAGCAGTAATCACATTTGGAGTCCCAGGAGGATCAAATTCAATCTCCCCAGCTTCAATCATATCTTGAATCTTATTTTTCAGCACCCAGCAATTGTTGGTGTCATGTCCCGGACAATTAGAATGATAGGCACATCGTGCATTAGGATTGTACCGAGGAGAGGAAGTATTAGGATTCTGAGGAGGGTCCTTCAAAGTAATGAGTTCCCCTTTCAACATGTGTTGCAAGGCTTGGGCCAGTGACATGTTGATCTTGGTGAATTGTCTTCTAGGCTTCTGTTGATTACTCTGTGATAGCTCTGGTGTTGCAGAAGTAGGATTAGAAATGTGAACTGCTCCTACGGATTGGTGACTTCTGTTACGGCCAGGTTGACCATACACAACATTAGACTCCTTCTTTCCACTAGGGGGCTTCTTTGCAGTGCTTGATGAAGAGGCACCCACATGTATCTTACCACTTCTTATACCACTTTCCACACGCTCTCTAGTCATTATCAGCTCAATGAAACCAGATGATGAGCTTCCAATGAGGTGACTATAGAAAGGACTATTCAACGTACTCATAAACATATCCACTAGCTCCCTGTCAGTCAGAGGAGGTTGAACTCTGCCAGCCAGGTCTCTCCATTTCTGGGCATACTCCTTGAAATTCTCCTTAGCACCCATTGACATGCTTTGTAGCTGCATGCGAGTAGGTGCTAAATCAGCATTGTACTGGTATTGCCTGTAGAAGGCCTCAGCAAGATCATTCCAATCACGGATATTGACACTCTCCAATTGATAGTACCATTCCAATTGAGCTCCAGACAAGCTCTCTTGGAAGAAATGAATCCATAACTTCTTATCAGCAGTATGTGGTTGAATCCTCCGGACATAGGATCTTAAATGCAGCTTGGGACATGAGACACCATCATACACCACAAAAGCAGGAACCTTGAAACCAATAGGTATAACCACTCCAGATATTAAACTCAGATCTTCAAAATCCAGCCCAGAAGATTTTTGTAACTCCATAGCATTCATTCTATCCACCAGCATCTTGTACTTATCTTCATTAGGATCATGATAATAATTTGCTTCAGAATCAGAATCTCCCACAGTATCATGGGGACTACCTCCCTCTTTCTCAGAATTTTTAGACTCATAATCATCAACCTGTTCCTTTGTCTTGATAGGGCCTCTGAATCTTCTTCCCAGATTGATAAGGCCTCCTGATCTTCTAGTCTTCTTCTTCTTCTTAGCCAGCAATGTCTTCAACTCATCTTTCCCCTTGGACAAATTCAGAATCAACTCTTGGAATTGTGCATTCTGAGCCTGGAGATCTTTGACAGTCTGTTCAAGAGCCATTTCTGCTGAAATAAACAGCGAGAAGATAAGATACCTGTTCCTGTGATGCAATAATATGGTATGTAGATGCTTATGCAATGTTTTCAAGGACCGTAGGATTTAAATTTGTTTAAACCACCAAAAAGTAAACTTTTATTAGTAATAAACTTGTTTGCCCCTTGGGCTTACAATAAAAATGAAATGAATATAAAAAATGGGGTTTTAAGTCTCCCATGGACGTTTCCTCTTTGTGTTGAGGTATGAGTTGAGATTCCGCTCCTCGTGAAGTTGTTTTGTTAGCTCCAGGATTCTTTCCTGACTTGCCTTGTAATGAGTCTCAAAAGTATCTCTTTGCTCCTTCAACTGGATCCAGGACCTCTGTAACTCTTCCATGTCAGTGGGCATGTCTGGATGAAGAATGATGTAAGAAGTATCTCCTTCAGCAACAGGCTCCATGGTAACTGGCAGGATAGCAGGATATGGCATCATAAGAGTCTGAGCACGAGATCGTACCCATCTGAGATATGGTTCCATAGGAATAGTGTACTTGGGTTCCAGAGTCTTGCTGTCAACCTTGTTCACTTTACCCCATGCTCGTATGAACCTTTGACGGTAACCTTGAAGATCGTTGTCGTAGTCGAACACAATACCCTGAATAAGCATGTCATGAGGACCATCAGTCCGAGCGTAACCAAACTGACGTAGAGCTAAAGAAGGGTTGTAGGTAATGCCCCCTCTTATGCCAAGGAGTGGCACATTAGGGAACTCCCCACAACGGTCAATGATGGTAACATTCTCCATAGATCTAGAGCACCAATGAATATCTGAATGAGAAAGTGACATAATCCTCTTGGACCACCTGAACCCTTGTTCATTCTTCATCACTGATCGAGGAAGGTGAGAAATAAACCACCTAGATAATAGAGGTATGCAACACATCAGAGTTCCTCGTGCCTTCGTAGTACGGGTATGAAGAGAGTGTAAGATGTCTCCAAGTAATGTAGGCACTGGATTGCGAGTCAGAAATATGTTGATGGCGTGTACGTCTATGAACTGGTCTGGATTGGGGAACAGTACTAAGCCATAAATCAATAGGGTTAATATCTCCTCAAAAGCATCATAACTCATAGCCTTCAGGAATACTTGAGCTTTCTCCATCAATACCTTAGCAAGAATACCCTTAACTCCACTCCTTGTTTCTAGGACAATGTCTGATTTCTTTAAATGTAAGGCTGCAGCAATGACTTCAGGTTTAGGCTCTTTCTCCAAGCCTGTGAAGGGTTTCTGATCAAGAATAGGTATACCCAGAAGCTTGGAGAACTCTTCCATTGTAGGAACCAGCTGATAGTCGGGAAATGTGAAGCAATGATGTTTAGGGTCAAAGAACTGAAACAGGACACTCATCATGTCTTCATTGAACCTTGAAGTGACTAGATCCAGTAGGTGACCATGCCTCTTGATGAACTGGGAGTTTTCAGAAACTTGAGAGACCAATTCCTTAAGCTTAGGAGGTATTCCTACAAAGTTGATCCGGATAGTATTCCTACGAGCAGAAGCCATGACCTGCAACAAAGAACAAAGATAAATCCTTTGGTCCTTGAAATGGTTAGTTAAAATGCTATGCTTATGATGCATGATGATGCTATGATGCTATGCTCAATCACAAACATGTGGCACACACAAACAAGTCACACAATAGCCCTAGGTTTGAAGGCTTGCATGAGGTTTAAAGGTAAGTACCCTCCCCTGAAGTTTAGTTGATTCATCCTGTCCTACAAAAGTAACCAGGTTCTAAGGGATCTCAAAATCATTGATCCTTCACAAGGGTGGTTGTTCAGTAGGCAACTTACTTGCCAACCAAAACCCTCCAAGTTTAGGATCTCAATGAGTGTAGTATCGAGTATCAACCAACTTCAGTCTTCACCAAAGCCGGTTATCTCACTACTTTCTAAAGGCCAAGATGGGATGACTAGGGTTCTAAAAGTCAGTTAGTGTATTGACAACATATGGCAGCCTCATATTATCCTCAACTTGCTTAAGGAACATAAGCACCAACCAAGAAGTCACACTAACTATGGCCACCAGATCAACCATATCGATATACGCCGTACAGTTTCCTTGGTCTATTGCCATTTACCTAAGGTACACTAGATCCGGGTTAGGGTCTTTCACACATAAGAGCACCCAACAGATAAGTATAAAGCAAACAAGGCAAACAATTTTAAAGTGATCTAATTCCTAAGGGTACCCCTCTTTTATTAAATCCCCAACAGAGTCGCCAGTTCTGTAACATGGTGGGAGAACTGACTTTAGTTAAATGTTGCGGATAGCAAGAGTCGCCACCGACTTTTATTTTATCCAAAAGGAAAGGACATAAAAGAACAGGAAAGACCTTAAAAAGATTTTGAGTTCGGGGGGTAGGTTATACAAAGGGAAGGTATTAGCACCCTTTATATCCATGGTTATCCATGGGCTCTTAGTTACTTAGCTCACTTTGTTTGTTTGCAAGGGTATAGTGTGTGATTAGAAAAATTTCTTTAAGTACTTTGTAATGACCCTCGTATGGGTGTATACAAAGCCTAGTTTAGAAATTGTGAGGTGTAAAAGTAATTTTGAAAAGTGTGAGCAAGTAACTATGAGATACCTACCCTAGATTAAGTCTTTCGTGTTCTCGTATATTCTTTCAATGGTAAGACTGTCCCTATTATTAAGGAATAGGTAGTCATTACCTCGGATGTGTTTAAGGGACGGGCGTAGGGTCATCGTATGGTCAATGAAGGCAACATAAGGGGTGTCTTTAGCAACTCGTAGGGACTATCATCATATTTACCGAAGGGACAAGATCATTATATCGTAGGCAACCTCGTAGGGACTTGATCTTTTAAATTTATAGGGACTTGATGATTTTTCTGTTTGAAGGGACTTTGCTTAAGACACCCCTATTTTCGAGGGACTTGACCATTTAAAGAAGGCAACCAAGAGGAATACCCTAGGAAGTACAGATGGCGATCAAAAGATCGACTTACGTGTGTGAGTGTTATTTTTCAGATATTTGTCTTGAATTTAATTTTCTAAGTTCAATTATTTACAGTTAGTTTTTTTTTGCACTCCCTAAATTACTAACCACGCAATAAATATTTACAAAAATAAAAGCAAGAAAAATAAATTCCTAAACTATTACATGGCTATGGGACAGATACATAATAATCAGGCGAGAAAGAATAAATTTACAACCTATACATTTGTTCCTAATATTATAAATAAAACAAAAATAAAAATAAGGAAAATAATGAAGCAAAAATAGAATAGATAAAAGCAAATAATAATAAAATAATAAATAAACAATGGTAATAAAGCAATAATAAAATAACAATAATAATAAAGTGATAATAAAAAGGTTAGAATTTTAAAAGAAATTATTTTAGGTTAAACAAGTTAGATTTTTTTAGAAGTTATTAGAAAAATATGAGTTTAAAATAAATTAGTAATAATAAAAGAATTTAAAATACATTAATGTACAAATTATAAAATAAAAGAGTTATATGAAAAATATTAAGTTAGTTATTTACAAAATAAATAAAGATTATAGAAAATATCAAATTATTAGATTAATAGGTTTATTATTATTATTCAATTAGAAAAATGGTCAATTAGATTTTATTTACAAAATATATAAGGATTTATTATTATAAGTAAGTAATAAAAAAAGTTATTAAAATAGTTAGTATTTATTATTTATTTACAAAAAATATAAAGGTTATAGAAAAATATTAAATAATTAATTTAGTAGGTTTTCACGCCCTACATTACTAAACCACGCAGTTAATATAGGATCAATGGCAGGAATTTAAATGGCAGAAAAATAAATGGCAGAAAAATAAAATGGCAGAAAATAAAACCCTAATTATTACAACGTTTTGGTGCAGTTACATAATAAAGATGGCGAAAAGTAAAACTGAAAATATTACAAGTTAAAACTTAAAATATTACAAGGGCGAAGCAGTTACAGTGTATGAATAACATAAATATGAGCGAAAATAGGAAATAATAATAAGGTTTGTTAAGGTTTAAGAAAAGGTTTATGGTTTAGAGGAAACAACACGGTTAAAGTTTTAGGTTTGAAATTTAGAGTTTGTGGCGAAATTGTCAGGGTTTAGGAAAAATCAGGGTAGTTAGTTATGAAAAAAATGTGCAGATCTAAATATATGTATATAAAAAAATATGAATTAAAAAAAAACAACGGCGTTGCTAGCGCAAAATTGCGATCATCGCAACTGGATCGGATAACACAAATGTCACGCCTCATACACGTATATGTGAAAACGGCGTATTGACACGATCCGATCCGAAAACATAATCAAATTATAACATAAAATAGAAATATATATATATATTTAACCAAACCGCATGTATCTGGAATACATAACACAGTCACACATATGAACATGTATTTGAAACACAGTAACAAATATATCAACAAAATAGATAAAGTATATATCATATATAAACTATTACCAAACTGTGTGTACGATAGTATAGATCAACCACTCTCAGTTTCTCTTTTTTGTTCTGTCTTTTTTGGCCTCCCTCTATCAGTCATGCTAGTAAATATATATAGGAACAAATTAGGTTAATGATAATGGGCCTAAGTTTATTTTGAAACCCAATATTAAATTAAAAACTGAATAAAGTTAAATAATTAAAATAGTTAAAATTAAAATAAAAACTAATTAACCTATTTATTTATTCTAGACCCAATATAAAAATAAATAGACTCAAAAAAAAAAAAAAGTCGGGCACCAAAATGCTCGAAAAAATAAAACGAACACGTCAAAATAATCAGCACGAAATAAATGACTCGGAAAAATACAGCGTTTGGTCGGATTTTGAGATAAAAATTATGACCGTTTAAACTTCTCAGACTGATCAACATATGACCAAAAATAGTCGTAAAAATATTTTTAGCATGTCAAATTAAACCACGTGAACCGCAGATTAATGTTACCGACATTTGCAAACTTAAAGTTGACATTTTTTCGTTGACTAATTTTAGGCACAGTTAAAAAGTTAATTTGACCAGTCTGTTTGTAAATTCCGAGAAATTATTCCGGCTAATATTAAGACAGAAAAAAATGTTATGCTATGAAGATGATGCAAATGAATGTGAAACAAAAAATTGGTTAGAGTTAAAAATAGAGGGCAAATTTTGGGGTGCAACAGCTGCCCCTGTTCAATTTTCTGAAACCTGAGGAGTTAGATTGGCCTGTGTGCCATTCGTGACTTGGAAGGTTGAAGGGGATTGAACACAAAAGCCCAAAAATTTGCACTCGCCGGTGCGTAAAGTAACACTGATGACTGGTTGTATATGCTTAAGTGGGCTTGAAGATGCCACTTGGAAGAACTGGAGATGGGCTTATAGATGCCATCCATAATATCAGAAGGTGATAATATCTTGATGTTGATATTGGATATCAGTACTAGGTCTTCGTATAGGTCGTCTCTGAATCGTATCTAAGAACATACTTTTAATTTAAGTGTCAGAACCAAATCTTCGTGGCGATTTCTTTCTGAATTAAGTATCAGCACTAGACCTTCGTATAGATCGTCTCTGAACTGTTTTGAATTGTTGAATAGACCAGTAGAAATAAATCTTCGTGATGATTATCTCTTCTGGAAATATCCTGGATTAGGGAATAGATCTTCGTATAGACCGTTTGCCTAATATCCAAGAACAAAAGAGTGTCAGGATGAAATCTCCTGAAAATATCCTGGACTAGGGAATAGATCTTCGTAGACCGTTTGCCTACTATCCAAGAACAAAAGAGTATTAGGATTAACTCTCCTGAAAACATCCTGGACTAGGGAATAGATCTTCGTATAGACCGTTTGCCTACTATCCGAGGACAAAAGAGTATCAGGATTAACTCTCCTGAAAACATCCTGGACTAGGGAATAGATCTTCGTATAGACCGTTTGCCTACTATCCAAGGACAAAAGAGTATCAGGATTAACTCTCCTGAAAACATCCTGGACTAGGGAATAGATCTTCGTATAGACCGTTTGCCTACTATCCAAGGACACCTTGAGTAATGATTAAGTATCAGCACTAGATCATCGTATAGATCGTTCGTTTGTGACCTGTTGTGAATTATTGATAGTATTTTATCTGTATATAACCATCCTGCAAGGAAAAGGTTAGTTTATGCAATACGTATGCACGCATGGCATGGTGCATCTAAGTAAATGTATTATGCACTTATGGATATGCTATGGTATGATGTAAATGATGTATGTATGAATCATACGGCCTGAAGCGTCCGGATATCTTTGTATAACAACTGCTGGCTAGGGAAAATAAATCCCGATTCGTTGCTGAAGAGTATGAGGAACTCGTTCCCGTCTTGTTTGATAGTATAGTATTTGTCACTTCCCGTATTCGTTCGTCGTACTTCTATTGAAGGAATAAGTTCCTGAGTATCCCGACTGAGGATAAAAGAGATGGACATAAATTCAAGGGGAGACGTAATTCGAAGCATCTATAAAGATAGATTTGCTCTACTGGGGATTTGTAGTGGGGATGAACCGGCGAAGCTTCGTTGAACTACTACCCTCGTTCGTCCTTAGTAAATACTATTACTGCATTTTATGAATTTCTGGTAAACATCAATCGTATTCAAAAGCATACATACATTCAAACACAACCAATGGACGTTTTCGCTTATGTAAATAGAGTAAAAGTAAATCTGGATTCAAAGATGAAACTTTATTTATATCACAAAGTGACCTATACATAGGCAAGTTTGTACAAGGAGACAGAAATCCTAGTAAGAGGAATTCGTCGTAAAGTTTTTATAAAACAAAGAAAACAGCTATGTGAAAAATGATCCTATTGAGTTTCAATTCTACTATTGCCATTATCTTCAAATATCTCATCTTCTACTGTTGAGACAGAAACGATTGGATTGATCTTTATTTGTTTGAACTTGATTTAGGTAGCACCATCAGTTGAAGTTACATGAGTGATCCAAACGAGACATAGTCATACGCTTTAATCCCTAACTTTTGCCTGGATTGCCCTTTCAGGTTTTCAATCCACCGGGATACCCTTTTTTGCTCAAGCCGCCTTTTCAGGTTTTCGACTTGCCGGGTGTACATTTTTTTTATATATATCCCTAATTTTTTCCCGAACCCTTTTGGTTTGCCGGGATGCCCTTATTTTTGCCTAGGCCAGTCAACCTAGCGGGTCTCTTTTTATGCGTAGTATTTTTTAACTATGTCTGCGTTTACAGGCTGTGGAAAGTCTTCACCATCCATAGTAGTAAGCATCATGGCACCTCCTGAGAATACTCTTTTGACCACAAATGGTCCTTCATATGTATGAGTCCACTTACCCCTAGGATCACCCTGTGGTAGTATGATCTGCTTGATTACCAAGTCACCAGCCTGATATACCTTTGGCTTAACCTTCTTATTGAAAGCTTTGATCATCCGCTTCTGGTACATCTGACCATGACAAACAGCTGCCAACCTCTTCTCATCAATCAAATTTATCTGGTCGAGTCGAGTCTGAATCCACTCATCTTCATCCAAGCCTGCATCCTTCATGATTCTTAAGGAAGGGATCTGAACTTCAATGGGCAGAACTGCTTCCATACCATAGACTAAGGAGAATGGGGTTGCCCCTGTTGAAGTACGTATTGTAGTACGATAACCATGAATAGCAAATGGTAACATCTCATGCCAGTCTTTGTATGTTACTGTCATCTTCTGTAGAATCTTCTTAATATTCTTATTAGCAGCCTCCACGGCGCCATTCATCTTTGGCCAGTACGGAGAAGAGTTATGGTGTTTTATTTTGAACTGCGTGCAGAGTTCAGCAATCATCTTGTTGTTCTTCCGGAGAGAGCAGGTTTCTCAGATGTATATTTGATAAGATCCATCTTAGAAATCAATAAAGTGGTATGATTCAACATATACTGTCTTAGTCGGCGAGCAGCCTAAGCCAAAGCATAGCAAGCTTTCTCGAGCTGGGAGTATCTTGTTTCACAGTCGGTACCTTTTGCTAAGGTAGTATATTGCATGCTCTTTTCGACCAGACTCGTCATGTTGCCCCAACACACACCCTATTGAATTTTCTAACACGGTCAAATACATGATTAGAGGTCTTCCTTCAACTGGTGGCATCAGATTTATAGGTTCTTGGAGATACTTCTTGATTTTGTCAAAAGCTTCTTGACATTCATCATTCCATATCATCTCTTGATTTTTCCAGCGAAAACCTCTACATAGTCACGTAACATCCGACTCAATCTTTCTTTGACACTGTTTTCCAAGCCTGCTCCTATTTTGACTTCTTTCTTGTCTACTTCAATACCCAGATTTACAACCTCAATTGATTCCTCATGCGGCTGTGTAACTTTCTCTTCTTGTTGTAATAACCTAGCAAGCTCTACAGGTACTTCACAATCTTCATCCTTTCCATCTTCAGCTTGATAGATCGGATTCTCGAAATTATAATTGGCAATAGTAGAACTGTTATCAATAGGATCCAGGGTGGATGAGGATCTGCATTTTAGTGATGTGGGTGTGTGTAAGAACACATAGCTGATGAAAATAAAATAAAAGAAAAACAAAGAGCCCAATATTTACGAAAACGAAACGTCCATTGATTTTTATTGAATGAAGTATGCAAATGAAATGACATCCCAAAACAAGCATACCATTGTGCCCCGGGTAAGGCACAAGGCTTAAAAATAACAACGCAGTAATAGTATTTACTCCTGACTAAAGGAGATAGGAATAACGTCTTCAGTCTTCCAATTGTTGAGCCCATCACCCACAGTAGGAAAAATCCAGTTATCCAGATTGTAGTCTTCATTATAGTCACCCACATCATTGATTTGATCTTTCATGTTCCCTTGATTGGCGATACGAACAGCACGAGCACGACGAACAGCCTTCTGGGACTCTGCAGTGAAACCCAAACCAAACTTGTCAAACTTGTAAGGAATGTCGGGAAGCTGACCCCAAATAGTACAACCACCTTCTTCAACCACAACTCTAGCATCTTTGAGGGAAGCCATTGTAGGAGGTACTCTGGTAACCACAGGAACTCTTTTAACCACAGGAGGAGCTTCAGTAGCGGGAATGACCCAAGGAACTACTTCAAATATCTGGCAAGGAGTCTCAACATATTCACCTTCCACTTCAACATACTTAAATGTATTCACATGACTGACCATATATTCTTCCTCTCCATAAACAGTTACGATCTTTCCCTTCACTGGATATCTCAACTTCTGATGTAGAGTGGAGGTCACGGCACCTGCCCCGTGGATCCAGGGGCGCCCAAGCAAACAAGAGTACGCAGGACGAATATCCATTACATAGAAGGTAGAATCGAAGACTTGAGAGCCTACTTTGATCGGGAGATCTATTTCTCCATGCACCACTCTTCTTGAACCATCAAAGGCTCTCACCACTATATTACTTGATCTTAACACAACATCTTCAGGACTGAGCTTGTTCAAAACCTCTTTGGGAAGTACATTCAACGAAGAGCCATTGTCTATCAACACATGAGACAAGGTAGTGCCCCTACATTCAATGGAGATATGTAAAGCTTTGTTATGGTTTCTTTTGGCAGGAGTCAAGTCAGCATCAGAAAAACCTAACCCGTTATCATAAGTCAGATGTGCAACACAATTTTCAAATTGATCCACAGAAATTTCATTTGGTACATGAGCAGTCCTTAAGAATTTGATCAAGGCTTTAGCATGAGCCTCAGAACACAGCAACAAAGACAACATGGAAATTTTGGAGGGAGTATGCCCCAACTGGTCAACAATATCATAATCACTCTTACGAATGATCTTCAGCACTTCTTCCATCTGTTTAGAGAGATTTTCAGCAGTCGGTGCTTCAGCTTGCACAGGTTCAACCACAGGACCTTTGCCTCGAGCATCAGTACTTGGCTCAGAAGTGGAGGTAGTAGTTGGAAGAACTGTATTTTTTGAGGTAGCTAGAGGAGAGAAAATTCTTCCACTTCTGGTGATCTTACTAGATCCAGCAATATTATCAACATCAAGGTTATCATCAGTAACAGGTGTATCAGTCAAAGGTTCCTGCTTAACACCATGGATATAAACATCAGAACCGTAATTCCAGGGTATAGCTTTATCCGAAGTATAAGGAATAGGGCCAGGAGTGGTAAAAATCATGGGAGGCACTCTAACTTCAGCAACAGTCTTCACCAGGCCTTCAACAGTAATTTTGATAGGACCCTTGGAAGTGATCTTGACAGGGCCTTTGGAGGTAATCTTCACTGGCACTTTATCAACCATATCCACATCTTCAAACTTCTTACCTCGAGTTAGGTGTTCACACATACTTTCCACAAAAGGAGTTCTCTCAAACAATATAGTGTAATTGTCCATGAGGCGTTGAATACCATCTTTCAACTTCCAGCAGCTATCAGGTTTGTAGGCACAATAAAAACAGTCTTCGTTGCAACCTGGAAAGAATCCAGCCTGCACCAGCTTCTTCTTGATAATAGATAAGGGAGTAGTCACATCTGCTACTGAGGAAACATATGAAACTTCATCAACAGCATTAACAGTCTTCTCATGATTGGGCATGGGAGCAGTAATCACATTTGGAGTCCCAGGAGGATCAAATTCAATCTCCCCAGCTTCAATCATATCTTGAATCTTATTTTTCAGCACCCAGCAATTGTTGGTGTCATGTCCCGGACAATTAGAATGATAGGCACATCGTGCATTAGGATTGTACCGAGGAGAGGAAGTATTAGGATTCTGAGGAGGGTCCTTCAAAGTAATGAGTTCCCCTTTCAACATGTGTTGCAAGGCTTGGGCCAGTGACATGTTGATCTTGGTGAATTGTCTTCTAGGCTTCTGTTGATTACTCTGTGGTAGCTCTGGTGTTGCAGAAGTAGGATTAGAAATGTGAACTGCTCATACGGATTGGTGACTTCTGTTACGGCCAGGTTGACCATACACAGCATTAGACTCCTTCTTTCCACTAGGGGGCTTCTTTGCAGTGCTTGATGAAGAGGCACCCACATGTATCTTACCACTTCTTATACCACTTTCCACACGCTCTCTAGTCATTATCAGCTCAATGAAACCAGATGATGAGCTTCCAATGAGGTGACTATAGAAAGGACTATTCAACGTACTCATAAACATATCCACTAGCTCCCTGTCAGTCAGAGGAGGTTGAACTCTGCCAGCCAGGTCTCTCCATTTCTGGGCATACTCCTTGAAATTCTCCTTAGCACCCATTGACATGCTTTGTAGCTGCATGCGAGTAGGTGCTAAATCAGCATTGTACTGGTATTGCCTGTAGAAGGCCTCAGCAAGATCATTCCAATCACGGATATTGACACTCTCCAATTGATAGTACCATTCCAATTGAGCTCCAGACAAGCTCTCTTGGAAGAAATGAATCCATAACTTCTTATCAGCAGTATGTGGTTGAATCATCCGGACATAGGATCTTAAATGCAGCTTGGGACATGAGACACCATCATACACCACAAAAGCAGGAACCTTGAAACCAATAGGTATAACCACTCCAGATATTAAACTCAGATCTTCAAAATCCAGCCCAGAAGATTTTTGTAACTCCATAGCATTCATTCTATCCACCAGCATCTTGTACTTATCTTCATTAGGATCATGATAATAATTTGCTTCAGAATCAGAATCTCCCACAGTATCATGGGGACTACCTCCCTCTTTCTCAGAATTTTTAGACTCATAATCATCAACTTGTTCCTTTGTCTTGATAGGGCCTTTGAATCTTCTTCCCAGATTGATAAGGCCTCCTGATCTTCTAGTCTTCTTCTTCTTCTTAGCCAGCAATGTCTTCAACTCATCTTTCCCCTTGGACAAATTCAGAATCAACTCTTGGAATTGTGCATTCTGAGCCTGGAGATCTTTGACAGTCTGTTCAAGAGCCATTTCTGCTGAAATAAACAGCGAGAAGATAAGATACCTGTTCCTGTGATGCAATAATATGGTATGTAGATGCTTATGCAATGTTTTCAAGGACCGTAGGATTTAAATTTGTTTAAACCACCAAAAAGTAAACTTTTATTAGTAATAAACTTGTTTGCCCCTTGGGCTTACAATAAAAATGAAATGAATACAAAAAATGGGGTTTTAAGTCTCCCATGGACGTTTCCTCTTTGTGTTGAGGTATGAGTTGAGATTCCGCTCCTCGTGAAGTTGTTTTGTTAGCTCCAGGATTCTTTCCTGACTTGCCTTGTAATGAGTCTCAAAAGTATCTCTTTGCTCCTTCAACTGGATCCAGGACCTCTGTAACTCTTCCATGTCAGTGGGCATGTCTGGATGAAGAATGATGTAAGAAGTATCTCCTTCAGCAACAGGCTCCATGGTAATTGGCAGGATAGCAGGATATGGCATCATAAGAGTCTGAGCACGAGATCGTACCCATCTGAGATATGGTTCCATAGGAATAGTGTACTTGGGTTCTAGAGTCTTGCTGTCAACCTTGTTCACTTTACCCCATGCTCGTATGAACCTTTGACGGTAACCTTGAAGATCGTTGTCGTAGTCGAACACAATACCCTGAATAAGCATGTCATGAGGACCATCAGTCCGAGCGTAACCAAACTGACGTAGAGCTAAAGAAGGGTTGTAGGTAATGCCCCCTCTTATGCCAAGGAGTGGCACATTAGGGAACTCCCCACAAGGGTCAATGATGGTAACATTCTCCATAGATCTAGAGCACCAATGAATATCTGAATGAGAAAGTGACATAATCCTCTTGGACCACCTGAACCCTTGTTCATTCTTCATCACTGATCGAGGAAGGTGAGAAATAAACCACCTAGATAATAGAGGTATGCAACACATCAGAGTTCCTCGTGCCTTCGTAGTACGGGTATGAAGAGAGTGTAAGATGTCTCCAAGTAATGTAGGCACTGGATTGCGAGTCAGAAATATGTTGATGGCGTGTACGTCTATGAACTGGTCTGGATTGGGGAACAGTACTAAGCCATAAATCAATAGGGCTAATATCTCCTCAAAAGCATCATAACTCATAGCCTTCAGGAATACTTGAGCTTTCTCCATCAATACCTTAGCAAGAATACCCTTAACTCCACTCCTTGTTTCTAGGACAATGTCTGATTTCTTTAAATGTAAGGCTGCAGCAATGACTTCAGGTTTAGGCTCTTTTTCCAAGCCTGTGAAGGGTTTCTGATCAAGAATAGGTATACCCAGAAGCTTGGAGAACTCTTCCATTGTAGGAACCAGCTGATAGTCGGGAAATGTGAAGCAATGATGTTTAGGGTCAAAGAACTGAAACAGGACATTCATCATGTCTTCATTGAACCCTGATGTGACTAGATCCAGTAGGTGACCATGCCTCTTGATGAACTGGGAGTTTTCAGAAACTTGAGAGACCAATTCCTTAAGCTTAGGAGGTATTCCTACAAAGTTGATCCGGATAGTATTCCTACGAGCAGAAGCCATGACCTGCAACAAAGAACAAAGATAAATCCTTTGGTCCTTGAAATGGTTAGTTAAAATGCTATGCTTATGATGCATGATGATGCTATGATGCTATGCTCAATCACAAACATGTGGCACACACAAACAAGTCACACAATAGCCCTAGGTTTGAAGGCTTGCATGAGGTTTAAAGGTAAGTACCCTCCCCTGAAGTTTAGTTGATTCATCCTGTCCTACAAAAGTAACCAGGTTCTAAGGGATCTCAAAATCATTGATCCTTCACAAGGGTGGTTGTTCAGTAGGCAACTTACTTGCCAACCAAAACCCTCCAAGTTTAGGATCTCAATGAGTGTAGTATCGAGTATCAACCAACTTCAGTCTTCACCAAAGCCGGTTATCTCACTACTTTCTAAAGGCCAAGATGGGATGACTAGGGTTCTAAAAGTCAGTTAGTGTATTGACAACATATGGCAGCCTCATATTATCCTCAACTTGCTTAAGGAACATAAGCACCAACCAAGAAGTCACACTAACTATGGCCACCAGATCAACCATATCGATATACGCCGTATAGTTTCCTTGGTCTATTGCCATTTACCTAAGGTACACTAGATCCGGGTTAGGGTCTTTCACACATAAGAGCACCCAACAGATAAGTATAAAGCAAACAAGGCAAACAATTTTAAAGTGATCTAATTCCTAAGGGTACCCCTCTTTTATTAAATCCCCAGCAGAGTCGCCAGTTCTGTAACACGGTGGGAGAACTGACTTTAGTTAAATGTTGCGGATAGCAAGAGTCGCCACCGACTTTTATTTTATCCAAAAGAAAAGGACATAAAAGAACAGGAAAGACCTTAAAAAGATTTTGAGTTCGGGGGGTAGGTTATACAAAGGGAAGGTATTAGCACCCTTTATATCCATGGTTATCCATGGGCTCTTAGTTACTTAGCTCACTTTGTTTGTTTGCAAGGGTATAGTGAAATTCTGGTGTAGTCAGAATTCAGATGTTATCCACCACGACATGACATCTGATCTAACATTGTAACTAATACAGCAAGATAGTTATTAACTACTGTACTAATATGCACAGGTTCACAGATGTCACGACATCTCATTCTATGTCACCCTAGAATGTATGAACCCCTGGTTATGTGCTTCAGGAAGAAAGACTCAACAGAAGTCAAACCTAGCACTCACTTCAGTTGTTTTCTTCCATAGTTATCAGCATGATGTCTTACTGTTGATTTGAACATCATCTGTTACAGCATTACAGGTTTACCTTATTGTATAACTGGCACAATTATAACATGCAAAAGGTAAAAACACAAGTAATTGTTAACCCAGTTCGGTCCAACATGACCTACATCTGGGGGCTACCAAGCCAGGAAGAAGATCCACTATTAGTAGTATCAATTCAGAGTTAAACTCCCCCGTTTACAACTCATCACTTAATCCCTACCCAATGCAATCTATACCTAGGAACTCCTAGATAGAAACCTCCAGTTTCCATTCCTATCACTACAAATACAATGTAATGTGCAAACACCTTGAACTTGCTTCACAGCTTCATTCAAGAACATAATCACTCTTGCCTACAGGCTTTGAGTGACAAACACTCTCAGGTTTACCACTGAGAGACACATGGTAACCTTCCCACAGATTGGGAGGTTTACCTTACACACACCCCTAAAAATTCATTCTAAGAGGCTTACAAAGACTAGATTACTATCAGCTATTTATAACCTAATCACCCAAGTGGATTTGGGCCTTCAGAAATCGCAGCAAACTTCTCTTTTGCTGTTACAACATCAGCAGAAACTTTCTGCTACAAACAAGGTCTTCAATCTTTTAGTTCCTAAAATATCTCCAAATTTAGTTCCTAAAATATCTCCATATTTAGTTCCTAAAATATCTCCATATTTAGTTCCTAAAATATCTCAAGACCTCCACAAATAATGCCACATAGGATTCTAACTAATTTCCACATATTAGTGTGCTAACAAATAGGCTATTTGTTAGGTTCCTTAATTGTAGCTTGGTTGTTGGTTTCCTGGATTTTCTCTAAGCTGTTGACTTCCTGAAGAATAGCCCAAGAAAAAGCTGAAACAGAAAACTGAACAACCTACAATTTAGCATATGCTGTCAGGCATGAATGTCACGACATTCAGCTTGACATCAAGGTCCATATGCTGAGTCTGTTTTTCCAGAAAACAGACTGTACAATTTTGCTGACCTGTACATGATCAAAATGACCATACTACAGTAACAGCTTACATTAATAAATGTCAAAGTGTCCAACTTAACATTTACACATTTGGCCTTAAGTTAGTTCTGTTATTCTCTTGAAGAACAAACTAACTTACATGCTGAAGTATAACAGAACACCACTCTGTCTAATCTTCAGCAGCTGCTTTCAATGATGAATGTCATAACATCCAGTTTGACATTCAGTCAGTAGGCCTTATGCCAGGTCTGGTTCTTCCTTGATAACCAGACTGCAAATGAATACTAAGTTCTAACAGAACTTCTGTTCCTTAGTATCTGTTGACAGGTATGAATGTCACAGCATTCAATAATCCTGTGTTAGCTAGTCCTGCAGTAACTACAATGTAGTCACATATACATGTCATGACATCAGTCAAGACATTAGTGTTTTACCATATAATGCAGCCAATTAAACACCTACATATAGTGTGTGATTAGAAAAATTTCTTTAAGTACTTTGTAATGACCCTCGTATGGGTGTATACAAAGCCTAGTTTAGAAATTGTGAGGTGTAAAAGTAATTTTGAAAAGTGTGAGCAAGTAACTATGAGATACCTACCCTAGATTAAGTCTTTCGTGTTCTCGTATATTCTTTCAATGGTAAGACTGTCCCTATTATTAAGGAATAGGTAGTCATTACCTCGGATGTGTTTAAGGGACGGGCGTAGGGTCATCGTATGGTCAATGAAGGCAACATAAGGGGTGTCTTTAGCAACTCGTAGGGACTATCATCATATTTACCGAAGGGACAAGATCATTATATCGTAGGCAACCTCGTAGGGACTTGATCTTTTAAATTTATAGGGACTTGATGATTTTTCTGTTTGAAGGGACTTTGCTTAAGACACCCCTATTTTCGAGGGACTTGACCATTTAAAGAAGGCAACCAAGAGGAATACCCTAGGAAATACAGATGGCGATCAAAAGATCGACTTACGTGTGTGAGTGTTATTTTTCAGATATTTGTCTTGAATTTAATTTTCTAAGTTCAATTATTTACAGTTAGTTTTTTTTTGCACTCCCTAAATTACTAACCACGCAATAAATATTTACAAAAATAAAAGCAAGAAAAATAAATTCCTAAACTATTACATGGCTATGGGACAGATACATAATAATCAGGCGAGAAAGAATAAATTTACAACCTATACATTTGTTCCTAATATTATAAATAAAACAAAAATAAAAATAAGGAAAATAATGAAGCAAAAATAAAATAGATAAAAGTAAATAATAATAAAATAATAAATAAACAATGGTAATAAAGCAATAATAAAATAACAATAATAATAAAGTGATAATAAAAAGGTTAGAATTTTAAAAGAAATTATTTTAGGTTAAACAAGTTAGATTTTTTTAGAAGTTATTAGAAAAATATGAGTTTAAAATAAATTAGTAATAATAAAAGAATTTAAAATACATTAATGTACAAATTATAAAATAAAAGAGTTATATGAAAAATATTAAGTTAGTTATTTACAAAATAAATAAAGATTATAGAAAATATCAAATTATTAGATTAATAGGTTTATTATTATTATTCAATTAGAAAAATGGTCAATTAGATTTTATTTACAAAATATATAAGGATTTATTATTATAAGTAAGTAATAAAAAAAGTTATTAAAATAGTTAGTATTTATTATTTATTTACAAAAAATATAAAGGTTATAGAAAAATATTAAATAATTAATTTAGTAGGTTTTCACGCCCTACATTACTAAACCACGCAGTTAATATAGGATCAATGGCAGAAATTTAAATGGCAGAAAAATAAATGGCAGAAAAATAAAATGGCAGAAAATAAAACCCTAATTATTACAACGTTTTGGTGCAGTTACATAATAAAGATGGCGAAAAGTAAAACTGAAAATATTACAAGTTAAAACTTAAAATATTACAAGTGCGAAGCAGTTACAGTGTATGAATAACATAAATATGAGCGAAAATAGGAAATAATAATAAGGTTTGTTAAGGTTTAAGAAAAGGTTTATGGTTTAGAGGAAACAACACGGTTAAAGTTTTAGGTTTGAAATTTAGAGTTTGTGGCGAAATTGTCAGGGTTTAGGAAAAATCAGGGTAGTTAGTTATGAAAAAAATGTGCAGATCTAAATATATGTATATAAAAAAAATATGAATTAAAAAAAAACAACGGCGTTGCTAGCGCAAAATTGCGATCATCGCAACTGGATCGGATAACACAATTGTCACGCCTCATACACGTATATGTGAAAACGGCGTATTGACACGATCCGATCCGAAAACATAATCAAATTATAACATAAAATAGAAATATATATATATATATATATATATATATATATATATATATATATATTTAACAAAACCGCATGTATCTGGAATACATAACACAGTCACATATATGAACATGTATTTGAAACACAGTAACAAATATATCAACAAAATAGATAAAGTATATATCATATATAAACTATTACCAAACTGTGTGTACGATAGTATAGATCAGCCACTCTCAGTTTCTCTTTTTTGTTCTGTCTTTTTTGGCCTCCCTCTATCAGTCATGCTAGTAAATATATATAGGAACAAATTAGGTTAATGATAATGGGCCTAAGTTTATTTTGAAACCCAATATTAAATTAAAAACTGAATAAAGTTAAATAATTAAAATAGTTAAAATTAAAATAAAAACTAATTAACCTATTTATTTATTCTAGACCCAATATAAAAATAAATAGACTCAAAAAAAAAAAAAGTCGGGCACCAAAATGCTCAAAAAAATAAAATGAACACGTCAAAATAATCAGCGCGAAATAAATGACTCGGAAAAATACAGCGTTTGGTCGGATTTTGAGATAAAAATTATGACCGTTTAAACTGCTCAGACTGATCAACATATGACCAAAAATAGTCGTAAAAATATTTTTAGCATGTCAAATTAAACCACGTGAACCGCAGATTAATGTTACCGACATTTGCAAACTTAAACTTGACATTTTTTCGTTGACTAATTTTAGGCACAGTTAAAAAGTTAATTTGACCAGTCTGTTTGTAAATTCCGAGAAATTATTCCGGCTAATATTAAGACAGAAAAAAATATCATGCTATGAAGATGATGCAAATGAATGTGAAACAAAAAATTGGTTAGAGTTAAAAATAGAGGGCAAATTTTGGGGTGCAACAGCTGCCCCCGTTCAATTTTCTGAAACCTGAGGAGTTAGATTGGCCTGTGTGTCATTCGTGACTTGGAAGGTTGAAGGGGATTGAACACAAAAGCCCAAAATTTTTCACTCGCCGGTGCGTAGAGTAACACTGATGACTGGTTGTATATGCTTAAGTGGGCTTGAAGATGCCACTTGGAAGAACTGGAGATGGGCTTATAGATGCCATCCATAATATCAGGAGGTGATAATATCTTGATGTTGATACTGGATATCAGTACTAGGTCTTCGTATAGGCCGTCTCTGAATCGTATCTAAGAACATACTTTTAATTTAAGTGTCAGAACCAAATCTTCGTGGCGATTTCTTTCTGAATTAAGTATCAGCACTAGACCTTCGTATAGATCGTCTCTGAACTGTTTTGAATTGTTGAATAGACCAGTAGAAATAAATCTTCGTGATGATTATCTCTTCTGGAAATATTCTGGATTAGGGAATAGATCTTCGTATAGACCGTTTGCCTAATATCCAAGAACAAAAGAGTGTCAGGATGAAATCTCCTGAAAATATCTTGGACTAGGGAATAGATCTTCGTATAGACCGTTTGCCTACTATCCAAGAACAAAAGAGTATTAGGATTAACTCTCCTGAAAACATCCTGGACTAGGGAATAGATCTTCGTATAGACCGTTTGCCTACTATCTGAGGACAAAAGAGTATCAAGATTAACTCTCCTGAAAACATCCTGGACTAGGGAATAGATCTTCGTATAGACCGTTTGCCTACTATCCAAGGACAAAAGAGTATCAGGATTAACTCTCCTGAAAACATCCTGGACTAGGGAATAGATCTTCGTATAGACCGTTTGCCTACTATCCAAGGACACCTTGAGTAATGATTAAGTATCAGCACTAGATCTTCGTATAGATCGTTTCTGACCTGTTGTGAATTGTTGATAGTATTTTATCTGTATATAACCATCCTGTAAGGAAAAGGTTAGTTTATGCAACGCATGGCATGGTGCATCTAAGTAAATGTATTATGCACTTATGGATATGTTATGGTATGATGTAAATGATGTATGTATGAATCATGCGGCCTGAAGCGTCCGGATATCTTTGTATAACAACTGCTGGCTAGGGAAAATAAATCCCGATTCGTTGCTGAAGAGTATGAGGAACTCGTTCCCGTCTTGTTTGATAGTATAGTATTTGTCACTTCCCGTATTCGTTCGTCGTACTTCTATTGAAGGAATAAGTTCCTGAGTATCCCGACTGAGGATAAAAGAGATGGACATAAATTCAAGGGGAGACGTAATTCGAAGCATCTATAAAGATAGATTTGCTCTACTGGGGATTTGTAGTGGGGATGAACCGGCGAAGCTTCGTTGAACTACTACCCTCGTTCGTCCTTAGTAAATACTATTACTGCATTTTATGCATTTCTGGTAAACATCAATCGTATTCAAAAGCATACATACATTCAAACACAACCAATGGACGTTTTCGCTTATGTAAATAGAGTAAAAGTAAATCTGGATTCAAAGATGAAACTTTATTTATATCACAAAGTGACCTATACATAGGCAAGTTTGTACAAGGAGACAGAAATCCTAGTAAGAGGAATTCGTCGTAAATTTTTTATAAAACAAAGAAAACAGCTATGTGAAAAATGATCCTATTGAGTTTCAATTCTACTATTGCCATTATCTTCAAATATCTCATCTTCTACTGTTGAGACAGAAACGATTGGATTGATCTTTATTTGTTTGAACTTGATTTAGGTAGCACCATCAGTTGAAGTTACATGAGTGATCCAAACGAGACATAGTCATACGCTTTAATCCCTAACTTTTGCCTGGATTGCCCTTTCAGGTTTTCAATCCACCGGGATACCCTTTTTTGCTCAAGCCGCCTTTTCAGGTTTTCGACTTGCCGGGTGTACATTTTTTTTATATATATCCCTAATTTTTGCCCGAACCCTTTTGGTTTGCCGGGATGCCCTTATTTTTGCCTAGGCCAGTCAACCTAGCGGGTCTCTTTTTATGCGTAGTATTTTTTAACTATGTCTGCGTTTACAGGCTGTGGAAAGTCTTCACCATCCATAGTAGTAAGCATCATGGCACCTCCTGAGAATACTCTTTTGACCACAAATGGTCCTTCATATGTATGAGTCCACTTGCCCCTAGGATCACCCTGTGGTAGTATGATCCGCTTGATTACCAAGTCACCAGCCTGATATACCTTTGGCTTAACCTTCTTATTGAAAGCTTTGATCATCCGTTTCTGGTACATCTAACCATGACAAACAGCTGCCAACCTCTTCTCATCAATCAAATTTATCTGGTCGAGTCGAGTCTGAATCCACTCATCTTCATCCAAGCCTGCATCCTTCATGATTCTTAAGGAAGGGATCTGAACTTCAATGGGCAGAACTGCTTCCATACCATAGACTAAGGAGAATGGGGTTGCCCTTGTTGAAGTACGTATTGTAGTACGATAACCATGAATAGCAAATGGTAACATCTCATGCCAGTCTTTGTATGTTACTGTCATCTTCTGTAGAATCTTCTTAATATTCTTATTAGCAGCCTCCACGGCGCCATTCATCTTTGGCCGGTACGGAGAAGAGTTATGGTGTTTTATTTTGAACTGCGTGCAGAGTTCAGCAATCATCTTGTTGTTCTTCCGGAGAGAGCAGGTTTCTCAGATGTATATTCGATAAGATCCATCTTAGAAATCAATAAAGTGGTATGATTCAACATATACTGTCTTAGTCGGCGAGCAGCCTAAGCCAAAGCATAGCAAGCTTTCTCGAGCTGGGAGTATCTTGTTTCACAGTCGGTACCTTTTGCTAAGGTAGTATATTGCATGCTCTTTTCGACCAGACTCGTCATGTTGCCCCAACACACACCCTATTGAATTTTCTAACACGGTCAAATACATGATTAGAGGTCTTCCTTCAACTGGTGGCATCAGATTTATAGGTTCTTGGAGATACTTCTTGATTTTGTCAAAAGCTTCTTGACATTCATCATTCCATATCATCTCTTGATTTTTCTAGCGAAAACCTCTACATAGTCACGTAACATCCGACTCAATCTTTCTTTGACACTGTTTTCCAAGCCTGCTCCTATTTTGACTTCTTTCTTGTCTACTTCAGTACCCAGATTTACAACCTCAATTGATTCCTCATGCGGCTGTGTAACTTTCTCTTCTTGTTGTAATAACCTAGCAAGCTCTACAGGTACTTCACAATCTTCATCCTTTCCATCTTCAGCTTGATAGATCGGATTCTCGAAATTATAATTGGCAATAGTAGAACTGTTATCAACAGGATCCAGGGTGGATGAGGATCTGCATTTTAGTGATGTGGGTGTGTGTAAGAACACATAGCTGATGAAAATAAAAGAAAATAAAAACAAAGAGCCCAATATTTACGAAAACGAAACGTCCATTGATTTTTATTGAATGAAGTATGCAAATGAAATGACATCCCGAAACAAGCATACCATTGTGCCCCGGGTAAGGCACAAGGCTTAAAAATAACAACGCAGTAATAGTATTTACTCCTGACTAAAGGAGATAGGAATAACGTCTTCAGTCTTCCAATTGTTGAGCCCATCACCCACAGTAGGAAAAATCCACTTATCCAGATTGTAGTCTTCATTATAGTCACCCACAACATTGATTTGATCTTTCATGTTCCCTTGATTGGTGATACGAACAGCACGAGCACGACGAACAGCCTTCTGGGACTCTGCAGTGAAACCCAAACCAAACTTGTCAGACTTGTAAGGAATGTCGGGAAGCTGACCCCAAATAGTACAACCACCTTCTTCAACCACAGCTCTAGCATCTTTGAGGGAAGCCATTGTAGGAGGTACTCTGGTAACCACAGGAACTCTTTTAACCACAGGAGGAGCTTCAGTAGCGGGAACGACCCAAGGAACTACTTCAAATGTCTGGCAAGGAGTCTCAACATATTCACCTTCCACTTCAACATACTTAAATGTATTCACATGACTGACCATATATTCTTCCTCTCCATAAACAGTTACGATCTTTCCCTTCACTGGATATCTCAACTTCTGATGTAGAGTGGAGGTCACGGCACCTGCCCCGTGGATCCAGGGGCGCCCAAGCAAACAAGAGTACGCAGGACGAATATCCATTACATAGAAGGTAGAATCGAAGACTTGAGAGCCTACTTTGATCGGGAGATCTATTTCTCCATGCACCACTCTTCTTGAACCATCAAAGGCTCTCACCACTATATTACTTGATCTTAACACAGCATCTTCAGGACTGAGCTTGTTCAGAACCTCTTTGGGAAGTACATTCAATGAAGAGCCATTGTCTATCAACACATGAGACAAGGTAGTGCCCCTACATTCAATGGAGATATGTAAAGCTCTGTTATGGTTTCTTTTGGCAGGAGTCAAGTCAGCATCAGAAAAACCTAACCCGTTATCATAAGTCAGATGTGCAATACAATTTTCAAATTGATCCACAGAAATTTCATTTGGTACATGAGCAGTCCTTAAGAATTTGATCAAGGCTTTAGCATGAGCCTCAGAACACAACAACAAAGACAACATGGAAATTTTGGAGGTAGTATGCCCCAACTGGTCAACAATATCATAATCACTCTTACAAATGATCTTCAGCACTTCTTCCATCTCTTTAGAGAGATTTTCAGCAGTCGGTGCTTCAGCTTGCACAGGTTCAACCACAGGACCCTTGCCTCGAGCATCAGTACTTGGCTCAGAAGTGGAGGTAGTAGTTGGAAGAACTGTATTTTTTGAGGTAGCTAGAGGAGAGAAAATTCTTCCACTTCTGGTGATCTTACTAGATCTAGCAATATTATCAACATCAAGGTTATCATCAGTAACAGGTGTATCAGTCAAAGGTTCCTGCTTAACACCATGGATATAAACATCAGAACCGTAATT
The DNA here is from genome assembly GCF_024323335.1 of Lathyrus oleraceus. NCBI lineage: Eukaryota > Viridiplantae > Streptophyta > Magnoliopsida > Fabales > Fabaceae > Lathyrus > Lathyrus oleraceus. The sequence continues at coordinate 248,184,172 of NC_066582.1, read as the reverse complement.
CCAGGGTATAGCTTTATCCGAAGTATAAGGAATAGGGCCAGGAGTGGTAAAAATCATGGGAGGCACTCTAACTTCAGCAACAGTCTTCACCAGGCCTTCAACAGTAATTTTGATAGGACCCTTGGAAGTGATCTTGACAGGGCCTTTGGAGGTAATCTTCACTGGCACTTTATCAACCATATCCACATCTTCAAACTTCTTACCTCGAGTTAGGTGTTCACACATACTTTCCACAAAAGGAGTTCTCTCAAACAATATAGTGTAATTGTCCATGAGGCGTTGAATACCATCTTTCAACTTCCAGCAGCTATCAGGTTTGTAGGCACAATAAAAACAGTCTTCGTTGCAACCTGGAAAGAATCCAGCCTGCACCAGCTTCTTCTTGATAATAGATAAGGGAGTAGTCACATCTGCTACTGAGGAAACATATGAAACTTCATCAACAGCATTAACAGTCTTCTCATGATTGGGCATGGGAGCAGTAATCACATTTGGAGTCCCAGGAGGATCAAATTCAATCTCCCCAGCTTCAATCATATCTTGAATCTTATTTTTCAGCACCCAGCAATTGTTGGTGTCATGTCCCGGACAATTAGAATGATAGGCACATCCCGCATTAGGATTGTACCGAGGAGAGGAAGTATTAGGATTCTGAGGAGGGTCCTTCAAAGTAATGAGTTCCCCTTTCAACATGTGTTGCAAGGCTTGGGCCAGTGACATGTTGATCTTGGTGAATTGTCTTCTAGGCTTCTGTTGATTACTCTGTGGTAGCTCTGGTGTTGCAGGAGTAGGATTAGAAATGTGAACTGCTCCTACGGATTGGTGACTTCTGTTACGGCCAGGTTGACCATACACAGCATTAGACTCCTTCTTTCCACTAGGGGGCTTCTTTGCAGTGCTTGATGAAGAGGCACCCACCTGTATCTTACCACTTCTTATACCACTTTCCACACGCTCTCCAGTCATTATCAGCTCAATGAAACCAGATGATGAGCTTCCAATGAGGTGACTATAGAAAGGACTATTCAACGTACTCATAAACATATCCACTAGCTCCCTGTCAGTCAGAGGAGGTTGAACTCTGCCAGCCAGGTCTCTCCATTTCTGGGCATACTCCTTGAAATTCTCCTTAGCACCCATTGACATGCTTTGTAGCTGCATGCGAGTAGGTGCTAAATCAGCATTGTACTGGTATTGCCTGTAGAAGGCCTCAGCAAGATCATTCCAATCACGGATATTGACACTCTCCAATTGATAGTACCATTCCAATTGAGCTCCAGACAAGCTCTCTTGGAAGAAATGAATCCATAACTTCTTATCAGCAGTATGTGGTTGAATCCTCCGGACATAGGATCTTAAATGCAGCTTGGGACATGAGACACCATCATACACCACAAAAGCAGGAACCTTGAAACCAATAGGTATAACCACTCCAGATATTAAACTCAGATCTTCAAAATCCAGCCCAGAAGATTTTTGTAACTCCATAGCATTCATTCTATCCACCAGCATCTTGTACTTATCTTCATTAGGATCATGATAATAATTTGCTTCAGAATCAGAATCTCCCACAGTATCATGGGGACTACCTCCCTCTTTCTCAGAATTTTTAGACCCATAATCATCAACCTGTTCCTTTGTCTTGATAGGGCCTCTGAATCTTCTTCCCAGATTGATAAGGCCTCCTGATCTTCTAGTCTTCTTCTTCTTCTTAGCCAGCAATGTCTTCAACTCATCTTGCCCCTTGGACAAATTCAGAATCAACTCTTGGAATTGTGCATTCTGAGCCTGGAGATCTTTGACAGTCTGTTCAAGAGCCATTTCTGCTGAAATAAACAGCGAGAAGATAAGATACATGTTCCTGTGTTGCAATAATATGGTATGTAGATGCTTATGCAATGTTTTCAAGGACCGTAGGATTTAAATTTGTTTAAACCACCAAAAAGTAAACTTTTATTAGTAATAAACTTGTTTGCCCCTTGGGCTTACAATAAAAATGAAATGAATACAAAAAATGGGGTTTTAAGTCTCCCATGGACGTTTCCTCTTTGTGTTGAGGTATGAGTTGAGATTCCGCTCCTCGTGAAGTTGTTTTGTTAGCTCCAGGATTCTTTCCTGACTTGCCTTGTAATGAGTCTCAAAAGTATCTCTTTGCTCCTTCAACTGGATCCAAGACCTCTATAACTCTTCCATGTCAGTGGGCATGTCTGGATGAAGAATGATGTAAGAAGTATCTCCTTCAGCAACAGGCTCCATGGTAACTGGCAGGATAGCAGGATATGGCATCATAAGAGTCTGAGCACGAGATCGTACCCATCTGAGATATGGTTCCATAGGAATAGTATACTTGGGTTCCAGAGTCTTGCTGTCAACCTTGTTCACTTTACCCCATGCTCGTATGAACCTTTGACGGTAACCTTGAAGATCGTTGTCGTAGTCGAACACAATACCCTGAATAAGCATGTCATGAGGACCATCAGTCCGAGCGTAACCAAACTGACGTAGAGCTAAAGAAGGGTTGTAGGTAATGCCCCCTCTTATGCCAAGGAGTGGAACATTAGGGAACTCCCCACAACGGTCAATGATGGTAACATTCTCCATAGATCTAGAGCACCAATGAATATCTGAATGAGAAAGTGACATAATCCTCTTGGACCACCTGAACCCTTGTTCATTCTTCATCACTGATCGAGGAAGGTGAGAAATAAACCACCTAGATAATAGAGGTATGCAACACATCAGAGTTCCTCGTGCCTTCGTAGTACGGGTATGAAGAGAGTGTAAGATGTCTCCAAGTAATGTAGGCACTGGATTGCGAGTCAGAAATATGTTGATGGCGTGTACGTCTATGAACTGGTCTGGATTGGGGAACAGTACTAAGCCATAAATCAATAGGGATAATATCTCCTCAAAAGCATCATAACTCATAGCCTTCAGGAATACTTGAGCTTTCTCCATCAATACCTTAGCAAGAATACCCTTAACTCCACTCCTTGTTTCTAGGACAATGTCTGATTTCTTTAAATGTAAGGCTGCAGCAATGACTTCAGGTTTAGGCTCTTTTTCCAAGCCTGTGAACGGTTTCTGATCAAGAATAGGTATACCCAGAAGCTTGGAGAACTCTTCCATTGTAGGAACCAGCTGATAGTCGGGAAATGTGAAGCAATGATGTTTAGGGTCAAAGAACTGAAACAGGACATTCATCATGTCTTCATTGAACCTTGAAGTGACTAGATCCAGTAGGTGACCATGCCTCTTGATGAACTGGGAGTTTTCAGAAACTTGAGAGACCAATTCCTTAAGCTTAGGAGGTATTCCTACAAAGTTGATCCGGATAGTATTCCTACGAGCAGAAGCCATGACCTGCAACAAAGAACAAAGATAAATCCTTTGGTCCTTGAAATGGTTAGTGAAAATGCTATGCTTATGATGCATGATGATGCTATGATGTTATGCTCAATCACAAACATGTGGCACACACAAACAAGTCACACAATAGCCCTAGGTTTGAAGGCTTGCATGAGGTTTAAAGGTAAGTACCCTCCCCTGAAGTTTAGTTGATTCATCCTGTCCTACAAAAGTAACCAGGTTCTAAGGGATCTCAAAATCATTGATCCTTCACAAGGGTGGTTGTTCAGTAGGCAACTTACTTGCCAACCAAAACCCTCCAAGTTTAGGATCTCAATGAGTGTAGTATCGAGTATCAACCAACTTCAGTCTTCACCAAAGTCGGTTATCTCACTACTTTCTAAAGGCCAAGATGGGATGACTAGGGTTCTAAAAGTCAGTTAGTGTATTGACAACATATGGCAGCCTCATATTATCCTCAACTTGCTTAAGGAACATAAGCACCAACCAAGAAGTCACACTAACTATGGCCACCAGATCAACCATATCGATATACGCCGTACAGTTTCCTTGGTCTATTGCCATTTACCTAAGGTACACTAGATCCGGGTTAGGGTCTTTCACACATAAGAGCACCCAACAGATAAGTATAAAGCAAACAAGGCAAACAATTTTAAAGTGATCTAATTCCTAAGGGTACCCCTCTTTTATTAAATCCCCAGCAGAGTCGCCAGTTCTGTAACACAGTGGGAGAACTGACTTTAGTTAAATGTTGCGGATAGCAAGAGTCGCCACCGACTTTTATTTTATCCAAAAGAAAAGGACATAAAAGAACAGGAAAGACCTTAAAAAGATTTTGAGTTCGGGGGGTAGGTTATACAAAGGGAAGGTATTAACACCCTTTATATCCATGGTTATCCATGGGCTCTTAGTTACTTAGCTCACTTTGTTTGTTTGCAAGGGTATAGTGTGTGATTAGAAAAATTTCTTTAAGTACTTTGTAATGACCCTCGTATGGGTGTATACAAAGCCTAGTTTAGAAATTGTGAGGTGTAAAAGTAATTTTGAAAAGTGTGAGCAAGTAACTATGAGATACCTACCCTAGATTAAGTCTTTCGTATTCTCGTATATTCTTTCAATGGTAAGACTGTCCCTATTATTAAGGAATAGGTAGTCATTACCTCGGATGTGTTTAAGGGACGGGCGTAGGGTCATCGTATGGTCAATGAAGGCAACATAAGGGGTGTCTTTAGCAACTCGTAGGGACTATCATCATATTTACCGAAGGGACAAGATCATTATATCGTAGGCAACCTCGTAGGGACTTGATCTTTTAAATTTATAGGGACTTGATGATTTTTCTGTTTGAAGGGACTTTGCTTAAGACACCCCTATTTTCGAGGGACTTGACCATTTAAAGAAGGCAACCAAGAGGAATACCCTAGGAAGTACAGATGGCGATCAAAAGATCGACTTACGTGTGTGAGTGTTATTTTTCAGATATTTGTCTTGAATTTAATTTTCTAAGTTCAATTATTTACAGTTATTTTTTTTTTTGCACTCCCTAAATTACTAACCACGCAATAAATATTTACAAAAATAAAAGCAAGAAAAATAAATTCCTAAACTATTACATGGCTATGGGACAGATATATAATAATCAGGCGAGAAAGAATAAATTTACAACCTATACATTTGTTCCTAATATTATAAATAAAACAAAAATAAAAATAAGGAAAATAATGAAGCAAAAATAGAATAGATAAAAGCAAATAATAATAAAATAATAAATAAACAATGGTAATAAAGCAATAATAAAATAACAATAATAATAAAGTGATAATAAAAAGGTTAGAATTTTAAAAGAAATTATTTTAGGTTAAACAAGTTAGATTTTTTTAGAAGTTATTAGAAAAATATGAGTTTAAAATAAATTAGTAATAATAAAAGAATTTAAAATACATTAATGTACAAATTATAAAATAAAAGAGTTATATGAAAAATATTAAGTTAGTTATTTACAAAATAAATAAAGATAACACAAATGTCACGCCTCATACACGTATATGTGAAAACGGCGTATTGACACGATCCGATCCGAAAACATAATCAAATTATAACATAAAATAGAAATATATATATATTTAACCAAACCGCATGTATCTGGAATACATAACACAGTCACACATATGAACATGTATTTGAAACACATTAACAAATATATCAACAAAATAGATAAAGTATATATCATATATAAACTATTACCAAACTGTGTGTACGATAGTATAGATCAGCCACTCTCAGTTTCTCTTTTTTGTTCTGTCTTTTTTGGCCTCCCTCTATCAGTCATGCTAGTAAATATATATAGGAACAAATTAGGTTAATGATAATGGGCCTAAGTTTATTTTGAAACCCAATATTAAATTAAAAACTGAATAAAATTAAATAATTAAAATAGTTAAAATTAAAATAAAAACTAATTAACCTATTTATTTATTCTAGACCCAATATAAAAATCAATAGACTCAAAAAAAAAAAAAAAAAAGTCGGGCACCAAAATGCTCGAAAAAATAAAATGAACACGTCAAAATAATCAGCGCGAAATAAATGACTCGGAAAAATACAGCGTTTGGTCGGATTTTGAGATAAAAATTATGACCGTTTAAACTGCTCAGACTGATCAACATATGACCAAAAATAGTCGTAAAAATATTTTTAGCATGTCAAATTAAACCACGTGAACCGCAGATTAATGTTACCGACATTTGCAAACTTAAACTTGACATTTTTTCGTTGACTAATTTTAGGCACAGTTAAAAAGTTAATTTGACCAGTCTGTTTGTAAATTCCGAGAAATTATTCCGGCTAATATTAAGACAGAAAAAAATGTTATGCTATGAAGATGATGCAAATGAATGTGAAACAAAAAATTGGTTAGAGTTAAAAATAGATGGCAAATTTTGGGGTGCAACACCTGTCAGCATCGGCAGAAATAAGGAAAAGTGACAAATGAGGTGGCACGTGGGCCAACGACTTATGCTGGGGATAATAAGCCATGAGCATGCCATCCCTACTTAATCCACTGTGAACGAACAATTTGCGCTCAGCTGGGGATTATTCTCTTTCTTTTTTTTTGCTTTTCTTGAACCCCGAAAACCTTTTAATCTTCATTTCCAATCTCCGCCCGACGGAAACCCTTCCTCCAATATCGCACTACTGGGGAGTACTGTTAACTCAGAATCACGATGCCGAACTCCTCAGAGTAACATCTTTACCATCCTGGCGAAACCAACTCTCAAACGGTAACCACGGCTTGAGACTAGCTTATGCTTGCAATGATGATGCATGATTTTTTTTCAACGTAATGCTCCATAACCATGGAAATGCTACGTAATTAGGTATGCAATATGATATGCTTTATCTAAATGATGAATGCATAAAAGGTATCCCCCTCAAGGGACTCCACTGGGGAGCTCGAGGCACTCTGCTGAGGAACTCGATAACACTCCAATCTCCATCCTGCTGGGAAATAGCACTGCTGCTGGGGAAAGAACAACCCTCACCAGGGATGACCTCCACCGAACTCGATCCGCTTGGGGACTTCGCTGGGGAAGAAACCACCAACACACTCTGCGGGGAAAACAACAATCTTCGGCTTGCTGGGGAACTAACAAGCTCCAACATGCTAGGGGAAACGACAACCTTCAGACCTGGCTGCCGAGGAAACACCGATCTCAAACCCGCTGGGGAGATAACTATCTCGAACCTGCTAGGGAAAATACGAAATATTGACACGGAACCCCTGTCGACTCGTCGAGCACTGGCGTTCAACATCTAACCAAAGTATCAACTTTCCACTTTTCAGACTTTGAAGAGTCTTCTTGATTAATCCTCCAGGATCGTCGCCATTCTTTCACCGTCTTTTCACCATCCTTCAATTCCTCGTCCCTGATTGGACTCTGCGGGGATCTCTTGTCAAAAGCTTCACATCACAACCTGCAAGTGAGTGAAAATATCTAACAGCTCCTGCAAAAGAGATCGTTAGATAAAACCGTGCCCCAGGCGTGCCAAAGTTTCAACACCTAGGTCACTCAACCTTCCGAATAAGATTTCAAGTTCACAATCCTATAAGCATGTATTGGAAGGGATCTCCACATCTCAACATGCAAAGATTATTTATCAAAATAAACGGATGTTTTTGCAATCAAAGCGGTAATGAAAACAAAAACAAAATTATTTAACTGAATATGCATTTTATTGATTGAAAAAGGTGGCTCAAAACTGAGCAATACACAGGAAGCAATTCCTGAAAAGAGGTAATTGCGCACAAAAGGAAAAATCTATCCTAATGGCTGTCATACGGTGAACTGGACTTTATTGGATTTGTAATCGCAATGTCGCGGTTAGCAAGAGTCGCCACCGACTTTTCTTTTATCCCATAAGGAAAGGTGGAAAAGAACAGGAAAGACCTTAATTTTAAATTCTTAGGTTCGGGAGGTACTTTATACAAAGGGAAGGTATTAGCACCCTTTGTATCCATGGTTATCCATGGGCTCTTAATTGCTCAATCATTTATGTTTGAAAAAAAGGTGGTTGAGAAATGTGGGAAAAATGTTTGAAAATGAGAATTTAACTTTGTAATGATTCTTGCATGAATGTATACAAAGTGGTTATCTCGTATAGTTTTTTTTGAAAGTAGTTTAGAAAAATATAACTCGGCAATGATCCTAGGACGGATGTGTGCTAAGTGGTGATTTTCCAAAAGATGTTTGAAAGGTATGAGGTGTGAAAAGCATTTTTTTGTTATGAATGAGCAATTAAGGGTTATACCTGTCCGAGGTCTTTCCGGGCATTTCCTATCCTTATGAGGGTAAAACTGTCCTTATTATTGAGAAGTAAGTAGTTTATCCTTGGGATGTAGAAGGGTCATCGTAGGGTCGTCGATCGGTCATCGAAGGCAATAGTTGTGAGGATACCTTAGCATTCGAAGGGACTATCATCATTTAACCGTAGGCTACACCGAAGGGTCATCGAGGGACAAAATCGTATTTTCGAAGGCAACGTCCGAGGGACTATGATGATTTAACCGAAGGGTCTTTGCTAAGGATATCCCCATGCTCGCGGGACATGACCGTAATATCGAAATCGTGGGGTAATAAAGAGAGGTCCGATATTATTTATTTAAAGTCCGGATTTTAACAATTAATTAAATAGCCGTAATCAGTCAGGTAATTAGGTCCACAGGAAACCAATGAAATCAATACATTAAAAATCAAGCTTGGTGATTCAAGATGAATCTCCATATTAAACTTAGATCATCCAAATGCCACCTCCTCAAGAATGTCCACACTTAAAGCGGCATGCCTAGCCGGTTATTTCTTTGGAAGTATGCTAGCCTTTACATCATGCAACACACGGATTAGAGCATTGAGGCAAAATACAATTGGAAATTGCCCCATAAAATAAATATAACAATCAGAAATTTAAGCCAAATAATGCAGAATCATGATTAGCTGAACATAAAATGGACAACAAAGAGACAAAACAGCCGCTGTCCCGTTCGCCTCTGCTTCGCCTAGCGAAGGCTCAGCGAAGGCTCGCTGCAGGCTCGCCTAGCGATGAGCTAGCGAGCGGCCACGGGTTTGGAATTTGACAGCAGCATGACTTCCGAAAACCTGCACTCTTATGGCATTTGATCACAGGCATAGCATAGGCAATTATACAGGATGTTCATACTTAGATTCACATACGAAATCGAATTACATATCAAAGCTTTAATCAGGATGCATCATGTATGTTAAGAATATCAATTGTAAACGTAAAACAACGATGATACGCGAACCTGTGTGCAATTGCGATATTGAAAGGGACTGGTTGCTTGGAAGCCGGATTGAGTTGGGCGGCGGTAGCTTCGGAGCGGAGAAGCGGCCTTCAGGGTTTCCGCACTCGGAACTTTCTAAAATAGCCTCCAGGGTTTCTGTGCCAGGGTTTTCGTCTGTCTCCCTCTGTTTTTCGTCTGTCTGTCTGTGTGTTTTTTCGTGGCAGAGGAGCATGTATTTATAGTAGTGGTAATGGTGACCTAATGGGCTTAAAATGAGGTCCAAAAATCTCAAACTTTCGCAAGCTTCGCTAGGCGAAGGAATTGCTCGCCTAGCGAGCAAACTAGGTCTGGGCTTTTTTCCCGGGTCCAACGTTTCGCTGAGCGAGTGACATGATGCAATGTTCGCTAGGCGAAGGAGGTGCTCGCCTAGCGAGCCAGCTGTTTTGGGCCGCCTGTGGATTGGGCCTGTTGTGAGTGGGCATTTGATATCAGTGCCTTGCAGAACAAGTCAGAGGGTCTTGGAAAATGCTTTGTAATGTCAACGGGCAAATTTTGGGGTATGACAGCTGCCCCTGTTCAATATTCTCGAACCGAGAGAGTAGAATGGTATGTGCCGTTCGCGGTCTGGAGGTGAAAGATTATTGAACACTAGAATGCCCCAAAAATTTGCACTTGCCAATTAGTCTTGGTGGAGATGGGTTTAAAGATGCCATCCAGGTAGTTTGATGAGGAGATTTCCAGATTGTGTCGTACGTTAAACGATATCTGGAGACAATGGGTGTCACACCGGGTCATACGCTAGGCCGTATAGTGAGTCATCCATTATGCTGTCGACTTCGCTGGGGAGTCAGAGTATGCTATATACTGCTGGGGATGAGGGATCAGAATGGATCGTACGTTAGACCGTGTCTGAATACCAGAGTGAGTTGTTCATTAGGCGGATGACTTTGCTGGGGATGAAAGATCAGAACGGATCGTATGCTAGATCGGTTCTGAATTGCAGAATGAGCCGTCCATTAGGCTGAATCTGCTTGAAGAGGGAGTAGTCGTATACCGGACTACCATTCCGAAATGTACCTGTCCGAAGGTAGCATCTGAGTAAGGGGAGTAGTCGTATACCAGACTACCATTCAGGAATGTACCTGTCCGAAGGTAGCACCTGAGCAAGGGGAGTAGCCGTATACCAGACTACCATTCAGGAATGTACCTGTCCGAAGGTAGCACCTGAGCAAAGGGAGTAGCCGTATACCAGACTACCATTCAGGAATGTACCTGTCCGAAGGTAGCACCTGAGCAAGGGATGAAGGTCTAACTTGGTCGTACATTAGACTGTATTTGAGTGGTATTTGAAGATTTGAAGGTCTAACTTGGTCGTACATTAGACTGTCTTTGAATTATTGAAGGTCAGAATGGATCGTACGCTAGATCGTATCTGAGTTGAAGGAGTCATGTGTTGAGATGAATCAGGATGGACCGTATGCTAGGCAGTACCTGAGAAGTGAAGGTCCAACTGGGTCGTACATTAGACCGTGTTGGGAGTAGTTGAAGATTAGAATGGATCGTCCGTTAGATCGTATCTGAGTGGAAGGAGTCATATGTTGGGCTGAATCAGAATGAACCGTACGCTAGGCTATATCTGATAGTATTTGTGTATGCTGTATTTGCGATGAAGATTTGGGATGGGCTTATAGATGCCATCGTTTAGGAGGATGTCAGAATGAATGTTGTCATGGAGTGTATCTGAAAGATGTAGTTGAATCCTGAATGTAATTGATAAAGATGTCCGTCTGAATGGACCTTTGTGTTGGTTGTATCAAGAGGATAATTAACCTGAAAAATAAAGTTAGCCTCATGCCATGTCATGATGCATGAGATGCAAATGTTGTATGCATGCATGTGCTGTGAAGTGATGTAATGAGTGAATTATGCGTCTGGAATGAATGCGAGCTTTGTATGCATGTATATGTTATAAAATGATGTAATGTATATGATGCGGAATGAAAATCGTATGTAGGTATGTGATGTGAAATGATGTAATGAATGCATTAGGTGTCCGAAACATTCTTCCAGGGGACACTACTGGGGAGATAGATCTCAGTCTGCTGGTCGGAGACATTGGTATTGATGGCCCTTCCTTAGCTGGGGATTTGGGTTCTGTCCAACGGGGCCTGGCTGGGGATAGAAGAGATGACCTTTCGGTAGGGCGGTGCCGACCTCTTCTGGGGAATAATTGGCGTTGCCGGGGAATCGAATTAGTAACAGCCTCCTTGGAAAGCGTGGTTAGACCTTCTCCTCGATCCTGAAGTCGTGTAGTAATTGCTATTGCTATTTTAGGCATGCATTTTTGTAAACATTGGTCATATCCGAGTGCATAAGTCGATTCAAGTTAAATCAATGGACGTTTACGCAAACAAAACAGAAAAGGTAAAAACAAAAGCATCTTTTTGGAAATGAAATTGTATTGATGTTGAAAGAGGGCCTATAAACAGGCAATTTATGTACAAGGAGACAGAAATCCTAGTAAGAGGAAATTGTCAAGAAAAAGAGAAAGCTATGCAGAAAAAGTCCTATTGATTTTAAGTCTACTACTGTCATTATGTCTTCAAGCATCTCATCCCCTGCTGTCGGATAGAAGTAATTGCCTCGTTCAGTCCCTGGAACTTGGTTGAAGCTGATAGAGAACGGGACATAGTCATACGCTTTAATCCCTAATTTTTGCCTGGACTGCCTTTTCGGGTTTTCAGTCCACCGGGATACCCCTTTTTGCCCAAGCCGCCTTTTCAGGTTTTCGACTTGCCGGGTATACGTCTTTATATATTTATCCCTAACTTTTGGCCGAACCCTTTTGGTTCGCCGGGATGCCCTTACTTTTGCCTAGGTACGTCGACCTAGCGGGTCTCTTTTATGCGTAGTATTTTTTAACTATGTCCGCGTTCACAGGATGCGGGAAGTCCTCGCCATCCATTGTAGCAAGTATCATGGCTCCACCGGAGAATACCTTCTTAACCACAAATGGCCCTTCGTATGTGGGAGTCCACTTGCCTCTGGGGTCCCCTTGTGGTAGAGTGATACGCTTGATCACCAAGTCGCCTACCTGATACACCTGTCTCTTGACCTTTTTGTTAAATGCTTGGGTCATGCGCTTCTGGTATATCTGCCCGTGACAAACAGCCGCAAGTCTCTTCTCATCAATCAAGTTTATTTGGTCGAGCCGAGTCTGAATCCATTCATCTTCGTCTAAGCCCGCCTCTTTCAGGATTCTCAGAGAGGGAATCTGGACTTCCACCGGTAAAACAGCTTCCGCTCCGTAGACTAAAGAGAAAGGAGTTGCCCCTGTCGAAGTGCGTACTGAAGTGCGATAACCATGGAGAGCAAATGGTAACATCTCATGCCAGTCTTTGTACGTTATTGTCATCTTTTGTATGATCCTCTTGATGTTCTTATTAGCAGCCTCCACGGCGCCATTCATCTTTGGCCGGTACGGAGAGGAGTTATGGTGTTTAATTTTGAACTGCATGCAGAGTTCAGTAATCATCTTGTTGTTCAAATTAGTACCATTGTCAGTGATAATCCTTTCAGGGATGCCATACCGACAAATAAGGCTATTCTTGACGAACCGTGCCACCACATTCTTGGTGACAGAAGCGAATGAGGCTGCCTCTACCCACTTCGTAAAGTAATCAATAGCGACAAGAATGAAGCGATGTCCATTAGAAGCCGTGGGTTTAATCTCTCCAATCATATCGATGCCCCACATTGCAAAGGGCCAAGGAGCTGTTAACACGTTCAATGGAGCAGGGGGCATATGTACTTTATCCGCATAGATCTGGCACTTGTGGCAGGTTCTGGAGTGATGGTGGCAATCAGTTTCCATGGTAGACCAATAATACCCTGATCTCAGAATCTTCTTGGCCATTGTATGTCCATTAGAATGAGTCCCAAAAATACCATCATGCATGTCTTCCATAATCCTTTCTGCTTCCTTTCTATCCACACAGCGAAGCAGAGTCGAGTCATGATTACGTTTGTATAACACTCCATTACTCAAAAGAATTTAGCGGAGAACTTCCTCAGGAATTTTCTGTCCTTAATGGATGCCCCTTCAGGGTATTCCTGAGCTTCTAAATATCTTCTTACGTCGTGGAACCAAGGTTTCTCCTGTACCTCCTCGGTGTCAAGTTCATAACAGTATGCTGGTTCATCTAACCGTCCAATGGTAATCATGGGAGCTTCGCTGCCCCATCTGACTCTGAACATAGATGACATGGTAGCTAATGCGTCTGCCAGCTGGTTCTCTTCTCGTGGGATATGTTCGAATGTAATCTCTTCAAAGTATGGGATTAATGTCATCACCTGCTCTCGATAAGGGATGAGATTTGGATGTTTAGTATCCCATTCCCCTTTGATCTGACTGATTACCAAGGCCGAATCTCCGTACACACTCAAAAACTTGATTCGCCAATCTATAGCAGCTTTGAGTCCAAAAATACACGCTTCATACTCAGCCATATTGTTGGTACAATGAAAACATAGTCTAGCAGTGAGAGGCGTATGGTAACCTCCAGGAGAAATGAGTACAACCCCAACACCATGGCCCAATGCATTAGAAGATCCATCAAAAACCATAGTCCATCGGGATCCCCATTCGGGTCCTTCATCTGGTTTAGGTTTTTCATTATCAGCAACAACCATGACATCCTCATCTGGGAACTCAAAATTCATAGATTGGTAATCATCCACCGCTTGATGAGCCAAATGATCAGCCAACACGCTTCCTTTGATTGCTTTCTGGGTAGTGTACTGGATATCATACTCTGTTAAGATCATCTGCCATCTCGCTATTCTTCCGGAGAGGGCAGGCTTCTCGAACATGTATTTGATGGGATCCATCCTAGAAATCAACAAAGTGGTATGATTCAACATATACTGTCTTAGTCGGCGAGCAGCCCAGGCCAAAGCACAGCAAGTTCTCTCGAGCAGTGAGTATCTTGTTTCACAGTCGGTAAACTTTTTGCTAAGGTAGTATATGGCATGCTCTTTTCGACCAGACTCGTCATGTTGCCCCAATACGCACCCCATTGAATTTTCTAACACGGTCAAATACATGATTAGAGGTCTTCCTTCGACTGGTGGTATCAGAATTGGAGGTTCCTGGAGATATTTCTTGATTTTGTCAAAGGCTTCTTGGCATTCGTCATTCCATATCATCTCTTGATTCTTCCTCAGTAATTTGAAGATGGGTTTGCAAGTGGCGGTCAAGTGGGAGATAAATCGGGCAATGTAGTTCAAGCGTCCCAAGAAACCTCTGACCTCCTTCTCCGTACGGGGAACTGGCATTTCTTGAATAGCTCTTACTTTAGCTGGGTCAACCTCAATTCCTTTACCACTGACAATAAAGCCCAAGAGTTTACCGGATCTTACCCCAAAGGTGCACTTGTTCGGGTTCAATCTCAACTGGTATTTCTTCAACCTCTCGAACAGTTTGTATAAATGATCGAGATGTTCTTTTTCAGTATGAGATCTGGCTATCATGTCATCCACATATACTTCCATCTCATGATGAATCATGTCATGGAACAAAACCACCATAGCACGCTGGTACGTTGCCCCGGCGTTCTTTAGACCGAATGGCATTACTTTGTAACAGAAAGTGCCCCATTGCGTCACAAACGTAGTTTTCTCCATGTCCTCAGGTGCCATCTTAATCTGGTTATAACCCGAGAATCCATCCATGAATGAGAATACTTTGTGTTGAGCGGTGTTATCTACCAGAACATCAATGTGCGGGAGTGGAAAGTTATCTTTGGGACTCGCTTTATTCAAATCTCTGTAATCCACGCACATTCGCACCTTACCATCTTTCTTTGGCACTGGCACCACATTAGCAACCCATTGAGGATAAGAAGTAACAGCTAAGAAACCGGCATTGAATTGTTTCATAACCTCGGCTTTGATTTTCTCAGACATTTCAGGACGCATGCGGCGAACCTTTTGCTTGACAGGACGGCAGTCTTCCTTCGTAGGCAGCCGATGCACCACTATATCAGTATCCAACCCGGGCATGTCTTCATAAGACCAAGCGAAAACCTCCACATAGTCATGTAACATCCGAATCAATCTTTCCTTGACACTGCTTTCCAATCCTGCTCCTATTTTGACTTCTCTTCTGTCTACCTCAGTACCCAGATTTACAATTTCGAGGGACTCTTCATGCGGCTGTATAGTCCTTTCCTCTTGCAATAACAATCTGGCAAGCTCTCCAGGGACTTCACAATCTTCCTCACTTCCATCTTCGGCTTGGTAGATTGGATTTTCAAAGTCATAATGAACAGTAGCGGAATTATTATCAATAGGATCCAGAATGAGTACGGATCTGCAATTTGTTACGTGAGTGTGTGTAAGAAAGCATAGCTTGTTTGAAAGACGACAGGAAAAATAAAGAGCGCAACATTTGAATGCGAAAATGTCCATTGATTTATTGAATATGAAAATATGCTTATGAAATGACAAAACCCTTAACAAATTAGCTATTGTGCCCCGGGTATAGACACAATGCTTTAAGAAGTTCAATTAAAATTTGCAATGCTAAATAGACAATAACAATTACTCCTGACTAAAGGAGATCGGGATAGTGTCTTCAGCCTTCCAATTGTTGAGTCCGTCGCCAATTGTTGGGTAGATCCAACTATCCAGGTCGCAATCACTGTCAGCATCTTCTACAGCATTGATTTGATCCTTGACCATCTTTTCAGAGTTAAATCCCAGACCAGACTTATCAGACTTGTATGGTACGTTGATCAGTTGACCCCAGCCAGTACAGCCACCATCTTCAACCACAGCTTGAGCGTCTTTCAGAGAAATCATAGCAGGGGGAGCACGAGTAACCTTGGGCACACAGGGAGTTGGCTTAAGGACAGGATCGGGCGGAGAAACCACTTCAAATGACTGAGTTGGAGTCTCGAAGAATTCACCATCCATCTCAACGTATCTGAAGGTATGCACACTACTGACAATGTATTCTTCCTCCCCACACACAGTGACGATCTTGCCCTCTATTGGATACCTCAGCTTTTGATGGAGGGACGAAGCCACGGCACCTGCCTCATGAATCCAAGGGCGCCCCAGTAGGCAGGAGTAAGCAGGTCGAATGTTCATTACAAAAAAGGTAGTGTTGAAAACTTGAGGTCCTATCTTGATAGGGAGAACAACTTCACCGTGGACAACACTCTTTGCACCATCGTAAGCCCGCACCACAATGTCACTAGGCTTCAGTTCAACGCTCTTGCAGTCAAGTTTCTCGAGCACGGCTTTCGGTAACACATTCAAAGAAGAGCCATTATCGATCAGCACATGAGACAGGGTGATCCCTTTACACTCAATGGAGATGTGCAGGGCCTTATTATGGTTCTTTCCCGCTGGTGTCAGATCAGCGTCGGAAAATCCTAGGCCATTGTCAACAGCCAAGTGAGCCACATAATGTTCGAACTGATCGACAGATGTTTCCTGAGGCACATGAGCAGTCTTCAAGAATTTTATCAACGCATTGGCATGAGATTCAGAAGATAACAGCAATGATAACATTGAGATCTTAGATGGGGTATGCCCCAACTGCTCTACAACATCAAAGTCACTCTTGCGAATGATTTTCAACACTTCTTCCATTTCTCGTTTGGCAACGTCTTCAGTAGTAGCTTCGATCGGTGTCTCTGACTGAGAAGGGTTGACTGGTTCCTTTCCTCGATTTTCGGGAACCGGAGGTGAGATCTCTGGAGAGAAGATCCTTCCGCTTCGAGTAACTTTACTAGTCCCAACAATGTCATTAGGATTAGCAGGATCACCAACTTGCTTTACGCCATGGACATAAACATCACCTCCATAATTCCACGGAATAGCTTTGCTTGAGGAATACGGGATCGGGCCAGGTGCAGTAATGATCAGGGGAGCTACTCTGGGCTCAGCAATAATCTTCACAGGTATTCTGGGAGCAGTAATCTTCACTGGACCCTTGGACCTTGCAATCACAGATACTTCTTCAACAGGGTTTTCCGTCTTAGAAACCCTTTCAAAAAGAATTGTACGATCGTCCATCAGCTGTTGAATACCATTCCTCAACTTCAGACAGTCCTCGGGCCGGAGTATGCAGAGATTGCAATCTTCAGTACAACCTGGAAATAAACCAGCTTGCAATAAATTCCTCTTTATGATCGGGAGAGGAGATGTTAAGTCCGCTATAGTAGTGATGAGAGAATCGTCATCGAGAGCATTAACAACCTTGTCATGATTAGGCATAGGAGCAGTGATGACATTAGGAGTCTCCGGAGGCTCGAACTCAATTTCCCCAGCGTCGATCATGTCCTGAATTTTATTCTTTAACAGCCAACAATCGTTTGTATCATGCCCGGGGCTATCGGAGTGATATGCACACCTGGCATTGGGATTATAACGAGGCGAAGCAGTGTTGACATTTGCAGGAGGACCTCTGAGAGTGATTAAATTTACCTTCAGCATGCTTTGCAGTGCTTGTGCTAAAGTCATATTGAGCTTGGTAAACTGCCTTCTTGGTCTGTCTTGTCTTTGCTGGAAGTTTTGAGCTGGCGGGGCTGCGATTGTCACTGCTCCAACGGCATGGTCACCATTTTTCTTACTATGATTCTTTTGACCATACACAGCGTTCGATTCATTCTTCCCATGGTAGGACTTTTTACCGCTTGTAGAAGTAGCCGCCTGTAACTTTCCACTTCGAATGCCGCTCTCCACCCGTTCACCGGTCAGTATAAGTTCAGTGAAACCTGATGAAGAACTCCCCAGTAGGTGGCTGTAGAATGGGCCAGTCAGGGTACCCATGAACAGGTCTACTAATTCTCGATCAGTCATAGGGGGTTTGACTCTGCCAGCCAAATCTCTCCATTTCTGAGCATACTCTTTGAAGCTTTCTTTAGATCCCATAGCCATATTCTGCAACTGTAGCCGAGTAGGCGCTAATTCAGAATTGTACTGGTACTGCTTATAGAAAGCTGTTGCTAAATCAGTCCAGGTGCGGATGTCAGAGCTCTCGAGCTGATAATACCATTCCAACTGGGTGCCAGACAGACTTTCTTGGAAGAAATGGATCCACAATTTCTTATCAGTGGTATGCGGCTGAATCTTTCTCACGTAAGCTCTCAGATGCATCTGAGGACAAGATGCCCCATCATACTTAGTGAAAGTGGGGATTTTGAATTTGAGAGGAATGGTCACATCGGAGACCAGCCCCAAACTTTCGAAATCTAGACCAGGCGCCTTCTGACCCTCCATGGCTAGCATGCGTTCTTCCAGCAATTTGTACTTATCCTCCCTTGGAGAGTACTGTTCATTTTCGTACTCTTCATCGTCATCCTCAGGGTTAGAGAAATCAGCATTCTCCTCCTCTGAATCATTTTCCGCCCCCTCTTCTGGGCCATTCGGGATCCCAAATTTGATTCCCGTAGCCTGTCCTTTACGCCTTCTGCCCGGGTTAATGAAGCTCACAACTTTCTTATCCTTCTTCTTTTCGGCCAAAAGAGCCTTCAGTTCCTCCTGCTCCTTGGATAAGCTTAGCATCATCTCCTTGAATTGAGCATTCTGAGTCTGGAGATCTTTGACAGTCTGTTCGAGATCCATTTTTCTGTGTGGAGGAAAACCGTGAGAACACTGATCCCTTTAGAGTACCTGTTATGCTATGTTATGCTATGCAATGCATGAAATGTTTTCAAGGCCTTTTGGAATTTAACTTTGCATAAACTACCGAAAAGGGAAACTTTTTTTTTGTTTTTTTTTTTTTGTTTTTTTTTTTTGTTTTTTTTTCATACAAAACAGAGCAAAGTTAAATCCCTAAGTCCTTGAAATGGTTAGTACAATGTTATGATGTCATGATGTTATGATGTTATGATGTTATGAGGTTAAATAAATAACAAGCACAAGCAAGTCACACAACCATCATTCCTAGGTTTTAAGGCTTGCATGAGTTCCATAGGTAAGTACCCTCCCCACTGAAGTTTAGTTGGTTCAACCTGTCCTAGAATAGTAACCGGGTTCTAAAATGATCTCCAATCATTGACCTTCCTTCAAGTCCACTTCAGTGCAACACCAAGTGGTTGACCAAAGCTTCCCTAAAGTCCAATCTCAAAGAGTGTAGTATCGAGTCTCAACCAACCCCAGTCGGAACCGAAGTCAGTTATCTCACTACTTTCTAATGGCTAGGATGAGTCAATTAGGGTTCTAAAGGTCTGGTTAATGCTTTAATGACACCATGCGGAAGCCAAATTTTTCCTCAAGTGAACATGAGGAACATCAGGACAACCAAAGTGTCACATTAACCGTAGCCATCATTTTAACCATTCCAGTATACGCCGGATAGTCGCGATGATCTATTGCTACTTACCTAAGGTACACTAGATCCGGGTGTAGGATCTTTCACTCAAGCATAGGATACCCAAGCAATCCCTTAAGAGTAAATCAAACAATTCAAATAAGTGATCTTGTTTTTTAAGGTAACCTCTCTTTTTAAAGTATCCCCAGCAGAGTCGCCAGTTCTGTCATACGGTGAACTGGACTTTATTGGATTTGTAATCGCAATGTCGCGGTTAGCAAGAGTCGCCACCGACTTTTCTTTTATCCCATAAGGAAAGGTGGAAAAGAACAGGAAAGACCTTAATTTTAAATTCTTAGGTTCGGGAGGTACTTTATACAAAGGGAAGGTATTAGCACCCTTTGTATCCATGGTTATCCATGGGCTCTTAATTGCTCAATCATTTATGTTTGAAAAAAAGGTGGTTGAGAAATGTGGGAAAAATGTTTGAAAATGAGAATTTAACTTTGTAATGATTCTTGCATGAATGTATACAAAATGGTTATCTCGTATAGTTTTTTTTGAAAGTAGTTTAGAAAAATATAACTCGGCAATGATCCTAGGACGGATGTGTGCTAAGTGGTGATTTTCCAAAAGATGTTTGAAAGGTATGAGGTGTGAAAAGCATTTTTTTGTTATGAATGAGCAATTAAGGGTTATACCTGTCCGAGGTCTTTCCGGGCATTTCCTATCCTTATGAGGGTAAAACTGTCCTTATTATTGAGAAGTAAGTAGTTTATCCTTGGGATGTAGAAGGGTCATCGTAGGGTCGTCGATCGGTCATCGAAGGCAATAGTTGTGAGGATACCTTAGCATTCGAAGGGACTATCATCATTTAACCGTAGGCTACACCGAAGGGTCATCGAGGGACAAAATCGTATTTTCGAAGGCAACGTCCGAGGGACTATGATGATTTAACCGAAGGGTCTTTGCTAAGGATATCCCCATGCTCGCGGGACATGACCGTAATATCGAAATCGTTGGGTAATAAAGAGAGGTCCGATATTATTTATTTAAAGTCCGGATTTTAACAATTAATTAAATAGCCGTAATCAGTCAGGTAATTAGGTCCACAGGAAACCAATGAAATCAATACATTAAAAATCAAGCTTGGTGATTCAAGATGAATCTCCATATTAAACTTAGATCATCCAAATGCCACCTCCTCAAGAATGTCCACACTTAAAGCGGCATGCCTAGCCGGTTATTTCTTTGGAAGTATGCTAGCCTTTACATCATGCAACACACGGATTAGAGCATTGAGGCAAAATACAATTGGAAATTGCCCCATAAAATAAATATAACAATCAGAAATTTAAGCCAAATAATGCAGAATCATGATTAGCTGAACATAAAATGGACAACAAAGAGACAAAACAGCCGCTGTCCCGTTCGCCTCTGCTTCGCCTAGCGAAGGCTCAGCGAAGGCTCGCTGCAGGCTCGCCTAGCGATGAGCTAGCGAGCGGCCACGGGTTTGGAATTTGACAGCAGCATGACTTCCGAAAACCTGCACTCTTATGGCATTTGATCACAGGCATAGCATAGGCAATTATACAGGATGTTCATACTTAGATTCACATACGAAATCGAATTACATATCAAAGCTTTAATCAGGATGCATCATGTATGTAAAGAATATCAATTGTAAACGTAAAACAACGATGATACGCGAACCTGTGTGCAATTGCGATATTGAAAGGGACTGGTTGCTTGGAAGCCGGATTGAGTTGGGCGGCGGTAGCTTCGGAGCGGAGAAGCGGCCTTCAGGGTTTCCGCACTCGGAACTTTCTAAAATAGCCTCCAGGGTTTCTGTGCCAGGGTTTTCGTCTGTCTCCCTCTGTTTTTCGTCTGTCTGTCTGTGTGTTTTTTCGTGGCAGAGGAGCATGTATTTATAGTAGTGGTAATGGTGACCTAATGGGCTTAAAATGAGGTCCAAAAATCTCAAACTTTCGCAAGCTTCGCTAGGCGAAGGAATTGCTCGCCTAGCGAGCAAACTAGGTCTGGGCTTTTTTCCCGGGTCCAACGTTTCGCTGAGCGAGTGACATGATGCAATGTTCGCTAGGCGAAGGAGGTGCTCGCCTAGCGAGCCAGCTGTTTTGGGCCGCCTGTGGATTGGGCCTGTTGTGAGTGGGCATTTGATATCAGTGCCTTGCAGAACAAGTCAGAGGGTCTTGGAAAATGCTTTGTAATGTCAACGGGCAAATTTTGGGGTATGACAATGGCAATGCGAAACCGTGATCTCCTTGAGTTCCAACTCGGTTACACCCCATATGTCCTCAAGACTCTCCGCGCTTTCTGCCTTCTGAACAAGACGCTTCCGACCGATCCCTGTCGGGGAATTATCCAGGTGCCTTAACCAATGCCTAAACGATCATGCCAGACGCAGTTGTTCGTTTCAATCCCTCTTTTGCCTGGACCGCCCTTTCGGGTTTTCAGTCCACCGGGATACCCTTTTTTGCCCAAGCCGCCCTTGTGGGGTTTTCGACTTGCCAGGTGTACAGTTTTTTTCCTTTTTATCCCTAATTTTTACCCGAACCTTTTCATTTTTTTTTGGTTCGCCAGGATGCCCATTTTTTCCTGGACTATTTTATTCTTTTCGTCCAGCGGGTCTCTTTATACGAAGTATTTTTTAACTGCGTCCGCATTCACAGGGGATGGAAAATCCTCGCCATCCATGGTCGTCAACAACAAGGCTCCGCCAGAGAAAACCTTCTTGACCACGAATGGACCTTCATAATTGGGTGTCCACTTGCCCCTACGATCGTTTTGAGGAGGGAGGATCCTTTTCAACACCATATCTCCCACATGATATACCCGAGGTCGCACCTTTCGGTCAAAAGCGCACTTCATCCGCTGCTGGTACAACTGTCCATGACAGATAGCCGCCAGCCTCTTTTCCTCAATCAGGCTCAACTCTTCATTCTGAGTCCTTACCCACTCAGCCTCTTTCAACTTCACGTCCATCAGGACTCTCAACGAAGGAATCTGAACCTCAACCGGTAACACGGCTTCCATTCCATACACAAGCGAGAATGGCATTGCCCCAGTAGATGTACGCACCGAGGTTCGGTACCCATGCAATGCAAACGGCAACATCTCGTGCCAATCCTTATAGGTCACGACCATCTTCTGCACAATCTTCTTTATATTCTTATTAGCTGCCTCGACCGCCCCATTCATCTTCGGATGATAAGGAGAAGAATTGTGATGCTCGATTTTGAATTCCCGACACAGTTCTGCCATCATCTTATTGTTCAAATTAGAATCATTATCGGTAATGATTCTTTCGGGAACCCCATATCTGCAAATGATGTCTCTCTTGAGGAATCTGGCCACGACCTGCTTTGTCACATTCGCATAAGAGGCTGCTTCCACCCACTTGGTGAAGTAATCAATAGCCACTAATATGAACCGGTGCCCATTCGAAGCCGTACGCTCGATCTTTCCGATCATACCAATGCCCCACATAGCAAACGGCCACAGAGATGACATCAAACTCAACGGATTTGGAGGCACGTGAACCTTATCAGCATAAATCTGGCATTTATGACACTTCCGCACGAAACTGAAACACTGGGCCTCCATTGTCATCCAATAATAACCAGCCCTCAACAATTTCTTCACCATTGCATTCCCACTGGCATGGGTACCAAACGACCCCTCGTGAACCTCTTTCATCAATTGGCTTGCTTCTTTGTCATCGACGCATCTGAGCAAAACCCAATCGAAATTCCGCTTATACAAAACCCCATCCTTGTTCAGATAGAACACCATGGCCAACCTCCTCAGAGTCTTTTGGTCCTTCTTGGATGCTCCCTTAGGATACTCTTGGGTTTCCAGATACCGCTTGATATCAAAATACCACGGCTTTTCATCATCAGGCGTTGCCTCAATAGCAAACACATAAGCCGGTCTATCTAGACGTCCCACCTCAACATTAGGGAACTGATTCCACCACTGCACCTTAATCAAGGCAGCCAGAGTAGCCAAAGCATCTGCTAACGGATTCTCTTCTCTCGGCACATGATGTAATTCCACCTTGGTGAAAAACGTCAACAATCTCCTCGTATAATCCCGGTATGGAATCAAATGAGATTGATGCGTATACCATTTCCCGTTAACTTGGTTCACAACCAAGGCTGAATATCCATATATAACAAGGTTTTTGATCCGCAAATCAATCGCCTCTTCAATCCCCAGGATACAAGCTTCGTATTCAGCCACGTTGTTGGTGCACTCAAATGTTAGCCGGTGTAGCACCTCAAATTTGCACCTATCATTGTACATACATTCTCATATTAGGTCATAGCATTAACATGGTCCACTGCATAGCATTGCATTGTCCTTTTGCCCCAAGTGCAAGATCATCAGACAGATTAGGTCAAACTGGTCAGGAGATCAGTCAGTCAAGCAAGCCAGTGCATTTTTCATTGAGCCAAGGCCCTAGGGTTGGTCCAACATGTTCACATGACCTAGGGATCCTTTGGAAGTGTTTTGGTCAAGGATTGGATGTTCAGAAGTCATCAGTCAATGCACAGTTTACCAGAAACCCTAAAAAGTCAACCTTGGTCAATTGGGCCTGATTTTATGGTTTTGATGGTTGGATTTGGTTTGAGAGGGCTCATTCATGTCCATTTAGGCCTCATATAACATATCAAACACCATCATGGAAGAATTTGAAGCCAGACAAGAAATTTCCAAAAATAGAAACTTGACCTGTAATTGAAACTTGCCAAAAATGGAAACTTCTTGATCCCAAACTTACATCATGATACAAGCTTCAAATGAATTTTTGCCCAACATGAAAGTTGAAGATCTTGTTCTCCCATTTTCAAAAAGTCCAAGAACACTCAATTCCCATGTATGGTTGGCAAGTTATGATCAATTCTTTCTCCAAAATTTTTGAACTTCAAAAGGCCATATCTCTCAAACCATTTGGCCAAATTGGGTGGGGTTTTTTGCTACAAGTCACATTTGATCCCCTCTTTCCAAATATGCAACCATCATTCACCAAAACATCATAGATCAAAATGGCATTTTTGAACTTACTTGAATTAATTTTAAGTGAAGTGAAAATTTGATTTTTTGAAATATTCATTTTTAATCATTTTGGCCAATTGGGAATGTTCTGAAATTGCATTTGAGACATGTTACCAAGCCCAATTCGTGCTGCAGCCCCTTGCACCTCACCCCTTGAGCAAAAATGACCAATTAGCAAAACTTATCATTTCACAAATTTGGATTACCATACCACTTAACCATGCTTAGCAATGATAAACAGAAGTATAAAGGACCATTTTCTTTCTGATTGAAGCCCTAGCAGCCATTATCCAAAACAGAAAAATCCCATTTCTCTCAATTCTCATTTTCCTCATTTTTGAACTTTTACTGAAAAAAGCAAAGAGAACTCGAGCTGTCTTGTTGGTTTCATCATGTACTCACCATTTTGAGCTCATTGCAAGTGGAAAAACCCGACTGTAAGCCATCTTCAAGTTCTGTTTCTCTAAGCTCCATTAATGGCAGATTTCGATTTAAGCTGGAATTGAGGTTGCTGAGCCAAAACCCTTCCTCCATTCACCTTCTGGAGCATTGTAGTTCATCTGTTTTTACACATCACAGCTAAACAACATCCAAATCATCACTGTGCTTCAGCTTTGGTAAGATTTTGAGTCTCTCTATTTCCTAAATCATGCCATGCTTTAGTTAGATTATGCTTTGCTGGTCACAATGAACTTTAAATCACTAAAAATGGTTGAGCTATGTGTGAGAAATCTGGTTTTTAAGTTTCACACTCAAACTTGTTCTTGCTCGATGCTTCTTATTTAGCATGATTTGATGAATTTGGTTGTTAGATTATGCATGTATGATGTTTGCTGGTCATGATGATATGTTCAATTCCATTTTCTGGGCACATTTTGTTTTCACGATTTTGAACAAGTGAAGATGGTGACACTGTAGACACCAAACCCTAATTCCTTGCATTTCCAGATTTTGTTTTACGTGTGCTGCATGATTTTGTCCTGTTTCATTAGCATGAACCAATGCCTTGCTGCCACGCCTCTAAACGCAACGCCGCGTTTCATTAACTTGTTCAAGTAATTACAAGTTTGCCACCGGTCGTGCCCCTTGTCCCATTAATCCATATTGTTTTATTTTTTTTATTTCATTTTTCATGCATCATCTTGCAAAAATCATATCACATCCATTTTAAATCCAAAATTCATGGGAATTTTTGCATTGTGTTCATCTGGATCTCTAGTTTTTTATCATGATTTTTCCTGATTTTTTGGATGAGTAGATTTTAAATGATGCTAGGGTTTGTGACATGTGTTCATATTTTGTACCTTTTACCAAATCATTTGTGAAATGTTTGAAGGTGAGAAAAACAAGAAAGGGGGGTTTGAATTGTTTGA
Source organism: Lathyrus oleraceus (assembly GCF_024323335.1). Taxonomy (NCBI): domain Eukaryota; kingdom Viridiplantae; phylum Streptophyta; class Magnoliopsida; order Fabales; family Fabaceae; genus Lathyrus; species Lathyrus oleraceus. The sequence continues at coordinate 248,158,224 of NC_066582.1, read as the reverse complement.
AAAATAAGCGCTTTTGCAAAATGAAATCACACAATGATTTTATACTGGTTCGCTTATAACACAAAGCTACTCCAGTCCACCCGGCCAAGGTGATTTCGCCTTCAACAAGGACTTAATCCACTAATCTTGAAAGATTACAAACAACCCCTAAGAGAGAAGAAAATCTCTTAGTCCTCTCAAGTCTACAGACTACAAAGAGTCACTTGAGGAAATCAAATAAAAATTAGATACAAGATGTGTAATCTAGAGTGCTTCTAAGAAAGCAAATATTACAAACTTAAGAACAAATTTTTCACTTGATAAGCAAAAGCTTAGTGAAAATCTTTGAAGAACAAAGATGTTTTTCTTGAGCGTGATATGATTTCAGTATAGTTTTGGCTAGTGATTTTCTTGTTACTGAATGTTGATTTCTTCTCTTATTTATAGGAGTTGAAGTAGAGTTGAAGTAGCGTTGAATCTGTTGGATATTGAGATGTAGTTACGCCATTCCATTAATAGCTTCTGCAGTAGACTTTTTCTCTTAGAAGTGACTACTTACCACAATTAGTATCTTCTCTCTTGGAAGTGGAGATTAACGTCTCTTTCTAATTGAGGAAATCCATTTGCAGAACTTTAACTTGGCTTAAACGTTACTTCATCATGATTAACAATTCTGATTAGAGTCTTTGTGTATCTGGAGAATCTTGCTTCTGATGTTATTTCTTGAAAGTTCAGATGACGCTGATAACTTCCAGAGTTTACAGAGGGCATTTGTTCAGAGTCAGAGCTTCTAGACTTTACTTCATGTTCAGATGCTTCTGATACTTTGTAGTTTTGTCCAGAGTCAGAGCTTCTTGAAACGAGATTCCACTTTAGATGCTTCTGATACTTGAGATTTTGCATCTGATCTTGTTGTGCATCTGATGACATCATCAGATTTATTTCTTCTTTCTTTAGAACCCTGCACACTTAGAAACTTTTCGTTAGGGTGCCATTTTTGGTTTCATCCTTTGTTATCATCAAAATCATGGAATCTGTTGTAGAACAATTTTTGTTCTTACAATCTCCCCCTTTTTGATGATGACAAAACAAATAAAATTATCAGATGAAACATGAAAAATATTAGATCAGATAAACAAAAGCTCCCCCTGAGTTAGTACTAGGGAGTTCAGAAGTTCTTACCAGAGCTTTCCAAGTAATTAAGTTTCTGAAAACTTTCTGCAATTTCTTAATTTTAATGTTAGAGTTATTTAATCAGAGCTATTATTTAATCAGAGCTATTTATATTAGAACTATTTCTATAATTGTTGCAGAATGTTTAAGGTTTTAGACATAATTTTCATCAGAGCTATTTAGTAATTTCTCCCCCTTTTTGGCATAATCAAAAAGGCATAAAAAAAATAAAAAGAATAATAAAGAGAAAAACACTTCATTAAAAAGCACAAAGGCAAACAGCAGTCAAAACATCAGATTCAACAGAATATCAGAGCTAAAAAAGAAGACAGAAGCAAAAACATTAGGCAAGCAAACAAAATAAATCCTAAGTGCCTAAGGGTTTGGAGGTTGAGGAAGTCTCTGAAGCAACATGGCAAACATGTTCTGGATGTTTTCATTCAGAGCATCTTGCTTGTCCATCCTGGCACGAAGCTCATTCTGATCTTTCTTGATCTCTTGCTGATCTTGCTTGATCTCCTTCAGAGTGTTAAGAATCAGAGGGATCGCAGAGGAAGACTCCCCCTGAATCAGAGCCTGCTGAGCTTCAGCTTCAGCAGCAGCTTGGGCTTCTGCATCTGCCTTAGCCTTGGCTTCAGCTTCCTGAATCCTTAGAAGTTCTGCTTCCTTTGCCAGGCGTTCTTCTTCCAACCTCTTTGCTTCTTCTTCAGCTTCCCTAGCCAATCTTTCCTCCTCTAACCTTCTGGCCTCAGCTTCTCTAGCCAGTCTCTCTTGGAGTCTTTCCTCAGAGTCTCTGATGTAGCCATTTCTGACTTGTTCAGAGATACTCTTCAGCCTATAAGACTCAGAGGTCATCCAACTAATGACTCTGTTCCAGTGTGTCCTAACAGATTTAGGATCATCACTAACTTCAGAGTTTTTAGCCAGAGACTTGATCTTCTGGACTGAAGCTTCTGCAACCTGTATAATGGCCTCCTCAAGGGTAGGTATGGTAAGTTCAGGTTCAGGTTCAGGTTCAGGTGAATGAGGTGGAGAGTTTTGAGGGCTGAGATTTAGAGGTTGAGGTTCAGTTTGTTGAGGTTCAGATTCTGCTTGAAGTTCAGAATCTGCGTCTGGTTGAAGACTGGGAGATGAAGCATATAATGGATTTAGGTCTAATGGGTCAGAGTCTGGTCCAGGTACAGCGGGAATAAATGGTGGAGTGATATTAGAGGTGAAGGGATCAGATGGTTGAGTTTCAGAGGGTAAGGTTGTTGTTTGTTGTGGTGGAAGTGAAGTTTGGAGGGGAGAGGTTACTTCAGATTGTCTTGAGGGTTGTGGAGCGAAATTTTTAGCATAAATTTCAGCTATTGTTAGGGAGTTAGGGTCAGAGTGTTCTTGGTCAGAGGACTCTTGGTCAGAGAACTCTTGGTCAGAAGAAGGGGAAAGGTAAGGGGGTGATTCATATTCAGAAGATGAGGAAGAGCTGTGGTGATATAGTTGATTAGGGTCAGAGGTTGTTGTGAAATTACGAGCAATTTTTAGAACAGGTGGAGGTTGAGAGGTTCTGGTGATTGAAGGTGGTATTTCAGCGGTGGTATATATTGGTTGAGAGGAGAGAGGGTTAGAGGAAGCCATTATAGATGCAGAGGAGACAGGAGGAATAGACTTACCAGAAGAGACATTCAGAGGTGCTGAAGCTTTGGTGCCAGAGGTTTCTCCAAGTCTGGCTTTCTTTGCCTTCCTTGCTTCCTCAGCTATCTTCTTCTCAGAAAGACCTCTTTTGTATCTGACCAGATCTTCTACAGAGTCCAGACAGTCTTCAAGGCGGAAATCAGAGATATCAATGCCTTCATCCAGACGATCCTGAAGATAGATAGCAATGGCATCTCTGGGTTCATTCTTGAAGAACCTTTCAAGGCCATGAGGCATCTTCCTCTGATCCTTCAGAGCTTCCCAGGTCACATCCATAGTGGGCTTGACTCTGATGTCTTTGATGATTCCCATACTCCTCAGATTTTTGGCATTCAGAGGCTTTCCAACGTCAATTGCCAGATCATCCATACATCTGGTCTTCTCCAGAGCATCTACCAGCCCATGCTCAATGAAGATGTCAGAGAGCAATCTACCCAGAGGAATGTAGGATCTGGGCTTCATGTTATTCCTGGTTTCTCTGACTGAATCCCTCAGATATCTGAAGAGGAGAACAGGGAGGTTGATTGGAATACCCTTCTGAATACAGTAGAGGATGCATTTCTGGTCAGCATTTATGTAATCTGAAGAGTTGGAGGTTGGACGATGATGGATTGTTCCCAGAATAATCTTCAGCCAAACTCGGAGGTTCTGATGAAGCTCCTTGTTCTTAGATGGGTTTCCTTCAACATTTGCTTTGAAGATTGTAGGGTTAATGACTTCTGTGATGCGCTTGGACCTTGGAGGAATGTTGTAAATCCTTTTACCTCCAGCTTTCTCCATGTTTAGCAAGGAAGCAATTGATGCTTCAGTGATGACAATCTTCACACCCAGAACAAAAGAAACAATGAACTGGTCATCAGCATCTGCACATCTCCAGAACTCTTTCACCAGAAGAGGATAGATTGGACCATACAATCTGTTGAAGTAGGTTTCCCAACCTTGTTTGTGAAGATCTTCAGTAAGATCAACACCGTTTCTTCTTAAGTTCTCAAAATCCACCAGCGATTCACACAGTACATCTAAACCTTCAAAGGGAGTTGAAAGGTTTATGTGTTGTTCGCGTTCCAAAATGTGAGGTTCTTTGTAAACTGGGGTCGTGGTGACATCTATAACCATGGGTGTTTGAGTGTTTGAGGTTTGGGGATTAGAAGCGGCTTCCATTTGTTGGGAGAAGTTAAAAACTTCTTGCTCTTGAGGATTCATGAAGAAAATTGATGAAGAAGATGAAGAACTGAAGGAGGTTGCAGAGAAAACTTCGAGAGAGGGTTTAGGGTTTAAGAGTGAGTGAAGAGTGATAAGTGTGTGAAATGTGAGAAAAGTGTTTATATACCTAAGGGTAAAAACACATGCAAAACGACACAATTAATTGCGTTGGAACAGAACACAAGATTTGCACGCTAGGGGGGAAAAATGATTATAGCTAATAAATGAATGTCTAATCCCAACAGTAAGCACACTGCTCGAGGAGATTTCAAGCGTTCTGACCTTTGATTTCTTTTGACAGCTGTCTAGAAGTTCTAGGGTTAGACGCATGTTCCCCACGTGTTGATGTATCTGATCTTCAGGAATACCAAAGGATTTCTGAAGATTTCTAACTCAGATATCTTCTTAACTTGGTAGAAGTATCAGAGTCAGAGGCAGAAGTGTATTTGTTTTTATCAGAGTCTCATTTTACATGTTCAGAGCCAAATTTTACTCAGGACAATTTTTAATGTTCAGATTTTCTAAGATAAAAAGAAATCTATCTTCAGCTAGAGGCTTAGTAAAGATATCTGCCCATTGATGTTCTGTATCAATGAACTTCAGCGTTACTATCCCTTTCTGAACATAGTCTCTAATAAAATGATGTTTTATTTCTATGTGTTTGGCTCTGGAATGTAAAATAGGATTCTTACTCAAACAAATAGCAGCAGTATTATCACAAAGGATAGGAATGTTACTCTCAAATATCTGAAGATCTTCTAGCTGATGCTTCATCCAGAGCATCTGAGTTGTGCATAGTGATGCTGAGATGTATTCTGCTTCTGCAGTTGATAGAGCGATAGTTGACTGTCTTTTGCTAGCCCAGGAGATTAGATTGTTTCCCAGAAGCTGGCAATTTCCAGATGTGCTTTTTCGTTCTATTCTATCTCCTGCATAATCTGCATCACAATAACCAGAAAGCCTATACTCTGATGTTTTCTCATACATCAGGCCCAGGTTAGGAGTTCCTTTCAGATACTTAAGAATTCTCTTAACAGCTGTTAAATGAGATTCTCTAGGATCTGATTGGAATCTGGCACAAAGACAAACGCTAAAGAGAATATCAGGACGAGTAGCAGTCAGATAGAGAAGAGAGCCTATCATACCTCGATAGAGCTTCTGACAAACCTTGTTGCTTACCTCTTCCTTTTCCAGAATGCAAGTTGGGTGCATAGGAGTCTTTGCAGAGTTGCATTCAGACATATCAAACTTCTTCAGAACATCTTTAATGTACTTGCTTTGATGAATGTACGTGACTTCTGGAGTTTGATTGATTTGAATTCCCAGAAAGAACTTTAGTTCTTGCATTAGACTCATTTCAAATTCTGCCTGCATTAACTTAGAAAATTCTTGGCAAACAGAGATATTAGCAGAACCAAAAATAATGTCATCAACATAAATCTGGCATATCATGAGATCATTTTCATGATTTTTACAGAAGAGTGTAGAATCAACTTTCCCTCTGATAAAATTTTGTTCTAGAAGAAAATTACTTAAGCGTTCATACCAAGCTCTGGGAGCTTGTTTAAGTCCATATAAGGATTTCTTAAGTTTGAAAACATGTTCTGGAAAATTTGAGTTTTCAAAACCAGGAGGTTGATTAACATACACTTCTTCTGAAATATAACCATTTAGAAATGCACTCTTGACATCCATTTGGTATAATTTGATAGAATGATTAATAGCAAAAGATACAAGAAGACGAATAGATTCTAACCTCGCGACTGGAGCAAAGGTTTCATTATAATCAATACCTTCTTGTTGACTATAACCTTGAGCTACCAGTCGAGCTTTGTTTCTGACAACTTCTCCTTTCTCGTTCAGTTTGTTTCTGAACACCCATCTGGTTCCAATGACATGAGTGCCTCTGGGTTTAGGAACGAGATCCCAGACATCATTCTTGGAGAATTGATCTAACTCTTCTTGCATAGCTGCCACCCAATCGTTATCTTGAAGAGCTTTATCACAGGACGTAGGCTCAATCAGAGACACTAGTCCCAGAGGAATATCTTCAGAAGTTCTGAAGGTAGATCTGGTTCTAACAGGTTCATCTTTGTTTCCCAAAATCAAATCTTCAGATACGTTGCTACGACTCTTGACTTTCCTTGGAATTTCTGGAGATTTAATTTCTTCAGAGTCTGGAGTGACAGTTGCTTCTGGAGTTTTCTCAGATTCTACCAGAGTGATCTCTAAATCTGCAAACTTTTCAACTAGCTTTGACTTTTCAGGGTCAAGCTTATCATCAAATCTAACATGAATTGATTCCTCCACAATTTTGGTTTCTGTGTTGTATACTCTGTAGCCTTTAGAGCGTTCTGAGTATCCTAACATAATACCTTTTTGTGCTTTGGAATCAAACTTGTTCAGATGTTCTTTAGTATTTAATATAAAACAAATGCATCCAAAAGGATGAAAATATGAAATGTTGGGTTTTCTTCCCTTACACAGTTCATAGGGAGTCTTTTCCAGAATAGGTCTAATAGAGATTCTATTCTGAATGTAGCACGCTGTATTTACAGCTTCTGCCCAAAAGTGCTTTGCTACATTTGTTTCATTGATCATGGTTCTGGCCATTTCTTGGAGTGTCCTATTCTTCCTCTCTACAACTCCATTTTGTTGTGGAGTTCTAGGGCAGGAGAAATCATGGGATATTCCATTAGAATCAAATAGTTCTTCAAAATCTTTATTTTCAAATTCTCCACCATGATCACTTCTGACTCTAACAATTTTAGAGTCAAATTCTTTTTGCACTTTAGAACAGAAACTGGTGAATACAGAGTGAGACTCACTCTTGTGCTTTAGGAATTTTACCCATGTCCAGCGGCTGTAATCATCAACGATTACTAGTCCATACTTCTTTCCATTGACTGATGCTGTTTTCACAGGACCAAATAAGTCAATGTGAAGAAGCTCCAGAGGCTTGGAGGTAGAAACAACATTTTTCTTTTTAAAAGATGTTTTTGAAAACTTTCCTTTCTGACAAGCTTCACACAGAGCATCTGAAGAAAACTTCAGTTTAGGTAAGCCTCTGACTAACTCAAGTTTAGTTAGCTGAGAAAGTTTCCTCATGCTAATGTGGCCTAAGCGTCTATGCCATACCCATTGCTCTTCGTGAACTGACATTAAACATTTAACATTTTGATCTTTTAAATCAGAAAGATTTATTTTATAAATGTTGTTTTTCCTCTTGCCTGTGAAAAGGACAGAGCCATCGTTCTGACTAATTGCTTTACACGTTTTTTGATTAAAGATTACATCATAACCGTTATCACTTAATTGACTTATGGATAACAAGTTATGCATTAATCCTTCTACATAAAGAACATCAGATATAGAGGGAAGAGTACCGTTACCAATAGTTCCGGAGCCTCTGATCCTTCCTTTCTGATCTCCTCCGAAGCCTACAAATCCAGCGTCTTTAAGTTCCAGGCTTTGGAACATAGACTTTCTTCCCGTCATATGTCGCGAGCATCCAGAGTCCAGGTACCATGACTGGTGTCTGAACTTTGCTGCATAGGATATCTGCAACATAGATGATCTTATCTTTCGGTACCCAGAATCTCTTGGGTCCTTTCAGATTAGTTTTCCCAGAGTTTCTTACAACTTTGGGTCTTCTAGCATTTTTAAATTTGTGTTCTTGTGTGTGTGTGTAGTGGTATGAAAAAGGCGATTTAATTTGGTTACTGGTAGAGGTTTTATTTTCCTCAGAATCATACCCAATTCCCTTTTTATTATTCTGACCTACTCCATAAATCATGGATGCCATAATACTCCTATTTATCCCATTCTTCAGAAATTGTTGAAAGGCTTCTTCATATTTATAAATAATTTCATTTGAAGTTTGTGGTGCTTGAGACAACACTTCTTCTAATTCTAAGCTTTTCGTTTTAGCTTCATCTCTTTCTAACGTTAAAGATGTGATTGTATCATCTCTTGCTAGAATTGTTGTCTCAAGTTTACTACACTCTTCAGATTTTGCTTTAAGAAGGCCTTTAATGTTTTTAACTTTTTGTTTTAATTTCTGAAGAGAGGTAAGAGTTTCTGATAAACATGATTCTAAGTCAGATCTAGAAAGTTCAGAAAATACCTCTTCAGATTCTTCATCTGAGCTGCTGGATGTGGTAGCCATAAGAGCTACGTTGGCCTGTTCATCAGAGTCAGATTCTGATGATTCGGATTCACTATCGTCCCAGGTGGCCATTAATCCCTTCTTTGTTCTGAAGGCATTTTTCTTGAAGCTTTCTTTCTTAGAGTTATCTTTCTTCAGCTTGGGGCATTCATTTCTATAATGACCTGTTTCTTTACATTCAAAACAGGTAATATCTTTGTTAGGTTTACCTTTTGAAGTTGACTCTGATCGATCCCCTCTGGGTCTTGATCTTCTGAAGTTGTTGTTGTTCCTTCTTTTCCAGAGTTGCTTAACTCTTCTGGTTAGTAAGGACAGTTCTTCTTCATCATCAGAGTCTTCAGGTTCAGAATCGTCAGTATCTGCAGTTTCTGCCTGGAGAGCTTTGGTTCTGTCTGACTTCCGTCTTTCAGGTCTGGACTTCAGCGCCACTGACTTGTTCCTTTTCTGAGGCTCATCCTCCTCTAGTTCTATCTCATGGCTTCTGAGAGAACTAACAAGTTCTTCAAGGCTGATACTGTTCAGATCCTTTGATAACTTCAGAGCAGTAACCATTGGTCTCCATTTCTTTGGCAGACTTCTGACAATCTTCTTAACATGATCTGCAGTCGTGTATCCCTTGTCTAGCACTTTAAGACCTGCAATAAGAGTTTGAAATCTGGAAAACATAGCTTCTATAGCTTCGTCATCTTCCATCTTGAAGGCTTCATACTTCTGGATAAGCGCCAGAGCCTTCGTCTCCTTGACTTGGGAGTTTCCTTCATGGGTCATCTTCAGAGAGTCAAGTATATCTTTGGCAGTCTCTCTGTTGGTGATCTTTTCATATTCATTGTATGATATGGCATTTAGAAGTATTGTTCTGGCCTTGTGGTGATTTTTGAAAACACGTTTCTGATCTTCTGACATTTTGCTTCTGGGAACTTCAGCTCCATTTAAGACTGGAGGTTTGTATCCATCTGTGACAATGTCCCAGAGGTCAGCATCATAACCCAGAAAGAAACTTTCGATTCTATCTTTCCAGTAATCAAACTTTTCTCCATCAAAAACAGGAGGCTTGGCATTGTAAGAATCTTTCTCATTTGAGTGGGCCATTTGTTTTTTCTCGCACTGGATCTCTCTACACGGTTAAGTGTTTGATTTGAAAATCAATAACAGAGCCGGAGCTCTGATACCAATTGAAGGTGAGAAAAACAAGAAAGGGGGGTTTGAATTGTTTGAAAAATAAGCGCTTTTGCAAAATGAAATCACACAATGATTTTATACTGGTTCGCTTATAACACAAAGCTACTCCAGTCCACCCGGCCAAGGTGATTTCGCCTTCAACAAGGACTTAATCCACTAATCTTGAAAGATTACAAACAACCCCTAAGAGAGAAGAAAATCTCTTAGTCCTCTCAAGTCTACAGACTACAAAGAGTCACTTGAGGAAATCAAATAAAAATTAGATACAAGATGTGTAATCTAGAGTGCTTCTAAGAAAGCAAATATTACAAACTTAAGAACAAATTTTTCACTTGATAAGCAAAAGCTTAGTGAAAATCTTTGAAGAACAAAGATGTTTTTCTTGAGCGTGATATGATTTCAGTATAGTTTTGGCTAGTGATTTTCTTGTTACTGAATGTTGATTTCTTCTCTTATTTATAGGAGTTGAAGTAGAGTTGAAGTAGCGTTGAATCTGTTGGATATTGAGATGTAGTTACGCCATTCCATTAATAGCTTCTGCAGTAGACTTTTTCTCTTAGAAGTGACTACTTACCACAATTAGTATCTTCTCTCTTGGAAGTGGAGATTAACGTCTCTTTCTAATTGAGGAAATCCATTTGCAGAACTTTAACTTGGCTTAAACGTTACTTCATCATGATTAACAATTCTGATTAGAGTCTTTGTGTATCTGGAGAATCTTGCTTCTGATGTTATTTCTTGAAAGTTCAGATGACGCTGATAACTTCCAGAGTTTACAGAGGGCATTTGTTCAGAGTCAGAGCTTCTAGACTTTACTTCATGTTCAGATGCTTCTGATACTTTGTAGTTTTGTCCAGAGTCAGAGCTTCTTGAAACGAGATTCCACTTTAGATGCTTCTGATACTTGAGATTTTGCATCTGATCTTGTTGTGCATCTGATGACATCATCAGATTTATTTCTTCTTTCTTTAGAACCCTGCACACTTAGAAACTTTTCGTTAGGGTGCCATTTTTGGTTTCATCCTTTGTTATCATCAAAATCATGGAATCTGTTGTAGAACAATTTTTGTTCTTACAATGTTGATGCTTTATCCCTTGCCCTTGAAATTTTTTATGCTTAAACTAGACACATTCATGGTGATTTTGGTGTAGAGTTTATGAATTTATCATCTCTGGTTTGGGAGTTATGATTTTTTGAATTAGGGTATGACAATTTGTGTCACACCATTGATGTGCAACTTCATGATTTTCTATACCATGCTTCTTGACCTCTAAATGCTTTGATTTTTTGCATGAATTCACTTGAGTATGTCTAGTTTACATGTGATTTTTCTTGAAATTATTTGTGGCATTTCCTAATTGTTTGAGATTTTTCTCCCCTGTTTGGTCTTATGTTGACTTTTTGTGACACTTGTTCCCATTTCATTTGTGAAATTCTCATACTTCATTATATGGACATGAAATTTGATATGTGATTACTAGACATCTTAAGCTTTGCCAAGGTTTTGATCCCATTCATTTCTCATATGCCATCCCTGATTTATGATTTTTTCAAGTTGATGCATGTTTGGTTGACCTCTTTGAGCGCATGTTTGGAATTGCATTGCCTTTCTGATTTTCATTGACTATCTTCTACTTGTCCAAATGAGTTGAAATTTGACATGCTTACCATGTTGTGGGTTGTGATTGATCATGTTTTATTTGATGATTTTTGGGAATGTTTAAGATTGCTTTTGAGTTAAGTCTTACTGTTGACTTCTATGAGCTTCTAAATGCCATGTCTTGACCTAATTTGTTCATGAAATGATGATGATGATTGATATGAACATGAAACCAATTGAGTTTGCTTCTTGATTGTTTGAATATTATTTTGATTGGATTTCACTTGCTGTTTTGACTTTCTCATCCCCTTTTGACCCTAGGCTTGTCCTAGTGGTCCTGTTACTCATGTTTGAGCTCATTTTTTCAGGTTAAGCAACAATTACCCAATGAGACCAATAAAAATTGATTGAGTGTGTTTGTTTATCATTACTAATCTATTTGTTTTGTAGGTTGCTTGGCTCACATGCCTTGAGCCTTGTGCATTGCACATTTGTCTGTTTGTGTTGACTGGTTGATATTTGTTTCCTTTTGCTTTAACTTTGAAGTTGTGTACTAATGTTGTCTGACTGGTTTCAGGTACTTTTAGTTGCTTAGTTCCTTGTGAACTTTTGCTTTGCTTTGCTTGATAAGCAATTTGCATTGAGGTATAATTTCTTCACTTCATGTATCTGGAAGACCTGGCCTGTTACTTGGCCAGGCACCTGTCTGAAGTCCTCCTTAAGAGGCAATGTTTGTGACTGTTTACATTTGTCCTTGTATAGAGTCAAAGACCTCCTAAGTGAAGAGGCAATTGGCAGAACCCAAGGGATATGCAACCTATCCCCTGCTATTCTGTGTGTCATCTGCTTTGCTCACACCACTGTGTTGATGCATTGCAGATACAAACCCAAGATCTTGTACAATTGTACAGTTGAGTCAGTTTCAAATGTGTAGAAGGGTTCCCACTTTCTGAACCCACACATTCTTGTCTTAAGCTCTCCCAGGCCAGGGATAAGAGCTGTGAAGTCTTATCTTCACTCACCTTTCATCTGCTTCACCTTAGCCCCTCAATGGCAAGGTTAAGAGCTAACACTACCCAGTTCCAGTGGTTTGTTTGTAGAGGTTGATATGACCCCTCGACTAAAACCTAACCTTGATGTTTGAGCCCCTTGTTGGTGTGTTTATTTCAGGCTGTATGTGCTTGTGTGGTGTGATTGTATCCCCTAGGTTTGCTAGACTCCGCGTAGTCTCGTTTGCATGTCAATTAAGGTAGCACGGTTCCTTCGTATAGGACTTCCTTTCTTGCTTGAGCTTTCCTAAAACACAAACAAACATTATCCCCTCTTAAGGATACGTTAGCTCCTTCTACTACAGGTGAGTAAGTCTCCAAAGGTCGAGCATCAGGTAGATTGCGCAGTGACGTTGTCCACTTAAAAAACACAAACCAACGGGAATAGTTTAGCCGAACTACGGCAACTTTGATTCTCATGTCCAGATGAGATATGTAGGCACGAGATGCGATGTCTTGTCGAGTTTGACTAACAACTAACACTAATTCTCTTCTCTCGCCCTCGTTGCGATTGAGACCTCCCCTTTCTCTTGCCCTAGTTGCAATCGAGACCCTTGCTTCCTGTGCAAGTTAGGTTAGGTGTGGCTTGCTTCCTGTGCAAGTCATGTTTAGGATAGGCTTGCTTCCTGTGCAAGTTAGCTAGAAACCTTAACTTAGGGACGACTTTGCATGACAACATCTAGGCTCGAGTCGTAGTCTCCCTAGTGTTGTGTCTCCCTCTGTTATCTGGTTAGGCTAGTCCTTTTTCCCTGCGTAGGGGAACTACGTCGCCCTGATCCTCATACCAGATGAGGTACGTAGGCAGGAGATGAGCTGATCTCTCCGGGCGCCTTTTTTTCTTTTTGTGTGTGTTGTTTGACAGTTGCTAGGCTCGAGTGCCTGACTCCTTAGCAATTTGTTGTCTGTTTGTTTGAGTGTGTACTTGACAGTTATAGGCTCGAGTCCCCGACTCCCTATTAACTTGTTGTGTTGTTGTGTGCTTGGAAGCTGATGTAAGACCATCGAGTGGTATTCGGGTTCCAGTGTGTGTGTGTTTTTTGGTTCGGATGCTGATGTAAGCCCAGTGATTGGTATTCAGGCTCCATGTTTGCCTTCTTGTGTTTGTTTGGTTCGGATGCTGATATAAGTCCAGTGATTGGCATTCAGGCTCCACGTTCGCCCTTTTTCTTTTTTCAACCCTTTGTGTCTTAACCACCCTTGCGTGTGTTTTGGTTCGGATGCTGATGTAAGTCCAGTGATTGGCATTCGGGTTCCACGTTTGCCTCTTTGTGTATGTTTTGGTTCGGATGCTGATGTAAGCCCAGTGATTGGCATTCAGGCTCCATATTTGCCTTTGCCTGTGTTTGTTTGTGTGCGTGTTAGCCGAGCTACGAATGCTCTGATTCTCCTTCGTCCAAGGAGATACGTATGCATAGGATGCGACATCCTAGCGAGCATGTTTTCCCCCAGTCCGAACTACTTTGACTCTGATGTCTATGCCTGATAGACTAAGTAGGCCCAGGATGCGGTATCCTGCCGAGTCAGTCTTGTCTGTTTTCTTGTGTCTCCTTCAGCCAGTGTGTGTGTGTGTTTGAGCAGTGTTTTAGCAACCATTTTCCTTCCTATTGTGCGTGGATCCCGTCGAGTACGACGGATGCGTAGGGGTGCTAATACCTTCCCTTCGCATAACCGACTCCCGATCCCATTCTCTCTGGTCGCGAGACCATGTCTTTTCCAGGTTTACTCTGAGCGTTTCCTTTCCCTCTTTTGGGATAAATAACGCACGGTGGCGGCTCTGTTGTTCTTGTTTTCCCGCCGGTTTTTCGCGTAATGCGACAGCTGGCGACTCCACTGGGGAAGGAAAGAAGTTGATCTGTGCTGGTCCATCTTCCCTAAGCGAGTCTCTCCTAGCGCTCTCTAGGTTAGGGTTTTGGTTGCTTTGTGCTGCTTTGTTTATTGCATTCATTTGTATATATTTGCATTTACTATTTGCATTTATTGTTTGCATTAATGTTTGCATTCATTCATATTCATTTGCTGGCTGTGCTGTGTTTCTCTGTTTGGGGTGGGAGTTACTCGAGGTAAAAGGCCCAATACCCAGGCTATGAGTGAAATCTAGGAAACCTAGGAATAGAGTGATTCATGGGAAGCGGGTGGTATTGCGCCACTTAGCGGAACATTGATATCACGAGCAGTTCAGACCCTGGTGGGATATTATCGTTGCATACTTCAGGTGTGTATATGATAATATTTTGCGAAAGGTTATTTATGCTGCGTTTCTCTCGACCTTACCCTGGCCTAGATGACACCCGTGAGTGGGGAGGGATTGATCATTTTAACAGGTACAGTTGGTGACTCCCGGTACTGTTGGTGACTATGAATTCTGGACATTTGTTTCTGGGCGCCGGAGGTTCGACCCTGGTATTGATCAGAGGGTTCCGTTTATTTCGGATCCCTGGGCTGAATTTGAGGGTACTCGCTCAGATAGTGTTTTGGCTCCTCAGAATGGGTTCAGATGCCAGTTGATCAGATTGACTTTGGGTTTCAGATGAATCGCGACTCAGAGTTCAAGCCAAAGCTCCGATCCGGTGATCTGAGATGCACAGCCTGACCAGTCATGTTCACATCATTTGCATCATAGCATATTTATTTTCAAAAAAATAATAGTGCATGAAAAAGAAAAAAAGTTAACTCGCATATGCATATCCTTTTCAGGATCATTCATGATAAAATAGCATCCGCATCATACGCATATCATGCACATATCATCCTTGCATTGCAGACATGTTTGGGGAGAGACTTCTCACTTCAGTTCTTGACTGAGACAGGATTGCTGACCGCCGACCGCATCGTTACTCAACCAGACTCAATCATCAGAAGATTATGGATCAGGTTCAAGCAGAGTTGGCTGAGATGAGGGCAAACATGGCCCAGTTCATGAAAATGATGCAAGGAGTTGTTCAGGGGCAAGAGGAGTTGCGTGCCTTAGCCCAGAGACTGGAAGCCGTGATTCCACCAGTCCACCGTGCTTCACCAGTGGATGTACCCGTTCATGAGAATGCTGTTGTCACTATTCTCGTCGATGATTATGCCGTGGGCGATGAATTGAAGGGGATCAGAATCAGTGAACAACCTCTTGCTGCAGAGACTGTTAATGTCAGAGCAACCTGTGCTCCGTTTCGCCATCCTGGCTCTTCAAGTTCTTCAAGTTCTAAAAAGCCATCCTCTGGGGCACCCAAAAGGGGAGAAAGTGAAACAAATGTTGTGCACCGTCGGAGGAGTGCAAACAGAGGACAGTATCGTCAGGCTGCTGCTGTGACTATTCCAGCTACTCAACCCCAACAGCAGAGAAGACCGGTTCAGCAATATCAACGTCAGCAACATCGTCCTCAGCAGCAGGCTTCCCAGCCTCACAATGGTAATCAAGCCAATACGAGTAATGAGAGGAAGAAGATCATTTTTGATCCGATCCCTATGTCATACACAGAGCTGTATCCTTCTTTGATAGAGCGGAACTTGATTACTCCCAGAGACCCGCCAGCTATACCTGTCAACCCTCGGTGGTGGTATAGGCCTGAGCAGCATTGTGTGTATCATTCAGGTGCTCCTGGTCATGACGTGGATAGTTGCTTTCAGTTGAAGATGAAGGTTCAAGACCTCGTGAGGTCAGGTATTCTGAACTTTGAAGACTTGGGTCCCCGTGATAATCAAGCTTGAAGATAACAAGTCCTGGGTTGGCGCCGACTTTTTCTTCAGAAGGTTTGTTCAGAAAACAGAAGCTGCTGATGCAAGAGATACTGACAGTTGTCATCCCTGGTGGGATCTATCGCAATTGGGTCACTGTGGGCTTTTCTACAGTTGTTCATAAGTCAGAGTAATAATCACTTTGTTTAAAAACCCTTCTCCCATGCCGAAAGGAGAAGTGATGACATTGTTGGCAACATTTTGTGCAATGATATTTTCATTCAAATAAATGCATGTTAAACATTTGTTTTTCCATTTGTTTTTCCTTTTTGCTTTTTGCATGAAATTGGTGATCACAAAAAACCCAAAAAAACAAGAATAAAAGCAATCTTTTCATCTGCATAACGATTGTCTTGTTTGATTTTCAAAGAGCTTTTCATATCAAAATCTTTATGCAGGTTGTTTCTCAAACCCATTAAACATAATGATCGGACGTTATCTCCCAATTTTGAATTCCCTGTATTTGAAGCGGACGAAGATGATGTTGAAGGGATTCCTGACGAGATTTCCCGACTTCTTGAGCAAGAAAAGAAGATCACTCAGCTGCATCTCGAGAATCAGCAGAACAGCCAACTGGGGCATTATCAAAAAAACAAAACAAAACAAAAAAAAAAAGAAAAAAAGAAAAGAGGAGGGTGCAAAATCAAAAGAAAGAAAAAGAAAGAAAGAAAGAAACAAAAGAAAAATAGCACCCTCAAAGTCCCAAGTTGGCTGATGCTGAATAGATTCAGAGTCACTACGACCAGGTGAATCCAATCGAAAGGAAGAGATCAACTACCATGTGTCATGGTCAGTCATATCAGCAGAGAGTGAGAAAGCGTTCGATAAAAAGGTCAAGCCTCGTGTGTTCCGAGAAAATGACCTTGTGCTCAAGAAAGTCTTGTCTTTCGCGCCCGATTCCAGGGGCAAGTGAACCCCAAGCTATGAATGCCCATATGTTGTCAAGAGAGCCTTTTCAGGCGGTGCTTTGACACTTACAACAACGGATGAAGGAGTTCACTCGTCCTGTGAATCCCGATGCAGTCAAGAAATACTTCGCCTAAACAAAAAAGAGAAGCAGAATAGCTCGCTAAGTCGAACACCCCCAAAGGGCGACTTAGGCAAAAAGGAGCGTCTCGGTGGATTGAAAACCTGAAAGGGCAATCCAGGAAAAAGTTAGAGACATTGAAAAAAAAAAGAATTTGCATCCCGCTAGATTGAGCACCTCACACTGGGGCAATCTAGGCAAAAATTAGGGATTTGGCAAGTAACTGCATCTTGACAAGACTGTGCTCTATATCTGTCATCCGTCAGGGATTCTCGATTCGTCGTCGACTGAAGCTCCGAATACATCGAAAATTCGGAATGGTAGAGGAAAGGTCATTATGTTCAATGTAGCCCTCTCCAATATATATCACCGATTTCGACCTTGTACAGATCTATGGAGTCTCGCCCTTTGCAGACTAGCATTCTATCACATCAATTTGAGCTTTTATCCAATTATTTGCACTCTTATTTGTTTCAACTCAACAAATGTTTTGCATGTTTTTAATTGAGAAAGTATCATTGTTTTCAAAATAAACAAATTTTTCAAAAATTGTTCTTAAACAAAGTGAACATTCACAATGATGGGAGGATACTTAGGAGATCCGCAGTGCTCTCCCAAGGGCGGTATGATTACCAACAGGTAAGACAATTGTTCGTATCTCGAGCATGACTGTATCTTTGTCCTGCAGAACATTTTCATGGTTTCTCCTCAGCGAGGTTGCTCGGTGCAGTGTCGGTTGAAGTTTGTTCATCTTCATATCCCCGGCAGTGCAGATTTTTCTTCCAAGTCCCTATTAGCACCTATGGTGGGGCATCCCCAGTAGAGTGCTGTTTGAGCCCTATTGTGGGGCATCCCTAGCAAGTTTGTTGTTTCGGACATTATTGTGGGGCAGTTCCCCTAGCAGAGTGTTTACTGAAGACTTCAACTTTCGCCTCTCCAGCAGAGCAATCTTCCTCTCCCCCCGGCGTGGGTGCTTTTCTGCAAAGATTCGGTATTTCGTGGATTGACACCCAGCACTCCATCATGTCCTCAGGTAGATCCCCGAGCGGAGTTGTTGGCATGATGAACGTTCTCTATGCCTATCTATCCTCATCAGAGATCGAGTTGCTTCCTGGTATATCTGATTTTCAGCACGAGTTGTTCTGGCGCGTCCGCCTGTGTATTAAACGCTACTCTCCGGTTGTGACCGACGATCCCTCCGGAAGCCTCTTGTGGCTCTTCCTCCCCTGCAGGATGATGACTTTGGTTTTCCCTCTGAAAAGTGGTGCCGGATGGTTGATTCCCGGATCTGTGTATTGAGCATGTCTGTTTGTCAGCATTCATCATACATTTTAAGTAGAATGCATACATGCATAATCATAGCATTTGGATACTCATGTTGCAGCTGTTGCCGTGTATCTGTTGATGGTTGTCTCCTGCTATTTACAGGTCTCTCCAGTAGATCCTCCCTAGCAGATGTGGGTGTGTCTGATCCCTCCATATAGAGTCGACCCCTTAAGCAGAAAGTGTCTATCCTTTACTGCCATTTCCCCACTGAGATACATCCTCGTGGATGACGGTTGTTTCCGTTCCCTCCCAACACACATTGGGATGGGTTTTCCCTATCGAGTTCTTTCCTCATTAGGATGAGTCTTGTTTCAGTCTGCCTTTTTGGATCGATCCTAAATTGGCTTCCTGTTGGCTGTCTCCTGTGCTTCCCTGGGGCATAGATGAATAGTCGCTCACTAACCGACACTCATTCATCTTATCCTCAGCGGAATTTGTTGGCCTCTACCTACAACCCGGTAGTTGTAAGTCCTATCTTTGTGGTTTTCTACCCGCTAGCTGGTAGTTGTAAAATCCCACTTTCATCCCCTAGAAGAGGTAACCTTTGTGGTTCATTCTGATTATTGGCGGATTTTTCGGTCTTCTACCTACTACCCGGTAGTTGTAAATCCTTTTTCTCACTCTGTCTCTCAGCAGACTGTTTGTTGGCTTCTACCTACGAACCGGTAGCTGTAAGTCCTTTCTTTACGGTCTTCTACCCACTACCCGGTAGTTGTAAATCCTTTTTCTCACTCTGTCTCTCAGCGGACCGTTTGGTGGCTTCTACCTACAAACCGGTAGTTGTAAGTCCTATCTTTGTGGTTTTCTACCTACTAGCTGGTAGTTGTAAAATCCCACGTTCTCCCCTTGGTGGAGTTAACCCTTTGTGCTCATCCTATCGATGACTGGTTACTTTTCCGTGGTTTTCTGCCTACTAACCGGTAGATGTAATCCCCTCTTTGCAGTTATCAGTATCCGGTTTGCGGTATTGATATTCTTTCCCCTTTGGATACTTGTTTTGATCAAACAGTATTGTCCCCATTGGGTCTTCCCTTTCTTTTTGGATACTTGCTCCGAGTAAGCAACTTTATCCTCTTTTGATTGGTCATCTTTTGCATACCTAGTCCTGGTACCCTGATGCCTTTCTTTTCGGTCGTTTATCCATCTAACAACCTACAACCCGGTTATGGATAATCTTCCATGCGAGGTTATTATCTACGTTCTGACGGCTATAGATAATATGTCTCATGCGCTCTTGGGTCGAAGTCTTCCTCCCCAGTCGAGTAAGATTCGTATTTCTTGTGGAATCGAATGTCCATCCTTTAACAAGACTGCTTTTCTAGCCCTCTTCAGGATGTTGAGTGTTTTGGAACACAAACCAATTCACGCTTTGGCACTCAGGCCAATTTTCCGGTATTCATACCGAAGAAGTTTCCGACGATCAGGTCGATGTACTTATGTTTTTTCCGGTATTCAGACCGAAGAAGTTTCCGACGATCAGGTCGATGTACTTATGTTTTTTCCGGTATTCAGACCGAAGAAGTTTCCGACGATCAGGTCGATGTACTTATGTTTTTTCCGGTATTCAAACCGAAGAAGTTTCCGACGATCAGGTCGATGTACTTATGTTTTTTCCGGTATTCAGACCGAAGAAGTTTCCGACGATCAGGTTGATGTACTTATGTTTTTCCGGTATTCAGACCGAAGAAGTTTCCGACGATCAGGTCGATGTACTTATGATTTTCCGGTATTCAGACCGAAGGAGTTTCCGACGATCAGGTCGATGTACTCATGGCACTCAGGCCAATTTTCCGGTATTCAGACCGAAGTGGCGTTCAGGCCAATTTTCGATTGTCAGATCGAAGAAGTATTCCTCCTCTCCGTTGGTGTCGATAAACGTCGAGTTTTTCCCGATCATCCGTTGATGATTTGGTTGTGTCCTTTTTCCCTAGTGAAGTATTCCTCCTCTCCGTTGGTGTCGATAAACGTCGAGTTTTTCCCGGTCATCCGTTGATGATTTGGTTGTGTTCACTCTCCCCAGTAGAGTTTCCTCCTCTCCGTTGGTGTCGATAAACGTCGAGTTTTTCCTAGTCATCCGATGATGTCTAGTTGTACCCCTCTCCATGCAGAGTTACCTCTCCGTTGGTTTCGATAAACGTCGAGTTTTTCCCGATCATCCGTTGATGATTTGGTTGTGTCCTTCTTCCCTAGTGAAGTATTCCTCCTCTCCGTTGGTGTCGATAAACGTCGAGTTTTTCCTATGCGTCCGTTGGCGTATAGTTGATATCTTTCCCCGCAGGGTCGTCCCCAGTTAATCCTCCTCTCCGTTGGTGTCGATAAACGTCGAGTTTTTCCCAATCATCCGTTGATGATTTGGTTGTGCTCCGTCTCCCCAGCAGTAGTCCTCCTCTCCGTTGGTGTCGATAAACGTCGAGTTTTTCCTGGTCGTCCCCAGTTGGTTACCTCTCCGTTGGTCTTGGTAAACGTTGAGTTTTTCCCATTTCGTCCGTTGACGTATGGTTGTATCTCTTCCAGTCATTCATTAATGTCTGGTTACCTCTCCGTTGGTCTTGGTAAACGTTGAGTTTTTCCTAGTTGTCCGTCGGCATCTAGTTGTGATTTTTATTCCCATTCATCATTGTTGTGATGTCTGGATGTGGCCGTATCCGTTGAAAACAAAAAAAAATATAAAAATATATATACCCAGTAATAAAAATCAAATCCCAGTGGATGTTTCCATTGTTGAATCCCTGTATTGTGCAAATTCTACGGTTCTTGGTATTCAATCCCTGTTTACCCTGAAAGTCTGACAGCCGTTTGCTATCATCCGTTCGGGTTCCCAGCTGATTGAATAGGGGCAGCTGTAGCACCTCAAATTTGCACCTGTCATTGTACATACATTCTCATATTAGGTCATAGCATTAACATGGTCCACTGCATAGCATTGCATTGTCCTTTTGCCCCAAGTGCAAGATCATCAGACAGATTAGGTCAAACTGGTCAGGAGATCAGTCAGTCAAGCAAGCCAGTGCATTTTTCATTGAGCCAAGGCCCTAGGGTTGGTCCAACATGTTCACATGACCTAGGGATCCTTTGGAAGTGTTTTGGTCAAGGATTGGATGTTCAGAAGTCATCAATCAATGCACAGTTTACCAGAAACCCTAAAAAGTCAACCTTGGTCAATTGGGCCTGATTTTATGGTTTTGATGGTTGGATTTGGTTTGAGAGGGCTCATTCATGTCCATTTAGGCCTCATATAACATATCAAACACCATCATGGAAGAATTTGAAGCCAGACAAGAAATTTCCAAAAATAGAAACTTGACCTGTAATTGAAACTTGCCAAAAATGGAAACTTCTTGATCCCAAACTTACATCATGATACAAGCTTCAAATGAATTTTTGCCCAACATGAAAGTTGAAGATCTTGTTCTCCCATTTTCAAAAAGTCCAAGAACACTCAATTCCCATGTATGGTTGGCAAGTTATGATCAATTCTTTCTCCAAAATTTTTGAACTTCAAAAGGCCATATCTCTCAAACCATTTGGCCAAATTGGGTGGGGTTTTTTGCTACAAGTCACATTTGATCCCCTCTTTCCAAATATGCAACCATCATTCACCAAAACATCATAGATCAAAATGGCATTTTTGAACTTACTTGAATTAATTTTAAGTGAAGTGAAAATTTGATTTTTTGAAATATTCATTTTTAATCATTTTGGCCAATTGGGAATGTTCTGAAATTGCATTTGAGACATGTTACCAAGCCCAATTCGTGCTGCAGCCCCTTGCACCTCACCCCTTGAGCAAAAATGACCAATTAGCAAAACTTATCATTTCACAAATTTGGATTACCATACCACTTAACCATGCTTAGCAATGATAAACAGAAGTATAAAGGACCATTTTCTTTCTGATTGAAGCCCTAGCAGCCATTATCCAAAACAGAAAAATCCCATTTCTCTCAATTCTCATTTTCCTCATTTTTGAACTTTTACTGAAAAAAGCAAAGAGAACTCGAGCTGTCTTGTTGGTTTCATCATGTACTCACCATTTTGAGCTCATTGCAAGTGGAAAAACCCGACTGTAAGCCATCTTCAAGTTCTGTTTCTCTAAGCTCCATTAATGGCAGATTTCGATTTAAGCTGGAATTGAGGTTGCTGAGCCAAAACCCTTCCTCCATTCACCTTCTGGAGCATTGTAGTTCATCTGTTTTTACACATCACAGCTAAACAACATCCAAATCATCACTGTGCTTCAGCTTTGGTAAGATTTCGAGTCTCTCTATTTCCTAAATCATGCCATGCTTTAGTTAGATTATGCTTTG
The DNA here is from genome assembly GCF_024323335.1 of Lathyrus oleraceus. Classification (NCBI taxonomy): domain Eukaryota; kingdom Viridiplantae; phylum Streptophyta; class Magnoliopsida; order Fabales; family Fabaceae; genus Lathyrus; species Lathyrus oleraceus. Next base: position 248,135,815 of record NC_066582.1, on the reverse strand, counting down.
CTGGTCACAATGAACTTTAAATCACTAAAAATGGTTGAGCTATGTGTGAGAAATCTGGTTTTTAAGTTTCACACTCAAACTTGTTCTTGCTCGATGCTTCTTATTTAGCATGATTTGATGAATTTGGTTGTTAGATTATGCATGTATGATGTTTGCTGGTCATGATGATATGTTCAATTCCATTTTCTGGGCACATTTTGTTTTCACGATTTTGAACAAGTGAAGATGGTGACACTGTAGACACCAAACCCTAATTCCTTGCATTTCCAGATTTTGTTTTACGTGTGCTGCATGATTTTGTCATGTTTCATTAGCATGAACCAATGCCTTGCTGCCACGCCTCTAAACGCAATGCCGCGTTTCATTAACTTGTTCAAGTAATTACAAGTTTGCCACCGGTCGTGCCCCTTGTCCCATTAATCCATATTGTTTTATTTTTTTTATTTCATTTTTCATGCATCATCTTGCAAAAATCATATCACATCCATTTTAAATCCAAAATTCATGGGAATTTTTGCATTGTGTTCATCTGGATCTCTAGTTTTTTATCATGATTTTTCCTGATTTTTTGGATGAGTAGATTTTAAATGATGCTAGGGTTTGTGACATGTGTTCATATTTTGTACCTTTTACCAAATCATTTGTGAAATGTTGATGCTTTATCCCTTGCCCTTGAAATTTTTTATGCTTAAACTAGACACATTCATGGTGATTTTGGTGTAGAGTTTATGAATTTATCATCTCTGGTTTGGGAGTTATGATTTTTTGAATTAGGGTGTGACAATTTGTGTCACACCATTGATGTGCAACTTCATGATTTTCTATACCATGCTTCTTGACCTCTAAATGCTTTGATTTTTTGCATGAATTCACTTGAGTATGTCTAGTTTACATGTGATTTTTCTTGAAATTATTTGTGGCATTTCCTAATTGTTTGAGATTTTTCTCCCCTGTTTGGTCTTATGTTGACTTTTTGTGACACTTGTTCCCATTTCATTTGTGAAATTCTCATACTTCATTATATGGACATGAAATTTGATATGTGATTACTAAACATCTTAAGCTTTGCCATGGTTTTGATCCCATTCATTTCTCATATGCCATCCCTGATTTATGATTTTTTCAAGTTGATGCATGTTTGGTTGACCTCTTTGAGCATGTTTGGAATTGCATTGCCTTTCTGATTTTCATTGACTATCTTCTACTTGTCCAAATGAGTTGAAATTTGACATGCTTACCATGCTGTGGGTTGTGATTGATCATGTTTTATTTGATGATTTTTGGGAATGTTTAAGATTGCTTTTGAGTTAAGTCTTACTGTTGACTTCTATGAGCTTCTAAATGCCATGTCTTGACCTAATTTGTTCATGAAATGATGATGATGATTGATATGAACATGAAACCAATTGAGTTTGCTTCTTGATTGTTTGAATATTATTTTGATTGGATTTCACTTGCTGTTTTGACTTTCTCATCCCCTTTTGACCCTAGGCTTGTCCTAGTGGTCCTGTTACTCATGTTTGAGCTCATTTTTTCAGGTTAAGCAACAATTACCCAATGAGACCAATACAAATTGATTGAGTGTGCTTGTTTATCATTACTAATCTATTTGTTTTGTAGGTTGCTTGGCTCACATGCCTTGAGCCTTGTGCATTGCACATTTGTCTGTTTATGTTGACTGGTTGATATTTGTTTCCTTTTGCTTTAACTTTGAAGTTGTGTACTAATGTTGTCTTACTGGTTTCAGGTACTTTTAGTTGCTTAGTTCCTTGTGAACTTTTGCTTTGCTTTGCTTGATAAGCAATTTGCATTGAGGTATAATTTCTTCACTTCATGTATCTGGAAGACCTGGCCTGTTACTTGGCCAGGCACCTGTCTGAAGTCCTCCTTAAGAGGCAATGTTTGTGACTGTTTACATTTGTCCTTGTATAGAGTCAAAGACCTCCTAAGTGAAGAGGCAATTGGCAGAACCCAAGGGATATGCAACCTATCCCCTGCTATTCTGTGTGTCATCTGCTTTGCTCACACCACTGTGTTGATGCATTGCAGATACAAACCCAAGATCTTGTACAATTGTACAGTTGAGTCAGTTTCAAATGTGTAGAAGGGTTCCCACTTTCTGAACCCACACATTCTTGTCTTAAGCTCTCCCAGGCCAGGGATAAGAGCTGTGAAGTCTTATCTTCACTCACCTTTCATCTGCTTCACCTTAGCCCCTCAATGGCAAGGTTAAGAGCTAACACTACCCAGTTCCAGTGGTTTGTTTGTAGAGGTTGATATGACCCCTCGACTAAAACCTCACCTTGATGTTTGAGCCCCTTGTTGGTGTGTTTATTTCAGGCTGTATGTGCTTGTGTGGTGTGATTGTATCCCCTAGGTTTGCTAGACTCCGCGTAGTCTCGTTTGCATGTCAATTAAGGTAGCACGGTTCCTTCGTATAGGACTTCCTTTCTTGCTTGAGCTTTCCTAAAACACAAACAAACATTATCCCCTCTTAAGGATACGTTAGCTCCTTCTACTACAGGTGAGTAAGTCTCCAAAGGTCGAGCATCAGGTAGATTGCGCAGTGACGTTGTCCACTTAAAAAACACAAACCAACGGGAATAGTTTAGCCGAACTACGGCAACTCTGATTCTCATGTCCAGATGAGATATGTAGGCACGAGATGCGATGTCTTGTCGAGTTTGACTAACAACTAACACTAATTCTCTTCTCTCGCCCTCGTTGCGATTGAGACCTCCCCTTTCTCTTGCCCTAGTTGCAATCGAGACCCTTGCTTCCTGTGCAAGTTAGGTTAGGTGTGGCTTGCTTCCTGTGCAAGTCATGTTTAGGATAGGCTTGCTTCCTGTGCAAGTTAGCTAGAAACCTTAACTTAGGGACGACTTTGCATGACAACATCTAGGCTCGAGTCGTAGTCTCCCTAGTGTTGTGTCTCCCTCTGTTATCTGGTTAGGCTAGTCCTTTTTCCCTGCGTAGGGGAACTACGTCGCCCTGATCCTCATACCAGATGAGGTACGTAGGCAGGAGATGAGCTGATCTCTCCGGGCGCCTTTTTTTCTTTTTGTGTGTGTTGTTTGACAGTTGCTAGGCTCGAGTGCCTGACTCCTTAGCAATTTGTTGTCTGTTTGTTTGAGTGTGTACTTGACAGTTATAGGCTCGAGTCCCCGACTCCCTATTAACTTGTTGTGTTGTTGTGTGCTTGGAAGCTGATGTAAGACCATCGAGTGGCATTCGGGTTCCAGTGTGTGTGTGTTTTTTGGTTCGGATGCTGATGTAAGCCCAGTGATTGGCATTCAGGCTCCATGTTTGCCTTCTTGTGTTTGTTTGGTTCGGATGCTGATATAAGTCCAGTGATTGGCATTCAGGCTCCACGTTCGCCCTTTTTCTTTTTTCAACCCTTTGTGTCTTAACCACCCTTGCGTGTGTTTTGGTTCGGATGCTGATGTAAGTCCAGTGATTGGCATTCGGGCTCCACGTTTGCCTCTTTGTGTATGTTTTGGTTCGGATGCTGATGTAAGCCCAGTGATTGGCATTCAGGCTCCATGTTTGCCTTTGCCTGTGTTTGTTTGTGTGCGTGTTAGCCGAGCTACGAATGCTCTGATTCTCCTTCGTCCAAGGAGATACGTATGCATAGGATGCGACATCCTAGCGAGCATGTTTTCCCCCAGTCCGAACTACTTTGACTCTGATGTCTATGCCTGATAGACTAAGTAGGCCCAGGATGCGGTATCCTGCCGAGTCAGTCTTGTCTGTTTTCTTGTGTCTCCTTCAGCCAGTGTGTGTGTGTGTTTGAGCAGTGTTTTAGCAACCATTTTCCTTCCTATTGTGCGTGGATCCCGTCGAGTACGACGGATGCGTAGGGGTGCTAATACCTTCCCTTCGCATAACCGACTCCCGATCCCATTCTCTCTGGTCGCGAGACCATGTCTTTTCCAGGTTTACTCTGAGCGTTTCCTTTCCCTCTTTTGGGATAAATAACGCACGGTGGCGGCTCTGTTGTTCTTGTTTTCCCGCCGGTTTTTCGCGTAATGCGACAGCCGGGCAGCAAAAGGAATATGGGATCCTTTCGGCGTAACCAAAACAGTACCAACTCCACTACCATTCACGTTAACGGCCCCATCAAACATCAGAATCCATTCGGATTCAGGGTCAGGCCCCTCCTCCGGGATCGGTTCCTCACAATCTTTCGATTTGAGAAACATGATGTCCTCATCAGGGAACTCAAACTTCATTGGTTGATAATCATCAATGGGTTGATGGGCGAGGTGATTAGACAATACACTCCCCTTGATCGCCTTCTGAGAGGTATATTGAATATCATATTCAGTCAAAATCATTTGCCACCTCGCAACCCGTCCGGTCAATGCTGGCTTCTCAAAAATATACTTGATCGGATCCATCTTGGAAATCAACAAAGTGGTATGAACCAGCATATACTGTCTCAGTCGGCGAGCAGCCCATACCAAAGCACATCAAGTTTTCTCAAGCAGTGAATATCTTGTTTCACAGTCGGTAAACTTTTTGCTAAGGTAGTAAATCGCATGCTCTTTTCGACCAGACTCGTCATGCTGCCCCAATACACACCCCATAGACCCCTCGAGGACCGTCAAGTACAGAATTAACGGTCGTCCCTGTAACACCCCGATAAAATAAGATAATTATTTAATTTAAGTTAATAATATATTTATTAATTTAATTAAATTATTGGAATAATAATTATTGGAATATTATTGGGATTATTATTATTGGATTATTTTTATTGTTATTATTGGAATAAAAGTAGAAATCAGTAAAAAGGTTCCATTTGGTAAAAAGAGTTATTTTCACGTGAAAAGGGAAAAGAGACAGAAAAGTGGAAGAAGGGCAAAGAGAACCAGAGAACAAGGGTTGAAGAGAGGAAGAACTTGAAGCTGCAGGAATTGCCGGATTAACTCAGGTAAGGGGGGTTTATCGTCGATTAATGGGTATTATGGGATAATATGTCATGGGTAGTGATAAACCATTGATTTACCTCTGATTGGAATAATTATGCTGAAAATTGTGAACTTTTGGGATGAACGAATCTGGATTAAAATTGAAGGAAATTCGTAGGAATTAGATGCAATAGTATTAGAAATTGTGAGATCGAATAGGTCATGATTCGTGTTAGATGATATGAACGATTATTGTGAAAAATTGGACTGTGGAAGGTTGAATTGGATAGATCTCGTAGCAGAGAAAGCCATAGCAGATCTGGAAGTCTGGTTTCTGGTCATACGCGTATGGCACTAGGCAATACGCGTATGAGATGGTCTGGTACGCGTATGGCACTAGGCAATACGCGTATGGATGAGGAAGATGATGTTTTGAACGTAGTTTGGTCTCTGTTGGTACGTGTATGGGGAAGTGATACGCGTAGCATACGCGTATGAGATGGTGTTACGCGTATGGGATTTGGCTGAGAAATGGGCCATACGCGTATGGGACTAGGCAATACGCGTATGGGCAGACTTGTGATTTTCCTGAGCTGTTGTTGAGCAGTTTTTAGCTGTTCAGCTGAGTAATGTGATTTAGCTGATGTATGATATATTAGGGAACATTTCCCGTTGTTTTGAGTAGTATAGGTATTAGTAGAGTGTGCTAATACTGTGGTTGTTATTTGGCATGATATGATATGCTTATGTGATAAAATACTGATGATGTGTGATGGTATGCATGATGCTGTGAATGTATCAGTTATGTGTGCATTTGTGAATAGACTGTTTTATGGCTTAGAGTGTGAGCATATGTCTATTCTTGAATTGTTGTTGATGATGTAGCATTGCTAGGTGATTAGCGTGCATAATGTGGCCTTTATGGTGGTAGCTAATTCCCATGGTGAGGAATTAGTGATGTTAGTCATTTGGACTGTTTTGATGTTGCATGCTAGGTGAATTAGCGTGCATAGCATGGCCCTTGGGGTGGTAGCTAATTCCCATGGTGAGGAATTAGTGATGTGAGTCACTAGGTCTTAAATGAATGGGACTAGTGAGCTTGGTAGCCGTACCTGGATTTGGTCGGTGAGGTTGAACTATATGTTCACGAATAGTCGGTACCGCATGCATGGAGTCTCATTGCATTTGTATTGTATGGCGTATAATATGAATGGATGTATTCCAATATTATACGTGTGTTTTGTGGTTGAGTTGAGTATGATTTTAGTTGATGTTGCCGCTGCTGAATGTATGATCTGATTAGGGTGATGAATGTGTGAAATTACTTGGCATTACATGTTAATTTATAATGCTTATTATATCGATTAAGGAACTCACCCTTACAACTATTTTTCAGGTAACGAGCAGTGATTGAGTAGAAGCTAGTGCTTGGAGTCTAGTGTAGTCTCCTTAGTGGGTCGTGCTCTGATAGATGTAACATCGGGACGGGATGTTTTACCTTATTGAATAATTTTACATGCAACATGTTACATGTTTTACATGATTGATGAGATTTCTATCCGCTGCGTTTTATGCAAAAATGCTTATGTTTTGAATTAATAAAAGAGCATGACAGTTATATTGTTGAATGGTGTGAAATATTGTGTGACACCCTTAATTGCATATTTACTCTGATTGAGATATTGTTATTTTAATTAAATATTTGGGGGTATTTTAGAAGGGTGTTACATTAGTGGTATCAGAGCATAGTCGGTCGAGTCGAGTCGTAATTATTCTGTTTCCCCTGTACGGGATAGGTGTTGTGTAACCCATCAGTACTTATTGTTTTAGCTTGTTGGGTTTTCAGAATAGAGATGGCTGGAAGAGGTAGAGATGATGCTGCGATTGCTGAGGCTCTGGGTATGCTAGCTGGAGTACTTGGAGGGAATCCGAATGTTGTGGGAATGGGAGCTGCTCGTCAACTGAGTGAGTTCCAGAAGAACAATCCTCCAATGTTCAAGGGAGCATACGATCCAGATGGTGCTCAGAAGTGGTTGAAGGAGATCGAGAGGATCTTCCGAGTGACTGAGTGTGCCGATAACCAGAAGGTCAGGTTCGGTACGCATATGCTGTCAGAAGAAGCAGATGATTGGTGGGTTGCTACCCGCACTGAGTTGGAATCTGCTGGGAATGTTGAGATCACGTGGGCGGTGTTCAGAGAGAGATTCCTGAGGAAGTACTTTCCAGAGGATGTCAGAGGAAAGAAAGAGATAGAATTCTTAGAATTGAAGCAGGGTAACAGGTCTGTTACTGAGTATGCTGCTAAGTTCACAGAGCTGTCGAAGTATTACACTCCCTATAACGAGGCTACTGGGGAATTTTCAAAATGTGTGAAGTTTGAGAACGGGTTACGTCCCGAGATCAAGCAGGGTATTGGGTATCAGCGGATTAGAGTGTTTTCTGACTTGGTTGACTGTTGCAGGATTTTTGAACAAGATACCAAGGCCAGAGCGGAGAGCTATCAGCAGAGGGTTGATAGGAAAGGCAAGAATCAGAATGATTGTGGGAAACCGTATGCAGCTGGCAAAGGTTTCCAGAGACAGAGTGGGATGAAGAGGCCTAGTGGGGGAGACTCCAGTGCCCCTGCTAAGTGTTACAGATGTGGTCAGGCTGGACATCGTTTCCATGAGTGTACCAGTAATGAGAAGAAGTGTTTCAAGTGTGGAAAAGGTGGTCACTTGGCTGCAGAGTGCCGGTTGAAGACTATGACTTGTTTCAACTGTGGAGAGGTGGGTCATAATAGCCCACAGTGTCCTAAGCCGAAGAAAGAGAATCAGTCGGGAGGCAAGGTCTTTGCTTTATCGGGTTCTGAGACTGCTGCAGATGATCGGTTGATCCGAGGTACGTGTTATATTAATGGCTTTCCTCTTGTAGCTATTATTGACACAGGTGCGACTCATTCCTTTATATCTTTGGATTGTGCTGTGAAACTTAAGTTAGAGATATCTGAGATGCATGGAAGTATGGTGATTGATACTCCTGCGAAGGGTTCAGTGACTACTACTTCAGTTTGTTTAAATTGTCCTTTGAGTATTTTTGGTAGAGACTTTGGGATGGACCTAGTGTGTCTTCCACTAGTGCAGATTGATGTTATTCTGGGTATGAACTGGTTGGTGTGTAACCGAGTTTATATCAATTGTTTTGATAAGACTGTGATCTTTCCTGAGATTGAGGAAGGAAAGGATTTGTTTCTATCAGCGAGGCAGGTGGATGAGGCAGTAGCAGATGGGGCAGAGTTGTTTATGCTGTTAGCGACTTTGGAGGCTAAAGATAAACTGGTGATTTGTGATCTAGCCGTGGTGTGTGATTTTCCTGATGTGTTCCCTGAAGAAGTGAATGAATTACCGCCAGAGCGTGAGGTTGAGTTCTCGATTGATTTGGTACCTGGTACTAGGCCGATATCGATGGCTCCGTACCGTATGTCTGCTGTTGAGTTAACTGAATTGAAGAGTCAGTTGGAAGATCTGTTGGATAAGAAATTTATTCGTCCGAGTGTGTCGCCGTGGGGTGCACCAGTGTTATTGGTTAAGAAGAAAGAAGGTACTATGAGGTTGTGTGTGGACTACAGGCAACTGAATAAAGTGACGATCAAGAATAGGTATCCTTTGCCGAGGATTGATGATTTGATGGATCAGTTGGTTGGTGCGAGTGTGTTCAGCAAAATAGATTTGAGATCGGGTTATCATCAGATACGTGTGAAAACTGAGGATATTCAGAAGACTGCTTTCAGAACAAGGTATGGACATTATGAGTATTCTGTAATGCCTTTTGGTGTGACTAATGCGCCTGGAGTATTTATGGAGTATATGAATAGGATTTTCCATCCGTACCTAGATCAGTTTGTTGTGGTGTTTATTGATGATATTTTGGTGTATTCGAAATCTGAAGAAGAGCATGCTGAACATTTGAGAGTGGTTTTAGGAATTCTACGAGAAAAGAAGTTATTTGCTAAACTGTCTAAGTGTGAATTTTGGTTAGAAGAGGTTAGTTTTCTTGGTCATGTAATTTCAAGAGGTGGTGTTGCTGTTGATCCTTCTAAGATAGAAGCGGTGTCTAAGTGGGAAGCTCCGAAGTCTGTTGCTAAGATTCAAAGTTTCCTTGGATTGGCTGGTTATTATAGGAAGTTCATTGAGGGATTTTCTAAGTTGGCGTTACCGTTGACGATGTTGACCAGAAAGGGGCAAGCATTTGTTTGGGACTCAAAGTGTGAAGAAGGTTTCCAAGAGTTAAAGAGAAGGTTAACTACTGCTCCTATTTTGATATTACCGAGTTCGTCGGAATCATTTGAGGTCTACTGTGATGCTTCATTGTTGGGTTTGGGTGGTGTGTTGATGCAGAATAAGCAGGTTATAGCTTATGCTTCGAGACAGCTGAGGGTTCATGAGAGGAACTATCTGACACACGATTTAGAGTTGGCAGCTGTGGTATTTGTTCTGAAGTTATGGAGGCATTACTTGTATGGGTCAAGATTTGAGGTTTTCAGTGACCATAAGAGTTTAAAGTATTTGTTTGATCAGAAAGAGCTGAATATGAGACAGAGGAGATGGTTAGAGTTTCTGAAGGATTATGACTTGGTTTAAATTACCATCCGGGTAAAGCAAACGTAGTGGCTGATGCATTGAGTCGGAAATCATTGCATATGTCGATGTTAATGGTTAAGGAATTGGATTTAATTGAGCAGTTTAGAGACTTGAGTTTGGTGTGTGAGAGTACTCACAATAGTGTTAAATTGGGAATGTTGAAGTTAACGAGTGGTATTCTGGATGAGATTAGAGAGGGTCAGAAATCCGATGTGCTTTTGGTTGATAAGTTGACTCTAGTGAATCAAGGTCAAGGTGGTGAATTCAGAGTTGATGAGAATGGTGTTTTGAAATTTGGTAATCGGGTGTGCATTCCGGATGTTACCGAACTTAAGAAGAGTATTCTTGAGGAAGGACATCGTAGTGGCTTGAGTATTCATCCTGGAGCTACGAAGATGTATCATGATTTGAAAAAGTTATTTTGGTGGCCGGGAATGAAAAGAGAAATTGCGAGTTTTGTTTATTCTTGTTTGACTTGTCAGAAGTCAAAGATTGAGCATCAGAAGCCGTCTGGGCTAATGCAACCGTTGGCTATTCCAGAGTGGAAGTGGGATAGTATCAGTATGGATTTTGTTTCTGGTTTACCGAGGACAATTAAGAATTTTGAAGCTATTTGGGTGATTGTTGACAGATTGACAAAATCGGCTCATTTCATTCCGATCAGAATGGATTATCCGTTAGAGAGATTAGCCGAGTTGTATATTGAGAAGATTGTAAGTTTGCATGGTATTCCGTCGAGTATTGTTTCGGACAGAGATCCTAGATTCACATCGAAGTTCTGGGAAGGTTTGCAGAGGGCTTTGGGAACAAAGCTGAGATTGAGTTTTGCATATCATCCGCAGACTGATGGTCAGACTGAGAGGACGATTCAGTCACTGGAGGATCTTTTGAGGGCTTGTGTTTTGGAAAAGGGAGGTGCTTGGGATTGTTATTTACCTTTGATTGAGTTTACCTACAACAATAGTTTTCATTCGAGCATTGGTATGGCACCGTTTGAAGCTTTGTATGGTAGGAGATGTCGGACACCTTTATGTTGGTATGAGTCCGGTGAGAGTGTTGTGATTGGACCGAAGATTGTTCAACAAACTACGGAAAAGATTAAGATGATTCAGGAGAAGATGAGGATTGCTCAGAGTCGTCAGAAGAGTTATCACGACAAGAGGAGAAAGTCACTTGAGTTTCAAGAGGGAGATCATGTGTTTCTTCGTGTTACTCCGATAACTGGGGTTGGTCGAGCTCTGAAGTCGAAGAAGTTGACACCTCGATTTATTGGTCCTTATCATATTTTGGAGAGGATAGGGGAAGTAGCCTATCGTATCGCTTTACCGCCGTCGCTTGCGAATTTGCATGAGGTTTTTCATGTGTCTCAGTTGAGGAGGTACATTCCTGATCCGTCGCATGTGGTCCAAGTAGATGATGTACAGGTGAGAGATAACCTGACTGTTGAAACATCACCTATGAGGATCGAGGATCGAGAGTTGAAGCAGTTGCGGGGTAAAGAGATTGCTTTGGTAAAGGTAGCTTGGGGCGGACCAGCAGGTGGCAATGTGACTTGGGAACTTGAGAGTCAGATGAAGGAGTCTTATCCTGAGTTATTCACTTGAGGTATGTTTTCGAGGACGAAAACTCTTTTAGTGGGGGAGAGTTGTAACACCCCGATAAAATAAGATAATTATTTAATTTAAGTTAATAATATATTTATTAATTTAATTAAATTATTGGAATAATAATTATTGGAATATTATTGGGATTATTATTATTGGATTATTTTTATTGTTATTATTGGAATAAAAGTAGAAATCAGTAAAAAGGTTCCATTTGGTAAAAAGAGTTATTTTCACGTGAAAAGGGAAAAGAGACAGAAAAGTGGAAGAAGGGCAAAGAGAACCAGAGAACAAGGGTTGAAGAGAGGAAGAACTTGAAGCTGCAGGAATTGCCGGATTAACTCAGGTAAGGGGGGTTTATCGTCGATTAATGGGTATTATGGGATAATATGTCATGGGTAGTGATAAACCATTGATTTACCTCTGATTGGAATAATTATGCTGAAAATTGTGAACTTTTGGGATGAACGAATCTGGATTAAAATTGAAGGAAATTCGTAGGAATTAGATGCAATAGTATTAGAAATTGTGAGATCGAATAGGTCATGATTCGTGTTAGATGATATGAACGATTATTGTGAAAAATTGGACTGTGGAAGGTTGAATTGGATAGATCTCGTAGCAGAGAAAGCCATAGCAGATCTGGAAGTCTGGTTTCTGGTCATACGCGTATGGCACTAGGCAATACGCGTATGAGATGGTCTGGTACGCGTATGGCACTAGGCAATACGCGTATGGATGAGGAAGATGATGTTTTGAACGTAGTTTGGTCTCTGTTGGTACGTGTATGGGGAAGTGATACGCGTAGCATACGCGTATGAGATGGTGTTACGCGTATGGGATTTGGCTGAGAAATGGGCCATACGCGTATGGGACTAGGCAATACGCGTATGGGCAGACTTGTGATTTTCCTGAGCTGTTGTTGAGCAGTTTTTAGCTGTTCAGCTGAGTAATGTGATTTAGCTGATGTATGATATATTAGGGAACATTTCCCGTTGTTTTGAGTAGTATAGGTATTAGTAGAGTGTGCTAATACTGTGGTTGTTATTTGGCATGATATGATATGCTTATGTGATAAAATACTGATGATGTGTGATGGTATGCATGATGCTGTGAATGTATCAGTTATGTGTGCATTTGTGAATAGACTGTTTTATGGCTTAGAGTGTGAGCATATGTCTATTCTTGAATTGTTGTTGATGATGTAGCATTGCTAGGTGATTAGCGTGCATAATGTGGCCTTTATGGTGGTAGCTAATTCCCATGGTGAGGAATTAGTGATGTTAGTCATTTGGACTGTTTTGATGTTGCATGCTAGGTGAATTAGCGTGCATAGCATGGCCCTTGGGGTGGTAGCTAATTCCCATGGTGAGGAATTAGTGATGTGAGTCACTAGGTCTTAAATGAATGGGACTAGTGAGCTTGGTAGTCGTACCTGGATTTGGTCGGTGAGGTTGAACTATATGTTCACGAATAGTCGGTACCGCATGCATGGAGTCTCATTGCATTTGTATTGTATGGCGTATAATATGAATGGATGTATTCCAATATTATACGTGTGTTTTGTGGTTGAGTTGAGTATGATTTTAGTTGATGTTGCCGCTGCTGAATGTATGATCTGATTAGGGTGATGAATGTGTGAAATTACTTGGCATTACATGTTAATTTATAATGCTTATTATATCGATTGAGGAACTCACCCTTACAACTATTTTTCAGGTAACGAGCAGTGATTGAGTAGAAGCTAGTGCTTGGAGTCTAGTGTAGTCTCCTTAGTGGGTCGTGCTCTGATAGATGTAACATCGGGACGGGATGTTTTACCTTATTGAATAATTTTACATGCAACATGTTACATGTTTTACATGATTGATGAGATTTCTATCCGCTGCGTTTTATGCAAAAATGCTTATGTTTTGAATTAATAAAAGAGCATGACAGTTATATTGTTGAATGGTGTGAAATATTGTGTGACACCCTTAATTGCATATTTACTCTGATTGAGATATTGTTATTTTAATTAAATATTTGGGGGTATTTTAGAAGGGTGTTACAGTCCCTCCACAGGAGGCATCAGAATCGGAGGCTCCTGCAAATATTCTTTTATCTTTTCAAATGCCGCTTGGCAATCATTATTCCACCTGACCGTTTGATCTTTTCTCAACAACTTGAATATAGGTTCACACGTGGCCGTTAGATGAGATATGAACCGTGAAATGTAGTTCAATCTACCTAAGAAACCACGAACCTCCTTCTCTATTCTCGGTTCAGGCATTTCTCGTATTGCTTTTACTTTAGCAGGATCAACCTCGATTCCTCTTTCACTCACAATAAACCCCAGCAACTTACCGGACCGCACTCCAAAAGTGCATTTATTCGGATTCAACCTCAGTCTGAATTGTCTCAATCGGTCAAACAGCTTGGCCAGATCCACCAGATGTCCCTCTTCTGTTTGGGACTTTGCTATCATGTCATCAACATAGCATTCGATCTCATGATGAATCATATCATGAAACAATGTCACCATAGCCCTCTGGTATGTGGCACTGGCATTCTTGAGACCGAATGGCATCACCTTGTAACAAAAAGTGCCCCACGGTGTGATGAACGTTGTTTTCTCCATATCATCTGGCGACATTTTGATTTGATTATAGCCAGAAAAGCCATCCATGAAGGAAAACACCGAGAATTGAGCTGTATTATCTACCAACACATCGATGTGAGGTAACGGAAAATCATCCTTCGGGCTAGCTCTATTCAAATCCCGGTAGTCCACACACATTCTCACCTTTCCATCCTTCTTCGGGACCGGCACAATATTCGCGACCCAAGGCGGATAATTGGTGACAGCGAGGAAACCAACATCTAACTGCTTCTGCACTTCCTCTTTGATTTTCATGGCCATCTCGGGTCGAGTTCTGCGCAACTTCTGCTTCACCGGAGGACAGTCTGCTCTCAATGGTAACTTGTGCACAACGATATCGGTATCCAACCCTGGCATATCTTGATAAGACCAGGCGAAGATATCAACATACTCTTTCAACAGTGCTACCATTCTGCTCTTGACATTTACCTCCAAAGCGGCCCCAACTTTCACTTCTTTCCTGACCTCGTCGGTACCCAGATTCACAACCTCAACTTGCTCTTCATGCGGTTGAATCACCTTCTCCTCTTGTTTTAACAACCTGGATAATTCCTCTGGCAGTTCACAATCTTCTTCGCCTTCTTCTTCGGCATGATAGATCGGATTGTCAAAGTCATATGAGGGTGTAACAGGATTGTTATCGATGAGATCCGGAGAGTGATTGCATCTGCATGAATGTTGATTCATGCATTGCTTTAGAACCAGAACGAAGCAAATTAAAAGAAAAATGAAAACAAACATTGCCATTTTTATTTTTGTTTTTTAAACTGCAAAAATAAATGAAAAACAGGGAACACCGTTTTTAATGAAAAAACATCCTTTTATTTATGATGCAAATATTGCAAAATGAAACACATGAGGTGGCCCTTACAATGAACCATTACGTTTCGGGCAAAACGTATGGCTTTCATGCAGACAGAATTGAAAAACAAAAATATTACTCTTCACGTAGAGTGACAGTGATGATCTTTTCGGCCTTCCAGTTCTGGATCTCCATCCCTGGTACGCACGGTTTTATCCACTGATCAAGCTCGCAGTCACTGTCGATCTCTTCACCCACCGCACAGATGCGATCTGGATCCATCATTCCAGCACTGGTGAACGTGAACGGTTGACGACGTCCTCTGCTCTGCCCAGACGAGCCTCGACCCGGCTGATAACCAACCCTAAATCTGTCTTTCTTAGCGGCGATATCCATCATCCTTCCCCAACCTGGGGCTTCTCCGCTCTTCACCACCTCAGCAGCCTGTTTGTACGAAGAAATGGACGGCTTCTTCTCTTCTTTGGCAAAAAGGGAATTCTCCACCTTGACGGTTTCGAATGCTTGACTTGGTGTTTCCCATATTTCACCGTCCATTTCCACGTACTTGAACGATGATAGGTGGCTGACGAAGATGTCTTCCTCCCCACAAACTGTGACGACCTGCCCATCCCAGATATACTTCAATTTCTGGTGCAAAGTTGAAGTCACTGCCCCAGCAGCGTGTATCCATGGTCGACCCAACAGGCAACTGTATGCCGGCTGAATATCCATGACATGAAACACAGACTTAAACACCTCGGGCCCGATCTTCACAGGGAGCTCCACTTCCCCGAACACAGCTCGCTTAGAGCCATCAAAGGCTCTAACAACCAGGTCAGTAGGCCTTAAGATCAACCCTTCGCAACACAGCTTTGCCAGGGCCTTCTTAGGCAACACATTGAGCGACGAGCCGGTATCCACCAAAACGTGCGAAAGCACTGCTCCTTTACACTCCATTGCAATGTGTAATGCCCTATTATGATTACGCCCGTCCACAGTAAGATCCAAATCAGTAAAACCCAGCCCATGGCTGGCATTAACATTAGACACCACTGTCTCCAGCTGATTGATCGTTATCTCCTGCGGGACACAGGCTCTTTTCAGTCATTTCAACAAAGCCTCTCTATGCCCCTCGGAGCTTAACAGCAATGACAGTATCGAAATCTTAGACGGTGTTTGCTGCAGATGGTCAACAAGCTTATACTCAGACTTCTTGATGATCCTCAGAAATTCCTCAGCTTCATCATCAAGTTCTTTTTCCGATCCACCGGGCGCCGATGTCGCTACAGGAGTACCCTCGCTCACCACCTACTTCCCTCTTGCCCTGGCTAAAGCCGCGGCCTTATCTTTCTTTTCTTTCTCTCCCTCTCCACTTCTCAAAGTGTCCGGTGCAAACAACCTCCCACTGCGAGTGAAACCACTGGGTCCGACATTATCCACCTTTGAAACGGTGGTTTCACCTGCAGCCTGATCTTCCTGCTTCTCTCCATTACAGTATACCTCTCCACCATAATCCCATAGCACAGCATCGTCGTTGTCATAAGGAATTGGCCCAGGTACCGTGATGGTAACCGGAGCCGCATCTGCCAGCGTTGACAAATCGATCGGGTCAAAGTATATGGTTATGATGGAGACATCCTCCCTTTCCAAACCAACCTTCTCAAATCTGAGGCTTCCTTCATTCATCATTCTTTGGACAGCCTCCCTCAATAAAACATACCCATTAGGAGACACGGTGCACGCAGCACAACAATCATCACAACCCGGGAAGACCCCATTCTTCAACAGTTGTCTCTTGACCTCAGCCAATGGAGTCCTCAACTGGTCCACATTTATCAGCCCAATCGTCCTCATATCCTCAAAAATTGCATTCACCCCCATCTGACCATATGCGGGCATGGGATTAGCGTTAACATTCGGAGATGGTGCAAAATTGATAACCTTGGAGTCTACCAGATCCTGGACCACATGCTTAAAAGCTTTACAATTCTCCATATTGTGTCCAGGGGCACCAGAGTGGAATTCGCACTTGGCGTTCTCATCATAGTTGGCAGGCCTCTGATCAGGTCTCAACGGAGCCAACGTCCTCAACTGGACCAACCCCAAATCTTTCAATTTCTTCAGCAAGAATGAGTATGTCACATGTGGCCTATCAAAATGACGATTAGTCATTCGCCCTCTCACCTGATACCCGGCCCTCTGCGGTCTCTGTTGAAATGGTTGTCGTTGCTGTTGCGGTTGTTGTTGTTGCTGTTGTTGTGCATGTTGATTATCAGCATGAATTGTTACCGCAGCAGTGTGCTGGTAGTAACGATCCCTACCTTGTCCCCTCTGAGTATACACAGCACTTGTATCACCCTCCTTCTTTCTCTGGCCATTACCAAAGGGCTTCTTTGACCCAGAAGACGAAGCATTACCCTGTATCTTCCCCAACTTCAGCCAGCTTTCTATTATTTCCCCTGCCACTACTATGTCTGCAAAGTTGGTAACCGGGCATCCCACCATTCTCTCTGCAAAGGTCCCCTGAAGGGTACCCATAAACAGATCAGACATTTCGCGATCTACCAAAGGAGGTTGAACTCTGGCAACCAACTCTCTCCATCTCTGCGCATATTCTTTAAACCCTTCGCTTGGCTTCTGAGACATACCTTGCAATTGGGTACGGCTAGGAGCCATATCAGCATTAAATTGGTACTGTTTAAAGAACGCATCCCCGAGATCCTGCCAGCTCTTGATATCTGAAGATTTCAACTTCGTATACCATTCCAGAGACCCACCAGACAAGCTGTCCTGGAAGAAATACATCCAGAGCTTCTGGTCCATTGTATAGGCAGAAATTTTTCGGACGAAAGCCTGGAGATGAGTTTCCGGGCAAGAACTCCCATTGTATTTATCAAACGCAAGCGCTTTAAACTTCTGTGGGATCACAATCCCCTCAACTAGCCCCATGTTTGACATGTTGACAACCCCCGGAGTAGCATAGCTTTCCAAAGCTCTGATTTTCTCGGCCAACACTTGAATTTATTTGTTGGGTGGTTGAACACCGTATTGACCAAACTGTTCATTCAATACCGAGAACTGGTCTTCTTCTCTATCCTCCTCAGCCCCAAAGAAAGGAGGAAACTGACTATCTTTCAAATTATTGACTACAGGACCGGGCCCACCGCCTGCAGCAAAACCAAACCCACCACCATTGTTGATTACCACACCAGCAGTAGTCGCCTTTTTCCTGGGATCACCACCATCCCTAGAACCACCGAGACCGTTGTTGGAAACCCCCTCAAGATTATTACCACTGTTAGCAGCAGAAGCCCGCTCAAGCTTCTCCACTTTCTCAACCAGTGCCTTCTGCCCCAAGGCGAACCCTTGCATAACATTGATCAGCTCTCCCATCTTCTCTTTTAGCTCGAGAATATATGCGTTGGATGTATCCATCAGTTTGGATTTGTTGCGCCTGGTAGGGTATCTGTGTGGACGTGCTACGTGCAAGGGAATGATTCTACGTGCGCGAGCAATGATTCCTGAAACAATCAAACACGTTAGAAACCGACACCTGCAAAATAGAAGACAAGTTATTATGATTCATGCATGAATGCAATGTCTATCCATATGAGGAACACTCTGTCTTTCGATCCTGGTTTCATCGAGACAGATGATAATCCGACAACCACGTTCTGACATCAATCATCTGATTTTGCCATACAGAGCGGAGAATTATGATTTAGCAAAGATATCTCCCAACCATGTGTGTGCTATGTGAGTGCATACAGGAAAGCAAATAAAGCTTGAAGATCAATCACTGAATGATAATAACCATTGTATATCAAAAGTGCACTACACGTGCCAGAGTCATACATCCAGTTTGATACAAATCAAATTACAATTCTCCAGAATCAGAAAGGAAATACAAGCAAGTGAATTCCGTCAACATGCCTGACGGTAATCCAACACATGATAACAAAAGTCTACACTGAAGAAGGTCCCACAGACGGCTCTGCATCATCAACCATCCTGGTAAACTTCACGGCGAACCTGAGCTCAGTGTTCTCCTGCTGCAGTCTTCCCACCTCCTTCTGGTGAATCTTCATCTGTCGGAAATAATGGTCCCTCTCAGCAAGATAATGGTCTCTCTCAGCAATAATCTTCGCTTTCTCCGCTTCCCATTCTGTGGTAAGGACTTTGGCTCTAACTTCCCTCTGATTCTTCACAAGGATTTGCCTCCTCTTCTCATCTTCAATGACCTTCAAAGCTCTAGCCAACTTCTCCTTGTGATGTCGTGCTCCTTCGTAGATGACTCCAAAGCTTGGCTAATCTTGCGGTAATAAGCGGTGTCTATCTCAAAGCGCTTCACCTCAATGGCATGTCTCTTATCCTGGTCTTCTATTTTCCCTTTGACTTCCTGATTAGCCATCTGGATTCTAGCAACACTCATCTCCAACTCAGTCTTCTCTGCCTGCAACTGATCTCTAGCCTTCTTCATCTCAAGGAATTCTTCCATGCTGACAGAAGAACATGGCCCCTTAATTAATGGATACCAAGTATCACCCCCAGGAAATGGTAGATGAGTGAGCTCAATCCTCTTCCTAAGCCAATCATCAAACAAAGGAAAAGACCTGCTATTAACCTTACCAAAAGGAACCTTGCCCTTCCTTTGAATGTCGCGCCACTCATCAGACACTTGCCTCAACTTTGGCTGATTACCCTCAATTGGGAAGTAAAAAGACTCCTGAATCTCTCGCCCGAGAGGAGGACCCTCCACAGCAAACCCCATTTGTCTCCTCAGAAGCACCGAGTTGTAATTAATGCAACCTTGAACTCCTATAAGAGGCACATTGGGAAGACTCCCACAACTGCAAATGAAATCTCGTCCAGCCACACCATTGTGAGTCCAAGCTATGTCCTTGGCTCGCAAACCCATCAACTTGATTGACCATTTGACAGTAGGATCAAGAAAGACAAAGGCACCTCTGGAAGGCAAATACCCCATGAACCATTTGTACAACAGTTGAGCACAACATCTGATCAATCCCCCTGGCCGCTTCTCGTTCCGATTATGGACCGAGTAACAAACATCCCCAACCAGGGTAGGAATAGGATTCCTCTAAGCAAACAACCGGATGGCATTAATGCCCACAAAGTTCTTCTGATTAGGGAACATGACGATTCCATATATGCTGGCAGCAAGCAAAGCACAAACGGTCCTCCAATTACCCAAAACAGCATGCTCCTTGGCCTTGGCCTCCAAGAAACTTAGATGAAAACCAGGCAACTTTCCCTTCTCCTTCAAACCCCCCTTAGTCACTTCTGGGCTCAAATAAAGAGCACGAGAGATCTCAGCAACATCAGGTTCCCCCTTAGTGACATAGAATGGAATCTGGTTTCTAATCTGAAGACCCAAGATACTGGCATAGTCCTCCATCAAAGGCCCCAACAGGTAATCCGGGAAGATGAAACATCTCAAACCAGGGTCATAAAACTGGAGAAGTGTATGAATAGCGCTCCTATCATCATCTGTAAGCCTGAAAACCACCTTCAGAATACCCCCATAAGCCTCACGGAACATCCCCTCATGGTCAGGTGTAATCAATGCTATCATCTCTCTCAGCACACCAATCTCTGGGTCAAAGAAACTGTAGACGACGTCATCTTTCAAGCCAGTCCTCATATTTGGAACAAAAGACGTCTCTCAACCAGGATCTCAATCAAGAATGTCCCCTGCATATGGATAAACATGTGTTAGATGCGGATAGATGCAAAATGAGAACGATGTTGATGCATGAATGCAATGCACTATGCCGTCCTCCAAGTCATCTGAACATCCATTGCACTGAGTTATGGTCTTGAAATCGATCACAACCATCTAAGGTACGGAGTAACCGTAAATCCAACTTGAGAGTTCCGAAATAAACGGAACCTGAGGATATACCACCATCATCACTGGAGAACCCCTGATCTGATAGCAACATGATCATCTGTACCAACCCAGGGAATCCTGAAATAAACGGATCCCCACTGATAAATACCACGGACAAAACTCCAGCGTCTCGGAAATAAATCCATAAATCCACCTCATAAACAAGACCCAGATCAATAACTGAACCATTAGTCACCATCAGAAAGTCACCATCAGAACATGCATCTGTAGGAATCAAACCCTCCCCTCACTGGTGAATTATAATAAGGTCATCCTAAGGCGGATAATGGTCTCGACAATCGGGCAAGATACTCAACGGGTTTGCCCTTTTGGGTGTGTCGTTGCAACTCTCATAAGATTATCTAAACCAAAGATCCGGGAAAGAACGGCCACCGAAGTCAACAGCTCAAAAGAGGTGACTCAACCAAAGTGGATACTCCACAAAGGAAGAGCTCTCTTAGATGAACCTCGTCCGGCTTGTGGTATGTCACGTCGCCAAAAACATGTTGACCTAACATGAGAGGCAACATGAGACCACGCTAATCCTAGGTGTATACTCGGGCCTGGGTTTTAGCCCCACTCAGAACACCCACCCCAAATCAGAGGAACCAACCTGTACAGAATCCGGCACAATGATAATATGATGCATGCAAACACATATGCCAATATATACAATCACAGTATAATAATCATAAATGCAATAAATAAAGCAGCACAAGCAACCCAAACTATCCTAGAGAGCGCTAGGATTGACTCGCTTAGGGAAGACGGACCAGCAAGAGGTCAACTTCCGTAGTCCCCAGCAGAGTCGCCAGCTGTCGCAACGCGAAAAACAACCGGCGAAAAAAGACACAGAGCCGCCACCGTGCGTTATTTATCCCAAAGAAGGGAAAGGAAACGCTCGAAGTAAACCTGAAAAAGGGAAAGGAATGGTCTTACGACCAGAGATTGCTAGGTACGGTAGTCGGTTACTCAAGGGGAAGGTATTAGCACCCCCCACGTCCGTCGTACTCGACGGGATCCACGCTCAGAAGAATAGAATAAGGTTGCTGAATAACTGCTCGAAGAATGCACGCACACCGGAATAAGCAAATAGGTGAAGGAAGATGGAGGAAGGGGACTCGGCAGGATGTCGCATCCTGGGCCTACGTAGTTTGTCAGAAACAAACATCAGATTCGACGTAGTTCGGGGAAATGGGAAACGTGCTCGCTAGGATATCGCATCCTATGCATACATATCTTCTCTAACCAGAGAAAGAATCAGAGCACTCGTAGCTCGGCTAACGCACGCCGAAACAAAACGCTGAAAGAAGACGCTGAGACGTCAAAGCAAACACACGACAGGAAATAGAAGGCCAATCGCTGGTCTTACATCCAACTCCAGACAAAAGAAACACAAACAGGAAATCGAATGCCAATCACTGGGCTTATATCAGACTCCACAAACAAACAACAACAGACGGGAAACCGAATGCCAATCGCTGGGCTTACATCAGACTCCAAGCACACAATAAATAGGAAACGGAATGCCAATCGCTGGTCTTACATCCAACTCCTAACACACACAAAAAGGTTATCAAACAGACAAGCTAATAGGGAGTCTGGAACTCGAGCCTAATAGCTATCAAGCAAACACACACAAAAAAGAAAAGGTTGCCCGGAGAGATCTCGCACGATCTCCTACCTACGTATCTCATCTGGTATGAGAGTCAGGGCGACGTAGTTCCCCTTAACAGGGGAGAAACTTTCTCCTAACCAGAGACCAAGGGAATAACGGACTAAAAGGGAGACTGACTCGAGCCTAATAGTCATCATGCAAATTATAACCCTAGGTTGAGGTCTCTAACAAGAGTTTGACTCACACAGGAAGTGAGTCAACTCAAGTCTATCTCTACGTACATTCAACTTTCTCGAAAGTTGATCATACGACTCCTACGGAAAGGAGATGAGAAGCAAAAGCAGATAAACATCAAAAGCAATCATCACACGCTATATGCAAACAAGCGGCTCATACAAGGCTGGGCTTTAGTCAAGGGGTCATATCAACCTCGACAAACAAGCCAACACTGGAAAGGGTGTCTGAGGCTCTTAACCACTGACATTGACCGTCAGGGTGAGCAGATGAAAGGTAATGAGGGTTGGACCTCATAGCTCTTAACCCGGGCCTGGGTGAGCTTGAATCAATGAAAACGTGGGGGGTCCAGAAGGAGGGACCCTACTCCACTTGACTGACACTGTACAAGATCTGGGGGACATGTCCAAGAGCATCAGCACGTAGTGCGAGCATAATGGACGACTCAAACGATTAGAAGGGGATTGATTACTAATCCCTTCTATCTACCAATTACCTCTTCACTTAGGAGGACTTAAGTAACCATGCCTCGACAAGGAGGTCTTGAGCACAAAAATAAACAAACACAGACATTGCCTCTTAAGGAGGACTTCAGCCAAATGCCTGCCAAACAGAAACGACAGAGCTTCCAGACTACATGGAGTTAGAGGATGATTACCTAGGTGGTATGCCAACCACAAGCAAAGCAACTCAAGCAATGAGCTAAAGCAACTAAATCACCTGTAAGAAAGTCAAACAAGTCAATATTCACATTCATACAAATCCAACAAACAGTCAACAGTGTTACAACCAATATGCATGCAAGGCAAGTCAATAACTCAACAACTCAAGTGAGTTCATCACCAATGATCCTACAATACAACAAAGGTTAGTGGACAAAGCAAATTTGCATCTCAAGTCATAAGATTGCATCAACCACTAGAGCTAATAGCTTGAACCTGAAATACAAAGCTCAAAAGATGAGTACAAACCACTAGTCCAAGACTAGGGTCAAAGGCAAAGCAAAAAGTCAAAACAGCAACCAATATTCAACATGAAGCATATTTACTCGAGTAAGAACATGTCCTAAAAAGGACCAAGTCTAAAGCATTAGCCAAGGTCATCACATGAGCAAGATATGGCAAAGGCAATTACAAAGCACACAATTGGACATCAAGAATCAAAATTCCATATTAAAACAGAAATGAATCAAACAATCATGGAAATTTTTATGTGCATACAACATGTTAAACACAAGCATCATGCAAAAAATTGTAAACAGAAAAGCTCAATTGACATGCATATGAAAATGAACAAGATCAACATCAAATTGTGTGACACACATTGTCACACCATACATTCATGTGTCCCAAACAGAGATGAAAAATGATAAAAATGCACAACCAAGCCTAAAAAATCAAGCAACATGTTGGGAATCAGCATACCAAATTTCAAATCAATTGGACAATGTATGAGCATTTCACAATAGAATTGGTACAACATGTCACATTTGCATACATGTCCAAAGAAGCCAACACAATTAAAATTCCAGAAATGATAAAATCATGAAATCACAACCACAAAATAATAGACATCCATACAATCATGTGGGAAAAAATTGTATTCAATTTGGATAATCATGCTATTTGTTATGATTTTTATAAGTTAGGAAAATAATATGGAATATTGTTGAAAATAATGTGGACAATGTCATTTGAAAATGAAAAGTGGAAATGCCTCATGTGAGGATCGAACCAGGTATCACCAAAAACAAGCGCTGAAGAACAAAATGCACAAGGTGGGAATCGAACCTTGTACAAGGTTGCAAGCGCGTTTACAACATCAAAACGATGTCGTTCTATTAAATGATGTGGCAAGCCACATCACAGTCCAAGGAACGTGTGGAATTGGTCAAGGAACGCATAGCCAATCGTCTTGCCAAAGGGACGCATGCATGGCGCACACAGGGCATAAACCCTAGCGACTCACACCAGACGGAGGAGCAACCGTCTTCTCCGGCGAGACAGGCGGTGCTCCGCCATGAAAATTTGCAGAAAACGGCAAATCGCATATGGTTCGACAGATCTTTCCAAGAGGAGCAAGAATATCACAATTATAAGTCCTAATTCATCATAATTTTCACGAATCGAAGGAAAGAAAGTTGGATCTACAAACTTTAATTCAACATAACTTCATCAATATTCATCCAAATTTAACAAAATTTATATCAGAATTCTCACCACAACGAGATCTACACAATCATATACATGAAATAGCAAATGGTGAAGGTCGAAAATACACCTACTTGGAATGGCAGTGTTGAAAAACAGTGTTCTCGAGCCTCCAAATGATCCAAATCTTCTCCAGCAACCTTGATTTGAAGCTTTGAATAAGGATTAGTGGTTGAAAGCTCCTAGATCTTGCTTAATTTGAACCATCCATTGATGTGTTCATGTGCTTGGCATGCTTCAAACCTTGCTCAATTTCCACGAATTATGACTGATTCATGCTCCAAATTCCATGAGGATGATGGATCTACCAAGAAAATGTGTGTTTGTGTGGAGAAAATTTGAATTTCAATGAGAGAGAATTTTGGAGGGAAAAAATTTTCTAGATCTAGAATGTGTGATTATGATCCAATTCTGTTATGATTAGCCTTATATACTCCTCCTTAATCATGTTCAAATTGAGTTTAAGCATGGCTAATGAAAGATTAATGAAATATGGGGTGTAATGCAAAAATGGTAAAAGTGTGGTGTATGGCCTAATTCACACGTGAACAGTAACATGCTAGCATCCAAATCCACTTAAAATCACCTAATAAACACAATGGAAGTGGTATTTTTCATGTATGATCAATAGAATTTGAATTCCCCAATTTCCCTCCAAAATGCATATGAATGGACACATGATCATGTAATGTTATTTCATGCAATGCAATGATGGATTTGGAAAATATAGGTCATGAGAAGAAATTTTCAAAAAGAGTGGCTTCATTTGGAGTTTTGTAGCCAAAGTTATGGCATGTTGAACCTCCATGCACACTTTGCAATCATTTGATCATAATTCTTCAACCATTCATCAGATGCTCATGATCTTGGACTTTTTGGAAATGGGAGAGAAAGATCTTCAACTTTCATGTTGGACAAAAATTCATTTGAAGCTTATTTGATGTTGGAAAGTCAAGTTGAAATTGAACCAAATCTTTCCATTTTTGGAAACTTTCAATTACAGGTCACTTTCCATTTTGGGAAACTTTTGATCTGGCTTCAAATTCTTCAAGATTGATGTTTGAAATGACAAATGAACCTCTTTTGAACATGGATGAAGTGTCTCAAACCATATCTCCACCTCTTAGCCCTCAGTTGACTTTTATGGGCCTCAGATGACTTGAAAATGCACTGTGGACTTTGAGCCTCTACCACCTGAGGAAATGGCTCAGAAATGAAACCCCCTAGCCCATATAAGCTCTCCATATAACCATGTGATCTTCATCATCAACAAATACCTCATCTCCTTGATAAACCCTGACTGGAAGAATGCATTGATTAGGGTTGACCAAAGGTCAAAACCCTAATCCCAAGGAACTTGAGCATGCACAGTGAAACCCTTGAGGATGACATAACCATGATGATGGTAATATACCCTTGCAATCAAGACACTGCTCAACCTTTGAAGAATCAAGAAACCCTAATGCACTGCAAACCCTCAGATGGTTGATCATCAATTTAATAAGACCATCAGGCTTGAACCATATACTGAAGGTGAGAAAAACAAGAAAGGGGGGGTTTGAATTGTTTGAAAAATAAGCGCTTTTGCAAAATGAAATCACACAATGATTTTATACTGGTTCGCTTATAACACAAAGCTACTCCAGTCCACCCGGCCAAGGTGATTTCGCCTTCAACAAGGACTTAATCCACTAATCTTGAAAGATTACAAACAACCCCTAAGAGAGAAGAAAATCTCTTAGTCCTCTCAAGTCTACAGACTACAAAGAGTCACTTGAGGAAATCAAATAAAAATTAGATACAAGATGTGTAATCTAGAGTGCTTCTAAGAAAGCAAATATTACAAACTTAAGAACAAATTTTTTCACTTGATAAGCAAAAGCTTAGTGAAAATCTTTGAAGAACAAAGATGTTTTTCTTGAGCGTGATATAATTTCAGTATAGTTTTGGCTAGTAATTTTCTTCTTACTGAATGTTGATTTCTTCTCTTATTTATAGGAGTTGAAGTAGAGTTGAAGTAGCGTTGAATCTGTTGGATATTGAGATGTAGTTACGCCATTCCATTAATAGCTTCTGCAGTAGACTTTTTCTCTTAGAAGTGACTACTTACCACAATTAGTATCTTCTCTCTTGGAAGTGGAGATTAACGTCTCTTTCTAATTGAGGAAATCCATTTGCAGAACTTTAACTTGGCTTAAACGTTACTTCATCATGATTAACAATTCTGATTAGAGTCTTTGTGTATCTGGAGAATCTTGCTTCTGATGTTATTTCTTGAAAGTTCAGATGACGCTGATAACTTCCAGAGTTTACAGAGGGCATTTGTTCAGAGTCAGAGCTTCTAGACTTTACTTCATGTTCAGATGCTTCTGATACTTTGTAGTTTTGTCCAGAGTCAGAGCTTCTTGAAACGAGATTCCACTTTAGATGCTTCTGATACTTGAGATTTTGCATCTGATCTTGTTGTGCATCTGATGACATCATCAGATTTATTTCTTCTTTCTTTAGAACCCTGCACACTTAGAAACTTTTCGTTAGGGTGCCATTTTTGGTTTCATCCTTTGTTATCATCAAAATCATGGAATCTGTTGTAGAACAATTTTTGTTCTTACAATCTCCCCCTTTTTGATGATGACAAAACAAATAAAATTATCAGATGAAACATGAAAAATATTAGATCAGATAAACAAAAGCTCCCCCTGAGTTAGTACTAGGGAGTTCAGAAGTTCTTACCAGAGCTTTCCAAGTAATTAAGTTTCTGAAAACTTTCTGCAATTTCTTAATTTTAATGTTAGAGTTATTTAATCAGAGCTATTATTTAATCAGAGCTATTTATATTAGAACTATTTCTATAATTGTTGCAGAATGTTTAAGGTTTTAGACATAATTTTCATCAGAGCTATTTAATAATTTCTCCCCCTTTTTGGCATAATCAAAAAGGCATAAAAAAAAATAAAAAGAATGATAAAGAGAAAAACACTTCATTAAAAAAGCACAAAGGCAAACAACAGTCAAAAACATCAGATTCAAGAGAATATCAGAGCTAAAAAGAAGACAGAAGCAAAAACATTAGGCAAGCAAACAAAATAAATCCTAAGTGCCTAAGGGTTTGGAGGTTGAGGAAGTCTCTGAAGCAACATGGCAAACATGTTCTGGATGTTTTCATTCAAGGCATCTTGCTTGTCCATCCTGGCACGAAGCTCATTCTGATCTTTCTTGATCTCTTGCTGATCTTGCTTGATCTCCTTCAGAGTGTTAAGAATCAGAGGGATCGCAGAGGAAGACTCCCCCTGAATCAGAGCCTGCTGAGCTTCAGCTTCAGCAGCAGCTTGGGCTTCTGCATCTGCCTTAGCCTTGGCTTCAGCTTCCTGAATCCTTAGAAGTTCTGCTTCCTTTGCCAGGCGTTCTTCTTCCAACCTCTTTGCTTCTTCTTCAGCTTCCCTAGCCAATCTTTCCTCCTCTAACCTTCTGGCCTCAGCTTCTCTAGCCAGTCTCTCTTGGAGTCTTTCCTCAGAGTCTCTGATGTAGCCATTTCTGACTTGTTCAGAGATACTCTTCAGCCTATAAGACTCAGAGGTCATCCAACTAATGACTCTGTTCCAGTGTGTCCTAACAGATTTAGGATCATCACTAACTTCAGAGTTTTTAGCCAGAGACTTGATCTTCTGGACTGAAGCTTCTGCAACCTGTATAATGGCCTCCTCAAGGGTAGGTATGGTAAGTTCAGGTTCAGGTTCAGGTTCAGGTGAATGAGGTGGAGAGTTTTGAGGGCTGAGATTTAGAGGTTGAGGTTCAGTTTGTTGAGGTTCAGATTCTGCTTGAAGTTCAGAATCTGCGTCTGGTTGAAGACTGGGAGATGAAGCATATAATGGATTTAGGTCTAATGGGTCAGAGTCTGGTCCAGGTACAGCGGGAATAAATGGTGGAGTGATATTAGAGGTGAAGGGATCAGATGGTTGAGTTTCAGAGGGTAAGGTTGTTGTTTGTTGTGGTGGAAGTGAAGTTTGGAGGGGAGAGGTTACTTCAGATTGTCTTGAGGGTTGTGGAGCGAAATTTTTAGCATAAATTTCAGCTATTGTTGGGGAGTTTGGGTCAGAGTGTTCTTGATCAGAGGACTCTTGTTCAGAGAACTCTTGGTCAGAAGAAGGGGAAAGGTAAGGGGGTGATTCATATTCAGAGGATGAGGAAGAGCTGTGGTGATATAGTTGATTAGGGTCAGAGGTTGTTGTGAAATTACGAGCAATTTTTAGAACAGGTGGAGGTTGAGAGGTTCTGGTGATTGAGGGTGGTATTTCAGCGGTGGTTTATATTGGTTGAGAGGAGAGAGGGTTAGAGGAAGCCATTATAGATGCAGAGGAGACAGGAGGAATAGACTTACCAGAAGAGACATTCAGAGGTGCTGAAGCTTTGGTGCCAGAGGTTTCTCCAAGTCTGGCTTTCTTTGCCTTCCTTGCTTCCTCAGCTATCTTCTTCTCAGAAAGACCTCTTTTGTATCTGACCAAATCTTCTACAGAGTCCAGACAGTCTTCAAGGCGGAAATCAGAAATATCAATGCCTTCATCCAGACGATCCTGAAGGTAGATAGCAATGGCATCTCTGGGTTCATTCTTGAAGAACCTTTCAAGGCCATGAGGCATCTTCCTCTGATCCTTCAGAGCTTCCCAGGTCACATCCATAGTGGGCTTGACTCTGATGTCTTTGATGATTCCCATACTCCTCAGATTTTTGGCATTCAGAGGCTTTCCAACGTCAATTGCCAGATCATCCATACATCTGGTCTTCTCCAGAGCATCTACCAGCCCATGCTCAATGAAGATGTCAGAGAGCAATCTACCCAGAGGAATGTAGGATCTGGGCTTCATGTTATTCCTGGTTTCTCTGACTGAATCCCTCAGATATCTGAAGAGGAGAACAGGGAGGTTGATTGGAATACCCTTCTGAATACAGTAGAGGATGCATTTCTGGTCAGCATTTATGTAATCTGAAGAGTTGGAGGCTGGACGATGATGGATTGTTCCCAGAATAATCTTCAGCCAAACTCGGAGGTTCTGATGAAGCTCCTTGTTCTTAGAGGGGTTTCCTTCAACATTTGCTTTGAAGATTGTAGGGTTAATGACTTCTGTGATGCGCTTGGACCTTGGAGGAATGTTGTAAATCCTTTTACCTCCAGCTTTCTCCATGTTTAGCAAGGAAGCAATTGATGCTTCAGTGATGACAATCTTCACACCCAGAACAAAAGAAACAATGAACTGGTCATCAGCATCTGCACATCTCCAGAACTCTTTCACCAGAAGAGGATAGATTGGACCATACAATCTGTTGAAGTAGGTTTCCCAACCTTGCTTGTGAAGATCTTCAGTAAGATCAACACCGTTTCTTCTTAAGTTCTCAAAATCCACCAGCGATTCACACAGTACATCTAAACCTTCAAAGGGAGTTGAAAGGTTTATGTGTTGTTCGCGTTCCAAAATGTGAGGTTCTTTGTAAACTGGGGTCGTGGTGACATCTATAACCATGGGTGTTTGAGTGTTTGAGGTTTGGGGATTAGAAGCGGCTTCCATTTGTTGGGAGAAGTTAAAAACTTCTTGCTCTTGAGGATTCATGAAGAAAATTGATGAAGAAGATGAAGAACTGAAGGAGGTTGCAGAGAAAACTTCGAGAGAGGGTTTAGGGTTTAAGAGTGAGTGAAGAGTGATAAGTGTGTGAAATGTGAGAAAAGTGTTTATATACCTAAGGGTAAAAACACATGCAAAACGACACAATTAATTGCGTTGGAACAGAACACAAGATTTGCACGCTAGGGGGGAAAAATGATTATAGCTAATAAATGAATGTCTAATCCCAACAGTAAGCACACTGCTCGAGGAGATTTCAAGCGTTCTGACCTTTGATTTCTTTTGACAGCTGTCTAGAAGTTCTAGGGTTAGACGCATGTTCCCCACGTGTTGATGTATCTGATCTTCAGGAATACCAAAGGATTTCTGAAGATTTCTAACTCAGATATCTTCTTAACTTGGTAGAAGTATCAGAGTCAGAGGCAGAAGTGTATTTGTTTTTATCAGAGTCTCATTTTACATGTTCAGAGCCAAATTTTACTCAGGGCAATTTTTAATGTTCAGATTTTCTAAGATAAAACGAAATCTATCTTCAGCCAGAGGCTTAGTAAAGATATCTGCCCATTGATGTTCTGTATCAATGAACTTCAGCGTTACTATTCCTTTCTGAACATAGTCTCTAATAAAATGATGTTTAATTTCTATGTGTTTGGCTCTGGAATGTAAAATAGGATTCTTACTCAAACAAATAGCAGCAGTATTATCACAAAAGATAGGAATGTTACTCTCAAAGATTTGTAGATCTTCTAGCTGATGTTTCATCCAGAGCATCTGAGTTGTGCACAGTGACGCTGAGATATATTCAGCTTCTGCAGTTGATAGAGCAATTGTTGACTGTCTTTTGCTAGCCCAGGAGATTAGATTGTTTCCCAGAAGCTGGCAATTTCCAGATGTGCTTTTTCGTTCTATTCTATCTCCTGCATAATCTGCATCACAATAACCAGAAAGCCTATACTCTGATGTTTTCTCATACATCAGGCCCAGGTTAGGAGTTCCTTTCAGATACTTAAGAATTCTCTTAACAGCTGTTAAATGAGATTCTCTAGGATCTGATTGGAATCTGGCACAAAGACAGACGCTAAAGAGAATATCAGGACGAGTAGCAGTCAGATAGAGAAGAGAGCCTATCATACCTCGATAGAGCTTCTGACAAACCTTGTTGCTTACCTCTTCCTTTTCCAGAATGCAAGTTGGGTGCATAGGAGTTTTTGCAGAGTTGCATTCAGACATATCAAACTTCTTCAGAACGTCTTTAATGTATTTGCTTTGATGAATGTATGTGACTTCTGGAGTTTGATTGATTTGAATTCCCAGAAAGAACTTTAGTTCTTGCATTAGACTCATTTCAAATTCTGCCTGCATTAACTTAGAAAATTCTTGGCAAACAGAGATATTAGCAGAACCAAAAATAATGTCATCAACATAAATCTGGCATATCATGAGATCATTTTCATGATTTTTACAGAAGAGTGTAGAATCAACTTTCCCTCTGATAAAATTTTGTTCTAGAAGAAAATTACTTAAGCGTTCATACCAAGCTCTGGGAGCTTGTTTAAGTCCATATAAGGATTTCTTAAGTTTGAAAACATGTTCTGGAAAATTTGAGTTTTCAAAACCAGGAGGTTGATTAACATACACTTCTTCTGAAATATAACCATTTAGAAATGCACTCTTGACATCCATTTGGTATAATTTGATAGAATGATTAATAGCAAAAGATACAAGAAGACGAATAGATTCTAACCTCGCGACTGGAGCAAAAGTTTCATTATAATCAATACCTTCTTGTTGACTATAACCTTGAGCTACCAGTCGAGCTTTGTTTCTGACAACTTCTCCTTTCTCGTTCAGTTTGTTTCTGAAAACCCATCTGGTTCCAATGACATGAGTGCCTCTGGGTTTAGGAACGAGATCCCAGACATCATTCTTGGAGAATTGATCTAACTCTTCTTGCATAGCTGCCACCCAATCATTATCTTGAAGAGCTTCATCACAGGACGTAGGCTCAATCAGAGACACTAGTCCCAGAGGAATATCTTCAGAAGTTCTGAAGGTAGATCTGGTTCTAACAGGTTCATCTTTGTTTCCCAAAATCAAATCTTCAGATACGTTGCTACGACTCTTGACTTTCCTTGGAATTTCTGGAGATTTAATTTCTTCAGAGTCTGGAGTGACAGTTGCTTCTGGAGTTTTCTCAGATTCTACCAGAGTGATCTCTAAATCTGCAAACTTTTCAACTAGCTTTGACTTTTCAGGGTCAAGCTTATCATCAAATCTAACATGAATTGATTCCTCCACAATTTTGGTTTCTGTGTTGTATACTCTGTAGCCTTTAGAGCGTTCTGAGTATCCTAACATAATACCTTTTTGTGCTTTGGAATCAAACTTGTTCAGATGTTCTTTAGTATTTAATATAAAACAAATGCATCCAAAAGGATGAAAATATGAAATGTTGGGTTTTCTTCCCTTACACAGTTCATAGGGAGTCTTTTCCAGAATAGGTCTAATAGAGATTCTATTCTGAATGTAGCACGCTGTATTTACAGCTTCTGCCCAAAAGTGCTTTGCTACATTTGTTTCATTGATCATGGTTCTGGCCATTTCTTGGAGTGTCCTATTCTTCCTCTCTACAACTCCATTTTGTTGTGGAGTTCTAGGGCAGGAGAAATCATGGGATATTCCATTAGAATCAAATAGTTCTTCAAAATCTTTATTTTCAAATTCTCCACCATGATCACTTCTGACTCTAACAATTTTAGAGTCAAATTCTTTTTGCACTTTAGAACAGAAACTGGTGAATACAGAGTGAGACTCACTCTTGTGCTTTAGGAATTTTACCCATGTCCAGCGGCTGTAATCATCAACGATTACTAGTCCATACTTCTTTCCATTGACTGATGTTGTTTTCACAGGACCAAATAAGTCAATGTGAAGAAGCTCCAGAGGCTTGGAGGTAGAAACAACATTTTTCTTTTTAAAAGATGTTTTTGAAAACTTTCCTTTCTGACAAGCTTCACACAGAGCATCTGAAGAAAACTTCAGTTTAGGTAAGCCTCTGACTAACTCAAGTTTAGTTAGCTGAGAAAGTTTCCTCATGCTAATGTGGCCTAAGCGTCTATGCCATACCCATTGCTCTTCGTGAACTGACATTAAACATTTAACATTTTGATCTTTTAAATCAGAAAGATTTATTTTATAAATGTTGTTTTTCCTCTTGCCTGTGAAAAGGACAGAGCCATCGTTCTGACTAATTGCTTTACACGTTTTTTGATTAAAGATTACATCATAACCGTTATCACTTAATTGACTTATGGATAACAAGTTATGCATTAATCCTTCTACATAAAGAACATCAGATATAGAGGGAAGAGTACCGTTACCAATAGTTCCGGAGCCTCTGATCCTTCCTTTCTGATCTCCTCCGAAGCCTACAAATCCAGCGTCTTTAAGTTCCAGGCTTTGGAACATAGACTTTCTTCCCGTCATATGTCGCGAGCATCCAGAGTCCAGGTACCATGACTGGTGTCTGAACTTTGCTGCATAGGATATCTGCAACATAGATGATCTTATCTTTCGGTACCCAGAATCTCTTGGGTCCTTTCAGATTAGTTTTCCCAGAGTTTCTTACAACTTTGGGTCTTCTAGCATTTTTAAATTTGTGTTCTTGTGTGTGTGTGTAGTGGTATGAAAAAGGCGATTTAATTTGGTTACTGGTAGAGGTTTTATTTTCCTCAGAATCATACCCAATTCCCCTTTTATTATTCTGACCTACTCCATAAATCATGGATGCCATAATACTCCTATTTATCCCATTCTTCAGAAATTGTTGAAAGGCTTCTTCATATTTATAAATAATTTCATTTGAAGTTTGTGGTGCTTGAGACAACACTTCTTCTAATTCTAAGCTTTTCGTTTTAGCTTCATCTCTTTCTAACGTTAAAGATGTGATTGTATCATCTCTTGCTAGAATTGTTGTCTCAAGTTTACTACACTCTTCAGATTTTGCTTTAAGAAGGCCTTTAATGTTTTTAACTTTTTGTTTTAATTTCTGAAGAGAGGTAAGAGTTTCTGATAAACATGATTCTAAGTCAGATCTAGAAAGTTCAGAAAATACCTCTTCAGATTCTTCATCTGAGCTGCTGGATGTGGTAGCCATAAGAGCTACGTTGGCCTGTTCATCAGAGTCAGATTCTGATGATTCGGATTCACTATCGTCCCAGGTGGCCATTAATCCCTTCTTTGTTCTGAAGGCATTTTTCTTGAAGCTTTCTTTCTTAGAGTTATCTTTCTTCAGCTTGGGGCATTCATTTCTATAATGACCTGTTTCTTTACATTCAAAACAGGTAATATCTTTGTTAGGTTTACCTTTTGAAGTTGACTCTGATCGATCCCCTCTGGGTCTTGATCTTCTGAAGTTGTTGTTGTTCCTTCTTTTCCAGAGTTGCTTAACTCTTCTGGTTAGTAAGGACAGTTCTTCTTCATCATCAGAGTCTTCAGGTTCAGAATCGTCAGTATCTGCAGTTTCTGCCTGGAGAGCTTTGGTTCTGTCTGACTTCCGTCTTTCAGGTCTGGACTTCAGCGCCACTGACTTGTTCCTTTTCTGAGGCTCATCCTCCTCTAGTTCTATCTCATGGCTTCTGAGAGAACTAACAAGTTCTTCAAGGCTGATACTGTTCAGATCCTTTGATAACTTCAGAGCAGTAACCATTGGTCTCCATTTCTTTGGCAGACTTCTGACAATCTTCTTAACATGATCTGCAGTCGTGTATCCCTTGTCTAGCACTTTAAGACCTGCAATAAGAGTTTGAAATCTGGAAAACATAGCTTCTATAGCTTCGTCATCTTCCATCTTGAAGGCTTCATACTTCTGGATAAGCGCCAGAGCCTTCGTCTCCTTGACTTGGGAGTTTCCTTCATGGGTCATCTTCAGAGAGTCAAGTATATCTTTGGCAGTCTCTCTGTTGGTGATCTTTTCATATTCATTGTATGATATGGCATTTAGAAGTATTGTTCTGGCCTTGTGGTGATTTTTGAAAACACGTTTCTGATCTTCTGACATTTTGCTTCTGGGAACTTCAGCTCCATTTAAGACTGGAGGTTTGTATCCATCTGTGACAATGTCCCAGAGGTCAGCATCATAACCCAGAAAGAAACTTTCGATTCTATCTTTCCAGTAATCAAACTTTTCTCCATCAAAAACAGGAGGCTTGGCATTGTAAGAATCTTTCTCATTTGAGTGGGCCATTTGTTTTTTCTCGCACTGGATCTCTCTACACGGTTAAGTGTTTGATTTGAAAATCAATAACAGAGCCGGAGCTCTGATACCAATTGAAGGTGAGAAAAACAAGAAAGGGGGGGTTTGAATTGTTTGAAAAATAAGCGCTTTTGCAAAATGAAATCACACAATGATTTTATACTGGTTCGCTTATAACACAAAGCTACTCCAGTCCACCCGGCCAAGGTGATTTCGCCTTCAACAAGGACTTAATCCACTAATCTTGAAAGATTACAAACAACCCCTAAGAGAGAAGAAAATCTCTTAGTCCTCTCAAGTCTACAGACTACAAAGAGTCACTTGAGGAAATCAAATAAAAATTAGATACAAGATGTGTAATCTAGAGTGCTTCTAAGAAAGCAAATATTACAAACTTAAGAACAAATTTTTTCACTTGATAAGCAAAAGCTTAGTGAAAATCTTTGAAGAACAAAGATGTTTTTCTTGAGCGTGATATAATTTCAGTATAGTTTTGGCTAGTGATTTTCTTCTTACTGAATGTTGATTTCTTCTCTTATTTATAGGAGTTGAAGTAGAGTTGAAGTAGCGTTGAATCTGTTGGATATTGAGATGTAGTTACGCCATTCCATTAATAGCTTCTGCAGTAGACTTTTTCTCTTAGAAGTGACTACTTACCACAATTAGTATCTTCTCTCTTGGAAGTGGAGATTAACGTCTCTTTCTAATTGAGGAAATCCATTTGCAGAACTTTAACTTGGCTTAAACGTTACTTCATCATGATTAACAATTCTGATTAGAGTCTTTGTGTATCTGGAGAATCTTGCTTCTGATGTTATTTCTTGAAAGTTCAGATGACGCTGATAACTTCCAGAGTTTACAGAGGGCATTTGTTCAGAGTCAGAGCTTCTAGACTTTACTTCATGTTCAGATGCTTCTGATACTTTGTAGTTTTGTCCAGAGTCAGAGCTTCTTGAAACGAGATTCCACTTTAGATGCTTCTGATACTTGAGATTTTGCATCTGATCTTGTTGTGCATCTGATGACATCATCAGATTTATTTCTTCTTTCTTTAGAACCCTGCACACTTAGAAACTTTTCGTTAGGGTGCCATTTTTGGTTTCATCCTTTGTTATCATCAAAATCATGGAATCTGTTGTAGAACAATTTTTGTTCTTACATATACCACCTCCATCTTCTGAACAAGACATTAGAGGATGGTCTCTTATTCCATATGATATGCAATATGCAAATGCCTAATGTCCTAAAACATGAAATGCAATATGCTAAACTAGTCCCAAGAAGAAGAGGGCAAATTTTGAGGTGTTACAGTAGGTATGCTTGAAAGCCACATCAAATCTTTGGTATTTGGATAGTGGGTACTCCAAGCATATGATTGGTGATTCGCATAAATTTTCAGATCTAATGCTTAAGGCCAAGGGTTATGTTACTTATGGAGATAACAACAAAGGAAGAATTCTTGGCATAGGCAAAGTAGGTGCACCAAATTTCATATCCATCGAAGATGTGCTATATGTCGAAGGACTAAAGCACAACCTCTTAAGCATAAGCCAACTTTGTGACAAAGGATTCAAAATAAGGTTCACAAAAGATGAATGTTTAATTGAAGACGAAGTCACACAAGAGGTAATGCTTATAAGTAAGCGAATTAATAATATTTTCATGATTTCCCTTGATGATATTTCTTTGAAGGTTAAGTGTCTTGTGGCAAATAACAACGACTCATGGTTATGGCATAACAGATTTGCTCACATTCATATGGAGCACTTGAATAAGTTAGTAAAACATGACCTTGTCGTTGGATTGCCAAAGATAAAATTCATCAAAGATAGACTTTGCAATGCTTGTCAAAAGGGGAAGCAAACCAAATCAAGTTTCACATCCAAGAATGTGGTGTCCACTTCTAGGCCACTACAATTGTTACATATGGACTTATTTGGTCCATCAAGAACAAGAAGCTTCGGAGGTAACTTATATGCTTTAGTTATTGTTGATGATTATTCTAGATATACTTGGACCTTCTTTTTAGTGCAGAAAAGTGATGCATTCAAAGCGTTCAAGAAGTATGCAAAGCAAATTCAAAATGAGAAATCATTAACAATTGCCTCCATAAGAAGCGATCGTGGTGGAGAATTCCAGAATACTTCTTTTGAAGACTTTTGTGAAGATCAAGGAATATTTCACAACTTCTCGGCTCCAAGGACTCCTCAACAAAATGGAGTAGTTGAAAGAAAGAATAGGTCATTGGTGGAACTTGCAAGAACAAAGCTTAGCGACTCAAATCTTCCTAAGTATTTTTGGGCGGATGCGGTTAGCACGACATGTTTTGTAAGTAATAGAGTTAACATAAGACCTATCCTAAAGAAGACTCCATATGAACTCTTCAAAGGAAGGAAATCCAACATTGCTTTCTTTCATATCTTTGGATGCAAGTGCTTTGTCCTTAACAATGACAAAGACAACCTTGGTAAGTTCGACGAAAAATCGGATGAAGGTATTTTTCTTGGTTATTCTCTTACAAGTAAAGCATATAGAATTTATAATAAAAGAACTTTAAATATAGAAGAATCCATGCATGTTAAGTTTGACGAATCTAACCCCTCGAAAGAGGAAATTGTTGCTTGTGATGATGATGATTTTGTAGAAATTCCTAAAGAAGATACTTCAAACAAGAATCAAGAAGAACCGATTCAACAAGAGCCAAATAAAAATGATCTATCTAAGGAATGGAGGACTCATAAAGATCATCCTATTGACAAAGTAATTAATGACATTAGTCAAGGTGTTGCTACAAGATTGAATCTCAAGGATGCATGCTTAAACATGGCGTTAGTTTCGCAAATAGAACCCTCTAAAATTGATGAAGCTCTAGGAGATGATCAATGGATTGTTTCTATGCAAGAAGAATTAAACCAATTCGAGAGAAATCAAGTTTGGGAGCTTGTTTCTAGACCAAGTGGTAAGCACATCATTGGAACAAGATGGGTGTTTAAGAATAAACTTGATGAGAATGGAATAATTGTTCAAAACAAAGCAAGATTGGTCGCTCAAGGGTATAATCAAGAAGAAGGAATCGACTTTGAAGAAACTTTCGCTCTGGTTGCAAGGTTAGAAGCTATTCGTTTATTACTTGCTTACGCATGTTTAATGAATTTTCAGTCATTTCAAATGGACGTAAAAAGCGCCTTCTTGAACGACTACATCAATGAAGAAGTCTATGTCAAACAACCCCCAGGATTTGAAGACTTCAAGCATCCTTCACATGTATATAAATTTAAGAAATCACTCTATGGATTAAAACAAGCACCAAGGGCATGGTATGATCGTCTAAGTAATTTTCTATGTGAAAAAGGTCTTGAAAAAGGCAAAGTAGACAAGACTTTATTTATCAAGAAGATAAAAGGGAACACCTTACTTGTTCAAGTCTACGTAGACGACATAATCTTCGGTTCAACCAACAAAGAACTATGTGAAGAATTTGCGTTGATAATGCAAGGTGAATTTGAAATGTCTATGATGGGAAAGATGAACTACTTCCTTGGATTGCAAATCAAGCAACTAAAAGACGGAATCTTTATCAACCAATCAAAGTATTGCAAAGAGTTGTTAAAGAGATTTGAAATGGATGGTTGTAAAGCAATGTCAACACCAATGGGCTCCGGAACCTATGTTGATCAAGACGAATCGGGTGTGTCAATTGATATTACGAAGTATCGAGGTATGATTGGTTCTTTATTATATTTGACGGCAAGCCGTCCTGACATAATGTTTAGCGTGTGTTTATGTGCTCGCTTCCAAGAAAATCCAAAGGAGTCACCTCTCATAACGGTCAAAAGAATCATGAAGTATCTCAAAGGAACAATCAATGTTGGCTTATGGTATCCTAAAGGTAGTGTTTGTAAGTTAATTGGTTATTATGACGCGGATTATGCGGTTGTAAAACAGATAGAAAAAGTACTAGTGGAACATGTCACATCCTTGGTAATGCATTAGTCTCATGGTCATGTAAGAAACAAGCGTGTGTTGCTCTTAGTACGGCTGAAGCAGAATACATAGCAGCGGGTAGTTGTTGTGCACAGAATCTTTGGCTAAACCAATAATTAAGTGACTATGGAATCGATCTTGGATACATACCACTCTGATGCGACAACACAAGTGCGATTAATATTACAAAGAATCCTGTCATGCACTCAAGGACCAAACACATAGACATTCGACACCATTTCCTTCGTGATCATGTGCTTAAAGGCGATGTCGAAGTTACTTTTGTCGATACTCATAATCAACTAGCGGAATTTTCACAAAACCACTCGCAAAAGAACCATTTTATAAGATTCAAAGAGAACTTAGCATTTTGGATGAAAGTGATATATAAATCTTCCATAATTATTCACTATACATTATAATGAGGCCAAGGTACACAAGTTTTTAATTTTTTTTTATTTGTGAAATTTCTCTTTAAAATGTGTATATGAAATTTTTGTCTTTAGTTGATTCTATATTAGGTAAATTTAATTTTTTGATAAAAAAATTTTCACTCAAAATTGCATTAGTATGTATATTACCTTGTCAAACTTATTTTTTTTGGAAATCCTTCATATTTTGGGCTGTGCAAAGCTACTGTTTTTCACTTTTGTCTTAGAGTAATCGGTTACTCCAAATTGGGTAATCGATTAGCCTGCCTGTTTTTGCCTTCCTCACGCATTTTTTTAACTATGAACCGATTATCCTTTTTAGAGTAATCGATTACCACTGTTTCCTCCAGAATTTTTTTGAATTTTTAAACACATGTGACTTTTTGTTACTTTTGGTGTTAAGTGCTTTTTCTTGTTTTTTTGCTGCTTAAGTCAATCACTTCAGCATTGGTCTCACTCTTCCATCTTCCTTCTCCTCCATTTACTCCATTCAAAGCAAAATTAAAACCCCACTCACATTATCACTCTCCATCTAGAATCCAAGAAACCCTTTCAAAACCCTAACTCTCAAAGCTTCCATGGCACCTCCAAGGCAAGACAAAGGAAAGAAGAAAATGGATGAAGAAGCATCTCAACATACAGAAGAACAACATGCTGCCACTGTGAAATCCAGAAGGTTGAGCTATGCTGTCCGGACTCGAACTCTCATGCCGGTAAAATATGTTAACTTCTGAGCTTTTCCTTCTCATAGATTTACCTTTCAAACTCTGCTGAGAAATTCAGGGGTAGATACGTTAGCTTCTGATATTGGTGATTACTATCCTGATATGATAAGGGATTTCTTTACCACTGTAACTTTTGGAACCGATGATTTTGGTGATTCGGTGTTTACTGCTAAGGTTAAGAATGTTGAAATTTGTATGGATCTGAAACAATTGGGAACCTGTCTGGAAATCCCTTCTGAAGGTGAAGAATTCCGTCACGGAACTGAACCCGACAATGATGCCTGGAGCAATTATAACAGTTTGGAATATTTTGTTTCAATTTCTAGAGGCACTCAGGCTAGCCTCATGAGCCGGAAGAAATCAGAATCCTCAAGGGTGGTGAAATTTGTTAACCTCTTATCTGTGAGTGATAGGATGCTCCATTATGTTCTTGCTTATCTTTTGGTTCAAAAACATTCAAATCATGCCCAAGTTAGTGAACTCGAACTGCAACTTATTAGAGCTTTGAAAATGAACATGAAGATTAATTGGGCTTATGTCATTTACCATCACATGAAGCATCAATCATCCCTAAGTGGTGGACTTCCTTATGGTAGAGTTGTTTCAAGAATTTTGGAATTCCATGATGTTCCGCTTCAAAGAGAACAAAGACTCCTATGACGGCTAGAAACTGTGAAATCAATGAGATTATCGCAACTAAGAACACCGGCATTATTATTAGATCAAATGGAGTGTTTCGGTACAAGGATACAGTTACTTCTTCCGCTCCTCCACCAACTCCGGAAGGTGATATCACAAATGCTATGCTTTATAACAAGATGTGTTCCATTGATACCACCATGAATCATAATCACAGTGTCACCCAACGTGGAATCAAATCACTTCGGAAACTCTTCCTTTCTATGAACTGTCAACATGTCCCAAGTGAAGAAGGTGATGAGGAAAGTGAAGAAGAAGGTGAAGAGGATGATGGAGTCGATATGTCAGAAAGTGATTGAGTTGGTCATTTCTTTTTTGCTATTCACTAGTTTATGGTTTTTGTTTTAAGTTAGTACATTTCTAGTTTCTTTTAAGACTATGCTAAGTCCGTTGGCTTTTTATATTTTATCCGTCTTTCCATTCCGTACTAAGTTTGGTTTATATTATGTTTGTATTATCTTTTGTTTCATTCTTATGTTATGTGGTGCTTGGTGTATGTTGTTTGCATATTGTTACTTATTTCACCCTTTTTGTTAATGACAAAGGGGGAGAAGAGATTGTTATTGTGTTATTTCTTTGTTTTCTGTTTCTCTCTAACAAAATGCAGATTTCAAAAGACTCCTTAAATCATAGATTAAGGGGGAGCATCAATTAAGGGGGAGCATTTGCTAGAGAAACATGCTTGGATCAAACTTTCATTTTTTTTTGGTTTGTCATCATCAAAAAGGGGGAGATTGTGAAGACATGACTTCTCAAATATTTTGATGATGACAAACTTCTCTACAAGTCTAAGATTGATTAACAAAAAGTATTGATCAAGATTCAAGCTCATGAAAGTAGTTTTCAACTAAATGATCAAGTCTCGATGAAACTCATAAAGATTCGTATTTCAAATGAAAAGGTATAACACTTGAACTCTATATGATTATACAAGTGTTCAAAACATGTCTCATTCGTGCCATAATCATTGGAAGTAATTTTATGCATCAAAGAAATCATAACACTTCATTCTTTAAGCTATTTTTCAAATCTGGGATGAAGTAATCGATTATCCATTTTAAGGTAACCGATTACTCTGTAAAAATTCAAATATTTTTGCACGTTGGAGGCAAGTAACCGGTTACCCATATTAAGGTAATCGATTACCACTGAACCAGAGGCAAAAATCAGTGTATCTCTTCATGGAAACTTTTCTATTTTCTTTACCATGAACCATGGCATCCTTTGGGTAATTGCATCCATTTGAGGAGGTGTTTAGACAATATATATACATCATTTTTTCAGATTTCAAACTCACCTCCTTGCAAAAATTTCAAATCAATTACACACATTCGTTCAAACAATTTTTAAGTGTTCTTCCAAATTTTCTTAAGAGTGAAACCTTGCATAAACTTTCCTTTTAAGCATCATAGTTTCATTCCATACAAAGAACACTTGTATAATTATTGTGAGAACTAAGTGTTACAAAGGAGAAGATCAATTGATAAATTGATATACTTCAAATATTCAGCTATTTCATATTCTACAAAAATTCAAAATTGTATTTCTTGATTACAACTTATTTTTAGGATTGTTAAGAATAGGTTTGTAAGGTTTTATCCTTGCTATCCGGTGTGTGGATGCAAGAGGTCCTATTGTGAGAATTTGAGTCTCGATTGGACTTTAAACATTGTAAATCCAAGAGGATTGTTCTTGGTGTGTTAGAATTAGATAGAAAGGCCTTAAGGTGTCTTGTCTAGGAATCTAACATTATAGTGAATTCTCTTTCGTGTTGAAAGGGGAGTGGAGTACTCTCGATCTGTGAGGGGAACCACTATACATCGTGGTGTTCTTTACTTTCCGCACTTTACCGCTTTTCATCACATAAGCATCTCAAGAAAGTAAAAATTAATAAACCGTAAAAATCCGGAAAATCGTCTAAGTGCCTCATTCATCCCTCTTCCAAGGCACTCCTTAAACTTACACTCCCTCCCTTCAAAGCCTTCATCATCATCAGGTGTTGTGATGGGGTTGCCTTTTTTTCCTCCTCCACAACCATGTCTTCGACATCTCCACCTTCTCCCTGAGGATTGTTTGTCCCTTCAGCTGTATGTAAATCAGACCCAGGGTCTTCCTCGTCTTCAGCTAATTCATCTACAACAATGGGTTCTGGATTGCCTCCAGCCTCACCTTCTTCGGTTGAATCAGTTTCATGACCGGAGTCGCTGGTTTGAGAATGTTGAGTGGTAGTCTTAGATGGTGATACGTCGAGGTCACCAGAGGGAGGTTGGTTAATCTCACTTATATACCCCTTTTCAGATGATGGTCGATAGGTGGGTTCGCCAACACTATTTAAAACATTTGGTGCAGAGACAGGCACAAAGGAGGTTGTAGTCTTGGTTCGAACGATAGTGCTTACG
Organism: Lathyrus oleraceus; assembly: GCF_024323335.1. Taxonomy (NCBI): domain Eukaryota; kingdom Viridiplantae; phylum Streptophyta; class Magnoliopsida; order Fabales; family Fabaceae; genus Lathyrus; species Lathyrus oleraceus. The sequence goes on along the minus strand of NC_066582.1, from coordinate 248,092,153 downwards.
CCACCCTGAAATCAATACGATCAAAAATTATAAATGGCGAAATACGGGTAAACAAGTTATGTAAGGTAAAGAGAAGATTATTATACCTTGTCTCCTTCGACCCCAGGGCTGAAGTTGTCGCTCTCACTTTGGGCCGCCGCTATCTTCGCCATCTCTTCAGGAGTAGGCTCTTGGATAACAAGTGCAACAAGCCTTTTCCTTGGAAGTTTGGCTGAAGGTTGGTCTGAAGCATCAGCTGCCTTTGGCTGTTGTTTCCTCTTCCTAGAAGTTAGGTCGAGAACCAACGACAAATCCTCTTCGTCAGATTCTATAATGACGGGAATGTCAGCAGGCCTTTGGATTTTTAGGGGGATTACTAGAGGTTTTCGAGCAGCCTGAGTTAAGAATAGAAATATTAGCATCATTAATGTATAACAAAGGCAAGAGAAATAATAAAGCAAAAGGATACCTTTACAGGCTTGCTGCCTCCTTCGGTCTTCGACTCGACTGGTCTCTTGGTGTTAGGTTTTTAGGTGGAATCTTGATATCTAAATGAAAACAACATAAATTAGTTATTGTTAGCTAAGAGTAAATGGCTTTCAAATGGAATGTACTTCGAGGGAAACCTCCAGTGCCACACCTTCATATATGTTCGATTCAATTCAGACATCTTCGACCCCTATATGAAGATGCCCTTTGAAACTGTCTAGAGTATGCTTAGTCGCAACCACCCACTGAGTTTTTTTCAGAGATTGCTGTCGAAGTATTTTAATAGAATATCCACAAATAAACCAATCTGGAAATTGAGGGGCAAGGGCCATTCCGAAGTTAGCATTAGGCAGTGGAGGAAACTTTGGGGGAAATAATTCAAGAGCCATTTCATAGCGTTTCTCATGAGGAAAGCATGAAGGAATCTTTAGGGTTTCCATTTTCTTTGAAATTTTTTCTTTAAGCGTGATAGCTGCTACACGGATGGTTCGACTAAGATCATCAGGCCTATAGGCAGTTTCAAAGTAGTTTTGAAAAACTTGAATTTCTCTTATAAGCGTATAAGTACCTTTCCTGGTATTTTCCTGTACAAGAAGAAAAGATTTGTCAAATAGTTGAATGAAAGAGGTGACATCACATAATTCTTCGACGTAATACTTAGTCCACCATTTCCCAAACTCTCGACTGCAGAGGAAGCTGGGCTCGAAGTTGAATGGAGTAAGCTGGTTCTGCCAGTATATCTGGCTATTTGTTTGAGAGTAGTAGCTTCATTATGGATTGTGTTATGGAGAAGGAGACTACCCTTCTTGTCATATATGCACTTTGGAAGGACCTGAACTAACCTAAATTGTCAAACGACAAGGTTGGGTTGATAGGTTATCAAAATAACCTGAACCTTTGAAGGGTTGAGTCGAAGGGTTAGAATCCTGGGGGTAAAAAATGCTTCCCAAATCAGCAAAGATTTTGTCTCCTGTTTCTTGGACAGAGATGGGAAGGTCCTAGTAAACCACTTGGGACTATATTTCCTGAAGGCAAACATCATTATATAGCCCATGAAGGTCGGTTGGAGGGATTGTCCTTCATCATTTGGAGTGAGCTGAGCTAGCCTAGTGCCTTCGACCCTTCTGTTCTTAATCTCCTCAGCATCTTCATCGACGAGGCCTTTGTTCGGCAGGCTGGCCTTGAAAGTGGCATTTAGCCAAAGTTGCAATAACCAGAAAGGGCCAGACAGGAGAAGGTTCCCTTTGTCCCCCAAATTCTTCAATTGAACCACTTCATCGCTCAAATATTCATAAAGGCTTTCCAGGATCATCTCGCTTAGGCAGATATCGTGCCCCGCGTGTAGTTGGTTCGCCAGTGTGAGGCATTTCTTGGCAACTTGTAGGGATTTCAAACAAAAAATAGAGTGGTACAACCACAAGGCTAAAAAGGCTATATGCTTCACGTCGGAGATAATGTTAGTGTTTTTATCATGGTAATGAACAATGTGTAACGAGTACGCTGCTCTGGTAGTCAAAAAGGCGATGATGTCCATAAAGTCAATGTCGGGATCATAAGTGTGTCCATTAGGCTTCAGCCCTGTGATAATGGACATGTAAAAAAGGGTTGGCATGGCCATACCACAAGGAAGGTAGAAGGTATAATGTGTATTGTCCCAGAAGTACAACAAGGAAATCAAAATGGGAGTGTTGTAATCTAAATTCAGCTTCGACAGCATAATCAGGTCATATATTCCCATGTCTTTCCAAGCTTGGGCTTTAACTTCCTCTACTTTGGTTAACCATTTTAGATAATCAGTAGGGTCTTTAAAGGTGGGAGTAGCACGGAAGGCTCTGAAACCATTATTCATAAATCTTAGATCTATAATATCACCAGCCTTAGGGTTTTCGGTGGAGGTGGTTTCAATTCTAGGGTTTTTAGCTTGCCCTATGGGTTCACATTTGTGCTAAGAAGGAAAGAATTCTTTAAACTTACTAGAATCAGCATCTAAATTAGCTAAGGGTCCAGATAATGCATAGTTCTTTCCAGAAAGAGAGACAAGAATAAGTACTTGAGAAGTGTAAATTTTACGCTGTTCTTCTATTTGGGGATCTGGTATATATTGACGGTTGCCAATTGCGAGTGGAGCAGACAACGTGGTGAATGGAGGAAGGTTGGAGATCTTCTTTGGAGCTTTTGTCCTATTGGCGGTGGTTTTGATGGATACACCTGTTCCCTTAAGAGCTTTGCTTGAGGTTGCCATTGTTGGAGCTTGAAGGAAATCTGAGTTTAGTTGAAGAATGTTTGAAGAAGGAAGAAGCTAGAGTATTTGGAAATTCAGAAGGCGTAAAAATTTGAAATGGGTAAGTTGGTAAGTTTTATAGGCATGCTTGGAAGAATGAGCGTTTCAAATTAGTATTAATGGTTGACAAGTTAGTGGGACACTTGTCTTCCTTGGGCAGTGTAATGGAGATGTCAATTAATGTTGCAGCCCATGATTTCCTAGAGTCTAGGAAATGTGATGAGTGGAAAGATTCGGTTGTGGGCTGAAAGGACGTGGGTATGAAAAAGATAATGATGACTCTGACGTCACCAGACAAGTTGGAGAAACTAAAGAGTTTTGCTAACATTGGGACACTTGGCACAATGTCAGAGTTATTAAAGCGTCGAAACAAGGTCTCAAAAAATGTATTTTTCTCACAAGTGTCAAAAATAACATTTTTGCGGGGCAATTTGTTAGCTCATATTTTCGACGCCCATTAAGAATTACCAAAATTGGAAATCATATGTACAACTGCTTTTCGACCAGGAAGTAGTCTTCGACCAGCTGGGCAAGGGTGATGAGGATCAACATACAGTTGAGACTCCAGAAGAATCTCTTGAAAAACAGTTAAAAATGGTTTTCGACCAAAGATTCAAAATTCAAATAAGGGAGGGAACTTCACCCTTCTCAGAAACCATTGAGAGTACATGTGGAGCATAGTAGATAATTGCGTACATGCAAGGCGCCATGTGTCTCGACATGATTGAAGAACCATCAGAAACGATTATCTCGATCCAGTATAAATATAGGGTCTTAGTATTAGAAAATGGCGTGTCAAAGTATGTACAAAAACTTGTAAATTTACCAAGTACTCGTGCGAAGAAGAATTGTAAATCACATAATGTACGTTTGTTTACACCATTGTTAGTTACTTCAAAGCAATACAAAGTTATCTTTACTTTTTGTTTCCAGAAATACATTTGTTTATTGCTTCATTTCAAACACTCTTCTTTTCTTCATCATTTACAGCCCTTTACAATTTCCTTGCTTTCAGCCTTTACTTTTGTCAATTATTTATCATTACAAGTCCTTTACCTCTCATTCATACCAGCCCTTTTTTATTCAATTTCTAACTCTAATTTTGCGGTTATTATTGGAGTGTTCGTTATTACCAAAACTCATTTTCAAAACAATTAGCACATGTTCTAGGATCAATCTGATCGATCCTGCGAGTAATCAAATTTCGAAATTTGGAAGATCAACGATTGTTTACCGATTTTCCTGGTAAACACCTATGTACTATATTTGTTGTCAGTTGGAAAAATTTGAGCTCTTGTGTGCTCAAATGTTGTCAGTTGGGACCAATAGAGTAACTAGTGGACTCCGAAGAGATCAATCCATATTAAAAGAGATTGGCCTTTATTAATAAGTACAAGAGGGGACATTTTGGTAACATTAATAATTGGTCAATTGGTACTAGAAGACAAAATATCAATTGAATATTTTGTTCCCACTACTTAATATTATATTATTATTATATATAATTTATATGTTATATAATTGTGCAGTGGAGATCAAAAGAAGAATAAGAGATAAGAATAAGAAGAGAAATGAGAAGAATAGAGATATCAGAAAAGAGAGAAAGAAAAAAAAGAGGAAAATATATAAGAGAGAGGAAGAGGAAGAAAGGAGAAGAGAAGAAAAGGAAAAAAACTATGGAATTTTCAACATCACCATCATATCATCTTCTTCATTATCATCATCATCTTCACAAACTTCATACAAATTTCATCATCTTCATAAATCTTAGGTGAGTTCTTAGACAGAGTTAGCCATGGGGAAGGAAAGAATACATGAATTGGGATTTAGGGTTTTGTGTTGTTGTTCTTGCTCCTATATTGTTGTTGTTCTTGATTCTATGTGGTTGTTAATGTCTTTTATTCCATGATTGTATATGTATGTTGTTTCATGAAGTTATGCCTCATGATTCCTTGATTGGTGTGAGTTTATCATATCATATGTCTTAGAATGGTTTAGTGTGATTAAAATGGTAAGAGGGAGTGTTTAAAAGAGGAATTTGTGAAGAAAAATGATGAACCAATCGATTGGTATTGTAAATTTCTATCAAACAATCGATTGGTTGGTCTTTGAAGGAAGAAAAATTGATTTTTCACCAACAAAAATTGATTGGTCATAGAACCCAATCGATTGGTCCATTTTCTTTTTGTGAAAAATAGAAACAGAGAGCTCACGCAATCGATTGGTTCTCACTGCAATCGATCGAATGCACTATAACTTGTAGTATGATGTGTATGCATTAGATTGACATTAATCGGTCGAATTACATAAGTTTGTGTGCTTTCTAACCTAGAATCTAATTAGGTTAAAAAGATCGTTTAATGAGTTCTGTAACTTGTAATGATGAATGAACAAATGTGTTAGGAATCTAACATAGAGAACAATGATACAAGGAGAAGTCTCTATAATTTATTCCATTATGATTTACCTTTAAGTTCGGTGAACCCCCACCATAGGATGATCGGAAAGATGTTGCTTTAAGACTTGAAAGTGGAATAAGTTAGATTGAGTCGGGTTGAGTGATAGTCTTGCTTATGGTCCTTGTAGCATGTTATATCATCTTGTGGGCTTTAATATGTGTTATGAACTATATGTTAATGTATGCTATATATATATATATATATATATATATATATATATATATATATATATATATATATATATATATATATATATATATATATATATATATATATTGTTGGTTGTGATGCTTGCATGTACGCATGAATGATAAAAAGCTTATGATGATGAGTGAGGAAACCCTAGGAGAATAACTTGTTTAATAACTTTTAAAGATAATCTAGGTTATGGAAATGAGTGGGTGATGATGCTTGGACACAACGATACCTCGGTGTGTATCGCAGACAAGTATTCACCTGATTAACGAATCGATATGCATTGTATGGAACATGTGGGTATAATATGAGATGGATGGATATGAACACCGAAGATTTGATGAAATACCATGAGATTGGTTCACTATCTGGTGAGGAACCTTTGTTCTGAAAGTCCTATTTGGCGAGGAGCCTTGCTCTGAAAGTCCTATTGTTGTTGAAACCTAATCACGTATTCAAATGTGAATTGTGCACATATCACTTCAAAGACTTATGTAAAGAGGTAAGTAGGGATGTGGCACGGTTCATGCCTCAATTAGGTTTAAGTCCTAATCATGGAGGACATGAGGCAAATGTAGACACCTAAGTGGGTTAGACTCCCATACGATGAAAGATACTCCAAGTGGGTTCGAATCCCATACGAGTGCCAGTCTTTTAAATTGGGTTGGAGCCCTATAGAGAGCTTGATATCCACCGTGAAAGTCGAATCATACGAGCATGTGTGAATCGAGCTTGGCCTAGGCGTATGTCTGTTTGGGGATTAATGTTTCTTTACTTCCGAATAGTGATCGACTGAGTTATGAGAACTCAGGTGACATGTTTCCATACATTGCGGATACCCCTTAGATACTTAAGTCTTGGTTACATGGTTTGAGTGATACACAAGTAACAAGATGAAGAATTGAGTTAGGATTTGATTAGAAACCCTGTAGAGCCGAGTGGACCCATAGAATATGAGAATTCACAAAGATTATTATCTTACCCAAATATTATTATTATTTTCATGAGTTTTTTGCATGTGATATGCAAGAAAATCTGTCTGATGGTGTTTCGAGGATTCTGGATTAGTGTAATCTTCCGCTGTGGTGGAGTGCAATGAATATATTACACTTAGTTCTTAGATTTTCTTTTAGGCACTATTGTATAAAATATGCTATAGATGTAGATTTTATTTATGGACATGTATATATAATTATGTCGTTAGGCACTTATGTTGGATCAATACCAAGAATTAACACTTGTATTATATTATTTATGATATATATTATACGCGTTGTTACATATTCACACAGGTTAATCTTCGAAAGGCGGCTTATATGGACGAACCATTCATCATGGTATCCCAAGGAAAACAAGTTTCTTATGGCATCGATCCTTCTAACGCAAACTGGTCAATTATTCTTCAAAGAAGATATGTTCCTGATAGTGATGAAAATTAAGATTTTAATTTTGATACCCCCTCTTTTGCAACACCTGTACGTCTCTCATCAGAAGAAAATGATTCCGATGATGGTGGGCATGTTATTCGTCGTGATCATCTAAAGGGGATATGGGAAAACCAATAAGTAAATGTTTTATATCACTTATATTTTTTTTACTAAATATTAAATGTTGTTGTTATTATTGTTAATAGTGATATTAATTGGTTTCAAACGTGGTTCAAATTATAGGTGCTTAACAACCGGTTACAAACCACAAAAGAGAACTTTTGGATAACCTACAAGACTTTGCATTTTGGTTATTTCTTTTGTTGGCTCATCATTTGCAAATGGTTATTGAATTTTATTTTTAATTTGTTTTAAAATTATAAGGTGTACATGTGTCATTTTAACTTTACAAATGGTATAAATAATGAATATATATGGTACAATGATTTTGCTTGAGAAATGGGAAAAATATACACAATTTGTTTCTGAAATGGCCAGAATATGGTTTTGTAATAATGTTTATGTTTCAGAAATGGCTAAAATATGGTTATGTAATACAAGTTAAAACTAAAATATAGAAAATTAAAAATAAAATAAAATAAAATACCAATGTCTTCCCCTCGGTTATTATTTTCAATTGAGGTAATAATGATAATCTATTACCCCAGTTTCTCAAATAACCAAAAGGCAATAAGGGGCGTGTCATCCAGTTCTAAAAATACTAAAAATGCAAAAGTTGGCGGTTGAATCAATGTAAAGAACACTTTACCCCTTAGTTATTCCAAAATCGAAGGGGTAAAGTGGCAAGTTTTCATAACACCCTTCGTTACCTCGTATGTGTAACCAAGGTTAAAGCTCTTTCACGTCCGAGGTCAAATCTATTTTTTGTAGTAGTGATGGGATAAAGATACACAAAGGTATGGGAATGGTAAAAAGATACACAAAAATGTATGGTTCGAAGTCCGTCCTTGTTTATCCTACTCCACTCTTCAATGATGTTAATTAACCATTGGAAAATAATCACGATCTTCCACTATTTTGATATGTTTGATAAATCATTTTGGTTACAACGAACTATCACACGATAATCCCACATGTTGATTCAAACACTCAAGCTGCTAACAAAAACAAGATCTCTAAAGATATTGATCCAATAACCTTGCTATCCAAAGTAACCTGCTTCAAGTATTCGTGTGTGGCAATCCACCTGATTCCACTGATTTCTTGTTTGAGCAATTCCCATTAACTAAATGTTTATTACATAACTCCTAACTCTATCTGTGAGCAATCTTTCTCCAACGCCACCAAAGAAGGACAACTTCCAACTCTGCCTTACAGACCTTTGATACTTGATCTCACCAAAGTCTACCTTGGAGTATATTGAAAAATCTCTCCTTGATAGATAAAAATAAAGACCAAACTACATTCAAGAAATTATATCTTCACTTGTTGTACCATTAGTCTTCCTTAACCCTTAACCTTTAGAGATGAAGGTTCTCAAGAATGGAAAAAGACCGAGGATGAAGATGATGAACATTACCAAAATATCTCACAAACACTATAATTCACAATGCGTTAGTGAAGTAATTAGATGTAGCTGAAAGAAGAACACATACACAAGGTTCTTTCTAATTTCTGGGAAAATGAGTATTGATTCTTGATTGATATCATGCGATTGATTAATCACGATGAACACATAAGATTAATGAACCCACTCTCTCAAATTCACTCACAAACAACAACAAATTGCACAAGCATAAAGTACAACAACAAAAAATGAATATGACATGGATTAACACTCAAGAAGTTGTTCTAGAGAAGAAGAGAAAGAATAATGGTGCTGGATATATACACACTAAAGAAGAGAAGATAAACTATATTTTTGTCTAGTAAATGGGTTTCTCCCTTTTTGATTTTTCACACATGTTACTTTTATCAAAGAAACAACCATATAAATATAAGATGGAAAAATTAGATTTTGTGAAGTCATGATTCGAGTCAAGAGGAAATCATGATTCATATCACAAGATAACATGATTCAAATTAAGTTAAGTTCCTGATTTGAATCAATTTGAGCAGAGCCCAAATACGACTTCATTAAGACACATGATTTGACTCATGGATAACACTTGATTCGAGTCAGAAGAGTTTGTGATTTGAATCAGGTTTATTTTATGATTCGAATCAAGTATTCCAGAAGCAAATCTCAATTTTCAAAAGTAGGGGTGTTCAAAACCAAACCAACCCAATAGAAAACCGCAAACCAAACCAAACCAAACCGAAACCACAAAAAACCGCATTTGGTTCGGATTCGTTTGGGTCATTTTTTAATAAAACTGCACGGTTTGGTCTGGTTTACGGTTTGTATTTTGCAAACCAAACTAAACCAAACCAAACCGCATTATGTTACAACCCAAATTTTACTTATTCCACATCCAACCAAAACATCAAACATAGTATGCATTAACCTTACAATTACAAACAATTTTCTCTTACTCACGCTTAGGGTTTCAATTTCAACCTTCTTAAATCTCTCATAGTAGTATCACACATTCTTCTCGTCTTCTTTTCCATGTAGGTTTCGCATATTCTACTATAATAAGTCATCTATTATGTTCTTTCTTTTTCATCTTTTATGTTACTATTTTCTCTTTTAATTATATTTTTATCGCACCTTTCTTCTCAATCTCGCATCTCTTATGTTCTTTTTTTCATCTTCTTTAATCTCTCATCACATATGTTTTTTATGTTTTATTATAATGTCTTCGATATTATTTTATGCTACTATTTATATATGTTTTTTATTTCACTTTTGTCTAATCTAATTTTTTGTATATTGAATGAAACATTTTTGTCTAAATATGATGAGTTTTGATGTTATTTAGTCATGTATGAATGACTAAATACAAAGTTATGTTGTTCTCTATAGGTGTATGTATGGCATAATAAAAATATTATAAAAAACCGAACCAACCGAACCAACCCAAACCGCATTGGTTTGATTTGGTTTGGTTTGGTTTTATTTCTAAAAGCCAACCAAACCAAACCAAACCGCATGCTTTTTTCTCTTGCGGTTCGGATGATTTTTATCGCCAAAACCGCCCAAACTGCACCGCGAACACCCCTATTCAAAAGTTTATCATTTGACTCATATTTAGTACATGATTCAAACCAGACAGTTAACATCTTGATTTTAAGAGTTCTAACTTGTGATTCAAGCCACATTTGATGAAATGACAAAAAGACAATTTGCTAGGCTAAAAAAGGGACAATATCAAGGAATTAAACTCTAACAACTCATGTGTTTGCGTATATTGAATACTGAGGGGTCCTAATGGTTCAATTGCTAAATGTCGAAGCAATTACAATAGATCTGGAATGCGAATAAAGTATAAACACACAAATATTAAATGATACCATACGATAACGTGACTGCACTTTTAAAAAGGAATACAAACTGAATTTCCAGAGTTTGCTTCAAGTAAGAAGGAAGAAAGAGAAGTATTTTTCGTAAAGGACATTCAATCAGATTTTAATTACATAAAAAAAGAAATTTCTTTAATTTAAATTATTTAAATCTAATAAAGAATACTTTTTTTTGTCGAGTAGTCTAGTGTCTAGAATTCACCTTTTTAAAGATGAACAAGCGAAATGTTGCGGATTTGAACTCGTGCCTTTGTCTCTAATGTCCTTACACAATTACCAACTGAGTTGACTTAACGAAACTAATAAATAATACATTTAATATTGTATTATTAATTTTCAAAGAAAAATAATTTATTTCAATTAAATAAAATATCAAAGATGACATGGCACCACAATGGCAGTGCCACATAATAAATGAGGAGACCAAATCTGCAAAACAGGATGAGGATAATTTTTTTAAGAGAAGTAAAATAGAGAGGAAACCTTAAATAGAGGACCAAATTACATTTAAATCTTCAATCAATTAAAATCGTTGTTTGTTTTTATAGTCAAAATTTATATATTATTTTTTGGTTCTATAATGTTTCAATTATTTCACACACTAATTATAAAACATACTGTTGAGAAGTCCGAGGAGTGCCGCATGTGTCAATGAGCAAATTGTTCATGGATTCAAGAGACCTTCACACCACATATCCATCCAAAATCTTCTGACATTAGGACTGTGAATTCTTTCTTTTATAAATCCAATATTTCCTCCATTTCTTTAATCGATGTGAGGCTTAACCACTCGCACTTGAATCCCAACAATCTCCCTAAAACGTGAGTCACCCACATTACTACTTGATCCACACTAGAATCAACTCCCGCCCTCCCACCGAATCTATCCATGACTCTGATACCATTTATTGGGGAATCCAAAGAGCGCCGTAAGTTTCAATGGACTAGATATTCATGAATCCGCCTAAAACTTAACACATTAAAAATATGGATCATTTATTTCATAAACCCAAAATTTCTTTCATTTCTAATCGATTATATTTTTTTTAATTGCAATCAATCTAGATTCTACTTATAGATGCATTCAATATCTTTTCTTTTCATTGCTTTTTGTTTTTTACTCTCTCTCTTTTTATCTTCCCCTTTCACATCTCCCAATGACCAATGAGATTATGAGACAATGCTTATCCTTCTTTTCTCCAAAAACGAATCTGATTTGTTCCTAAACCTCAGCAACCAAAAGATTGTCCTAATATAACACAACACAACCTCAAACCACAACAACATAAACACATCACTCACTCCAAAAGAGTCACTTCCACTTCAACTTAGTTACACATCAATGGCCATCAAAGACAGAGAAAAGAAACTCTTTGTTTCTTCATCAAGAAACTATGCTGCAGAACTCAAATTTCTCCTCACATCATTACTACTTCTCTGTACCATTGCCACTCTCTTTCACTTCATTCCTTCTTCTTTCACTATCTCAGCTTCTGATCTCAGACTCTGCATCTCAAGAATCTCTCAAACCCCACCAACACCATTATCACCACCACCATCACCACAAGCTTCTTCCATTATCCATGAAAAACTCATCACCAACAACACCATCAAACGTTTCTTCAACCCTTATGGCTCAGCGGCCTATAACTTCATCACAATGAGTGCTTATAGAGGAGGACTCAACACATTTGCCATCATTGGTCTTTCTTCAAAGCCTCTTCATGTTTATGGAAATCCCAGTTATGAATGCGAATGGATCCCTTACACAAACACAAATTCTTCCTTAGAAAAAATCATTACAAATGGTTACAAGATTCTCCCTGATTGGGGCTATGGCCATGTCTACACTGTTGTTGTTGTTAACTGCACTTTCAATGACACAATCAACGGCGAAAACAATGGCGGAAAGTTAATGCTTTATGCTTCAACATCAGGTGGCGGTGACAGAAGCTTCAATGTTACTGATAAAATGGAAGTTCTTGTTGAACAGCCTAAACTTTTGGATCATACCCTTTTTGATTCAAAGCCAAAGTTTGAATTTTTATACTGTGGATCATCTTTGTATGGGAATTTGAATCCACAAAGAGTGAGAGAATGGATAGCTTATCATGTGAGACTATTTGGGCCAAAGTCACATTTTGTTATACATGATGCTGGTGGTGTTCATGAAGAGGTTTTTGAGGTTTTGAAGCCTTGGATTGAACTTGGTTATGTTACATTGCAAGATATTAGAGATGAAGAAAGATTTGATGGATATTATCATAATCAATTCATGGTTGTGAATGATTGTTTGCATAGATATAAGTTTATGGCTAAGTGGATGTTCTTTTTTGATGTTGATGAGTACATTTATGTTCCTCCAAAGAGTACTATTAAAACTGTGGTGGATTCTCTTTCTGATTATTCTCAGTTCACAATTGAACAGATGGCTATGAGTAGCAAGGTTTGTCTCTCTCATGATTATGGAAAAACTTACAGGTATGATTTTGCTTTCCTTGATTTAGATGTTTTCTTCTCTTTTTGTTTTTGCTTAAATTAGATTAGCCTACTAACATCATCTGCATTGTTTTTGTTGTGATTCTGTCGATCTCAGTGTAAATCAAAATATACCCAGACATGTCTGGTGTTCGACACGCCAATATTATGTGTCTACAATCATATATATTGAGTTTTATTGTTTCGTCGTGATTCTATCAATTTCATTGCAAATTTAAACATCTGATATGTGTCTGATGCGTCAATATTGTGACCATGTGACGTATAATCATATATTATTATGGATCTTGAACTAATGCCTTGTCGTGATTGTGTCAATCTCGTTGCATATTCAAACATACACAGGTGTGTCTGGTGTTGAACGCGTGAATATTGTCGGTGTCTATATGATATACAATCATATATTATTATGGATCTAGAGTTTGAGTTTGGTTGGATACTATTGGTTAGAGAGGGGACAAACAATTGTATTGTTGTGGTGTACATGAATTTGGAATTATTAACCCATTCCTATGATATTAATTTTGTTTTACATAGTGTACCAAGACAGGTAGATGTAGGACATGTTTGACCTTTGTGGTAGTGTGATTTGTTTCTAAATTGAACCATATAGTATTAATTAAATAAGTAAATAAATAACTATATAATACAGTAATTTGGTCCAACTGGTTCAAGATTCTTCCAACATATGTTGAAAGTTTCAGAGCAATTCTTTATTCATCCATCAATGTCTTCATCAATAAGATAGCTGCACAATGTTCAAAATCATGTGAATTTCATCAATTGATGGTGATTCTCCTCATGTTTATTTTTACTGATTTTTTCATGTTATCTTTTGATTAAATTCCATAATGGTTTTGTCCACAAGTGAGGTTTGATTATGACAGCTTTGTAGTGTGTAGGTATAGACTTCATTTGAGTATTTTAATATTCATAGTAACAACTATATAATTAATTTGGTCACAGTCCCACACAATAGTTGTTAGATCTAGCTGTCTATATGTTAGTTGCTTGGTTTTATTGCACAAAATTCTTTTAAGATTCTGAAAAAGAAAATTATAAAAATAGTCGATACGACTCAGATGAGATGATACAGATCTTTTCTTGTTTCATTAGAGATTTTATATTCGAATTCAGTTAGGTATGATAAAGGGGCAGAGCGGAGGCGGGTTTAAGTAGATTCAGATCCGCCCCTGCCCCTAAATTTTGTCGGGACTAATAATTGGTCCTCCACCCGATCGAGAAACGGGTTTTCCATACTCTGCCTCCGTCCCGCCCCCATAAATAAAATTCGGGATTTTTCCACCCCGCCCCCAATTAAATCGAGTTTTCCCGTTAATTTTGGGGCGGGGGCAGTTGAGATCAGACGAGACGGACTTGATTCAATTCTAAAAATGTATTAATATTAAAATATTTTAAAAATGAATTTTACTGTTGTTTACCGTATATCTTATCAATTCGAGAAATTAGTCTCTACAAATGGACGCTGAGGTTTGTACTAAAAGAAATATGTTTACTATGCAGAAAATGGGGATTTGAGAAACTTGTGTATAGAGATGCAATTACAGGCATTAGAAGAGACAGAAAATATGCTGTTCAACCAAGAAACCTATATGCAACTGGAGTCCACATGTCAGAAAATTTAGATGGAAACACAACTCACAAAACTGAAGGTAGAATCAAATATTTTCACTACCATGGAACCATAGCACAAAGGAGAGAAACATGCAAGTTGCTAGTGAATTCCACAAAAATCACTTATGAAAAAACTCCTTATGTGTTGGATACTACAATGAGAGACATTGCTGGTGTCATCAAGAAATTTGAGCTTAAGATGATTGGATCAAGGTTGCAAAATACAAGACAATGATTCATAATATACCTTCAATTATTATTATTTTCTTTAACTTTTCCTTTAAGGGTCTTAAATATAAAGTTATTTAATTTATCTTTTCATAGGATATAAAATCATTTAAAGGTTCTTTCTTTTCTTTTCTTTTCTATTATGTATTATAGTCACTTTTTTTTTAACTTTTGAATTTAGTATATAAACAGATGGATAAATCATCTTCTATATTATTTTTTATTTTTTTTATTTTCTACTTTATTTTATTTTATTTTAATTATGTGATGTATTTTGTAAAATAATAAATAAAGATGAATTGTTTAACAATCTGTCAGTGTGATCCCCACATTCTATGATATCATATTGATGGTTGCCAATGTGATATGTTGCTTTCTTTGTGTGCATCTTTTATTTTGAATAGTGACATATTATTATTTTTTTTTTACTCTTTTGCTTTTTATTTTGAGATCCTTATTCCTCTGTAAATTTTGATAAAAGCATTTTTTTTTCTTTTCTTATAAAAATTCCATGTTTTTTTCTATTAATTTATGATCAAAATTTTATCCTTTAAAACTAAATACATAAAATATTTACGCAATGAAATATTTCTTTATAGATTAAGAGCGTTTAGACGAAATGATAAAAAATATTTTTTAATTTAATTAGATGTTATGGATTTGAATTCAATATTGAATATTTTGCTTGAAAAAAAATTTTTTTTTAGACTCTATAAATATTTTATTTATATTAAAAATAAAATGAGAAAATAGTGTTGTTGGTAATAGGAAGAGGTAATTGATGAAAGGGATAGCTTTAGGTAAAGTGAAAAGAGGGAACATGTGGGTGTTATGAGTGCTCTTTCTGAATTCATGAAAGAAAAATTAGGTTGAAGGACTTATTGAATTACTTTGGTAACTACATTTTTGCTCAACATTATGATTATTTTTACATTTTAAGAGTATTGTCCTTTTATGTGAATTTGTCAACAGCCAGAATAATTTGCTTTATCAAAAACTTGGAATTTTAGGAAATGGTTGAATTATGAGTATCTGATTTTCGTTTGGTGATTGTGATTAGTTGACTAACAATATACTATTGTATACTATTTTTTTCAGAGAATAATAGTTGCTTTCTAAGCAATAATCAAAACTAACAATGAAAATTGAATGGTCATCATTTGGTGGCACTTAGGTGAAAAGTGTCTCATATGGTGTACCGTGGTTTGGTGCTTATATTTATTATCGTTAATTTTGTCGATCGATACCTAGTAAGTTATTGTCCGAGCTATATATATATATATATATATATATATATATATATTATATATATATATATATATATATATATATATATATATATATATATATATATATAATTAGATTAAGACCTGCTGTAAATTAACTTTTTTTTATTGAATTATAATTATATTAAGAATTTTTTTAATAAATATGATTGACAATTTTCTATGTCTAATAATTTATTATCAATTATAGTTGAGATTTATTGAATTATTTAATTTTGAAAAAATAAAAAATTCAGTAAGATATCATTTGTGATTTATATAATTTTTTTAATTTTGATTATCATGTCTTTTTGATACTTATCTCTTTTTAAGATATAAGTTGCAAATGATATTTATTTATTTTTAGTCATGAATAAAGTTTAAATTTTATTTACAATTATTATTAAATGAAACTTTTTTTTCTTCAAATTTATGTCTATATTGTCAAAGATGAATATGAAAGTTTCAAATGTAGTTACTTGATTAACTTAGTTTAAAAAAAGAATTATTATAATTTGTTATGAATCACATTGTAAAGTATTTATGTGATTGTGTTGTTTATGTTTAAAAAATAATTGCAAGAAAAATAAAAAATGATATTACATAAG
This sequence comes from Lathyrus oleraceus, assembly GCF_024323335.1. Classification (NCBI taxonomy): domain Eukaryota; kingdom Viridiplantae; phylum Streptophyta; class Magnoliopsida; order Fabales; family Fabaceae; genus Lathyrus; species Lathyrus oleraceus. Next base: position 248,075,662 of record NC_066582.1, on the reverse strand, counting down.
TTTTTATGAAAATAATAGGAATGGAAGTGAATAAGTAATTGTTAAATTAATATATTTTTTGTATTTGTTGAGATTCGAACATGTGACCTCTAACATTATGTGATTGTGTCTTTTGAGATGGGAAGATGAAATTTGGAAAATACCACGTAGAAATAATTGTGAAGTGGCAAAAATTATATTAAAATGTACCCATTATAATACGTGTTTCAGATTTAATATATTATAATAGATTAGCCACTTTCGTCGTCATCGAAATTTTATGTCATATTTAAACTTGGTTCGTTGTAGTTTAGATTAAATGAGATGTTTTTCCACAATTGATCGTTGCTTGAGCAGTGGCAGCGACAACGACTGCTCGTGTTATGGAGGAGCGAGTAGCTTTGGATCCAACCATTATCCATATGTATAGAAATCAGAGATCTGGAATTTAGGAAATCAAATTTGATATGCTACTTGATTAGATTGAACAAGAAAAATCTTCGTGTTCGATTTCAAGAGTTGTTGATTCAATGACCTAAAAAAGGTTATGGATTGACGAACCGAATAACGAACATGAAATCGTGGAAAATGCGAGAATCATAAGTCATTTCCTAGAGACTGTGCAATTATTTTGTACTAGAACCAGAAATGGAGTCCGGATCAGTGATAGTTGTGGATCATAGCTTCCGATACAGTGGAGAGTGGACTAACATGCAAGATTAACACTTTAACGCTCAAGTTAGTATGTGAGGAAGAAAAGTGAACTGAAACTAATTATATAAATTGAATATATATATAGATGAGAGAAAATAATAATTTTTTATTTATTAGACGTGAATTACATGAAATTATTGAATGTGTCTGAAGTTTGGATCTTCTATAATATTTATCTACATGCCAGTTCTCATATATTGGAAAGTTTTTGAAGAGATTTAACTCTTTTAAAGTAATCGATCAAAGATCAATATGTCACTCTAAAACATAATTTAAAATAATGGTTTGACAAATCAATTGAAGTTGATAAAAATGATTAAATCTTTTGTTCACACCGGTTGTAATTTAAGTTGAAGCCCTTAATTACTAAGATGTTAAATTATTTGTAATTTCTTTGTAAGAAATACTATAGTATCCGTTTTACACTGTAGTCGTAAACATTATTTTCAATGAGTATAGTTCCAATGTACACAAATAATAAAATAAAGAAAAAAGTGTATTGAACTGTATATAATATGCTGTAATGTCAAAGTGTCATTTTAGCATTTTTCTTTCTTTGTAAATCACCTGTGTGGTTAATATAATAATTATCCAACTTTGTATGTGGGTGTGTTTGACTTTGTAATTTTGATGTGGAATAAAAACTCCAAATTCTTAATATTGAAGGCTTAATTTAATGGAGGCTAAAAAGTTATACTAAGTATTATTAAAGTACATCTGCCCCTGGTTGTAATCTAGTTGTAATGAAAGAATAATTTGTGGAGACAAATAAAATAGGTACTCATTCTCAATTAAAGTATGTAGATAGAAGCATCATGTGAACTACCTTCCAAGTTCCAATGTTATTGATCCAATAATAAATAAATAATACAGATACTCCCTCCCTCTGAATTAAAGTATATAAATACTAGAAGCATATGTGAATAAATTATTATTTAAAATGTTCGTGTACATCGCCTAAGCATCAAATCATTAATTATTGCATGGTTCACAGTGTATGGCTGTTGCCACATACTATCAGTTTGTGTGGCGTATCGTATGATTTTCCTATTTCTTGTTGGGTGTCTGTCTAGAATTAAGAAAATTAATTTGCATATTGCATTTTTGGACCTTCCTTCTTAGGATCTAGTGAAATTATGTTTGTACAAAATTCCTCAAACATAATGGTTTGAAAAGGACAAAGTGATTTAGTTAGATCGTTTTTAGTTTTCATATTCGGATTAGGCTCCAAAGATCTTTTTGGATCATTCCTAGGAGAAGTCCCTTAATCATAGCTTGAGGCAAGTCCCTCAAACAGAGCTTGGGGTGAGTACCCCAAGCGTCACATACAAGGACACATGCAACATTAAATGAAGCTAATGATGGATTTGTCTTAAGAAGCCAAATTGGCTTAGTTCCCTAGACGTGTCAGAGACATGGGAATCTTATAGCAAATGTTGGTGTGCCTAGTGAGAGGTTGTTCATTACCTATTAGGCCCAATTTTTAGATCTTTACAAAGAGGGGTTCATCCTCCACTCTTTTACATTTCAGATCCTTCATTTTTCAAACTCACACTAGAATCCTCACCAAACTCAGAGCAAACTCGCCTTTAAACCTCACCAAGCTAAACCTTCCTTCCTTCTTTTACAAGTATATGCTTTTACTCCTAAACTCTCATTTTCTATTTAATGATAATTATTATGGATTTAGATGAGAGTGGTAAGGTGATAGAGCCCTTAAATAGTAAAGAGTGGGCAGAAATGTATATGTGTTGCATGAAGGACACCGAACAAACGAACAACTCAATCAACTATAGGCTTTTAAAAATAAAAATAGGCATGTTTGGGAGTTATCAGAGCACTATTAGTTTTGCGAGTAAAGTGACTCTCTTTCTTCTTGTCCTTTCCCAGGAAATCCCAAGCAACTAATGACGGATAACAATCATAAGTACGCGGGTATCGAGGACTTCGAGACCCATTATACTTGTGAAGAGGTGTGGCCTCCTTTTAGAGACATATCAGCCTCTTGAGCTCTAGCGATGAGGATGACGTTATTATGGAAGCATGTTCTGAGGAGGAGCTGGTCAACATGTTCGCCCTCTGTGACTCGCCCAATTCATTTTTTTATCTGCTTCTTCTCGTCGTCATAGATTTGGGGGTTTTGATTCCCTTTACCTTGTTCAAAATGGAGGTTTTGGCGACTACAAATGTTGCTCCTTTCTCAATCCTGACGAACATCTAGGGCTTCATTAGGGCCTTCGAAACCATATGTCGGCGAGTGAATGTCAAACCTACCATATAGATATTCTTTTTCTTTTATGATACTAAGATTGGATCGAAAAGACCTTGGGTGACTCTGTGTGTCATGTCTGGGAGGATATTATTCAAGTCTCACTTCAACTACTACAAGAACTGGAAGGATGGTTTTGTAAGAGTAATAGGGAAAAATGGTGCATCCATGGCTACAACTAGGAAGGATGGCTTCCCTCGCTTTCCTCTGTCTTGGGCGGAAGACCCAGTGACATTTACTTATATTTAACTTCGATTATCTTACCCTCACTAAGAGAGAGGTGGATAATTTTTTGGATGAGTTTAAAGTTATGAGCTCTCAGAAAATGATTGAGTTAGATAAGGGGAAGGATAATGGGATTGATGAATACATGCATAAGTGTGTGACTGTAGTTGTTCCTAGTTTTTAGAATTATTTACTCACCTTGTTATACATAGCATTCTTTTTCCTTTTTTGCAGAAAATATATCGTTTGTCTCGGTCGTTGAAAGGAAATATCGCATCGACAAGAAAAAGGCTGACCGTAAAGAGCAATGGACTGACAGTCCAAAATGTTACCAGGGCGGCCTCATACAAAAGTGTAGATGTTTTTGATTGGCTGCATTTTGTGTTAAAACACTAACTGTACTCTGATGTCTTGACTGATGTCATGACATGCTTGAGTAGTATGCTGCAGGATTAGCTAATACAGGATTTACTAAATGTCAAACTGGATGTTATGACATTCATCCCTGACAGCAGATACTGAACTATAGAATAGTTGGTTTTTCTGTTATAGCTCAGTATTTATTTCAGTCTGTTTTTCAGGAGAATAACAGACCTGGCATATGGCCTATTGTCTGAATGTCAAACTGAATGTTATGACATTCATCCCTGACAGCAGATACTGAACTATAGAATAGTTGGTTTTTCTGTTATAGCTCAGTATTTATTTCAGTCTGTTTTTCAGGAGAATAACAGACCTGGCATATGGCCTATTGTCTGAATGTCAAACTGAATGTTATGACATTCATCCTTGACAGTAGATACTGAATTATAGGCTGGTTGGTTTTTCTGTTACAGTTCAGTATTTATTTCAGGCTGTGTTTCAGGAGAATAACAGACCTAGCATATGGCCTATGTTCTGGACATCAAACTGAATGTTATGACATTCATTCATGACAGCATATGCTAAAGTGTAGGTTAGTTAGTTTTTCTGTTTCAGCATTTATCTCAGGCTATTTTTCAGGAATCTAACAATTGAGCTAAAATCCAGGAAACTAACAACTGAGCTACAATTAAGAGGCCTAACATATAGCCTATTTGTTAGCACCATAATATGTGGAAATTAGGTTAACTTGCTTAACCTTAATTTTAGGAAATACAAGTACAAGGCCCAAGTGCTGCATTATAAAAGGATGGCAATCCTACTTTCAGCAACTCAGGGGTTTGAAGCGTGAAGAATTTATTATATCATCATATTTCACTGCTGTATTTTATTTGTGTCTTGTATTAGGTTTAACTTGTGAGCCAAGCAATTATCACCTAGATGATTGCATTGGACTAGGGTGTTCATTGAGTTGTAATTGTTGTGTCACTCTAAACTTTTAAGTGTGAGTGTTGTGTTTCTTGATTAAAGCTGTTAAGCACAATCAAGAGTTGTTTGAAGTATAACTTCGCCATTAACTTTAAACTTATTAAAGGTAGTAATCACTGTGGTGATTGAGGGGGAGTGAGTAGGAACTCTGGTCTTAGTTTAAGATTGAAATTGCATTGGGTAGGTCTTAAGTGATAGGATTAAACAATTGGTTTAAATCCTGAATTAATACTGCTTATAGTGGATTTCCTCCCTGGCTTGGTAGCCCCCAAATGTAGGTGTGTTTGTCACCGAATTGGGTAAACAATTGTCTGTGTTATTTACTGTCCTTTACTTTTACTTTCTGCAACATTACCTGTCTGCGCAGAATTGGATGTCATAACATCCAGTGTGACATCGATAGTCTGTTACTAGAATTTCAATTGGCATCAGAGCAGGCACCCTGCATGTTAATTTCTGGGTGAGATCTAGGGACGTTACTTTCTAGTACCATGGACAAGGATGTAGGATTCTCAAATAGACCACTCATGCTGGATGGTTCTAACTATGATGACTGGAAACCTCGTATGATAGCCTTCTTGAGGTCTCTGGAGAGCAAGGTCTGGAGAGCTGTCAACAAAGGATGGGAACATCCAACGAAGGCAGGTAAAGATGGAATCATTATGCAAATTCCTGAAGAAGAGTGGGACAAAGAGCAAGATGCATTAGCCCTTGGAAACTCTAAGGCCTTGAATGCACTGTTCAATGGGATAAATAAGAACATCTTCAGACTGGTGCATCACTGTGAGCTGGCTAAAGAAGTTTGGGATACCCTCAAAACAACTCATGAAGGTACCTCCAAGGTGAGGATGTCTAAACTTCAGATGCTGACTACCAAGTTTGAAAATCTGAGGATGAAAGAGGATGAGACTATTCATGACTTCCACATGAATATTCTTGAAATTGCCAACACTTCTGGTGGCTTAGGAGAGAAAATGTCTGAAGAAAAACTTGTAAGAAATATTCTCAGATCCTTGCCCAAGAGATTTGCCATGAAGGTCACTGCTATAGAAGAGGCTCAAGATATCTGCAATATGAAGGTTGATGAGCTTATTGGTTCTCTCCAAACTTTTGAAATGGGCTTGTGTGAAAATGTTGAAAAGAAAAACAAGAGCATAGCTTTTGTATCAAATACTGAAGAGGATTCAGAAGAAGGAGATATTGGTGGTGATGAAAGCATATCAGAAGCTATAGCCATGCTGGGAAGACAGTTCAACAAGTTCATAAAGAAGGTTGATCAAAAAGGTAGACCAAATGTCAAGAACTCATCATCTGACATCAGTAGAAGATCAAAATCTGAAGAAAAGTTCAACCAAGGCAAGGGAATCCAGTGTCATGGATGTGAGGGCTTTGGACACATTAGAGCTGAATGTCCTACCTTCCTCAAGATGCAAAAAAGGGGACTATCTATCACCTGGTCTGATAAAGACTCTGAGAGTGAATCAGAAAGAGAATCTGCAAAACATGTCACTGCACTAACTAGTGTTTGTGCCTCTGATGATGACTCAAGTGGAGATGAACTTACATTTGATGAACTTGCTGCTTCATATAAAGAGCTATGTGTCAAAAGTGCAGAAGTGTGTATACTAGGAGAAAAGCAGAAGAAACTCATCAAGGAGTTGGAAGCTGAGAAAAAGAAGCATCTGACAGTCATAGATGGTCTAAATGGTGAGATAACTTTGCTGACCTCTAAGCTAGAACAAATGACAAAATCCATCAGAATGCTGAATAAAGGAACTGCCACTTTGGAAGAGATTCTAAAGGTGGGACAGAAGTCAGGAACCATGTCTGGTTTAGACTTTGTTAAGAAATCCTCAACTGAACTCAAAAGCTCAAAGGCTGAAGTGCAGAAAATCAAGCAGAAGTCACAACCAATGTCACAACATCAGGGAAACAGGAGGAGTAACCATCAGAAGAAGAAATTTCAGAGATGGAGATGTCACTACTGTGGTAGATTTGGTCACATAAAATCCTTCTGCTACAGGTTGCATGGTTATCCTAACCAGACCCCTCAAGTCAGACCTAAGCAGAAGGCATCCCAGCATAATGCCCCCATCAAGAAACAACAATGGGTTGCTAGACTAGCTCACACATCTCTAAGGGCATCTACCAGAGAAGACTGGTATTTTGATAGTGGCTGCTCAAGACATATGACTGGGATGAGTAACTTATTGGTGGATATACAACCTCATACTACCAGGTATGTGATATTTGGTGATGGAGCTAAAGGAGAAATCAAAGGTGTTGGTAAGTTGGACTGTCCTGGAGTTCCAAAACTGAATAATGTGTTGTTAGTAAAAGGACTAACTGCTAACCTCATCAGCATAAGCCAGCTATGTGATTAGGGCTTCAATGTACAGTTCACTAAGGAAGCATGTGTGGTGATGAATATAGGTAATCAGAAAGTTGTGAGAGGATCCAGATCCAAAGATAACTGCTATCTGTGGGAATCTAAAGTCTCAAACTACTCCTCAAAGTGCCCCTTAGCCAAGGAAGAATAGGAAGTGAAGTTGTGGCATGGAAGACTTGGACAACTTCATCTAAGAGGAATGAAGAAGATCATATCCAAGGAAGCAGTTGGAGGAGTCCCAAATCTGCTTAGGGATGAAAGAAAAGTATGTGGAAAATGTCAGATGGGCAAGCTAGCCAAGATGTCACATCCCAAGATTGGACATCCAAAAACATCCAAAACCCTGGAACTGTTGCCCATGGACTTAATGGTACCTATGCAGATTGAAAGTCATGAGTTGTCCTCACCTATTAGTCCTCATCAAAATGGTGTAGTTGCAAGGGAGAAACAGAATTGTGTATCATTATCCACTGCAGAAGCTAAGTACCTAGCATCTGGTAGCAGTTGTTCCCCACTGGTATGGATGAACCACATGCAGACTGAGCACAATGTCACTCAGAATGTCATGACATTGGATGCTACTCAATTTGACAATTTAAGGGGCAAAGTGGGAATGTGTCCTTCTGAGAAATTATAGCAACTAATGATGTTAGTTATTTCCTATTTAATAATTCAAATTATTAAACATTTGAGAGGTTGCTCTGATTGGTCAACAAACAATAGATACTGCTCGTACAACAAACGTTACCTCTTCCAACGTTTCAACTTTCAGTCTCGCAAACTTTCTCTCAAAGAAACTTTTCATTTCGCCTCTAAGATAATCATCATGTCACACCAATCAAACTCATCTTCCTCCAAGACCATGTCTGATTCCTCTAGCTCTGAATCTTGCAACCCTAACAGGGAAGATCCTGTTGCTGACTCTGCGAATACCTCACATGCAATAAGACCTAAAGAAACTGTCTCAGGCTTCTCCTCAGCAATCGCGCTTGATGAACAAACTAGAGAAGGTTCCAGGTATGTTCACAATGCCATTGCAAATATGGTGACTGGAATATTGTCTTGTAATCATAAGGTTCTTGGGGTTTCCATTCCCTTAAACACTATTGTACCTGATAATGTTGCATGTCAAGAAAATACAGTCTCCTTGGGAAAAAATGTCTCTGATGATGCTGAGCAAACTGATGCTCATAAGGGGTCAAATATTGAAAAACCCTTAGATAATGTAGGTGGTGAGGAAGTCCGTGTCACTCATGATGTCAGTGACAACCCTAACTGTGAAGCTGAAACAATTGACCTGGAGGAATTTTTTGATAATGAGTTGTTGTCCTCAGTTGTCCCTAGCATAGACAAAAGGGTTAGGACTAGGAGAGAAAAGAAAACAATGGCGCAAAGGTCCCCCAGAAAGAAGATTGATGTGCCAACCTCTCCCAATCCAAAGGTGGCAGAGAGTTCCCTCAAGAGGAAAGGTCATGGTCCAACAAAATCTTGGAGCAAAGGGGTGCCCAAGAAAAAGAAGACCAAGTCTGTTGTTGTGGAGTCTGACTCAGATGTTCCATGTGATGTCACTGCCACTCTGTCAAAGAAGAAGCCAAACACTAGCAAGTTTGCAGCTAGTGTCCCTGAGGTGCCAATTGACAATATATCGTTCCACTTTGCTTCTAGTGTAAACAGGTGGAAATATGTTTATCAGAAGAGGCTGGCTTTGGAAAGGGAATTGGCTCAGAATATCCTGGAATGTAAGGAGATTATGGACCTTATTCAAGAGGCAGGTTTAATGAAGACTGTGACTCAGTTCTTAAAGTGCTATGAGATGTTAGTAAAGGAATTTATTGTCAACGTGTCTGAAGAATATGCTGATGGGAAGTCTAAGGAATTCAGAAAAATATATGTGCGAGGCAAGTGTGTAAACTTCTCTCCCTCAGTAATCAACATGTATTTGGGAAGGCCTGACGTAGCTCAACCTGAGCTTGAGGTGACTGACAACAAAATCTGTCAAGTCATCACTGCTAATCAAGTCAGGAAATGGCCTCTCAAAGGCAAGTTAGTGGCCAGCAAACTAAGTGTAAAGTATGTAATGCTGCACAAAATTGGAGTTGCTAACTGGGTGCCCACCATTCATAAATCTACAGTGGCTGTAATGCTTGGAAAGTTCATATATGTTGTTGGAACCAAAGCCAATTTTGACTATGGATCCTATATTTTTGATCAAACCTTGAAGCATGCAGGAAGCTTTAGTGTGAAGGGGCCTATAGCCTTTCCTTCCCTCATATGTGGTATTGTGTTGAATCAATTTCCAAACATATTAACAGAGAATGATTCTGTGAAGAGAAGAGACAGCCCGTTGGCCTTCAATCATAAAATGTTCCTAGGTACGCATGTTCCTGACATTGCCATGGCAACAAGAGAGACATCAAGTGTTTGCAATCAACCAGGTAAAGCTGCTATCATTGCAATACTCAAAGAAATGTGCAAGGAGTTAGAGGCAAGGAAGCTCAATTTGGAAAAGTTGATTATCAAGTTGGAGATGACTGAAGGTGATGTGCTTGGTGAAGCTGATGATGCTGCAGAAGGAGCTGCGAGACAAGGTGCAGAGGGAGAAGAGGATGCCAGTCCTGATGATGGCACATATGATGATGCTGACTCTGAGTCAGATGAATAGAGCATTTCCAGTGTTTCTGAAATTTGTGTGTAATTTATTTTGTTTTGGTCTGTAATATTAAGTGTTGCTTTATCAACATTTTTGACAAAAAGGGGGAGTAACACCTGTACCCCAGGGACAACAGATTCGTTTGAACATATTTATTTGAAGTTGAAGGTCCTCTACCAGAGGTTATGCTGCTGTTAACTTCTGTGTGTGCTGATTCTTAACTTCTGTGTGTATTGAGTGTGTTGTTGTTCAACTTCTATGCATGCTGAGTGTATTAGCTAATTTAATTCTCTGCTTGGATGTGTGTTTTCCGCTGCTGTGAACTCTGTTGGGATGCCAACTTGCTTTAGCCAAAAATTTACCAAAGGGGGAGTTTGTAGATGTTTTTGATTGGCTGCATTTTGTGTTAAAACACTAACTGTACTCTGATGTCTTGACTGATGTCATGACATGCTTGAGTAGTATGCTGCAGGATTAGCTAATACAGGATTTACTGAATGTCAAACTGGATGTTATGACATTCATCCCTGACAGCAGATACTGAACTATAGAATAGTTGGTTTTTCTGTTATAGCTCAGTATTTATTTCAGTCTGTTTTTCAGGAGAATAACAGACCTGGCATATGACCTATTGTCTGAATGTCAAACTGAATGTTATGACATTCATCCCTGACAGCAGATACTGAACTATAGAATAGTTGGTTTTTCTGTTATAGCTCAATATTTATTTCAGTCTGTTTTTCAGGAGAATAACAGACCTGGCATATGGCCTATTGTCTGAATGTCAAACTGAATGTTATGACATTCATCCTTGACAGTAGATACTGAATTATAGGCTGGTTGGTTTTTCTGTTACAGTTCAGTATTTATTTCAGGCTGTGTTTCAGGAGAATAACAGACCTAGCATATGGCCTATGTTCTGGACGTCAAACTGAATGTTATGACATTCATTCATGACAGCATATGCTAAAGTGTAGGCTAGTTAGTTTTTCTATTTCAGCATTTATCTCAGGCTATTTTTCAGGAATCTAACAGCTGAGCTAAAATCCAGGAAACTAACAACTGAGCTACAATTAAGAGGCCTAACATATAGCCTATTTGTTAGCACCCTAATATGTGGAAATTAGGTTAACTTGCTTAACCTTAATTTTAGGAAATACAAGTACAAGGCCCAAGTGCTGCATTATAAAAGGATGGCAATCCTACTTTCAGCAACTCAGGGGTTTGAAGCGTGAAGAATTTATTATATCATCATATTTCACTGCTGTATTTTATTTGTGTCTTGTATTAGGTTTAACTTGTGAGCCAAGCAATTATCACCTAGATGATTGCATTGGACTAGGGTGTTCATTGAGTTGTAATTGTTGTGTCACTCTAAACTTTTAAGTGTGAGTGTTGTGTTTCTTGATTAAAGTTGTTAAGCACAATCAAGAGTTGTTTGAAGTATAACTTCGCCATTAACTTTAAACTTATTAAAGGTAGTAATCACTGTGGTGATTGAGGGGGAGTGAGTAGGAACTCTGGTCTTAGTTTAAGATTGAAATTGCATTGGGTAGGTCTTAAGTGATAGGATTAAACAATTGGTTTAAGTCCTGAATTAATACTGCTTATAGTGGATTTCCTCCCTGGCTTGGTAGCCCCCAGACGTAGGTGTGTTTGTCACCGAACTGGGTAAACAATTGTCTGTGTTATTTATTGTCCTTTACTTTTACTTTCTGCAACATTACCTGTCTGCGCAGAATTGGATGTCATAACATCCAGTGTGACATCGATAGTCTGTTACTAGAATTTCAAAAAGGAGGTGAGAGGGGCACAAATGGAGCACCATCATCTAGACTCACCCTCCAAAAATATTGAAGCCATACGGGAATGTCAAGAGTTCCTCCTCGACTTAGAAAGACAAGTTCACTATAAACCTTGAAGAGGGTGAAGAGGGCAAACAACACACAAGGTTGCCAATTCGGTTTGAACCGCCCAAAGATCTTTCTTCTTTGTTGTGGAATGATATGATGTTTGACTTGAGTAATTATGTCAACACTCGACTCCCCTTACATGAAGATTTCCTTGGTGATTTCCAAGCTATCAGTCGGAAGGTTGAGCTTGAGAATGCCAATGCAGGGGCAGGCGAAACTCCTACGTCAAAAGAAAGGCGACCTTAGGAGGATGGCCATTGAGATTTCATTTTTTACTTTAGTTTTCCTATTGTTTTTCCCTTGGATGATTTTTTAACCATGCCCATAAGGGCCTTTATGTAATGATGCCCGTTGGGCTTTTTCTTTGTACTCCCGTTCTTCGGGCTTTATTAATGACATTTAAGGCCTTAAGGAACACTTCTTCTCTTTGTATTATGCTGCTTATTTTTCTTGAGTATATTGTTATATAAATCCCTCTTAGGTGAGTAAGCTTCTCAACATTATACTATCCCTTGGGAGGGTGAGGGTTCCTCATTGAGGATCTTGCATTTTAATAGCCTCGTGGGCGACAAAGATTCTTCCATGAGGATTCAAAGTTTTAATAGCCTTGTGGGTGGCAATGATTTTTCTATGACAATCCAACGTTTTAGTAGCCTCGTGGGCGGAAATGATTCCTCTCTAAGGACCCATCATTTTAATATCCTCGTGGGAGACAAGGATTCTTCCCTGAGGATCCAATGTTTTAATAGTCTCGTGGGTGGAAAGGATTTCTTCATGAGGATCCATAGTTTTATTATCCTCGTGAGCAAAAAAGATTCCTTCATGAGGATTCAACATATTCAATGCCACATATGCATCTTTTTTAAGGTTCTATCATAATTCATTGCCTCTAGGCATTAAGAATGCCTTATTAAGGCTCCAACCTTCAATCATCGTGTCCTACAAAACTAGAACGAATGTCTACGCAAATTTGTAAAGAAATGTGATGCACCTCATTAGAAAGCCTTGCGTGTGTAGGGAAAAGAGTGTCACCCCCATTAAAAGATTAATGTTTTCAAGATAATCATACAATCGGAAGAGGTGATTTCTCGTCATAATAAACCAAACCGATAAATTAACTAAATAAGACATGGTGCTAAGTCTAACAACATCTTCAAACTATCAATGTCATCATTACATGAGACTTTCATGCTCTTTTAGAACAATGTTGCTAACTCTCCGTCCTCTAAAGGCGACATCCTACCCTCTTGAGCTCTGATTATGGATTCAAATCCAAAATATTCACTTCTTGCATATTTATATGTTGAACGTGAGCCACGACCATAATCATCATCTTCAGTCTCAAGTTGTCTAGATAACACCTTAGGTTGGTCTCCTCACCTTGGATAACCCTGACAAGCCCATTTGGCAGCGAGTACTTCATAAACGGGTATTTTATAGATAAGGTGGCTCCAAAGAGTTTGAAAATATGCCTCCTTAAGATCAGTTTTATGAGGAGGGGCATCTATAATGAGGTATCTTACCATAATCATCCTTGCTCTTTCCTCCTTTTCGAATACGGTCTTCTGGGTGATGTAAACCTTTACTTCCACCTGTTCGCCTAAGAATCCCACTAGCGAGCCTTGGAATGCTTTAAGGTTGTCCATATCTAGACAGAGTCTCTCGAAGGTGTCCCGTTATAAAGGATGTCTGCAAAATTCACTTCATTAATTAGTACTCGCTTAATTTCCCAATCACCACGCCTCACGGTTATGACCATGGGGTCGTTGTCGTGGAGCTGGATTCCAACAGCTTCCTTCTTTGAGAAGGTGATCTCTAACTCCATAATTTCCTTCCTTCTCATATCAGGGATGGTAGGCGAACTATCTACAGTTAAAAGTTTGTGTTCATATCTTCTACGGGAAAAGCTAGTCTCTCTACCCCTGACAAAGCCTCTTGTTATGGTATTAAGGGTATAACATATAAGTCTATCTTTATCTCTTTTACTTGGCTCCTTGCACTTCTTGGAACTGGGGCCTCTATAGGGATCACACTCTTAAGATCTAAAGCCTCCCTGTGATTTATGGGAGTCACCTCGAACGTATTTCTTCAAGTGACCATCCTCAATGAGGCACTTAATCTCCTTTTTTTAGCTCATAGAAGTCTTATGTGTGATGGCCTTTGATCTTATGAAATTTTCACCATATGTTGGGTTCAGGTCTTATAATGTCCGTTTTTGGGGATGGAGGAAGAGGGATATCATGTGTATGGAGAAATTCACACCATATTTGTTCGTAGAGAGTGTTCAAGCTCGTGAAGTTTTTCGTAGGCCTCCCGCTCCGCTTGAAGGTCGCCTGGTCCCTGACGGGAAAGGTATAATGGATTATGCACCGCTGTTGGGAAGAATCGGGATTTCCAGATGTGCGCTCTTTGGCATCCATACCCTTTTTTTTGTGTTTCTTTCCTCGCCTTTTATGTAATATTCTGCATGTATCACCATTTACGCCATGGAAACAACAGGTCTTTAGGTGAGGGATTCATTAAAATATATGGCCTTTAGTCCGTTCTAAAAGGCTCCTACGAACATCTCTTGGTTTGGGTGGATGAACTTGATGGTCGCCTGATTAAATCGAGCGAGATATCCCCTTAAGGATTTTGAAGGGAAATAATAAATATTGAATAGGTCCGCGGTTGATGTCCTCGTGTGTCTGCTCGCCGAGAACTGGTGGACCAACTTATTTACCATGTCCGGGTAGTTAGCGACTTAGAGTCGCAATAGGCTAAAGTGCCACCTTAACTCGGTGTCCTTGAAGATGCTAGAGATGAGCTTTCACTTCAGGGATTTTGAGGCTTCAATGATCGTCGTCTACGTGTTAATAGAGGCCACATGCTCTTGGGATCGCTTCTTCCATCGAATCCTGTGAGTGTTGATGGCTTGAAACTTTCAGGTACGGGCCCCCCCAAATATTGTTAGAGATGGGTTATGGATCTAAAACTTTTGTCTCCTCAATGGGACCGGCCTTCTATTTGCGTTGTTGGAGGTTAAGGACATTGTCTTCTAAAGTTTGATTATGATGACACAAATCGTCCATAGAGACACGCATCTCCTCTATGGCCTCATGGTCGCCTCTATACATGAAGTAGTTATTTGTTAGTTCACCATATTGGAAGGAATTTAAAAGGAGAGCATCAAGTTGATTGTTGGATAAGAAGGTGGTCAAGTCAGTTTTACTAGGACCCCAAGGTGGATGTCAATTATACTTGTTAAAAATATACAATGAGGATATCCTTGTATTTATAGGGTTGTTTGTGGTTTGTATGGTATTTTGACAGTGGTTAGGGTTAGCTCTAATAGAGAGGTAAGAAGCTCTGAGTATGGTATTTTGGGTGAAAGAATGGATCTGAATTGGCCCCCCTTCAACCCTTAAGATGGGTTAGTTATATAGGCTCATTGGGTCTGGGTTAGAGAGTTATCTTTCCTAGCTCCATGATAGTGAAACTTGGTGTAACACCTCAAAATTTGCCCTCCTCTCTTGGGACTAGCTTAGCATGTTACATTTCATTTTTTTAGGACATTAGTCATTGCATCTTTGCATATCATGTGGAAACAATAAGCAAGTCATCCTCTTAAGTCTTTATCAGAAGATGGAGAGGTTAAGAGATGCAAGCTTGGGGGTCTCATGAACTGATCACTAATCATCTGAGGGTTTGTGCTTCAGTTAGGGTTTCTTGGTTCCTCAAGGAGATTGGTCATTATCTTGGTTGCAATGGTACATCACCATAATCATGGTCTTATCATCACCAAGAGGTTCATTGTGCCTAATCAGTTTCCTTGGGATTAGGGTTTTGACCTCTGGTCAACCCTAATCAATTGAATTATACCAGTCAGGGTTTGGCAAGGAGATGGGGTCTTTGTGGAGATGGGGATCATCATATGCTTTTATTGAGCTTGTGAAAACTAGGGTTTCATTTTGGAGCCATTGCATCAGGAGATTGAGGCTCAGATTCATCTGTGCATGATCAAGTCATCTGTCAACTGGAAAAAGTCAACCAAAAGTCAACTGTTGGATTTGAAGGTGGGAGATGGTTAGAAATATTTCATTCATGTTCAAACAAGTCTCATTTGACATTTCAAACATCAACATTGAAGAAAATAAAGTCAGGACAAAACTTTCCAAAAATAGAAAGTGACTTATAATTCAAAATTACCAAAAATGGAAAGATTTTCTCCTCAAGATTACATCATCAAAAATGCTTCAAATGAAATTTTGTTGAACATGAAAGTTGTAGATATTGTTCTCCCATTTCCAAAAAGTCCAAGAACATAAATTTCTCATGTATGGTTGAATAGATATGGATCAATCATTGCCAAGTGAATTTGAACTTCAAGAAGGCATAACTTTCAAACCATAAGGCCAAATGAAGTGGTTCTTTTTGTAACATTTCTCTCTTGACATGCACTATCCAATTCATGCATCATATATCATGCATTTCCATCACAAAAATTTTGGACTTTTCATTTGAATTTTGGAGGGAAAGTGGTAATTCAAAAATTATGCATTGCCTTCACATTTTACCAATTACACTTGGCTCCAAACAGCATTTGAAATGATTCCAAGGGCAAATTCGAGCACTATTCCATTGGCATGCATTACATGAGGGTGAATTGACAAATTGGCATTACACTTCCATTTCACTAATCCATTTGCATTTGGCTTAATTGTGATTAGCAACATCATTAGCACACCATATAAAAGCTAAAGCATAACTGTTTTCATGATTAACACCTCATAATTTCCAGATCTGAAAAATCTCTGCAAACTTTTTCTCTCACTTTTCATCAATTTCTTTCACATACATTGCCTTGTTCTCGATTGGTTCATGATCCATAAGCATTGTGGAGGTAGATTGAAGCAAGATCCATCAAGTTTCATCAAGATTCGAAGCTGTTGAAGTTCAAACTCATCCATGGCAGTTGGAGATTCAAGCAAGATCCAGCATGATTGAGCTATTGTTCTTCATCCATTCATCCACCTAAGCCTTGAGGAGCATCTGTTTCTACATTACAAGACCTAAATCCATGGATTCCACATCTGCATCTTCTTGAAGGTACCTAAGTTGCTTTGAGTTCTTTTGAACTTGCTTTTGCTGTTGCTTGGTTGCTTAACCATTTTAGGTATAATTCACTGACTTCATGTAGTCTGGAAGACCTGTCCTGTTACTTGGGCAGGCACCTGTCTGAAGCCCTCCTTAAGAGGCAATGCTTGTGTTTGTTTATCTTTGTGCCAAGCAGGAAAAGACCTTTGATAAGGCAATTGGCAGATAAAAGAGATGTGCAATCCATCTCCTGCTATTCTGTGTGTCATCCACTTTGCTCACACACCTTGTGTTGAGGCATTGTGGATATTAACCCAAGATCCATGTTGAGTCAGTCATATGTGGAGAAGAGTTCCAACTTTCTGAACTCCCACCCCTTCTATTTGAGTCAAGCTCTCCCAGGACAGGGATAAGAGCTGTGAGGCACACCCCTCACTTCCCATTTCATCTGCTTCACCCTAACTCTCAATGTTAGGGTTAAAAGCTAACATCACCCGATTCCAGTTGGCTTGTGTTTCACAACCTAACCTTGTATGAGCCCACTTTGTTTGTATATAGTGTGTGCTAATTGTGTGTATGTTTGCTTTGCTTTGCCTGTGCTGTTTAGGATAGCTTTCTACCTGTGCAAGTTAGATAGAAACCTCAACCTAAGACTATTGTGGATTGCATAATAACTATTAGGCTCGAGTCAGGCTCCCTTCTAGTTTGTCATTTCCCTGTTTCTGGTTAGGTTAGAAGTTTCTCCCCTGTTAAGGGGAACTACGTTGCCCTGATCCTCATACCAGATGAGGTACGTAGGCAGGAGGTCGTACGAGATCTCTCCGGGCACCCTTTTTCTTTTTGAGTGTGTTGTGCTTGACAGCTATCAGGCTCGAGTTCCCGACTCCCTTTTAGTCTGTGTGTTCACCCTTTTTCTTTTTGCATGTGTTTGCTTGACAGTTACTAGGCTCGAGTGTCAGACTCCTTAGTAACTTGTTTGTTGGTTAACCCTCTTGTGTGTTAGGAGATGGACGTAAGGCCAACGATTGGCAGTCTGTATCCTATTGGTGTTTGTTGTGTGGAGTCCGACGTAAGCCCAGCGATTGGCAGTTGGTTTCCTGTGTGTGTTTGTTTGGTTCGGAGTCTGATGTAAGTCCAGCGGTTGGCATTCGGTTTCCATGTTTGCCCGTTTGTGTATTTGTTTTGATGTCTCAGCGTCTGCGCGTGTGTTTTGTTTCGGCGTGCGTGAGCCGAACTACGGTAGCTCTGATTCTCATTCCAGATGAGATACGTAGGCATAGGATGTGATATCCTAGCGAGCCCTTTCCCCTCTTCTCCCACCTGTGTTGTTCTCAGTGTGTATGTGTGCATTCTTTTGAGCAGTGTTTAAGCAACCTTTCTTCTATTCTTTTGAGCGTGGATCCCGTCGAGTACGACGGATGCGTAGGGGTGCTAATACCTTCCCTTCGCATAACCGACTCCCGATCCCATCTCTCTTTGGTCGCGAGACCATGTCTTTTCCAGGTTTACTTCGAGTGTTTCCTTTCCCTCTTTTGGGATAAATAACGCACGGTGGCGGCTCTGTTTGTTTTGTTTTAGCCCGTCGGTTGTTTTTCGCGGATGCGACAGCTGGGGACTATAGAAGTTGACCTATTGCTGGTCCATCTTCCCTAAGCGAGTCTCTCCTAGCGTTCTCTAGGATAGTTTAGGTTGCTTGTGTTGCTCTATTTATTGCATTTATTATTATTATGTTGTGTATATATTTGCATAAATGTTTGCATGCATCATACTATCATTTTGCTGTCCTCTGTACAGGTTGGTTCCTCTGATTTGGGGTGGGTGTTCTGAGTGGGGCTAAAACCCAGGCCCGAGTATACACCTAGGATTAGTGTGGTCTCACGTTCCTCACATGTTGGTTGGGCATGTTGTTGCGACGTGACATACCACAAGCCGGACGAGGTTCATATGAGAGAGCTCTTCCATAGTGGGGTTCCCACTTTGGTTGGGTTACCTCTTTTGAGCTATTGACTTCGGTGACCGTTCTTTCCCGGATCTTTGGTTTAGACGATCTTAAGAGAGCTGCAATGGCACACCCGAAAGGGCAAACCCGTTGAGTATCTTTGCCCGATTGTCGAGACCATTATCCGCCTTAGGATGACCTGATTAGAATTCACCTGTGAGGGGAGGGTTGATTCTTACAGATGCATGTTCTGATGGTGACTATTGGTTCAGCCGTTGATCAAAGTCTTATTTATAAGTCAGATTTATGGATTTATTTCCGAGACGCCGGAGTTCTGTCTGCGGTATTTATCAGTGGGGATCCGTTTATTTCAGGATTCCCCGGGCTGGTTCAGAGGGTCTTATGGTTATCTGTTCAGAGGATCTCTGGTGATGATGGTGATGTATCCTTCCGTTCCGTTTATTTCGGAATTCCAAGTCGGATTTATGATTTCCTGTACCACAGATGGTTGTGATCAGTTCAGAGGTCGTGACTCAGTGCAGTGAATGTTCAGATGACTTGGAGGATGGCACAGTGCATTGCATTCATACATCAGCATCATCAACATTTTGCATTCATCGGCATCTAACTCATGTCTATTCATACTCAGGGTACATTCTCGATTGAGATTCTGGTTGAGAGACATCCTGATGTCAGAATGTTATTGTCGAATTTTTCATCCGTCTCGATGAAGCCAGAATCGAAGGAAAGAGTGTTCCTCATATGGATAAACATTGCATTCATGAGTGAGTTATAATAACTTGTCTTCTGTTTTGCAGGTGTCAGCTTCTAACATGTTTGATTGACACAAGAATGATGAATCCACCCAACGCCGACCTTCTCGAATTGAAAGAGATGGTAAGGGAGTTGTTCAATGTTGTGCAAGGGCTCGCCTTGGGGCAGAAAGCAATCGCCGAGAAGGTGGAGAGGATTGAAAAGTGGTTGAGAATGGGGGAAATCCGGGGAGATGCTCTGTCGTCTGGAGTAGAGAAGCCCTTTGGCAATAGTCAGCACAAGAAGGAGGTTAACTCAAGGGATGTGCATGCCAAAAGGGGTAAAGATCGTTACCACCCGTATGCTGCTACAGTAACGATCCCTACTAGTAATCAATCTGTACTACGGTAACGACAGTCACCTCAACAGAGGACACAGAAAACTGGGTGCCAAGTGAGAAGAAGGACGACAGATCGTCATTTTAATAAACCGCCCGTGACTTATGCCTCTCTGTTTAAAAGGTTGAAGGATCTTGGGTTGGTGCAGCCAAGGGCATTGGTTCCAGGGAAACCGGAGCAGAGGCTTGCAAGTTATGATGAGAATGTTAGGTGCGAGTTCCATGCTGGTGCACCCGGACATCACGTTAAGGGGTGTAAAGCTTTTAAGCATGTCGTTCAAGATTTGGTGGATGCCAAAGCCATCGATTTTGCACCGATGCCAGATGTTAACGCTAACCCCGTGCCGATGCATGGTCCTATGGGGGTAAATGTGATGACAGAGGATAAGAGAAAATTAGAGGTGACGGGAGTGGATCAGTTGAGGACTCCAATGTCTGTGGTCAAGAGACATCTGATGAAGAGGGGAGTTTTCCCTGGTTGTGATAATCGTTGTGCTGCCTGCACCGTCACTACAAATGGGTGTGTAATGCTGAGGGAGACGATCCAGAGAATGATGGATGAAGGACGTTTCCGATTTGAGAAAGTTGATTGGGGGAAGGAGGACATCTTTGTCAGCCACTTGTCATCATTCAAGCAGGTAGAAATGGACAGTGAAATATTTGAAACACCATGTCAGGCAGCTGAGACCGTCAAGGTAGAAAATGCCAGTTGTGTTGAGAAAGAGAAAAAGCTGTCCATTTCTTCTTACAAGCAGGCCATGGAAGTGGTGAAGAACGGGAAAGCCCTAGGCTGGGGAAAAATCATAGACATTGTGGTGAAAGCGGATATGTTCGGGGTTGGCTATCATCCAGACCAAGACTTGTTTGGGCAAAACAGAGGATGTCGTCCATCGTTCACATTCGTCAGTGCTGGAATGTTGGATCCAGGTCACGCCTGTACAGTAGGTGAAGAGATTGACAGTGACTGTGAACTGGACTCATGGATAAAATCGTGCGTACCAGGGAACTGGAAGGCCTAAAAGATCATCATTGTCACTCATCCGAAAGAGTAATATTTTTCTGTTTTCAATTTTGTTTGCATGGAAGCCATACGTTTTGCCCGAAACGTAATGGTCCATTGTAAGGGCCACCTCATGTTTCATTGTGCAACATTTTGCATCATTAATAAATGGATGTTTTATGATTAAAAGCGGTGTTCCCTGTTTTTCATTTATTTTTGTAGTTTAAAAAACAAATAAAAATGGCAATGTTTGTTTTCATTTTTTCCTTTTTTTGATTTGTCTCGTTCCGACTTCGAAAAATATGCTCCGGATCTCAGTGATAACAATTCGGTTACACCTCTGTATGACTTCGACAATCCGATCTATCGTGCCAAAGAAGAAGGCAAAGAAGATTGTGATCTGCTGGAAGATTAGCCAGGTTGTTGAAACAAGAGGAGAACGTGATTCGGCCGCACGAGGAGCGATTCAAGATTGTTATTCCAGGCACCGCCTAGGTCAGAAAGTGAAAATTGGAGCCGTTTCAGAGGCGAGTCGAGAGCAGAATGGTAGCCCTGTTGAAAGAGCATGTGGATACCTTCGCCTGGTCGTGTCAGGATAGGCCAGGGTCGGATACCGATGTCGTTGTGCACAAGCTACCATGGAGAGAAGATTGTCCTCTAGAGAAGCAGAACACCGGTGCCACGTGTCAGAGAGTCATGGTGACTTTGTTTCATGATATGATTCATCATGAAATTGAATGCTATGTTGATGACATGATAGCAAAGTCCCAAACAGAAGAGGGGCATCTGGTGGATCTGGCCAAGTTGGTCGACCGGTTGAGACAATTCAAACTGAGGTTGAATTCAAATAAGTGCACTTTCAGAATGCGGTCCGGTAAAATGTTGGGGTTCATTGTAAGAGAGGAATCGAGGTTGATCCTGCAAAAAAAAAAAAAAAAAAAAAGTAATACAAGAAATGCCTGAACCGAAAACAGAAAAAAGAGGTTCGTGGTCTCCTAGGTAGATTGAACTACATTTCACGGTTCACATCTCATCTAACAGCCACGTGTGAACCCATTCAAGTCGTGAAAGAAAAAATCAAACGGTCAAGTGGAATAATGATTGCCAAGGGGCATTGAGAAATAAAAGAATAGTTGCAGGAGCCTCTGATTCTGTTGCCTCCCTATGGAAAGAGACTGTTAATCTGTACTTGATGGTCCTCGAGGGGTCTATGAGGTGTGTACTGGGGCAGCATGACGAGTCTGGTCGAAAAAAGCATGCAAGTTACCTTAGCAAAGAGTTTACCGACTGTGAAACAATACATTCACTGCTCGAGAAAACTTGTTGTACTTTGGCATAGGCTGCTCGCCGACCGAGACAATGTATGCTGATTCATACCACTTCGTGGATGTCCAAGATGGATCCGATCAAGTATGCTTTTGAGAAGCTAGCATTAACCGGACGGGTTGCGAGAGGGCAAATGATGTTGATTGAATACGATATTCAGTACATATCTCAGAAAGCAATCGAGGGGAGTGTATTGTCCGATTACCTCGCCCGGTAACCCATTGAGGATTATCAATTGAGGAAGTTTGAGTTCCCTGATAAGGGCATCTCGAGGTGCTCCAATCGAAAGATTGTGAGGAACCGATCCCGGAGGAGGGGCCTGACCCTAAATCCGAACGGATTCTGATGTCTGATGGGGCCATTAACATGAATGGAAGCGGAGTTTACCGAATGCACCGATGGTGTGATTGAGTAGGAAGCTGGTATCCTGGGTATCGAACTTCGTTGCGTACTTCTACTGGGAAACGCCTTTCTCGTTGGTATATGGAATGGAAGTTGTGCTACCGATTGAGGTTCAGATCTATTCGCTGAGAGTCCTGATGGACGTGAAATTGCAAGAGGCTGAATGGGTAAGGACTCGGTATGAAGAGTTGGGCCTGATTGAGGAAAAGAGGCTGGTGGCCATCTGTCATGGGCAGTTATACCAGCAGCGGATGAAGCGTGCTTTTGACCGAAAGGTGCGACCTCGAGTGTATCACGTAGGTGATATGGTGCTAAAAAGGATCCTTCCTCCTCAAAACGATCGTAGGGGCAAGTGGACACCCAATTACGAAGGTCCATTCGTGGTCAAGAAGGTTTTCTCTGGCGGAGCCTTGTTCTTAACGACCATGGATGGCGAGGATTTTCCATCCCCTGTAAATGCAGACGCAGTTAAAAAATACTTCGTATAAGAGACCCGCTGGACGAAAAGAATAAAATAGTCCAGGCAAAAATGGGCATCCCGGCGAACCGAAAAAAATATTAAAAAGGTTCGGGCAAAAGTTAGGGATAAAGAATGAAAAATTGTACACCCGGCAAGTCGAAAACCTGAAAAGGCGGCTTGGGCAAAAAAAGGGTATCCCGGTGGACTGAAAACCCGAAAGGGCGGTCCAGGAAAAAGAGGGATTGAAACGAACAACTGCGTCTGGCATGATCGTTTGCGCTTTGGTTAAGGCACATGGATAATCCCCGGTAGGGAACAGTCGGAAGCGTCTTTTTCAGAAGGCAGAAGGTATGGAGAGTCTGAGGACATATGGGGTGTAACCGAGTTGGAACTCGATGAGATCACGGTTTCACATTGCCATTAGGATAGATTTTCCTTTTGTGCGCAATTACCTCTTTTCAGAAATTGCTTCCTTTGTATTGCTCAGTTTTGAGCCACACTTTTTCAATCAATAAAATGCATATTCAGTCAAATAATTTTGTTTTTTGTTTTTCATTACCGCTTTGATTGCAAAAACATCCAATTGTTTGTGATAAGGAATTTTGCATTTTTAGACATACAGGTCCCTTCCAATGCATGTTTATAAGATTGAAAGCTTGAAATCTTATTCGGAAGGTTGAGTGACCCAAGTGTTGAAATCTTGACACGCCTGGGGCACGTTTTTATCTAATGATCTCTTTTGCAGGCACTGTTAGATGTTTTCATTCACTTGCAGGTTGTGATGTGGAAGCTTTTGACGAAGGATCCCCAAGGAGTCCGATCAGGGACGAATGGATGGAAGAATGGTGAAAAGACAGCGAGAGACGTACGACGATCCTGGATATTAATCAAGAAGACTCTTCAAAGTCTGAAGATTGGAAAGTCTGTATGAATCTCAGGAGTTCGCTCTTCGTAGAGTACGGAGAGGTTGGGAATACAAGGTGATGAATCAGAAAAGTCCAGACGAGCCTGGGAGTTCTCAAAATTGGAAAGTTGACAGTGGATTGGGATGGTGAATACCAAGGTTCGACGAGTCGACGAGTGTTCAGTGCCAGAATTTCCTGGTTTCCCCAAGTAGAGTTGGGATTGTCACCTCCTCAGCAGATTCAAGGTCTGTGTCTTCCCTAGCAGGGTCAGGATGGTTATCTCCTCATCATGTATGAGATCGGTGTTTCCTCAGCAGCCAGGCCCGAAGGTTGTTATTCTCCCAGTGGAGGTATATATTGGTAGTGGTTTCTCCAAGCAGAGTCGAGCTTGCAAATTCCCCAGCAAGTCAGAGATTGTTGGTTTCCCCACAGAGTGCGTTGGTGGTTTATTCCCCAACGAAGTCCCCAAGTGGATTGGGTGCGGAGGAGGTTATTCCTGGTGAGGATGGCCTATTTCCCGGCAGTAGTGCTATTCCCCAGCAGGGTGGAGATCGGAGTGTTGTCGAGTTCCTCAGCAGAGTGCCTCGAGCTTCCCAGAAGAGTCCCTTGAGGGGGATACTTTTTATGCATTCATCATGTAGATAAGCATATCATATTGCATAATAAATCGCGTAGCATTTCCATGATTATGGAGCATTACGCTAAAAAATATCATGCATCAGCATTTCAAGCATAAGCTAGTCTCAAGCCGTGGTTATTGTTTGAGAAGTGGTTTCGCTGGTTGGAAGATCAGCATCAGCATTGCAAGCATCAGTTATCCCAAGCCGTGGTTACCATCCGAGAATGGGTTTTGTCGGTCGGTGAAGATGTTACTCTGAGGAGTTTAGCATCATGACGTCAGGTTAGCAATGTTCCCCAGTAGTGCGATATTGGAGGAAACTTTTCCGTCGGGCGGAGATGGAAATAAAATCAAAGGACGTTACGCGATCAGCGCGAAAATACAGTTCAATCGGAGAAAAGGAAGTGTTGCGGCATTTTCTGGAGAACGGGGTTCAAATGGAGAAAAGGAAGTGTTGATACATTTTCTGGAGAACGGGGTTCAAATGGATATTGGAGTTGAAGATTATATCCGGGATGAGGTCCTCAGGATTATCTTCTGTTCATGTGTCACCTTAGACTTTGGCTGAGGTCAACAAAGGTCGTTATGGGTGTCTTCTGAGGAAGAGATGCACATGTTACCTTCCTTTTGTGAAGGTGTACCCTCTGATATGTCGCCATCAGAGTGGTGTTTTGGTGTTATTTCCGACGTTGCCAGCGGAATTATCACAACTTTCTGGAGAGCGGGGTTCAAATGGAGAAAAGGAAGTGTTGAGGCATTTTCTGGAGAGCGGGGTCCAAATGGAGAAAAGGAGACACAGGGTGTTTTCTGGAGAACGGGGTTCACAATGGCGATCGCGAGTTATCGTCAGGCGACTGGGGTTCAAAATGGAGAGCGGGGTTCATTGTTTGGCAAACAAGACTACTATGAAGTTGTCGGGGTTCAACTGCGGTGATCCGGGATCACGCGCGCGAAAATATTTGTTCGGGGTTCAAGAAAACGAAAAAGTATCACTCAGAAAATTCTGGGGTTCAAGAAAAGTAAAAAATAATAATCCCCAGCGGATACATGGTGTTCAGGCCATGGTTATTCCTGTGTTACCATTTATTTTGGTATACAGGTCAACATTTCTGTTTCGGTATTCAGGCCGATTTGCTCCGTACCAGACGGATTCTTCTTTTGAGATTACTTCTTTGCCGATTCTGACAGGCATTGTTAATTATTTTCCCATCAGAGTGCAAATTGTTCGTCTGTTCTTGGTATTCAATCACTCTTCATCCTGATCATCTGAAAGCCGAGGCTGTTCATATCGACAGGTTCACAGTGGATTGAATAGGGGCAGCTGTAACACCTCAAAATTTGCCCTCCTCTCTTGGGACTAGCTTAGCATGTTGCATTTCATTTTTTTAGGACATTAGTCATTGCATCTTTGCATATCATGTGGAAACAATAATCAAGTCATCCTCCTAAGTCTTTATCAGAAGATGGGGAGGTTAAGAGATGCAAGCTTGGGGGTCTCATGAACTGATCACTAATCATCTGAGGGTTTGTGCTTCAGTTAGGGTTTCTTGGTTCCTCAAGGAGATTGGTCATTATCTTTGTTGCAATGGTACATCACCATCATCATGGTCTTATCATCACCAAGAGGTTGATTGTGCCTAATCAGTTTCCTTGGGATTAGGGTTTTGACCTCTGGTCAACCCTAATCAGTTGAATTATACCAGTCAGGGTTTGGCAAGAAGATGGGGTCTTTGTGGAGATGGGGATCATCATATGCTTTTATTGAGCTTGTGAAAACTAGGGTTTCATTTTGGAGCCATTGCATCAGGAGATTGAGGCTCAGATTCATCTGTGCATGATCAAGTCATCTGTCAATTGGAAAAAGTCAACCAAAAGTCAACTGTTGGATTTGAAGGTGGGAGATGGTTAGAAATACTTCATTCATGTTCAAACAAGTCTCATTTGACATTTCAAACATCAACATTGAAGAAAATAAAGTCAGGACAAAACTTTCCAAAAATAGAAAGTGACTTATAATTCAAAATTGCCAAAAATGGAAAGATTTTCTCCTCAAGATTACATCATCAAAAATGCTTCAAATGAAATTTTGTTGAACATGAAAGTTGTAGATCTTGTTCTCCCATTTCCAAAAAGTCCAAGAACATGAATTTCTCATGTATGGTTGAAGAGATATGGATCAATCATTGCCAAGTGAATTTGAACTTCAAGAAGGCATAACTTTCAAACCATAAGGCCAAATGAAGTGGTTCTTTTTGCAACATTTCTCTCTTGACATGCACTATCCAATTCATGCATCACATATCATGCATTTCCATCACAAAAATTTTGGACTTTTCATTTGAATTTTGGAGGGAAAGTGGTAATTCAAAAATTATGCATTGCCTTCACATTTTACCAATTACACTTGGCTCCAAACAGCATTTGAAATGATTCCAAGGGCAAATTCGAGCACTGTTCCATTGGCATGCATTACATGAGGGTGAATTGACAAATTGGCATTACACTTCCATTTCACTAATCCATTTGCATTTGGCTTAATTGTGATTAGCAACATCATTAGCACACCATATAAAAGCTAAAGCATAACTGTTTTCATGATTAACACCTCATAATTTCCAGATCTGAAAAATCTCTGCAAACTTTTTCTCTCACTTTTCATCAATTTCTTTCACATACATTGCCTTGTTCTCGATTGGTTCATGATCCATAAGCATTGTGGAGGTAGATTGAAGCAAGATCCATCAAGTTTCATCAAGATTCGAAGCTGTTGAAGTTCAAACTCATCCATGGCAGTTGGAGATTCAAGCAAGATCCAGCACGATTGAGCTATTGTTCTTCATCCATTCATCCACCTAAGCCTTGAGGAGCATCTGTTTCTACATTACAAGACCTAAATCCATGGATTCCACTTCTGCATCTTCTTGAAGGTACCTAAGTTGCTTTGAGTTCTTTTGAACTTGCTTTTGCTGTTGCTTGGTTGCTTAACCATTTGAGGTATAATTCACTGACTTCATGTAGTCTGGAAGACCTGTCATGTTACTTGGGCAGGCACCTGTCTGAAGCCCTCCTTAAGAGGCAATGCTTGTGTTTGTTTATCTTTGTGCCAAGCAGGAAAAGACCTTTGATAAGGCAATTGGCAGATAAAAGAGATGTGCAATCCATCTCCTGCTATTCTGTGTGTCATCCACTTTGCTCACACACCTTATGTTGAGGCATTGTGGATATTAACCCAAGATCCATGTTGAGTCAGTCATATGTGGAGAAGAGTTCCAACTTTCTGAACTCCCACCCCTTCTATTTGAGTCAAGCTCTCCCAGGCCAGGGATAAGAGCTGTGAGGCACACCCCTCACTTCCCATTTCATCTGCTTCACCCTAACTCTCAATGTTAGGGTTAAGAGCTAACATCACCCGATTCCAGTTGGCTTGTGTTTCACAGCCTAACCTTGTATGAGCCCACTTTGTTTGTATATAGTGTGTGCTAATTGTGTGTATGTTTGCTTTGCTTTGCCTGTGCTGTTTAGGATAGCTTGCTACCTGTGCAAGTTAGATAGAAACCTCAACCTAGGACTATTGTGGATTGCATGATAACTATTAGGCTCGAGTCAGGCTCCCTTCTAGTTTGTCATTTCCCTGTTTCTGGTTAGGTTAGAAGTTTCTCCCCTGTTAAGGGGAACTACGTTGCCCTGATCCTCATACCAGATGAGGTACGTAGGCAGGAGGTCGTACGAGATCTCTCCGGGCACCCTTTTTCTTTTTGAGTGTGTTGTGCTTGACAGCTATCAGGCTCGAGTTCCCGACTCCCTTTTAGTCTGTGTTTTCACCCTTTTTCTTTTTGCGTGTGTTTGCTTGACAGTTACTAGGCTCGAGTGCCAGCCTCCTTAGTAACTTGTTTGTTGGTTAACCCTCTTGTGTGTTAGGAGATGGACGTAAGGCCAACGATTGGCAGTCCGTATCCTATTGGTGTTTGTTGTGTGGAGTCCGACGTAAGCCCAACGATTGGCAGTTGGTTTCCTGTGTGTGTTTGTTTGGTTCAGAGTCTGATGTAAGTCCAGCGGTTGGCATTCGGTTTCCATGTTTGCCCGTTTGTGTATTTGTTTTGACGTCTCAGCGTCTGCGCGTGTGTTTTGTTTCGGCGTGCGTGAGCCGAACTACGGTAGCTCTGATTCTCATTCCAGATGAGATACGTAGGCATAGGATGCGATATCCTAGCGAGCCTTTTCCCCTCTTCTCCCACCTGTGTTGTTCTCAGTGTGTGTGTGTGCATTCTTTTGAGCAGTGTTTAAGCAACCTTTCTTCTATTCTTTTGAGCGTGGATCCCGTCGAGTACGACGGATGCGTAGGGGTGCTAATACCTTCCCTTCGCATAACCGACTCCCGATCCCATCTCTCTTTGGTCGCGAGACCATGTCTTTTCCAGGTTTACTTCGAGCGTTTCCTTTCCCTCTTTTGGGATAAATAACGCACGGTGGCGGCTCTGTTTGTTTTGTTTTAGCCCGCCTGTTGTTTTTCGCGGATGCGACACTTGGCTTAGAGGGGATTCAGTCTCCCTAGAATCTAGGGACGCGATTATCCTTCCTTGACTGAACTTTAATCGGCTGCTACTTTGACATGTCATCTCTTACGTTTACTAAGTAAATGGGCAATGTGAGTTGACTTGGACGGTCCAATTTAAACGGGCGGTCTATCACCCAAATTTGCACCTCGTGGCGTATCGAGCAATCTACCTTTTTCACACTTGACACCCGCTTAAAATTGAGACAATAGACTTGCATCTTAGATTCCTGAACCTTCCTTTTTAAGATCTAGTGAAATTATCCCATTACAAATTTATATCTCAAAATCATAACAAATCCTCAAACATTTAAATAAAATGTATGAATTTAACTATTGTAATAGGAAAACTCAATAATAAAACTAAATTTTATTATTTGAATGATATACTTTTTGCAATATGAGAAGATTTATGCAATCATTTATATCATTAGACAAAAACATCCCATGCTTTTCCCTTGCAAATTAATCAACAAACATGTAGTTCATGTTAAAAACTGGTAGAACAACAAACAAATGATGTGAGTATTTTTTTTCTAACTCCACTTTCTATTGAAGTGATTCAATCATGCTCAACCAAAGTAGTTGATTTGGATTCTCTTCAGCTGTTCCACGGTGCATCAGCTACGAGAACCGTTCGATCTAGTGAGAAAAAGAAGAAACATCTCTGAGTTCTTCAAGTACTATTTGCTTCTAAGAACGCATTAAAATCATCTTTCGCTTTTATTAAACTAGGAGTATTGCACGAAACCGGAGAAGGAGGATAACGAGGTGTAGAGGAAGACATAGAAAACCTAACTTGATGAGGCGATGTATCTGATTTTCTACCATTTGGTTTAGAAGAACCATTCTTAAGAACCCCCTTAAGGTTCTTCTCAAAAACAAATGCTGATGTAATAGGTGAATGTACATCATTAGTAATATTTCCATTGATCAATTCCAATGGAAGATCAAAATAAGAACTTGTGTTATCTCTTTCAATATCATTGAATATTTTGGAAGAAGACCAAGAACCACATTCAAATTTTTCCAAAGAAACTGTCCTAGATATTGTACCTTCCATTTCTAATCCTTCTTTTTTAGGTTTAACCGACTTTGCTTTGCCGAATCCCGGAAGATACATGCAAAGAGCACTGCATTTGAATCCCCCGTCTGCAATTGTTTCAAGCTCATTGTCACTCGCATGACTCTCTTTGATAGTTTCATCTACGAATAAGCTTTCGTGATTAGTGTTGTCATGTTCGGCCGTGTTTGGTTTGATTAACCAATGATCGAATTCATCAAAGGGTGATAAACTTGCTCTTCCTTCTCCACATGATTTGCTCTTCCTGAAGATGATTTCTTGTAGCATATACTGTTGCTTGAGTGTCAAGTTACTATCTTGACTTGGAGATTCTGCAACCTCGCCTTTTGGTTTTCTCTTTGAAGTTAACAAAGGTGACGAGTTCGCGGAATTCGGAAGACTAAGACTCATGAACCTTGGCTTTGAAACTTGTAATGATGATAGTGAATTCACCACAGTTTGCTTTTCTTTTTGTAAGCTCTCCATTATCTAGTTTTTGTAAGCCATGATTTCTGATATTAGGGATATTTGTATGAGAAATTGAACTTGGTGGATGCACTGCTAGTATAAAAAATGCGTAGAACGTGAAGTGTGTTTAGCATGTTCCATCCATATTTTAGTAGTGATGATCATGTTCTCTCTCTAATCTAGATTAATTATATATATTTTTCCCTTAAGATGATGTTGATTTTCTGGTTAAGAGTGGTAAAGAAAAGGTTGATTAACCCTTTTATTATATAGTAAATGTGGTGTGCACGGGCACATGATAAAAGAAGGGTTATATATAGAGTAAGTTACATAGTGAAGTTCAAACGTGCTTGCATATACCACACTTCTCTCCCTTTTAAAAATGAAGAGGAGAACAATAGGTGATGTCATGTTTGTATAGAAAAGAATCTAAAGACAAATATAGTGAACATTTGTTGTCAACATTAATTTACACGATAGAAAATAAAATATAGAAAAAACAATCTTCATCTTACAAATCAATATTATTTTTAGGTCGACTTTTAAACTCTAATCTTTTAGATTATAAAATCAAACCTCGCAAACTTTATTTGAAAAGATGAAATTTTGTAACAAAGTTGGACAAAGATTTTTCAATTGGATATAATTTTCTTATTATATAGCAGTTCTTTAGTTACAATAAATTCGGCATTATTTAGCTACCAAAAATTCCTTATAAATTCAACTATCTAGGATGAATTCAATGGAGATGTTTTTTGAAATAATTTATATATGAAAACTAATTTTTAAGAGATTATTATTTTGGGCCGACGACATGCCCATGAGAAATAAAGTCCAATCAGGGTGAAGTCCAGTTCAAAAACATATCCGCCAAGACATTGATGATTCATAGAAGTCTCCACCATTAAATATGATTGGACGGTGAGTGAGGTGTCAAATCACACATCCAATAGTATACAAATTCACGGGTATCCAATAGTATGATTCGACTGCATATACGATACTATAAGACAGTATACAAATTCACGTGTTAGAATGCTAACTTGTAGATCCACCCATGCTCCGCCGTACCGGAGGTTTACTTCATCGCACTAAAACCTAAACTCATTTGATATCCACATAGTTCTAGTTCCTGCATAGAAGAATTATTATGTAAAAATTTCTTATAATAATCCCTTTTTCATAAGATTCTGCTAAGAAGTTTATTCAAAATAACTCAAACAGGCTGACTGACAACAAAAGTGGCTGTAGTTTAGTGGTAAGAATTCCACGTTGTGGCCGTGGAGACCTGGGCTCGAATCCCAGCAGCCACATTGTTTTTACCATATGTTTTTGGGGCAGCTTGGTTTATGAAGTCATGAGTTAAAATTAATTACCAACCACATTGTTTTACCATATTTTTTGGGGGCAGCTAGGTTTTGGAAGTCATGAGTTAAAAATAATTACCAACTACTAACAATTTCTAATTCAACACAGAAAAAACCCTGGAGAATGTTATGTGAACATATTGTGATATACTAACTCATTTCAATATAGTAATATTATACACTGAATTTGAGTGCAATGCCAGTTCCTACTGGAGGGAATTGTAAAACAAAATCAAAACTACTGAAACACCTATAATAATAGGGAAAGCTGAAACCAAGTATAGTGCTCCATAGCCCTGCAAAATAAACAACTTCCTTAATAAAAAGCTTAAAGGGTGACCCAGAAAAACTAATAACAAAAGGTAAGGAAAAGAAAATTTATCAAAAGAATGATAAAAAAAATTCCGTATTTTGCACCAATAATTTTTTAAGAACTCAGAAACTAGACTAGCAAATGTGTATATCATAAAGTCAAACTATAAATGTTTTATCTATACATTCTGTTATAGAAGGGAAGGACAATGCTCATTGCACCCTAGTTCTCTCAAACTCTATGGAAACTAGAAAATACCCTTTCGTACTGTTAGGAGATTGGAAACAAAATCAAATGACAATAGTATATCATTTTCGTCATATGTGGTGTGTCAGGATTTCAAAATCCGGACAAAATTGCATTTAAAATATTAAAAGTTTAGAAGAAAAAGAAGCAGGGCATTTCGAACATGTATGGATTTTGAAATCCGAACAGGGTGTTTTT
This sequence comes from Lathyrus oleraceus, assembly GCF_024323335.1. NCBI lineage: Eukaryota > Viridiplantae > Streptophyta > Magnoliopsida > Fabales > Fabaceae > Lathyrus > Lathyrus oleraceus. Next base: position 248,043,089 of record NC_066582.1, on the reverse strand, counting down.
TGTGCATTCTAGGCATTTCGGATAACTTGAGCTCTCTAATATATGATGCATCCAGATTTTAAAACCCTGATACGATTTTTTATGCATTCTGGGCGTTTTGGATGAGCTTGAACTCTCTTGTAATATGTGATAGCGTCCAGATTTTGAAATCCAGACAGTGCGAAAAGAACATTTTTAGAAAATCCACATAGGGTTTGAGAGCACTATTAAGAGTGCAATGAGCAACCCCTGGAAGGAAATAGTTGCATATAACATGGACTTTCCAACACACACCATACCTAGGCCCAGTGAGCCTGGGTGATGGAAGATGCAGACAGCTCAAAAATAAAACTGGGAGTGAAACCTGCCTAAAGACGGGACATTTTTGCGGCGTGGAAGGCCAATAGAAGGAAAGGAAAGAGGAAAGACAACATTGACACAATGATAGACACAGTAATGGACCCAAAAAAGGAAACAAACTTGAAAAAGGCACATAGAAAAGGACTTTACACTGCTCAATATTTATACCCAGTACATTTTTAATAAAGAATAGCTGACCCGAATATTTATAATGGGTGAAAGCTATTAGCCTAATATTATCGCCCATGTTTATATTAAAAAGGTACAGGAACCCACTAAAATGAATCCAGAGATTCCACACTAATGTAAAACTGCAGTACCATGGTCTACATGACAATAGTAATGGTGGCTAACTAACCAAAATTAAATCACAAATAATGTACAAGGCATGTAAGGAACTGACCAACACCGAAGGCACTTCTGTTTCATCGTCTGTATCCACATCTTCAATTTCAGCAGCCACATCCCAGTCAATGTTTAGTCTCTTTGCAACCACTTTAGGATCGATTCCAGTGTCAGTGGTTTTTGCATATAGAGATTTTTTTGGCTTTTTCTTTTTTATTTCAACCTATCCATTTGAACAAAAAAAATATCAGCAACTGATTTGGCGTTATACATTATATCAGTGGAAAATAATGGAAGTTAGTATAAACAATTAGTTCGGGACAATGTGGCAAAATTTGAAGTTTTATATGGAAATAGAGTAAAAGGACCTTCACTGTATTTCCAACATGAAAATCAAATTTGTCAAACATATAAAAGAGAATAAATAAGTTAAAATAATAAAACAAATTAGAAAATCTTAGCATTGACAATGGATAAAAACTAAACAATTTTAGAAAGAGCGTAATCAAATTCAGTGGTAAATCTTTGTAAAATAGGTTTTTACATTAGTGAGGTGCATGGTAGTCAAAATCGCGATCCTACTCGTAGGATCGTACGATTTTACGATCTTGCAACTATCCACCGTGCCAGAGGATGATCAGAATCGTTTTTTGGTAGGCACGGCCAGAATCGCCGTGATATCACGTGAAAACGGTAGAATCGCCGTTTTTGTTGAAAAATTCCGTTTTTGTTTAAATTAGTTTTGCAATCTGAAACGATTCTTTTCAGCCTAATAACTAGGATAAATGATACTCCCTCCGTTCCTTTTTAAGTGTCACATTTTGACTTTTTACACATACCAAGAAAACTAATTATTAATGTTACTTTTTAAACAATAATTCTCATTTTACCTATAATACCCTTAATTATATTCTACATTCATTTTACTTTTTCTCTCTCTGTAATAATTATATAGGGGTAATTTTGACAAAAGTGCATTTAATACTACCTTGAATTCTACCAGTGACAATTAAAAAGAAACACAAATTTATCAAGAAAGTGACACTTAAAAGGAACGGAGGGAGTAATAATTAAGAGTAATTAATACTCCGCCACCAAATAATTATGAATTTATTCAACTTCCCAAAATATATTATGATTAGGGTAACTTCCCAAAATATATTTATTCATTCCAATTTATTCGATTAAACTATTTCATCTCTCTTCCTTTAAATAAAATGGTTGTCTCACTCAATATTTCATTCTCTATCTTCTCTTTCACGGTTAAAGTAACCTTTCATTCTCATTAAAAAAAATTTCAACCTGTCTCCCATGGCTTCAAGTTCTGCTGTTGGAACTTTAGTTGTTGGTGCTTTCACTACTCCCCCTGCTGTTGGAATCTTTCTCCCATTTTCTTATAAGTTTTCAATTATTATTTGCTACTGTTTTGAATGCTTTGAATGCTGTGGTGTTTTGGAATTGTCTTGAATTAGTTTTAATGAATATTATCCTATGAAATTTCAGTTTTTAAAAGTAATTTTAGTGTTATTTGAATTTTATTTTTATATTATGTAGTGTCATATCCATATTATTAATCTATATGTAAAATATATGTGAATTTCTAAATTTGGTAGGATCTTACGATCCGTGTTACGATCCCCCGATTCACGATCTAATCACCCCAACCCGATCTTGCATAGGATCTCAAGTTTGACTACCTTGGTGAGGTGTGGTGTTCATACTACAGACAAACTTCAACGTTTATCTAGTTTTTCTTTCAGCAAAAAGTAAAATGTGACTGAAGTTTTCCTATTACAACTAAGACTCTTAAGTAAGGTAGTTAAATAAAAGAGAAATGATATTTTGACACGAAAGTTTGACATCAAATTTTGATAATCAATTTATATGGTTGATGAAATTCGAATATGTTGTTAATTTCTCTCTTCAGCCATTTCCAGCTCCATTTTTCACGCACAGTAGGTAGAGTTGTAGGTTAGTCGGGATGGGTAGGGTCATCAGGGCACAACGTAAGGGTGCTGGATCAATTTTCAAATCACCACCGTAAAGGTCCCGCAGTCTCGATTTCGGTGAAAGAAACGGTTATCTCAAGGGAGTAATACCGGCATTATTCATGACCCTAGTCGCGGTGCACCTCTTGCTTAGGTAACTTTCCTTCATCCATTTAGGTATAAGAAATAGAATGAGCTTTTTGTTGCTGTTGAAGGACTCTATTAACCAGAATTTTGTAATGTTCATATTTACAAGTATCGATTAACCATCCAAATTGTGTTAAAATTGATGTTAATTGTGTTGAGTGGATAAATAATGAGTTGTGATGTGTCACCTCACCTTCATATATTCATTAACCATCTTCTACTGAATGTAATATCTTTGAATTGTGTTAGCCATTCAAGTTGATGTCGAAACTTTATGTCAAATTTGTGTCAAAAAAACACAACTCTTAATCAAATTAGTAAGCATATAAAGAGACACTAGTACAAGTTCAAGTTCAAAGCCTTATAATACTATTAATGTTTTTATCCACTTGAAAAATAGTACCTCAATAAAACAATACAAAGAACCTGATAGAGTAAAGGCCAAACTGTATAAACACAATGCAATCAACTGCCTCATATACATGCACACTGAAACATAGATTAAAACAAGCCCAAATTCAACCATACCTCTAAATTAGGCCATGCATTCATTTCCTCAGCAAGCATCTGGAGAACAACTTTATCCTTTGGAATTTTCCCTTCATTCACCTAGTAAATGCAAAACCATTTTTTTTAATCTGAAATCAGCTTTTGACCGTATATGGAGTTTAAAAGCCAATGCCACATAACACAAACAGACAAAGAAAATTTTCAGACAATGAACTGCTGATTACTCTCTAACTGCTATCATGTTGGCTTTAGAAGCACGTAGTAGAAGGGCTGCTAGAGCTAGAAGTTACCAAAAGTGATTAACAGAAAGTTAATAAAACTAGCAGAAAGGTACTTTAGCAATCTGAAAGTGGGATGGAATGTAATGTAATTGGAGAGATTTATTTAGAACGTTTTCTCAAACAAAAATATTAATCCAACTCCTTGTGTTTGGTTCAAGCACACAAAAATGGATTGTGAGACGGAGCATTAGCTAGATTATCACAAAAGGTTTGAAAAGTTGAAGTTTTGGACAATAGCGCAACAAGATTTTACCCTAAAAAAATCTACCTTCGACAATAAGCCAAATATATCTACCCTAAAAAGTGACCAAATGTTCCATTCCAAACAAGATTTTAAATAAACTCTAAAGCTTCTGGTACGAGTTAGACTGTTCATGCTTCTACAAATTAAAGCACAATTTAGATAATCATTGCTATAGAAGGAAAAACTTACTTCTTCCAAAGCGGTAACTAGATCATCTCGTGTTGGGCCATCAAGATCTTCAATACCGAGTAATCTTTTTCTCTCAACATCTCGGGGATCCTCAATCATTATGGTTAGTTTGACCTGGAAATAGGATAAAGAAAGAATCATTAGAACATCATGGGCAAGGACAACATGATCGGGAGATGCACTTACATAGTGAGCAAGAACAAACGCACAGTAAAAACTGAAGCTTATTTTAAAAGCTTGATGGAAATATATAATTAGCATAATTATACATTCAACGATGTTTACTAGAAAGTGAATTTAATCGATTCAACTTATAAATTATATTATGCTATCTTAAAAATTATATGAACAAAGTTTTAGCGAGTTAAACTTTTGTATCTATATAATTAGCATTAATAACAATAGGATTTGCTTCAAGCGCCAATTTTATAATTAGCATAATTACACATTCAACGATGTTTAGTAGAAAGTGAATTTAATCGATTCAACTTATAAATTATATTATGCTATCTTAAAAATGATATGAACAAAGTTTTAGAAAATTAAACTTTTGTATCTATATAATTAGCATTAATAACAATAGGATTTGCTTCAAGCGACAATTTTATGCCCCTGTACCTTTACCTGTCTTGAATGTACTTACATAGCACATTCAAGAGCTAACTTCGAGATGCATGCTTTTTATTTAGGAAATAGTCTCACTTAGTGAGTCAAGAGAGGAAAGGAGGTTAAAGACTAGCTTTAGAAGCACATGGCACCCATTTGAGTAGAGGTAAGACTATGTGTATGAAATGTAAGGGTTACAGAAGAAAAGTGCCTCACAAGTAGTATGGTTTAAACATCTTAGGTTATTGCTCAAATCAACGGAGAGTTGTAAAGAGATGTAAGCTCTCATATTCATGCAGGGTATCTGAGGTAAATGAGGGTTTCAGTTGTTGAATAGGATGAAGCATTGGGAGGTAAAAGCCAAACACAAGAATAAATTCGATGTAGCAAAGATGACAATGTTGCGCGGGATGAAAGGAAATACTAGAAAAAGGAGGATTGTAAAGAGAGTAAATCCTTGATCTTTGTTAATACTTTCTCTTATAGTTTTACTAAGCCTTCATCTGCTTCTAGTGATTTGACTATCCTCCATCCAATCTACTCTCTTTACTATCTGTCGAATCTACAGGTCTTCTCTCATATACCTAAACCCCCTAAGTCAAGTTTCCGCCATCTTTTTAAGGATAGGTGCTACCTAAACTCTCTCTCTAATAATGTCATTTCTCATTCTAGCATACCTAATCTTACCACACATCTAACACAACATCTTCATTTCCCCTAAGTTTAATTTATTCTCGTGTTGGTTTTCCCCCGTCCAACACTCTATCTCATACAACATCGTCAATCTGATTGACAGAAGTTTGATGAAATTCTCCCTTCCATTAATTAGTAAAGTAAAATTGGAAAAAGTATTAAAAAAAAGTGAAAACTGAAAAAAGAGTATACCTCCCCGAATAGCATGTCCCGGTTTTTTTTAAGCAGCTCCAAAACCTGCAATAGGAAATCAAAATCCACTGATAAATAAATAAAAAATTAGGAAAAAAAAAAAGAAGCAGTAAATTTACCCTTTTGATTTGGGCAATATATTCAAGGTCTTGAGGGGTTGGTTCTTCTTCTTCATCATCATCATCATCCTCCTCAACATCATCATCATCATCATTCAGTTGCTGTGTAGAGGAAACACGTAGGTCAGAATCTTCATTCCCAACAGAGGCAACGACGGAAGAAAGTATGGTTGATGTTCGGCGATGAGTGATGCTAAGCTTCGTGAACTGTGCTCCGTTGCTAAGGAAGGAGTGAGAGTTATGATAACAGCGAAAGGTTGGAAGAGAATGTGATTGTGAAGATGAAATTGAAGGAAGTGTTAATGGCAACGGTTGTGATGATGATGATGACAGTGCCATTGTTAACAACCTTCGCTGCTTTTTCTATCCTATCATCTTTCTTACAAACATATCCTAATGCATCTTTAAATTTTTTTTTAATTTTATATTTATGTGAATAATAATTACAACATTTTAATTCGTAGACAAAGTAAAAATAGCCACTATAATAATTTTATTCACACATATAATCGTGAAAATTAAGCCACGAACTCTGGTATTGGATTTTTTATTAAAAATTAATTATAATATAAATATTATAATATAAATATTTTAATTATACTATGAATTTCTTGAATTAAATGAGTATGAAATTATTGATCTAGTGTTTAATTCTGACTAGTTAATGTAAATATGTTTATATTTATAAATCAAAAAATTTTAAAAAAATTATTATTACTATTTTAAAACTATAGATTTAATGTTATGTACTTTAATTCTAATTTAAAAAAGTATTTGGAAGTATTCGCAAAATAATAATGTTTGATTATTTCACTATTTAGATAAATATTTTTAACTTTTAATTTTATTTTATTTTAATTTTATATAAAAATAATAACATTTATATTTATCTTTATTAAGGGTTATATTTGTGTTGGAGTTTGATCGAAGTCTTTCATTACTTAGGTTTTTGAACTTTTGAATATATAAATGTGTGAACGCAACCTCACCATTTAAATTAATTTTTAGAAATGAAATCCAACCACATTTAAGATGGTGTTAGAGTGTAGTTTTAGTCAATGGATTTGTGGGTTATGAGCTCAACACACTTATGCGATTAATTGACTCTTATGAAATCAATTTGTTCATTCAATTTCTAATGTTTTTTTTATGATTTTGGAAGTATTCAGAAAAGTATTTCACATCGTACTCCTATTAGTGTTGATTTAATTGTTAATGGGTTATTGGATTGAGAAATTAGACTGAAGTCTCTAATAATCTAATTTCAAATAAATGAACTTTATATATTTCTTTATTTGTTTTTTTATGCTTTTATTCACAAAGTAAAATATCAAGGTAAAATTGGACTTGGTAATGATGAATGTGTTTTTTACAAGAAGAAATGTCATAGAAAATCTCAATGTCACAAATTGTTGAAAGCAAATAAGAAGAATTTTAAAAGTCCTTCATCCAATGTTTGTTGTTGTTGCTGCTCTAACTACCACTAGTGTTGGTTCTAATTATGTATATTCATCTAAAACCACTTCTCAAATATTTGATATTGTAGACCAACTCCAAAAGACTCTTGTCGCTCATCCACATGTCATATATGTCTCATTTATTAAAGGTTTGAACTCTTCTAGTTTGTCAAATATGTATCCTTCCACATGGATCCTTGATTTTGTAACATCGCACCATATGTCATATGATGATAAATCATTTGTGTCTTTAAATTTTACTTCATCTATGTCAGTTGTTGTCATACCCCAAAATTTATTCTTCATATTCCTACCTTTTGCTTAGTTTCATTTGCATACATGAAATCATATCATGTATCATCATAACTTTAGCATGACCTTTTGCATTTGGTCATTGGCTCACAAGCATGTCCACATTCTTTGTTTGATCTTAACATTAGAGTTTTTTACTTTGATTTACTCATCAACTAACCAAAGCACCAATAAGAGATGATACTTGTTTGTTCATTTGTTCATATAGGTGATCATGCTTCAATTCAAGACAAAACGAAGGTCATTTTGGTCAAGAAAGATGCAAGTGTGATTCATTGATTCAAGGGTGGTTCATGTGTTTATGCCATATCACTCAATCTTCAAGTCATCCTCAAGATCATTCAAGCTTTAATCAAGTTCTCTTTAAGGGATGCTCATTCCATCATCATTTTAACTTAGGATGCAAAAGAACTTTAAGTTGGCACAAGTTTGGTTGACCTAATTTGCAAGTAGGATTTACTTTTGGTCCAAACCCCATAACTTCTTCAAATTTCAACCAATTGACAAGTTCCTTTAATCCAGATGTTCATAATGAGTTCCTCTACAACTTTACTTCAAGGTTCAAGCATCAATTCAATCCCTAAAGACCTCAATTTTGGAAAGGGCTAAGTTGCCAAATTGGGCAAAAACCTTGTCATTACCCCACCTGGAAGCCATGCCATTTTCAGCTCAAGCATCTTTTTCATCTCATTCCTTTTGTCTTTTGTTAAGCTTATGTCAAAGTTCATTTGGCCCAAGTTTGGCTCAAAAATCATGAGGGAATCAAAAGTTATTCAATCATGAACGCGAGGTCTCAAAATATCAAACATGCCCAAGGTTGATTCAACCTAATGCCTGACCCAGAAATCAGGTCACGACCTGAACTTTGAGACCATGCCATTTTCAACTCAAGCCTCCTCTTGATATGATTCTTTTTCATTCAATTCTTTGCAATTAAAGGAACAAAATGTACGAAGCAAAATCAAAAATGCACGAGGGGATTTCATTTGGCCTAGCTGCAAAGATGGTGTCATGAACTCTGTTTTTCATGCAAGTTTCAGGTTACCAAATCACTCATGTTTCAATCTGGGACCACCTTCGCATGTACAAACTTTTTGTAACTCCAAAACACATGCAAACAAGTCTCAAACGACCAGATTTCAGGACCAATTCACACTTTTCATCCCTCTTCTCACACGAGTTGCAAAAGTGAGAGTTTCAACCCCAATCCACACGATTTCATATCCCTTCCACTTATGTGAGCTGCTCAACACCTTTCCTATAAATAAAAGATCATTTTTCCTTCATTTACAAGCTTTAGAAAGCCACAAAAAACCCACTACACTTGAACTCGAAACCAACAAAAACCAGTTAACTGCTCCATCGTATCAAGCTCGTTTTGCTTCGAATCTTTGCCCATAACTCATTATTGGCATCATCTGAAGATAACTGAAGCATTGTAGTGCCCTGAAACTCCTTTGAACCAGACTTCCGATTTCACCATTGTTGACATTTGAAGCTTCAACTGAAAAGCTAGATACGAGTTAAATTCCTGAACAAATAAGTTATCACTCTCTTCGTGAGGTTCCACTGATCAAAAGTCCTTTGTTACCTTTCCCTTATCTTTTGTATTCATCATTTAATTTAATTTTGAAGAACTAGGGTTCTTCGTGTTTTTTAGCAAATTCTCTTTGCTCAAAGCCAAGCAATGGCTCTGAAGCAAAGAGACATGAACGATGATGGATGTTGTTGCTGAAACGTGTGAGATTTTGGCCAAAAACACCGAGTTCATGATGTTTTAGAAATCAAAGGGAGGTTGAAGATGAATCTGCTTGCACGTAATTCAAATCTCCCATCCAATAATATAGCGCCAACGCATTTTTTCAAACCACATAGCCATTGGCGCCCTTTTTCTTTTATTTGTTTTATTTTTATTTTCCCAATTAATTTTTAATGATCTTTGATTCCTTTTTTATCAATTTTTTTACACAAAGTCTCTAAAAATATTTTGCATCACATACATTTTTCTCCCATTTTTTTATTATTTTTGCATTTTTTGGTTATTTTTATTTCATTTTCTTTTTAATTTCCTTTTGCAATTTATTTTTTAATCATTTTCAAACCTTTTTGCATTCAACTTTTAGAATCCATTCATGAGTAATATTGGGGACTTTGTATATTTTTCTTAGCCATTTATTCATTATTTTGCTTAAGATTTGATGAAATCGATTAAATAGCAATAGTAGTTGAAAATAGTGAAGATTCAAATCCTAATCGATTACATAGAGTACCTAATTAATTGCAAGGATTTTTTTTTGAATTTTAAATAATTTTAATCGATTAGCCCTGAGGTTTAATCGATTAGAGGGCGAGAGACTTGTTTACCCTTATCTTTTTAGGATTGGTTCAATCTTTGACCCAATTATTTTTTGCGCCATCCTTTTATTTACTACAAAGGCTTTATTTTTAGCAAATGCTCATATGAGGTATTAGAAATTAAATTAAAAATATTTATTAAATTAAAGAAAAAATATTAAAAATACATTTAGCATCTGTTAGGAAAACATAAGTTCTTTGTTCTTTTTATAACAAATGGGCTACATCTATCTTATCTTCACTTAGTGATTTAAAGGACTTATTTCCCTTTGTTATTTTAGGAAGTGTTGAACCTGTTCTTTTTCAGAGACATAATATCTTTGAACTTTTTACTATAAGAGCATTAATTATTTAATTTTCTATAGCGATTTATGATAATTATTTTAAATTTTTCTCTATATGATGAGTCTTTTCCATATTTTAGAATAGAGGATACAAACTCAATAAAATCCAGAGATATATACTTTGGACAACTTCTAATATTGCACAGTTTAAAGCTTGATGTTGTAAAGCATACCTATAATATAACTTTATTTCTTAATCTTTATGTTGTGAAAACAATACTGGAATAACAAAGTATAATCGATTTTTTGATCGGCAAGAAATCCACATGGATAGAAAAAAAAGCAAGAAGAGCACAATAAGTTGATTATAAATTATTATTCTTTACTTTCTCTTTAAAACAAGATTACAAGTGTTACAGAATAGCAAATAACGTCTCTCACCCTAATTAAGATTTGCGTTATACAATTATGAGAGACTAGTATGTTATTAATAAGAAAACTAACACACTAAATTAATGGACTTTTACACACAGGCACATTACATGGGCTAACTTAGAGAACAAACTAACTTAAACAATTGGGCATAACAAACAGACTCAATTCGACATGCTAACAATCCTAGCATACTTCGATTACAACATGTGAACAGACTTCGATGACATGCTAATGATCTTGTCGAATTTTCGAACCAAGAAGCTACCCTTAGATCATACAAAAGTTTGTTCTAATATCTCACAAACTCTATAACATCAAGGGAACAAACTAGCTTTCTTCATTCAACTTTATCAACTGCATACAATGGAAAAACTTGTAACTTGATCATATCAGCAACATTGTGATTTATCGAAACCTTTAGCACTTGGACTTCTCCACACTCGATTACCCCTCTGACAAAATACAACCTCACATCGATGTGCTTGGTATGTTCATGATAAGTTGAATTCTTCAACAAGTGTATAGCACTTTGACTATCACATTTAACAATGATAACTCAACCTTGAAGTTTCAGCTCATTAGAAAAAACTTCAAGCCACAATGCCTCTTTCACAGCTTTAGTGAGGGCGATATCTTTCGCTTCAGTGGTTGATAAGGCAACAAGCTTTTGAAGTGTTGCTTTCCAACTAAATGATGTGTCAAACATAGTGAACACATATCCATAAAAATATTTTCTGGAATTCATACAACTTGCATAATCACATTTCACATACCCTTCGATTTCTGCTTTACTATTTCCACTACATGCTCCACCATAAATCATGACTCTATTCAGAGACTCATTTATGTATCTTAAGATCCCCTTACAATTGACTAACCTGGCTCCAACGGGTTTCTTGATCATTTCACAAGTGTGGTTATCATGAAGAGACTTCATCTCATCATCCATGGCCTTCTGCCATTCAGTCTTATTTCGACTCCTCATAACTTCCTTATAGTCTCTAGGTTCTTCATCTAGAACCTCACTTGCAGAGATTAAGGCATAAGCTATGAGATCTGCATACCTAAGTATTTAAGGTGACTTGATGACTCTTCTCGGCCTATCTCTTGCCAACAGGTAGCCTATCTCTTGCCTTGGTTGGTTGGTTGTTTTTATCTCTTGAAAGTTCTCACGCATCGGGGACGGAGAAGTAATTGATTTTGAAAAATGTCTCAATGCACTGGGGCGGAAGACTTATAGTTTGAGGTGAGTTTAAATTGATTTTATCCCAATTGATTATTCGCAAAAATATAATTATTAATTTCTTTAAGAAAATAAATTAAAAGGTAATTATATAAACCCAAGTATTATATTCTTTATCCCTAACTTTTTTATCTCTTAAATCCTAAAATTTTCTTAGGGATTTATCCCATGATTATCCCCATTCTCGATTATAAAAAAAATCCAACTATTTTGATTTAAGAAAGTAAACTCATAGTAATATTTATATATAATTATTTTAACAAACATATTAAAAGTTTAATTAATAAACTCAAAGACCATATCTCTTATCCCTAATGTTTGTCCCCTGTTTTTATCCCTAAAAATTGTTATAGAATTTTATCTCATTTAATTTTTTTTATAAAAATATAGTTATTAATTTATTTAAAAAAATAAATTAAAAGGGTAATTATATAAACTCAAGTATTATAACCCTTATCCCTAAAATCCTAAAAATTTATCCTTATTTATTGTATTAAAAATTATCCCAAAATTATTCCTAAATTATCCCATAGTTATCCCATTAATTTTTATCCCTTAAAACCTAGGATTCTATCCCATATTATCCCAAAAATTATCCCAATTAATTATTTACAAAAATATAATTACTATTTTATTTAAGAAAATAAATTAAAAGGGTAATTACATAAATCCAAGTGTTATATCCCTTGTCCCAAAAAAATTTATCCCTAAAATCCTAAAAATTTATTCATATTTATTGTCCCAAAATTCATCCCAAAATTATCTCTAAACCATTATGTAGTTATCCTATAAATTTTTATCCCTTAAAATCCTGAGTTTTAATCCCATAAAATTATCTCATATTATCCCTAAGATTTTCCAAATTAATTATTTGAAAAAATATAATTATTAATTTATTTAAGAAAATAAATTGAAAGGGTAATTATATAAACACAAGGGTTATATCTATTATCCCTAATTTTTGTATCCCATAAATTAACCCTAATTGATTAATATCTCATAATTAATCTTATTATTATTTATTTTTTTGCCGAAGTCTTTTTTAGAGAAAGTATGTAGAAATGGTTTATATTAAAATAATTATAATTATTAAAAATACAATCAATATCAACATGATACACAACAACAAAAAAATAACTTATCAAAGTTATATAAGTGAGGGAATAAGGGAACAAGAAATAACTTATCAAACAGTTATATAAGTGAGAGTTATATAAGTGAGAGAATAAGGGAATTGATGATGATGAAGATTTTAGGATTTGATGGTGTTGTTCCTCAGTGTGAAAAACAACCACTTTAGAATACTGGATTTAGTAAATTGTGGATGATTGAAAACTGTGAAAATGGGTTCTATTTATATGTAAAATTATGTTAAAAAAATTAAATGAGATTGTCTATTTTTAGAATATTTTAATTTAATCTGATTTTCCCAATTTCTTAAACTCAGGTCAATGAATCTGGATGGATTCATAGTTTGATGAATTTAGATAAAAAAAATATTTTAAATAAATGAAAATAGGCTAATTACCTAATAATAATAAAAGATTTTAATTTTTTAATTTTAATTTTAATTTTTTTTTAGATTTATTCATAAACTCATGATTTTAATGAAAAAATAATATTTTAAAATATACTTTAAATAAAAATACAAAAATTAATAATTAAATGATAAAAATCTATTTTTGTGATTTAAAAATAAAATAGAAAAGTTAGAAGTAAAAAAAAAGGGAAAAGGCACTAAAATTAAGAAATATGGAATTCAAACTCATGACATTTTCCTTTGTAAATCCTTGTACTCCCTTTTATAATCAACTAAGACATTCCATTCATTTGAGATAAAATAGCATTAGTGAGTACTCCCTCCGTTTTTTATTATAAGTCGTTTTTGACTTTTCACACATATTAAGAAATGTAATAATTATGGTATGAAAAAGATAAATTATGAAGGATTTTACAAAATTATCCTTCATTAATGGTATTGGAAAGACAAAATGACATAATTGAAAGAAGAGAGAATAATAAATATTTAAGGGTATTGTAACACCCTTCTAAAATACCCCAATAATTTAATTAAATATCAAAATATAACATCAGAGTAATTATGCCCATTAAGGGTGTCACACAATATTCCACACTTTTCAACAATATAACGGTCATGCTCTTTTATTAATTTCAAACTTAAACAATTGCATAAAACACAGCGGATATAGTTTCATCAATCATGTAAAACATTACATGGACAATGGTTCTCAACCAACAATAAAACATTCGAAACAAGTTAAGACAACCCATCCCGATGTTACATCTATCAGAGCACGACCCACTACGGACTCCAATAATTAGCTTCTACTCAACTCATTTCTCGTTACCTGAAAAATAGTTGTAAGGGTGAGTTCCTCAATCAATATAATGAGTATTATAAAATATCATGTTATGTTAAGTGATTCAACACACTTCATCACCCTAATCAAAACACACATTCAGGAACAACATATTAATTCAAACATCATACTCAATAACAGCACAACAATACCAACACAAACACACGTATAATATTGGAATACATTCATTCATATTATACGCCATACATATATTATGCAATGAGACTCCATGCATGCGGTACCGACTATTTGTGAACATATAGTTCAACCTCACCGTCCAAATCCAGGCACGGCTACCAAGCTCACTAGTCCCACTCATTTGAGACATAGTGACTCACTCACTAATTCCTCACCATGGGAATTAGCTACCACCCCAAATGGGCCATGCTATGCACGCTAATCACCTAGCATGCAAACATCAACAACAACAATCACAATGATTTACTCACTAATTCCTCACCATGGGAATTAGCTACCACCCCAAATGGGCCATAATATGCATGCTAATCACCTAGCAATGCAACAACAACAACAACTCAAGAATAGACATATGCTCACACTCTAAGCCATAAAACAGTCTATTCACAAATGCATACATTCACATCATCATGTATACCATCACATATCATCAACAAAAGCATATCATATCATGCCACATAATCACTCATAGTATTAGCACACTCTACTAATACCTACACTATTCAAAACAACGGGAAATGATCCCTACAACATCATACCTCAGCTAAGTACATCACTCAGCCTAAACAACCAAAACTGCACAACTATTGCTCAGGAAAACCACAAGTCTGCCCATACGCGTATCGCCTATGCCCATACGCGTATGGCGCATTTCCTCGCCCATCCCATACGCGTATCGCCCACGCCCATACGCGTATGCTACGCGTACCACATCCTCATACGCGTACCAACAGAGACGCTTTCACGTTCAAAACATCATCTCTTTCACTCATACGCGTATAGCATACACCATACGCGTATCACTCCAGGGATACGCGTATCACACGCGTATGGCGCGTACCAGCGCCAAAACCCTCATTTTCAAGCCATCCCATACGCGTATTGCCTAGTGCCATACGCGTATGACCAGAATCCAGTTTTCCAGATCTGCTATGGGTTTCTCTGCTACGAGATCCTTCAGATCCAACCTCTCACAGTCCAATTTTTTCATACACGTTCGTTCGTTTTATCAATTACAACTCAGATACATTCAACTTCTCAAATCGCTAACCTTACTACATCTAATTCCTACAATTTCATCAATTATCATCCAATTTCGTTCATCAATATTTCACAAATTCATCACATATCATTTCAATCAGAGTCAAATTCAGAGGTTCATCACTACCCATTACATGCTATCCCATAAGACCCATCAAACGATGATAAACCCCCCTTACCTGAGTAAATCCGGCAATTCCGTTAGCTTCAAGCTTTTCCTCTTCTCTTGCTCTGCCTCTTTTCCCTTTCTCTTTCAGCCGCTTCTCTTTTCCTTTTTCACGTGAAAAACCCTTTTCCAAACAATTTAGGACTTTTTATTATTCCAACTTATATACTCCAATAATAAAACCCAATAATATTATCCCAATAATAATATTAATAATCCAATAATTTTCTAATTATTTAATTAAATTAATAAATAAAATATTAACTTAATTTAAACAATTATCTTAATTTCATCGGGGTGTTACAACTCTCCCCCACTAAAAGAGTTTTCGTCCTCGAAAACATACCTCAGGCGAACAACTCAGGATAAGACTCCTTCATCTGACTCTCAAGTTCCCAAGTCACATTGCCACCTGCTGGTCCTCCCCACGCTACCTTCACCAAGGCGATCTCTTTACCCCGCAACTGCTTCAACTCTCGATCCTCGATCCTCATAGGTGATGTTTCAACAGTCAGGTTATCTCTCACCTGGACATCATCTACTTGGACCACATGCGACGGATCATGAATGTACCTCCTCAACTGAGATACATGAAAAACCTCATGCAAATTCGCAAGCGACGGCGGTAAAGCGATACGATAGGCTACCTCTCCTATCCTCTCCAAAATCCGATAAGGACCAATAAATCGAGGTGTCAACTTCTTTGACTTCAAAGCTCGACCAACACCAGTTATCGGAGTAACACGAAGAAACACATGATCTCCCTCTTGGAACTCAAGTGACTTCCTCCTCTTGTCATGATAACTCTTCTGACGACTCTGAGCAATTCTCATCTTCTCCTGAATCATCTTAATCTTTTCCGTAGTTTGTTGAACAATCTCCGGTCCAACCACAACACTCTCACCGGACTCATACCAACATAACGGTGTCCGACATCTCCTACCATACAAAGCTTCAAACGGTGCCATACCAATGCTCGAATGAAAACTATTGTTGTAGGTAAACTCAATCAAAGGTAAGTAACAATCCCAAGCACCTCCTTTTTCCAAAACACAAGCTCTCAAAAGATCCTCTAGTGACTGAATCGTCCTCTCCGTCTGACCATCAGTCTGCGGATGATATGCAGAACTCAATCTCAGCTTAGTTCCCAAAGCCCTCTGCAAACCTTCCCAGAACTTCGATGTAAATCTAGGATCTCTGTCCGAAACAATACTCGACGGAATACCATGCAAACTTGCAATTTCCTCAATATACAACTCAGCTAATCTCTCTAACGGATAATCCATTCTGATCGGAATGAAATGAGCCGACTTCGTCAATCTATCCACAATCACCCAAATAGCTTCAAAATTCTTATTTGTCCTCGGCAAACCAGACACAAAATCCATACTGATACTATCCCACTTCCACTCTGGAATAGTCAACGGTTGCATTAGCCCAGACGGCTTCTGATGCTCAATCTTCGACTTCTGACAAGTCAAACAGGAATAAACAAAACTCGCAATTTTCTTTTTCATTCCCGGCCACCAAAATAACTTTTTCAAATCATGATACATCTTCGTAGCTCCAGGATGAATACTCAAGCCACTACGATGTCCTTCCTCCAGAATACTCTGCTTAAGCTCAGTAACATCCGGAATACACACCCGGCTACCAAATTTCAAAACACCATTCTCATCAACTCTGAATTCACCACCTTGGCCTTGATTCACTAAAGTTAACTTATCAACCAAAAGCATATCGGATTTCTGACCCTCTCTGATCTCATCCAAAATATTACTCGTTAACTTCAACATTCCCAATTTAACACTATTGTGAGTACTCTCACACACCAAACTCAAGTCTCTAAACTGCTCAATTAAATCCAATTCCTTAACCATTAACATAGACATATGTAATGATTTCCGACTCAATGCATCAGCCACTACATTTGCTTTACCCGGATGATAATTCAAACCAAAGTCATAATCCTTCAGAAATTCTAACCACCTCCTCTGTCTCATATTCAGTTCTTTCTGATCAAACAAATACTTTAAACTTTTATGATCACTGAAAATCTCAAATCTTGACCCGTACAAATAGTGTCTCCATAACTTCAGAACAAATACCACAGCTGCCAACTCTAAATCGTGTGTCGGATAGTTCCTCTCATGAACCCTCAGTTGTCTCGAAGCATAGGCTATAACCTGCTTATTCTGCATCATTACACCACCCAAACCCAACAATGACGCATCACAGTAAACCTCAAACAGTTCCGACGGACTCGGTAATATCAGAATAGGAGCAGTAGTTAACCTTCTCTTTAACTCTTGGAAACCTTCTTCACATTTTGAGTCCCAAACAAACGCTTGCCCCTTTCTAGTCAACATCGTCAACGGTAACGCCAACTTAGAAAATCCCTCAATGAACTTCCTATAATAACCTGCAAGTCCAAGAAAACTCCTTATCTCAGAAACAGACTTCGGAGCTTCCCACTTAGATACCGCTTCTATCTTAGAAGGATCAACAGCAACACCACCTCTTGAAATCACATGACCAAGAAAACTCACCTCTTCTAACCAAAATTCACATTTAGAGAGTTTAGCAAATAACTTCTTTTCTCGGAGAACTTCTAAAACCACTCTCAAATGCTCAGCATGCTCTTCTTCAGATTTCGAATACACCAAAATATCATCAATAAACACCACAACAAACTTGTCCAGGTACGGATGGAAAATCCTATTCATATACTCCATAAATACTCCAGGCGCATTAGTCACACCAAAAGGCATCACAGAATACTCATAATGTCCATACCTTGTTCTGAAAGCAGTCTTCTGAATATCCTCAGTTTTCACACGTATCTGATGATACCCAGATCTCAAATCTATCTTGCTGAACACACTCGCACCAACCAATTGATCCATCAAATCATCAATCCTCGGCAAAGGATACCGATTCTTGATCGTCACTTTATTCAATTGCCTGTAGTCCACACACAACCTCGTAGTACCTTCTTTCTTCTTAACCAATAACACTGGTGCACCCCACGGTGACACACTCGGACGAATAAATTTCTTATCCAACAGATCTTCCAACTGACTCTTCAATTCAGCTAACTCAACAGCAGACATACGGTACGGAGCCATCGATATCGGCCTAGTACCAGGTACCAAATCAATCGAGAACTCAACTTCACGCTCTGGCGGTAATTCATTCACTTCTTCAGGAAACACATCAGGAAAATCACACACCGCGGCTAGATCGCCAATCACCAGTTTATCTTTAGCCTCCAAGGTCGCTAACAGCATAAACAACTCTGCCCCATCTGTTACTGCCTCATTCACCTGCCTTGCTGATAGAAACAAACTCCTTCCTTCCTCAATCTCAGGAAAGGTCACAGTCTTATCAAAACAGTTGATGTAAACTCGGTTAAACACCAACCAGTTCATACCCAAGATAACATCAATCTGCACCAACGGAAGACATACAAGGTCTATCCCAAAGTCTCTACCAAAAATACTCAAAGGACAATTCAAACAAATTGAAGTAGTAGTCACTGAACCCTTTGCAGGAGTATCAATCACCATACTTCCATGCATCTCAGATATCTCTAACTTAAGTTTCACAGCACAATCCAAAGATATAAAAGAATGAGTTGCACCTGTGTCAATAATAGCTACAAGAGGAAAGCCATTAATATAACACGTACCTCGGATCAACCGATCATCTGCAGAAGTTTCAGAACCCGATAAAGCAAAGACCTTGCCTCCCGACTGGTTCTCCTTCTTCGGCTTAGGACACTGTGGACTAATATGACCCAACTCTCCACAGTTGAAACAAGTCACAGTCTTCAACCGGCAGTCTGCAGCCAAATGACCACCTTTTCCACACTTGAAACACTTCTTCTCATTACTGGTACACTCATGGATACGATGTCCAGCCTGACCACATCTGTAACACTTAACAGGAGCACTAGAGTCTCCCCCACTAGGCCTCTTCATTACACCCTGCTTCTGAAAACCTTTGCCAACTGCATACGGTTTTCCACGATCATTCTGATTCTTGCCTTTCCTATCAACCCTTTGCTGATAGCTCTCTGCTCTGGCTTTGGAATCCTGTTCAAAAATCCTGCAACAGTCAACCAAGTCAGAAAACACTCTGATCCGCTGATATCCAATAGCCTGTTTGATCTCGGGACGCAGCCCGTCCTCAAACTTCACACACTTTGAAAATTCTCCAGCAGCCTCACTATAGGGAGTGTAATACTTCGACAGCTCTGTGAACTTAGCAGCATACTCAGTAACAGACCGGTTACCCTGCTTCAATTCCAAGAATTCTATTTCTTTCTTTCCTCTGACATCCTCTGGAAAGTACTTCCTCAGAAATCTCTCTCTGAACACTGCCCAAGTAATCTCAGCATTCCCAGCAGTTTCCAACTCAGTGCGGGTAGCAACCCACCAATCATCAGCTTCCTCTGACAACATATGCGTACCGAACCTGACCTTCTGGTTATCGGCGCACTCAGTCACTCAGAAGATTCTCTCGATCTCCTTCAACCACTTCTGAGCACCATCTGGATCGTATGCTCCCTTGAACATTGGAGGATTATTCTTCTGGAACTCACTCAGTTGACGAGCAGCTCCCATTCCCACAACATTCGGATTTCCTCCAAGTACTCCAGCTAGCATACCCAGAGCCTCAGCAATTGCAGCATCATCTCTACCTCTTCCAGCCATCTCTATTCTGAAAACCCAACAAACTAAAACAATAAGTACTGATAGGGTTACACAACACCTATCCCGTACAGGGGAAACAGAATAATTACGACTCGACTCGACCGACTACGCTCTGATACCACTAATGTAACACCCTTCTAAAATACCCCAATAATTTAATTAAATATCAAAATATAACATCAGAGTAATTATGCCCATTAAGGGTGTCACACAATATTCCACACTTTTCAATAATATAACGGTCATGCTCTTTTATTAATTTCAAACTTAAACAATTGCATAAAACACAGCGGATATAGTTTCATCAATCATGTAAAACATTACATGGACAATGGTTCTCAACCAACAATAAAACATTCGAAACAAGTTAAGACAACCCATCCCGATGTTACATCTATCAGAGCACGACCCACTACGGACTCCAATAATTAGCTTCTACTCAACTCATTTCTCGTTACCTGAAAAATAGTTGTAAGGGTGAGTTCCTCAATCAATATAATGAGTATTATAAAATATCATGTTATGTTAAGTGATTCAACACACTTCATCACCCTAATCAAAACACACATTCAGGAACAACATATTAATTCAAACATCATACTCAATAACAGCACAACAATACCAACACAAACACACGTATAATATTGGAATACATCCATTCATATTATACGCCATACATATATTATGCAATGAGACTCCATGCATGCGGTACCGACTATTTGTGAACATATAGTTCAACCTCACCGTCCAAATCCAGGCACGGCTACCAAGCTCACTAGTCCCACTCATTTGAGACATAGTGACTCACTCACTAATTCCTCACCATGGGAATTAGCTACCACCCTAAATGGGCCATGCTATGCACGCTAATCACCTAGCATGCAAACATCAACAACAACAATCACAATGATTTACTCACTAATTCCTCACCATGGGAATTAGCTACCACCCCAAATGGGCCATAATATGCATGCTAATCACCTAGCAATGCAACAACAACAACAACTCAAGAATAGACATATGCTCACACTCTAAGCCATAAAACAGTCTATTCACAAATGCATACATTCACATCATCATGTATACCATCACATATCATCAACAAAAGCATATCATATCATGCCACATAATCACTCATAGTATTAGCACACTCTACTAATACCTACACTATTCAAAACAACGGGAAATGATCCCTACAACATCATACCTCAGCTAAGTACATCACTCAGCCTAAACAACCAAAACTGCACAACTATTGCTCAGGAAAACCACAAGTCTGCCCATACGCGTATCGCCTATGCCCATACGTGTATGGCGCATTTCCTCGCCCATCCCATACGCGTATCGCCCACGCCCATACGCGTATGCTACGCGTACCACATCCTCATACGCGTACCAACAGAGACGCTTTCACGTTCAAAACATCATCTCTTTCACTCATACGCGTATAGCATACACCATACGCGTATCACTCCAGGGATACGCGTATCACACGCGTATGGCGCGTACCAGCGCCAAAACCCTCATTTTCAAGCCATCCCATACGCGTATTGCCTAGTGCCATACGCGTATGACCAGAATCCAGTTTTCCAGATCTGCTATGGGTTTCTCTGCTACGAGATCCTTCAGATCCAACCTCTCACAGTCCAATTTTTTCATACACGTTCGTTCGTTTTATCAATTACAACTCAGATACATTCAACTTCTCAAATCGCTAACCTTACTACATCTAATTCCTACAATTTCATCAATTATCATCCAATTTCGTTCATCAATATTTCACAAATTCATCACATATCATTTCAATCAGAGTCAAATTCAGAGGTTCATCACTACCCATTACATGCTATCCCATAAGACCCATCAAACGATGATAAACCCCCTTACCTGAGTAAATCCGGCAATTCCGTTTGCTTCAAGCTTTTCCTCTTCTCTTGCTCTGCCTCTTTTCCCTTTCTCTTTCAGCCGCTTCTCTTTTCCTTTTTCACGTGAAAAACCTTTTTCCAAACAATTTAGGACTTTTTATTATTCCAACTTATATACTCCAATAATAAAACCCAATAATATTATCCCAATAATAATATTAATAATCCAATAATTTTCTAATTATTTAATTAAATTAATAAATAAAATATTAACTTAATTTAAACAATTATCTTAATTTCATCGGGGTGTTACAGGTATAATAGGAAAAATAACATTAATGATTCATTGGTATTATAAAACGACTTATATTGTGGTACAAAATATTTTTCCAAAGTGACATATAATAAAAAACGGAGGTAGTATATAATAATAATCTTAATAATAAATTCATGATAATATTAATATTAATAATAATATTAATACTAATATTATGCTCTAATAACTTCATTATGACCCTAATTAGATAATATATCAATTAATGTTAATTTGATTTTAAAAAATTAATTTAATCCTAATTTAATTTTATTTCCTTTGGATCAGGCTATTATGTTGAAGGTAGAGAAAAACAAGAAAGGGGTGTTTGGATTGTTTTAACTGATAATAAAAACTTTTGTAAACTGAAACACACGCGAAAATTAAATAATATCAACACAGAATTCTATACTCGTTCGCTTGAAATTCAAAGCTACTCTAGTCCACCCGGCCAAGGTGATTTCACCTTCAATAAGGACTTAATCCACTAATCTTGAAAGATTACAAAAATGATCGTCTAAGAGGATAAAGATCTCTTAGCCCTCTCAAGTTTACAGACTTCACAAGTCACTTGAGGAGAATTCAACAAATAAATAGAATTATAGTAATGTTTAATGCTTCTACGTAAGCAAAAATTACACAAAGTAAGAGCAAAAGAATTGTTCACACTTTTATAGCAGTAACTCGTGTGAGAAGGAGAATGAATAAACGATATGAAAGTAGTGTTTGTATTGTCGTGTGTTTCTGTTGTTGTTAGTCAAGTGATTCATCCTTTATATAGGAGTGATGAGAAGACCGTTGAGTGACAAGATCTTTGGCAATGATGGATGATTAATGTCATTAATCTCTGCGTTCTTCCCAAAGCAGTTTGGGATGCTATAGTTCTCTTCCAAAATTAGATTCTTGCCATAAGTGGAAGTCTTTATACCTAAGTCTTTGGAGATCATTTCTGAATCAGAATGTTCAGATGTCAGAGTTTCTATTCAGCAAGTATATCTTCAGATAGTTGCTTGCAACTGACTGTCTTTAGAGGTTCCTGATGTCTTCCTGATTGATTCACCAGAGTGTAAAATCTTCAAATGCTAGAGTGCGCTCTTCCGCTTCAGAGTGTCTGATCTCTCTTTGTCTGCTTGAGTTGCGTCTTAGTGGTCATTCTGAACTTATGTTTGTATCTGATGAAAGTCTATCTGACTTCTTTTGATTAGAGTCCTACACACTTAGATGAATTTTGTTAGGGTACCATTTTTGTTTCATCCTTTGTTATCATCAAAATCTTAGAGATGAATTGTAGATACTAAATTTGTTCTTACAATCTCCCCCTTTTTGATGATGACAAAAAAATTCAGAGTGATGATGAAACAATGATATTATCAACAAAAATAATATTTCAGAGTCAAATGAGATCTGACTCCCCCTGAGATGGATCATAGAATTTCTCAGAAGTTCTTACCAGATTTTCCTTGTGTGGCAGCTAGTTATTACTTTAGTTGTTATCCTGCATAACTTAGTTTTCATAAGATATTAATGTGCACAGTGTAGCAAGAGGCTTAGATATATTTTCATCAGAGCTGTTTTTATTCCCCCATTTTGTCAGACTCAAAAAGACTTAGCAAAAATAGGTAAAAGAAATTTCATATATGATAAAGACATGTACATGTAAGCAGCAATTCAGAAAACAAAGAGCACAAAAAAAACAATAGCAGAAAACATAAGGAAAGCAACAAGAGAAGCCTAAGTGTCTAAGGGTTCGGAGGCGGAGGCAATCTCTAGAGCAGCTGAGTCAGCAAGTTCTGAATATTGTTGTTAACGGAGTCCTGGTGATCCAATCTTGCTCGCACTATCTGTTGCTCCTTCTGCAGCTCTTCCAAAGTCTTTAGGACCAGAGGAGCGAAGCCAAAGTTTGATTGCTCCCCCTGAGCCAGAGCATCCGTCCTAGCCTTTGCAGCTTCTTCCGCAGCTATGTATGCTGCCTCTTCAGTGTCAGCTTTTGCTTTTGCTTCAGCTTCAACAGTAGCCGCAACAACAGCCTTCTCTACAGCTTCTCTAACCCATTGCTCTTCTTCCAGACGAGCTTTCTCTTCTGCTTCTCTTCTGGCCTTTTCCTCTACCTCTCTGACCAGTCGTGCCTGTAGTCTTTCTCCAGCTTCTCTGATAAAGTCGTTGCGGACTTGTTCAGAGAGGCTTTTCAGTTTGAAAGCCCCATAGGTCATGCATCTGATCACTCTGTTCCAGTGAATCCTTACTGCAGAGGGATCATCATTGATACCAGAGTTTTCAGATAGAGATCTGATCTTCTCCACTGAAGACTCAGCAAATAAAGAGGTTGCTTCTTCTAGGGGGGAGGTATTTTCTGGTTTAGAGTTGGGAGATGGGGATGTTGGTGGTGTTTGGGTAGTGCCAGCGGGAGGTTGAGAGGTAGGAGTGATAATTTTTTCAATGGGTGGTACGATGGTAGTTTCAAAGGGTGGTGTTGTTGGTTGTTCAGGTGGTGGATTTTGTGGTTGTTCAGATGGTGGTTGAGTTAGTTGTTCAGGTGGTGGAGTATTGGCTTCTGGTTCAAGTTGTTGTTGTGAGGCAAGAGCACGAGCATGAAGCTGAGCCAGGGTGGGGGATTGAGGGTCAGAGGGTTCTGAATCATATGATAGGATGTAGTAGGGTGGAGATGAAGGTGATGAAGAGATTGGTGAGATAGGTTCGTTAAGCATTTCAGCTTCAAAAACTGGTAAGGTTGTGGTGGAGAGGTTAAATTTTTGAAATAGAGATGATGGTGGATTAGAGGTGGGAGTGTCAGATGGTTTGGTGGTAGAGGGAGAAGGTTATGAGTGAGTGTAGATGGGTTTGGTTTGGGAAAGAGAAGAAGCAATTTGCTTTAAATTGATAGAGCGAGAGTGAGGAGGCAAAGACTTACTTGGAGATTCAATTAGAGGGACTGGAGGTCTTAACACAAAAGTTTCCCCCAGCTTTGCTTTTTTGGCCTTCTTTGACTTCTCAGAAGGTTCTCGTTGTCTCTTCATGAAATTTGATGGATGCTCAGGCAGCCAATCCACAGAGAACTCTGAGATGTCAACACCTTGGCTTGCGAGGTCCTTTAGATAGTGTGCCAAAACCTCTAAAGGATTAATCTTGGAGAAGAGGTAGAGGCTATTTGGAATCTTCCTCTGATCCTTGAGTGCTTCAGGAGGTATCTAACGAGGGTTTCACCCTAACTTGCTCAATCACCCACATGCTCTTCAGATTGTGAGCGTTCAGAGGCCTTCCAGTGTCAAAAGTGACATCCTCCATTAGATTATGATGAATCAGGTGATCCACTAGCCCGCTGTCAATCAAAACATCGGAGATAAGCCTTCCCAAAGGGATGTAGGTTATGGAGTTCATGTTGTTTCTAGTGTCTTTGACAGAGTCTCTGAGGTATTTGAAGAGCAGTGCTGGAAGATTCAGCTTGAGCCCTTTGTGAAGGCAGTAGAGTATGCACTTCTTATCCTTGTTGATGTAGTCTGAAGAGTTTGAGGTTGGGCGGTGATGAATGGTTCTCATAATGATCTTCATCCAGACTCGGAGGTTCTGGTGAAGTTCTTTGTTTTTGGAGGAGTTGCCTTCAGCGTTTTGTTGGAAAATGGTTGGGGCAATTTCCTGGGACATGTACTTTGCCCTAGGGTTGATATTGTAGATCCTTCTTCCCCATGTCTTCTCCATGTTCAGAAGGGAGGCGATGGACTTCTCAGTGATAACAATCTTTACCCCCAGAACATGTGACACTATGTAATGATCATCCAAGTTTGCAAAATGCCAGAATTCTTTTACCAGATAAGTATAGACAAGACCATAGAGCCTTTAGAAATAGTTTTCCCACCCTTGCCTTCTGAGTTCCTCACTAAGGTCTATTCCATTTTGCTTCATGTTCTCGAAATCTACCAAAGATTCACACAAGACCTCAAGCTTTTCAAATGGAGTGGTAAGATGGATATGTGGTTCACGATCCAAAATGTGTGGTTCTTTGTAAATGGGGGTAGAGACAACACTGGTTGTAGCAGTTGTTTGCTGAGAAGAAATGGGTGGTTATTCCGTTGATTCCATTTGTTGAGAGTAGTTGTAGACGAATTGTTGTTGGTGTCATACCCCAAATTTGTCCGGCCATTTGTGGTCTACCCATGAAATCTCTTTGTTTTAAAGGGCTATTTGCATAAGCATGTTCATGTGGTTTGAATCTTTTACATGACTGATCCAAAATCTATTTTCCTATTAGTAAGTATTGGGAGCCATGTTATTATTTTTATGCTCACTATTTGTTAGTCCATTTACGCAACCCAAATATTTATGCCAAATCCTAAGTCCTTCGTAGATCTCCAAATTAAATTTGCATCTTCTTTTAGGCATGTATGCGTTGGTTTTAAATTAAATCACCATATTCAGATTCAGGTGTTGAAGTTAGAATTATTTTTTTGTTTTAAATCAAGTAACCCCAGTTGGTTTCTTTGTGCCTTGTTGACTGAAGAGAATTTGAATTGAAATAATAGCAAGTAATTAGTGAAAAGGTCAAAATGTTTACATTGATTATGAAAGATGAGTGAAGCATATTACCGGCCATAAGCTATAGTAGTAAATAATTTGGGATTTGTCCTATTCTAAATATTTCGTGCCATCAAAGTATAAAGGTTTTGGTTTGAGGGTAATTTCTTAAAGATGTTCCAGGCACTCCAAGTTCCGTCGCTTCATTAGTGTGTACGTCCTAAGTAGAGCGTGTGCCAGTTAAATGTGGTGATTTGCAAGGGAAGAAATATTGTAACAGCAAAACCAACAAAACAGAATGACCAAAATTGAATTTGTAGCTTCAAAAGTGCTTTAATTGAATAAGCATAATTAAAATATGGAAATAAGGTTTGAATGCTACAAAGTGATTACATAAACGGATTCTGAGTACAATAGGTTACAAATAGTCCAAATATACACTTAACCTAAATACTTAATTGATTACATCCTAACTTAATAAAAGCTGTTGCAATTGATAAGAACCATTGCCCCAAGAGACCAAAGCCAGGGACCGTTGGACATTCCTTGGAGCTGATACGCCTCAAACTTGTTTCTGTGAAGCTTCACGCAACCACATCCCATCCCATCAAAATCACTTCAAATTGTAACCTGCAGGGATAAAAATAGCTTAATTAAAAAACCCTTTTCATAAGCACTTAAAGAACTGAAAAGTAATTAATGAGTTAATCAGTTTAACATTTTATCCAGAAGTCCAATACGAACACTCAAAAAAGCACTTCGAAAATAACTTAAAACAGTAACACATTTACAAAAATGGAATCCACAATAACCGGGAATGGAAAGGCATAACAGACGGTTTTTCTTTTGAGGATAAAAAATTCATCTGTGAAGAGATCAGGAGATATATAAGAACACATCTAAAAAATCCAGGGGGACGGAGATACTTCTTTGTAAGCATAAAATCCAAAAACAACACAACATACGTTTTGGGGAAATCTAAGAGAAGCAATTAAAATTGTTTTTCTCTGTTAAACTCAAAAAATATTTCCTTAACACGAAGCCAGATTCAACAGTAAATCAAAAAACATCCAAACCCTAAGATTAAAAAAGACATCAACATAGTCCAAAAACAAAAAGAAGAAGGAAGAACAGAGGAAGGGAAAGAGAGTTTAAAGAGTAGAAGAAGGCTTATCTGGATCGTGTCAGAGGAGACTTCATCGCCGGACCGGCTCCGATCAAGTAGTCTTTTTCTCCCTTCTTTTCCAAAAATCTCCATACTATTGCATTCGTCTTTGTGAGTTGAGTAAAACCCCCTTTATGATTTCATTGAAATGCAACTACTGAAGGTTTAATTTCAAATTTAGGGTTTAGGTTTAAACTGTTTTGTCTCCATGTGGTTTCTATTGGCTGTTTGAAAGGAGTTTTAGGTTTTGTTTTGGTCGTTTGTTTGGGTTTTCGGTTGGTCGAGTTTTAGGCTCGTTTTCGTCTCGATCCGGTCGATTGAGGACGATTTAGGGGAAAGGAAGGCCGGATTTTGATTCTCCGGCCAAAAAGAGAGGGAGTTAGTGTTTGAAGTTAGGTTTTTTGGGTAGAGGGTGGTTGGAGAAGAAGGGAGGCTCCACCGTAAGCCGTCGCCTTCGGCGGTCTTCTCCGGGAGGAAGAAACTTTTAGGGTTTGCTAAGTTTGGAACGATTGAAAACTGCAGAAAGAGAAAGGCTATTGAGAAAGCAACGATGCCTTTTCCTTTTTCTGTTTTAGGTTTAACCTAGATGGGTCTGTTTCGGGCCTTCCAGATTTGGCCCATTAATCCCTATCAGCACCCCCCATACGATTGGCTGTTTTTTTTTGTTAAGACCATAATGATTTTTTTAATGTTAATTGGAAAATATCTTAGAATCTAATTAGATAATTTTTATTTAGAAATAATTATAGATTAATTAGAATTCTTTTGTGATTTATATTTATTTTAGAATTTTAGTTTAATTTAGAAGGACTTTAGAATTTAATTGTTAATATCTTAGAATTTAATTAGATAATTTTTTATTTAGAAATAATTATAGATTAATTAGAATTCTTTTGTGATTTATATTTATTTTAGAATTTTAGTTTAATTTAGAATGATTTTAGAATTTAATTGAAAAATATCTTAGAATTTAATTAGATAATTTTTTATTTAGAAATAATTATAGATTAATTAGAATTATTTTGTGATTTAGATTTGTTTTTAGAATTTTAACTTAAATTAGAATGGTTTTAAAATTTAAATCTTTGTTAATATTTTAGGATTTAATTAGATAGTTTTTTTATTTAGAAATAATTGCAGACTAATTAGAATCCTATTATGATTTAGATTTATTTTAGAATTTTAGTTTAATTTAGAATGATTTTAGATTTTAATCTTTGAAAATATTTTAGAATTTAATTAGTTTTCCTTTTTTTTAGAAATTATTGTAGATTAATTAGAATTATAAGTCGATTTAAAATTACTTTAGAATTTTTAATTTAATTTAGAATTATTTTAGATTTTAATCTTTGAAAATATTTTAGAATTTAATTAGACTTTTTTTTTAAAATAATTGTAGATTAATTAGAATTATAAGTTAATTTAGAATTATTTTAGAACTTTAATTTAGAATGATTTTAGAATTTAAATCTTTATTAATATTTTAAAATTAATATTTTGGATAATAGTTTAGAATTGAGATTTTTGATAGTTTAATATTGTTTTGAGTTTTAATTTAATGATATTTTTATTAACTAAACTTTAGTTATTTGTTTTAGATTTAATATTTTTATTGCAATTCTCTCGATTATTCCATGTTGATTTCAATTACCACCTAACATTTAACGATTAACGCTATTTTTTTAATTACCGCAATTAGCATCTAACTCTTTTAAATTCCGCTTCTAACATTTATTTTTTATATTTACTTTATATCATTGTACATCCTTCATCTCATCTTAAAATGAACCAAAAAAAATGATAAAGACTTAAAAAATACAAAAAAGATTATAATTCTCATGCCATCAATTCAAACCAATTTTTAAAAAAACAAATAAAACCTCTCGATTCAAAGTCGAGCCCATTTCTCAAAACACCTATGTAAGTCGATCGCTTGTAAAAGCATCGCCATCAACCTCACATGGCTTACTCTTGGGCTTTCTTACAATGAGACCTACTCGGTTTTAATTAATCGATTAAATGAACCATTCACTAAATAAATTCAATTCATTCACAAGAATGCAATTTTTAAAACCTCGATCCGACATCGAAAGTTAAATTAAAATACTTAATCACCTCTAAACGACACTCTATTTGAAAATGAAAAGGGGGATGGTTTTGAGTTTTCAACTCCTCTCCTCGATTATTTGAATACGAGTTTTCTTACTCGGTTAGTCAAATGGTCGTCATTTCTAATCCATTTAAGAAGAAATAAATCAAATCCTTTTATAACAAGAAACTAAAAGGGAGATAACTTTGAGTCTTCAATTTTTCTCCTCGATTATTTGAATACAAGTTCTCTTACTTGGTCAGTCAAATAATTGTCGTTCCTCTACAAACTTCTAAACCCGATTAAATCAAATTATTTTCATAATGAACTAAATGAAAAGGGAGATGACTTTGAGTTTTCAACTTCTCTCCTCAATTGTTTGAATACGAGTTCTCTTACTCGGTCAGTCGAGCAATTATCATTTTTCCATAAACGTACAACTTAATCAAATTATTTTCGTAACAAACTATACGAAAAAGGAGATAGTTTTGAGCTTTCAACTCCTCTTCTCAAATGCTTGGATATGAGTTGTCTTACTCAGTCATTCGAGCACTTGTCGTTTATCCTAAAAATACATCAACCATATACAACCTTATTTTCATAAATATTCAGATGAAACAGAAAGTGGTCTAGAGTCTTCTATTCTCTTTCCCGATTATTAGGATGCGAGTTGTCTTACTCGATTATCCGAGTATTCGTCATCCGCCCAAAGCACTTTAACTATTATCAAATCTTTCCTATAATTAAGGATGAAAAAGAAAGTGGTCTAGAGTCTTCTATTCCCTTTCCCGACTATTAGGATACGAGTTATCTTACTCAATTATCCGAGTAATCGTCATCCAACCAAAAATATCTCAACCTACCAAGTTTATCCTTTCTCGCCCTCGTGCGATCGAAAACAGTCAAACAAAATATCCAACATATTAATCCAACTTGTCACCCTCGTGTGACCAAAACTCTTTTTAAAAAGGAACACTGTTAATCTTTTCTAATGCGCACAACAAACCAATGCTTAAGCCTCCGCCGAGAGTAGACAAGCCAGTGTTTAGCCTTTAGAACGCGATCTAAACAGTTGTTCATAAAAAACACACCAACCAACCGTAGTTCCCGAACTACGAGTGCTCTGACTTCCTTATTGCACTATAAGGATACGTAGGCAGGAGATTGCTGTATCTTCGCGAGCACACTAATAAAAAACCTCCCTTTTCCCTTTCTGAGGTTCCCATTAATTTCTATAACCCAAAGATAACAAACAAACATAAATTAACACTCGAAACGCACATTTGAACTAAAAGGTTCCCGTTGAGTACAACGGACGTAAGGGGTGCTAATACCTTCCCCTTACGTAATCCACTCCCGAACCCGAATATGGTTGCGACGACCATTATTCCACTTCCTAAAGGTTTTATAGATATTTTCCTATTCCTTCATTGGGATAAATAAAGTTCGGTGGCGACTCTGTTCGAACACTAATATTTTCCGCGACCATCGCGAGGAATCGTATTTTTCGAGATGCGACAGATGGCGACTCTGCTAGGGACTAGCTCCAAGCAAAAGAGAGTGAAGCCTAATTTAGTTCAGTTTCTGAATTGTGTGTTAATCTTGTTTGTTTGTCTGTTATTTTTCTATTATGCTATTATTATTCTGTCATAATTATTATATTGTGATTTATTGACTATGTCTTATTGGGGGTGCTCTGGTTGATGATACTTTGTGAGATAGGCTCTCCACCCGAGTCTGAGAAAAACCATAAGATTAAGTTGGTGGTTGCGTAGTGGTCGCCCACAAGGAGTCTTCCTTGTTGGGAAGAAACGAAGACCCCGCCTAGAGGAGATTCTCTTGAAATATTATTGCCCGACGAGTTTTCGTCACGGCGATAGTATTCTCAAGTTGGATCAATGACTCTAGGGACCTTTTAACCCATTATATCCGGTGGTTATGTAGTATTTACCTGAAAAGTCTCAGACTTATTAGGGTAATATGAAAGCCCCAATCAGATGAGATCCCTTGGGCGTATTACTACCTTACAGTGGTATTCCCAACCTCGATCTATGACTCTGAGAACCTTATTAGAACCTTGGACTCGAGAGTTGTATAGTATGGACCCACTAGGAGTCTTCCTCTTTGGGACTATACGAAGGCCTCACCCAAACGAGACTCTGTTTAGGGATGTTATTAGCAGATGAGTTTTCATCATGACAATAACTTTCTTAAACATTGATTGATGACTTTGGGAACCTCTTACCTTTAGCATTCTACCAAAAGGGTTTTGTTTAGAAACCAAGAATACCCGCTCTCATGACCTGTATATTAACCTACATGTGACACACATAACATCATTCATAGCATAGCATTCATATTATTTTATTTCCAAGGAATCTGAGTATCATGAGTTGCAGGAATTCAAGAAACATGGAATCAAGCAAAAGGAACATTTACTCATTCAAGTTCAAAGATCCCGATCTAAGGAGCTTACGTAGCCTGATCTCTCAGATGCACCCTGTATACATAATCAACTTTGGAAAGAACTATGGCAATTTGCTCAGCATCCTCAATCAACAAGTGGACCATACAGCCTTGATCACTTTAGCCCAATTTTATGACTTACCTTTAAGATGCTTCACATTCCAAGACTTCCAGCTAGCACCAACGTTAGAAGAATTCGAGCGTCTTGTTAGGATCCCTATGAAGGACAAGTCACTATTTGAAGGGACAGATGAATCTTTGCCCCTCGAGGACATTGCTAGTGCGCTACACATGGATGAAAAAGAAGCAAAAGATAATTTAGAGACCAAAGGAAATACCAAAGGGTTTTCACTAAGTTTTCTTTTGGAAAGAGCTCATACCCTGTTGAAGGCAGAAAGTTGGGATGCTTGTTACTCTGCTATTGCATTGGCTATCTATGGCATCGTCCTGTTCCCTAATATGGATGGTTTTATAGACATGACTGCCATTTGTGTCTTCCTTACTAGGAACCCAGTACCCACTTTGTTAGCCGATGTCTATTATCACATAAGTCATAGGTATACTAAGAAGAAGGGGTTGATTGCTTGTTGTGCTCCTTTATTGTATCAGTGGTTTCTAGAACATCTTCCGAAGACAGGTGCCACTACGCCAAAAATGACTTTTAACAGCGCATCTTAGACAGCGCTTTTAAAAGAAAGCGCTGTCTAAGGTTAAAATTAAAATAAAACACGGAAAATGTTCCAAAAAAATAATGAAAGCGCTGTCTAAGGGGGGGTCTTAGACAGCGCTTTCTAAAAGCGCTGTCTAAGACCCCCCCTTAGACAGCGCTTTTAGAAAGCGCTTTTAAATATAGACCTTAGTCAGCGCTTTTGATAAAGCGCTGTCTAAAGTCTTTAAATTAAAAAAAAAATTAAAACCAAAAGCGCTTTCGAATAGGTTTGATATTTTCTCTTTTCGTTAAGTTATTTTCTGATATTTCTGTATATCCATGACGGAACGTTCTCGAAAAAAAGAGAAGGTTTTCAGAACAATGGAAAACGACAATGTCGTTTTTAGAAACGGAAATCCAGTTCTCGTCGCTCAGCCACTCACCGTTGTCCGCGCCCTAACCAGCAATGGCGACGCTCGTGTTCTTGCCACGCCGCCTACTCTGAACCCTAACTCCGACGAGTTCGAAGCATGCAAAACCCCGATGATCAAGGTGAACGACGAGCCTCAAGAAGAAGATGTCAAACCTTCCGTGGAGCGGCGTTCAAGGCTCCCGTTTGACGATTTTCTAAAGGCTACGAACACACAAGTTGTCACTGTTGACGAATCGATGAAATCAATGGAAGTTGAATCAACGATTCCAAAGAATACGGAGAGTGCCGATGTTGATGTGGTTTATGAGACTCAGGAATCGGTTAAGACTGGATTCGTAGATGAATCGCTGAAGTCAACGGAAGTTGAACTACCTATTCAAACTGAGGAAGAAGCTATCAATGTCAATGTGATTTGTGAAACACAGGAATCCATCATCGCTGATCCGATTAATGAAGCAACGCGGATTCAATCAAATGAAGAAGCTTCCAAGGAGAAGGAAGTAGATATTAATGATTTGGAGGTGTTGAAGGTAGTGAAAGGGAAAGAAGCCGCTGTTAATGACGAAGTTAGTGTTTTGAAGGTGGTGAAGAAAGATGCAGTGGAAGAGAAGAAGATTCCGAATCTTGAGGATGGTGAGTTTCCTGTTGAGCCTGGGTGGTCATTACTCGGAAGGAAGATTGAGGTTGCTACTTCCACAGCTAGAGGACTAAGGAGATTGGTGGATAATGAGATTGTTTATTTCAATTTCCCTGACCCAAATACCTCTTACAAGTTCCAATGGATTGTTCGCGTCTCAACCAAACGTTCTGGAGTGGTAATAATAATATCAATTGATTGCAATGCTTACTATTTGAAATATTTTATTGTGTGTAATTTCCCTGAATTGTTTTGTTATTAAAATGCAATGTTGCTTGATTTGATGCTTTTGTGAGAAGGAATCGAAGTCATATATTTTGGTTATGTTGTTGTATTTAACACTTTAGGTTGGGAGGCTGCCAATGGAATGGGCAAAATCTGTCATGCCTCTTGTGCAATCTGGAAATGTTAGGGTTCAAGGCCGATGCATTGCCACACCATATAAATTGGAAATGATGCAAGAAATAATGTTGTTAGTGAGGTATGGGTAACTTCTTGTTTCCTTATGTTAGTTTAGTTTAGTTTAAATGATGTTGATGAAAGCTTTCCCTTTTACTTAGTTTTGTGCCTGTAACTTGGCTATTTCATTTGAATATGATGTTGAGTTTATTGGTGGATGAACCCATTCGTTTGATTTATGGACAGTTTTTATGTTCATCAATCTGTATTCTTGGAGTCTGTTGATACCTCTTGGAGGCTAGAGGCTTGTGGCCACATTAACTCTGCTGCTTACCCCCTCCTTACACTGTTAAACATGCTAGAGATTGAGCCATATAGGAAGGTATTGAATCACTATTTTTTAATTGTTTTGTTTGTTTGTTTGTTAGTGTTGCATTTGTAATGTGTTTTTGTTATTTTAACTAGGCTGATTTCACCCCTGAGGAAATGAAGGCTCGGAAGCGGATTCTTAAAGTATGTTCAACTATTTTCTTTCTTTCCCCACTTTTATAGAGCTTTCATGATATTATTGTTTAAATTGAATTGAATGTTGTTGTTGTTGTGAATGCATGCTAGATGCCTAAATTTTCTGTTTATATTACTAGCTTGATTCAGATGAAGCTTCAGTTTTTCCTGTTAATAAGCGAAGAAAAGGCATCAGTGAGCCACTTCCTGAGCCAAATAAGAATGAACAAGCTCTTTCAGAGTCAGCTTTGAATAAACTTGTTGGAGCTGCTGAAGTCTTTGACTTAGAGGTGTATAAATTGTGTTCCAATTTCAATTGATAGTCTTCAACTTCTCTTTCTTCTGTGTCTGTGGCCAACCCATTTATGTCTTACGTATCTTTAGGAGAAAAAAGCACCAACAACCCTGATGTGTAGTCTAAAGCCTTACCAGAGTCAAGCTCTGTATTGGATGACAGAAATTGAGAAGGGAGCTGATGATGAAAATGCTGATAGAAATCTACATCCTTGCTGGTCAGCCTACAATATATGCAATGGGTAAGTACTAATAGTACATGGTTCCTCAAACAAAACGTAGCTTTTACCTCAATATCAATATACATTTTAACCTGACATACTTTTTATCAGAAGGACAATTTATGTGAACATATTTACTGGGGAGGCGGCAAAGAAATTTCCACAAGCAACACAGAGAGCAAGAGGAGGAGTGAGTTTGTTTGAAGCCATCAATTTTGAAATACCAAATGCGACATGCACTTTGAACTGTTTGTCTTATTGCAGTTGTGTTTGTTTATTGTAGATTCTGGCGGATGCAATGGGACTTGGAAAGACTGTTATGACAATTGCTTTGATTCTAAGTAATCCAGGCAGGGTGAAGTCAGAAGACAGTAACGCAGAGAGCCTATATGACAACATTTTCTCAACTAAGAGGAGGAATATTAACAATGTAGAGGGTGGCACTCTGATTGTTTGTCCCATGGCATTATTGGGTCAGTGGAAGGTGAGATTCCTCTCTAATTAAGCCAATTAAAAAAGCATGGTTGTTCTTTTATATTTAAGCCAATTAAAAAAGCATGGTTGTTCTTTTATATATATCTCAATATTTATGTGAAAGGCAATTTACAATGGTTTATAATATCCAGGACGAGCTTGAAACACATTCAAAATCAGGCAGCATATCCATATTTGTTCATTATGGTGGGGGTAGAACTGATAATGTTGATTTGTTGTTAGAGTACGACGTTGTCTTGACAACATATGGTGTCCTATCAGCTTCATATAAAAGTGTAAGGAAATATTTATTTGTATTTTATTTTCATAAATTTAAATAGTGAACCTCCTCATTTTGGATTCCCTGATTCTTTGAAACCAGGATGGAGAGAATAGCATCTACCACAGGGTCCAATTGTTCAGAGTGGTACTAGACGAAGCTCACCATATTAAAGCCCATAAAAGTCAGGTTGCCCAGGCTACTATTGCCCTGTCCTCACACTGCCGCTGGTGTCTAACTGGAACACCGCTTCAGGTTAATTATTGAGAAACATTTTGTGTAATTTATAGAATTGCTAGTAGAAAAGTACTCCTCCCATATAATGAGCTCATAGTTATTAAGCAAAAGAGTGTATTGTCAAGAATCTCTTTCTGAAATTGTGATGTTCTCTGTTTCAGAATAGTTTGGAGGATCTATTCAGTCTCCTGTCTTTCCTGCGCATTGAACCTTGGTGCAGTTGGCAGTGGTATGTCAAATATTAGGCTATCTTGTAGCTAGTGTAAATTGATCAATGTTTTGGAATAAAAATCATTTGAAGACTACTATTTCATTTGTTAATCTGCTTTGTAATATAGGTGGACTAAGTTGATTCAAAAGCCCTATGAGCAGGGTGATCAAAGAGCCCTGAAATTGGTCAAGGGAATTTTGAGGACCTTGATGTTAAGAAGAACCAAGGAAACAAAGGATAAAGAAGGAAGGTAGTCATTCTTACTTCATGTGAATTGTCTCTTTCAGTATGCATGAGTGAATTTCTTAATTTATAATGATAGTTATCAATTATGCTTATGTTTTTTCAGGCCTATACTTGTCTTGCCACCAACTGATATTCAATTGATTGAGTGTGAACAGTCAGAATCTGAACGGGACTTCTATGATGCTCTCTTCCTGAGATCTAAAGTAAGTTGTCCATAGCTTGCTGCTATCTGTAAATATTTGAACAGAAACTTGTTTCACAATTGTCATCTTTTCATAAAGTGGTAGTTTTGGAAACTGTAATTTCCCTCTAATGTTGCTTTTACTAGAAACTTTATAATTGTTAGGATATTCAAAGATACTACCTTAGTTATGTATTTTCGTCTGGATTAATTGTTTACTTTAATAAGTAGGAAAACCATGGATAAAACATGGATCTGTGCCGATCGAATGACCAAAGAGTACGAGAGTGGGGTTGCGGAATTCGTTAAGTATGCTGTTCAACACGCTGAAAACCCCAGACGAATGCATTGTCCTTGCTTGCGTTGTTGTTATATTGGTAAGGTTGACGCACATGGATTGAAATCGCATTTGCTGAGGCATGGAATTGATCAAAGTTATCAGTGTTGGATATTTCATGGTGAGAAAATTAACGAGAATGTTGAATCGAGTGGATTAATAAGTTAGTGACTTAGGTAAATTATCCATGGTTTCTTTATTTTTTTTTCAATTGTTTTGATTATAAGTTATATGTGATAATGCATGATTTCATTATATTTTTGTTTTCAATTGCTTTGATTATAAGTTATATCTGATAATGCATGATTTCTTTATTTTTTTGTTTTCAATTGCTTTGATTATAATTTATATCTGATAATGCATTATTTCATTATATTTTTGTTTTCAATTGCTTTGAATTGGTATATATATATATTTGTTAGCCAAAAATTGGTAGAAAAAAGGCCAAAATGGCATATATAAAATGTGATAATTGTCTGTCAAAATCTGGTTGAAAACAGGTAGAAATTCTGGTTTATAAACCTGGAAAAAATGTGGTTTAAAACAAAAGCTTCAAAAATTTTCGTATACCTTAGACAGCGCTTTTGTAAAAAGCGCTGTCTAAGGGGGGGATTAGAAAGCGCTTTAGGCAAAAGCGCTGTCTAAGGGGGGGGCTTAGACAGCGCTTTTTGAAAAGCGCTGTTTAAGGTATACCTAAAAAAATTAAAATAGGAGGGTCTTAGAAAGCGCTTTTGGCCAAAGCGTTGTCTAAGGGGGTGGGGCTTAGACAGCGCTTTTCAAAAGTGCTGTCTAAGGTATATCTAAAAAATTTAAAATAAGAGGGTCTTATAAAGCGCTTTTGGCCAAAGCGCTGTCTAAGGGGGGGGGGGGGCTTAGACAGCGCTTTTAAGATTTAAAAAAGCGCTGTCTAAACCTTTAGCAGCGGAGGTTTAGACAACGCTTTAAAGCGCTGTCTAAGGCTAAAAAAAGCGCTGTCTAAGGTCTTGTTTGTTGTAGTGTGCTTGGGATGAACAGACAGATATTAGTTGGCCTCAGAGATTGGGATCACTCCGATCTGAAGATCTCTCTTGGTACTCCAAAGAATATATCAACGCAGACATCATATTCAGTTGTGGAGATTTCCCAAATCTACCGCTCATTGGAACTCAAGGATGTGTGAATGCTAATCCAGTTCTATCACTCAGACAACTCGGTTACCCAATGGAAGGCCCTCCAGAGGAAAATTCTTTGGAAGCTTTCTTGTTACTTGACTTTGGGGCTGAGAATCCTAGCTTATTCCAGCGAATCAAAGAAGCTTGGAAAAATGTCAATCGAAAAGGAAAAGCTGAGTTAGGGAGAGCAAATGGGATTACAAAAGAACCATATTTTCAGTGGGTAAAGGAAAGGGTGCAGATAATTAAAATGCCATTCGTCATTCGGATTCCTATACCTCTTCCTGAACCTAAGCTCACCCATGTCCCTATTGAAGAAATGGAGGAACTCAAGGCCACCATGGCAAAGCTAGAAAAAGAGAATGAAGAGCTTCAGACAAAACTCCAACAAACCATCAATGAGAAAAATAATATGAAGTGGGAGCTTGAGAGAAAAGAAGCGCAACTTCAAGCCCACGTGGAAAAGTTCAACAAGGAGGAGCATAAGAGAAAGAAGATCAAAATGGGATTAGAACAGGCTGATCATTGTTTGGATACTCTTAAGGGTCAACTACGACAAACTCAGAAAGAATGTCAAGACAATAAGCATTGGTGGCATCTAGCCACAAAGGAAAACAAGACGATAAGGGATACACTTGGGGCTCAGATAAAAGAACTAACCAATTCTGTTCGTCAGGCAAAAGCAGAAGTAGATTAGGAGCGCCGACTCAAGAAAATAGCCACTGAAGCTTCTAGGGTGTCACCCATGGTATGGGAGGAAAAGTGTCGAGAAGTAAGAGATGCCAGGGAGTCTGTAAGCTATTGGAAGAACCAGCTAGAGTCATTACGCCAGGACAGCTCCATATGGTTAAAAGAGCGAGACTATGTGATTGAAGATTATGAATCCTTTAAGAAGACCATAGACTTCTTACAAGGGGACAGGGATAAGTTTCGTGCAAAACTCGATGGGCTAGTAGGATTCTGTAATTGGGCAGCTGAAGAGTTGCCATGGAGGTTGAGAGACGCAGTCGAAGAGTTGAAAGAAGATAGCACTCCTCCAGCCATAATCAATTTCGTTATGCTCTGCAAAGGGTTGTTGAAGAGATTCAATGAGGAACTAAAAGAGCTTCAGGCCAGAAAGCCAGCTGTTTAATTTGCTTATGTCTTGTATTTTGTTTCTTTAACAAATGTACTTTTGAATTATGACCTTTTTGGACCTCTATGTTATGTATTGGAATGAATGACGTAAAAAAAAATAAAAAATTTACTCCATTACTGCTATTATAAATATTTTCTTTGTTTCTTCGAATTACTAATGACTAATGAAACTCGAATGAATCCCTGGAAATAAAATATGCATAACATTCGCATCTTCATTATGCATCACACTTCATGAAAATCAAAACTTACCCAACCTTTTTACCCCTTATCCAGCCACATTGACTAATCAACACCGGTACGAGACGCGAAGCCAATACAAGATGACATTAGAACAAGTGGAGGCCAACCAGGTTACCATGAGGACAGACATCAATACGATCCAGGAGAAGATGGATCAGCTGTTGGAGACGATGCTTGCAATCGCTCAGAGAGAGAGGAGCGAAGAGGAAGAAGCCAGGGAAAAAAGGAATGATGGCACGCCAGGTCCGAATCCCCAAGACGAAGGCTACATCCCCACCAAGAAGAGATTGGTTCAGATACCAGTAGGAGTCAAAGGAGATGGAGACCGTGCAGAACCTTCTGATACGTCTACTCATCATGGATCCGAAATTGGAGATGACCAGTATGATGCATTCTACATGCCCGATCAACCAAAGCCCAAGATACTTTCAGATCCTGCTGCAGATAGGCTTCGTGCCCTGGAAAAGAAAATCAAAGCCATAGAAGGAAACAACATCTTCGGTGCTTCTGCCATGAACATGCGTTTGGTATCGAATTTAGTCATCCCAGCTAAATTTAAAACCCCTGATTTCGAGAAATACAAAGGACAAACTTGTCCAAGAAGTCACTTGGTGATGTATTTCAGG
This sequence comes from Lathyrus oleraceus, assembly GCF_024323335.1. Taxonomy (NCBI): domain Eukaryota; kingdom Viridiplantae; phylum Streptophyta; class Magnoliopsida; order Fabales; family Fabaceae; genus Lathyrus; species Lathyrus oleraceus. The sequence goes on along the minus strand of NC_066582.1, from coordinate 248,002,182 downwards.
AAAATGGCTGCTCATACCGAAAATGACAAACTACTCGTACACTGTTTCCAAGACAGTTTGAGTGGAGCATCTCTGAGATGGTATATGAGTTTAGAACAGGGCCGAATTCAAAGTTGGGAGGATTTGGCTGACGCATTTCTCCGTCAGTACAAATACAACTTAGATATGGCACCCGACCGAATGCAGTTGCAGGGGATGGCTATGAAGGAGAGTGAGTCATTCAAAGAATATGCCCAGCGGTGGAGAGAGTTGGCTGCTCAGGTAGAGCCACCATTGTCTGAGAAGGAAATGACCGGTATATTTGTGGACACCTTGAAGGACCCTTTCTTTGATCGATTAGTGAGCAGTGCCGCATCTGACTTCGCACATCTCGTTACGATTGGAGACCGCATAGAGAAGGGGTTGAGAGATGGAAAAATTCCTGGAGCAGTGACAACATCTAGCGCACCAAAGAAATATTCTGGAGGATTCCCAAAGAAAAGAGAAGGTGAAACAAACGCCATATCCAGGAACTACAAAGGGAAACAACAAGCTTCATATGGTCAAGTCGCCGCCGTGGTACCTATACCCTATCAACAGCCGACGCAACAACAACAAATGTATCAACCACAACATCAACAACATCATCATCAACAAAATATCGCACCACCAAGACAGTTCAAGCCAAGACCTCCAAGAAGACAACTTGATCCTCTACCAGTACCTTATAGTCAGATATTCCCATATCTACAGAAGGAGGGACTTCTAACATTGAGGGAGTTAAAACCAGCTGTTTTTCCATATCCACCTGGATACGACGCTAATGCCCATTGTGAATTTCACATGGGAGCGCCTGGTCATACCTTGGAAAACTGTTTCGCATTTCAGAATCGAGTACAAGACTTGATCGAAGCCAAGGTCGTTTCTTTCACTCCAAGACGCCCGAACGTGAATACCAACCCTATGCCAACGCATAAGGATGCTTCCGTCAGTGCCATTGAGGAGAGTGATGGAGGCAAACTGATCCGTAATGTTGAAGAGATTCAAACCCCTATCACCATGATAGGAGCACAATTGCTGAAAAGTGGTTTGATCCTGGAAGAGATGGTTGAGGAAGAGAATAATGAAGAGTTGAGGAGTTTTATACAACGAATGCTGGATCGAGGCGAGTTACAGATAACTTACCATGTCAAGAGCAAGCGCCAGGAAGAGATAGCCGTGGTAGATATCCCCTATGATGAGGTCAGAGTAGAAATACCTATAAATACGTTGGTGATAGAGTTCCCAGCACCTTTCGAATATAAAGATGAGAAGGCAGTCCCATGGATATATTTGCCCAGAGCTTTTAAGCAGGGGCAGGAAGATAAACCTTTAATGATTAATGAACCAAATGTCACTTCAATTGTGGGCCCAGCAGGAATGACGCGCAGCGGCCGAGTGTTCGCACCAAGAACTGTTGATACTTCTGAGAGAGCTAAAGGGAAGGAGGCTGTTATCCCCATTCCTAATCAGGGGATGCAAGACATGCACCTGTCTCCTAAAGCTGGTGTCACTCATGAGGAGGCTGAGGAGTTTTTGAAAATAATCAAGAAAAGCGATTACAAGGTGGTGGACCAGCTAAACCAAACACCCTCCAAAATTTCCATGTTATCTCTCCTCCTCAACTCAGAAGCACACAGGAATTCACTGTTGAAGGTATTGAGCGCCGCTCATATCACCAAGGACATAACAGTAGAACAGTTTGATGACGTAATAGCTTGTGTGACTACTGGAAATTTCTTGGGTTTTAATGATGACGAACTACCGATTGAAGGAAAGAACCATAACAAGGCTCTCCACATCTCTTTGAAATGCATGGATACTATACTGTCAAGGGTGTTGGTAGACACAGGTTCCTCATTGAACGTCATGCCAAAGACAACTTTGATAAAACTGCCAGTGGAAGGAATAAGTATGAAGCCCAGCACCCTAATCGTAAAAGCATTTGATGGCTCAAGGCGAGCAGTGATAGGAGAGGTTGACTTACCAACCAAGATCGGTCCAACAATTTTTAATATTACATTCCAGGTCATGGATATACATCCTGGCTACAGTTGCTTACTCGGGAGACCCTGGATTCACTCTGCAGGTGCTGTCACCTCCACTCTGCATCAAAAACTAAAATTCATCACAAATGACAAAATGATTGTGGTTGGAGGAGAAGAAGATATCTTGGTCAGTCACTTAACATCTTTTCGGTATATCGAGGTGGATGGCGAAATCACTGAGACACCATTCCAATCCCTGGAAGTGGTAAACATGATGGCCGTTCAACAGACCTTGGAAGTCCCAAAATCCGGACCTTCCATGGCCTCATGGCAAGGAGCTAAAGCCGTTATGGAAAGTGAAGATGCACAAGACTGGGGCAAAGTGGTGGAATTGAAAGAGAAACGAGACAAGTTCGGCTTAGGGTATGACCCATCATCATACAAAGTTGGTAACCAATCTCACAAAGAGAAGATTCCTTCTGTGGAGAAAACATTCACCAGCGCTGGCCACATCTTTGGCAAGCAGGTGGCAATGATCAGTGAAGAAGACCGCAAGGAGGGGGAGTCCAGCTGGATGCGTCAAGCCGCACCTAATGAAGAACTAACAAACTGGAAGGCTGTGGAAGTTCCCCAAATATTTCAAAAGTAATTTTATCATTTTTAGACAAAACCCTGTGCTCTGCCCAAGGCACAGTGGCATGTTGTAGGGCCTCCTTTATCTTTTTCAAGAGTTTTTATCATTAATGAAATGACGTTTTGCATTCAAATTTTTGTTCCTTTTCTTTCATTTTGATCTATTTACGAAAATGGCAATCAATTTTTTTTATGCACGCACTTTCTAAATAAACTGCATAAATCATAACATGCAGAAACACCACCGAGACTATTGATAACGACACTGCTATGGTCCAGTATGACTTTGATTGTCCAATCTACCAAGCTGAAGACGAAGTGGGAGAAGATTGCGAACTCCCTGAAGAGTTGGCCAGATTACTCAGACAAGAAGAAAAGGTTATTGAACCACACCAGGAAGACGTTGAAGTTATCAATCTAGGGACAAAAGAAGATAAGAGAGAAGTAAGGGTAGGCGCAGCGCTTCAAGATACAGTAAAGACAAGACTGATAGAGCTCCTCCACGAATATGACGACGTATTTGCTTGGTCATACCAAGACATGCCCGGATTAGACACTGACATCGTGACCCACAAGCTTCCCCTTAAAGAAGAATGCCCTGCTGTCAAACAAAAGCTAAGAAGAACTCGACCAGATATGGCTCTCAAGATCAGAGAAGAGGTGAGAAAGCAGTTTGACGCTGGTTTCCTGGAAGTCGCTAAATACCCACAATGGGTTGCCAACATTGTACCGGTGCCAAAGAAAGATGGAAAAGTCCGCATGTGCGTAGACTACAGAGACTTAAACCGAGCTAGTCCCAAAGACGATTTCCCATTACCTCATATTGATGTATTAGTGGATAACACAACTCAGTTCTCCGTGTTTTCTTTCATGGACGGTTTCTCAGGATACAACCAAATTAAGATGGATCCCGAAGACATGGAGAAGACCACATTCATTACTCCTTGGGGCACCTTTTGTTACAAAGTAATGCCGTTTGGTTTAAAAAACGCTGGGGCAACATACCAACGTGCCATGGTGACTCTCTTTCATGACATGATTCATGAAGAGATCGAGGTGTATGTTGATGACATGATTGCCAAATCCCAGACAGAAGAAGAGCACATCACTAACCTGGAGAAATTATTCACACGTTTGAGGAAGTTTAGGTTGAGACTTAATCCTAATAAATGCACATTTGGGGTTCGATCTGGAAAGCTTTTAGGCTTTATTGTGAGCCAAAAGGGAATTGAAGTAGATCCTGACAAGGTTCGAGCCATCCAGAACATGCCTGCACCAAAGACTGAGAAGGAGGTTCGTGGTTTCTTAGGGAGACTAAATTACATCGCCAGGTTTATTTCTCACCTCACTGCAACATGCAAACCAATATTCAAGCTTCTGAGGAAAAATCAAGGCGTGGAGTGGAATAAGGACTGTCAGATAGCCTTTGACAAAATCAAAGAATATTTGCAAGAGCCACCAATTCTAATGCCCCCTGCCGAAGGAAGACCTCTCGTCATGTATCTAACTGTGCTCGATGAATCCATGGGTTGTGTATTGGGGCAACAAGATGAGACTGGTAGAAAAGAACATGCCATCTATTATCTGAGCAAGAAATTTAATGATTGTGAGACCAGATATTCAATACTCGAGAAAACTTGTTGTGCACTCACATGGGCTGCTAAGCGTCTCAGGCAGTACATGCTAACTCACACAACTTGGTTGGTATCTAAAATGGATCCCATCAAGTACATATTCGAGAAACCAGCTCTCACTGGTAGGATTGCTCGATGGCAGATGTTGCTGTCAGAATATGATATCCAATATGTTACACAAAAAGCGATCAAGGGAAGCATACTAGCAGACCATCTTGCTCATCAACCACTGGAGGATTACCAATCTTTGAAATTTGACTTTCCAGATGAGGACATCATGGCTGTTAAGGATGTTGAAGACTCCGAACTAGAGGAAAGCCTCGAGCCAAGAGCAGGATGGACGCTCATGTTTGATGGCGCCTCAAATGCAATAGGCCATGGAATTGGGGCAGTGCTGATGTCTCCCAAGAATTTCCATCTACCATTCACCGCAAAGCTTTGTTTTACCTGCACAAATAACACGGCCGAGTATGAAGCTTGCATACTAGGGTTGGAAGAAGCTATTGAGTTGAAGATCAAGATACTAGAAGTATTCGGGGACTCCGCTCTAGTCATACATCAGATCAGAGGCGATTGGGAAACAAGACATGCTAACCTAATTCCATACCGGGATTATGTGTTGAAGCTACTCCCCAAGTTTGACAAAATCACTTTCTCTCATATTCCTCGAGAAGAGAATCAGATGGCAGATGCCTTAGCAACTCTGGCCTCCATGTACAAATTGATATGGCCCAACCATCAACCTCATATTGAAATTAGGCGTTTCGATGAACCTGCTCATTGCCTGACGACGGCAGAAGAGCCAGATGGTAAACCTTGGTTCTTTGATATCAAACAGTATCTAGAGAAGCAGGAATATCCGACAGAGGCTTCCAGTCGGGACAAAAGGACCCTCCGGAGATTGGCATCAAAATTCTTTTTGAATGGGGAGGTATTGTACAAGCAAAACTACGACATGATTTTGTTGAGGTGTGTGGACAAACCTGAAGCAGATCAGCTTATGAGGGACATACACGAAGGTTCTTTCGGTACGCACGCCAATGGACATGCCATGGCCAAGAAGATTCTAAGGGCAGGTTACTACTGGTTGACAATGGAAACCGACTGTTATCATTACACCAGAACATGCCACAAGTGCCAAATTTATGCCGATAAAATACACGTACCGCCTACCCCGCTGAATGTCATAGCATCACCTTGGCCCTTCTCTATGTGGGGCATCGACATGATTGGAATGATAGAACCCAGAGCATCAAATGGACACAGATTTATCTTGGTAGCCATAGATTATTTTACCAAATGGGTGGAAGCCGCGTCCTATGCGAATGTCACAAAGCACGTAGTCGCCCGTTTCTTGAAAAATAACATCATATGTCGATATGGTGTTCCCAACAAAATCATCACTGATAATGGGTCCAATCTCAACAACAAGACCATGGACGAGTTATGCGCAACATTCAAGATCGAGCACCACAACTCATCACCATATCGACCTAAGATGAATGGGGCTGTTGAGGCTGCAAATAAAAATATCAAGAAAATCATCCAAAAGATGGTTATTACGTACAAGGATTGGCACGAGATGTTACCTTTCGCATTACATGGTTATCGCACGTCGGTGCGAACTTCAACAGGGGCAACTCCTTATTCCTTGGTATACGGTATGGAAGCAGTTCTCCCTATAGAAGTAGAGATCCCCTCGATGAGAGTCCTGATGGAGGCTAAGCTAGACGAGGCAGAATGGGTTCAATCAAGGTATGACGAGCTCAACCTTATTGAGGAGAAACGCTTGAAAGCGTTAGGTCACGGTCAACTCTATCAGAGGCGTCTTAAAAAGGCATTCGACAAAAAAGTTCGTCCCAGGGTGTTTCAAGAAGGAGATTTAGTACTAAAGAAAATCTTGCCCATTCACAAAGACTCAAGAGGGAAATGGACACCAAATTATGAAGGGCCATTTGTGGTGGTTAGAGCCTTTTCCGGAGGCGCTCTAATTTTAGCAACTATGGACAGTGATGAGTTGCCGCTTCCCACCAACGCTGATGCTGTTAAAAAGTACTTCGCCTAAAAAAAGTGGAATAATAAAAGCCGCTAAATCGAAAACCTGAAAAGGCGATTTAGGCAAAAATGGCTATCCCGGTGGATCGAAAACCCGAAAGGGCGATCCAGGCAAAAATTAGGGATAAAAATAAAAGAATTTGACCCGCTGAGTTGAAAACCCGAAAGGGCGACTCAGGCAAAAATGGGTATCCCGGTGGATCGAAAACCCGAAAGGGCGGTCCAGGCAAAAGTTAGGGATTAATTCCAAGGAAAAAAGTTGTACTTACAGACATCTGACATACCCTCGAAGACAAAGAATCGATCTACCTCACTTTTCAAAAGCAAAGTGCTCGGGCTATCGGAGACATAAGGATCATAGCAGTGTGGAAACTCAATAAGAACTCAATTCTCATTGCCATTTTGTTTTCTATGCACATCAATTACCTCATTAAGGAATTGCGTCTTTATGTACAATCACCCATTTAAGGGTCAAATCAATAAAAGAGAATTTCTCTCAACAAAGTGTGCCCAAATCATTTTTTTATCTGTTTGTTTGCAAAGAACCTTTTATTTTTGATAAACATCGCTTTTAAAAACTATTGGAGAAAAAATGCATGTTTGAATAACGTGGTAAAATTACTTTTGAAACAGTAAGTGGACGAATCCTTTAGTCCTCAAGACTCACTCCTGTCTTTCATAAAGGTGCAAGACTGATTGCAGACAATTATGTTCCTTCCAACTACTGATTCATACCTCTCATAAATGTACTCATGGTATAGCCAGACCAGGGCAAGACTCCATCACATTTCCAACAGAAACATTGATAAATCATGGACGGAGTATCGCGTGTTGAAAAGTCTGAACCTTTCAATGATTCGGAACAACCCAAATATATTCCCAAAACCACTTAGCAGGGGCATTAAAATTTGATTTCCATTGATAGCCCCAATGAAAAAAAATCTATGCTGTTGGCATCATACCTCAAAGCGAAATGTCTTAACCGGGGCATATCCAATTACCCAGTTGCATTCCTACATGCATCACAAGCATCATTTCATGCATAATTTCCTTCCAAACAAGGAAATTAAAAAAAAAACAGTCATATCAATCGTCAACATACTCATTCATAACACTCCCACAAAATGGGAATTTCAGCAAAATAAAAATCATTCGCATTCCCACAGCCAAATATCCCCAGCAATTGCATACTTACATGCATCCCATTATATCATCCCATGCATGGTATTCCCACCTAAAGTGGAACATCATACCAAAATCAAATATAAAATAACAGGATCCAAGGTCATTCATGTATATCTTGAACATTCCTCATTCCAAATGAAGTTATTACCCTACATATGCTCGTGGGATTATATCTCAGTAAATCACTTTTTCGACTTTACAAGTAATAATGATATTCCCAGCATTTTCCTTTACAACCATCGCTCCCCAAGCAGAGGTTACCCTAAAAGGTCTCTTATGAGCTTTTCCCCTGCAGAGCATTTCCAGTAAATCTCCCTCAAAAGGAGTCTTTTCTTAAAATTCCCCCCAACAGACGAATATTCGAAATACTGCTTCATTTATCTGAAGAATCTCATTTTACTGTTTGAGATGCTGCTTCATCAATATGAAGAGTCTCATTTCAGATTCTTTTTAGAGATACTGCTCTAAGTATCCTCGGAGAGTCTTAGATTCAATTAAGGTATCTTTCCCTTGCTGGAATATCTTAATTCTATCAGATAAGATGCTGCTTCGACTCGATACAGAGAATCTCATTTTTACTGTTTGAGATACTGCTTCATCAACATGAAGAGTCTCGTTTCAGATTATGTTTAGAGATACTGCTCTAATATCCTCGGAGAGTCTTTAGATTCAATTAAGGTATCTTTCCCTTGCTGGAACATCTTAATTCTATCATATAAGTTGCTGTTTCGACTCGATACAGAGAATCTCATTTTTACTGTTGAGATGCTGCTTCATCAATATGAAGAGTCTCATGCCAGATTTTCTTTATACTGCTCTAGCATCCTGAAAAATCTTGAGATTCAGCTAGGGATGTCATTCCATTACTAACATATCTCGATTATGATGTCCAAGATACTGTCCTGACAACCCCCAGAAAGTCTTGACTGTTTCATTTTACTGTGGAATGATGTCTTTTTACCATTTCTCACCGCATTTTCTTCCTGTATTTTCTTCTTTTCATTGCCTGGGACAAAATTTGGGTCTTCTTGTATTTAATTACCTCCCACTGGGAATGCGTAAAGACTACTGTCATTATCACTTACCGATTTGAGGTAATTAAATAGGGGCAGCTGTCATACCCCAATTTTGTCCGGCCATTTGTGGTCTACCCATGAAATCTCTTTGTTTTAAAGGGCTATTTGCATAAGCATGTTCATGTGGTTTGAATCTTTTACATGACTGATCCAAAATCTATTTTCCTATTAGTAAGTATTAGGAGCCATGTTATTATTTTTATGCTCACTATTTGTTAGTCCATTTACGCAACCCAAATATTTATGCCAAATCCTAAGTCCTTCGTAGATCTCCAAATTAAATTTGCATCTTCTTTTAGGCATGTATGCGTTGGTTTTAAATTAAATCACCATATTCAGATTCAGGTGTTGAAGTTAGAATTATTTTTTTGTTTTAAATCAAGTAACCCCAGTTGGTTTCTTTGTGCCTTGTTGACTGAAGAGAATTTGAATTGAAATAATAGCAAGTAATTAGTGAAAAGGTCAAAATGTTTACATTGATTATGAAAGATGAGTGAAGCATATTACCGGCCATAAGCTATAGTAGTAAATAATTTGGGATTTGTCCTATTCTAAATATTTCGTGCCATCAAAGTATAAAGGTTTTGGTTTGAGGGTAATTTCTTAAAGATGTTCCAGGCACTCCAAGTTCCGTCGCTTCATTAGTGTGTACGTCCTAAGTAGAGCGTGTGCCAGTTAAATGTGGTGATTTGCAAGGGAAGAAATATTGTAACAGCAAAACCAACAAAACAGAATGACCAAAATTGAATTTGTAGCTTCAAAAGTGCTTTAATTGAATAAGCATAATTAAAATATGGAAATAAGGTTTGAATGCTACAAAGTGATTACATAAACGGATTCTGAGTACAATAGGTTACAAATAGTCCAAATATACACTTAACCTAAATACTTAATTGATTACATCCTAACTTAATAAAAGCTGTTGCAATTGATAAGAACCACTGCCCCAAGAGACCAAAGCCAGGGACCGTTGGACATTCCTTGGAGCTGATACGCCTCAAACTTGTTTCTGTGAAGCTTCACGCAACCACATCCCATCCCATCAAAATCACTTCAAATTGTAACCTGCAGGGATAAAAATAGCTTAATTAAAAAACCCTTTTCATAAGCACTTAAAGAACTGAAAAGTAATTAATGAGTTAATCAGTTTAACATTTTATCCAGAAGTCCAATACGAACACTCAAAAAAGCACTTCGAAAATAACTTAAAACAGTAACACATTTACAAAAATGGAATCCACAATAACCGGGAATGGAAAGGCATAACAGACGGTTTTTCTTTTGAGGATAAAAAATTCATCTGTGAAGAGATCAGGAGATATATAAGAACACATCTAAAAAATCCAGGGGGACGGAGATACTTCTTTGTAAGCATAAAATCCAAAAACAACACAACATACGTTTTGGGGAAATCTAAGAGAAGCAATTAAAATTGTTTTTCTCTGTTAAACTCAAAAAATATTTCCTTAACACGAAGCCAGATTCAACAGTAAATCAAAAAACATCCAAACCCTAAGATTAAAAAAGACATCAACATAGTCCAAAAACAAAAAGAAGAAGGAAGAACAGAGGAAGGGAAAGAGAGTTTAAAGAGTAGAAGAAGGCTTATCTGGATCGTGTCAGAGGAGACTTCATCGCCGGACCGGCTCCGATCAAGTAGTCTTTTTCTCCCTTCTTTTCCAAAAATCTCCATACTATTGCATTTGTCTTTGTGAGTTGAGTAAAACCCCCTTTATGATTTCATTGAAATGCAACTACTGAAGGTTTAATTTCAAATTTAGGGTTTAGGTTTAAACTGTTTTGTCTCCATGTGGTTTCTATTGGCTGTTTGAAAGGAGTTTTAGGTTTTGTTTTGGTCGTTTGTTTGGGTTTTCGGTTGGTCGAGTTTTAGGCTCGTTTTCGTCTCGATCCGGTCGATTGAGGACGATTTAGGGGAAAGGAAGGCCGGATTTTGATTCTCCGGCCAAAAAGAGAGGGAGTTAGTGTTTGAAGTTAGGTTTTTTGGGTAGAGGGTGGTTGGAGAAGAAGGGAGGCTCCACCGTAAGCCGTCGCCTTCGGCGGTCTTCTCCGGGAGGAAGAAACTTTTAGGGTTTGCTAAGTTTGGAACGATTGAAAACTGCAGAAAGAGAAAGGCTATTGAGAAAGCAACGATGCCTTTTCCTTTTTCTGTTTTAGGTTTAACCTAGATGGGTCTGTTTCGGGCCTTCCAGATTTGGCCCATTAATCCCTATCAGCACCCCCCATACGATTGGCTGTTTTTTTTTGTTAAGACCATAATGATTTTTTTAATGTTAATTGGAAAATATCTTAGAATCTAATTAGATAATTTTTATTTAGAAATAATTATAGATTAATTAGAATTCTTTTGTGATTTATATTTATTTTAGAATTTTAGTTTAATTTAGAAGGACTTTAGAATTTAATTGTTAATATCTTAGAATTTAATTAGATAATTTTTTATTTAGAAATAATTATAGATTAATTAGAATTCTTTTGTGATTTATATTTATTTTAGAATTTTAGTTTAATTTAGAATGATTTTAGAATTTAATTGAAAAATGTCTTAGAATTTAATTAGATAATTTTTTATTTAGAAATAATTATAGATTAATTAGAATTATTTTGTGATTTAGATTTGTTTTTAGAATTTTAACTTAATTTAGAATGGTTTTAAAATTTAAATCTTTGTTAATATTTTAGGATTTAATTAGATAGTTTTTTTATTTAGAAATAATTGCAGACTAATTAGAATCCTATTATGATTTAGATTTATTTTAGAATTTTAGTTTAATTTAGAATGATTTTAGATTTTAATCTTTGAAAATATTTTAGAATTTAATTAGTTTTCCTTTTTTTTAGAAATTATTGTAGATTAATTAGAATTATAAGTCGATTTAAAATTACTTTAGAATTTTTAATTTAATTTAGAATTATTTTAGATTTTAATCTTTGAAAATATTTTAGAATTTAATTAGACTTTTTTTTAAAAATAATTGTAGATTAATTAGAATTATAAGTTAATTTAGAATTATTTTAGAACTTTAATTTAGAATGATTTTAGAATTTAAATCTTTATTAATATTTTAAAATTAATATTTTGGATAATAGTTTAGAATTGAGATTTTTGATAGTTTAATATTGTTTTGAGTTTTAATTTAATGATATTTTTATTAACTAAACTTTAGTTATTTGTTTTAGATTTAATATTTTTATTGCAATTCTCTCGATTATTCCATGTTGATTTCAATTACCACCTAACATTTAACGATTAACGCTATTTTTTTAATTACCGCAATTATCATCTAACTCTTTTAAATTCCGCTTCTAACATTTATTTTTTATATTTACTTTATATCATTGTACATCCTTCATCTCATCTTAAAATGAACCAAAAAAATGATAAAGACTTAAAAAATACAAAAAAGATTATAATTCTCATGCCATCAATTCAAACCAATTTTTAAAAAAACAAATAAAACCTCTCGATTCAAAGTCGAGCCCATTTCTCAAAACACCTATGTAAGTCGATCGCTTGTAAAAGCATCGCCATCAACCTCACATGGCTTACTCTTGGGCTTTCTTACAATGAGACCTACTCGGTTTTAATTAATCGATTAAATGAACCATTCACTAAATAAATTCAATTCATTCACAAGAATGCAATTTTTAAAACCTCGATCCGACATCGAAAGTTAAATTAAAATACTTAATCACCTCTAAACGACACTCTATTTGAAAATGAAAAGGGGGATGGTTTTGAGTTTTCAACTCCTCTCCTCGATTATTTAAATATGAGTTTTCTTACTCGGTTAGTCAAATGGTCGTCATTTCTAATCCATTTAAGAAGAAATAAATCAAATCCTTTTATAACAAGAAACTAAAAGGGAGATAACTTTGAGTCTTCAATTTTTCTCCTTGATTATTTGAATACAAGTTCTCTTACTTGGTCAGTCAAATAATTGTCGTTCCTCTACAAACTTCTAAACCCGATTAAATCAAATTATTTTCATAATGAACTAAATGAAAAGGGAGATGACTTTGAGTTTTCAACTTCTCTCCTCAATTGTTTGAATACGAGTTCTCTTACTCGGTCAGTCGAGCAATTATCATTTTTCCATAAACGTACAACTTAATCAAATTATTTTCGTAACAAACTATACGAAAAAGGAGATGGTTTTGAGCTTTCAACTCCTCTTCTCAAATGCTTGGATATGAGTTGTCTTACTCAGTCATTCGAGCACTTGTCGTTTATCCTAAAAATACATCAACCATATACAACCTTATTTTCATAAATATTCAGATGAAACAGAAAGTGGTCTAGAGTCTTCTATTCTCTTTCCCGATTATTAGGATGCGAGTTGTCTTACTCGATTATCCGAGTATTCGTCATCCGCCCAAAGCACTTTAACTATTATCAAATCTTTCCTATAATTAAGGATGAAAAAGAAAGTGGTCTAGAGTCTTCTATTCCCTTTCCCGACTATTAGGATACGAGTTGTCTTACTCAATTATCCGAGTAATCGTCATCCAACCAAAAATATCGCAACCTACCAAGTTTATCCTTTCTCGCCCTCGTGCGATCGAAACCAGTCAAACAAAATATCCAACATATTAATCCAACTTGTCACCCTCGTGTGACCAAAACTCTTTTTAAAAAGGAACACTGTTAATCTTTTCTAATGCGCACAACAAACCAATGCTTAAGCCTCCGCCGAGAGTAGACAAGCCAGTGTTTAGCCTTTAGAACGCGATCTAAACAGTTGTTCATAAAAAACACACCAACCAACCGTAGTTCCCGAACTACGAGTGCTCTGACTTCCTTATTGCACTATAAGGATACGTAGGCAGGAGATTGTTGTATCTTCGCGAGCACACTAATAAAAAACCTCCCTTTTCCCTTTCTGAGGTTCCCATTAATTTCTATAACCCAAAGATTACAAACAAACATAAATTAACACTCGAAACGCACATTTGAACTAAAAGGTTCCCGTTGAGTACAACGGACGTAAGGGGTGTTAATACCTTCCCCTTACGTAATCCACTCCCGAACCCGAATATGGTTGCGACGACCATTATTCCACTTCCTAAAGGTTTTATCGATATTTTCCTATTCCTTCATTGGGATAAATAAAGTTCGGTGGCGACTCTGTTCGAACACTAATATTTTCCGCGACCATCGCGAGGAATCGTTTTTTTCGAGATGCGACAGTTGGGAATCCATGAGAAGGTTTGATCAAGTAGATGAAGATGATGAGATTTGATGAACTTTTAGGAGCTTTGAAGAAGGAGAGAGGTTTGTGTAGGTTGTGAGTGTAAAGTGTGAAATTGTGAATTGTGAAAAATATAAATACACATAGAAGGCATGCAAAATGACAACGTTGGGAGCAGTTGAGAGGTTAGAAAATTAATGATGACACATTAAACGAGTTGACACGCTTAGGAGAGACATGATTATAGCTAATGATAGAAGTCTAATCCCCAAAACAGCATACAGTTCGAGGAGATCTCAAGGGTCTGTCTCTTGATTTCTGCTAGACAGCTGTCTAGAAGATCCAAGGTCAGACGCAAGATAACCCACATGTTGATCTATCTAACCTTCAGGAATACCAAGGGATTGGATCCTGAGGATTTCTGATTCAGATGACCCCTAACTGGTAGAAGTATCAGAGTCAGATCCAGATACCAGATGTTGTTTCATAGCCTTATTTTGCTATTTCAGAGAAGAACATTTGATTTATTTTGGGAAATTTTCAATTTTCAGGTGTGTCAGAATAAATGAGAATTTATCTTCAGCGAGGGGTTTTGTGAAGATATCAGCCCATTGATGGTCTATATCTATAAATTTTAAAGATATTACCCCTTTCTGAACATAGTCTCTGATAAAATGATGTTTTATTTCTATGTGCTTAGCTCTGAAGTGCAAGATAGGGTTCTTACTTAAACATATGGCAACAGTATTATCACTGAAGATAGAAACATTACTCTTAAATATTTGAAGGTCTTCTAGTTGATTTTTTATCCAGAGCATCTGAGCAGTGCATAGTGAAGCTGATATATATTCTGCTTCTGCAGTAGACAAAGCGATGGTTGACTGTCTTTTGCTAGCCTCAGATATGAGATTGTTTCCCAAGAACTGACAGTTCCCAAATGTGCTTTTGCGTTCCATTTTGTCCCCTGCATAGTCTGCATCACAATATCCAGAAAGCCTATACTTTGATGTTTTCTCATACATCAGGCCAAGGTTAGGGGTTCCTTTCATATACCTTAGGATTCTTTTAACAGCTGTTAAATGAGATTCCCTCGGATCTGATTGGAATCTGGCACAAAGACATACACTAAAAAGAATTTTAGGACAGGTAGCCGTCAGATAGAGAAGAGAGACTATCATACCACAATAGAGCTTCTGACAAACCTTTTGACCAACTTCTTCTTTCTCCAGAATGCAGGTTGGATGCATGGGTGTCTTTGTTGGTTTGCATTCTGACATTTCAAATATATTCAGAATGTCTTTTATGTATTTACTTTGATATGCATATGTCTCTTCTGAAGCTTGATTGATTTGAATTCCCAGAAAGAATTTTAGTTCTTGCATAAAAGTCATTTCAAATTCTGCCTGCATTAGCTCAGAAAATTCTTGACACGCAAAGGGGTTAGTTGAACCAAAAATCATATCATCAACGTATATCTGACATATCATGAGATCATTTCTAATGTTTTTATAGAAGAGTGTAGAGTCAACCTTTCCCCTAATGAAGTCATGTTCCAGAAGAAAGTTGCTTAATCTTTCATACCAAGCTCTGAGAGCCTGTTTTAGACCATACCGTGATTTTTTCAGTTTAAAAATATGTTATGGACATTTAGAGTTTTCAAAACCTGGGGGTTAATGAACATACACTTCTTATGATATATAGCCATTAAGAAATGCGCTCTAGAAATCCATCTAATATAATTTAATGGAGTGATTTACAACGAATGATACAAGTAGACGAATGGATTCTAACCTGGTGACTGGAACAAAGGTTTTGTTGTAGTCAATTATTTCTTGTTGATTATAACCTTGTGCCACTATTCGTGCTTTGTTTGTGACTACTTCTCCTTTTTCATTTAATTTGTTTATGAATACCCATCTTGTTCCAATAATATGAGTTCCTTTAGGCTTTGAGACAAGATCCCAGACGTCATTCTTTGAAAATTGATCAAGTTCTTCTTTCATTGCCAGAACCCAGTCATTGTCTTGAAGTGCCTCATCACAGGAAGTAGGCTCAACCAGAGATACTAATCCCAGAGGAGTTTCTTCAGATACTTTGAATATTGACCTTGTTCTGACAGGTCCATCCTTGTTTCCTAAAATCAATTCTTCAGAGATGTTTGGGTGATTTCTTGATCTTTTCTGGATAGTTGAGATTTCAGTTGCTTATGGACTTTGCTTCTCAGCTTCCTCTGATGCTTTAGTCTTTTTGTCAGATCCTGCAAGAGTTATCTCCAAATCTGCAAGTTTTTCAACTAGCTTTGACTTTTCAGGGTCAAGCTTATCATCAAATCTGACATATATTGATTCTTCCACAATTTTGGTTTCTGTGTTGTATACTCTGTAGCCTTTAGAGCATTCTAAGTATCATAACATAATACCTTTTTGTGCTCTTGAATCAAACTTGTTAAGAAGTTCTTTAGTGTTGAGAATAAAGCATGAGCATCCAAAAGGATGGAAGTAAGAAATGTTGGGTTTTCTTCCCTTGCACAGTTCACAGGGAGTCTTCTCTAGAATAGGTCTTACAGAGATTCTATTCTGAATATAACACGCTATATTTACTGCTTCAGCCCAAAAGTGTTTAGCCACATTTGTTACATTAATCATGGTTCTGGCCATTTCTTGGAGTGTCATATTCTTCCTCTCTACAACCCCATTTTGTTGTGGAGTTCTAGGGTAGGAGAAATCATGGGATATTCGATTTGAATGAAACAGTTCTTCAAAGAACTTATTTTCGAATTCGCCACCATGATCACTTCTGACTCTGATGATTTTAGAGTCAATTTTCTTTTGCACATTAGAATAGAAGCTAGTGAATATAGAGTGAGACTCACTCTTGTGCTTTAGAAATTTTACACATGTCCAACGGCTAAAATCATCAACAATGACCAATCCATACTTCTTTCCATTGATTGACATTGTCTTAACAGATCCAAAGAGGTTAATGTGAAGAAGTTCCAGAGGCTTAGAGGTGGAAACAACATTTTTCTTTTTAAAAGATGTTTTTGAAAATTTTCCTTTATGACATGCCTCACACAGAGCATCTGAAGAAAACTTCAGCTTAGGTAGACCTCTGACTAACTCGAGTTTATTTAGATGAGAGAGTCTTCTCATACTAATGTGGCCCAAGCGTTTATGCCATACCCATTGTCCTCGTTTATAGTCATTAAACATTTTACATTTTGATCGTTTAGATCTGAAAGATTTATTTTGTAAATGTTGTTTTTCCTCTTGTCAATGAATAGAACTGTTCCATTTTTTGATTAATTGCTTTACATGTTTTTTGATTAAATATAATATCCTAACCATTATCACTTAATTGGCTTATTGATAACAGGTTATGCATTAATCCTTCTACATAAAGACCATCAGATATAGAGGTAAGAGATCCATTACCAATAGTTTCAGAGCCTCTGATTCTTCGTTTTTGATTTCCTCTGAAACCTACAAAGCCAACATCCTTAAGTTCCAGGCTTTGGGACATATGCTTTCTTCCCGTCATGTGTCGTCAGCACCCAGAGTCCAGGTACCATGATTGGTGTCTTAACTCTGCTACATATGATATCTGCAACATAAACTATCTTATCCTTTGGTACCCAAAATCTTTGGGGTCCTTTGTTATTAGTTCTCACAGAGTTTCTTAAGACTTTGAGTTTTCTAGCATTAGTAAAATATGGTGTTTGTACATGTGTGTAATGATAAGAAAATGGGGATTTAGGTTTGTGATATGTAGAAGATTTGTCTTCATTAGAATCATATCATATTCCTCTTTTCTTATTCTGACTGACTCCATAAATCATATAAGTCATTCTGCTTCTTTTTATCCCATTTTTCAGAAACTTTTGCAAAGCTTTTTCATATTTATATATAATTATGTTGGAAGTTTGTGGGGCTTGAGATAAATCTTCTTCAAGTTTTAGACATTTTTTATTTGTGGATTCTTTTTCTTTTGTCAGAGTCAGAATATCATCCTTTAATTCATAAACTGTTATCTCAAGCTTATCACATTCTTCAATGGTTCCTTCAAGAACCCTTTTCAGAAAGGCATGATTCAAGGTCAAAGCGAGAAAGATCAGAAAATACCTCTTCATGATCAGACTCTCTTTTTGATGAGTTTCCAGAAGTGGTATCCATGAATGCCATATTTGCCTGTTCTTCAGAGTCTGATTCAGATGAATCAGATTCGGTGTCATCCCAGGTGGCCATGAGTCCCTTCTTAGTTTTAAAGGGTTTTTTCTTGAAACTTTCTCTTCTAGAGCTTTCTTTCTTAAGCTTTGGGCATTTGTTTCTGTAATGACCTATTTCTTTACATTCATAACATGTTACCTCTTTGTTTGATTTGCTTCTGGAAGTTGATTATGAGTGATCTCCCTTGGGTCTTGGTCTTCTCAAGTTGTTATTCCTTTTTCTCCAGAGTTGCTTCACTCTTCTGATCAAAAGGGATAACTCTTCTTCATCGTCAGAGTCTTCTTTTTCAGAGTCGTCATTTTCTTCTTCTTCAGATTGGAGGGTTTTATTCCTTTCTGGTTTATGTCTCTCAGATCTGGATTTGAGGGCTACATATTTTTCTTCTTTTAGGGCTCATCTTCCTCAAGTTTTATCTCGTGACTTCTGAGGGAGCCTAGAGTTCTTCTAGGCTTATGTTGTTCAGATCCTTTGATAATTTCCATGTAGTGACCATGAGTCTCCACTTCTTTGGCAAGCTTCTGATAATCTTTTTGACATGATCTGCAGTTGTGTAGACTTTGTCCAGAATCTTGAGTCCTGCAATTAAAGTTTTAAATCTAGAAAACATTACCTCTATAGCTTCATCATCCTCCATCTTGAAGGCTTCGTACTTATAAATTAGAGCCAGAGCCTTTGTCCCTTTGACTTGTGAATTTCCTTCGTGAGTCATCCTCAGGGAGTCAAGTATTTCTTTGGCAGCTTCCCTGTTGGTGATCTTTTCATATTCATTGTAGGAAATGGCATTCAGCAGTATTGTTCTAGCTTTGTGGTGGTTCTTGAAGTCACGCTTCGGATCATCTGTCATCTTGTTTCTGGCAATAACAATACCAGCATTAGATACAGGAGGTATGTAGCCAATAGTAACTATGTCTCATAGATCAGCGTCATAACCCAGAAAAAAACTTTCGATTCTGTCTTTCCAGTAATCATATTTTTCTCCATCAAAGATTGGAGGTTTAACATTGTAAGTGTCTCTTTCATTGATGTTGGCCATAATGTTTTTCTCATGCTGGATCTCTCTACACTGTTAAGTGTTTGAATAGAAAATCTATAACAGGGCCGAAGCTCTGATACCAATTGAAGATATGGAAAAACAAGAAAGGGGGGGGGGGGTGAATTGTTTTAACTCATAATAAAAACTTTTGTAAACTGAAACACACGCTAAAAATAAATAATATCAACACAGAATTTTATACTGGTTCGCTTGAAATTCAAAGCCACTCCAGTCTACCCGGCTAAGGTGATTTCGCCTTCAATAAGGACTTAATCCACTAATCTTGAAAGATTACAAAAATGATCGTCTAAGAGGATAAAGATCTCTTAGCCCTCTCAAGTTTATAGACTTCACAAGTCACTTGAGTAGAATTCAACAAATAAATAGAATTATAGTAATGCTTAGTGCTTCTAGGTAAGCAGAAATTACACAAGATAAGAGCAAAAGAATTGTTCACACTGTTAGAGCAGCAACTCGTGTGAGAAGGAGAATGAATAAACGATATGAAAGTAGTGTTTGTATTCTTGTATGTTTCCGTTGTTATTAGTCAAGTGATTCATCCTTTATATAGGAATGATGAGAAGACCGTTGAGTGACATGATCTTTGGCAATGATAGATGATTAATGTCATTAATCTCTGTGTTCTTTCCAAAGTAGTTTGGGATGCTATAATTCTCTTCCAAAATTAGATTCTTGCCATAAGTGGAAGTCTTAATAGCTAAGTCTTTGGAGATCGTTTCTGAATCAGAATGTTCAGATGTCAGAGTTTCTGTTCAGCAAGTATATCTTTAGATAGTTGCTTGCAGCGGACTGTCTTCAGAGGTTCCTGATGTCTTCCTGATTAATTCACCAGAGTGTAAAATCTTCAGATGCTAGAGTGCGCTCTTCCGCTTCAGGGTGTCTGATCTCTCTTTCTTTGTTATGCTTTGTGCGTTTCCTTTATTCAGAGTCAGAGCTTCTGCTTGAGTTGCATCTAAGTGGTCATTCTGAACTTGTGTCTGTATCTGATGAAAGTCTATCTAACTTCTTTTGATTAGAGTTCTTCACACTTAGATGAATTTTGTTAGGGTACAAATTTTGTTTCATCCTTTGTTATCATCAAAATCTTAGAGATGAATTGTAGATACTAAATTTATTCTTATAATTATGGTGTTAGATCTAAGTCGAGTTTCAAACTATTTCATCTTTGTCTATGAATGCTTTGCAGGATGAGACATTAAATCCCAAGGAAGTAATAAACAAACTCGAACTTGAGATTAGATTAGATTGTGAGCTCAAGTGCTCCGGCTTAATGCTTTCACCTTTGCAACTGGCTTGGTCTTGTTGGATTGGCTTTGCAGCATGTGTGGCCATTGTGTATTATTATGACTTGTTCATGGTGTTGTAATTTAATTGAATGTTATGACTTGGTATATAGTTATGTATAAAGTGGAATTCGTTATCCAATGGATATGTAATTGGTTTGAAATTATAATACGGATTGGATATTTAAATGAATATTGGACATTAAAATGGATATGGTTATTGTTAATGGTGATTAAATGGATATTGAATATCTAAAAATAATTTCTAAAACTAGTTTAAAAATCAAAATCCAGTTAAAATAAAAGTTAATTAAAATCAATTTGAAAGTCCAATTAATTTAAAGTCAATTTTAAAATTCAAAATCCAAATAAAATCAATTACAATTGATTTAAAATTAGAAACCATTTTTAAAAAATCAAATTAATTTAATTAGAATCAATTTTCTATTAAAATCAATTTAAGGAATCTAAAATTCATTTGAAATTAAAATTAATTAAAATTAATTTAAAAGTCAATTAAAAAATAAATTGGAATTCCATAAATAATTTAAAATTAGACTTGATTTAAAATTAATTAATTTGAAATTGAAAATCAATTTAAATCAAATTAACAATCCAAAATTCAATTAAAATCAATCAAAATTAAAATCAAAGCATCATGATGATATAACAATGAAGTGAGTCGAAAGGCTATGGAAAATGACCAATATTACCAAAGTCGAGACAATATGGATTTGGGAACGGATGGTTGACTTTGGTCAACTAGTTGATCAGAAAGTCAACCAATGACCTCAGTCAACCGTTTATATTAAATTAGGGTTTCAATCAATCACCAACTTTGAATTTATGGATTAACCAACGTCAACGTGAATGCATATGAATAAAGCATGAATAAGCGCAGATGAATCTCAAGTCGTAGGTCAGATGAAAAGTGAAAAGGGGGGGGGGACAAATTTTGGGGTACGATAGTATTCCATGTAATCTAACAATTTCCTTTACATATACCTGAGCTAGTCTCTCTAAGCTAAACGTTTGATTGATGGGAATGGAATGTACACTCTTTTCCAACCTATCAATGATTACCCAAATTGCATCATGCTTCTTCTGTCTTTTGGGTAAAGAAGTTACAAAATCCATAGCTATTCCATCCCACTTCCACTCTGGAATGTCTAAAGGTTGTAACAATCCAATTGGCCTTTGATGTTCAATCTTTTCCCTCTAACATATCAAACAACTTTGAACATACTCTGATATATCCTTCTTCATTCCAAACCACCAAAACATTTTCTTCAAATCTTGATACATCTTTGTGGCTCCTGGATGAAAACTCATCTTACTTTTGTGGCCTTCTTCCAAGATCAACTTTCGAATATCCTGGTTTAGAGGTATATACAACCTTTCTCCAAACCTTAGGATTCCATCACTCCTTATGGTAAAATCTACATTTTGACCGTCTTTGATAGTTTCCTTTATGTTCATTAGTCAGTCATCAAGTTGTTGTTCATCTTTGATCCATTTTAGAAATTCATTAGACACGATAGTAATGCCTATGAACATACTTCCTTCACTATGATGTACTCCTAAGCTTAAACCATGAATTGGTTAATCAACTCTTCTTCCTTCAACATTATTGCAGATACATGAAGTGTCTTTCGACTCAAGGTGTCTGCTACAACATTGGCCTTTCCTGGATGATACTGTAAGTCAAAATCATAGTCCTTCAAAAATTCCATCCACTGCCTTTGTCTCATTTTTAGATCTTTCTGATCAAATAAATACTTCAGGCTTTTGTGATCACTTAACACAGTGAACTTTGATCCATAAAGATAATGCCTCCAAAATTTTAAGGTAACACACAATTGCCGCTAACTCTAAGTCGTGAATCGGGTAGTTTCTCTCATGCACCTTCAACTGTCTTGATGCATAAGCTATCACTTTCCTTTCTTGCATTAACACACAACCAAGACCTTGGAATGATGCATCATAATACACATCAAATCATCCCGATGGGTCTGGTAAGATGAGTATTAGTGATGAAGTCAATCTTTCCTTCAACTTCTGAAAACTTTCTTCACACTTTTTTTATCCATTCAAAGTTTTTACCCTTCCTCGTTAACTGAGTCATAGGCAAAGAGATCTTTGAGAATCCTTCGATGAACCTCCGATAATATCCAGCTAGTCCAAGAAAACTTTGAATCTCTCCAACATTCTTTGGACTTTCCCACTTTGTTACTACTTCGACTTTACTCGGGTCTACTCCAATAACTTCTTTACTGATTACATGACCAAGAAATTGCACCTCCTTTAACCAAATTTCACATTTCGCGTACAATTGGCGTTCCTTTAATACATGTAGCATAATTCTCAAATGTTCTTCATGATCTACCTCATTATTGGAATAAATCAAAATGTCATCGATGAAAACTACAATAAATTGATCTAATTACAACCTAAAGATCCTATTCATGTAATTCATGAATACTGCTACAGCTTTAGTCAAACCAAATGGCATAACTAAGTACTCATATTATCCATAACGGGATCTGAAAGCTGTTTTTGGAATATCATCCTCCTTCACCCTGATCTGATGATATCCAGACTTTAAGTCAATCTTTGAGAATACCGATGCTCCCTTTAACTGGTCCATCAAGTAATCGATTCTAGGCAAAGGTGTCGCATCCGCGAAAAACAACCGGCGGGCTAAAACAAAACAAACAGAGCCGCCGCCGTGCGTTATTTATCCCAAAAGCGGGAAAGGAAACGCTCGAAGTAAACCTGGAAAAGACATGGTCTCGCGACCAAAGAGAGATGGGATCGGGAGTCGGTTATGCGAAGGGAAGGTATTAGCACCCCTACGCATCCGTCGTACTCGACGGGATCCACGCTCAAAAGGAAAGAAGAAAGGTTGCTAAACACTGCCCAAAAGAATGCACACACACACACACACACACACCGGAAACAACACAGGTGGAAAAGAGGGGAAAGGGCTCGCTAGGATATCGCATCCTATGCTTACGTATCTCATCTGGAATGAGAATCAGAGCTACCGTAGTTCGGCTCACACGCCGAAACAAAACACAGGCACAGACGCTGAGACGTCAAAACAAACACACAAACAGGCAAACATGGAAACCGAATGCCAATCGCTGGACTTACATCAGACTCCGAACCAACAAACACACACAGGAAACCAACTGCCAATCGCTGGACTTACGTCAGACTCCACACAAACAAACGCCAATAGGATACGAAATGCCAATCGATGGGCTTACATCTATCTCCTAACACACACAAGAAGGATCAACAAACAACAGGTTACTAAGGAGTCTGGCACTCGAGCCTAGTAACTGTCAAACAAACACACACAAAAGAAAAAGGGTTCCCGGAGAGATCTCGTACGATCTCCTGCCTACATACCTCATCTGGTATGAGGATCAGGGCAACATAGTTCCCCTTAACAGGGGAGAAACTTCTCCTAACCAGAGACTGGGAAATGACAAACTAGAAGGGAGCCTGAGTCGAGCCTAATAGTTATCATGTAATCCACCATGGTCCTAGGTTGAGGTTTCTATCTAACTTGCACAGGCAGCAAGCTATCCTAAACAGGCAAAGCAAAGCAAACATACACACAATTAGCACACACTATATACAAACAAAGTGGGCTCACACAAGGTTAGGTTGTGAAACACAAGCCAACTGGAATCGGGTGATGTTAGCTCTTAACCCTAACATTGAGAGTTAGGGTGAAGCAGATGAAATGGGAAGTGAGGGTAAGACCTCACAGCTCTTATCCCTGGCCTGGGAGAGCTTTAGACAAATGAAAGTGTGGGAGTTCAGAAAGTTGGAACTCTTCTCCACATATGACTGACTCAACAAAGATCTTGGGTTAATATCCACAATGCATCAACACAAGGTGTGTGAGCAAAGTGGATGACACACTGAATAGCAGGAGATGGATTACACATCTCTTTTATCTGCCAATTGCCTTATCAAAGGACTTTTCCTGCTTGGCACAAAAATAAACATTCACAAGCATTGCCTCTTAAGGAGGGCTTCAGACAGGTGCCTGCCCAAGTAACAGGACAGGTCTTCCAGACTACCTGAAGTCAGAAATATTATACCTCAATGTGGTTAAGCAACTAAGCAACAGCAAAAGCAAGTTCAAAAGAACTTAAGCAACTAATGTACCTGAAAATAATCTAACTCAATCAGTATACAACTCAAAAAGTCAAACAGACAGTTAATAGTCAGCAGTCAACAGTACACAAGCAAACAATGCAACAATGTGCAAGGCATAAGCTCAACTCAAATGAGTTAAAAGCCACCTACAAAACAAGTCAAGGTTAGTCAACTATTAACCAATTAGTCAACTTAAGCAAGTGAATCAATCTCCTTCATGACCATATGCTTTTCATCCTGAAAACAAAACTCAAACATAAGCACAAACCACTAGGACAAGGCCTAGGGTCAAAGATGGAGAAATAATCCAAAACAGAACATGAAAATTGACATGAATCAAATTAAACCAATTAAGAACACAACCCAAAAGTTCTAATGTCAATAGCATCAACCAAGATCATTTCACAAAGCAAATAAGGCAAGGCATGCAAGTTGGAATCACATTGAAGCAACAGAATGAACAAATGCACAATAATTCCAAAATTGCTCAATAAATTCCAAGAAAAATCACGGCTAAACATAACACATCACATGATCAACATACCAAAAATCAAGGCATTTGGACAAGTTTAAGCATGGCAATCAAATTCCATAAGGCAAGACAAGCACAAACAAGCTCAAATGAGACACAATTTGATACATCAACTTAGCACAAGCCTAAAACAGAATTGACAAATGATAAAGGCCTAAAACCAAAGCCACAATAAACTTCAAAGTGTCTAGAATCAATGTGCAAAATTTCACATTCATAGGACAAACAACCATCATTTCACAAATCATTGAAGTTCATGACTATTCAAAAGTCCACAAATGGTCATCCAGAAAGAAAAATAACAAACAAATCATAAATCATTCCAAAAATTCCACACAAATTCATGAGCAATCCTAACATCCAGAAGATTCATCATGCAAAAAATCACATCATTTGGCATTTATTTGGCATAGCAAAGAAAATCATCAAATTGAGCAAGCAAAGGTGTGACACACATTGTCACACCTACATTAACCAGATCATATCTCAACACCCATAAATGCTAAAAATGCAAACTCAACACCAAAAGGTCCCTAAAGATGTCTAGCTTAAACATGCAAAGTTTCAAAGGCATTGGATTAAATCTCATCATTTCACAAAGCATATGGCAAGCAAGGCCAAGAAAACACACATGTTAACAAACCTTAAGGCAAAACATTTTTCAACCTTGCACAATTTCTGGAAAAATAGCCAAAAAATACTAGATATGATTAGGAAAAAAATGCAAAAAACCACACATCATTTGGATGATTAGTTATTGACTTATGAATTTTTGAAGTGAATGAAAAATAGAAAAAAGCACATGAAAGCATGGTATGAATGGATGAAGAGAAATGGAATAAAATACAATGCATATTGGAAAAGTGACCAAGGCTGGAATCGAACCGTGCCAAGATTTGAACGAGCGTGCCTAGTTAAGTGAAACGCACCATTTCACTTAACTGATGTGGCAGAGGCAAGCGCTCTTGTCCAATCGTTATGCCAAGCCAGCAACACGTTGGACCAATGCATGGCTATTAACACAAAGACTCATGCACAACGCGCCAGAATGGATCAAACACGGCCTGGACATGAAAACCCTACATTCTTCATACAGTTCATCACATTCATATGCTCAAGAACACAAATGTCCAGAAATTCAAAATGAACATATCACTGGATTCATCTTTCAACATACATCAAGGATCGAGGCTTGGTTTATTCTAATTCATCCTATGTTCAAAGATTCGAGCAAGAGAAGTTTCATGTCTCAAACTTAAAATCAACATAACTACCTCATTTCTCCATGACATTCAATGATCTAAAGTTCAGAGTAATCACCAATGAAGGATCTACAACATGCATATAATAATTTCATGGATCATGAGAGTCGAATTCTGACCTTCAAGGAGAAACAGAACTGGAATCGGTTGATTTAGGTCCTGAAAAGTAGAAACAGATGCTCCTCAATGCTTAGGTGGATGAATGGATGAAGAATTGGATGTTAATCGTGCTTGATCTTGCTTGAATCTCCAACTGCCATTGATGGATGTGAACTTCAACAACTTCGAATTTGCATGAAACTTGATGGATCTTGCTTCCTCAATGCTCAATTATGCTTCTAAATCATGAATCAATCAAGAACAAGGCAATGTATGTAGAGAAAATTAAGAAAAAGTGAGAGAACCAAGTGAAGCAAATTTTCAGATCTGAGAATTATGATGTGTTAATCATGAATTCTGTTATGCTTTAGCTTATATATGATGCCTTAATCCTGTTTGTTAATCACCATTAAGCAATGCAAGTGTAATTATTGAAAACCAAGTGTTTATGCAAATTGGCCAATGCACCCTTTATGCATGAGATGGATGGAACAGTACACGAAATTATGTGGAAATTCACTTAAAATGCTATGTAGAAGCCAAATGCAATGCTAGGAAGTGAAAACAATGCACAATTTTTGAATTTGAACTTTCCCTCCAAAATTCAAATGAAAAGTCAAATATTTTTGTGATCAAAATGCATGGTATGTGATGCATGTTTTGGATAGTGCATGTGAAGAGAGAAATGTTGCAAAAAGAACCATCTCATTTGGACATTTGGTGTGAAAGTTATGCATTCTTGAAGTTCAAATTCACTTGGCAATGATTGATCCATATCTTCTCAACCATACATGAGAAATTCATGTTCTTGGACGTTTTGGAAAGGGGAGAGAAAGATCTTCAACTTTCATGTTGGACAAAATTTCATTTGAAGCTTTCTTGATGATGTAATCTTGAGGAGAAGACCTTTCCATTTTTGGCAAATTTGAATTATAAGTCACTTTCTATTTTTGGAAAGTTTTGTCCTGACTTTATTTTCTTCAATGTTGATGTTTGAAATGTCAAATGAGACTTGTTTGAACATGAATGAAGTATTTCTAACCACTTCCCACCTCCAAATCCAACAGTTGACTTTTGTTGACTTTTGTTGACTGATAGATAACTTGGTCATGCACAGATGAATTTGAGCCTCAATCTCCTGATGAAATGGCTCCAAAATGAAACCCTAGCTTATACAAGCTCCATAAAATCATATGATGATCCCCACCTCCATGAAGACCTCATCTCCTTGCAAAACCCTGATTGGTACAATTCCATTGATTAGGGTTGACCAGAGGTCAAAACCCTAATCCCAAGGAACTAGTCAGGAATAATGAACTTTTTGGTGATGATAAGACCATGATGATGGTGATGTACCATTGCAACCAAGAAACCCTAATCGAAGCACAATCCTCAGATGATTAGTGATCAATCCATGAGACCATCAGGCTTGAATCTTTTAACCTCTTTATCTTCTGAACAAGACTTAGGAGGAAGACTTGCTTATTGTCTCCACATGATATGCCAAAATGCAATGACTAATGACCTACAAGAGGAAATGCAATATGCTAAGCTAGTCCCAAGAGAGGAGGGCAAATTTTGAGGTGTTACAGCTGCTCCTATTCAATCCACTGTGAACCTGTCGATATGAATAGCCTCGACTTTCAGATGATCAGGGTGAAGAGTGATTGAATACCAAGAACAGACGAACAATTTGCACTCTGATGGGAAAATAATTAACAATGCCTGGCGGAATTGGCAAAGACGCAATCTCGAAAAGAAGAATCCGTCGGGTACGGAGAAAATCGGCCTGAATACCGAAACAGAAATTGGCCTGGATACCAAAATAAATGGTAACACAGGAATAACCATGGCCTGAACGCCGCTCGTCAGTCTGAATACTGAATATCATAGTATGCGGGTATTGATATCGGTCTGAATACCGGGAGACTGGCCTGAACGCTCAACGACTGGCCTGAACGCCACTTTGGTCTGAACACCACTTCGGTCTGAATACCGGAAAGCTGGCCTGAGTGCCACAAGCTGCATCGATCTGAACTTCAGAAGCCTCTTCGATCTGAAAATCGGAACTGGCCTGAGCACCAAACAACTGGCCTGAATGCCACTTTGGTCTGAACACCACTTCGGTCTAGATACCAGAAACTTGGCCTGAATGCCACAAGTACTTCAACCTGATTGTTGGAAACTTCTTCGATCTGAAAATCGGAAACTGGTCTGAATACCACAAGTTCTTCGACCTGAACGTCGGAAACTTCTTCGATCTGAAAATCGGAACTTGGTCTGAATACCACCTCGGTCTGATCACCGGGAACTCGCCTTGCCTGTCAGCATCGGCAGAAAGGAACAGTGAGATATGATACGGCACGCATGCCAACGACCCATGCTGGGGATAACAAGCCACGAACCGGCTATTCTCTATTCAACCCTAGCCAACGAACACTTTGTGTTTAGCTGGGGATTACCTCTTTCTCTTTACTTCTCCTTTTGAACCCCGAAACCTCTTGGATTAACGTTCCCATCTCCGCCTGACAGGAACTCTTCCTCCAATATCTCACTACTGGGGAATACCTTTGATTCAAAATCACGATGCTAAACTCCTCAGAGTAACATCTTCACCTTCTGGCGAAACCACCTCTCAAACAATAACCACGGTCTGAGACTAGCTTATGCTTGCAATGCTGATGCATGATATTTTTCAACGTAATGCTCCATAATCATGGAAATGCTACGCGATTTATTATGCAATATGCTATGCTTATCTACATGATGAATGCATAAAAAGTATCCTCCTCAAGGGACTCTTCTGGGGAGCTCAAGGCACTCTGCTGAGGAACTCGCCAACACTTCCCGTCTCCACCCTGCTGGGGAATAGTACTGCTGCTGGGAAATAGGCCACCCTTACTAGTGACAACCTCCTTTGCACCCGATCCGCTTGGGGACTTCGCTGGGGAAAGAACCACCAACTCAACTCTGTGGGGAAACAGCAACCTCTGACTTGCTAGAGATACAACAATCCCGACTCTGCTTGGAGAAACCAATACCAATAGATACCTCCACTGGGGAATAGCAACCTTCAGGCCTGGCTGCTGAGGAATAGGCCGATCTCAAACCCCCTGGGGGAAACCATCCCGACCCTGCTAGGGAAAACACAGACCTCGAATCTGCTGAGGAGGTAACAATCCCAACTCTGCTTGGGGAAACCAGGAAAGTCTGGTACTGAACACCTGTCGACTCGTCAAACCATGGCATTCACCGTCCAAATCCACTATCAGCTTTCCAATTTTGAGAACTCCCAGACTCGTCTGGACTTTTCTGATTCATCACCTTGTATTCCCGACTCCTCTGTACCCCACGAAGATCGAACTCCTTAGATTAGTACAAACTTTCCAATCTTCAGACTTTGAAGAGTCTTCTTGATTAATTCACAAGGATCGTCGTACGTCTTTCGCCGTCTTTTCACCATTCTTCCATTCATTCGTCCCTGATCGGACTCTACGGGGATCTTTTATCAAAAGCTTCCACATCACAACCTGCAAGTGAGCGAAATTATCTAACAGTACCTGCAAAAGAGATCGTTAGATAAAAACGTGCCTTAGGCGTGTCAAGATTTCAACACTTGGGTCACTCAACCTTCCGAATAAGATTTCAAGTTTTCAATCTTATAAACATGCATTGGAAGGGACCTGTATGTCTTAAATTGCAAAGATTCTTTATCACAAACAATTGGATATTTTTGCAATCAAAGCGGTAATGAAAACAAAATCAAAATTATTTGACTGAATATGCATTTTATTGATTGAAAAGTGTGGCTCAAACTGAGCAATACAAAGGAAGCAATTCCTGAAAAGAGGTAATTGCGCACAAAAGGAAAAATCTACCCTAATGGCAATGTGAAACCCGTGATCTCATCGAGTTCCAACTCAGTTACACCCCATATGTCCTCAAACTCTCCGTGCTTTCTGCCTTCTGAACAAGACGCTTCCGACTGACCCCTACCGGGGATTATCCATGTCATATCCAAAGTAAACGATCATGCCAGACGCAGTTGTTCGTTTCAATCCCTCTTTTGCCTGGACCGCCCTTTCGGGTTTTCAGTCCACCGGGATACCCTTTTTTGCCCAAGTCGCCTTTTCAGGTTTTCGACTTGCCAGGTGTACATTTTTTCTTTTTATCCCTAATTTTTGCCCGAACCTTTTCATCATTTTTTTTCGGTTCGCCGGGATGCCCATTTTTGCCTGGACTATTTTATTCTTTTCGTCCAGCGGGTCTCTTTATACGAAGTATTTTTTAACTGCGTCCACATTCACAGGGGATGGAGAATCTTCGCCATCCATGGTCGTTAACAACAAGGCTCCACCAGAGAAAACCTTCTTGACCACGAATGGACCCTCATAATTGGGTGTCCACTTGCCCCTTCGATCGTTTTGAGGAGGAAGGATCCTTTTCAGCACCATATCACCTACGTGATACATACGAGGTCGCACCTTTCGGTCAAAAGCACGCTTCATCCTCTGCTGGTACAACTGCCCATGACAGATGGCGGCCAGCCTCTTTTCCTCAATCAGGCTCGACTCTTCATACCGAGTCCTTACCCATTCCGCCTCTTGCAATTTCACGTCCATCAGGACTCTCAAAGAGGGAATTTGAACCTCAACCGGTAGCACCGCTTCCATTCCATACACCAACGAGAAAGGCGTTGCCCCAGTAGAAGTACGCACCGAAGTTCGATACCCATGCAATGCAAACGGTAACATCTCATGCCAGTCTTTATAGGTTACAACCATCTTCTGCACAATCTTCTTTATATTCTTATTGGCTGCCTCAACCGCCCCATTCATCTTCGGACGATAAGGAGAAGAATTGTGATGCTCAATCTTGAATTCCCGGCACAGTTCTGCCATCATCTTATTGTTCAAATTAGAACCATTATCAGTAATGATTCTTTCGGGAACCCCATATCTGCAAATGATGTCTCTCTTGAGAAATTTGGCAACGACCTGCTTCGTCACATTCGCATAAGAGGCTGCTTCCACCCACTTGGTGAAATAGTCAATAGCCACTAATACGAACTGGTGCCCATTCGAAGCCGTAGGCTCAATCTTCCCAATCATATCGATGCCCCACATAGCGAACGGCCACGGAGACGACATCAAACTCAACGGATTTGGAGGCACGTGCACCTTGTCAGCATAAATCTGGCATTTATGACACTTCCGCACGAAATTAAAACATTGAGCCTCCATTGTCATCTAATAATAACCTGCCCTCATCAGCTTCTTCACCATTGCATTCCCACTGGCATGGGTACCAAACGACCCCTCATGAACCTCTTTCATCAATTGGCTTGCTTCTTTATCATCAACACATCTAAGCAAAACCCAATCGAAATTCCTTTTATACAAAACCCCATCCTTATTCAGATAGAACACCATGGCCAACCTCCTCAGAGTCTTTCGATCCTTCTTCGATGCTCCCTCAGGATACTCTTGAGTTTCCAGATAGCGTTTGATATTGTAATACCACGGCTTCTCATCATCAGGCGCTGTGTCGACAGCAAACACATAAGTCGGTCTATCCAGACGTCCTACCTCAACACTGGGGAACTGATTCCACCACTGCACTTTAATCAAAGCGGCCAGAGTAGCCAAAGCATCTGCCAATGGATTCTCCTCTCTCGGCACATGATGCATCTTCACCTTGGTGAAAAACGTCAACAATCTCCTAGTATAATCCCGACATGGAATTAAATGAGATTGATGCGTATACCATTTTCCGTTAACCTGATTCACAACCAAAGCTGAATCTCCATATATAACAAGGTTCTTGATCCACAAATCAATCGCCTCTTCAATCCCCAATATGCAAGCTTCGTATTCAGCCACGTTGTTGGTGCACTCAAATGTTAGCCGGGCAGCAAAAGGAATGTGGGATCCTTTCGGCGTAACCAAAACAGCACCAACACCGCTACCATTCACGTTAACGGCCCCATCAAACATCAGAATCCATTCGGATTCAGGGTCAGGCCCCTCCTCCGGGATTGGTTCCTCGCAATCTTTCGATTTGAGAAACATGATGTCCTCATCAGGGAATTCAAACTTCATCGGTTGATAATCCTCAATGGGTTGCTGGGCGAGGTAATCAGACAATACACTCCCCTTGATTGCTTTTTGAGAGGTATACTGGATATCATATTCAGTCAAAATCATTTGCCACCTCGCAACCCGTCCAGTCAATGCTGGCTTCTCAAAAATATACTTGATTGGATCCATTTTGGAAATCAACAAAGTGGTATGAACCAGCATATACTGTCTCAGTCGGCGAGCAGCCCAGACCAAAGCACAACAAGTTTTCTCGAGCAGTGAATATCTTGTTTCACAGTCGGTAAACTTTTTGCTAAGGTAGTATATGGCATGCTCTTTTCGACCAGACTCGTCATGCTGCCCCAATACACACCCCATAGACCCCTCGAGGACCGTCAAGTACAAAATTAACGGTCGTCCCTCCACAGGAGGCATCAGAATCGGAGGCTCCTGCAAATACTCTTTTATTTTTTCAAATGCTGCTTGGCAATCATTATTCCACCTGACCGTTTGATCTTTTCTCAGTAACTTGAATATAGGTTCACACGTGGCTGTTAGATGAGATATGAACCGTGAAATGTAGTTCAATCTACCTAAGAAACCACGAACCTCTTTCTCCGTTCTCGGTTCAGGCATTTCTCTTATCGCTTTTACTTTAGCAGGATCAACCTCAATTCCTTTTTCACTCACAATGAACCCCAGCAATTTACCGGACCGCACTCCGAAAGTGCACTTGTTCGGATTCAACCTCAGTCTGAACTGTCTCAGCCGGTCAAACAACTTGGCCAGATCTACCAAATGCCCCTCTTCTGTTTGGGACTTTGCTATCATGTCATCAACATAGCATTCGATTTCATGATGAATCATATCATGAAACAAAGTCACCATAGCTCTCTGATAAGTAGCACCGGCGTTCTTGAGACCAAATGGCATCACCTTATAACAAAAAGTGCCCCACGGTGTAATGAACGTTGTTTTCTCCATATCATCTGGCGACATTTTGATTTGATTATAGCCAGAAAAGCCATCCATGAAGGAAAACACCGAGAATTGAGCTGTATTATCTACCAACACATCAATGTGAGGTAATGGGAAATCATCCTTCGGACTAGCTCTGTTCAGATCCCGGTAGTCCACACACATTCTTACCTTCCCATCTTTCTTCAGCACCGACACAATATTTGCGACCCAAGGCGGATAATTAGTGACAGCAAGGAAACCAGCATCCCACTGCTTCTGCACTTCCTCTTTAATCTTCATTGCCATCTCAGGTCGAGTTCTGCGCAACTTCTGCTTCACTGGAGGACAATCTGCTCTCAACGGTAGCTTGTGCACAACGATATCGGTATCCAACCCTGGTATATCTTGATAAGACCAGGCAAAGATATCAACATACTCCTTCAACAATGCTACCATTCTGCTCTTGACACTCGCCTCCAAAGCAGCCCCAACTTTCACCTCTTTCTTGACCTCATCGGTACCCAGATTCACAACTTCAACCTGCTCCTCATGCGGCTGAATCACCTTCTCCTCTTGTTTTAACAACCTGGCTAATTCCTCCGACAGTTCACAACCGTCTTCGCCTTCTTCTTCAGCATGATATATTGGATTGTCGAAATCATATGAGGGTGTAACAGGATTGTTATCAATGAGATCCGGAGAATGATCGCATCTGCATGAATGTTGATTCATGCATTGCTTTAGAACCGGAGCGAGACAAATTGAAAAGGAAAATGAAAACATTGCCATTTTTATTTTTGTTTTTAAACTGCAAAAATAAATGAAAAACAGGGAACACCGCTTTTAATTGAAAAACATCCTTTTATTTATGATGCAAAAAGTTGCAAAATGAAACATGAGGTGGCCCTTACAATGAACCATTACGTCTCGGGCAAAACGTATGGCTTCCATGCAAATAAAATTGAAAAACAGAAATTATTACTCTTCAAGTAGAGTGACAGTGATGATCTTTTCAGCCTTCCAGTTCTGGACTTCCATCCCTGGTGCGCACGGCTTTATCCATTGATCAATTTCACAGTCACTGTCAGCTTCTTCATCCACCATACAGATGTGATCTGGATCCAGCATTCCAGCACTGGTGAATGTGACTGACGGACGACGCCCTCTACCTTGCCCAGACGAGCCTCGGCCCGGCTGATAACCCACTCCAAATCGGTCTTTCTTGGCGGCGATATCCATCATCTTCCCCCAACCTGGAGCTTCTCCATTCTTCACCACCTCAGCGGCCTGCTTGTACAAAGAGATGGACAGTTTCTCTTCTTCTTTGGCAAAAAGAGCATTCTCCACCTTAACGGTCTCGAATGCTTGACTAGGCGTTTCCCATATCTCACCGTCCATCTCCACGATGATAGGTGGCTGACGAAGATGTCCTCCTCCCCACAAACGGTGACGACCTGCCCGTCCCGGATATATTTCAGCTTCTGGTGCAAAGTCGAAGTCACTGCCCCAGCAGCATGAATCCATGGTCGACCCAACAGGCAACTGTATGCCGGCTGAATATCCATGACATAGAATACCGACTTGAACACCTCTGGTCCAATCTTCACCGGGAGCTCCACTTTCCCGAACACAACCCGCTTTGAACCGTCGAAATCCCTCACTATCAGGTCAGTGGGCGTCAGGATCAAACCTTCACAGTTCAGCTTTGCCAAGGCTTTCTTCGGCAACACATTTAAAGAGGAGCCGGTATCAACCAACACATGCGAAAGCACAGCCCCTTTACATTCCATTGCAATGTGTAAAGCCCGATTATGATTCCTCCCATCCACAGTCAGATCAAGGTCAGTGAACCCCAGCCCATGGCTGGCATGAACATTAGACACCACCGTCTCCAACTGATTAATCGTTATCTCCTGAGGAACATAGGCTCTCTTCAGAATTTTCAATAAAGCCTCTCTATGCCCCTCAGAGCTCAACAACAACAACAAGATTGAGATCTTGGATGGCGTCTGCTGCAGATGATCAACAAGCTTGTACTCTGACTTCTTGATGATTCTCAGAAATTCTTCCGCTTCATCATCAAGTTCTTTCTCCGACCCACCAGGCGCCGGTGTCACCACAGGAGTACCTTCATTCACTACTTGTTTTCCTCTTGCCCTGGCTAAAGCCTCGGCCTTTTCTTTCTTTTCTTTTTCCCCTTCTCCACCCCTCAAAGCATCAGGGGCAAATAACCTTCCACTACGAGTGAAACCACTAGGTCCGACATTATCCACCTTTGAAACGGTGGTTTCACCTGCAGTTTGATCCTCCACCTTCTCTCTATTACAATATACTTCCCCACCATAATGCCACGGCACGGCATCATCTTTGTCATAAGGAATCGGCCCAGGGACCGTGATAGTAACTGGAGCCGCCTCAGCCAGTGTTGACAAATCAACCGGGTCGAAATAGATAGTTATGGTGGAGACATCTTCCTTCCCCATATTAGCCTTCTCAAACCTGAGGCTTCCCTCATCCATCAGCCTCTGGACAGCCTCCCTCAAGAATATACACCCATTAGGAGTAACAGTGCACGCAGCACAACAAACATCACAGCCCGGGAAGACCCCATTCCTCAACAGTTGTCGTTTGATCTCAGCCAACGGAGTCTTCAACTGGTCCACCCTCAACAGCCCGATTCTGCTCTCCTCAGAGACTGCATTCACCCCCATTTGACCATGCGCAGGCATGGGATTAGCATTAACATTGGGAGATGGAGCAAAGTTGATTGCTTTGGAATCCACCAAGTCCTGGACCACATGCTTAAAAGCTTTGCAGATTTCTACGTTATGCCCAGGAGCACCTGAGTGAAATTCACACTTAGCATTCTCATCAAAACTGGCTGGCCTCTGATCAGGTCTCAAAGGAGCCAAAGTTCTCAATTGTACCAACCCCAAATCTTTCAGCTTTTTCAACAAAAAAGAGTAGGTCACAGGCGGCCTATCAAACTGACGATCATTCATTCGTCCTCTGACTTGATACCCGGTCCTCCGCGGTCTTTGCTGAAACGGCTGACGTTGTTGTTGCGATTGCTGTTGTTGCTGTTGTGCAGGCTGATTATCAGCAGGAATAGTTACCGCAGCAGTGTGCTGGTAGTAACGATCCCTACTTTGTCCTCTTTGGGTATATACAGCACTGGTATCACCCTCTTTCTTCCTCTGACCATTTCCAAAGGGCTTCTTCGACCCAGACGGCGAAGCATTACCCCCCTGGATTTTCCCCAACTTCAACCAACTCTCTATTCTTTCCCCGGCCACCACAATATCAGCAAAGTTGGTAACCGGGCAACCAACCATTCTCTCAGCAAAGGTCCCCTGCAGGGTACCCATGAACAGATCCGACATCTCTCTATCCACTAATGGAGGTTGAACTCTGGCAGCCAACTCCCTCCACCTTTGAGCATACTCCTTAAACCCCTCATTAGGCTTCTGAGACATACCCTGCAGCTGGGTACGACTAGGAGCCATATCAGCGTTGAACTGATACTGCTTAAAGAAGGCATCGCCAAGATCCTGCCAGCTCTTGATGTCAGAAGATTTCAGCTTGGTGTACCATTCCAGGGATCCTCCAGACAGACTGTCCTAGAAGAAGTACATCCACAGCTTCTGATCCATAGTATACGCAGAAATCTTGCGGACAAAGGCCTGAAGGTGAGTTTTCGGGCAGGAACTCCCATTGTACTTATCAAATGCGGGCGCCTTGAACTTCTGTGGGATCACAATCCCCTCGACCAACCCCATATTTGACATATTCACAACCCCTGGAGTAGCATAGCTTTCCAGAGCCCTGATCTTTTCTGCCAGCAACTGAATCTCCTTATTTGGTGGCGGGACACCGTATTGACCAAACGGCTCATTATGCATGGAGAATTGATCAGTTTCTCTGTCTTCCTCCCTATCATCTTCAACTCCAAAGAACGGAGGAAACAAACTATCCTTCATATTATTGCCCATCTGACCAGATCCACCACCTGTGGCAGCACCAAAACCACCAGCATTGTTATTCACTATACCCACAGTCGTCCTCTTTCCACCGTCCCTATAGCCACCGAGACCCTGGTTAGAGACACCATCCAGATTGACACCACTGTTAGCCGCTGAAGCCCGCTCGAGCTTCTCTACTTTATCAGCCAGTGCTTTCTGGCCCACAGCAAAACCTTGCATGATGTTAATCAGTTCGTTCATCTTCTCTTTCAGCTCGAGAACATCTGTATTAGGGAGATCCATCAGTCTGGGTGTATTGCGTCTGGTGAAATATCTGTGTGGACGGGTTGTGTGCAAGGGTACAACTCTACGAGCACGAGCAATGATTCCTGAAACAACCACGCACGTTAGAACTGATACCTGTAAAATAGAAAGCAAGTTATTATGATTTGTGCATGAATGCAATGTCTATCCACATGAGGAACACTCTGTCTTTCGATCCTGGCTTCATCGAGACAGATAATAATCCGGCAGCAACATTTTGACATTTATCATTTGATTTCATCATACAGATCAAAGATATATGATTTAGCAAAATACCACCCAACCATGTGTGTGTTGTGTGAGTGCATACAGGAAAGCAAATAAAGCTTGAGGATTAATCGCTGACTGAAAACAACCACTGCATATCAAAAGTGCACAATAAGTGCAATAGTCATACATCAAGTCTGATACAGATCAAATACAATTCTCCAGAATCAGAAAGGAAATACAAACAAGTGAATTCCGTCAACAGGCCTGACGATAATCCACACAAATGATAACAAAAGTCTACACTGAAGAAGGCCCCACCGATGGCTCCGCATCATCTACCATCTTGGTAAACTTCACCGCGAACCTAAGCTCGGTGTTCTCCTGCTGCAATCTCCC
Organism: Lathyrus oleraceus; assembly: GCF_024323335.1. Taxonomy (NCBI): domain Eukaryota; kingdom Viridiplantae; phylum Streptophyta; class Magnoliopsida; order Fabales; family Fabaceae; genus Lathyrus; species Lathyrus oleraceus. Next base: position 247,963,816 of record NC_066582.1, on the reverse strand, counting down.
CATCTCCTTCTGGCAAATCTTCATCTGTCTGAAGTAATGATCCTTCTCAGCCTGATAATGATCTCTCTCAGCAATGATCTTCGTGTTCTCTGCTTCCCTGGTCTTCAGTTTTGCCTCCCACTCAGCAATAAGAACTCTGACTCTGTCATTTCTCTGGGTCTTCACAAGGATCTGCCTCCTCTTCTCATCTTCAATGACCTTCGAAGCTATGGCTAGCTTCTCCTTGGTGATGTCATGCTCCTTTGTAGATGACTCCAATGCTTGGCTGATCTTCCGGTAATAGGCAGTGTCTATCTCAAAGCGCTTCACCTCCAGGGCATGTCGCTCATCCTGATCTTCCATCCTCACCCTGATCTCCTGATTAGCCATCTGAATCCTAGCAACACGCATCTCCAATTCAGTCTTCTCTGCTTGTAGCTGATCTCTGGCTTTCTTCATCTCGAGGAACTCTTCCATGCTGACAGAAGAACGTGGCCCCTCAATCAAAGGACACCAAGGATCACCTCCAGGAAAGGGTAGACGTGTGAGCTCAATCCTCTTCCTAAGCCAATCATCAAACAGAGGAAAAGACCTGCTATTAACCTTGCCAAAAGGAACCTTGCCCTTTCTCTGAATATCCCGCCACTCATCCAACACTTGCCTCAACTTGGCCTGATTACCCTTAATCGGGAAGTAGAAAGACTCCTGAATCTCTCGTCCAAGAGGAGAACCCTCCACAGCAAACCCCATCTGTCTCCTAAGAAGAACCGGGTTGTAATTAATGCAACCTTGAACTCCTATAAGAGGTACATTGGGAAGACTCCCACAACTGTAAATGAAATCTCGTCCAGCCATACCATTGTGAGTCCAAGCTATGTCCTTGGCCCGCAAACCCATCAGCCTGAATGACCACTTAACAGTAGGATCCAGAAAGGCAAAGGCACCTCTGGAAGGCAAGTACCCCATGAACCACTCATGCAACAACTAAGCACAACATCTGATCAGTCCCCCACGCCGCTTCTTGTTCCGATTATGGACCGAGTAATAGACATCTCCAACCAGAGTAGGAATAGGATTCCTCTGCATGAACAATCTGATAGCATTAAGGTCCACAAAGTTCTTCTGATTAGGAAACAAGATAATCCCATAGATGCTCATAGCAATCAAAGCACAGACAGCTTTCCAATCACCCACAACAGCATGCTCCTTGGCCTTAGCCTCCAAGAAACTCAAGTGAAAACCGGGTAACTTTCCCTTCTCCTTCAAACCCCCCTTTGTCATCTCCGGGCTCAAATAAAGAGCACGAGAAATCTCAGCAACATCAGGCTCCCCCTTAGTGGCAAAGAAAGGAATCTGATCTCGGATCTGAATACCCAGGATGCTAGCATAGTCCTCCATCAAAGGTCCCAACAAGTAATCCGGGAAGACGAAACATCTCAAACCAGGGTCATAGAACTGGAGAAGAGTATGAATGGCGCTCATATCACTGTCTGTGAGCCTGAAAACCAACTTCAGAATACCACCGTATGCCTCTCGGAACATCCCCACATGGTCAGGTGTAATCAATGCTATCATATCTCTCAGCACACCAATCTCTGGGTCGAAGAAACTATAGACAACATTGTCCTTCAAACCGGTCCTCATGTCTGGAACAAAGAAGTCTCTCAACCAGGATCTCAATCAAAAATGTCCCTGCATATGGATAAACATGTGTTAAATGCAGATAAATGCAAGATGTTAATGATGCTGATGTATGAATGCAATGCATTGTGCCACCCTCCAAGTCATCTGATCATCAACTGCACTGAGTTACGGCCTCTGAACTGATCACAATCATCTGAAGGAATATGTAACCACAAATCCCACTCAGGGTTCCTAAATAAACAGAACGGAAAGGTACATCACCATCATCACCAGAGATTCTCTGAACAGATAACCGTAAGACCCTCTGAACCAACCCGGGGAATCCTGAAATAAACGGATCCCCACTGATAAATAATACGGACAGCACTCCGGCGTTTCAGAAATGAATGTCCATAAATCCGACTTATAAATAGAACTCTGATCAACGGAACCATTAGCCACCATCAAAGTCACCAACAGAACATGCATCTGTAATAATCAACCCTCCCCTCACAAGTGAATTCTAATCAGGTCATCCTAAGGCGGATAATAGTCTCGACAATCGGGCAAAGATACTCAACGGGTTTGCCCTTTCGGGTGTGCCGTTGCAGCTCTCTTAAGATCATCTAAACCAAAGATCCGGGAACGATCGGTCACCGAAGTCAATAGCTCAGATGGAGTGACTCAACCAAAGTGGAATACCCCACAAAGGAAGAGCACTCTCAAATGAACCTCGTCCGGCTTGTGGTATGTCACGTCACCAAAATCATGTTGACCTAACATGAGAGGCGACATGAGACCACACTAATCCTAGGTGTATACTCGGGCCTGGGTTTTAGCCCCACTTAGAACACCCACCCCCAAATCAGGGAAACCACCTGTACAGAAGACAGCACAATGATAGTATGATGCATGCAAATATATACACGACAGAATAATGATAAATGCAATAAATAGAGCAACACAAGCAACCTAAAATATCCTAGAGAACGCTAGGAGAGACTCACTTAGGGAAGATGGACCAGCAATAGGTCAACGTCAATTTCCCCAGCAGAGTCTCCAGCTGTCGCATCCGCGAAAAACAACCGGCGGGCTAAAACAAAACAAACAGAGCCGCCACCGTGCGTTATTTATCCCAAAAGCGGGAAAGGAAACGCTCGAAGTAAACCTGGAAAAGACATGGTCTCGCGACCAAAGAGAGATGGGATCGGGAGTCGGTTATGCGAAGGGAAGGTATTAGCACCCCTACGCATCCGTCGTACTCGACGGGATCCACGCTCAAAAGGAAAGAAGAAAGGTTGCTAAACACTGCCCAAAAGAATGCACACACACACCGGAAACAACACAGGTGGAAAAGAGGGGAAAGGGCTCGCTAGGATATCGCATCCTATGCTTACGTATCTCATCTGGAATGAGAATCAGAGCTACCGTAGTTCGGCTCACGCACGCCGAAACAAAACACACGCACAAACGCTGAGACGTCAAAACAAACACACAAACAGGCAAACATGGAAACCGAATGCCAATCGCTGGACTTACATCAGACTCCGAACCAACAAACACACACAGGAAACCAACTGCCAATCGCTGGACTTACGTCAGACTCCACACAAACAAACGCCAATAGGATACGGAATGCCAATCGTTGTGCTTACATCCATCTCCTAACACACACAAGAAGGATCAACAAACAACAGGTTACTATGGAGTCTGGCACTCGAGCCTAGTAACTGTCAAATAAACACACACAAAAGAAAAAGAGTGCCCGGAGAGATCTCGTACGATCTCCTGCCTACGTACCTCATCTGGTATGAGGATCAGGGCAACGTAGTTCCCCTTAACAGGGGAGAAACTTCTCCTAACCAGAGACTGGGAAATGACAAACTAGAAGGGAGCCTGACTCGAGCCTAATAGTTATCATGTAATCCACCAAGGTCCTAGGTTGAGGTTTCTATCTAACTTGCACAGGCAGCAAGCTATCCTAAACAGGCAAAGCAAAGCAAACATACACACAATTAGCACACACTATATACAAACAAAGTGGGCTCACACAAGGTTAGGCTGTGAAACACAAGCCAACTGGAATCGGGTGATGTTAGCTCTTAACCCTAACATTGAGAGTTAGGGTGAAGCAGATGAAATGGGAAGTGAGGGTAAGACCTCACAGCTCTTATCCCTGGCCTGGGAGAGCTTTAGACAAATGAAAGTGTGGGAGTTCAGAAAGTTGGAACTCTTCTCCACATATGACTGACTCAACAAAGATCTTGGGTTAATATCCACAATGCATCAACACAAGGTGTGTGAGCAAAGTGGATGACACACTGAATAGCAGGAGATGGATTACACATCTCTTTTATCTGCCAATTGCCTTATCAAAGGACTTTTCCTGCTTGGCACAAAAATAAACATTCACAAGCATTGCCTCTTAAGGAGGGCTTCAGACAGGTGCCTGCCCAAGTAACAGGACAGGTCTTCCAGACTACATGAAGTCAGAAATATTATACCTCAATGTGGTTAAGCAGCCAAGCAACAGCAAAAGCAAGTTCGAAAGAACTTAAGCAACTAATGTACCTGAAAACAATCTAACTCAATCAGTATACAACTCAAAAAGTCAAACAGACAGTTAATAGTCAGCAGTCAACAATACACAAGCAAACAATGCAACAATGTGCAAGGCATAAGCTCAACTCAAATGAGCTAAAAGCCACCTACAAAACAAGTCAAGGTTAGTCAACTATTAACCAATTAGTCAACTTAAGCAAGTGAATCAATCTCCTTCATGACCATATGCTTTTCATCCTGAAAACAAAACTCAAACATAAGCACAAACCACTAGGACAAGGCCTAGGGTCAAAGATGGAGAAATAATCCAAAACAGAACATGAAAATTGACATGAATCAAATTAAACCAATTAAGAACACAACCCAAAAGGTCTCATGTCAATAGCATCAACCAAGTTCATTTCACAAAGCAAATAAGGCAAGGCATGCAAGTTGGAAACACATTGAAGCAACAGAATGAACAAATGCACAATAATTCCAAAATGGCTCAATAAATTCCAAGAAAAATCATGGCTAAACAGAACACATCACATGATTAACACACCAAAAATCAAGGCATTTGGACAAGCTTAAGCATGGCAATCAAATTCCATAAGGCAAGACAAGCACAAACAAGCTCAAATGAGACACAATTTGATACATCAACTTAGCACAAGCCTAAAACAGATTTGACAAATGATAAAGGCCTCAAACCAAAGCCACAATAAACTTCAAAGTGTCTAGAATCAATGTGCAAAATTTCACATTCATAGGACAAACAACCATCATTTCACAAATCATTGAAGTTCATGACTATTCAAAAGTCCACAAATGGTCATCCAGAAAGAAAAATAACAAACAAATCAGAAATCATTCCAAAAATTCCACAAAAATTCATGAGCAATCCTAACATCCAGAAGAAGCATCATGAAAGAAATCACATCATTTGGCATTTATTTGGCATTGCAAAGGAAATCATCAAATTGAGCAAGCAAAGGTGTGACACACATTGTCACACCTACATTAACCAGATCATATCTCAACACCCATAAATGCTAAAAATGCAAACTCAACACCAAAAGGTCCCTAATGATGTCTATTTTAAGCATGCAAAGTTTCAAAGGCATTGGATTAAATCTCATCATTTCACAAAGCATATGGCAAGCAAGGCCAAGAAAACACACATGTTAACAAACCCTAAGGCAAAACATTTTTCAACCGTGCACAATTTTTGGAAAAATAGCCAAAAAATACTATATATGATGAGGAACAAAATGCAAAAAACCACACATCATTTGGATTATTAGTTATTGACTTATGAATTTTTGAAGTGAATGAAAAATAGAAAAAAGCACATGAAAGCATGGTATGAATGGATGAAGAGAAATGGAATAAAATACAATGCATATTGGAAAAGTGACCAAGGCTGGAATCCAACCGTGCCAAGATTTGAATGAGCGCGCCTAGTTAAGTGAAACGCACCGTTTCACTTAACTGATGTGGCAGAGGCAAGTGCTCTTGTCCAATCGTTATGCCAAGCCAGCAACACGTTGGACCAATGCATGGCTATTAACACAAAGACTCATGCACAACGCGCCAGAATGGATCAAACACGGCCTGGACATGAAAACCCTACCTTCTTCATACAGTTCATCACATTCATATGCTCAAGAACACAAATGTCCAGAAATTCAAAATGAACATATCACTGGATTCATCTTTCAACATACATCAAGGATCGAGGCTTGGTTTATTCTAATTAATCCTATGTTCAAAGATTCGAGCAAGAGAAGTTTCATGTGTCAAACTTAAAATCAACATAACTACCTCATTTCTCCATGAAAATCAATGATCTAAAGTTCAGAGTAATCACCAATGAAGGATCTACAACATGCATATAATAATTTCATGGATCATGAGAGTCGAATTCTGACCTTCAAGGAGAAACAGAAGTGGAATCGGTTGATTTAGGTCCTGAAAAGCAGAAACAGATGCTCCTCAATGCTTAGGTGGATGAATGGATGAAGAATTGGATGTTAATCGTGCTTGATCTTGCTTGAATCTCCAACTGCCATTGATGGATGTGAACTTCAACAGCTTCGAATTTGCATGAAACTTGATGGATCTTTCTTCCTCAATGCTCAATTATGCTTCTAAATCATGAATCAATCAAGAACAAGGCAATGTATGTAGAGAAAATTGAAGAAAAAGTGAGAGAACCAAGTGAAGCAAATTTTCAGATCTGAGAATTATGATGTGTTAATCATGAATTCTGTTATGCTTTAGCTTATATATGATGCCTTAATCCTGTTTGTTAATCACCATTAAGCAATGCAAGTGTAATTATTGAAAACCAAGTGTTTATGCAAATTGGCCAATGCACCCTTTATGCATGAGATGGATGGAATAATACACGAAATTATGTGGAAATTCACTTAAAATGCTATGTAGAAGCCAAATGCAATGCTAGGAAGTGAAAACAATGCACAATTTTTGAATTTGAACTTTCCCTCCAAAATTCAAATGAAAAGTCAAATATTTTTGTGATCAAAATGCATGTTATGTGATGCATGTTTTGGATAGTGCATGTCAAGAGAGAAATGTTGCAAAAAGAACCATCTCATTTGGACATTTGGTGTGAAAGTTATGCATTCTTGAAGTTCAAATTCACTTGGCAATGATTGATCCATATCTTCTCAACCATACATTAGAAATTCATGTTCTTGGATGTTTTGGAAAGGGGAGAGAAAGATCTTCAACTTTCATGTTGGACAAAATTTCATTTGAAGCTTTCTTGATGATGTAATCTTGAGGAGAATACCTTTCCATTTTTGGCAAATTTGAATTATAAGTCACTTTCTATTTTTGGAAAGTTTTGTCCTAACTTTATTTTCTTCAATGTTGATGTTTGAAATGTCAAATGAGACTTGTTTGAACATGAATGAAGTATTTCTAACCACTTCCCACCTCCAAATCCAACAGTTGACTTTTGTTGACCTTTGTTGACTGATAGATGACTTGGTCATGCACAGATGAATTTGAGCCTCAATCTCCTGATGAAATGGCTCCAAAATGAAACCCTAGCTTATACAAGCTCCATAAAATCATATGATGATCCCCACCTCCATGAAGACCTCATCTCCTTGCAAAACCCTGATTGGTACAATTCCATTGATTAGGGTTGACTAGAGGTCAAAACCCTAATCCCAAGGAACTGGTCAGGAATAATGAAATTCTTGGTGATGATAAGACCATGATGATGGTGATGTACCATTGCAACCAAGATAATGATCAATCTCCTTGAGGAACCAAGAAACCCTAATCGAAGCACAATCCTCAGATGATTAGTGATCAATCCATGAGACCATCAGGCTTGAATCTTTTAACCTCTTTATCTTCTGAACAAGACTTAGGAGGAAGACTTGTTTATTGTCTCCACATGATATGCCAAAATGCAATGACTAATGACCTACAAGAGGAAATGCAATATGCTAAGCTAGTCCCAAGAGAGGAGGGAAAATTTTGAGGTGTTACAAAAGGATTCTTGTTTTTTACAGTAGATATATTAAGCTGTCTGTAATCTACACAAAGTCTAGAAGAACCATCCTTCTTCTTGACAAACAAGATTGGAGCTCCCCATGGTGATACACTTGGTCTAATAAATTCCTTCTCTAACATCTCGTCTAACTGTTTCTTTAACTTAGCCAGCTCTGAGGGTGACATTCGATAAGGAGATATAGAAATTGGTCCAGTGCCTGGAACTAAGTCTATATCAAACTTCACTTCCCTAACCGGTGGTAAACCTGGAACATCTTCTAGAAAAACTTTCGGGAATTCACAGACCACTGGAAAATTTTCAACACTAGGGGTTTCTCCTACTGACATAGAGAATAACATCATAAATTTTTGGGTGAGAGTTTCAACCTTATGACTTCTCCAATATCTTCTCCAAATGTTAAAATTTTCTTCTTGCACCCCAAGTTTACATCGTTAGCTGATAACCAATCCATTCCTAAGATGACATCTAGGTCTTGTAGCGGGAGTACCACAAGATTTACTAAGAATCTTCTATTTTCTAAAATTACAGGGCAGTCTGCACAGACAGAACAAGTTACCATTCTTTCTCCTGACGGAGTTGTAATGGTCAACTTATAGTTGAGATCAACAATTTCAAACCCCAAAATTTCCGTACAAGATGTAGATATAAATGAATGTGTAGCTCCTGAATCGTATAATACTGATACCAACTTATCTCCAATAAAATACATACCTTGGATTAACCCATATGACTTTGAGATCTGAGCTCCTCTAACTGCAAATACTCTTCCTGTGGTTGGCTTATTCTGATTCCGAGGTCTTTGACCAATATTTGGGCCTCCGTTCCTTTCTCTCCCTACATTGTTATTGTTTATTAGGATGCTCTTCTGGCTTATTGGTTGATTTTTTCCTTGGGGACAATCTTTAAGAAAATGGCCCTTCTGACCACAGCGAAAACAAACTCCAATATTTCTATTTGGATAATCTTTGTTAAGACGTGCCCCTACATAGCTGTAACACTTGAACATTAACCTCATAGAATCCTGGTTATGATATGGTGTAGGCCTTTGATATGGCATACCCCCTTATTAGGTCCTTCCTTCATGGCCTCAGTTAAAATGCCCCTTGTGTTTGTTGTTCCGGGTTGGTACTCCTGATCCATATTGATTCTTCCTATTGTAAATTCCTTCCAACTCTAAACACCTTTCTATCAACTAACCAAAGTGCATAATGTGCAGAGGTAGAACCGCCCTTTGGATATCATATTTCAATCCATCTTGATACTTTTCACACATTCATTCTTCCCTTGGATGTGAAGCTAGCGAAAATATACTCGACCATATCGCATGTTCGAACATACAATAGAGTCGCCATCTAACTTTATTTATTCCTTAAGGAAAGAGAAAACATCGATAAAACTCGGGGGAAAAAGATATGTTGGGTAAGGAAGTCGGTTATGCAAGGGGAAGGTATTAGCACCCCTAACATCCATGATACTCCATGGGAACTGTTTCGATTATTCTCGCTTGAATATGTGTGATATCTGAAGATTGCTAGCAAAAGAATAGGAAAAGGAAAATAAATAGATAGAGTGCTCAGTGAGGATTGGGGCCCTCATGCCTATGTATCCTCATAGTGCAATGAGGAATTCAGAGCTCCGTAGTTCAAGGAACTAGTGGTGGGAGATGAAAAGAAGTTGATAACAGTATGGTCTGAACCAAAGGATAATGTTGTTTGAACTCCAAAAAAAGGGTGAAATATGAACCCCAAGAGTAAACTGGTATGAACCAACAAGTGAGGGCCTACAACATTGTATTGGAACAACCAAAAAAGGAACGGTTGCCTGAATGCGGCTGCAAAGTAAGTAAGGATATGTTCGTTTAAGCAACTAGAGGACTAACAAGACAAACAAATCGGATCTTGGTTCACAAAGAGATGTAAGATGGAGCTCAAAAGTATATTGTATTTGGCTAAAAGGATAGGGCATATCACATGAAGTGAAGGAAGGTAGTATATGAATGTAGGTCGTGATTAATGTTCCATGAAGTTGAATGGAAGGAACGCTCTAAGGAAGGAATAATAAATAAGTATACTCGTGGAGGATTAGAACCCTCGTGCCTACGTATTCTCATTGTGCAATGAGAAAATCAGAGCAATCGTAGTTCAGCCCACTAAGGCTGAAAACAAAGAGAGATTTGATAGGATTGTTTGGAAGCGGATTGCTTAACAAGCAGGAACATGGTACTAACCAATGATGGTAATCGACCACAAGGACAAGTGAGACATGATTGGCCTATGCACGGGAGGATTTACAAGGCAAGATAGTCATCTAAGCACGAGAGGTCTTATAAGACGAATAAGGATCAAGAAATGATTGGCCTACACACGAGAGGATTTACAAGGCGAGAGAGTCGTCTAAGCATTGGAGGTCTTATAAGACAAACAAGGATTAAGAAATGATTGGCCTACATACGAGAGGATTTACAAGGAGAGAGAGTCGTCTAAGCTTGAGAGATCTTATAAGACGAACACGGATTAAGAAATGATTGGACCACACACGAGAGAATTTACAAGGCGAGAGAGTCGTCTAAGCACGAAAGGTCTTATAAGACAAACAAGGATTAAGAAATGATTGGCCTACACACAAGAGGATTTACAAGGAGAGAGAGTCGTCTAAGCATGAGAGATCTTATAAGACGAACAAGGATTAAGAAATGATTGGCCTACACACGAGAGGATTTACAAGGCGGGAGAGTCGTCTAAGCACGAGAGGTCTTATAAGACGAACAAGGATTAAGAAATGATTGGCCTACACACGAGAGGATTTATAAGGCAAGAGCTTCTTCTAAGAACGAGAGGTCTTATAAAAAGAACAATGATTATGGGTTTTGCCAAAGTATAAGAGGACTAACAAGACGAACAATGATTGAGTTGATTGATTAGGATTTAAAGACTTGATTACAAAGGGACTGATCCAAGGGATATCTGAATGGCAATGGGAGTATGATTGATGATCCACTGAGGAAGAAATAATTCATGTACAATGGTGCTTCACTATTGAAGTGTTGAATGATTGAGGTTTGCTTGAAAGAGAAGACTTGCCAATTGAGTGATTCGAATTGCACTAAAGTCTATGAATAAAGGCGAGCACCTTGAGCAACTAGGTCATTCATCCCATACCCAAGAATATTCTAGACAAGGATAAGAATTCTCTACTCTCATCATTCTTTGTTTCTTAAGGCTCATAGCGTGTAACTCGAATCAAAATTAACAAGTTGCTAACAGAAGGTCCTTTATGTTGATCCTATTGATGTTGTGTTATTTGCTGTAGAAGAAGACTCAACAATCATGTAATTCAAATTGTGCTAAAGTCTATGAATAAAGGTGAATACGACGAGCCACGGGCCAAACATCCCGCACCCAAAGATATCCAGAATGAGTGTAGGAAAGCTCCAGTCTCATCCCTTCTCTATTGCTTAAGGCTCGTGCCACACACTTTGAATTATGATTGATGAGTTGTTGGTGTAGTCCTTGCTTGTTGCATTGCTTTGTGAAGAGGTAGATTTTTCAATCATATGATTTGAATTGTGCTAAAGTCTATGAATGGAGGTGAATACAATGAGCACTAAGTCATTCGTCCCGTACCCAAAGATATTCAGAATGAGGATAGGAATTCTCCAGTCTCATTCCTTCTCTATTACTTAAAGCTCATGCCATACCATTCTAACTTTGACTTGACAACCTCTTGAAGATGCCACCTTTGACGTGCTTATATTATCCACTGCTTAGTATGACTGAGGATGCCTTGATCGAGAATCTGACTTGAGGCTTCGAGCTCCATAACTTACAGAAAAAGTCTTATTAAGTGGCCAAAGGTCTTTTAGTCACTCAATTAGATTGTGGGACTATACAAGTTCAAAGGATTTAATTGATCCAAATTACTTTTAATCAATTTGAATCGAAAGGTTTGAATTAATTGGAAATTAAGATTAAACTTAATCTAAAGGTTATAATTGAGTTAAACCATCCTAAGGGATCATAGTAATACGTGGTTCAAATTTGATTAAAATCCTATGTACAAATTCTATGGGAACATGCAATTGTAAGGCCAAAATGCCAAAATAACCCTAAAGGGGTAAAATAGCCGCTTCACAAAAATAATCAATCATGGACACAAATTTAATTTCAATTAAAGTCTAATTAGAACTACAAATTAATTAAGTCCTAAATTCTAAAATTAACCTAATGTTGAAGAATTAGCTAAAATCTAACTATTTTCTAATTCCTAACCTAACTAAACTATATTAAAATCTAATTAGAAAACTATACAAAACTCCAATTAATTCCTAAATTCTAATTAAAATCTAAATCATAATTAAACATAATTAAAATGCTAACAAAATAATTACCAAAAATATCAACACAAAATAAAATGGAATTAAAGGTAATTAAAATGGTAATTAAAATGTTGGGGCAATTGGGGTGCAGGCCCTGAATATAGAGTGCAAAATTCAGGACTAGGGGCTTTGGGCCCAACAGAATAAGCCCAAATACCAAGAAGTGTAGTTGGATTAAGCAAGTATGTTGCTAAGCAAAACAGGGGTGTAGAAAGCAAAGTATTGGGCTTAATGGCTAAGCCCAATAGAATTTGCAAAGGGACATGTGAAAAAAAATCAGTACTCACTCTCTTCTCTACACATCATCTTCCAATTCTTATGTAAAAAAGGAACCACCACCGGAGCTCCGGTACCACCGCACCGGAGGCGGCGGAGTTGGCCGAAATCAAGAAAAAATATCATTTTCCTACTCCTCTCAACCTCTTCTATCCTAATCTCTCCTTCATCCTAACTATAAGTTAATCGATTCTGGAAATATCATCGTTAAAATCAAGAACCATAAGCACAAAATCTAAAATTAAATGGAGATGGAGGAGAATCAAACCACAAAACCTTGGGGTTTTTATTCTCCACTACATTAGCTACATTGTGATATCAAAAATTCAGCAAACAAGCAAAGATGAAAATTCACCTACCTGCAAGACGGAGGATTGTCTTGGAACTTGTTGAAATTTGAAGGTGATGAAGATGAAGAAGAGAAAACGAGAGGTATGCTACTTAGACTCTTTAATCTTCCACTTCTGCTATGAACTCTTCCTCTTCAAGAATCAACTCTGAAAAATTCTGCATTGAATTGTTGTTGTTGATGTTGATTATGTGAATTTAGGGATGATTGTTGAATGCAAGAGGTTTAGCTCAATTGATAACAAACTTCAATGTGAAGCTTGCTCCAATGGTGATTTGAGCTTTGGTGTAGGAAGGATAATTGAAGGAGATGAAGTGAGAGGAGAAAAGATGAATTTGCAATGAGTAATTTGAGAGAATGATCAAGTTCTGAGTTTTTGCTTCCCCTTGTGTTTATAAGGTTATAGTTTTGGATCAAATGAAGGTTCAGAGTTAGTTTTGATATGGCTTTGACTTAGTTAAATGAGGCTTGGGATTAGTTAAAATGGTTTGGAATTAGTTTGAAGAGGTTTAAAGTTAGTTTGATGTGGTTTGGAATTAGTTTGATGTGGTTTGGAATTAGTTTGGGACTATTATGACAGTTGAGGAATGTTAGAATAGCTTAAAGTTGATGATTTGAAGTGTTGGAAATACTTGGTTTAATGCATGAATTTTATGGTTGGTTGCTGCATAATTATGTAGAGATTTCAATCTGCATTGATGCAAGCATTTGAATTGTTTTGGAGTGCAAAGGAAACTAAATTATTGCTGAAAAATGTTGTATTTTGGCCCACTGTTCCAGGGAAATCGATTTACCAAGCATGGAAATCGATTTACATCATAAAAAATTGTTTTTTTGCTATTGGAGCAGGGAAAATCGATTTCCCAACCATGGTAATCGATTTCCATCATTAAGAAATGCATATTTTTGGCTATTGGAGCAGGGAAATCGATTTCCCAAACATGGTAATTGATTTCCATCATCCAGAAATGCATTTTTTGGCTACTGGAGCAGGGAAATCGATTTCCCAAACATGGTAATCGATTTCCATCATGCAAAATGGGTTTTTCCCTTTGTTTTGATGCATGAGGTCATGTGTGAGGCATAATGGCTTGCCTTTCTTTGAATGAATGAATGGAATTGAATTAATGGGTCATGGAATGACTTGATCAAATGGACAATGAATTTGTATCAATGGGACTATAAATCAAAGCATGAATGAATCTTGACATTTTAATAAAACCATGAATGTAATGGATGAAGTGGGAATGGAATAAGACTCGGATCAAATGGATCATGAGACCATGAGGTTAATGAAACATGAATGAAAACATGCCTTGAATCAATCACATAACACCATTAATTAGGGTTTACTAGGTAAAAGTTCAAAGTTATGTATCAATGAATAATCTCAAGCCATATGAGAAGTCAACTCAAGTGGCACATCAATGCCATGAACCACAACCATGGTTTCCACTACCTCAATGCAAACCAAAAGGTTCACATACCTCAAAGCCAAGGACTAGGGTTTTGAAGACCCATGAGGATTGCTTAGGTATCCCCTTGTTGAGTTCATACCTCTACCGTCAAATGATTAGGGTTTCACATACCCTATGCTCTGATGAATAGCCAAGCCATGCTTTTGAAGTTGTTCCATATGCCAACCCTAGCTTCACAAGCCAAGAGTTTTGAATTTATGATGATCCACTAATGGATGAATGATGTATATGAATGAGTTGTTAATTTATGAAACTGATCCCCAAGTCAAATGGTTGGATGGAAAGATGAAAAAGTGGAGGGAAAATTTTGGGGTACAACAGGATGCAAGCGGTAAAATTCAGAATACTTTAGCAAGGATTCAAACTTCCTAGTATACTCTCCCATTGTCATCATACCTTGACGCAGGTTCTAGAATTCTCTCTCCTTCTCTTTCCTACATACCTTTGGAAAATAATTCCCCAAAAATTATTCTTTGAACAAGATCCAGTTGATTTCTTCCTTCCTCTTCTAACAATCTATGTTTTCCTCTCCACCAGGATTCAGCATCGTCTGTTAGCATGAATGTTGCATAATCGACTATTCTATTCTCTCTACAATGAGTGAAAGAAAATATCTTCTATATCTATTGCAACCATTTCTCAGCACCCCCAGGATTAAAGTCACCACCAAACTATGGTGGTTTACCTTTCAGATACGAGTTCAATCTCGTATCTTCATGAACTATTTTTTCTTTGTTGTTGCTGAAAAAGTTGATGATCACGAGTGATTTGCAGGATTTGAACATTTTGTTGTGTTTGAACTAACACAGTCGTAAACAGGTTCACGAACATCTCGAGTGTCAGCTTGAGAGTTCGTTCCAATTTGGGAATGATATTCTCGTCCCATGGGGATGTTAGCTACCCCTTAGGGAGTAGCTTCACCACTCACATTCCTACCTACACCTCTATTAGCGCCTCTACCAGCACTCCTACCACACCTCGCGTTTATTGTGTTCTGAACCATAACTTCCTGAAAAGGATAAGTTATTAGGTTCAATCATTCACAAGACATAAAGAACATAACAAATATGTATATTTATATCCCAATAAATGACTCATCGATAAGGATTTTGTCCATTCTCTCACATGCAAGGTTATGTTTAAAATGTTGAATTAATGCTTAACGTTAGTTATGATTATATCTAGAATTTGGGAAAACATAATCAACATTTAATGTATAAACAAAAGTATATCAATTTATTCAATAACAATGATTACAAAAACCATGACCATGTTTCATTTAAAAACCTCTATTAATAAACCAAGCTAAGACTAGTAATGGTAAAACTATAATTATTATTATTGCTACGAAATCTTTACCTAATTCTTTATGCTTGATAATACCAATAAGAAACAAGATAATGACAAGAAGAATGATGAATAAAAGAAAACATTTATCCATTTGTAAGGTATGGATAAGTACTTTGAAATTGATATGAAAATAATGAATGGGTGTGAAGTATTTACATAGTGAATTTTGTGAAGTGTCTGTTACATTACCGTTGGGTTTGTGACCGTTGGGGAGGGGGGAGAAGAATAAGTTAAGTGTGTTAAAGACACTTCCTAGATCAGTATATTAGAAGGCTCTCAAGAGGAAGACTCAACACACAAAAGAAAAGTTATCATCCAGTTTGGAATCCAACTTGATACAGTCAGTATAACTCTAGACACTTACGGTCCGAGCTAAATCGACCAACTCTGATACCATTAAATGAGACACCCTATGTTGCATTAGTGAAATTCTAATTAAAATTTAGAAATCTTTATAAAAAAAGACAGAAAATTTGAAACTTTTATATAACAAGACTGAATCAATTAACACATACTACTTCACATATATATGCCTCAAACATATTTTATATAGAGCTTAACACCGTTAAGACTAGTGGCCTTGCCACATAGATAAACCTTAAAATAAAAGTACATGAATAAAACCAAAAGACAGCATAACAGAAGGACCTCCTAAGTCTAAGAGGACTGCCACTTATACTGATTGTACATAATATTTCGTAGTAGTAGCGATGTGATCAGTGTTTGACAAAACGCTAGCAACCTTCAGCCTTGATGTTATCGCAATCCGTCACTCCATAGCCTTCCCTCCTAAATGAACTTGCTCGTCGCCTGATCATCATAGATCGGTCAAAAAATGTAAGACAAAAAGAATACATGGCTATGATTTACGTACAAGTTTAAAAGTGAGAATAAGATGTAAAATAGTAATATATATGGCAACCACAATTATTCAAACAAGCGTATCTTTATCCCATATTTATCTCTACTCTATAACTGCTTATTCTAATGCATCCATAAACTATATGCTGACTCAGGCCACTAAACACTATCAAGGATATCTATCCCATTTACCAAGATCAAATATCCCAAGACCACATGCCACCAACATACTCCCAATTAGCAAGAGCTATGCCGCTTAACTTCACGTGGAGTCCAGGTGTTATAAGTCGATCGTCCCTAAGGATTCAGGCTAAGACTCTCGTCTTGCCTAACATGCATAAATAATAATCCCCGTCGGGATTGTAGGCGACTGATCAACCTCGTACGTCCCATACCGCACGACGGTGGACTTGCACACTCCTCAATGCAAGTCTATATGATCACTCAATCATCTTGTATCAACTCTCAACCATAAGTATTAAGTTAATATTTGGGAAATATCGTATCGACCTTTCAGGTTATACTTATTATCTAAATACTTCGGTTTAGTGCCAAATCCATTAAATGTCTTGTCTATTTCTCCTTGGCATGATCCTTAGCTCTATATAATCAGTTCAGTTTATACAGTGAATAATGTATGGTTGGCTTCCCAAGTAAGAGAGGTAGACCTTAAAGGACATAGTCGACCAAGTCTTTTCCTTAGCCAGAACCCAACCGAATACAACTACTCAATGTATCCAACTTCCCTTCTTTTATTGGGGATTTAACACTTAATATCTAATCAACGTTGTTGTTTCTCTCCTTAATAGATCATTTTCTTAGTCTATCAATCACAATCATTCAAGTATAAATAAAATAAACAATTATAAAATTAATCAAACAATACAAGCACAATACAACCTCAAATTGTCATAGATCATTCTTATGATAACTAATTACGACCGACGTAACCTCGCTTAGTGATTTGGGAAAATCATTATTCGAAAATAGGCTCTCCTTACTTATTTATCGCTAGTAGGGTTTGGGTCACCACTACACATATATATTAAGCTATTTTACGCTAACCATCCCAACATATACGAGACCTCGCCCCCACCTTTTATTGTTGAGCGTTGTTGAAAGTCCACGAGCGTTTTCTCCGATGATTGCCCAAAACCTAATTTACGATAACCGTTGAATTGTACAAAATTTATAAAATAATTAGAATATAATTTACGATTAATTAAACATAATCCCGTTACAAATAAAATATTTATTTTTTAAAATATTTAATAATAGCCTCCACTATATTTAAATAATTATTAAATTTAAGTATAAATTAGACTATACTCTTGTTTGGATTTGTTTGTTTTAGAAAATTATCAAGAGTGTATTCCTAATAGCATTTTAATTTTATAATAATACTTGGACATTATAATAACTTAAAATGGTAAAATTTATCTTGGACTTCATAAGTTCAATATCTCAACGTCTGGACGAAAATTTAAATCGAAATCTTAAAATAATATTTATATAAATAACATGATTAAAATGATATAACTAAAATAAAATGGACATTATAACGGCTAACCGGTTATTTATGAAAATGGTTTAGGCAGAATTTTGACGTATATAACTCCTTTAAAACTTTAGAAGAACTTTGATCCCAAAATAACTCTAAAAGCTACAAACCGACACCGTGGAAACTTCGATAACTAAAACTAATATTGCTATATGAAGAAACTAGAGAAGGAAAGAAATAAAAAGGTAAGAAAGATGATTTGTGAATGAATGAATGAAACTAGAATGAGAAAGATCCCTATTTATACTAATTATAAGATATTAAAATAATATAAATTTATCTCCTTTTGCCTATGCTTTTTAACTTTTCAACTCTTGCTAGTAAATATATCTTTATCAAATATTTACAAGTCTTACATGAATAGTTTTCATAGATGTTCTAATATGACTTTCTGAAAATAGTTAGTGAGAAATATATGAAAGCTTGATTTCCTACTATTTCATGACATAAGATGATGTAGGATTTTAATAGAAAAATAAAATATATATTTCTTTTATAAAATGAAATGATAAGTATAATAATAATAATAATAATAATAATAACAATAATAACTATAAGGATAATTATTAAATACATTTATTAACTTAAGATTATTTTATTTACTATTTTTTTAAAGATTAGTTTGTAGAGTAAAATGATGATATTCAAATAAAATAACATCAAATAATATAATAATAAAAACAACAAAAATAATAATAATAAAAATAATATGGATAATTAAATAATTTAAAATTAAGTATTTAAAGTACTAATTTCAAAGTTTAGTTTGTAAAATAAAACGATGATATTCAAATCGAATAATAATATTAGTAATAAAATAAAGAGTAATTAATTGATAAATTAATTATTATAGCTACTAGTTTCAATGTTTAGTTTGTAATAGTTAGCGATGTTAAAATCTCAAATATAATTAGATATATTATTTAATGTATGGAAAATTAGTACGTTACAAAGTATCATAGATGTCACGGGTGCTAATACCTTCCCCTCGTATAACCGATCCCCATATCTAGATTTCTCTTTTGTTTTACCTTTTAAGGATTTTGTTCGACCTTTTTTCCATTCCCTTTGGAAAAAATAAAATTCGATGGTTACTCTTGCTTTTTTGAGTTAAGTTAATCAATAGTTTAATCTTAAATTTTTTCCGTCGCGACACATAGAAGTTGATATTGGACTTTTAGGGTTGAGAGAAAAAACCCAATACACAATTCAATATTGTAACATCGTCGTATTTTTACTCTTTATTTTTCATCCTTTTATATTCAGATTTAGACATTGACTTATTCATAAAGGTTGTAGTTCTGCATGTTAACTTTCATTTTCAAAATGTCTCATTTCAGCCGGAGTTACAAAACTCTAGATATGATCAAATTATTAGACATACGTCATGTTGTAAATTATGCTAAAAATGCTCTTTTCTTCATAATTTCTCCACTTTTTCATCTTTTTGCTTTGTATCTCCACTTCTTCATTTTCTTCCTATTTCTTCATAAAAGCATAAACATAATTAACCAAAAACTAATAAGAACAAATGTAAATGCTTAATAAAATTACATGATGACAAAGTCACTACAAGAAATAACGTTTTTCATGACAAAACTTTCACCACAAACAATATAAAACCGATGATGTATGTAACAGGAGCACCTTGTTTTATTTATAAAAAAATAAACATATTACCTCGGTTTTATGAAAAACTGACATAAATATATGCTCAGGGTTTGAGATTCGATTCTCAGCTCTTGCAGTTTTATGTTTTATATGGAATCAAAAAGGCGCATTTAATTTTTATAGATTTTAGGTCGGATATGTTACCTCGGTTTTCATTAAAACCGAGATAAATATTCTTTAAGTTTTTATTCTTTTTGGAACCAAAAAGGAGCATTTATTCTTTATAGATTTTATGTCGGATATGTTACCTTGGTTTTCATTATAACCATGATAAATACTCTTTATATTTTTTATCCACTCAGTGTCTACCTCACTCACTTCTCGAACACTAACAAAAGAACACTTCTTCTCCAGCCAACGAAAGAACACTTATTATCCAAGGAACCCTAGCGAACCAAAAAACTCTCTCACCATTATTCTCCAGTATATTATTACTATTATTGTTGTTGTTGTTCTTGTTGTTGCTTTGGTCCATTAATTTTGTTCTTATTATTCTCTATTACTATTGTTCTTGTTGTTGTTGTTGTTGAGAAACTTTAGTTTTATTGGTTGTGTATTATTTTAATTTTTTCCCCATAAGTTTTATGTGATTATGGATCATAGTTGGATGAAAGTTAATATATTAAGTAAAAGGTATGAGAATGGAGTGAAATAATTTCTTGATTTCGCGGAAAAAATATTTCGGACAATAATGAGATTTTTTGATGTCCTTGTAAAAACTGCTTTAATATAAAAAAACATCATATGGATGTTATATTCAATCATTGTGGTTGTGATGGAACTATTCAAAATTACACAAAATGGGTATGGCATGGTGAAGCGACAAAAAAGACCTCTGTCACATACAGTTGAAGATGATGAAGTTATGAATCATACTCTAGAAGACATCATTCGCGATATTGGAGTTGGTGCTTTCAAGAATGCTAATGTGATAGCTACTTTGCGAAGAGACGTGGAAGATTCGTTGTATCCGGAAGATAGAAGATTTACAAGATTGTCAACTGTGTTAAGATTATTTAATCTTAAGGCAAAAGATGGGTGGACGGATAAAAGTTTCACTGAATTGCTTGAATTGTTGAAAGAAATGCTTCCCGATGGTAACCCGCTGCCGAACCGTACTTATGAGGCCAAAAAGATATTGTGTCCAATGGGTTTGGACTATGTCAAAATATATGTATGTTGTAATGATTGCATATTATATAGGAAAGATTTTGAAAACTTGAAGGAGTGCTCGAGGTGCGGGGAGTCATGCTACAAGAAGAAGGAAAATGGTGTTGATGATGATGATGGTGTAACTACCAAGGGTGTTCTGTGAATGTAATGTGGTACCTACCGATAATTCCAAGGTTCAAGAGATTGTTTTCTAATATGAGTGACATAAAGAATACTAGATGACTTGCAAATGAAAGAGTGTGTGATGGAATTTTTTTCTATGTAACTGATTCACTGATCCTTTTAACACTAGATGGTCAATTGTTCTTCAAGGTAAACATCTTCTCGATAGTACTGATGAAAATCAAGATTTTAACTATGACACGCCTTGTTTAGCAACACATGTATGTCAAACATCTGAAGAAAATGATTCAAATGATGTGTGTGCTATTTGTCGTGATCATGAGGAGGGGATATGGAAAAACTAGTAAGTTCAATTCCTTGGAGTTAAGTACTGACTACCTTCTCATTTTCATACCATCCTTACATATTATTTGTTTGCTTTGACTTATAAGTACTAGAATTTTGACTTTCTTTTTCTCTTTTTTTCAGGAGCTCTAAATTTTTATTATTATAAAAATATTTTTCGCTTTTATTCATTTTTTCGTCGATATTTTTTTCTTCTAATTCTTAGATTCTAGTACCTTAACCCCAAACTTAAATCATTGCTTATTCAAGAAGCAACCACAAACTTATCTTTTTGCATATATCATGATAAATCATATAAAAGATAACAATCTACCTAACTCTAAGGAGAGGTTGGAAAGATTTTTTTTTCCAGATCAATTGGCTAAATTTGTGTCTAACTCACCAAAATAATGACCCAGACTCAAAGGGTTTAGCAACAGATAAAAAAAATTATTTTCAGGTTCACCTAAGAAGGGTTTTAAGTTAAAACAAATAACTAGTCTCATTGTATAATTAAAAAGACATACAACAATTCAGAAATAGAAAAAATTCTAATAGATGAATAATAATATTGACCATCATAACAAGAAAGAAGGTAATTAGTGGAGTTAAATGGCTTAATTCTTACTTGCTGAGGCATTTCATGATTGACTATAAGATTGTTAAATATTACTCTTCTTCATACTATATCAATTTGCATTTGAAACTTCTGTAACAACTCTGCTTTCTTTTTTTTTTCCTTTACTTGTGTCTTTATTCTTTTTGTCATTGGTAAAATATCATATTCTGAACTGAAAAACACAACACAAACAAATTATTTCATTAAATAAAGAACATGCAATTTACAAACAGGGAAAACATACTTATTAAAAATTGAAATTAAAACTTTAAAAACAAAACGAAAGAAAAAGAAATAACAAAAATATGTGGGTTTCCTCCCACACAGTGCTTATTTAAGGTATTTAGCTTGACCATTTGACTCTCTATTATGGTAGCATATATAACACAAAAAAATACATCATCATTCTTTTTTCTTTTGTTTGGTAGAACTCCCATGAACTTGTGATATTGATGATATTATTTTCATATATTTTTCAACTTATTAGTAGCGAACAATGCATAATGATATCTAATACTTTATCTATTTCTATTTTTCCATCTTCCTTGTCGCTAAAATAAACTTTAGGGACATTATTTTGTTAAATATTTTCTTCTTAGATATCAGCATCTAGACAAATTGTTGAATCAAAACTAAATCATCTTCACTTAGCATTCTTTCTCCTTTCCCATATCTATTTTTTTAACCTCAGATTCTTATATTCTTGATTTAGTTTTTTCATCTGATGACATGAATTTTTCTTTTTCTTATTCTTTTCACTCCTTTTTTGTTGACTACTTCCCATTCATCTTCAACTTCTCTATCAACTTCATGATTTCTAGGATTATCCAACATATTTCTATTAAAACCTCTATTTGATTGAGTTACCACTTGTTCACATAACACCCAGTTTGATTTTGATGATTCTTCATTGCTTCCAAGTTGCTTTGAGTAAACTTCATAAATTCATTCAAAGTATCTTCTAAATGGTATGACTTCCTTGGTGGTGAACCTTGAGGAGTTTCTTGGTTAAAATTTTGAAATTGATTATTTCTCCAGTTAAGATTTGAATATTCATCTCACTATGGATTATAAGTAGAAGTAAGGGTATGGATCTTGACAATTTCCTGCGTAATGCGCCTCTATAATGCATCCCTCTGGTACACAATGGCCATTGATGTGAGCTTCACCATAGGAATCACATCGTAATGCTCTGACTAGATTAACATTTGTTGGAACTAGAGTTGAGATAACAATTTGCTTTGATAAAGGTTGGAGTTATGCTAACATAGCAACTTGAAAGCCAGCTCCATCATACACGTCTTCTTTTACCTCGCATACATAGTCGGAAAAAAAGCATCACAGTAGCACTGAACTAGATAAAAAATATCTAAATAAAATAAAATAAAATAATAATAATAAATAATTAAAATTAAAATTAAAATTAAAAACATAAAATTAAAATTAAAATTAAAATTAGAAAAACAAATTCAAGTGAAATTTAATTGAGATGTTGAAAAAAATTTTAAAATCCCCAATAACAATGCCAAAAACTTGATGAATATTTAGCAAGTGTACTAAAAATGTCGCCAAATAATAAAATCTAAGTTTGTATCCACTTATAGATTGTTTTATTTTAACAATACAATTGTAAAGTACTAGAATTGTTTAAATTTAGGGTTTTTTCATAAAATTTGGTTTGCTTTTAAATATAAAAGAAAATAAAAAGATGAAAGTTATTAGAAAATAAAGTAACTAAGCCTTTTTCGAATCCTTTATTCGTCACTGATTAGTAATTATGCCAATTCCCTTTAATTGTTCTTCTAGTGTCACGATGAATTAGCAAATTAGTTATACCCAATTCCTAATTCCTTGGTGTATAATCCTTTCTTTTAATAACAACGCCTTAATTTCTTAGGTGAATTCAAAATCAAAATATGTTTTATCACACGTTAATTATTATATCATAAAATTGTAATTCTTTATTTTTAAAGTAACTACTAATTTTAAACATTTAAATTAGGTTAGGTTTCAAAAGTTAGAGTCATTAATCATTAAAAACCTATATCAACTAATATATTCGTAAAAATACAAACAGCACTAAGAACAAAATATAACTGAATAATATTAGAATTGCAAATTAATGAAATAGTACTTGACCAATTATATGGTTTAAACAAATTAAAATAAATTCATCTTAAACGGCCTAATCTAAGAAAACTTATCTACTCATAATTAAATTAATAATAACAATAAGTTTAGAAGAAAGATACATGAATTTGGAGATGAAAGTTGGTTTTCAATGGAGAAAAACCTTGAATCCTTGCTCCTTGAACTCTTGGAGTCATCAAATTCTCTCTAAAATCTTATTTCAATCATTCTTGAACCCTTCTCTTATTTATCTTTAAATAGAAGTTGATAATGGACTTTTAGGGTTGAGAAAAAAAATCAACACACAATTCAATATTGTAACATTGTTAGATTTTTACTCTCTATTTTTCATCAATTTATATTCGAATTTAGACTTTGACTTATTCATAAAAGTTGTAGCCCTGGATGTTAGTTTTCATTTTCAAAAAATATCATTTCAGTCAGAGTTACGAAACTCTCTATATATGATCAAATTACTGGACAAACGTCATGTTGTAAATTATGCTGAAAATGCTATTTTCTTCACAATTTCTCCATTTTTTCATCTTTTTCCTTTGTTTCTCCACGTCTTTAGTTTCTTCCTATTTCTTCATAAAAATTAAATATAATTAATCAAAAATAATGAAAACAACAACAAATGCTTAATAAAATTACATGATGATAAAATGTCATCACCAACATTCTATCTCGTACAACATCACAGGTCTTATCATAGTCCGATGAAATTTTCCCTTCAGCTTAAACGATACACCTTTGTGTCATATAAAGCACTTAAAGCTTTTCTCCATTTCAGCCACCTAGCCTGAATTCAATGCTTTACATCACCTTATTTTTCTTACTTATTTTGTATTACATACCTAATATATTTAAACAGTGTGACTTTAGGGATGACCAGAATCCACTGGGCTTTCCATGTTACTTAGTCTGAGAATATCATAAGAATAATAAAATATGGATAAAATAAACAATTTTAAACTAATTATCATAAATGACAAGCATACAAGCAATAGAGAAATTGAAGAAACAAAAGGAAAAGTCATTTTACAAAAACTTGATTAAAATAACGAGGAATATCACTACATAAAACCCTCTAAGGGCAAAAAACCCATTAAGCAGAGAAAGGAGAAATTTAGGTCTCACAGGAAGACACCACCATCACCTCGCCTCCCACCTCCTATGCATTTATATTCTTAGGCGCGTGATTATCAACAATGTTTTTGGCTTCAATAGAGGCGTCACCCTCAAGATTCATTTCTAGATCAACTTGCTCCATCAGGCAACCTTCAACCACCACCTTAAAATAATCCAACTCAGATAAATCAAGGTTGGGATAAAGGCAAAGGACCTAAATTTTGGCTTTCTCGATGCTTTGATCGTCGACCAAAAGGCCACTCATACATTCCTCCTCGAGATCCTTCTTGAGTCATTTGACGGCCCCTTTAAGAGAAGTTACCTCGTGCATGACTTGAGAATGTTTCTTACAGTATGACTTACAACCAACCTCCATGGACTCTTTCACCACTTTGAGGTAGTTACACTCATTCTGGGCTGATTTGAGTTCTTTTCAAGCCCAATAATCCTTTTGTTGGTAGTAGAGAGTAAAGTATGATATGTAACTTGGGTTTCTTTCACCCAGGAAATCTCAAGCCTTAACTCGTCTTCCTATTGGTCATAAGAATCGAAAACCTCAAATAATATTCATTCCTGAACAACACCAGTCATGGTATAAGTGCCAAAATGTTGAAGAATATTTATTCTCTCATACTTTTGGCCTAGCTAATGAGACTATAAGTCCCTCCATAGAAGTTATATGAAGCTCGCATGATGAGACTATAAGTCCCTTAGGCAAGGCGTTGAACCTCTCAGGCGGGACTTCTATAAAGCCCTCAGACAAGACTTAAACTAAGTCTCTTATGCCAGACTTCATCTGTGCATATTGGGTGTGGTTTATATGTTTGATCTTTCCCGAGGAAAATATAAGTCCCTCAGGCGAGAAGTTTATATAGCCTATTCGATGGAAACTCTTAGTCCCACATGTGAAGTTATATGGAGCCTGGCTAATAATATTATAAGTCCCTCGAGCGAATTATATAGAGCATGTATTATGATACTATAAGTCCCTATAATAAGGCATTGAACCTCTCAGGTGGGACTTCTATCAAGCCCTCAGACAAGACTTAAACTAAGTCTTTTATGCTAGACTTCAGTCATGCCTCTCACTCGTGGTTAATAAGTTTGATCCTGTCCGAGGAAACTGTAAGTCCCACAAGTGTGGAGTTTAGATAGGTTATTCGATGGTAACTCTTAGTCCCACGAGCGAAGTTATTTGGAGCCTGAATGATGAGACTATAAGTTCCTCAGATGAAGTTATATATAGCCTGATTGATGAGACTATAAGTCCCTTAGGTGAGGCGTTAGACCTTTTGGGAGGGACTTCTATCAAGCCCTCAGATAACACTTAAACTAAGTATCTTAAGCTAGACTTCACTCGCGGATTTTAGGCATGGTTTATTTTTTGGTCCCGCTCAAGGAAACTTTAAGTTACTCAAGTGACAAATATATATAGCATGTTCGATGGGAGCCCTTAGTCCCATAAGCAAAGTTAAATGGAGCATGATTGATGAGATTATAAGCCCCTCAGGCGAAGTTATATGAAGCCTGGATGATGATACTATAAGTCTTTCAGAAAAGGCATTGAACCTCTCGGGCGGGACTTCTATCAAGCCCTAAAATAAGACTTAAACTAAGTATCTTAGGATAGACTTTGCTCATGCCTCTTAGGTGTGGTTTATATGTTTGATCCTTCCTAAGGAAACTCTAAGTACCTCGAGCTAGGAGTTTCGATAGTTTATTTGTATTGCTTTAGAGAGAGGTAAAGGTTCTTGTCATAAAGTACAACATACATATTTTGATGTAAGAGGAAGAAAGGATCATCGTTATGAGGTTGAGCATGCAAAATATTGCCTTAAAGGCGACAGGGCACTTTACTATGAAGTCTAACCTACAAAGTATTTCTTTAAAGGCAACAATGATCTTCACTGTGAAGTCTAGCCTATAAATTATTGCCTTAAAGGCAACAATAATCTTTACTATGAAGTCCAACATACAAAGTATTGCCTTAAAGGAGACAACGATATGCACTAACATATAAAATATTTCCTTACGAGGCAACAAAGATCTTCACTATGAAATCTAGCATACAATATATTTCCTTAAGAAACAACAATGGTCTTCACTATGAAGTCCAACACATAAAATATTGCCTTTAGAGGCAGCAAGGATCTTCGCTATGAAGTCCAATATACAAAATACTAAGAAAATATCCCTGCTAATCATAAACATTCAATAAATTTTTCTTAGGTAAATGATTACATCTCTTAAGAAATTACAACAATCTAACTGTAATAATATTTAAGATAGAGAGTGTTCGAAGTTATGCATAGGAGTTGTTCGTCCAATTCCCATAACTTGTACGTCTTGTGGGAAGCTTTTGTAATATGGGATATGGACCATCCCAGTTGGGTTGTATTTTTCCGTATTGTATGGCCAAAACTACCTGATTTAAGACCAGGCTTCCTTCTCACATCTCCCTCGACTTGACTTTTAAGTTGTACCTTCTTGCGGCTCTATGTTTGACAACAAATTCTTGGATGTGGGAGACTTCTCTCAATTTGTCGACCAAACCCATAACATATTCCAGTCCTTCCTTATTTACCTTTTGATCAATCATCTCTCTTTTAGTGACACTTAATTTGTGCGGGTCATATCTCATGGTTAAGGTGGGGCCATTGGTCAAATAAATTGGAAAATGGTATATCACATCTTCCTTATATATAACTTATAGGCATTGGGAATTTCCTTCACCTTGAGGTATTTATCCTTCCAGTCTTTATAATTCAACATGTAGGGGGTAGAGAGGGGTATTCGTTACCTTATGATTTATTGACTAAATCAAAAGTAAGCATACAATTCGAGTCGCCATCGCACTTCTGTTTATCCAAAGGAAAGGTTAGAAAGCGAACAAAAACCAAGTAAGAAGTTTTATCAAATCAAAAACTAATAAAAATGTCAGAGATCTGGGTAAGGGGGTTGGTTATGCAATGGGAAGGTTTTAAGCACCCAAAACATCCTTAGTACTCTAAGGGAGCCCTTTTTGCAAATGTGTATTGTAGGTCGGTATTTGTGAAAAAAGATTTGTGCAAACAAGATTGGGGAGATGAGAAAAGAATATACATATTACTTACAATTTGTTGTTTGAATGGATGAACCAATTGCCTACGTACCATCACAAAGGTAGGATCAAAACCTCGTAGTTCGGGGTAAAAAATCTCAAAAGATTGGTGAATTGATTTGGTCAAAAGCCTTAAGGTCTTTTGTTATCAAAGGGAGAAAACTCAACCTAAACCAACAATCCACCATGTGAGGAGAGCTTCAACATACTCGTGAGGGATCCACCCTATAATAAGTATGGAAGACTTATAGTCTAATCACTAAGGATTAGGTGAGGTTTACATCAACCACTATGATAAATCAAACCTATGGCTAATGTTTATATGAAAAAGGTTTCAATGAAGGTGGCCATTGGAACCACACAAAAACTACCTGAAGTGAGTTGTATTTACAAGTTAGAAGTATTCACAAAGATGAAGTCAAAGTATGATTAGGATTTATTCACAATGAGTATTAATGAAAAGAAAAAGAAGAAGAAAAGAGATGAAGATGAAATGGACAAAATGAGAATTCAAATGACATAATCAAAACACAATGATCAAATGTGAATGAAATCAACATCAACCAATGTAAAACAGAAGAGAGATCAAGATTAGAGGTCAACAAAGTCAAACATATTTTTTGGTATTTTTGGAATTAAAATAAAACATAAAATAAAATAAACAAAATTATGGTCAAACTTCAAATTCAATTCAAATCAACTTGAATAAGTCCAATTGAATCATCATAAGTCCAACACGGTCAAACAAGGTTTGACAAATTTTCTCAGCATTTTTTTTAAAACAGAAACTATTTTAAAATGATTAAAAATGAAGAAAAATAACACAAATAAACTAAAATCTCAAATAAATCTCAAATCAATTAAGAAATTAATGAGAATATTTTTCATAGACTTATCATGATTCATAAGTGTTAAGAAAATATTTTTTGGAATTTTTGAATATCAGAAAGTATTTAAAATGAATTAAAAATTATTAAAAACAAAATAATTCACAAAAAATATTAAATGGAATCACAAAAATAATTAAAAATCAGATTATGAAACTAGATTTTTCAAGAAAATTTTTAGTGTTGGTCTCATATTTTTGTGATTCCAAATAAAAGAGTTGTGAATTTTTGAAAATAAATGGAATAAAAGAAAATAAAACAGAAATTAGAAAAAGAGAAAAATCAGCGCCCCTTGGATCAATTCATTAATAAACGTGGCAACATCCAAGGGTTCAGAAGCGCGCGTGTACCATGGTCTATAGTCAAACGCGAAGTAAAATGAATTAAAATAAGTCAGTTGAATCATCGGCCAGGATTAGAACGCTGAAGCCTCATCCAAGGGCCTGGAATCATCCACGTGGGGACGGTGGTAGAAACCATTGTCTTCTCCGGTGAACCAACTGATTCCACCAGTTGAAGGTTTTCAAACCTCAACCAAAATGCACAAACCATATACCAAAATGAAGCTGGGGTGATGTACATCACCCCTGTAACCTTGGATTTCTCTCGAGATCTCTATGGAATGAGAAATCTGAGCTTGAATTTCCAGGTGTGAAAACTGAAATGCTTCAATTCACAAAATCAAAGCCACCACTGGCTTGCCTCTCAAACGAGGACTTCAGAAAACCATTTGAACACAAACAATTCACATTATATGATGAGATTCAGATCAAAACAGTTGAGCAATAAACCTTTGGAAAGCAGCTTTATGCAGCACGATCCACTCAATCTCTTGCTTCCAACTTGATCTTGAGATGATGATGATGCAAGGCTTTGGAATTGGAACCTGAAGATCAACCAAGGAAGTTGAAATTCAAGTTTTAAATTGAGAGAAAAAAATCAGAATTCCTTTAAGTGAAGTTGGGTATGGATTTCAACAGAGCTTCAGGTAGCCTTCAGGTTGAATTTGGAATGAGCATGGCATGGTATTTATAGTTGAGCTGCAAGCAATGAGGTGAAGAACTCGTGTGCATGATCATTGGGTCCTCCATGCATGGTGTACAGGCGCATGTGAGGCCCAAAATCAATTGGAAATGCAAGCTGATATCACACAAAATGTAAATGGACGTGCAATTTGCCTTGTGTTTGCTTGTGGATGAAGATTTCAAGTGGATTGCATAGTTGGGCATAAATGTTCCCCTCTTCGAATGTCACTCATAGAAAATTCAAACATAGGCATGTGAGTAATGTTTGGAAAGGTCTTGACATAAGGAACAAAATCTATGATGGACAAAAATCCATTTGGAGTTTGGAAATTTGTGAAAACTGATCTTGAAGTTTGATGTACAAAACATGTCTTTGAAAAATTTGCCAAAAGTGGCCAACTTCAAACCCTTCTGTTTCAATGATACAAGCCTCAAATGGAAAAACCTCCAACATAAAAGTTGTAGGTCTTTTCAAGATGATAAATTTGGACTTCAATTTTGCATCATTTGGATTTTTGATGAGAAATTTATGGGCACTTGAAGTTGGACTTTTTCAAGATTCAATGGTTTTGGTCCAAAGTGACCTATAATGTTTTGTATTAGCACATGTGTTTCTTTTAGGATTATGAAATTTTGTCCAACATAACATTTGAAGTAGACATAGTAAGATTTACAATAAATTTGTATCACCTCAAAATCATAAAAAAATGAAGAAGTTAGGTCCTTGGGAAGTTGACCTAAAATTAGGGTTTCAGTCAAAATGACCTATAATGTTTTGAAATGAATGATGACCTTACAAGTTTCAAATGGATTTTTTATGAACATGAAAGTTGTTCATATGGTTCTTAAGATCATGTTTTATCTTGGGGTCATCTTCATTTGACAAACACATTAAAAGTTGAATTAGGGTTTCTTTGGGAAACAAGCCTCAAGCCCTTTGGTTTATCTTGATCAAATTGACAAATTGAGATACTTGGGAGACATATATGATGATTGAGAGATTTGTGAACCATTTTCCTACTTGCTTTCATCTTCATCTAGCCACTTTTTTTAGCATATGAGCCTCATAGGAGCCAGTGATCTCATGACTGCTTGAGCTTCAAAACAAAAGAGGTTAGTGACATATTTTTGTGCTTTTGGTTAGTAAACAAATAAGAAAAGCAATAATGTACAATTCAAGCATGCTTGGTGGTCTCAAACCAACTCTCATAAGTCCCAACCCTAGGGTTAAGGAGCCAAGATGATATGATCCTTGAGGCAAGTGCAATGAGCAATGATATGATGCCATGAGGGATCTTAGGGTCAAAATTAGGGTCTTACAGATGCCCCTATTTAAGGTCATTCTAGCCGGAGATATGAAGGTTAAAATCTTCGTCTCGAAGAGGTAGAATGGGCTTAAATAATAATAAAGAGACAAATTTTGGTCCCTAAGAGACCTCATGATGCAGATGTATGCATGAAAAAGTTAATACTTTATGGGGATATATGACCACAAAGGAAAAGAAATCAAAGAAAGACCGAAAGTCCATAGGAGTAATACACTCACTAGGGAGACAAAAATTCTGGGGAGAAACAAGGGTTAAAAGCGTGAGCGGGTCATGACTTGAGAACTTGTTGGAAGACATGAAGGGATTCCATGAAAATAAATCAATGGAAAGACTCGAGCTGACGCAAAGATGCATGTATTGGGGAATATGCCAATACAACAAATTATCCACAAAGGATACTTCAGATAAAAATCCGGACTCGGGTGGGGAATATCCACTAATGGATTCAGCCGAGGAAGAAAAATGAGATATTACTGGCTACTGGGTAATAAACTCAAAAAGAGACATGTGGTCAAAACACCGGTATAAGGGTGAAAGAAGAAACATGCTCAGGGAGAAAGAATATCTAAGACCGGTATAAGGGTGAGAGATATCAATCATCCGAAACATCCGACAAGGACCAAAAAGGCATATCTCAACTCAAGAAAATCTGACTCCACAGGGGACAAAAAGTCATAATAGGGAGCAGAAGGAAGGAACACCAGGGATACCGGTTACTGGGCATATAATAGGTGACCAACTAGGCGCGAATTGGGAACATATCCAAGACACTCATCATCCGAAAAGGAGGGTTGAAAAAGCAAACTCGATTTACAGGATGGACATTCGATTCCATAAGGAAATACGAATCTTACTCAACTAGGGAAGAAAAAGACTTCGACTGAAGAGTGCATGAGATATATTATTTATTACCGCCAGAACATAGATAATATACTCACATGGAAGATTATCCACAACCGGTTACTGGGTTAATAAAGGATGGATCAACCGAAAAGAAAGGACATTCGGATACCGGTTACCGGGTATATAATGATGACCAATCCAAAGGAGAAACAATCATTACCAAACAAGGGTAAATGAAAGATGACTCGCTGGGGATAAATTGTTTATCAAAAGCAATTATCCAGGAGATATATCACCGGTTACTGGGTGGTATACTCAAAAAATGAAGGAATATCAATACCGAATATTAGATAGAGATAACCGACAAAGAGGGGATTACATCTACCGGTTACTGGGTAGAAAACCACAAAAATAGGACTTACAACTACCGGTTACTGGGTAGAAGGCCACAAGATTCACTGGGGAAAGATGAACAATTACTGGTTATTGAGCAATTTGAACAACTAAACCACAGGGAACTGCAGGGAAATAACGAGATAGGAGTCAATCTAGGAACAAACTAGAGAGACACAATGAAACAAGACTCAACCCAATGAGGATATAACTCAGGGGAGTAATTCCATCCCAATACATATTAGGGAGGAAACTGAAACAATAATCATCCATGAGGACATAACTCAGTGGGGAATACGAAAGGAAAGATAGACACTTTCTACCTATAGGGGCTGACTCTATATGGAGAGATCAGACACAAACATCTGCTTGGGGAAGAACATTTCACCACTAGCAGGAGATAACAAGCAAAGATATATGGCAAAAATGCAACATGAATATCTGAATTCTATAATTATGCATGTATATGTGTGGTTTATGTATGATTAATACTGACAAACAGACAAATCTAACACAGACAGGTCCGAGGATCAATAGACAGACATCCGGTATAACATCTCAAAAGAGGAAAGCCAGGCCCACAGGAGAAATCCAATCAGGTGGGGAGCATCAAATACCAGGAGACACCAATCACCGTTGGGGACAAAAACCACCACCGGACATAATCAAAGGTCTTAGCTACCAAATGTTGGGGATCTTCTAACAATTCTCGAGAACATGCAAAGATGTCAATAAGATCTATCACAGAAGAACGCTACTGGGGATCTTATCAGAGGAAGATGTGAGCCTCTGCAGGGAACAACCACCAAACAGATACACATCAATCAAGCATTCTCTTCTAATGGGATAAGAAACAAATTGCTCCGATGGGGATTTTCTGTTGAACATACCTAAAATCCATCGTAGAGGAAACTCTACTGGGGAGCTCAACATGGATAAGATCCGTCGTAGAAGAAACTCTACTAGTGGAACTTATCAGGGGATGATATGAAACTCTGTGGGGAACAACCACCAAATAGACTCATCTATCAAACATTCCCTCTTATCTGCTGGAGAGACATCTCTGCTAAGAGGAGAGAGCCAGCTGCTCCACTGGGGAAGGACATAACATCTTCACCACCAGCTCAACTCGGGAAAACTTTACAATAAAGAGGGGAAAACCAAATAACAAGCCCTGATCAGGAAACTCCACTAGGGATAGACTATAGGCGATCATACTGGGGAAAATCTACTCTAAGAAACCTACTAGGGATGAGTTGTAGGCAAACTTGCTGGGGAGAGACTTTATACCAACCTGTTGGGGATAACTACGAGTACCTCCGGAGGAACTGTCTTGACTGAATTCTCCATCAACACGCGCCATGCTGGGGATGAAAATGGAGAACACACCCTTTACCAACTGCTCTAAGCAACTACTGCTGAGGGGATATCTGAAAGATAGCTTTGTAGGGAACACATACTCATTCCTGCTGAGGACTTCTACTCAAACTGGGAATTTCTGATCACTCTGCTGGAGATTCCTAATTATGCTGGAGGGAAGATCAACTTCCTCGAGAATAGATAGCATATCAACTTTTATCAATCTATAAGGGATTTTAGGTTCGTCCATACGAAGGATGACAACCATATAGTTGATAAAACACAAATGCTAGACTCAGACTTCCTGGGGGGAGTTGAGGAGGTTTGAGATAGAGGTATACACATCTCTAAAAAGGTCAAGGCCAAAACTCTAGACTCTCTGGGAGACTTGGTGATGTATCACCCTTCTCTATGCTCACTGAGGAGACAACCTGAAAGATGATGAAGAGAATACAAACATGCCAGAATGTGAATAAATGTCTTACCCTTTTGGAGATCATACTATCCTTGGGAGAGCACTGAAGATATTCCATTTATCCTTTTAGTCATTGTGAATGTTCACTTTGTTTAAAACAATTTATAAAAACTTTATTTGTTTAAAACAATGATATTTATCAATTAAAACATGCAAACATTTGTTGAACAGAAGCAAATAAGAGTGCAAAGAATTGGATAAAGGCTCAAATTTATTTGATAGAATGGTAGTCCGCAAATGGCGAGACTCCATGGATCTTTACAAATTTAAAATTGGTGATATATATTGGAAAAAGGCTACATTGAACATAATGACCATTTCTCAACCATCTCTGAATCCAATGTATTTGAAGCTTCAGTTGACGATGACTGAGCGAGAGTCTTTGACAGATGACAGCTTGTAGAACAAAGTCTTGTCAGGATGCAGTTACTTGCCAAATCCCTAATTTTTGCCTAGATTCCCCCAGGGTGAGGTACTCAATCTAGCGGGATATATATTCAATTTTTTATGTCTCTAACTTTTGCCTGGACCGCCCTTTCGGGTTTTCAATACACCGAGACGCTCATTTTTGCCTAAGTCGCCCTTTCGGGTTTTCAACTTAGCGAGCTATTCTGTTTTTATCTTTAGGCGAAGTTGTAGCGGGGTATTCGTTACTATTAGAGATATTGACTAAATCCAAGGTAAACCATAAAAGTCGAGTCGCCATCGCACTTCTATTTATCCAAAGGAATGGTTAGAAAGCGAACAAAAACCTAAAAGTTTTATCGAATCAAAAACTAGTAAAAATGTCAGAGATCTGGGTAAGGGGGTTGGTTATGCAATGGGAAGGTTTTAAGCACCCAAAACATCCTAGGTACTCCTAGGGAGCCCTTTTCATAAGTGTTGTTCTAGTCTAAAGGGTGTAGGTATATCTAAAGTACTATTTACTAAAAGGAAGGTTAAAAGAAAATGACTCGCAAGGATGTCGCATCCACTGCCTACATATCTCATCTGAGTATGAGAATCAGAGTCTT
Organism: Lathyrus oleraceus; assembly: GCF_024323335.1. Lineage (NCBI taxonomy): Eukaryota > Viridiplantae > Streptophyta > Magnoliopsida > Fabales > Fabaceae > Lathyrus > Lathyrus oleraceus. Next base: position 247,928,270 of record NC_066582.1, on the reverse strand, counting down.
CGTAGCTCGGCTACCTATGGGTTAAAGAGAAGTGTGCTCGGTAAGACGTCGCGTTTTATGCCTACGTATCTCATCTGGCATGAGAATCAGAGCAAAACGTAGTTCGGCTAACTACGGGAACAAGGGTCTCGATTGCAACTAGGGCAAGGGAAAGGGATGGTCTCGATCGCAACGAGGGCGAGAGAAAAGAATCGCAGCAAGGGCGAAAGCAAGCAAGGATTAGTTGTTAGTCGTCAGTCAAACTCGGCAAGACATTGCGTCTCGTGCCTACGTATCTCATCTGAACATGAGAATCAGAGTTGTCGTAGTTTGACTAACTAGGGGTTAAGGATTGCCATATAAACATGGACTTACAAAAGAGGACATCAGTTGTGTCAAAGGAGGGTGGGCAGTGTGTTTAACGTCCTAGCAGTAGGTGTCGCAGCTCGCTGAATCGAGTCTTAGGCAGTTACCTCTTTGCAATAGAATGGACTGACATGCCACAAGATTGGAGATGCATGGAAGGTCTAAAAGTGGGGAAGCTCTGATCTAGAGTTGTCTTGCAATATGGACCTATGTGTTAGGATTTACAAAGGGGAACATCTACCTAATGTTATCATGCAAAGAATAGGGGAATTCTACCTATGTTATCATACAAAGGGTTCTACCTAATGGGTGCTACCTAAACGGAACAAGAGTCGACGGATGAAGCGCGGAGAAGAGTTACGAATAAGGGTAGATGGCGATGCCGGAGGCAATCGACTTACAGGTAGATGGTGATGCCTGAGGCAATCGACTTACAAGAGGATGGATGAATGCGTGCTGGTTCTGTTAAGTTTTGAAAATGATTACTCGACGTTGGATCGAGCTTTTGATCTTATTTTGAATTGGTTATCGGATGTTCGTTTTAATTCTTGTATTAACAGGTGACTAAAGAAATAAAGAAATAAATATTATACACTTTATGGGAGAGGGGTACATTTGTTATGAATGAGGATTGTTCATGGGAAACAAACAATAAGAATATATGCCTCATACATCATACAAGTAGGCAACAATTATCAATCAGATCGGATAAATAAACAATATATAATCAAACCAAAGAATCAAATAATGTAGCATTTAAACAATGCATAGGAGTATGAACATGTTAAATAATCAAGCAATAGAAAGCATGAATGAGAGAAACAAGTATAAAAGATAACAGATGAATCAAATAGATGAAAATATGCACACGAAGGGTCCACTGAATAATTTAATCAGGAAATAAGGTAAGGACCAAATAAAATCAAGGTAAAAGGCCTCTAATACATGGCATATGAGATGAACGAGAGAGGATCAAAAGATCTCTTCAATTGCCATAAGTAATCCCTAAGTCAAACATCGATCATAAAGAAGTCAACTGAAAATTCAAGTCAACTTAAAAAATAACAAATAAATAGCAAATTAATCAAGAAAATTATGAAAAATTAAACTAAATAAGGTGGGGTCAGGACATCATCATCCCCCAAAAAGATTTTAAAAATAATGAAAATTGTCATGTGAATTAATTAAAACAAAACATAGGTCAAACCAAAAGTCAATTAATAAGACTAGGTTAGAAATAAATCAAGAATAAATAGTAAATTAATCAAGAAAATTATGAGAAATTAAAATAAATAAGGTGGGGTCAGGACATCATCATCCCCAAAAAGATTTTAAAAATAATGAAAATTGATACGTGAATTAATTAAAATAAAACAGAAGTCAAATTAAAAGTCAATCATCCAAACTAGGTCAAAAATAAATCCAAAATAAATTGAAAATGTGAAATAAAATTCCAAGAAAAGGTCAGATTGACCATGAGACAGTGGTCAACCTTCATCCCAAAAATCAAGTGCTAACAATAATTTTAAGTTATAAAAATAAAATCAATAAAAAAAGTGTGTTAAAATGGACCATTTAGAATAAATAATTAAAATAAAATATTAATATTAAAAAAATACAAAAATAAAAATTATATAAAATTAAATAAAACGTTAAGAAAAGTGAAAAATATTTTTGGGTAATTTTATGGACGAAGAAAATATTTTAAATAAGAAAAAGAAATATGAAAATGGAAGGATTAATGGTGATGAACATGGTAAGCAAGCGTAGATATATCAAAACATGGCCATCCAGACCCAAAGCATGATGAACTTCGTGGAACTTTGTGTAGCATGCTTAGAAAATCTGATTGGGCCAGCCAGACCCAAAATCTGCCTAGAAAATCAAGTCATGGTGCCCACTTTAAATGAATGTATCTCTCAAACCATGGATCCAAATGAGATGATTCCAAAAGGATATGAAAGAGGACATGGCAAGGTACAATTGTTATGAATAAAGTATTTTCAAATAATGCCTTGAAGTGCAATAAAGCTGGCCAAGAAGTCTTGACAAATTTTGAAGATTTTGGACTTAGAAATTTTTCTAAGTGTCCTAAATAAATGTCTCACTTTGACTAAGCATAACTTTCTCAATTCTAATCCAAATGGAGCAAACTTTATATCTCTAGAAAGGTTGGAACAAGAGAAACAACTTTCATGTTGAAGAAATTTTCAAATGGACCCATTTTTATCTTGATGAAAAATGGGCTTAAAGTGAGTGCAACGATCATGAAAACTTGCCCTAAATGGAAAGTCGACCATTTCCAAATTAAGCAACTTTTCCAATTCCTGATTAAATGATGAATCCATGATCCAACCTTGATAAAATTTCACATGTAGGCTCCCCTAGGCATGGATTTTGAGATTCCACTCTCAAAATGTCAGGAGTTGACTTTTCTGGCCCCACAGTTGACTTTTCCCAAACTATTTGATTCTCGATTCCATTGATCAATTGAAGCACTTCTAGCTCAAATAAAGAGCTAATTTTTTGTATGTAGACCCTTGTGGATATATGGAGGTACATGAAAAAGAGTTTCACCCAAAGAATCAGAAATAAATTGATTTTATACCAAACCCTAGTTTTAGGGCAAAATGATCAAGAACTGATTGCACTGATTGCCAATGGATCTTTCTGAGATAATTGTGAATCTTCATAGGCCAAGATGCCTCTCTAATCATGACATGGATGAGCTCCTCTACTTCCAACCAAACATTGCCTGTTGCAGGTAGCCATGAAACCCTAATTTCTGATTAAATCCAGATGAACACTCTGATAGCTTTGAATCCTTCACTGATGAACTGAGGACCATAATAAGATACTTGGACCCCCCTGAGACCCTTGAGACTTGTATACTTAGAAAATGAAGTCCAATTCTCAATCTTTCTTTATGTGGGCTCCTTTTGTTAAGGAGTGATCGATCAAAACCTGATCTCCATGTCACTAATGCAGTATGCAATGAGTATGACCTAATATGATGCTAATGAAGTGTAAAATATAATCCCATGCTTCCAGGAAAAATGAAGGGTAAATTTTGGGGTATTACAGAAGTATTTCTTGACTGCATCTGAATTCACAGGATGAGTGAAATCCTTCCCATCCATAGTTGTAAGCATCGAAGCACCGCCTGAAAAGGCTCTCTTAACAACATATGAACCTTCATAGTTTGGAGTCCACTTGCCCTTGGAATCGGGCGCAAAAGACAAAACTTTCTTGAGCACGAGGTCACCTTCTCGGAACACGCGAGGCTTGACCTTCCTATCAAATGATTTCTTCATCCTTTGCTGATACAACTGACCATGGCACATGGCAGTCAATCTCTTCTCTTGAATCAAGTTCAACTGGTCATAACGAATCTGAACCCACTCAGCCTCAGTCAACTTGGCTTCCATCAAGACTTTCATTGACGGGATCTCAACCTCCACAGGGAGCACATCCTCCATGCCATATACAAGGGAGAAAGGGGTTTCCCTTGTTGAAGTGCGAACAGATGTACGATAACCATGCAAAGCAAACGACAATATCTCATGCCAATCTCTGTACGTAACAACCATCTTCTAGATAATCTTCTTGATGTTCTTGTTAGCAGCTTCAACATCCCCATTTATCTTGGGTTTATAGGGAGAAGAATTATGATGTGCAATCTTGAACTCGCTACACATCTCTTTCATCATCTTGTTGTTCAAGTTAGATCCATTATCGGTAATGATCTTGTCTAGCACACCATAATGGCATATGAGTTGATTCTTGATAAACTTCACAACTACCTGCCTGGTCACTTTAGCATATGATGTCGCTTCAACCCACTTGATGAAGTAATCAATTGCTACGAGAATAAAATGGTGACCGTTTGACGCCTTTGGCTTAATCATGCCAATCATGTCAATTCCCCACATGGAGAAAGGCCATGGTGAAGAGATAACATTCAGAAGTGTCGGGGGAATATGAATCTTATCCGCATAAATTTGACACTTGTGGCATTTCTTCACATATTTGCAACAATCAGACTCCATTGTCAGCCAATAGTAGCCTGCTCTCAACATCTTCTTTACCATGGCATGTCCATTGGAATGAGTACCAAATGAACCCTCATGGACTTCAGTCATTAACAGGTCTGCTTCGTGTCTATCCACGCATCTGAGCAAAACCATGTCAAAATTCCTCTTATAAAGCACATCACCATTGAGGTAGAAACTGCCAGATGATCTCCTCAAAGTCTTCTTATCTTTAACAGACGCCCCATGTGGGTAAGTCTGACTTTGGAGAAAGCATTTGATATCATAATACCATGGCTTATCATCCTTCACTTCTTCAACTGCAAATACATGAGCTGGTCTATCCAAGCGCATCACAGTGATATTGGGGACTTCATTCCAATATTTCACCACAATCATCGAAGCAAGCATAGCAAGAGCATCTGCCATCTGATTCTCATCTCGAGGAATATGATGGAAATCAACCTCAGTAAAGAAAGTTGAAACCCTCCTCGCATAATCTCTGTATGGGATGAGGCCAGGCTGATTCGTCTCCCATTCACCCTTAATCTGATTAACAACAAGGGCTGAATCACCATAAATATCAAGATGTTTGATCCTAAGATCAATACACTCTTCCAAACCCATAATACATGCCTCATACTCCGCCATATTATTCGTGCATTTGAAAGTTAGCCTGGATGTAAAAGGAAAATGTGTGCCCTGAGGAGTAATAATCACTGCCCCAATACCATTTCCATATTGATTAACAGCGCCATCAAACACCATGCCCCATCGGGAACCAGACTCTGGCCCTTCATTGAGCGTAGGCTCATCGCAATCTTTCATCTTCAAATACAGAATCTCCTCATCTGGGAAGTCATACTGAACAGACTGATAATCCTCAATTGGTTGATGTGCCATATGGTCAGCCAAAATACTACCTTTAATAGCTTTTTGAGCTCGATACTCAATATCGTACTCAGACAACAACATCTGCCAATGGGCAATCCTCCCAATTAAAGCAGGCTTCTCAAAGATATACTTGATTGGATCCATTTTGGATATCAACCAAGTCGTATGATTTAACATATACTGGCGTAAACGCTTAGCGGACCAAGCTAAATCACATCATGTCTTCTCAAGCATTGAGTACCGAGACTCACAATCAGTAAAATTCTTACTCAAATAGTATATAACATATTCTTTCTTCCCTTATTCATCTTGCTGGCCCAATACACAACCCATAGAGTCATCAAGCACGATCAAGTACATAATCAATGGTCTCCCTTCAATAGGCGGAGACAGAATCGGAGGCTCAGACAGATACTCTTTGATATTGTCAAAAGCTTTCTGGCAATCCTCGGTCCAATCATGACGCTGATATTTCCAGAGGAGCTTGAATATCGGCACACATGTGGCAGTCATGTGGGATATAAATCTGGAAATATAATTCAAGCGGCCAAGAAAACCTCGGACTTGCTTCTCAGTTTTGGGCGCAGGCATCTCTTGTATTGCTTTGACCTTGGCAGGATCAACTTCAATACCTCTTTCACTGACAATAAAGCCCAATAACTTGCCAGAACGGACTCCAAATGTACACTTGTTCGGATTTAGGCAGAGTTTGTACTTCCTCAAACGCTGAAAAAGCTTCAACAAGTGCTCTACATGTTCAATTTCCGTTTTCGACTTCGCAATCATATCGTCAACATACACCTCGATCTCCTTGTGCATCATATCGTGAAAGAAGGTAGTCATAACGCATTGATACGTGGCTCCGGCGTTCTTCAAACCGAAGGGCATCACTCGATAACAGAATGTTCCCCATGGTGTGATGAATGTTGTCTTCTCCATATCCTCGGGTGCCATTTTAATCTGATTATAACCGGAAAATCTGTCCATGAATGAGAAGACATTGAATTTAGCTGTACTGTCTACCAACATATCAATATGTGGTAGAGGAAAATCATCTTTTGGACTAGCTTTATTCAAGTCTCGATAGTTCACACACATTCAGACTTTTCCATCTTTCTTAGGCACGAGCACAATATTGGTCACCCATTGAGGATATGTAGAAGTCACCAGAAACCCTGCATCAATTTGCTTATGAACTTCTTCTTTAATCATCACTACCATATCAGGATGAGTCCTTCTGAGCTTCTACTTCACAGGCACACACTCAGGCTTCAAAGGCAGGAAATGTTGTACGATATCAGTATTTAGACCAGGCATGTCTTCATACGACCAGACAAATACATCGACATATTCTCGTAGCAACTCAATCAACCCCTTCTTCACAGATTCTTCCAGGAGTGCCCCAATCTTCACTTCGCAAACACAATCTTCAGACCCCAAGTCGACTGTTTCCAGATTCTCAAGATGCGGTTGAATTATCTTCTCTTCGTGCTCAAGCAGACAGGTAATCTTATCAGGAATCTCTTCAACATCATCTTCTTCGGACTCAAATACAGGGAACTCAAAGTTAGGAGATGGCGTTGGATCATTATGTTCAATGGGTTTGATCAACCTGCATAATGATTTTGAGTATAAAAGAGATTTCAGAATTCAAACAAGACAAATCATTATGCAGATGAAAATATTGATTTTATTATCTTTTAAGGGTTTTATGGTGATCACCAATTTCATGCAAAAAGCAAAAAGGGAAAATAATTTGGAAAAACAAACATTTAACATGTAATTTTTGAATGAATATCATTGTATTAATGTGCCAACAATGTCATCACTTCTCCTTTTGGCATGGGAGAAGGTTTTTTTTAAACAAAATGAACATATTACGTGGACTTGTGGACAACTGTTGGAACATCAACAGCGACCCAATTATTGCAGATTCCACCAGGTATGACAAAGTTGCCCAGGTCTTCCTCTCCATCATCTTCCACTATGGCAGTAACCTCTTGGTCTTCAACAGTGTGGATAAAACCACCACTCTGGAATAGCCCACACTCGTTGGAAATGCCTAAAGAATACCCTATACCAGCCCAGGATTTATTATCTTCCAGCTTAATCATTTGTCCTAAACCAGTAGTTGCGCCATGCTCAATGGCCAACTTAGCATCATTGTATAAAGCAAATGAAGAAGGTCCTTTCCTTGAAGGCTCAGCAATAGATAAGGCTTGGAACGGAGTCCCAACCTCATCCTTAGCATCTATATAGGAGAAGGAAGATAAATGACTGACCAAGAGAGCCTTCTCTCCCCCTATCACTACCAACTTCTTATTCTTGACGAATTTTAACTTCTGGTGTAGGGTGGATATCACGGCGTCTACCTCGTGAATCCATGGTCTGCCAAACAAACAACTATATGATGTGTGGATATCCATGACCTGGAAAGTGATCTGGAAATCACTGGGTCCAATTTTGATCGGGAGTTCAACTTCGCCGATCACAGTTTTCCTTGATCCGTCAAAAGCCTTAACTACCACTCCACTCTATCTCATGGGAGGCCCCTGATAAGAAAGTTTGGCCAGAGTGGATTTTGGCAACACATTAAGCGATGATCATGTGTCCACCAAAATATTGGACAAGGCATCATCCTTACAGTTCATAGAAATGTGTAGAGCCAAATTGTGGTTTTTTCCCTCCTCGGGAAGATCAACATCACAAAAGCTCAAATTGTTACAAGCATTTATGTTTGCAAGAATGCTATCAAACTGTTCAATAGTGACATCGTGATCCACGTACGCCACGTCCAAGACCCTCTTCAAAGCTTCACGGTGTGGCTCATAATTCATCAACAAAGATAGAACATATATCTTTGATGGAGTTTGAAGCAGCTGATCAACAACGTTATACTCGCTCCTCTTGATGAGCCTCAGCACCTCATCGCAGTCCTCTTTCAGAATGCCATGCTGGCTGTTGAAAAGTACCTCTTCGGAAAATATTTTTATATCGTATCCACAGAGATTGGTTGTTATTACCGCCGTTCTATAATCCAATTTGTTAAAAGTTTGAAAAGTAACAAAGTTATTTTATTTGGAAACTTATCTTGTGAGTAAATGTCACTAAAAACAGTAAAATGGTTTTAATCGAATGTAAAAGCTTGGCAAGATTGGAGTTCACTATTCTAAATGCTTATGATTCCTTATGATAACTATATAGATTTAAGATTATTGATGATGTTCAAGTATCCTCTCAAAGTCATTTATGTCTAAATGATATTGTGATAATCACTATATTGATCCTTAGACGATTTCTCCACCTAACTATCAATATAGCAATATTTAATGTTTAATACCAAAGAAGAGTAATGAATAAACCTATCTCTACAACTTATTCACTACTTGAAAATCTGTTTTATGTCAAGACTCAAATAATCTCTTTCAACAACTACTCAAATCTGGTTTTCAACTTAGGGCAAAAACAGTATTCAATACATCAACAATCTTTATCATATATAAAAGTCAAATGGAATACATAAACAAATGAGAATAGCTACTACCTCCAATCTTGACAAAATGGAGTTTAGCTCCTCATCATCATTGTTACAAAGCAGAATGCTAATGGAAGAAAAACTCTATTTTTCTCTCTCTTACAAAATATCTCAATGTATCAATGTGTGAATAATAATTGAATTTCTTAGAATAATGTATTCTCTTATCCTAAAAAAGTTGACATTTCCTTAATTGATCATTTTCATCCAAAACAGAAAAGCTATTCCAAGACAGACACCAAAATGGCAAAACCAGCTGGCATTGGAAACAACACACTTGGCCAAAACAGCTTGCTGGATTCGCAGGGTTCGCTGGGCGAACTTTGTTCGCGGCGCGGACTGACTCTTTTCATTCAGTTCGCTGGGCGAACTATGTTCGTTGGGCGAACTGAAGCTACTTCAGCTTCCTTGCTTTGCAAGCTTCATGTAATTGTTCTTCCAAGTGTTAATCTTAAAGAATAGGCCTCCAAATTGCATTCAATACTTCTTCAAAATTATGGTGTTGCATTCCAAAAGCTCTCTCATCCAAAAAAACTCTACAAAACTAACAAATATGTGAAATAACTATTCAAAACAAAATAAATTAAACCTAATTGCATTTATACAAAATAGTGAGAATAAAAGTGTGTAATTGCATCAAAACTTGGTAAAAGGGACCAATAAAATGATATAAAAAATAGTACTAATTGGTCCCTAACAACTCTCCCCAACTTAGCATTTTGTTTGTCCCTAAACAAAAGTTTCCACCCTCACAACCAAAGCAATGACACAAAAGATTGAAACAAGGATTTACCAGGACATTCAAATGGTTCAAAAGTGTTTGGCAATTTCTCAATCCACCTATCTCAATTCTAGACAAAACATAAATAAGAGAAATGGTTGAGTGCAAAATTCATTCCAAGGAATTCAAAGTCATATATGTCAAAATTGAATCAAACTTACACACACATCATAATAATGATGAATAACATGAAGGGTTACTTTCACTCATCCAAGCAATTAAATCAACAACAACTCAAATCATGCGGTTATCACAACAGATACCAAATCATGTGAAAAATGAGAATCAAGAGGTCTTTCAAAGGTTGTAATGTGGCTTAGGTTACAAGAAAGGATATGATTAAGAGAATTCAACAAAGTTGCCTATCCTAAGGGAGCATTCCCAAACATTCAACTCTACACAATTTCCCTTTCTTTGATCCCTATTTTTTTTTCTTTTTCTTTTTCTTTTCACATCCACACAACCATGAGCATTTTCTTTGCTTTTTTCTTACTTTTTTTTTTTGCTCTATGATTTCAAGGGTGATTTCTTTTTCTTGTTTCTTTTCATATTTTCACTCTTTCATAAAAACTCACTTTTCCAAGTTTCTAATCAACTTTTCACTTTACTCTCCCCAACTTTAGATTCCAAAACCAAATTTATTCAATAATGCTCCCTACTTAGAAATAAGCAAAAGGCAAAATTTGCAAACAACTCGATTTGAGGTTTCAATTGACACGAAAGAAATTAGGATTCATTTATTCCACAATTTTCAATTGATTTTTCAATGATCAATAAAATGAATCCTAAAATAAGCTCAAAGGGGTTTAACTAAGGATTATTCCTCACAAGGTTAGTTGATTCAAACTTTTTGGTCAAGTGGTTTTTTTCTCACAAACAATGCCTCTATCATTTTCAAAATTTTCACACAAAAATAGATTGATGCATGATTTAGCATGATAAGAATGAGTTAAAATAATGCTCGGTTTCCTGCTTTTTAGTGTCTAATGGAAAGCTTCCTCACAATTGGTTAAGTCATATTTTGATTCAAAAATGACATATACTTCAATGAATTTATGATATGGAATTTGCACATACCATCAAACTACTCATGTTAAGTCTAGAAAGCGATAAAGTGTACCTTGAAATGCCAACACTAATTCTTATCATCACCATTCGAAGTGTTCTATGCTTCTTTCTTTGCGAACATTTCTTGGTTGCTTTAAGCTTGACTTAAGAGTAAGAACAATTAAACAAAGATGTTGGTAAACCAAATTCATTGTAACACACTTAAATTTCACAGAGTATTCATGCAATTAACAAGACAATTTAATAAACCAAAATTCAAAATTCAACAACAGCAGTAATAAACACAGAAAACTCAAAATAAAAACAAACCCTACAATTCAACAAACTCCTCAATCTTCCTTCATCTCATCGCCATGGGTCGCACCACCTCCTGCACCCCCCCAAAAAAGTTGGCCTCCCTCAGGCCAATTAGCATAAGCAGCACAATCCGCTTGGGACGGAAACTTGCGGGCTTCGGGTGCAAGAAATGTGTTAAGATTTTGAGATTTTTAAAATGGAGAGGAATAATTTTTGATTTTGGAAGTGGGGTAGTGAGAGTGATGAAGAAAATTTTTAAATTGTGAATTTGGAAATGAAATGAAAATGACACAAAACAGAACTTAAAGGGTTCTGCCAAGCTCAGTTCGCTGGGCAAAAGCTGTTCGCTGGGCGAACTGAAGGAATTTTTTTTTTTTTTTGGAAAAATAATTGGCAGTGACAGAACTTAAGTGGTTCTGCCAAGCTCAGTTCGTTGGGCGAACTGAAGGAAATTTCAAATTTTTTTTTTGGTAGCGGACAGAACTTTGACAAAATTTTAAATGCAGACTTACAACATTGGGTTGCCTCCCAACAAGCGCTTTGTTTAACGTCGTTTTGAGCTCGGCGGTTCAACGGTCTTCACGATCCGGCTTTGTTGAGCAACTTCCTCAAGGGCTTTGTTGTCTTCAAGAGGTTCTTGATGAACCTTCGATAAAATCTGATACCACCCGTTTTCGGAACCACTTGCACAACACTCACCCATTCACCATCAGAGATAGGACAAATCATCCCGGCCTCCAATAGTTCGACAACTTCCTTCTTTTTCAGCACTCGTATCAATTGATTCTCCTCTTTTGTGGACAATGTATTGCTAATGACCATTGGTTTAGTATAGTCATCACCAAGGAACACATACTTCAAATGTGTCTCTAGTTTTGGCTCTTCCACTTTCTTTGTCATATCCAAGTCTTCGTTTGTCTCTTCATGATAAACAAGTTCTCCACAAGACTCTAATTCATGCAACATTGCTTCCATCTCTTTTCCTTCATTTTTAGTCGAAACCTTGTAGACTCCGATAAGAGATCTCTCTAATGCATTAGAAACATGAACCTGGTTTGCGATCTAAACTAGTCCCTCCTTGGTGGCATCGATTCGGAAAGAGTCATGCTTAACATTAGAATGCTTTTTAGCTTCAAAAAGATTGAAGGCTACCTCTTCATCTTGCACCCTCACTTTCATTAGTCCAGCATCAATATCAATCATCATTCGGGCCGTTTTCATGAATGGTCTTCCAAGAATTATAGGAACGTCACGATCGTCATCCATGTCTACTATCACAAAATCTACCGGAAACAAGAATTTGTCCACCTTCACTAACATGTCTTGAGCAACTCCATATGGTGAAGTAGTAGACTTATCAGCTAGTTGTAAAGTCATCCTTGTAGATTTGATCTCAACATTTCCCAATCTTTTGACAATGGATAGGGGAATTAGATTGATGCTAGATCCCAAGTCAATCAAACCATTACCAATGTATGTGCTTCCAATGGTTACCGGTAAAACGACTCGGCCCGGATCGGATTCCTTCCTTGGGAGAGTCTTTTGAATGATGGCACTACAACGTGCATCGAGCAAGATTGTCTCATCTTCCACATGTCTTCTTTTCTTTGTGAGAATATCCTTCATGAACTTTGCATACCGCGACATTTGCTCTAATGCATCGGTAAATGGAATATTGATTTGAAGTTGTTTGAATATGTCCATAAACCGTGCATAGTGTCTAGCATTATCCTTCTTCGATGGTGCGTGTGGATAGGGTAGATGTTGAACTGGAATGACATTCACGCCTTTGTCTCTTGTTTTCTTTTTTCTTGGTTTAATTTTCTTCTTCATTCCTGCTTCACACTGCTGCTCTTCCATCAATTGCTGGTTCTGCTGTTTCCGCGGCGCGAAGGAAGATCGCGGCGCGAACTGAGCAGTTTCTGCCACTTTCTCCTTCCCACAAGCCACATCCTCATTTTCCAGCACAACATCCATATCATTCTCAACTGTAATTTCCTCACTTTTTTTACTTGTCAACTCTCTACCGCTTCTAGTAAAAATTTCTTTACAATGCTCCTTTGGATTAGTTTGAGTGTTAGCGGAGAAAGAAGATCCTGCAGTTTGTTCCGACAGTTGTTTCGCAAGTTGACCTATTTGATTTTCCAAATTCTTGATTGCTGCCTTGTTGCTCTTCTGATTTGCCATGGAGGCTTGCATGAATTGTTGGAGAGTGTCTTCTAGCTTTGAATTTCCTCCTTGCGATTGTTGTCCTTGAGAATTTGGGTGTTGATAAGGACTTTGCTGCTGAAAATTTTGGTTGTTGAACCTTGATGGTTGATAACCTTGATTGTTCCTTTGATAGCCTTGATTTTGATTGTTCACATAACTTACTTCTTCTAGTGGAGGGCAAAAACCAGTAGGATGATCTCCTTGACATAATTCGCAACATGCTACTTGATGTCGAACTTGAGACCCTTGAATTTCCTTCATTTGCTGTGGAAGCTTGGCCATTTATTGAGTAAGCAACTCCACTTGTTGAGAGAGTAGCTTGTTTTGAGCAAGAATGGCATCATTGGTATTTAACTCAAGAACTCCCAGTTTCCGTTGTGAAGGGCTACAGTCATGTTGACTTTGACGATCATTAAGTGCCATCCGATCAATAATGACTTTAGCTTCTTCAGCATTCTTTGACATAAGAGAGCCACCCGCGGTAGCATCCAAAAGTGTTCTGTGAGTTGATTGGAGCCCATTTAGAAAAATATGGATTTGAGTGAGCTCATCAAAACCATGACCCTTGCATTTTCTCAACATTGACTTGAATCTTTCCCAAGCCTCATTTAAAGACTCGTTGCTTCCTTGAGTGAATACCGCAATAGCCGTTTTGGCTTCCATGAATCGGGATTGAGGGAAATATCTTTCTAAGAACTTTTCTTCTAACAAATTCCAATCCGTCATCACTCTCGATGCTTGATCAAGGTACCACTCCTTTGCCTTTCCCACTAAAGAGTGTGGGAACATCCTTTTGAATAATGCCTCTTCACCCATTTCATCAATTCCTGTAGAACCCGCAATCTCATAGAATTTAATGAGATGGGTATACGGATCTTCATGGTCCATTCCGGTGAATGGATTTGCATAGAGAAGTTGGAGGATTTCGGTCTTCATCTCCGTATTTCTTCCTCCACGGGCAAATTGAGCATTTCTTCTTGGACTATTAGCGGACATTTCGGTACGACTGTCATCCGCCATGTTTCCGTCACAAGCTTCTACAACCACTTCTTCGATTTGAACAAGTGCGGAAGTAGATGCTTCTTCTCTCCGGTTCCTCTCTTCAGCTAGTTTCCTTCTTCTTCGTGTTTTGCTATTGAGCTTCCGAAGTGTTCTTTCAATTTCGGGATCGAATTGAAATTGCTCCTCGGTAGCTTTTCCTCGCATGCACTAGAATCTACAAAACTAACACACCAAGTGAAACAAAAGAGGGATAGTAATACAAGTAACAAAACTTAAAACAATGAATTATTGCAATGCTTGTAATATCGAACACCAATCCCCGGCAACGGCGCCAATTTGTTGAAAAGTATCTCTTCGACAAATATTTTTATATCGTATCCACAAAGATTGGTTGTTATTACCGCCGTTCTATAATCCAATTTGTTATAAGTTTGAAAAGTAACAAAGTTGTTTTGTTTGGAAAATTATCTTGTGAGTAAATGTCACTAAAAACAGTAAAATGGTTTTAATCGAATGTAAAAGCTTGGCAAGATTGGAGTTCACTATTCTAAATGCTTATGATTCCTTATGATAACTATATAGATTTAAGATTATTGATGATGTTCAAGTATCCTCTCAAAGTCATTTATGTCTAAATGATATTGTGATAATCACTATATTGATCCTTAGACGATTTCTCCACCTAACTATCAATATAGCAATCTTTAATGTTTAATACCAAAGAAGAGTAATGAATAAACCTATCTCTACAACTTATTCACTACTTGAAAATCTGTTTTATGTCAAGACTCAAATAATCTCTTTCAACAACTACTCAAATCTGGTTTTCAACTTAGGCCAAAAACAGTATTCAGTACATCAACAATCTTTATCATATATAAAAGTCAAATGGAATACATAAACAAATGAGAATAGCTACTACCTCCAATCTTGACAAAATGGAGTTTAGCTCCTCATCATCATTGTTACAAAGCAGAATGCTAATGAAAGAAAAACTCTATTTTTTTCTCTCTTACAAAATATCTCAATGTATCAATGTGTGAATAATAATTGAATTTCTTAGAATAATGTATTCTCTTATCCTAAAAAAGTTAACATTTCCTTAATTGATCATTTTCATCCAAAACAGAAAAGCTATTCCAAGACAAACACCAAAATGGCAAAACCAGTTGGCATTGGAAACAGCACACTTGGCCAAAATAGCTTGCTGGATTCGCAGGGTTCACTGGGCGAACTTTGTTCGCGGCGCGGACTGACTCTTTTCATTCAGTTCGCTGGGCGAACTATGTTCGCTGGGCGAACTGAAGCTACCTCAGCTTCCTTGCTTTGCAAGCTTCATGTAATTGTTCTTCCAAGTGTTAATCTTCAAGAATAGGCCTCCAAATTGCATTCAATACTTCTTCCAAATTATGGTGTTGCATTCCAAAAGCTCTCTCATCCAAAAAACTCTACAAAACTAACAAATATGTGAAATAACTATTCAAAACAAAATAAATTAAACCTAATTGCATTTATACAAAATAGTGAGAATAAAAGTGTGTAATTACATCAAAACTTGGTAAAAGAGACCAATAAAATGATATAAAAAATAGTACTAATTGGTCCCTAACACTGGCCAACAGGGACAGGAGCTTTCACAGACTTATCAACAACAGCAGGATCAACACCCTTCACAGCAAATGTCGGATTCGAAGAAGAAGAAGTCCCCACAGGACCGACAGGATTATCAACAACAGTTCTTCTCAACACGTCTTCATGGGGTTACGGCGGCGCCGAGAAAACACGACCACTGCGGGTCACACCATTAACATCAGAAATACTCACAATAGAGGTGGAGGGCAACAACACTTCTTTCCCATCTTCGAGCATAACTGCATTATCCCTGTATGGAACAGCTTTATTTAATGAGTACGGGACAGGGCCCGCTGGCTTGATTACAAGAGATGGAGAAACCTTCTTCTTGCTGCCATCATATTTGACAACAACAAGTTCTAGAATTATGAATACCGGAGAAATAACATCAACTTCATCCTCATTTCGATTCTGAAGTATCTCAATCATACCCTGATCCAGCATCTCTTGGATGTCCTTCCTGACTTGTCGGCATCCTCTCTCATTGACAGTGCACATCCGGCATCTGTCGTGGTCATGCTCATAATGACTCTATCCAAATAACAGTTTATGCATCTCGACCAACGATTTCCTGATGTGACTGGCGTACAGGACTTTATACTTGCCAGGGCAACCCTGGACCATGTTCACAATAGCTTTCCCATGCTCGGGCAATGGGTTCTTCTTGATGTTAGGACCTACGTCCTCGAAAAACAAAATCCCACTCCTCACAAGGTCTTGCACCTTGGTCTTCAGGGGATAGCAATTCTCCACATCATGTCCGGGAGCACCAGAATGATATACACAGTGTAATTCAGGCTTGTACCACCACTGAGGGTTGGTCGGTACAACAGGTGGGTCACGTGGAGTAATCCGTTTTCTATCTATAAGAGACGGATAAAGTTCAGCATAGGTCATTGGAATTGGATCAAAAGTGACCCTCTTCCTATCGTAGTTGGTGCTGGTGTTATTGCTGTTTCGAGGTTGGTAGGTCTGCTGTTGTGGATGATGCTGTTGTTGATATTGTTGATGTTGTTGTTGTTGTTGATGATGATAATGTTGAGCTTCCCGAAAAGCAGGTCCTATATGAGCCACCTGGTGTTGGCTAACGGCAGGGCGAACAACCTTCCTCTTCACAGAGGGTCTTCGCTTGATATAGGAACACACAACATGTGCCTCTCCCTCCTTCTTCTTTGTAAAGCCCCCCATATCGCTTTGCAGAAGATCCTTCATCCCTGGATAGACGTCCTTCCCGGACTCCTTCCTCTAGTCTCATTCCCATGTTCACCATTTCGGTGAAGTCCGAGGGAGCACTAGCTATCATCCTCTCGTAGTAAAAAGAACTCAAGGTCTTCAGGAAGATCTTGGTCATTTATTTCTCTTCGAGGGGTGGAATAATTTGAGCGGCCAACTCACACCACCTCTGGGCGTACTCCTTGAAAGTCTCCTTCTCTTTTTGGGACATCGCCCTCAGCTGGTCCCTTTCAGGAGCCATATCAACATTGTATTTGTATTGCTTGACGAAAGCTTCGCCAAGATCATTGAAGGAGCGGATGTTCGCGCTGTCCAGACCCATGTACCATCTGAGAGCGGCACCTGACAGACTGTCCTGGAAATAATGGATAAGAAGTTGATCATTCTCGGTATGTGTTGACATCTTGCGAGCTTACGTCACAAGATGGCTGAGAGGGCGGGTGTTTCCCGTATATTTCTCAAAGTCAGGTACTTTGAACTTAACAGGGATTTTAACGTTGGGCACGAGGCACAACTCAGCAGTAGATTTACCAAAAGAGGTTTTCCCCCCTTAGAGTCTTCAGTTCCTTGCGCGGCTCAAGGAATTGGTCATTCATAGCGTCCATCTTCTCATAAACATCTGGGCCCTTAAACGGTTCAGAATGATAGATGGTGTCTTCGACTCTTGGTAAAGTGTGCACAACGGCAGGTGGCACAACAAGGACCGGGCTAGATACCGGCAGAGAAGCGAAGGTTGAAGCAACACCCTCAGGAACAAAATTTGCGAGCATCCCCCACGGGAACCCGGCTGGCATAGGTGGCGCAAAATGAGCAGTGGCGGCAGGCACAGTTGAGGAAGCTACCTCTGATATAACCGTCCTCGCGGGAGGAGTTGCAGGTGTTGGAGAAGACTGGCTCTGGGCAGCCAGAACTGACTCCATCATGGCAATCAGCCTAGCTACCTCCTCTTTCAATTCTCTGTTCTCTTGTTCAAGATGATCCATCAGTCTTGGAAGATTTGCTCTCGTGTTATACCGGTGCGTCAGCTTGTCTTTAAAATAAATGAAGAACAAAGAGTTAGACCACTGATCAGAGTTGAACAAAACCTGCTTATGCATATGATGCATGCAATGTTTGTGCATATGATTTGTTTTTTATCAAAGGAACTTTATAGAGATCTATTTGCAAATATTTGAAAATATATGTGGAAAAATCATAGCAATAATATTTGGAAAATGTTTTACACCAATGAAGAAGTACATTGTTGGTAACCAAATATAATACAAGAGAGAAGGAAAATAAACATCATATGGAACCCTAGAAACAATCGTCCAAAGCTCTCGAGACCGGAAGATAAGCTGCACGAAGCCTATTCACCTCTCTCTCATAAGCTGCCTCCATATTTGCCTTCTCCTTGGTGAGTCGATCATACTCCCTCTTCCAAAACTTGGATGACTGAGGAAGAAGAGAAGTAACCACGTCATCCGGCTCATCGATAACCTGATGCTCCAGAAACTCTATCATAATATCCTTATCTCTAAGCTGCTGAAGTAGTTCTTCTCGTTCACGGACCCAAGCACGCGAACGGTCTTCATCTCTCAACTCCTTTACTCCTTGGTTATGGAGGGTTGAAGGCCTAACCATAACCATATGGGTAGGTCTCGGATAATCATAGGGCATGCGATACTCAGAAGCTCTCTTCCTTACCCAGGAGGTGTAGGGTTCCAAAGCAATACAATTCTTTGGACCAAGCTCTTTCCTTCCCTTCCTATGAATCTTGCGCCAAGCGCGGACCATTCTGCCCTTCAAGTTCTGGGGATCTTTACCCTCTTGAAAAAACACACCTTCTAACAGAATGTTGTTAGGTTTATCCTTTAAGGTGAACCCAAGCTGACGGCGAGCCCAAATAGGATTGTAGTTAATTCCACCACATGTACCAAGAAGAGGCACATTGGAGAATTCACCACAAGAATCGATAATTTGCACACCATCATACACACGGTTATACCAAAAGATATAATCATTAGTGAGAGACATAAGTCTCGTGGACCACCGTAAACATGCTTTGTTCTCCTTGAAGGCGAGCGTCTGAGGCAAGTGAGAAATAAACCACTTGTACAACAGAGGCAAACAACACACAATGGTACCACCACCCTTTGCATTCCTCATATGCAAAGAGAAATAAGTGTCACCCAACAGAGTCAGAACGGGATTAAGAGTAGAGAAAATCCTAATAGCATTCACATCCACAAAATTGTCGATGTTGGGGAATAACACTAGCCCATAAATGAGAAGTACAAATATGGATCCAAAGGCGTCCTCACTCATGGCCTTCCCAAACAAGGTAGCTTGGGCAATGAGAAAATCAGATGGGAGACCTTGAATTCCACCTTTGGTAGTCATATGAGCACCAATATCAGATACATCTATGTGAAGCAAATCAGCAATCTCTTGGGAAGAAGGAACCCTCTCCAAGCCACTGAACGACAACTGATCTAGGATAAGTATACCCACAAGATAGGCATACTGGAAATCCGGAAAAGTGAAACAATGGTACAGAGGATCATAGAACTGCACCAACACACTCATCAGACCTTCGTCCACCTGAGTAGCAAGAATAGACAGAAGCTTCCCGTGGCAAGCTTTGAACTCCAAGGGATCTAATACATAAGATGACAAACTCTTTAACTCTTTCAAGTCGGGTTGTCTGAAACTGTACTTCTTCGTATTCCTTCTTTGCTTATCCATGTCTGAAAATTTGCAAATAGACCTCTTAAGTTCCTTGAAAATTTTCTCATTGTTGATGATATGGATGCAAATGGATGCATGAATGCATGGACGCAACAATCACACTCAAGGATCAAGCGAGTCACGCCACACAAAGGTCACGAGATGGATCAAGTCATCCTCAATATCAATCATCCATTTTGGTGGATTATGGTTTACACCTTATCAACACCCAAGTTCCATTGATATTGAGGATATACGAGAACGGATCAACCGCGAATCAAGGGTTTGTTGCAAGTCATGAGCATGGAGTCTCGGTTGAGAACCACCCAAGGGAGTGTACTATGGTTAAATCTGACGATCATGTTCTAAAAGAGGTCCCCATAGTCATAATCTTATCTTTCGGATATTATCGGATAAAACGGCTACTCGTATTCCAAAAATATTCTCAAGAGAGACTCTTATGAGTGTAGTATCGCGTAACAATCGTATCAAATCTTACATTTGAACGACCTTCGCACTACGTCCTAAAATAGGCCAAGACGGGCTAGGTAATCTAAGGTCCTTGGCTTCTAAGGTTTATATTGGAAAGAGTAATGCCTAACCACGACTACTCGTGTGACATTATTGATCCCAACAAGACCTCCACCAGGTGAATGGGCTTGCAAGTTAACTTGCTAAGGAATAACTCCACACAAGTCAACAAGACTATGCCATTCTCCTATCATAAGTGCACTCGAGTTCTGGCATAGAACTCATCTCACAAGAGACCATCAAACACACAAGCAATTGATGTATCAAGCAAATCATACATTACAAACAATACATTCATCCCAAATTTGCACAAAAATATGTCACAAATAAATATAAACATACAATACAACAAAGGCAAACAGTAGGCTAAACCCACTAGGAAAACTCCATAGTTCCCCACCAGAGTCGCCACTTTTCTGTAGCGGGGTATTCATTACCTTATGATTTATTGACTAAATCAAAAGTAAGCATACAATTCGAGTCGCCACCGCACTTCTATTTATCCAAAGGAAATGTTAGAAAGCGAATAAAAACCAAGTAAGAAGTTTTATCAAATCAAAAACTAATAAAAATGTCAGATATCTGGGTAAGGGGGTTGGTTATGCAATGGGAAGGTTTTAAGCACCCAAAACATCCTTAGTACTCTAAGGGAGCCCTTTTTGCAAATGTGTATTGTAGGTCGGTATTTGTGAAAACAGATTTGTGCAAACAAG
Organism: Lathyrus oleraceus; assembly: GCF_024323335.1. Classification (NCBI taxonomy): domain Eukaryota; kingdom Viridiplantae; phylum Streptophyta; class Magnoliopsida; order Fabales; family Fabaceae; genus Lathyrus; species Lathyrus oleraceus. Next base: position 247,907,288 of record NC_066582.1, on the reverse strand, counting down.
ATTGGGGAGATGAGAGAAGAATATACATATTATTTATAATTTGTTGTTTGAATGGATGAACCCATTGCCTACGTACCATCACAAAGGTAGGATAAAAACCTCGTAGTTCGGGGTAAAAAATCTCAAAAGATTGGTGAATTGATTTGGTCAAAAGCCTTAAGGTCTTTTGTTATCAAAGGGAGAAAACTCAACCTAAACCAACAATCCACCATGTGAGGAGAGCTTCAACATACTAGTGAGGGATCCACCCTATAATAAGTATGGAAGACTTATAGTCCAATCACTAAGGATAAGGTGAGGTTTACATCAACCACTATGATAACTCAAACCTATGGCTAATGTTTATATGAAAAAGGTTTCAATGAAGGTGGCCATTGGAACCACACAAAAACAACCTGAAGTGAGTTGTATTTACAAGTTAGAAGTATTCACAAAGATGAAGTCAAAGTATGATTAGGATTTATTCATAATGAGTATTAATGAAAAGAGTTTGAAAAATCAAAGGCATAAGGCCTAGGTTTCTAATTTGAAAATAATGTCAAAGTTTGCACAAAATGAGTTTGGCTTGGGTTAGAGTGGAGAGAAGAAGAGAAGGGCTAGTGCTAAACATGCAAAGATGAGAGAAGAGATAAAACCCTTGGAGTTCCTTTCTTGAGATCATAAGGATGATTCAAGATGCTCCTTTCCTTTGGACTTAGCAAACAACAAGCAATCACAACAAATATTATATTCAAGTGTCGCAACCTGAAAAATCAGAGGTGCGAAAAAACAACCGGCGAGAAAGAAAATGACAGAAGAGTCGCCACCGTGCGTTATTTATCCCAAAGGAGGGAAAGGAAACGCTCGAAGTAAACCTGAAAGAGGAAAGGAAAAGACAAGGTCTCGCAACCAAATCTTGGGTTCGGGAGTCGATTATGCGAAGGGAAGGTATTAGCACCCCTACGCATCCTTAGTACTCTACGGGATCCACTCTTGTTGTTTCTTGTCTAAAGGGTGTGTGTTTATCTAATGTACTATTTACTAAAAGGGTCAAGAGAAAAATGACTCGCACAGATATCGCATCCATTGCATACGTATCTCATCTGAATATGAGAATCAGAGTCTTTGTAGCTCGGCTACCTATGGGTTAAGGATAAGTGTGCTCGCTAAGACATCGCGTCTTATGCCTACGTATCTCATCGGGAATGAGAATCAGAGCAAAACGTAGTTCAAACTAACTACGAAAACAAGGGTCTCGATTGCAACTAGGGCAAGAGAAAAGGAAAGTCTCGATCGCAACGAGGGCGAGCGAAAGGATCGCAACGAGGGCGAAAGCAAACAAGGATTAGTTGTTAGTCGTTAGTCAAACTCGGCAAGACATCGCATCTTGTGCCTACGTATCTCATCTGAACATGAGAATCAGAGTTGCCGTAGTTCGACTACATAGGGATTGCCATCTGAATATGGACTTACAAAAGGAGGACACCAGTTGTGTCAAAGGAGAGTGGGCGATGTGTTCACGTCCTAGCAGTAGGTGTCGCAGCTCGCTGAATCGAGTCTTAGGCGGTTACCTCTTGGCAATAGGACGGACTACATGCCACAAGATCAGAGACGCTCGGAAAGGTCTAGAAATGGGGGAAGCTCTGCCCTAGAGTTGTCATGCAATATGTATTTAGGTGTTAGGATTTACAAATCTACATTCGGAAAAGCGTCATCTATCTCTACTCAACAAACGTATCTGAAACATTATTTTGTATCTCTTATGACAATACATCTTTCATCTTAAAAGGTTTTTGATTGGTCGCACGGCGGCGAGAAAAAAGAGTTTGATCGGTTGGATGTGCTTTGAGTGATGGCGAGAACCAGGATTGGCGAGATATACATCTCGAATCCTAGCCTCATGAGTGCATGGTATACACCATGTTCCATTTCCATCTTTATTTGCAAAAGTGTTTAATAGAGAATTAAGTGTTTTGAATTTGATTGAGAAAGGGTTTGGAGAAACCGCATTGACAATTTTAGGCGATGGCGAGAGTTAAGATTGGCGAGGCATACGTCTCGAATCTTAACCTCAGGAGTGCATGGTATACACCATGTTCCATTTCCACCTTTATTGAAAAAGTGTTAAATAAGAATTAGGTATTTTGAGTTTTTGTTGTGAAAATGACTTGACCTAGATCAAGTATTGATGGACGTTTGAGAAAGATTTGAATGAGTGTTTGATAGAGCAAAGTGGATAAATTGGATGATGGCGAGAGCTAGGATTGGCGAGATATACATCTCGAATCCTAGTCTCAGGAGTGTGTGGTATACACCACGTTCCACTTCCATCTTTATTGAAAAAGTCTTGACTTATGAATTAATATTTTTTGAGTTTTTATTAGAGAAAATGGCTTGACGTTGAATCAAGCATTTGATGAAAGTTTGAAAGAAAAGGAATAGAATAGGAGGGCGAAATGAATTGATTTGTTTATTGAGAAAATACTCGACGTTGGATCGAGTCATATTTTTGTATTTTTTAGAAATGGTGGATTTTACTCTTTGGTTAGTGTCTAAAACAAATAGAGAAATAAAACAATACAACATTATATACACATTGGGGAAGTGGGGTACATTTTGTCAAATGGGGATTAAAAACCATGAAATAATTAAATCAGGCCCAAACAACAAATGATGCGAAATATGAGTGTAAGTGCAAGAGAACCGGCTCATTGTAAGAAAGCCCAAGAGTAAGCTATATGAGGTTGATGGCGATGCTTAAAAGCAATCGACTTACAAGGGTATGGAAATGGGCTCGATATTAAATCGAGAAACATTTTGCAAAAGTGTTTAATAGAGAATTAAGTGTTTTGAATTTGATTGAGAAAGGGTTTGGAGAAACCGCATTGACAATTTTAGGCGATGGCGAGAGTTAAGATTGGCGAGGCATACGTCTCGAATCTTAACCTCAGGAGTGCATGGTATACACCATGTTCCATTTCCACCTTTATTGAAAAAGTGTTAAATAAGAATTAGGTATTTTGAGTTTTTGTTGTGAAAATGACTTGACCTAGATCAAGTATTGATGGACGTTTGAGAAAGATTTGAATGAGTGTTTGATAGAGCAAAGTGGATAAATTGGATGATGGCGAGAGCTAGGATTGGCGAGATATACATCTCGAATCCTAGTCTCAGGAGTGCGTGGTATACACCACGTTCCACTTCCATCTTTATTGAAAAAGTCTTGACTTATGAATTAATATTTTTTGAGTTTTTATTAGAGAAAATGGCTTGACGTTGAATCAAGCATTTGATGAAAGTTTGAAAGAAAAGGAATAGAATAGGAGGGCGAAATGAATTGATTTGTTTATTGAGAAAATACTCGACGTTGGATCGAGTCATATTTTTGTATTTTTTAGAAATGGTGGATTTTACTCTTTGGTTAGTGTCTAAAACAAATAGAGAAATAAAACAATACAACATTATATACACATTGGGGAAGTGGGGTACATTTTGTCAAATGGGGATTAAAAACCATGAAATAATTAAATCAGGCCCAAACAACAAATGATGCGAAATATGAGTGTAAGTGCAAGAGAACCGGCTCATTGTAAGAAAGCCCAAGAGTAAGCTATGTGAGGTTGATGGCGATGCTTAAAAGCAATCGACTTACAAGGGTATGGAAATGGGCTCGATATTAAATCGAGAAAAATATGATTTTTATAGCTTTCAAATGGTTTCGAATGTATGATGAAATTAAAAGAAAGTAGATCAACCATGAGTATAATAAAAATATAAACATAAAATAAAATGCTAAAAGAAAAATAAAATACTAAAATAAAAAAAATGCTAAAAGAATAAAAAAAACTAAAAGAAAAAAAATGCTCAATACAAGTATCGAACCCACTACACTAAAGACCATGAAATCACCCCTCTCCACCAGACCACTCATGACTAGTTGTTATTTTGATGCTAGACTGGATAAATAAACTAAAATGGATTAAAAATTAGAATTAAAATAAAAAAACTAATAAAAGAAAAAAACTGTTGGACTACCAGTAACTGAACCCAGCCGCTTGGTTGTTGGGTTATCAATGGGGAATAAGTTGGAAATAGAAAAAACAATTATTACCTAATATCCTAGGAATTTTAAACTTTCAAAACTTAATCTGTTAAAAAAATAAATTAAAGAAAAAAAATAAAAAGATGGGATAGTAACAGAGGCCTCATGAAATCGCCCTCTCTTTCGCGTCCTCTCTTCTCTCAATCACTACCAGCAAGCTCTCTCCCAACCTTCAATGAAATCGCTCCCTCACCGCTCTCTCAATCTCCAATCTCACTCAATCGCTCACCTAATCTCGCGTTCAACCCTCTCTCTCGCGTCCTCAACCTTATTCCAAAATGCATAAAACCCACAGCTTAAAGGAACCTGAAGTTTACCTCCGGTAGCGATTTGGTAGTGACGATGAACGATGAAGCCAAAACTTTACTCTTTCGCCTCTCCGATCCAGGTATGTTTCGATTTGGGATTTAGGGTTTTTGTATTTGAAAATCTCTTCGCCGTTTTTCCTTTTTTGTTTACTGATTTCTCTTTCTCCTTTTATGCTCACAGATTAGGGTTTCAATTTTGTCTTTGGGTTCAAATGAGTAACTCTGCGAAGTCCTTTCGGCGCTCAGAAATTGGATTGGATCGTTTAATGCTAAAATCGAAAATGGTATTCTGAACTCACCCTTTCTTCTTCATTTCTGTCTCTATGCCAAATTGGGATATTTTCTTGAATTACTGCCTTTGCTAATTACCTTATTCTTTTTACTGCAGTGACTTTTTTTTGTGAAAGCTCAAGAGCAGTTTCGGTTGAGTAGAAACGAAAACGAAACGGTTTGGGATGAACAGGTTGTATGGTGCTTGTGGAATTGATTCCTGTTGGTAGTTCCATCAAAGAGGACGAGTATGTCTTCCGGTAGCCCTACCACAAAGTAATGCATTCTTAGGAATAGGATATTCATCTCTCAGTGATGTTGAGTCTGTGCATGTTCACTGCAGGTTACCATGTTCCCATGAGCATTTTGGTCTATAACCATGGAGTTGGTTTGTTGTATTTTGGTAACAGGTGAATTGGTGCATAGATGCATTGGTTCTATTATACCTTGGTCTTATGGTTTGAAAATATGCAGGGCTTTCAATAAGACCAAGTTGCTTGTTCATTTGGCTTGGAGCAGCAGGGCTTAAATGCAAGACCTGTTTGATGTAAATGAGGTTTTGTACCAGCTGGATGAATCAAGATCAAAGGCGAGGTAGTCATGATCAAGGTTGACTTATCCATCAGTTCATGCTTTTTGATGATGAAATATTATAATGCATCCTTGCCCTGTGTCTGCTTGAGGTTCAAGGCAATGCTAACTGATTTTACATGTTGTTGTTGTTGCTGATGCAGGTTGAGCACTACAATGGTTTTGCTAGCAGGATAGTGCAGAAATTTGACATTGTTTTGTTATTGCTTTCAATTTAACTTTGGCGTGACCTCTTATCATATATAATCTTGTAGTGTATCTCTAATTCCTCCAATCCTCTTGTAGGCATATCCTTTGCTCATAAGCGCATCTGCTACCAATGGAATGATACGGAGGACCAAACTGGCAGCAAAATGCATGGTCTGCATAACTCCCCTGCTACTCATAGAAGGGCGCACAATTGATGCTGAATCCTCTGGTTTACTTTACATGATAGGGCTTGAAACATCCTTCTTGGATGCATTGAAATCATATACCACAGAAAGAACAAATTTTCTCAACCTATTCTGACAACCAGCCTGGTGTCTTGATCCCAGTCTTTGAAGGAGAGAGAACAAGGACTAGGGATAACAATTTGTTGGGTAAGTTTGAACTTTCTGGTATTCCTCATGTTCTTTCTAAAGGTGGTCTGTAGTGCCTCAACTCTGTTGCTGCTGCTGGCGGCGGAGATGAGTATGGACGGCAAATTAAACATTCATGCACTTTCCTTTAACTCATTTTGCTTCTACAGGACTTTGTTGAAGAAAATTCTGAGCTGTCCGCCGAATCCGACGATCATCCTCGATGAAACCATTCTGCCTTACATTAGAAGCAACTCTCATAATTGGATCCCTTGTGATGTTGTTTCAAAATATATTGAAAATGGAAAAATGATAGTGAGGTAATTAATCATGATTGCATATTAATCTGAGTTCAAGAATACTGTTGTTTGAGAAGAACAGAATGATCTAGAGATGTTGGCACACATATCATGTCCATTAAGGGCGGTCCTTTCAATAATCATGGAAAGATTTCCATTCTGATTCAATCGTACATATCTCGAGGCTCTATGGATTATTTCTCCTTGGTTCCCTATGCTTCATACACTGACTCTAGACCAAGGTTAACGTTTGCTTCATCAAAAATGAGATACTCATGAGCTTTTGTAAACTCAATCTCAAATTTTGTAATGCTGGAATGTCGGAGGCTAACTTCATGGCCAATTTAACATATTCATCTTCATTTTTGGCAATCAAACTTCCCATTGTTGTACACGTGAATCTTGTGTCTTCATATCAAATATTCAAAAGTTTGAAGTGCAGGTGGTAGCATAAGAATTATTCAACACATCAAGTTGATTATTCCGTTCAACCCCATTAACTCTCTATCCAACTCTTTACTTTGGGTGGCTGAACAAATCAATCTCAAAATCTGAATGGTTCATCGTTATTAATAAGAACCTCCAAATCTTGAAGAGCAAAAGTGAAAATGGATTCAATATTAATATCGGCAGCTTTTTTTTAGGATTGAACAGGATAGAAGCACGAGTGAAAGGTTTTCGGAGAGGTGCGGAATCAACATGTGTGATGGATTGTAATAATGTAATTGATCATTTGAATGGAATAAAACACTTTGAATGAAATTTATATGGCCATGATTTGCACTAATTGATATTTGGAATGAATTTGAACATGAACTGTAGTGCATATGACTATCAGTAGCTTCGACCAAATGCCCCCCTTTAGATTTAAATCCCTATATCAAAACCAAATTATAGAACATGATCGAGACTCCTTTTGTGTTTCCCTTGAATTATCTATTAAAAACCATGCAAATAAAGGATGACCTTCGGCCACTAGCTTGATTCCGACGATAACCAGGCTCGGTCCCTCTTGAAAAACTCACATGATAATGACTCTTCCTTAAAACATGGTAAACCACTGGAATCTCCTTGAATCAAACAATGTTCATCATAGTAGAGGAGACCTCCTTGAATCTCCTTGATTACCACCGACACGGAATGCGCCTATGCATCTGAATATGTTGACGGTAGAACCTCGCCTTGAATGCGCACAACACAACAAGGTGCACCCATAACAGAAAAGGAGACCACTTGATGCTCATGAAAAAAGAGTACCATAGTATAGGAACAAAATCATGAGGAGCAAATAATAAATGAAATAATGATATGAATATCAGGGTCAAAATCGGGGTGTGACAGCTGCCCCTATTTAAGTGTCTTCAACTAGAGAATATGAAGCAGGACGTTCTTCATATGACCACAGTGGGAGATGGTTAAATACTAAGAAGACCCGGATTTTGATCCTGAATTCCTATGAAACAATTAACAATGCCTGTCAGAATTGGCAAAGAAGCAATCTCAAAAGAAGAATCCGTCTGGTACGGTGAAAATCGGCCTGAGTACCGAAATAGAAAGTTGACCTGGATACCAAAATAAATGGTAACACAGGAATACCCCTGGCCTGAACGCCGCACATTAGTCTGAACACTAAGCATCGGAATATGAGAGTATCAATGTTGGTTTGATCACCGGAAATCTGGTCTAAACACCACTTCGATCTGAAAATCGGAAAACTGGCCTGAATGCCACAAGTACTTCGACTTGATCGTCGAAAACTTCTTCGATCTGAAAATCGGAAACTGGCCTGAATGCCACTTCGGTCTGGATACCGGAAACTGGCCTGAATGCCACAAGTTGCATCGACCTGAATGTCGGAAACTTCTTCGATCTGAATATCGGAAACTGGCCTGAATGCCACTTCGGTCTGGATACCAGAAACTGGCCTGAATGCCACAAGTTGCATCGACCTGAATGTTGGAAACTTCTTCGATCTGAATATCGGAAACTGGCCTGAATGCCACTTTGGTCTGGATACCGGAAACTGGCCTGAATGCCACAAGTTGCATCGACCTGAATGTCGGAAACTTCTTCGATATGAATATCGGAAACTGGCCTGAATGCCACTTCGGTCTGGATACCGGAAACTGGCCTGAACGCCACAAGTTGCATCGACCTGATCGTCGGAAACTTCTTCGATCTGAATATCGGAAACTGGCCTGAATGCCACTTCGGTCTGGATACCGGAAACTGGCCTGAATGCCACAAGTTGCATCGACCTGAATGTCGGAAACTTCTTCGATATGAATATCGGAAACTGGCTTGAATGCCACTTCGGTCTGGATACCGGAAACTGGCCTGAACGCCACAAGTTGCATCGACCTGATCGTCGGAAACTTCTTCGATCTGAAAATCGGAAACTGGCCTGAATGCCACTTCGGTCTGGATACCGGAAACTTGGCCTGAATGCCACTTCGGTCTGAATACTGGAAAATTGGCCTGAATGCCACTTCGGTCTGAATACCGGAAAACTGGCCTGAATGCCACAAGTTGCATCGACCTGAATGTTGAAAACTTCTTCAATCTGAAAATCGGAAACTGGCCTGAATGCCACTTCGGTCTGGATACCGGAAACTTGGCCTGAATGCCACTTCGGTCTGAATACCAGAAAATTGGCCTGAATGTCACTTCGGTCTGAATACCGGAAAATGATAATTGAGGCGGCACGTGGGCCATCGACCCATGCTGGGGATAATAAGTCATGAACAACCTTCAGTCTGAGCACTGGAAACAAACTTCTGGTTTGTCACTTGGGATACCGAGAATGTTTTTATGCTTACATGCGTATGTTTGAATTTTGCGATGGCGTAATGCTCCATGAAAATGGAAATGCTACGCGATTTGGGAGGATGCAATGCAATATGATTCTACATGCAAGGATGCGAAATGCTGGGGAAAATGCCAAGCCGAAGCAAGGAATCCTGTTGGGGAAATGATCACAATCTCCTGGACCCTGGCAAGGCTGCTGGAGATGCATAACGCAAAGGACCATGTGGGGAAATGGCCGGCCACGCGGTGTTCTGGCAATGGCGAGATACCGAGGCTCTGACTGGGGAGAGAACGGCGCTGGAAACCTGTTGTTGGGGGAAATGACAGCGGTTCTGGCAACCAAAATATGCGAAAGATGACTCAGCAGGGGGGAGCAAACACCGATACGGTACCGAGATTCTGCTTCAAGGAAAGAGATCATCGATCTGGGATTGAAAACATCGATCTGGCATCGAACTCCGAGGAGCAGCTGCTTCTGCTGGAAAGATACAGTCTGGTACTGTCAACTCCGCTGGGAATATACAGTTTGACACTGTCAACTCTACTGGGGAGTGTATAGTCTGAAGCACATGCTTGGGAATCATCGTAGTGAGAACCTGCTGGGAATCTTAAGGAAATGCCCCGAGTGTACCTGTTCTGAATAGATGATTCAAAATACTTAAAATTTACAGCAATTTTAAATGTTCATTGAGCATGTACCTGTAAAGCTCTTATGTTTCATGATGCAATGTTTATCAAAAATTCGGACGTCATTTTTGCAAACAAAACAGTAAAATGAAAATGAACACAGAGATGTACTGAATAACATGATTTTATTGATTGAATGGCCTCTGAATAGGCATTTACATCAGGAAGCAATCCCTGGAAAGAGGTAATTGCACAAAAGATAAAATATAAATTAATCTAATGGCAATGTGAAATGGATTTCTATTGGGTTCCAATTCTGCTATGACTTGCCCGTCTTCAAGATCCTCCAGATGATCAGCCTTCTGAAAAGGTGATTGGACTGTTTCCTACCTTTTGAAAGTTTTCAGTCATCGATATGAGATGAGATTCAGAACTAACTCAGAACGCAGTCATTCGCTTAATCCCTAACTTTTGCCTGGATTTCCCTTTTCGGGTTTTCAATCCACCGGGATACCCATTTTTGCCTAAGTTGCCTTTTCAGGTTTTCAACTTACCGGGTGTACGATCTTTTCATTTTTAAATCCCTAATTTTTGCCTGAACCTTTTCATTTTCTTGGTTCGTCGGGATGCCCATTTTTGCCTGGACTGTTCTTTTTACCGTCCAGCGGGTCTATTTTATGCGAAGTATTTTTTAACTGCATCTGAGTTCACAGGGGAAGTGAAGTCTTCGCCATCCATCGTTGCGAGCATTAAGGCCCCGCCATCGAAAACCTTGGTGACGATATACGGTCCCTCATAGTTAGGAGTCCACTTGCCCCTGTGATCCGTCTGAGGAGGAAGGATCCTTTTCAACACCAAATCTCCGACTTAGAAACATCGAGGGCGCACTTTCTGGTCAAAGGCTCTCTTCATCCGACTCTGATACAACTGCCCATGACAAATGGCTGCCATTCGCTTCTCTTCGATAAGACTCAACTCATTGAACCTTGTCCGAATCCATTCAGCTTCATCTAGCTTGACATCCAACAGGACTCTTAGAGAAGGAATCTCCACTTCAACAGGTAGGACTGCTTCCATGCCATACACAAGGGAGTAGGGGGTTGCCCCGGTCGATGTACGTACTGAAGTGCGGTACCCATGCAAGGCGAAGGGTAGCATCTCATGCCAATCTCTGTACGTAACGACCATCTTCTGCACAATCTTCTTTATGTTCTTATTTGCTGCCTCAACAGCACCGTTCATCTTAGGACGATAGGGGGAAGAATTATGATGCTGAATGTTGAAGTTCTGGCACAACTCCTTCATCATTTTGTTATTGAGATTGGAACCATTATCAGTAATGATTCTCTCGGGAATCCCATAGCGACAAATGATTTCCTTCTTAATGAAACGGGCAACCACATGTCTGGTGACATTCGCGAACGACGCTGCTTCGACCCACTTGGTGAAATAGTCGATGGCAACAAGGATGAAGCGATGCCCATTGGAAGCAGTCGGCTCAATCTTTCCAATCATGTCAATGCCCCACATCGCAAACGGCCACGGCGAAGACATCACATTCAGAGGATTCGGCGGTACATGCACCTTATCAGCATAAATCTGGCATTTATGACACCTCCGAGCATACTTGAAACAATCTGATTCCATGGTCATCCAATAATAACCCGCCCTCAATAATTTCTTAGCCATTGCATGTCCGCCGGCATGAGTACCGAAGGAACCTTCATGAACTTCCTGCATTAACATGTCCGCCTCGTGTTTGTCCATGCATCTGAGCAAAACCATGTCGAAGTTCCTCTTATACAGCACATCGTCTTTGTTCAAGAAGAAGCTGCCTGCCAATCTTCTCAAAGTCTTTCTGTCATTGTTGGATGCCCCTGCAGGGTACTCTTGATTCTTCAGAAAGCATTTGATGTCGTGATACCAGGGCTTATCATCAACTACCAGTTCAGCAGCAAACACATACGCGGCCCTGTCAAGGCGCATTACATCGATCCTGGGAGCATGGTTCCAACGAATCACCTTGATCATGTAGGATAGAGTAGCAAGAGCGTCTGCCATCTGATTCTCATCACGAGGTATATGATACAACTTTACTGTCGTGAAGAAAGTCAACAGTCTTCTCGTGTAGTCTCTGTACGGGACCAGGGTAGGTTGGAGAGTATTCCAATCACCATTCACTTGATTGATCACTAGAGCTGAATCTCCGAAGATGTCCAGAGTCTTGATTCTCAAATCAATGGCTTGCTCAATACCCAAGATACAGGCTTCATACTCAGCTTCATTATTGGTGCATTTGAAAGTCAGACGAGCGGTGAAAGGCATATGGGCACCTTTCGGAGTAGTAATGACAACACCAATTCCACTTCCTTTGGCGTTGACGGCCCCATCAAACGTTAAAATCCACTTTTCATCTGGATCAGGTCCCTCCCCAACAACTGGCTCTTCACAGTCTTTCATCTTGAGGAACATGATGTCTTCATCTGGAAAATCAAACTTCATCGGCTCGTAATCATCAATCGGCTGCTGAGCAAGATAGTCTGACAGAATACTCCCCTTGATGGCTTTCTGGGATGTATACTGGATATCATATTCTGTCAGTACCATTTGCCAACGAGCAACCCTTCCGGTGAGAGTTGGCTTCTCGAATATATACTTGACTGGATCCATCTTGGAGATCAGTAAGGTTGTGTGAGTCAGCATGTATTGTCTCAAACGCTTAGCAGCCCATGCAAGTGCACAACATGTCTTTTCAAGCATTGAGTATCTCGACTCGCAGTCTGTGAATTTTTTACTCAGGTAGTAGATGGCATGTTCTTTCCTACCTGTCTCGTCGTGTTGACCGAGAACACAACCCATGGAATTGTCGAGTACTGTCAAGTACATAATCAGCGGTCTCCCTGGGACTGGAGGCATGAGGATAGGGGGATTCTGCAAGTACTCTTTTATCTTTTCAAAAGCCCTTTGACAATCGTCATTCCACCTGATAGCCTGGTCTTTCCTCAACAATTTGAAAATTGGCTCACACGTGGCTGTTAGGTGAGAGATGAACCTTGCAATGTAATTCAACCTCCCTAAGAAACCACAGACTTGCTTCTCCGTTCTTGGCTCAGGTATTTCCTGTATTTCTTTCACTTTGTCAGGATCCACCTCAATCCCTTTTCCGCTAACAATAAAACCCAGCAATTTTCCAGATCTCACCCCGAAAGTGCACTTGTTCGGATTAAGCCTCAACTTGAATTTCCTTAAACGCTCAAACAGTTTCTGCAGATTCACCAGATGTTCTTCTTCTGTATGAGATTTGGCAATCATATCGTCCACATAAACCTCGATTTCATGATGAATCATATCATGGAACAGAGTCACCATAGCTCGTTGATATGTTGCCCCAGCGTTTTTCAGACCAAACGGCATCACCTTATAGCAGAAGGTGCCCCATGGGGTTATGAAAGTTGTCTTCTCCGTATCTTTTGGTGCCATCTTGATTTGGTTATAGCCAGAAAAGCCATCCATGAAGGAGAATACCGAGAACTGAGCTGTGTTATCCACCAAAACGTCGATGTGAGGTAATGGGAAATCATCTTTAGGGCTAGCTCTGTTCAGATCCCGGTAGTCGACACACATCCGTACCTTTCCATCCTTCTTAGGTACTGGAACGATGTTTGTGACCCATGGCGGATAATTGGTAACCGCTAGGAAACCCTGCATCCAACTGTTTCTGCACTTCTTCCTTTATCTTTACAGTCATCTCTGGTCTTGTTCTTCTGAGCTTCTGCTTGACCGGAGGACAACCCTCTTTGAGAGGTAAACGGTGTACCACAATGTCTGTGTCAAGCCCTGGCATATCCTGATAAGACCAAGCGAAGACGTCAACATACTCTTGCAACAGTTCAATCAACCCCTTCTTTACATCGTCTTCCAAAGCAGCCCCTATCTTGATTTCTTTCTTGACGTCCTTGGTGCCAAGATTAATCACATCAGTAGACTCTCGATGCGGTTGAATGACCCTTTCCTCCTGTTTTAACAGCCTGGCAAGTTCTTCAGGGAGTTCACAGTCTTCATCACCCTCTTCTTCAGCTTGGAAGATTGGGTTTTCGAAGTCGAAGCGAGCCATAGCAGAACTGTTATCAATAGGATCCGGTGATGTGCATCTGCATGAGTGATGGTATGTGCTTATGAGTGTGGACAGTGAGTGAAAACTAAACAAAACATTGCCAAATATTTTTATTCTTTTGAAATTTTGAAAACTGCAAAAATAGAAAGATAGTGAACAAAATATTTGAATGCAAAAGACGTCCTTCATTTATGATAAACAATACAGGTATTCACATAGATGGGCCCTACAATGATTCATTACGCCCTGGGCGGAACGTAAGACTTGGACATGCATGAATAAACAAAGAAATATTACTCCTCTAGAAGAGTGACTTGGACAATTTCCTCGGCAGACCAATTGTTGATGACTTCACCGGGAATCCTCGGACGCACCCAGTTGTCGATGTCGCAATCACTATCTCCATTTTCATCGTTGATCGCAGAGATCTGGCCATATTGGATGATGCCAGCACTGGAGAAAGTGATCGGCCCCTGAAGTGTTGTAGAAGTCAAAACTGGCTGATACCCAATCCCGAACTTATCTTCTTTCATTGGTAATTCCAACAGACGCCCCCAACCGGGAGCAACACCTGAATCCACCACGGCCCGTGCCTGCTTAAAGGATGAGATAGAGGCACCCGCCTTAACCTCTTCCACCGGAGCTGCATCCTTGACTTGAACTGACTCAAAGGCCTGACACAGAGTCTCATGAATTTCACCTTCTACTTCTACATACTTGAATGTAGACAGGTTATTGACCAGGATGTCCTCCTCACCACAGACGGTGATAATTCGTCCGTTGACCGGAAACTTAATCTTCCGATGTAGAGTTGAAGAGACTGCCCCAGCATTATGGATCCAAGGACGACCCAACAGGCAATTGTAGGAAGGACTGATATCCATCACGTAGAAGACAGTGTTGAAGGTTTGTGATCCAATCAGAATTGGCAATTCTACCTCTCCAAACACCGATCTCTTAGAACCATCGAAGGCTCTCACAATAAGATCTGAAGGTTTCAAGACCAAACCCTCTACCTCTAACCTCGACAGGGCTCTCTTGGGTAGCACATTGAGAGAGGAGCCTGTATCCACCAGAACATGCGATAGCACGGTGTCTCTGCATTCCATCGAGATGTGCAGAGCCTTGTTATGATTGCGTCCGGCTGGTGTCAAGTCAGAATCGGTAAAACCCAACCCGTTGCTTGCATGCACATTGGCGACGATCCCTTCTAGTTGGTTTACCGAGATTTCTTGAGGTACATATGCAACATTAAGAACCTTCAGAAGTGCCTCCCTGTGTGCCTCCGAACACAACAGGAGTGAGAGAATGGATATCTTGGACGGAGTCTGAATCAACTGATCGACTACCTTGTAGTCGCTTTTCTTTATGATTCTCAGAAGCTCGTCCACATCCTTTGCAAAAGTGGGCTCAGAACCATCCTGGGGTGCAGAGGTACCCTCATTCACGACTTGCTTGCCTTTGGCTTTTGCCACAGCATCAGCATTATCAGCTTGGGTAACCGGTGGTGAGAACAATCTACCACTCCTGGTGAATCGCCCGATTCCACCAACATTATCACCGCGGGACCTTCAAGTTCAGGCTTTTGACCCTCTTCTACTTTCAGTGGCCGTTCCACCCTATGATCGTGCGTGTACACGCTCCCCCCATAATGCCACGGAATGGCCCTTTCACTGGTGAAAGGTAAAGGACCAGGGGTTGTGATGGTCATAGTAGATCGTCGCACTGGTGGCACGGGTTGCGCTTCTGGCACACTGATCTGATTAGTTGGGTAGAAAATAGTGATAGTAGCAATATCACAGTCGTACTCGGAAATCTCATTCATTGAAATGCAAGCATCTGAAACATCGGGATCAAGTTTAATTACATCATCATGGATTACAGAAACAGTAGGAACAACATCTGCAAATTCATCAGTAGCATCTTCAAACCCTTCTTCCTCAACCCCTTCCACAGACCCTTGAACAGACAAATCTTCAACCTGGAGGATACCTGTGTCGAGCAAGGCCTGGATACCCTGTTGTAGCTTCAAACAACCTCCACTCTGAGTGGCACAATCCAAACAACCTTTCCCACAACCGGGGAAAACATCGGCCTTCAGCAAGCATTCCTTAATTTCCAGCAACGGAGTCTTCAACTTCAACACATCCTTAACAGACTTGGCTTCTTCCTCCAGCATATTAACGTTTGCACCACCATGCGGTGGCATGGGATTGTTGACGACATTATGAGCCGGTGCAAGGTTGATAGCCTTTGAATCAATGAGGTCCTGAACTACGTGCTTAAAAGCTTTGCAGTTCTCAATATTGTGGCCAGGTTCCCCAAAGTGGAAGCTACACCTAGCATTGGCATCGTAACCCACCGGAAGTCTACCAACAGGAGGAGCCAGAGTGCGTAACTGCACAAGTTGTAGCTGTTGAAGACTAGCAAGCAGTTGAGCGCACGACATTGGAAGAGTGTCGAAACGCCGGTCCATCATCCTCTGCCTCTGCTGATAGGCGGGTCTGTTACCTGGTTGTTGTTGTTGTTGATACCGAGCTGGTTGACGTTGTGGTTGTTGTTGTTGTAGTGGTGCTGCAGCTAGAATGGTCACAGCCGCAACATACGGTTGTTGATGATAGTTTTGAAAATTATTCCTCCTGTTTTGATATGAAGACACGGAATTCACACCTCCTTCCCTCTGCTTCTGTCCTCCCATAAATGGCTTCTTTACTCCTGATGAAGATCCACCTCCATTGTGGCTCTTGTAGGTCTTCAGGTAATTCTCTACCCTCTCTCCGGTAGAGACCACATCAGCAAAGTTGGAGGCATTGCACCCCATCAGACGCTCCAGGTAAGGTCCAGGCAACGTATTCATGAACATGTTGGCCATTTCCTTTTCCAACATAGGAGGCTGAACACGGGAAGCTGTCTCCCTCCAGCGTTGAGCGTATTCCCTGAAGCACTCATTGCTTTTAAGAGACAGGTTCTGGAGTTGAGTTCTGTCTGGGGCCATGTCTGCATTATACTGGTATTGCTTCACAAAAGCTTCCGCCAAATCCCTCCAGCAACGGATGTGGGCTCTATCCAACCTCATGTACCATTCCAGGGATGCCCCAGCTAGGCTGTCCTGGAAGAAGTACATAAGTAGCTTCTCGTCATCAGAGTATGCAACCATCTTTCGGAAGTAGGCTTGCACATGGGTCTTCGGGCAAGAGCTACCGTTGTACTTGTCAAAGATTGGGACTTTGAACTTCGGTGGGACCCTCACGCCTGGGACCAATCCCAAGTCAGAAACATCTACCCCCAGGGGGTTTTGTCCTTCTACCGCCTTCAACCTCTCCTCTAATCTCCTGAACATGGGATCCATGCCATGGCCCAAACCAAAGTCTTCTGGCAGCAAGAACTGATCATCTTGATCATCGTGGATGGGTTGTTGATCGTGGTTGTTATGTGGGATCGGGACAGGCCCCGATCCATTAACCTCTGCAATTGGAGGATCAGTCACGACCTCTGGTTGAGTAGTTGCGGGACTCCTTTGTATCATTTGTCTAATCTCTTGCTGTCCTTGCGCTACTCCCTGAACCACATCCATGAATTGGTTCATGCGGACCCTCATCTCAGCAAGTTCTGCTTGTAGACCCTCCATAGCTTTCTGCTGGTTTCTGCGGGTACCGTACCGGTGAATTCCTGAATCAACTATCCTGCTAATGGAACACCCCACAAAATGAGAACACCGCGACGGTACCTGTTATGCAAGACATGCTATGGATATGCAAATGTAATGACATGTTTATCAATTCCAAAAGGTATTCTAACCCTTTGATTCCAGTCTCTC
Source organism: Lathyrus oleraceus (assembly GCF_024323335.1). NCBI lineage: Eukaryota > Viridiplantae > Streptophyta > Magnoliopsida > Fabales > Fabaceae > Lathyrus > Lathyrus oleraceus. Next base: position 247,889,813 of record NC_066582.1, on the reverse strand, counting down.
GTCAGATAAAAAGTGTAAGAAAAACCCCGACCAGAATCAAGAAGAAGATATCAGCCCCTGGGAATAGATAAACATGTGTTGAATGATTTGAATGCAAAATAATGTGATGCAATGCAGTGACATGGAAATCAGGACTGCTGTATCTGCTTGAACATCTGTCGGGTTGCACTGTTTGAAGAGAAAACCCCACTGAAGAATATAATATAAGATCAAAACTTTGCTCCAGAAAACCGGGTTGGTTGGAGGTTAAGGTTCCCTGAATTTAGCCCGCCCCTCACTGGTAGGTTCTAAGAACAGAAGTTTGTCAGCTTCAGCCCTTCAGTCGAGAATAATACGTTTACCACTGAAGGTTTGGCATTATTACAGGATAAAAGACCTCTGCTGACTCCCCTCAGCGAGAATGCGCCCACCAGAGCTAACATAAACGCGTCTCGGAGGAGAGGCCTCGACTGAGTTCTCGGGAAATGGTCACCAGAGTCGACGATTTCTAAAGGAATATCTGTCGTTATGGAACACCCATAGGACAAAATATATCCAACAGAAACCTCGTCTGGAATGTGGGTCTCATGAACGACTTAACGTAGCAACATACCACGCAAGCCTCATGACTATCCACTCTAACACCTATGTGTACACTCAAGCCTGGGTAGTAGGCTTATCTCTCATAGAACAGTCCCAACCCAACAAACAAACAACCCACAGAACCCACAGATACAACAAACATATGTACATGAATGCAATAAGATAGAGCAGGTAAATGCGGAAAATAAATAACTGTACAAAAGAACAAACACCCAACAAACAAGAAACCTACAAAAGCTAGGAGGGACTCGCTTAGGGAAACCAGAGATTCTGGGTTCGTTCCCCAGCAGAGTCGCCAGCTGTCGCAACCTGAAAAATCAGAGGTGCGAAAAAACAACCGGCGAGAAAGAAAATGACAGAAGAGTCGCCATCATGCGTTATTTATCCCAAAGGAGGGAAAGGAAACGCTCGAAGTAAACCTGAAAGAGGAAAGGAAAAGACAAGGTCTCGCAACCAAATCTTGGGTTCGGGAGTCGATTATGCGAAGGGAAGGTATTAGCACCCCTACGCATCCGTAGTACTCTACGGGATCCACTCTTGTTGTTTCTTGTCTAAAGGGTGTGTGTTTATCTAATGTACTATTTACTAAAAGGGTCAAGAGAAAAATGACTCGCACAGATATCGCATCCATTGCATACGTATCTCATCTGAATATGAGAATCAGAGTCTTCGTAGCTCGGCTACCTATGGGTTAAGGATAAGTGTGCTCGCTAAGACATCGCGTCTTATGCCTACGTATCTCATCGGGAATGAGAATCAGAGCAAAACGTAGTTCAAACTAACTACGGAAACAAGGGTCTCGATTGCAACTAGGGCAAGAGAAAAGGAAAGTCTCAATCGCAATGAGGGCGAGTGAAAGGATCGCAACGAGGGCGAAAGCAAACAAGGATTAGTTGTTAGTCGTTAGTCAAACTCGGCAAGACATCGCATCTTGTGCCTACGTATCTCATCTGAACATGAGAATCAGAGTTGCCGTACTTCGGCTACATAGGGATTGCCATCTGAATATGGACTTACAAAAGGAGGACACCAGTTGTGTCAAAGGAGAGTGGGCGATGTGTTCACGTCCTAGCAGTAGGTGTCGCAGCTCGCTGAATCGAGTCTTAGGCGGTTACCTCTTTGCAATAGGACGGACTACATGCCACAAGATCAGAGACGCTCGGAAAGGTCTAGAAGTGGGGGAAGCTCTGCCCTAGAGTTGTCATGCAATATGTATTTAGGTGTTAGGATTTACAAATCTACATTCGGAAAAGCGTCATCTATCTCTACTCAACAAACGTATCTGAAACATTGTTTTGTATCTCTTATGACAATACATCTTTCATCTTAAAAGGTTTTTGATTGGTCGCACGGCGGCGAGAAAAAAGAGTTTGATTGGTTGGATGTGCTTTGAGTGATGGCGAGAACCAGGATTGGCGAGATATACATCTCGAATCCTAGCCTCAAGAGTGCATGGTATACACCATGTTCCATTTCCATCTTTATTTGCAAAAGTGTTTAATAGAGAATTAAGTGTTTTGAATTTGATTGAGAAAGGGTTTGGAGAAACCACATTGACAATTTTAGGCGATGGCGAGAGTTAAGATTGGCGAGGCATACGTCTCGAATCTTAACCTCAGGAGTGCATGGTATACACCATGTTCCATTTCCACCTTTATTGAAAAAGTGTTAAATAAGAATTAGGTATTTTGAGTTTTTGTTGTGAAAATGACTTGACCTAGATCAAGTATTGATGGACGTTTGAGAAAGATTTGAATGAGTGTTTGATAGAGCAAAGTGGATAAATTGGATGATGGCGAGAGCTAGGATTGGCGAGATATACATCTCGAATCCTAGTCTCAGGAGTGCGTGGTATACACCACGTTCCACTTCCATCTTTATTGAAAAAGTCTTGACTTATGAATTAATATTTTTTGAGTTTTTATTAGAGAAAATGGCTTGACGTTGAATCAAGCATTTGATGAAAGTTTGAAAGAAAAGGAATAGAATAGGAGGGCGAAATGAATTGATTTGTTTATTGAGAAAATACTCGACGTTGGATCGAGTCATATTTTTGTATTTTTTAGAAATGGTGGATTTTACTCTTTGGTTAGTGTCTAAAACAAATAGAGAAATAAAACAATACAACATTATATACACATTGGGGAAGTGGGGTACATTTTGTCAAATGGGGATTAAAAACCATGAAATAATTAAATCAGGCCCAAACAACAAATGATGCGAAATATGAGTGTAAGTGCAAGAGAACCGGCTCATTGTAAGAAAGCCCAAGAGTAAGCTATGTGAGGTTGATGGCGATGCTTAAAAGCAATCGACTTACAAGGGTATGGAAATGGGCTCGATATTAAATCGAGAAAAATATGATTTTTATAGCTTTCAAATGGTTTCGAATGTATGATGAAATTAAAAGAAAGTAGATCAACCATGAGTATAATAAAAATATAAACATAAAATAAAATGCTAAAAGAAAAATAAAATACTAAAAGAAAAAAAATGCTAAAAGAATAAAAAAAACTAAAAGAAAAAAAATGCTCAATACAAGTATCGAACCCACTACACTAAAGACCATGAAATCACCCCTCTCCACCAGACCACTCATGACTAGTTGTTATTTTGATGCTAGACTGGATAAATAAACTAAAATGGATTAAAAATTAGAATTAAAATAAAAAAACTAATAAAAGAAAAAAACTGTTGGACTACCAGTAACTGAACCCAGCCGCTTGGCTGTTGGGTTATCAATGGGGAATAAGTTGGAAATAGAAAAAACAATTATTACCTAATATCCTAGGAATTTTAAACTTTCAAAACTTAATCTGTTAAAAAAATAAATTAAAGAAAAAAAATAAAAAGATGGGATAGTAACAGAGGCCTCATGAAATCGCCCTCTCTTTCGCGTCCTCTCTTCTCTCGATCACTACCAGCAAGCTCTCTCCCAACCTTCAATGAAATCGCTCCCTCGCCGCTCTCTCAATCTCCAATCTCACTCAATCGCTCACCTAATCTCGCGTTCAACCCTCTCTCTCGCGTCCTCAACCTTATTCCCAAATGCATAAAACCCACAGCTTAAAGGAACCTGAAGTTTACCTCCGGTAGCGATTTGGTAGTGACGATGAACGATGAAGCCAAAACTTTACTCTTTCGCCTCTCCGATCCAGGTATGTTTCGATTTGGGATTTAGGGTTTTTGTATTTGAAAATCTCTTCGCCGTTTTTCCTTTTTTGTTTACTGATTTCTCTTTCTCCTTTTATGCTCACAGATTAGGGTTTCAATTTTGTCTTTGGGTTCAAATGAGTAACTCTGCGAAGTCCTTTCGGCGCTCAGAAATTGGATTGGATCGTTTAATGCTAAAATCGAAAATGGTATTCTGAACTCACCCTTTCTTCTTCATTTTTGTCTCTATGCCAAATTGGGATATTTTCTTGAATTACTGCCTTTGCTAATTACCTTATTCTTTTTACTGCAGTGACTTTTTTTTGTGAAAACTCAAGAGCAGTTTCGGTTGAGTAGAAACGAAAACGAAACGGTTTGGGATGAACAGGTTGTATGGTGCTTGTGGAATTGATTCCTGTTGGTAGTTCCATCAAAGAGGACGAGTATGTCTTCCGGTAGCCCTACCACAAAGTAATGCATTCTTAGGAATAGGATATTCATCTCTCAGTGATGTTGAGTCTGTGTATGTTCACTGCAGGTTACCATGTTCCCATGAGCATTTTGGTCTATAACCATGGAGTTGGTTTGTTGTATTTTGGTAACAGGTGAATTGGTTCATAGATGCATTGGTTCTATTATACCTTGGTCTTATGGTTTGAAAATATGCAGGGCTTTCAATAAGACTAAGTTACTTGTTCATTTGGCTTGGAGTAGCAGGGCTTAAATGCAAGACCTGTTTGATGTAAATGAAGTTTTGTACCAACTGGATGAATCAAGATCAAAGGCGAGATAGTCATGATCAAGGTTGACTTATCCATCAGTTCATGCTTTTTGATGATGAAATATTATAATGCATCCTTGCCCTGTGTCTGCTTGAGGTTCAAGGCAATGCTAACTGATTTTACATGTTGTTGTTGCTGCTGATGCAGGTTGAGCACTACAATGGTTTTGCTAGCAGGATAGTGCAGAAATTTGACATTGTTTTGTTATTGCTTTCAATTTAACTTTGGCGTGACCTCTTATCATATATAATCTTGTAGTGTATCTCTAATTCCTCCAATCCTCTTGTAGGCATATCCTTTGCTCATAAGCGCATCTGCTACCAATGGAATGATGCGGAGGACCAAACTGGCAGCAAAATGCGTTGTTTGCATAACTCCCCTGCTACTCATAGAAGGGCGCACAATTGATGCTGAATCCTCTGGTTTACTTTACATGATAGGGCTTGAAACATCCTTTTTGGATGCATTGAAATCATATACCATAGAAAGAACAAATTTTCTCAACCTATTCTGACAACCAGCCTGGTGTCTTGATCCCAGTCTTTGAAGGAGAGAGAACAAGGACTAGGGATAACAATTTGTTGGGTAAGTTTGAACTTTCTGGTATTCCTCCTGTTCTTTCTAAAGGTGGTCTGTAGTGCCTCAACTCTGCTGCTGCTGCTGGCGGCGGAGATGAGTATGGACGGCAAATTAAACATTAATGCACTTTCCTTTAACTCATTTTGCTTCTGCAGGACTTTGTTGAAGAAAATTCTGAGCTGTCCGCCGAATCCGACGATCATCCTCGATGAAACCATTCTGCCTTACATTAGAAGCAACTCTCATAATTGGATCCCTTGTGATGTTGTTTCAAAATCTATTGAAAATGGAAAAATGATAGTGAGGTAATTAATCATGATTTCATATTCATCTGAGTTCAAGAATACTGTTGTTTGAGAAGAACAGAATGATCTAGAGATGTTGGCACGCATATCATGTCCATTAAGGGCGGTCCTTTCAATAATCATGGAAAGATTTCCATTCTGATTCAATCGTACATATCTCGAGGCTCTATGGATTATTTCTCCTTGGTTCCCTATGCTTCATACACTGACTCTAGACCAAGGTTAACGTTTGCTTCATCAAAAATGAGATACTTGGACATGAGCTTTTGTAAACTCAATCTCAAATTTTGTAATGCTGGAATGTCGGAGGCTAACTTCATGGCCAATTTAACATATTCATCTTCATTTTTGGCAATCAAACTTCCCATTGTTGTACACGTGAATCTTGTGTCTTCATATCAAATATTCAAAAGTTTGAAGTACAGGTGGTAGCATAAGAATTATTCAACACATCAAGTTGATTATTCCGTTCAACCCCATTAACTCTCTATCCAACTCTTTACTTTGGGTGGCTGAACAAATCAATCTCAAAATCTGAATGGTTCATCGTTGTTAATAAGAACCTCCAAATCCTGAAGAGCAAAAGTGAAAATGGATTCAATATTAATATCGACAGCTTTTTTTTAGGATTGAACAGGATAGAAGCACGAGTGAAAGGTTTTCGGAGAGGTGCGGAATCAACATGTGTGATGGATTGTAATAATGTAATTGATCATTTGAATGGAATAAAACACTTTGAATGAAATTTATATGGCCATGATTTGCACTAATTGATATTTGGAATGAATTTGAACATGAACTGTAGTGCATATGACTATCAGTAGCTTCGACCAAATGCCCCCCTTTAGATTTAAATCCCTATATCAAAACCAAATTATAGAACATGATCGAGACTCCTTTTGTGTTTCCCTTGAATTATCTATTAAAATCCATGCAAATAAAGGATGACCTTCGGCCACTAGCTTGATTCCGACAATAACCAGGCTCGGTCCCTCTTGAAAAACTCACATGATAATGACTCTTCCTTAAAACATGGTAAACCACTGGAATCTCCTTGAATCAAACAATGTTCATCATAGTAGAGGAGACCTCCTTGAATCTCCTTGATTACCACCGACGCGGAATGCGCCTATGCATCTGAATATGTTGACGGTAGAACCTCGCCTTGAATGCGCACAACACAACAAGGTGCACCCATAACAGAAAAGGAGACCACTTGATGCTCATGAAAAAAGAGTACCATAGTATAGGAACAAAATCATGAGGAGCAAATAATGAATGAAATAATGATATGAATATCAGGGTCAAAATCGGGGTGTGACATCAAGCTCCTAGGATCTCCAATTGGCTTGTCTCTCTTTACTTGGCTATTCATGACAATGGTCCTTCTTACTATCTCAAGTTTGGAATCCCTATCACACAAGAACAAACAATCAAAAAGTTCACAATGCAATAAGAGGAATGGACAAAGAATGAGTTTAGATTAGGGGTCCTTTGAAGTCAACTTTAAGATTAAGCATTATAAAGGCATGGGGCCTAGTTGCTCTTCAACAAGTTTAGCATTCTAAAGGCATGAGGCCTAGTTGCTCTTGAACTCCTTTAAGCATAGGTAAGGTCCTAATTCTAAGTCCTTTCTCCTTTTTGCATTAGGTTCACACAAACAAAGACAAAACAAACACAAAGCAACAATATATTTATTCACAATAATGAGCTCAAGTGAGCAAAAGGCAAATGACATAAGCATAAAATATGAGCTCAAGTGAGCAAAGGGAAAAGCAATATGAATAAATGAGCAAGAAAGTAAATTGCATTAAAGTAAGTTGCAAGAATTAAATGCTCAAATTGAAAGTTAGTAATTAGTAGTTAATGTTAGTGTGTCATAAGACAATTTAGCGCTATGTTAAGCAATCGTAAATGGATTAATGTAGTAGTCACACCTATCTGAGGCCGGTCAATAAAACTATAGGCAAATAAACACAAGTTAGAGATCATGACTAGTAAGCCAAGCTCCTACAACTTGCCATGCCAAAAGAAAAGAAGAAAGGTCTTGTATGGATTTTAAGTTTTTTGCTTGACCAAAAAACAACCTATCTTGGACACAAAGCAACTCACTTGATCTTTGATCAAGTTGAGTTTGATTTGGATCAAAGAAGGTTAAGCCTCTCATATGTCTAGACTAACCACAAATCATTAACTCATTGGCCAAAAGAAAAAGAAGAAGAAAAGAGATGAAGATGAAATGGACAAAATTAGAATTCAAATGACATAATCAAAACATAATGATCAAATATGAATGAAATCAACATCAACCAATGTAAAACAGAAGAGAGATCAAGATTAGAGGTCAACAAAGTCAAGCATATTTTTTGGTATTTTTGGAATTAAAATAAAACATAAAATAAAATGAACAAAATTATGGTCAAACTTCAAATTCAATTCAAATAAACTTGAATAAGTCCAATTGAATCATCATAAGTCCAACACGGTCAAACAAGGTTTGACAAATTTTCTCAGCATTTTTTTGAAAACTGAAACTATTTTAAAACAATTATAAATCAAGAAAAATAACACAAATGAATTAAAATCTCAAAAAAATCTCAAATTAATTAAGAAATTAATGAGAATATTTTTCATAGACTTATCATGATTCATATGTATTAAGAAAATATTTTTTGGAATTTTTGAATATCAAAAAGTATTTAAAATGAATTAAAATTATTAAAAACAAAATAATTCACAAAAAATATTAAATGGAATCACAAAAATAATTAAAAATCAGATTATGAAACTAGATTTTTCAAGAAATTTTTTAGTGTTGGTCTCATATTTTTGTGATTCCAAATAAAAGAGTTGTGAATTTTTGAAAATAAATGGAATAAAAGAGAATAAAACAGAAATTAGAAAAAGAGAAAAACCAGCGCCCCTTGGATCAATTCATTAATTGACGTGGCAACATCCAAGGTCCATAGTCAAACGCGAAGTAAAAAAAATTAAAATAAGTCAGCTGAATCATTGGCCAGGATTAGAACGCTGAAGCCTCATCCAAGGGCCTGGAATCATCCACGTGGGGACGGTGGTGGAAACCACCGTCTTCTCCGGTGAACCAACTGATTCCGGCCACCAGTTGCATGTTTTCAAACCTCAACCAAAATGCACAAACCATATACCAAAATGAAGTTGGGGTGATGTACATCACCCCTGTAACCTTGGATTTCTCTCAAGATCTCTATGGAATGAGAAATCTGAGCTTGAATTTCCAGGTGTGAAAACTGAAATGCTTCAATTCACAAAATCAAAGCCACCACTGGCTTGCCTCTCACACGAGGACTTCAGAAAACCATTTGAACACAAGCAATTCACATTATATGATGAGATTCATATCAAAACAGTTGAGCAATAAACCTTTGGAGAGCAGCTTTATACAACACGTTCCACTCAATATCTTGCTTCCAACTTGATCTTGAGATGATGATGATGCAAGGCTTATGAATTGGAACCTGAAGATCAACCAAGGAAGTTGAAATTCAAGTTTTAAATTGAGAGATAAAAATCAGAATTCCTTTAAGTGAAGTTGGGTATGGGTTTCAGCAGAGCTTCAGGTAGCCTTCAGGTTGAATTTGATTTGAGCATGGCATGGTATTTATAGTTGAGCTGAAAGCAATGAGGTGAAGAACTCGTGTGCATGATCATTGGATCCTCCATACATGGGCCTGTACAGGCGCATGTGAGGCCCAAAATCAATTGGAAATGCAAGCTGATATCACACAAAATGGAAATGGACGTGCAGTTTTCCTTGTGTTTGCTTGTGCATGAAGATTTCAAGTGGATTGCATAATTGGGCATAAATGTTCCCCTCTTCGAAAGTCACTCATGGAAAATCCAAACATAGGCATGTGAGTAATGGTTGGAAAGGTCTTGACATAAGGAACAAAGTCTATGTTGGACAAAAATCCATTTGGAATTTCGAAATTTGTGAAAACTGATCTTGAAGTTTGATGTACAAAACATGTCTTTGAAAAATTTGCCAAAAGTGGCCAACTTCAAGCCCTTCTGTTTCAATTATACAGGCCTCAAATGGAAAAACCTCCAACATTAAAGTTGTATATATTTTCAAGATGATCAATTTGGACTTAAATTTTGCATCATATAGATTTTTTATGAGAAAGTTATAGGCACTTGAAGTTGGACTTTTTTAAGATTCAATGGTTTTGGTCCAAAGTGACCTATAATGTTTTGTATTATCACATGTCTTTATTTTAAGATTATGAAATTTTTTCCAACATACCATTTGAAGTAGACATATTAATACTTTTAATGCAATTGGTCTCACCTAAAAATCATAAAAAATGAAGAAGTTAGGTCCTTGGGAAGTTGACCTAAAATTAGGGTTTCAGTCAAAATGACCTATAATGTTTTGAAATGAATCATTACCTTCCAAGTTTCAAATGGATTTTTGATGAAGATGAAAGTTGTTCATATGGTTCTTAAGAACAATGTTTATCTTGGTGTCATCTTCATTTGACAAACACATTAAAAATTGTGTCTCAATGATCCTCAAATTGGTCAGATGACTTGACTGGTCAACTTCTAAAGGCCAAACTTCAAATCTTGATGAATGAATGATTGAGGATACTAAAATAAGCTCATATATGCATAAAATAGTGAATGAAATAACTTCACTTGATTGAATTTGATCATAGGTTGAGGTTGCTTCATGAGCAAGGCACAGTCAATGCACAACTGAATTAGGGTTTCTTTGGGAAACAAGCCTCAAGCCCTTTGGTTTATCTTGATCAAATTGAAAAATTGAGATAATTAGGAGACATATATGATAATTGAGAGCTTTGTGAACCATTGTCATGCTTGATTTCATCTTCATCTAGCCACTTCTTTGAGCATAAGAGCCTCCTAGGAGCAAGGGATCTCATGACTGCTTGAGCTTCAAAACAAAAGAGGTTAGTGACATATTTTTGTACTTTTGGTTAGTAAACAAATAAGAAAAGAAATAATGTACAATTCAAGCATGCTTGGTGGTCTCAAACCAACTCTCACAAGTCCCAACCCTAGGGTTAAGGAGCCAAGATGCTATGATCCTTGAGGCAAGTGCAATGAGCAATGATATGATGCCATGAGGGATCTTAGGGTAAAAATTAGGGTCTTACAGGGGGGAGAGGACGGATCGCATGTGCATGGCACTGACTGAAACCCAACCTCCCTTATATGTCCCTCTAGACTCATAAAAAGAAAAAAAATGCCAATGGTAGGCATACTATTGAGGCCCCTGTATATTACCTTAAGTGGCCGGGCATATTCCCAACAATTAGGATGAAGTTGAGACGAGGCAAAATTTAGGGTTCTTAATAGTTCAAATTGGAACATAGTGAAGGGTTATAAGTAGAAATATTTGTCGGGCACTCCGAGAGGTCTCCACATACAAACCTTCTCACCGAGACATAAAGTTCAAAGATAATATCTACCTTATCACCAGTGTTAGACTATTCTAGTTGATCTCAAAAGTTTTTCACCTAAGTCTTATTGAGGAAAATCGGGTCGTAACTCAGAACCTCGTCACTAAAAGAGATGTAGGGGAGCTCTATAACGATCTCGACTGAACCTGAGGAAGAAGACGCGAGTCAATGTCACTATTAATAGAAGTGATATCAAATACGATACCATAATGCATGCTTCTCAGTCACCTTTTTAGGAGAAATTACCCTCTCACTCTTGTCGCACCTGCGAATTAGAACCATTGAAAATAATCAGGCGGGATATAAAATGGAAAGGAAAAGAAATCATCATACATGGATAAATAAGAAAGAAGGGAAGCATTTATGACAAAAGATTTTGGGACTTGTAAGCGTGGAGAAACTGAGAGGGTTAATTGTGCTTCTGGAAGAGTTAATGGATTGTGAAGAAAGAAAATACCACCATTTAAACGAAACTTTGGGGGCATAAAATGTCTCTTAGATAAAAGTCTAAAAGACTTTAGTAGTAAAGAGAAATGATGATGATTAGGGTGTTATGATTCTTGATAATAATAATCATGAGAAGTTAAGATGCTTGTCGAGACACAAAAGCCTAAGAATCACAACTCAATGAAGAATCTGAATGTTAAATTATGAACTAACCCTTAAGATAGTAATTTTCCCTCTTAGATAATAAGTTTGTTATAAAATTGACATATTTTAATAAACCTTATATTTAGGGTTTAATATGTTTTTTGTCTCCATAAATATAACATAATTCAATTTTAGTCCCTCCAAAATTTTTCATTGAATAATGGTCCTCATAATATTTTTCATCCACACTTTTGGTCGCTCATGTCAACTTTTGTTAACTGAAGCTGACGTGACATGCCACGTAAAAGTTTTTTGATAATTGAGTGTACACGTAGCAGGGCTAACGTGACAAAGATGTTGACATGACATGCCACATGGATAAGATAAATATCATACTTAAACCCATAAATGATAGCTAATCTCTAACAAATTCAATCTCTAAAAATTCACACATAATTCTTGTCAATTTGAGCAATTTGTTTCAGAAGTTCCTAAAAGGTATGTTAATTCACTTTCGGCATTCTTGAGTTTCCTTCAAGTATTAGTGAATTGTAGAATACACAAACTTCACATTTTTCATTTCTCTTAAACAATTTAAAACTTGATCTAATTACCAACTCAATTGAAAAACACTAACATAGTTCAACTTTCTACCTCTAGTACCATGGATCTCTCTAAATTTAGTCTATACCAATTCCTAAACTCATACCAAATTTTTGTTTGTATAAACATAAAGAAAAGAGATCCATGAAATAACATCCTTAAGATTTGTCTCTTCAAAACACTTCCTTGCACCAACAAAACATCTACATGAAAAGTAAAAATCCATCAAGACATTAGCAACAGAAACATTAGATTCCACCAAACTCATCTTCAAAACATAACTTTGAAATATCTTCCCTTCATGAAACCTTTTATTACTACTACACCCCTTAAGTAACCCCATTTGGGTCCACATCATCAAAACACATCCTAGAGTAAAACCCAACAACTCTTTCACATGACCCATTTCACAAAACCCACATAGTATCACATTCCAAACAACAAATTCCTCATGACAACTCATAAAGCAGTTCAAGTGCAACCCCACTTAGCTTAAAATTCATATAGAACCCAACAAGTGCAGAAGGCTGTTAATTTCTTGTAAATCTGAAATATAAAATAACCAACATTCAATTAGGCTAATATTAAGCCACACAAAAAATTACAAATGATGATTTTAAAAGATGTTGAATCAATTTATAAAGGAACCCAATACATCTCGTAAAAGTTGGAAGAAGACATTGAAATGAATTTGATTTGAATTTTTCAGGTGAAGAACTGAGATGAAAAGAAGAGTTGGTTTGACTTTTTTGAGATGACAAATTGCTAGCAAAGTTGCAGGAAATTTGGGGAAGAAAGTGTAAGTTAAAATGATCACTTGGAGGAGATGATATTTAAAGAAATTTTAATAAATATTCCAAAATAAAACAAATTTATAATGTTTGGATTCGTTAATAAAATAAAATCCAAGTTGCCATCTGTTCCTCTGCTAGGTGTAAAAAATATGTCAATTGTCCTTCCACATCAGCTTCCGTTAGAGAAAGTTGACGACATGAAACAAAATTGTGGACTAAATTTTTTAGGAGAACCATTATTCGAAGAAATTTTTTAGAGGGACTAAAATTGAATTATTGGATATTTTGGGGAATCCCAGACATATTTAACCCTATATTTTAAGTCATTTATACAAATTTTGTATAATTGTTAAAGTAGTTAAGTGTCTCAGGGGTCTTCTAGGACGATAGTAGGGGACACATGTCTTCGAGAAGACAATGCCGAAGACACGTGAACTCGGGAAAATGATGCTTCTGCATCAAATAAAACGACACTAAAGATGTATACTGAGTCAATCTACCATGTCTCAATCTTTGTTGATTGCCAGACATTTTACCTTTAATTAAATCATAATAAAAAAAAATCAAACTAGAGAATAAAACATTCATAAACAAACAAATTATACATAAAAAAAAAATCTAGAAGTTAACTTCCGTGTCAAATCTAAAAATTAACTTAGTACGACGTGAGATTTTTTTTTAAAATAACCATGTTTTTCAAAAAAAATACGAAAATAACCAACTTTTCAATTTTTTTTCCAAAATAACCATGTTTGGGGGAGGATGCACCGGGGGAGTTGGCGCACCCCCCAAAAAGTAAGAGGAGGCGTCAGATGCATTGGGCCTCATGAAGAGGCGCCTGCATGGCCCTCTAAGAGGAAGCGCCAATACAACTGGCGCCTATGTGTGTGTTTCTTTTGAAAATAAAATTTAATTTTGCAACCAATAAGAATCAAACACACAACCTTTGGATCAATAGTGAAACACGTTACCATTGCACCACAGACCCTTCATGTTTATTTGTTTCATCATATATTTAATGAGCCATTGTTCTTAGATCATAAGAGACACTAAATTTTTATTTTAAATTTTAATATCTTAAATATATGAATTATATTCTTCAATATTTATATAATTTATTTATAATCAATATAAATTGCTATTTCCATTTTAAATTATATGTTACTCCTATTTTGTAAAATATTTTGTTTTATATTTTTTGAATTATTCAACCTTAAACATATTATTTTTTATATTAATTTTTACACAAAAATTCAAATAAAACTTCATAATATTTATTATAAATACAATTGAAAAATTATATTATTTTAAATATAATATATTTTTAAATACTATATTACTTTTTATAAATAATATAATATATTAATACATGTCTAAGTTATATAAAATAATACTTAACTATTTAATATATAAAAAATTAATAAAATATAAATACATTATAAAATAAAACACAAAATAATTGAATATTAATTTGAATATATTAATATATAATATTTTTAAAAATTAAAGAATAGAGATAAAATTTAATAAAATGAAAAAAGAACAATATATTAAAGAATAGAGATAAAATTTAATAAAATAAAAAACATGGTTATTTTAAAAAAAAAATTCATATATTGTTCTTTTTTCATTTTATTAAATTTTATCTCTATTCTTTAATTTTTAAAAATATTATATATTAATATATTCAAATTAATATTCAATTATTTTGTGTTTTACTTTATAATGTATTTATATTTTATTAATTTTTTATATATTAAATATTTAAGTATTATTTTATATAACTTAGACATGTATTAATATATTATATTATTTATAAAAAGTAATATAATATTTAAAAATATATTATATTTAAAATAATATAATTTTTCAATTGTATTTATAATAAATATTATGAAGTCTTATTTGAATTTTTGTGTAAAAATTAATATAAAAAATAATATGTTTAAGGTTGAATAATTCAAAAAATATAAAACAAAATATAAAACAAAATAATATGTTTAAGGTTAAAATATAAAACAAAATATTTTACAAAATAGGAGTAACATATAATTTAAAATGGAAATAGCAATTTATATTGATTATAAATAAATTATATAAATATTGAAGAATATAATTCATATATTTAAGATATTAAGATTTAAAATAAAAATTTAGTGTCTTTCTCTTATGATCTAAGAACGATGACTCATTAAATATTTGATGAAACAAATAAACATGAAGGGTCTATGGTGCAATGGTAATATGTTTCACTATTGATCCAAAGGTTGTGTGTTTGATTCTTGTTGGTTGCAAAATTAAATTTTATTTTCAAAAGAAACACACATAGGCGCCAGCTGTAATGACGCTTCCTCCCCCAAATATGGTTATTTTGGATTTTTTTTTGTAAAATTGGTTATTTTCGTATTTTTTTTGAAAAACATGGTTATTTTAAAAAAAATCACGACGTGAAATCAGAAAAATAAATAATTAATTACATTTTAAGTGTGTCGGAAGATTAAGTCCTAAATTTTAAAAATATTTATAATTTTTTTCCACGTCAACACCATTAAAGATGCGAGAAATAATGTCAAATATTTAAATTATATATAAACTAAATATAATAATTATTTTAAATTAAAAAAAACATTTTTTATTAAAAATAAGAAATAGAGTTCAACACTTACATATTCTAGAATATTACATGGTATAATAATTCCTCTTATTATATTACTTTTATTATAATATTTATAAACCGTAAATTTTTTTATTATTATTATTATTATCATGGAAGAAGAGGAATTTTTTACGAAAATAATCCAGTTTTTCAAAAAAAAATCTCAAAATAATCTTTTAAAAAAAAAAAATTTAAAGTACCACACTTTTAGGTGGAGGCGTCAATCCAATTGGCACCTCCTCTTAAAAGTAGAGTGTAGGCGCCAATTGGATTGACTAGGGCACATGATGCAGCCAATCCAATTGGTGCCCATGTGTATCAGTTGACGAGGCGCCAGTTGGATTGACACCTCAGTGTATTTTGCATTTTTTTTGTTAAACGATCTACGTGATACATAATTTCAAAATATGACCAATTGGTATTAATATAAATTCTCGTTTACACAAAAAAGCCTAATGGTGATGATTGTGATCACCTAACCGACCTCCGATCCCACATCCCCTGGCTACCCGAACTCGTGGCCCTAATCCGCATTGATGATTCACCACTGGTGTTTGAGCATCTGAGGGGCCAAGAGCATCACTACCAACTACAGGAGATGACCTGTTGAGATAGTCAAACAAATCGGCATAGTCTTCAGTATGCATCGAAGGTGTATCGCCATAACTGAGTTCATGACCCATGTCAGAGTAGTTGGACTGTGTTTGACTCATTGGTGGGTGACCAGGATGGTTGAAGGGAGACATGGGTGTGAATGACGCATCGAGGAAAGGTTGGAAAGATTGTTGGGGTGTTTGGTAGAGATAGGGTTGTTGGAGGTTTCAGTTTTGTGAGATTTGGGCTTCTTGGCTATGGTAGGAGGAGGGACGGTTGGTGTTGAATGATCGTTGAG
The DNA here is from genome assembly GCF_024323335.1 of Lathyrus oleraceus. NCBI lineage: Eukaryota > Viridiplantae > Streptophyta > Magnoliopsida > Fabales > Fabaceae > Lathyrus > Lathyrus oleraceus. The sequence goes on along the minus strand of NC_066582.1, from coordinate 247,873,408 downwards.
TATTCTGGATAAGGCGGCTTTGGCAGGGTGATGTGTTGGGTGCGAAGCGATGTTGGGTCTCTGGTTGATGATCAATTTGTTGGTGGTGGTATGGGGTATGCTCTTGGTATTGAGGTTGGGTGTATGGCATGTTTGGGTTGTATGTTTGTGTGTTTGTGGAACGAAAAGTTTGACGAATAGGGGGTTGTGTGTATCCGATCTGACAATGTTGTTGGGGATTAGATGTTGAGGCGTCTAGTGTGTAAGTTTGTTGGCGTGGGTCATACAGGTACATATCCTCGGAGATGAACTGAAAACCAACCGATCTGTACCAAGCAATATAAGTACGACTTGGTTTTTCTTCATTTGGCATCACCACGTCAATTAAGACATGGTCATGGCGGTGCTTCCATTTGCGACACTCAGATCTTGCGAAGCTTTGCCATGGATTGAAGTTCCATTGGTCGTTAACTTTACGCATATGCCATTCTCCTAGGCTTGCTGGGGGATCTGGGATGTGTTGAAGCATACCGAACTGCAACTTCACACGATTACTGTTGTGCATCTCCACAGTTGTGAATCTTATTATCGGTGTGCATGCAGTCCATACGGTTGTGTCTTCTTCGTTGACTTCATGGTCATGATCCAAATTTAGGTATGGACGCCAAATGAATTGAAATGTGAAAGTAACCTAGATTATAAACTTGGTAGAAGAAGTTAACAAATTATAACGAAATAATGAGGTTATTATCCATACGTCTGTCGGTCGAAGGTGATCCAAGAGATTGCGATACTGGGTAATACAGTGTCTAGGACATCTGTTATAAATCATACCACGTGCCGACCATCTGCACCAAAAAGGTAAAAATATTTAGTTAGAGATAATAATCGTTAAAGTAAGTAAATATATAACAATTTAAACAACTTACTTTTGTGCATACGGGAATGTGAAAGGATTGTTGTTGACGGGCACTAGGGACGGTAGGCTTGACCAACCCCATGCTTGGGGGCAAAATAACACATCCAGAAAAGGTAGATGTGTCTTTGTGTGAATTTTTACATAAAGAGCTATAAAGATAGGCCAGACAAGCGAATCCCCAATTGTAACTTCCTATTATATCTACATGTCTTAGTAAAGGTAAATACATAATATGCATACTAGAACCACTACCTTCGGAAAATAAAAAAGAACCAATTAAAAGCATAATGTAACACCTAGTTTTTATTATTCGAGCCTCTTCGGTAGAATGCTCATCTAAATGTAAACTGTTATAATATGACTTAAGGCGTGAAAGTAGTATACCTTGACCTCTTGAGTTATCATCTAACAAATCAGTATCCAAGAGGTCCATGCAAATTGAATTCGCATAGTTGGTTTTACCATTTACATCTTTACCTTCAATAGGCAGTCCCAAAAGCATGTAGACGTCTTCTAACGTCACTGTACACTCACCGGTTGGAAACCAGAATGTGTGTGTCTCGGGACGCCATCTTTCGCATAAAGCAAGAATGAATTTATTATCCACCGACCAAGACATGATTTTGCTTATATGTCCAAAACCGGAGAGTTCAACATAAGATTGAATTATCGGATCCATGTGGACATATTCGTGGACCCGAGTACGAAACCTTGAAACATACCAGTAGAGCAGTGGACAAGGGCATTTGACAGAGGTTATCGATGGGGCCACATGACAACAAACCTTGTGGAATGCATGAATGAGATATTCAAAGGAATTAGAAATCTTCCAATAACCGCCTTGGTCAGATCGACCTATTATAAGTTGGCTTCTACGTTCGTAACTAGAGGTGAAAGATGGAGTGTGGTGTTAATGTATGGGCAAGTATTCAGTGAGTGTTGCATGAAAATCATGAAAGAGGAGAGCATCAAAGCTATCACACATGCTGTAACAGTCTTTGACCGTCATAGGCAAAATTTCAGCGTCCAGGAAATAATGGACCACAACGAGGGGAGACCAAATTTAGCCTATGTTGTCAGACTAAACAGAAGTTGGTGCGACTGTGGAAAATTCCAGGCCTTCCGCATTCCTTGCCCCCATGTCATTGCAGCATGCACATATACTCGCCAAGACGCTTACAACCATTTATCTGATGTGTACAAGACCGTCACCGTCATAAATGTATATAATAAAAGCTTCTCGGTGCTACCAATGGAGGAATACTGGTCTCCGTACGAAGGTGACATAGTTTGGCACAACGACGAGATGCGTAGAAAGAAAAAAGGAAGGTCAAACAGCACACGTATCAGGACAGAAATGGATACGACAAATAAAATGATAAGTTTATGTAGTATGTGTCGTCAACCAGGGCATAACAAGAACAATTGTCCTAATCGAGGAACGTCATCTGGGTCATAATCTTTTTGTAACATTGTATTTTTGTAGCCTTCAATTTTTATATATCATTAAGTTTTTGTTATAACGAGGTTCACAACAAACATCATTACAACATAAGCAAACTGAAAACATAATATTTCTAACTAATTACAACAATCAAAGTGATGTCATCTCGTCCGAACATCATTTCCTTAACACCTTATCAGTTTTCATTCGCACCCAACCAAAGATAATGTTGAGTCTCTCAATACTTATAATTTTTTCCCTTCTGGTATTTTCCTATCTAACCAACGAACCAACTCCCTCTTCAGTTGATCGAAAGTAGTGATGTTCCAGAAGAGCATCAACATCTGAGGTTTGTCTCTAGAATAAATCACTTTTCCATAGCGGCGACGAACACCAAACATGATTGTCAAATGATGAAATGAGATGTGAAAAAATGATTCACACAACACCTCTATTTATAACATTTTTTTTTGCATAATACACTGAGGTGTGAATCCAATTGACATCTCCTTTAAAAAAATACACATGAGCGTCAATTGGATTGACTACACAATGTGCCATAGCCAATCCAATTGGCGTCTGCACTTTATTTTTAAGAGGAGTCGCCAATTTGATTGACGTCTCCTCCTAAAAGTGGGATACTTTGGAATTTTTTTTGAAAACAGAATTATTTTGGATTTTTAAAAAAAAATTGGATTATTTTGATAAAAAAATCGAAAAAAGAGTAGGTTGACTAAAGAAATAATTTTAAGATAAAGAAATTTTAAAATAATTTATTTTATTCAATAATTCATTATTACAAATAAATTTTACTTAGTCAACATAAATTAGAAGTTTCTGTTGAAGAGATAAACTTCACAGTTTTCTATAATTTAAAAATAATTAATATATATTGTGTAAAAAAAATATTAATAATTTCAAATAATCGTTTTTGAAAACCAAATATATATAAATAACTCGATTGGATAGATACAAATTTCACATTTATATATGGTTGATCACTAATTTTATAATATAAAAATAATATTGTATATATTTAATTTATTAAAATGAATTGAAAATGATAAATTATTCATTAAAGTAATATATAGTGTTATTTCCGAATTCAATGTACATTCCCTTTATTTTTGTTTATTAAAAAAATGCAGCATTACAATTTTGGGCAAATATAAATCCCCGAAACACAAGCCATTGTACACTGTAATAAGATTGAGGAAGAAACAACACAGTACAAAAGCTGAAGAGTAGCGTAAAGAAGGGGTCTCGGTGCTGAAAATTCGAAGCTGATTACGATGGAGCTACATCCACGCGTTGATGATGATCATTTCGAGGGTTTTAGGCACTCTTTTGATGAAATTCATACCGAAGTTGACAAGGTCAGCTTTCAGCTTTGAGCTTTGCTTAATGGATCATTTCCTTTTTACTCTCACTACTGGATTAGATTCTTTCCATTTGTTTAGGTTTTTTGTTTAATCAATTAGGTTTTGTACTGTATGATTGATTGATGATGATCTCGCCTCACAAATTTAACCCCAAATCTAATCTATTGAGTTATTATTAGTACTTGATTTTCTGCATTTGGCTGGTTTATTAATTAATTAGGGCATTTAACTGAAAATCTAAAAAATATATGCTCTGGGTGATTTTGAAGTCACTATAGTAAGCAAGTTAGAGTTAATGTATTGCATAATGAATATATAATATTCTTACTCTTAGAATGATTTGGGTTAGGGCATAGCATAACTTCTTGTAAGGTGAGAATTGGTAAAACACTATCTATCTACCATCATATTTCTTCTATGGTTGAACACATGCTACAAATAAGACTGGCTATGTGTGAATAATACACACAACTAGGATGTAGGCAAAACATATGACTGAACAGGTAACATCTAAATTACTTTATAAAATATCTGAAAGTATAAGCTTGTATAATAATAAGTTTTGAACTGTGGAAATTTTACATTGTGAAATATTTTCCAGCTTGAGAAGCAAGTGATCGAGGTGGAACGGCACTACGAATCTGCTGGAAATGTTCAAGGAAGTAATTCTAAAGGTGTTTCAGTAGTAAAAGAGAAAGGCCGGGGGAAAAGTCTTGTTGGCACTAAAAAGCTGTTGCAAGATGCACCGCGTATGGAAACCGCTGCTGCAAAGAGGATGCAGGAGCTAATGCGCCAGTTTTCAACAATATTACGTCAGGCAAGTGCAAATACTTCGTAACTTTTTTTTGGGTACACTGCAATTTTGTTTTTATTTAATGATCTATATGAATGTACTGTGGCAGAAAAAAGAAACATAGGGTTTTAGGAGTAATTGCTGGAATAGTTATTGTATATCAGAATGATAGGGTACAGCCATATATAGGCATTGTACAAGACTCCAGATAGAAATATAATCACACCTAATCACTGCTCAATCATATCATATTGCTCCTAATCACTACAGCCCCCCATTTTCCTTCCCCATAAACTTCGACTGAGCAGTCATACTGCTGCATGCAATACCGGTATAGTGTTTTCTCAGTGAGCGCTATCCTCTACTACTACGTTTGATTATGTGGATTGGATACAATATACTCAATTTCGAATTGTAAGTATATTACTAGAAGCCTTAGTTTGTTTTTATTCAATCTTGGATTATTTCTCTTTGAAAAGAGTGGCGGCTAGTACATTGAATGGTTATCAATATTTAATCACTCAGCTTTATCTTTTACTTACTTTTTGTAGATGTATCATACTTTTCTTTAAATACAGTTTAATTTCTATACTCATCTACAATGTCTATTTTTTATATCTTGGTCCATGTAGCAGACTTTACATAGTAAGATTTCAAATTCCTAAGGAGTCATTCTTAAGTTCTTAAGATCAATTTCTTTTTCATTGTTAAAATAAGCGATCTCCCCTTTCTGTTGAATATATTGACCCTATCAAGTATCTTGTGAAAATCAATAGTAATGCATTTGAAGCTTTTCAGATCACTCAGCACAAGTGGGCTTGGCCCTTTCTGGAACCTGTTGATGTAGAAGGTCTCGGGCTTCACGACTATTACGAGGTAATGCCTTTTGTCATTTTGAAACTTTTCTCTTGTCATTGACTATAGTTGCCATTAATGCATAATTGAAAATTTAAATCTTTTTTTTCTACCTATGAACAAATATGCTCGAAGGCACTTATTTGTAAGAAGGTGTAAATGTCGGTTCGGTCTCTGTTTCTTTAAATGGTGGCATCAGTTTAACTGGTGAACCATCTACCTTTTATAGCAGAGTTATTTGTATACAGTTTGTCTTTGATTGTATCTCTGAAGTAATTTGTTTGATTTGATGCCCTAGATTATTGATAAGCCCATGGATTTTGGTACGATAAAAAATAAAATGGAAGCTAAGGATGACACTGGATATAAGAATGTGCGGGAGATATATGCAGATGTAAGGTTGATATTTAAGAATGCAATGAAATACAACGATGAAAAACATGATGTCCATGTTATGGCAAAGACCTTGCTGGAAAAATTTGAAGATAAATGGCTGCAATTGTTACCTAAAGTTGCTGAAGAGGTAAATTGTTTTTCAAAATATTTTTCTTTATTTTGGTAAATGAAGCTTCATTACACAGGACCTTAAGGAGTAGGTGTAATGCTAATTGTCAATTCAGAGGGGTTAGTATAGAGATGGTTGTCAAAATTGTGATTGTACGAGTGTGGAGGTTTGGAGCAATCCCAATCCTAGGGAAAACTTATTTCTGCTCGGATCTTGCTAGCATGTAGGATCAGAAAGATTTTAGGATCCAGTTAAACCAGCCTTACCCTCAAAATGCTCTTTGATGGCTAAGCTCCAGAAATTACTCATCCCAAAATCAGAAGGAAATAATGGAAACTATCCCAAACTAAACATCTTCCCAATCGCTGCAGTGACCTTTCCGGAACTGAATTTTCTTTTTTGAAATCTGACATGTTACTGGCTGCGGTTTGGTGACATGTGAGGTAATGCTTGATCATGTTGCAACTGCTGCAATGCCCTTGTTTCTTTGCTGCAGTGCTACTCGTCACTCGTGGATCTGTTGGTGTGGGCATAGGAAAGACGAGACTTAGAGAAACCTCACTTACTAAAGTGAGAAGTTTTGAACCTTTGGATTATTTTTTCAATTTTTCTAAATTTAACACAAATAATCAAAGTAATGAATAGCTATAAATCGATGGTTAGATTGACAAAAATCATATTACAAGTCTCGTAGGTAAAAATACACATACATGCATTCTTAAGGAGTTTCTCTTATTCTCTTATTTATGCAAAAAAGATTCAGTGAGGTTTTACGTTGGTTTGTTGACTGCCTAATACAACCCTCATATTTTCTCCTCAGGACAGAACAGTATACAGCGTTTGATCCATGTAGTCGATTCCACCTAATGGGAAAGGCTTTAGTTGCTGTAGTTATCTCATATCTCCTTCTATTCATCTTTTATTTATTTTATTAAGTTATTTTATAACCCAAAAACGGTCTACAGTTTTGGTGGCTGCACTGCACTAGTTGTGACAGCTGTGATACTGTCATCCGTTATGTCATTACCTTTGTTTAATTATGGTAGGAAAAGAGAGAAATAGAGGAAGAAGCACAGACTCAACTAGACAATCAACATGCTCAGGAGATGACCTATGCCAAAATAGCTAAGGATTTAGCCAGTGAGGTTGTTTATTGTTTGCTAGCCTTGTGCTTTTCAGTGCAAATCATTCGTTTGATGTATTTAGGAGTATATCTGATGGTTTATGCTATCAATTACCTGTTTTTTTCAGCTTGATGAGGTTGATCTACGCTTGACGAAACTCAAAGAAATGGTCATTCAGAATTGCAGGTTTGTCAAAAAACTGTGTATCATTATTCCTTGTCACTTTCACAAATTGTAGTGGAAACTTGTTATTGCATTTGTATATTTTGTGCTCCTAATACCACTATTACGAGGTTCAATTTCTATTGAAGTCTCCATTCCTAACACTATGATTGATATTTTAACTTCAAAAGTTGCCTAAGTAAGTTTAGTAAAACTGGGTTCTCTTGGTGGTGGTTATGAAAATTTAATGCATGTTTTTTTCTTCTATGGACAGATGGAATTAGAAATGGAAAATGAAAACATTCATAATATTTCAAATATTGCAATAACAGTTTGACATTTCATTGTTTCCTCAAATATGTTTTTAGTTCCTGAAATTATATCCACTTTTGGTTTTAGTTCTTAAATATTTTATTTATTTATATTTAAGGTCTCTTATTATTCTAAAGTGGACACTTTTAGTCCGTCATTAAATGATATCTTTTTGGTGATGATTTGGTAAACAGAATGTCACATCATCACTGCATATGCATTATATATAAATTACCCATTGCATTAAATATTGTCCACCCAACATCCTCTACTCCTCTTCTTTTTCTTCTCTTGTTCACTCTTCCCTCTTCCAAACAATCCTCAAACTCACCCTCCCGCTTCTACACTTTCCTACCTTCAGCCAAGAAGACCATCACCCATTGTGCTGGAGGAGGTACATGAAGCTGAGACTGCCCATGCATGAACTCTTTTGATTAATCTCACACAAATTCCGCTCATGAGTCATAAGACATAAACACAACCCCGTTGTTAAACCACCATTTGAATCTCTCCAAAACCAAAAAGAAAACCATTTTCTTCGCATTGCACTCCCTTTAAATCACCCAAAATAAGCTAATCCAAACGTAAAATAATGGTACTGATCCATGTTGCTAATGATACTGTAGAAAACTGTCTACTGGAGAGAGGAAAAAACTTGTGACTGCTCTGGCCAAATTGTCTCCTGAAAACCTCCAAAGGGCATTGGGTATAGTTGCTGAGAACAACCCAAGCTTCGAATCTACTCAGGTTGAGGTGGTTCTTGACTTGGATGCTCAGGTCTGTATTGTTATGTTTACTGTCAATGTCATCCATTATCAGATTGTTTATCCTATTTACGTAGTTTATTTGTTTAGCATATTTCTAGGCATTCATGTTTTGTTACTATTATTGATAGAGTGACTACACACTGTGGAGGTTACAGCATTTTGTGAAAGGTGCTCTAGAAGATCAACCAAAGATTTGTGGAGGCACAACTATTGATATTGATACTGAAGAGAAGAAAACAAATTCTAGAAAAAGGCGAGAATTTTGTGATGCTCTTGTCAATAACCTAACAAAGACTAGAAAATTATCGAATTTATGATTCGTTAGCACAGCATAGAAAGCATTGGTTTCGCCTGATTGCGCTGAAGTTGAAAACTTCCAATGTTTGATGAAGCAGCAGGGAAAATCTGTATCTCTGTTTTATCTATATAATAAGATATTCACAGCTATGTTGATGAAGCGAGTCTCTTAAATGCGCAGAAACATAGAAGCTTGTAGAAGTAACCTTGTGGAGGTGCACACCAAGTGAAGGGGAATTATATATCATTCTCTATGTTCTTTGGGTACATAGTCATCTTTATAAGAAATAAAGTAGAATATAAACTAGTCTTGTATATGTGACTGTTGATTATATGAATGTATTGGGTGTAATATTGTTTTTAGTATACTCCATTTAAAGGTTGTCACTGTGGTAATGTGTACTAGAGCATACTACCGATCTAAGTATGGATAAATTAAAAGGTTTTGAAACAAATTTAATCAAAATTGGTAATGTGTACTAGAGCATACTCCTTTGCTTTTTAGTTCGATAATGTTCATAATTGATGACTCCTTCTCGTAAAGAGTACTTTGTATCATTTTTATTATATTTTATAAAAATTATTATTATTTATTTCCTTTGCTTTTTAGTTAAATAAGGTTCATATTTTAGTGCAAATTAGTTATAAAAGGTTTTTTTTAATGAATTCAATCATTTTATCTATTATTTTTTGTTATTTAATAGGTTTATCAAAAGATATAAAATTCGACTGAAGGCTAACGATGCTACGACAAAATCTAAGCTAAGGAGGGTGAATTAATTTGGGGAATTTCTTTCCAAAACACAAATTGGAGAGTCCAAGACGAGTCAAGGTCGGGCCAGAAGATGCACTAATTTTGGGACAGATTGCGTTCCTATAAGATGCAGCGTGCTCCCTCATGTCCAGGTGCATTGTGTTCACATAAAAGCAACCTGTTTTTACGCAAATCCAGAACACCTTTTTGATGGGGTTTGTGATGGATAACCAATTTGGTATTAAGTCATTTTTCTCATGGTTTGTTAAATTTATAAAATTTATGATTTTTGGTGATAAGATAGAGTATGAATCACAAAATTATAAACAATATTTGAGTTTAGACAAAATTGAAATAAACTAAAATTAGGAAAGAAAATAATGAAAAATGATAGAAATGAGGCGCCACATTATTTCTATGAATAAGAAAAGATGATAAGTCTCAATGAGATCACCACACGAAATTTGATTTCTTGAGAAGATCAAAGCATGTTCCAACAAAGCATGACTCAATCCAAAAATGTGTTTGTTTAACAAAATTCAATTTAATTTTCTATTCATGATTAACTATCTATTTATTGTTAAAAGATAGTTTGTTGAATTTACAATAATAACTAATGAAATGCTACAAGTTCGGTTTATTATTCTATCAATATTGACTCGGGGTTGAAAGATCACACACTAGCATGTGATGGAGGAAGCGGATATTCATTGCCTTGATGAACCTATATCCAATTTGATTAATGCATCACACACACGCACGCACGAAGTTTTAAAATGGTTAAAAGAACCAATGTTTTGCGTCAAAATTGGACAAGTTGAGTCATAATATATTTTATTACAACTTAATTAATTAAGTGGTATTGTTCACTACTTCCCATGTAGTGATCACATAATACATGGAAACCTTAAAATACTATTCTTATACTGAATTCCAATTTTCGGGTGCATCCATTCTTAAACAAAATCATTTCATGATTGAGGCACCATATTTTTGTCACAAAATTAGTTCGATTTCTAATATCCTTATCATAGGTCTGGATTCCAATCTCCGGATTTACTCTGACATTGTTTTTCACCATTTGACAATAAGATAGATTAAATTTGACATTCTTTTTTTAGATAAACTTGAATTATAATTCATTTATAAATCAATCTAAGTAAGATAAATCAAAATAAAAAATCTATTACATATATATAAATGAAAAAATTTCAAAAACAAGATGTCACCATGTCATAATCAATAAGAGTACAAACCATAATACAAAATCATCAAAATATACAAAATAAAATCTCACTACTAAGTATATTGGACGCCCCTGTTCCACCTCTACCCCTGGTACTGCAACGCGTTATGTGCCTTTGCTAAGTGTGAATATATGTGCTTACAAGTATAGTCAAGATGATCCAAGGTGACGAAACTTATGGATAACAAAGCTACAAGTCAATTGAGTAGATGTTTAGTTTTGATGATGACAACACTAATATAAAAAATATTTAATAAAGTCAGTATCTATTGAAGATAACTCAAGTGTCAAAGATGCACACAATGGTTGATTAAGATATCCTTCTAAATCAAGCTATACTCTTGAATATATTCCTAAATATCAAGTTAACATTGTGGTCAAACGACATTCAAGTGAAGGCATCTATTTTAAGAGTCATTGATGGTTTAAATCTCTCAACTCTCAGAAGGTGGCAATTAACATGAAGATATCTCAATCCTTATTGAGAAGATTCAAAGTTCTTGAATGATGCTAAAATCAAAGATAATGATGCCAAGACCTGAAGCTTCAGATTTGTGAAAGAGAGGAAGTGTGAAAGCTCGCATGGTCATGTCCGCATGAGTGACCAATGTCTTGTAAAGACACAAGGATATTTAGGAAAATAATATGTCTAAATCCCCCCCCCCCCCCCCCCCCCCCCCCCCCCCCCGCCCCACACACACGCGCACACACTAAAAACATTTGAGAAGTCTCTCATTATTTTATTTAAACCATCATAAAATGTTTTAAGGCATATCCAATTGATTAGGGGAGTGTCTGATTAACTGGAAGATCTTTTTCAACTAAATAATCAATTAGGCCATTAATAGAATCAGTTACGTATTTCTTGGTTAAGTCTAAAATCAATTGATGCAATCTCTTAATGATTGGTAACAACTGTATATCAAAACCTTTCATCCGTGGCTTATGCAATCGGTTATTGGACGTCAATAATCAATAAACCTAATCTATTATTGTAGCGGGGTATTCGTTACCATTAGAGATATTGACTAAATCCAAGGTAAATCATACAAGTCGAGTCGCCACCGCACTTCTATTTATCCAGGAATGGTTAGAAAGCGAACAAAAACCTAAAAGTTTTAACAAAAAAACTAGTAAAAGAGAAACAGAGATCTGGGTAAGGGGGTTGGTTATGTAATGGGAAGATGTTAGGCACCCAAAACATCCTAGGTACTCCTAGGGAGCCCTTTTCATACTTGTTGTAAGGTTGGTATTTTGTGAAAATTTTGTTTGTTCAAACATGATTGAAGAGATGAGAAGAGAATATACAAGTTTATTTACATTTTGTGTTTGGATGGATAAACCCATTGCCTACGTACCATCTTCAAAAAGATTAGGATCAAAACCTCGTAGTTCGGGGTAAAAATCTCAAAAATGAGTTGGTGAATTGATTGGTCCAAAAGCCTTAAGGTCTTTTGTTATCAAAGGGAGAAAACTCAACCTAAAACCACAAATCCACCATGTGAGGATAACTTCAACATGCTAGTGAGGGGTTAACCCTATAATAAGCATGGAAGACTCATTGTCCATCACTAAGGATATAGGTGAGTATTACATCTACCACAAGGATAACTCAAACCTAATAGCTAAAGGTTATGGAAAATTTGATTAAGAAAGTGGCCATTGGAACCACAAAAAGACATTTGAATGAGTTATATTTACCAATTAGAAGCATATACAAAATGGTCAAAGTTGACTTAGAGATTCAATTCAAAATAAGTGTTGTGAAAAGAAGGTTTGAAAATCAAAAGCATAATGCTTAGGTTTCTAATGTTTGAAAACAATGGTTAAATGTTTGCACAAAGGTTTTGGCTTGGGTTAGAGTGGAGAGAAGAAGAAGAATGGCTAAAGTCCTAAGTAAAGCAAAAGGTGAGGGATAAAGAAACAAAACCACAATGGAGTTCCTCTCTTGAGATCATATTGATGATCCAAGTAGCTCCCATCCTTTGGAATAAGCAATCACAATAATAGTAAGCTCAAGCAAGCAACACAATCAAACAAGCTCTTGGAAAATTCTTCAATAGTTCTTAGGTCTCTCTCTCTTGGAAGTTCATGGTAATGGTTCCTCAATTAAGCTCAAGTGGGAACTCCTAGCACAAAGAAAGCATACATCAAAAGGTTTTATAATACAATCAAAGAATGGACAAGAGGGAGTTTAGAATATGGTCCTTTCAAAGTTCATCCTTAAGCTTTAAGCATTCTAAAGGCAGGAGGCCTAGTTACTCTTTGACATTTAAGCACTCTAAAGACATGAGACCTAGTTGCTCTTCAAATTCCATTTGCTTGGGTAAGGTCCTAAATTCTAAGTCCATTTTGTCCAATTCTTTGCATTTGATTCACACCAAACAGACAAACATAAGCACAAAAGATATATACACAATTATATGCTCAAGTGAGCAAAAGGAAAATGGCATTAACATAAACATGTGCTCCAATGAGCAAAGGAAAAAGCAAATGAATAATATGTGCAAGAATGGTAAATTGCATAAAAGTAAAGTGCATAAAATAAATGTTAATTGTTAGTAGTTAATAGTTAGTGTGCCATAAGGCAAATTTAGCGCTATGTTAAGCAATCATAATTGGACTTATATAGAAGTCACAACTATCTGAGGCCGTTCAATAATAATGTAGGCAACAACACAAGTTAAAAGTCTTGATTAGTGAACCAAGTTCCAACAACTTGCCATGCCAAAAAGAAGAAGAGCAATGATCTTGTATTGGTTTAAGCCTTTTGCATGATTTAGAAAACAACCTATCCTTAATGCAAAGCCATTCACTTGATCAATTGATCAAGATGAATTAGATTTGAATCAAGGAAGATTAAGTCTCCCTAATCAATGCTAACTTATCAACCTTCAACTCATTGATAAAAAAGGAAGAAGAAGATGAAGAATGGATAAGGAAATGGAAAGATCAAAATGCATAAGATGAAATAAGATGTACCAATCCATATGTATTGACCAATTGACATTGAAAGTCAAAGTCAAACAAAGAGAAATCAGAAGTGAGATGAAGATTGGAGATCAAACAAATAGCAAAATATTTTTGGCATTTTTAATATTAAAATAAACTTGAATTAAAATAAAAGAAAAGGTCAAACTTCAAAATTACTTCAAATCAACCTTGAAAGGTCCAAGTAATTTATCCCAAGTTCAACAAGGTCAAACAAAGTTTGACAAAAAATTTCAGCATTTTTAAAAGTCAGAAACTATTTTTTATCAATTAAAAATGAATAAAAATAACCTAATTGAACTAAAACCTCAAACAAATCTCAAATCAATTAAAAAATTGATGAGAATATTTTTCATAGATCCATCATCATTCAAATAGGTTAGGAAAATATTTTTGTATTTTTTGAATATCAAAAACTATTTAAAATGAATTAAAAATAACCAGAAAAGAGAAAATTCACAAAAAATATCAAATGACAAAATAAAAAATATTAAAAATCAGAATTAGAAACTAGAAATTATTTGGAGAAGAATGAAATTGGTCCCATAAATTTTTGACCAATAATAAAAGAGATATGAATTTTTGAAATAAAAGGGAATTAAAGAAAATAAAATCAGAAATTAAAAAATATGGAAAATCAGGAAGCGTTGGATCACGTTCATTAATTGACGTGGCCAATCTGATGGTCCTAAAGCGCGCGCTCATGGTGAACCTTGGTCAAACACGTCACACAAAGAATTAAAAAAAGTCATAATATCCAAAGGCTGAGATTGAATCTGGAGATGAGATCCAATGATCCAGATTCAAACTGGCAATGGACGGCCACCGGAGCCACCTTCTTCTCCGGTGAGCTTCCAAATTCCGGCCAGATTTGCAGGTTTTCAAACCTTCACCATTTTGCACGATCCTTATACCAAAATGAAGCTGGGGTGATGTACATCACCCCTGTAACCTTGAATCACACTCAAGATTCCTATAGGTTGAGAAATCTGAGGTGGAAGATTCAGGTATGAAAAATGCAGATCAAAGAAAAACAAAATTGAAGCTACCACTAGCTTGCCTCTCAAGTGAGGACTTCAGAAAACATTTTGGCCAGGAAAATAGATCAAAGAAATGAGAGATTTGAAGTAAATAAGTTTGAACAACAACCTTTGAAGTGCAGCTTTACAGGTTTTGATCCACTCCAAATCTTTTGTGCAATGTGTTCTTGAGGTAACAAGGAAGCAAGGCTTAGGAATTTAAATTCAGAGATCAACAAATGAAGTTGAAATCTGAACTGTAAAATTGAAGTGGAAAACTCAGAATTCCTTTAATGGAGGTTGGGATTTCACTTGTGCAGAGCTTCAGGCGCCATTAGGTTGGTTTTTGAAGAGAACGAAGCATGCTATTTATAGCCAAGGCTGATGCAAGCAAGGAGAAAATTCGTGTGCATGGAACTTGGACTTTTCATGCATGGGCCTGTACAGGCGTGTGCAAAGCCCAAAAATGGATGAAAATGCAAGATGAACTCAAATGCCAATGGTTTGGACGTGTGATTAGAGCTGCATTGGCTTGTGCATGAAGTTATGATGTGAATTCCATAATTGAACCTAAACATTGAACTCTTTGAAACTGCCAATTAGAAAATCCAAACATAAGCATGTGGGTAATGGTTGGAAAGGTCTTGATGTAAGGAACAATTTTTATGTTGGGCAAAAATCCATTTGAAGTGTGGAAATTGGTGAATTTTGAGTTTAAAGTGTAATGTGCAAAACATGTCAAGGCAAGGTGTCCAAATTTGGCCAATGTTCAAGCCCCTCTGTTTTGATGATGCAAGCCTCAAATGAAAAAACCTCCAACATAAAAGTTGTAGATATTTTCAAGAAAATCAAAATGGACTTAAATTTTTCATCATTTGGATTTTTTATGAAAGAGTTATGGGCACTTGAAGTTAGACTTTTTTGCCTTTCAATGCATTTGGTCCAAAAGGACCTATAATGTCTTGCATTATCACATGTATTTTATTTGAGATTTTGAAAATTTGTCCAACATAAAATTTTAATTAGACATCTTAATATTTCCAATGCATTTGATCCCACCTCAAAATCATAAAAAATGAATGAGTTATGTCCTTGGGAAGTTGACCCAAAATTAGGGTTTCAGTCAAAATGACCTATAATGTCTTGGAATGGGAGATGACCTTCCAAGATTCAAATAAATTTTTGATGAACATGAAAGTTGTTCATATTGTCCTTAAGAACATTTTGTCTTTTGGAATCATCTCCATTTGACCAACACATAAAAAGTTAGGTCTCAGTGTATTTCAAAATAGTTAGATGAATTGACCGATCAACTTCTCAAGTCCCTGACTCACATCTTGATGAATTGATGATTGAGGATACTCAAATAAGTTCAAATATGCATGAAATGATGAATTAAAGAACTTCCCTTGATTTCATTTGATCATGGGCTGAGGTTGCTTCAAGAGCAAGGCATTGTGATGCACAAATGAATTAGGGTTTCCTTGAAGAACAAGACTTCAAACCCTTTGACTTGATTTGATCAAAATGATGAATTGAGATGCTAGGAAGGCATATTTGATGTATGAGATATTTGGGAACCATTACCATGCTCGCCTTCATCTACTTTTGGCCATGTCATTGCACAGATGATCTCCTAGAAGCTTTGAACCTTGTGATTGCTCTAGCTACAAACAAAAGATGTTAGTGACATATTTTTGTGCTTTTGGTTAGTAAACAAAATGAGAAAAGTAATGATATACAATTCAAGCATGCTTGGTGATCTTAAACCACTCACAAGAGGTCCCACCCAAAGGCAAAGGGAACCAAGATGCTAATGATCCTTGAGGCAATGCAAATGCAATGTTATGATGCCATGAGGGATCTTAGGGACAAAATTGGGGTCTTACAATTATGATATTAATTTGGCCCGTGAATTGTTTTCAAATTTATACCACACATTGGTCTATAAATAGAGAGATTATATATCATTTTTTCACATCTAGAAAATGAGCTTTGATCTCAATTTTATTTCTCTTATCATTTTTTTTACCAAATCTCTTATTTTCCTCACATATATTTGTCCATAGTGCTTCGAGAGTGTTCTTGAGTCAAAGTGAGGACCTTTGTTCCAGGCGAGGGATTATTTGTAAATTTAAAAAGAGTGTATTATCTCTTGAGAAAATATTTCTTCTATAGGAAGTTATTATTTTGGTTGCAAGCTAAGCCACTAAAATCTCTTGTTTGGTTTGGGGATTGTCTTAGGAAGTCTCAGTTTAGTTCGGGAGTTTTTCCTAGAAGAAAAATCTCTCTTTTATTTCGTAAAGACCAACCATTAAAATATCCACAGTGGTTCTTGAGCTCAGTCCGGTTAAAAGCTCTATCAGTTCAAAATCAACTCAGTTAAAATCTCACTTGGTTCCTGAGTTCAGCTTGGTAAAAGCTTAGTTCGTATAAAATCTCACCTTGATTTATGGTCAATCTGTTTAAAACTCCAATTTAGTTCAGAGGATAGCCAACTCAAAACTTTATCTTGGTGTGAGATCAGCTCACGAAAAATCTCTGTTTGGTTTGGAGAATAACCATATTTTTGAGTTTTATAGGGATAAAGATACAATTTTAAGAGCGTGAGATTAATTTTTATGAATACAAAATTTCTTTTAAATGAACCCCGCAAATGGACGGTTGAATTGACCTTTTTGATTCGATGTTTAGTTAGAAGTTAACCTAAAAACTTCATTTTATTGTATAATGAGGTTCATATGCATATTTTTATAAAAGCTTTCAAGTTTATTGGATAATCCCAAGAATAATTCTTGGGGAAAATAGTAGGTCAATTTAGGACGAACTTGTATAAATCTCTGGTGTATCTCTCTATCCCTTATCTCTTTACTTTATCATCGTTTCCGCTTCTTATTCAACCATTTATTTTAAAATGTTTTCAAACTTTGATTTTACAAATTAATTTATTTTAAATCAAATATTTTCGAACCAACACAATTCACCGCCTCTTATGTATGGAATCACATGTTCAATAAGTGGTATCAGAGCCTATCTCTTATTTCATGACTAATCATCTTAAGAGAAAGATGACTTCTAACACTTCTTTTAACAAGAGGACTTTCCCTAACACACCTCCACTGTTTAATGGTGATATTTTTGAGTTGAGGAAAGCTAGAATTTAAATCTTCATTCAAAGTTTTGATCTTGAATTGTGGAAAATAATAATCAACGGTCTGTTTATCCTTACTCACTATGTTAATGGTGAAGTAGTAGATAAATTTGATTTCCTGTAGACCTAAGAGGACAAGAGAAAGTCTAGAATTGTTTTCAAAGCTAAAAACTTGTTAGTCATGTGTTTAAATGAAAATCAATTTATTTATGTTCTTAATTGTAATTCCGCCAAGGAAATATGAAACACTCTTGAAATGATCTATGGAGTCTCTCTAAGCATCAAATAAGATGGAATGAACCCATGAGGCGAAGAATTTGAAACACTAGATTAATGTGAATGCTACTTTGATAGATGGTGTTCAACCTTTATAAATCTTGGAAGCCATGTTAGAACTTTCATCGCTAACAAAAATCTAAAAATTAAGAATTGGAATAAAAAATTTGATTCAATCCTTAAAACGGGAGATGAGAATATTTGCAATTTTTAGAAAATATCTAAGAAAGAAGAAATCGTCAAAAAAATCAACAAGTTGATTCAACTGTTCAGAGATGAATGAATGAGTTCAAGAATCCTAGAAGAATCTTAACTAACTTCATTAAAGAGCTCTTTTGAAGAAGAAGAAGAAGAAGAAGAAGAAGAAAAGTCAACTCCAAAAATTTCATTTGAAAGAACAATCTCGATAGATGAACAATTCTAAAAAAATTCAAGATCTAATATGGAGAAATTTCATCAACGAGAGATCTTGAAGAATCAACCTCCGATAGAATATTCGAAGATCCTTTATCCAATGAAGAGGATGAAAATATTTGCTTGAATGCTTCTCAAGAAGAAGATGATTGTGAGATAACAACTTTATCATACAAGCAACTTTTTAAAATTAAGTTCTAAGTTTATTGAGGAACGTGATAAGATTGAAAAGCATAACTTAGACCTTAAATACTATATTGAGTTTCTAAATAATACTAATGAAACCCTAAGATATAAAATGACTAATCTTCTAAACCAAACTAGTAAATATGAGACTTGTATCTCGATGAAACCCTAAGTAAATTTACAATGGGAAAATAAAACCTAGATTTGATTCTATCAAATCAAAGGTCTTCCTTGAATAAAACTTGATTAGGTTTTAAATCGAGTAGATCACATGTAAAAATATTAAATAGGAAGAAATTAAATCACTCTACATTACTATAAATGTACCCATGTTACCTTGGGTGCGAATGAGATTTTACCTTGGTTAGAGAAGCGAGGTAACGAAGGGCGACATGAAAACCTGCCACCTTAGCCCTTGGTTTATGAATAGCCAATGGGATAGTTGAAAAAGTCATTGGTTAGATCCTCAACAACAATATTTTTTATTTATTTTTAAAATTATGTAGTACACGCCATATACATCTCGGTTTTTGTTAATAATCGGGGGAAAAGGCCAGTATTTACGTCGATTTTTGTTAATAATCTAGGGGTATAACATTATTTATTTATTTATGGTTTGTTTTAAATCTCATTTTGACTGAACTATATCATTTTTACACATAACCTACAAATTATGTGACAGAATCATATCATTTATATTTTATACAGAACATAACACAAAATACCAAATTTACATTTACAAAACCAAATATACAATGCTTACAATACTTATAATGACATTTGGGATACACAAAACCTCTGCGAAGAGAATCTATACATATTTAAACTTATACATATTTACACCTATAATGACAAAACCTCTATACAATTCTAGTGTATAGATGTAAATCAAGAAAAACTAGTGTTTATGAGATTCATGATAAGATAGGAAGATATCGGGCAAATGTGATCGGATGTCATCTACATCTTCTTGTAGGAATGATGTTTCATTGCTAAACCTCTATAATTTGAACAAAATTAAAATTATGATAAGCTAACAATAACAACATTAACTTAACAAATATACATAAATTACATGCATATGGATAAATTTAATACCTTAGACCATGAATTTGTAATGCCTCTAGAGACAATATTAAACATATGTCTCATAACATGGTATTCACATTCAAAGTTGTTGGGTTGTTTTTGCGACTAAAAATAATTTTCATATAGTTACTAATTAATACACATAAAACACAAGTAATACATTAGCAAAAATAAAATAATGTCAAAAAGCGCAAGTAACACTTACATGTGGTTCTATGAGCTTTGACTTTTTACTAACTAAATTACGTTTCATAAAATTGTATCTCTCCATAGCTCTACATGTTGGTAAAAATTAAACACGAATAAAAACTATTCAAAAAGAAAGGTAAAGTTTGAGTATTACAAATAATACCACTTAACCGCTCAAAACCTTTTGCACACCTTCATCAAGTTTATAGTGTAATGAGCATAACATAACTACAACATTTTGATTTGGACCTGAAATAATTAGTTGCCAATAGTTCCTACATAAACACTCAGAATAATTAATATTGTGTATAAAGTTGATTTATAAATGAAAACACAAATTAAACATATACTTACTTATAGATAAACGGTGTCATGTAACATTCTTTATTCTCACTAACCAACTTATTTTTGTTGGGTGTGAATATGAAAGTAAAAAAACGGTCTAGAGGGGGGGGGGGGGGGGGGGGGGGGTGAATATGCCCAATTTAAAAATCAACCGTCATTTTCAAAATCAAAGTGTTTTAAAAAATTATTGCAAGCAGAAGGATTGATGCGAAAATGTGAAAATTATACGGTTTTAATTTTGATCAAGTTACCACATATCATTTCACAAACACCAAAAATTAATATGATGAAACACTTGGTATTATATTAATTCAATTGTATAATTCACGAGAAGTGTTTACACAATGATTCAATGAATAGAATTCTAATGTCAATTTATTTCACATAACATTAATCACCAATCTTGTTTAACAAGTTATCCAATTCCAACAAAACCTAATGCTTACGTAATAAATGGCTATCAATGCATAAACGATAAACTTCGATGGAATTAAAATACCTAAGCATGCAAATACTACAAATTAATTGTAAGAGTAAGTGAGAGAGATGACACCGAGATTTATAGTGATTCAATGTTCATCCTCGCTTTACCTACATCCACTCTTCAATGATTTTCCATTCGAACCTGCATAGTTCCTTGTTATATGGAAAATACTTGACTTGTATACAAACATTGCCAAACTCTTCTATGTAATCTTTAATCGAATTACATTTCTGGAATCTTCCAATATCACCAATCTACTCCAAGACTTCCTGTATAGTGTCGCGCTCTGAAAAATACCTAAGAGCATCCCACGCTCGAAGATACAACAAAGTCGTCACCAGACTTTATTTATTCTCGAAGGAAAGGGAAAATATCAATAAAACCCATGGGGAAGAGAAACTGGTAAGAAATTAGGTTATGCAAGGGAAATGTGTAGCACCCCTCACATCCGTTGTACTCAATGAGGACCATTTTGGTTGTTTTTGCGCGAATGGGTGTCATCATCTAAAAGTTACTTAAAATTGATTAAATGGGAAAAAAGTTTATGATTAATGTGCTTGACAAGATTTCAAAATCCCGTGTCTACGTAGTCTCATAGTGTAATGAGAAAATCAGAGTCTGTAGTTTGTAGTAGAAAATACGGATTTGTTGGTTGTTTTTATTGGGCGATGTTAACGTTCGCGTTCTAGCAGTTAAATGTTGCTTGTATACTCGCGCGTGAGTGGTTTAAGCGTTTGTTTGTATTGCGGTAGAATGAAAATAACATGTCCTTTGTGAAGAGTTTTTAGATGCCATAAGGAGGAAAATTGGATTTGATGGGTGTAATTGATTTTAGATTTAAAAAAGATTATCTTGATTTGAATTGCGCTAAAGTCTATGAGTGGAGGTGAATAATTTGAACAATTGGATCAAATGTCCCATATCTAAAGATATTAAGAACAAGGATAGGAATATATCCCTCTTATCCTTCTCCATTTCTTAAGGCTTGTGGCACACAATTCTAATTGTATTTAAAAGTTTTTTTGAATTTATTTGCAAAAATGGTTTTAGTCTTAAATGAAAAAGGAAAAGAAAAGGGTGGATGAAGTCCAACAATGATTAAGGCCTTGATGTCCTTTCTGTCTTCAGCGTCTTGCAAAGGAAGTCTTAAACTTGAATGATCTAGTGCAGTGCCAATGCCAAGGTACAACCCAATCAAGTGATCAAGAGACCTATGACCACTTGAACGAATAGGGGAAACATGCTAATTATTCAAAGTAATTAATTGATCAAGAATAAACTTGATTAACTAATCAAAGGGATGAACATATCAAAACAAATATTAAACACATGGAAATGTAAGGAACCAACAAGGTATTGAAAATTGAAATTAAGCATGTTAGAACCTGAATTCTAATGGATTTTAATGAAGAATTAAAGAAACTCCACAATTAAATTCAATTAAATTCTAAAAGATAAACTACTCTAATTAACCATTTTACATGTTTTTTTTATGAATTTACAAAATATGCACTGTCATGAATTATAAGTATAGAAAAAATTGACAAAAGAATTGAAAAAAACAAGAAATAAGGAATTAACAATTAGTTTTGCAGGAGTGCATAAACCAGAGGGTGTGAGGCCTGGAAATAGAGGCGCTGGGCCTAACAAGTTAAGGCCCAAA
Organism: Lathyrus oleraceus; assembly: GCF_024323335.1. NCBI lineage: Eukaryota > Viridiplantae > Streptophyta > Magnoliopsida > Fabales > Fabaceae > Lathyrus > Lathyrus oleraceus. The sequence goes on along the minus strand of NC_066582.1, from coordinate 247,851,062 downwards.
GTGAATGTTTGTTGTAGTATGTTAGGGAGGTGGTATGGAAATCAAATGCAGGGTGCACGTAGCAAAACATGGGCCTATTGCCCCCTTTATGCCCAACCAAAAATGTAAGGAGAAAGATTGAGAAGTGCAGTAAAAAACAATTTCTCTCCTTGTTCACATTATGTCACGTTTATTTCTAAAAGACAATTCCTTACCGGCGTTTGGCTCCGTCGCACCGGAGGCGGAAGAGTTGGTCCGAAGCAACCAAATAACACCATCAAAATGCCCCTCTCAACCTCATCTAGCATAATCTCTCCTCAAACAATTTTGTTCATAGACTTCAACTCTTAAGGTATTTCAAGAATATTTTGAATTGAACCATTTTCATGAACGACCTTGTCCACCGAGGGAATTAGGACAACCTGTCCATAGGTCCAATTCCTATTTCCCTACTATAATCTATCAAGTTTTTTCATGCCATTTCTGATATTTGTAGTTACCACACATATCTCTTTGCGTATCCCACATCATTAACCAATGGAACTTTCAAGGCTTCTTCCAGTTGACTCCAAAAACACTAAAACTACTTCATCGCTGAATGGATTGCGACATGGCTTTAATGTACGCCATCCGCAACAACCATTTGCAAGATAACCGATGGTTGAGTTTGTCAACCTTCCCAACTTCATAATGTTAAACATGTGCAAACCAAGGCAATGTTTAACAATGACTCTCATTGGTGTTAGAATTAATTCATTTTCAGAAACTTATTGACAAAGTTTGTTAGAGGGTATTTTAGTATTTATCTTAAGTCCCACTTGTATTTAACCAAGTGAGTGGTGTCAGCATCATTATTCCTTTATTCCTTTTAGAGTGTGTGTGCAATGGTGTAACCGTTTTAGAGTAGTGGAAGTTTGTTATTATTGTATCTTCTCTCTCTTATTTTCATTGCTCATCTTTATCACCTTGCGCACCAACAATTGGTATCTAGATCTACGGTTCAGATCCACAGGGAAACACCACAGAAAACACGAGTGAAACAGTGAGACATTGTGTGATTGATTTTTGTTCGGAGATTTCGTGTTGAATTTCTGATCAGAATCGTAACAGAATCACATATCTTGATTATACAGGATTGAGAAAACCTGTGTTTAGGTGAGATCTGAGTGTATTTCACAAGGTTAAAGATGAACGGAAATGGTAATTCGAGTACCAAGCTTCCAGTGTTCGATGGCAAGAACTAAAATTGTTGGATGATTCAGATGCATGTGTTGTTTGGAGCTTAAAATATTCTTGATCTCGTTAACGATAGTTACTGATCGGAAAAATAGCAAGTGTACTATTTTCTCCGATGTAGTAATAAGAGGGATGTTTCCCAAAGATCGATCTCGAGGATTGCGCAACAATATAGGAGTAACAGTCACTCAATTGAACAAAAGTAAGAGTTTTGGTTTAGTAAAATTCACTGTAAGGAAAAATAGAGCAAATAAGTATTTTCACAGATTAATATGATATGCCAAGGAAGGTGTATAAAAATCTCCTATAATGACCCTTGAGTGTATATCTCCTTAATACTTAACATTGTTTCAATTATCGGATCTTAAGATTATTTCTCCCTAAGACCTCGGAGGGAAACCTTTGGTATTCAATCTAACCTCTAAATCCTTAGGTGATTATAATGAAACCAGCATTTTAAATTAACAAGAATAATCCGGTAACCATAGGGTATCCCTAGTCCTAGGTGATCTCTACTATGGTTTCACTGTATGAAAACCTTAACAATTGCAGTCCTGCTAATCGTTAACCATACATCAATCTTAATTTTTGCCAAAAAGAAAGCATTACGCAAATCACACAGCGAAATTGAAATCAAATAACATGTATTAAGGGAAATCAAACATCAGAGTCATTACATAATCAATTCATGGACACCCCCTGGCATTGGGGGGTTTATCCTATCATATTATTAAAATCAAATACAAAGTAAAATTGAGACATTACAAAAAGGTCGGAATTCCGTTGATCTTCAATCGCGTCCGCTCTTGAAGGATCTCTGTTCTTCTTCGCTTTTCACTGCTTCAATCTTGATCGTCTCCAATTTTCTATCGTGTAAAAGTCCCCCTCTCCATTTTCAAATCCACTGTAAATAGTTCCTAATGACAATTTTCCTTTCGTAAAAGTCCAAAATACCCTCCGGGATAAGTTGTGCCAAAAACAGCACAAAAATGGAAAATCAAGTGCCCAAGCCAACACTGGCCGTGTTAGGCAACACGCCAGACCATGTTGGCTTCTAGGTGTCGCATTACGCGAAAAACCGGCGGGAAAACAAGAACAACAGAGCCGCCACCGTGCGTTATTTATCCCAAAAGAGGGAAAGGAAACGCTCAGAGTAAACCTGGAAAGAACATGGTCTCGCGACCAGAGAGAATGGGATCGGGAGTCGGTTATGCGAAGGGAAGGTATTAGCACCCCTACGCATCCGTCGTACTCGACGGGATCCACGCACAATAGGAAGGAAAATGGTTGCTAAAACACTGCTCAAAACACACACACACTGGCTGAAGGAGACACAAGAAAACAGACTGAAACTGACTCGGCGGGATATCGCATCCTGGGCCTACTTAGTCTATCAAGCATAGACATCAGAGTCAAAGTAGTTCGGACTGGGGAAGCGGCACATGCTCGCTAGGATGTCGCATCCTATGCATACGTATCTCCTTTGGACGAAGGAGAATCAGAGCATTCGTAGCTCGGCAAACACGCACACAAGCAAACACAGGCAAAGGCAAACGTGGAGTCTGAATGCCAATTACTGGACTTACATCAGCATCCGAACCAAAAACACACACAAGAAGACAAACGAGGAGCCTGAATGCCAATCACTGGACTTACATCAGCATCCGAACCAAAACACACTGGAACCCGAACGCCACTCGATGGACTTACATCAGCTTCCAAGCACACAACAAGAAGAAGGGTCTCGATTGCAACTAGGGCAAGAGAAAGGGAAGGTCTCAATCGCAGCGAGGGCGAGAGAAAAGAATTAGTGTTAGTCGTTAGTCAAACTCGACAAGACATCGCATCTCGTGCCTACGTATCTCATCTGGACATGAGAATCAGAGTTGCCGTAGTTCGGCTAAACTATTCCTGTTGGTTTGTGTTTTTTAAGTGGACGACGTCACTACGCAATCTACCTGATGCTCGACCTTTGGAGACTTACTCACCTGTAGTAGAAGGAGTTGACGTATCCTTAAGAGGGGATAATGTTTGTTTGTGTTTTAGGAAAGCTCAAGCAAGAAAGGAAGTCCTATACGAAGGAACCGTGCTACCTTAATTGACATGCAAACGAGACTACGCGGAGTCTAGCAAACCTAGGGGATACAATCACACCACACAAACATATACAGCATGAAATAAACACACCAACAAGGGGCTCAAACATCAGGGCTAGGCTTTAGTCGAGGGGTCATATCAACCTCAACAAACAAGCCTCTGTATCGGGGTCAGGTTAGCTCTTAACCTTGCCATTGAGGGGCTAAGGTGAAGCTAGATGAAAGGTGATGAGGGGTGTGCCTCATTGCTTCTATCTCTGGTCAGAGAGAGCATCAGACAAGGGAGCGTGGGTCCAGAATGGGGGGACCCTTCTACGCTCAGGACATAGACTCGACTGTACAATGTACAAGATCTTGGGCTTGGATCTCAATGCTACAACCATGTAATGGGAGCAAGGAGAAGACTCACAGAATAGTGGGGGATAGATTGCTTATCCCTACCTTCCACCAATTGCCTCAAATGAGGACTTTTCCTGCTTGGGACAAATATAAACATACACAAGCATTGCCTCTTAAGGAGGACTTCAGACAGTTTGCCCGGCCAAATAACAGCCGGGTCTCCAGACTACATGAAGAAGAAGGTGCTATACCTCAATGCCAATTGCTTATAAGCAAAGCAATGCAAGTTCTTAAGAGAACTGAGCAACTAAGTGTACCTGTACAAAAGTCAAACAGAATCAGCATCCCATTCATAATCAGACAACAATATAATGACCAATTAACAATCCCAATGATGTGCATAGCACAAGTCCATGTGGACCAACATCCTACAAAACAGCCACATTAGTTTACAAGTATCAAGCAAAACATCCCAAATGTGAAACAATATCCTTAAGCCCTAACTTCTTAACCTGAAAAGCCAAAGACAAGTTCAAATGTAAGTGACAAGACCACTAGGACTAGCCTAGGGTCCAAAAGAAGGAAAAATCCTAAAACAGAAACCAATTCATGATCAAAGTCAAGCTATTTCAATTACAAAGGGACTCCAATTGGTCCCATATCCAAACTATGTACCTATTTCAATTTATGCACAAATTAAGGCAAAGTAAGCAATGTAGAATCACATATGGACAATCAGAATGATTACATCCAAAAAAATATCAAAACAGCATGGAAATATCCACAAAAATTATATCCTAAACAGAGGACATTCAACAAGCTACATGTCAATTTTCAAGCAATTTGGACTATTAGAACTATGGGAGTTAATTCAACATGTCTAAGCATGCAAAAACAACATCAAATGAAGTCTACAAATGTATGCTAACTTCAATTCAATGGTAAACAGTGACATTACATGGGAAATTAGTAGGACCAAAGCCAAATGAAAGCTACACATGTCAGGAACTATTCTACCAAATTTCATGGTCATATCATTCATCATGCTCATTCTATGCACAAAATAAGGCAAACTAGTTCAAAGGAAGCCCTAAGCCTACAAACAGAATTATTGCATTCAAATCCGCATCAACACAATCCCAAAAATTCTCAAATAAATTACACCTAAACAGGGGATAATCAAGGGATGGCACACCAAATTTCAGCTTAATTGGGCAAATGGAACCATGTCAATGAAAATTAACAAAAACAGACACAATTATAGGCTCCAAATCACAACATCAATACATGCTTCCACTTCAAAAATTCATAACTCAATGAAAACAAAAAAGAAATGGATGAGACCAAAACAGGGAGGTCCTAACATGTGTCTTCTACAAGCATGTCAAATTTCATGATGATACAGTACAACATGAGCATTTCACATTGATTCTACCAACCTATGTCACATGGATTAGCAAATTCAACCACCAGAAATGAAAAATCATGATCAATTAGAAAACACAATGAACAATTCCACAAAAATTCACAAAGGAACCTAACATGTTAATGAACATCCCTACCAAATTTCAATCAATTCTAACAAGGATAGGTCATGCTAAAAAATCCAACAAACTGGCATCAAGAGGTGTGACACCAATTGTCACACCTAAGTTCAAAAAATTGTAACTCAAAGACCAGGTATCAAAAATGCATGAAATTTATATGGAAATAAACCTCATCCAGTCAACAATCATCACAAAAATTTCCAGACATTTATCATACAATATGAGGATTTCATGATCAAATCATTCAAAGGTGTCAAATTATGCACATGTGGAGGAAACCCTAGGTCAAATGAAAAATATTCCAAGCACAACTTTGACCAATAGGTCAAAAATCATCTACATTCAACCACAAAGTCAACAAAATTATTTTTGCATTTTTGTGATTTTTCCATGATTTTATATGATTTTTTGAACATGCTAGGGATTATTTAACATTTTTTAGATTTTTATTGAAATTAATTAATTTAAATTAGAAATGGCAAAACTGTAATTATTAAGGCGGGGGCGGGAAACGCCTAAATTGAATTTTCAAACCAGTTTTCAGATCAAACGCATAATATCATCATCTTCTCAACACGAAATTTCCAGAATTTTAACATTGGCTCAAGAACATCAAATTCACAAATCTTAACCAAAATGCACGAGACTATAACCATTCGAACCGTTACAACACATAGATCATGAATCTCCACTCCAATCATCCTAACAACTCCTAAATCGTGCGAATCGATGAACTTAGGGTTCTAGATCTAAACTTCAAGTCACGATTTCTACGCCTACGATCGATCATTTTTGATTCTAAGAGCAGCACGATGACCTACATACTATGGCCTTTCTCACGCACACAATTATTCCACAAACCATGACGATCGATTTTCGACGATACCTGGTATGCAGTAGTGGATTCGATGGAATTTGCGCGCGATTTCCAGAAACAGCAACAGTACCAGCTCGTGTAAGGATAATGTGAAGCTCCGTTTTGCTCAATCGTGCTCCTAGTTCTTGCAATTCGAAATCACCATGAATGGACCTTGATTGTACAGTGGCGTATGGCACGGTTATGGTGGCTTTCTTGCACAAACAGATGGAGTACTTGCCAATAGGAGATCAATGCAAAAAGAAGAATGCAAATTGATCAAGTTTCGAAGGAGTTTGGAGGATTTTTGTGTTTGTGAGTTCTTGAAAATTCTTGGAGAAAATGTGATGATTTGATCCAAATTTCTGATGAATGAGAATTCTGTTATGTTTATGGAGTGATTAAGCTTTTATATGTTAGCTTAATCATGATTAATCAATGTAATTAACCAAATTGGCAATGCTAAGCTAATTGTGCATTTTCCTTCAATTTGGCCAAAATGCCCTCTCTCCAAATCAGTTCAAATAGCAGCTCAACTTTGGTTCCAACAAGTCCAAAATACCATATGCAATGTGTAGAAACAAGTTTCATTTCAATTGGATAAGTATTCTTGAATTTCACCATGTGATGGAAAATGTCCAATTTATGCACTTTCATTCTTCAAGCCAAAACTCAAATTATGAGGCCTAGCCATGAAATGAGGATTCAAACACACTCCAAATGCCATTCCTGAGGTGTTACAAAAGGTCTCATCTCAAAATTCCAAATATTTTGACATTTGGACAATTTTGCCCCTGGTCCAATTCAGCTGTCCAGTTGAAAAGTGACTTTTTGCCTTGGCCATTTTTGGAAAAATCCAATGATGCACCCTTGAAATACATGTCAAATGGAGTTTGTGCATATAAAGAACTTGCAATTTGGACAAACCACGTGGTAGTTATGGCCTCCTGATTACGGGTCTTTTCTGAAATTCACTGAGCTATATTTTGCAAACCACACATTGGATTTTCAAGTTCTTGGACTTTTTGGAATGGTGAGAACAAGATCTTCAAATTTCATGTTGGACAAAATTCCATTTGAAGCTTGTATGATGAAGTTATTTTGAGGAGAAAAAGTTTCCATTTTGGGCAGCTGAAATTACAGGTCATCTGCTATTTTTGGAAATTTTCTGTCTGACCTCCAAATCTTCAACCTTGGTCTTTGGCATGTCAAATGAGACTTATATGGACATGAATGAGGCCTTTCAAACCATTTCCCACCTTCCAATCCATAAAATCAGGCACAGTTGACCACAGTTGACCACAGTTGACTTTCTAGGGTTTCTGGTTGACTGAACAATGACTGGTGACTTCTGAGCATCCAATCTTTGGCCAAACCACTTCAAAATGATCCTTGGACCATATGAGCTTGATAAATCAACCCTAGGGCTTTGTCTCAATGAAAATGGCACTTGCTTGTTTGACTGACTGATTCTCCTGATCAGTTGACCTGATTCATCAACTGAGCTTGCACTTGGGCACATGGACAATGCAATGTTATGCAGTGGACATTGTTAATGCTATGACCTAATATGCAATGAATGTACACAATGGTAGGGTGCAAATTTGAGGTGCTACAGCTGCCCCTATTCAATCAACTGGGAACCCGAATGGATGAGAGCAATGGCTGTCAGACTTTCAGGGTAAACAGGGATTGAATACCAAGAACCGTAGAAATTTGCACACTGCTGGGAAATGTCTTTCTTGTTTTTGTTGTTTTTTTTTCTTTCAGGGGTACAAGCACATCCAGACATCGACACACGATGAATGGGAACAGAAATCATCTCAACTAGACGCCAACGGACAACTAGGAAACACTCAACGTTTACCAAGACCAACGGAGAGGTAAATCAACTCTACTGGGGATAACCAGGAAAGGATACAACCATACGTCAGCGGACGCAGTGGGAAAAACTCAACGTTTACCAAAACCAACGGAGAGGTAACCAATCATTAATGAATGAATGGAAAGAGAGATACAACCATACGTCAGCGGACGAAATGGGGAAAAACTCAACGTTTACCAAGACCAACGGAGAGGTAACCAGACATCAATGAATGAATGGAAGGAGAGATACAACCATACGTCAGCGGACGTAATGGGGAAAAACTCAACGTTTACCAAAACCAACGGAGAGGTAACCAATCATTAATGAATGAATGGGAAAACTCAACCAGACGTCATAGGACGAAAGGGGGACTCAACGTTTATCGACACCAACGGAGAAGGAGGAAACTCAACCAGACGTCATAGGACGAAAGGGAGACTCAACGTTTATCGACACCAACGGAGAAGGAGAAAACTCAGCCAGACGTCATAGGACGAAAGGGAGACTCAACCAGACGTCATCGGACGAAAGGGAGAAGGAGAAAACTCAGCCAGACGTCATAGGACGAAAGGGAGACTCAACCAGACGTCATCGGACGAAAGGGAGAAGGAGAAAACTCAGCCAGACGTCATAGGACGAAAGGGAGAAGGAGAAAACTCAGCCAGACGTCATAGGACGAACGGGAGAAGGAGAAAACTCAGCCAGACGTCATAGGACGAACGGGAGAAGAAGAAAACTCAGCCAGACGTCATAGGACGAAAGGGAGACTCAACCAGACGTCATCGGACGAAAGGGAGAAGGAGAAAACTCAGCCAGACGTCATAGGACGAAAGGGAGACTCAGCCAGACGTCATCGGACGAAAGGGAGAAGGAGAAAACTCAGCCAAACGTCATAGGACGAAAGGGAGAAGGAGAAAGCCACTTCACGAGGGAAAGGCACCACAACCGGACACCAAATAGGACGTCTACTGGGGATTCTGGCTGGGAAATCAACCAGACATTAATGAATGACTGGGAATAGGGTATACAATCAGACGTTCGTGGACGAATGAGAAAAACACAACGTTTATTGAAACCAACGGGGAGGTAAATCCACTTGGGGAAAGGTACAACTAGACGTCATAGGACGAATAGGAAAAACTCGGCGTTTATCGACACCAACGGAGAGGAGGGAACTCTGAGGGGAATCATCTGGCATTACCAAATGATCTGCGGGGAATGAGCAACTAGACGTCATCGGACGCATAGGAAAAACTCGACGTTTATCGACACCAACGGAGAGGAGAAATCTTCTGGGGACGACCCTGTGGGGAAAGATATCAACTATACGCCAACGGACGCATAGGAAAAACTCGACGTTTATCGACACCAACGGAGAGGAGGAACTTCACTAGGGAGAGTGAGAACATAACCAAATTATCAGCGGATAATTGGGAAAAACTCGACGTTTATCGACACCAACGGAGAGGAGGAACTCTAGGGATGACCCTGCGGGGAAAGATATCAACTATACGCCAACGGACGCATAGGAAAAACTCGACGTTTATCGACACCAACGGAGAGGAGAAAACTTCACTAGGGAAGAGGAGGACGCAACCAAATCATCAACGGATGATAGGGAAAAACTCGACGTTTATCGACACCAACGGAGAGGAGGAACTTCACTAGGGAAGAGACGACGTTACGAACATCGAAAGATGATGTTTACTGACATCAAAGAAGACCAGACACTACGCATGACTGGGAAAGCACCGAAAGATGGTGTTTACCGACCCCAAAGAAGACCAGACACTACGCATGACTGGGAAATCACCGAAAGATGGTGTTTACCGACACCAAAGAAATAACACACGCGGGTGCTAACGGGATACTGACATCTACAAGATGACAGGGCAAGGCTGAACACTTGCAGGGGATCTCACCGGGGAACAAGGTCACGACAGCGAGCCAACAGGAAGGAACACCAAGGATACCGGGTTGTAGGTACGAAACGGGTGACCGACCAAAGCGTGAATTGGTATGTATTCCAAAACACTCAACATCCTGAAGAGGGCTAGAAAGCAGTCTTGTTAAAGGATGGGCATTCGATTCCACAAGGAATACGAATCTTACTCGACTGGGGAGGACGACTTCGACCCAAGAGCGCATGAGACGTATCATCTATAGCCGTCAAAACGTAGATAATAGACTCGCATGGAAGATTATCCATAACCGGGTTGGTTGTTAAATGGATAGATCAACCGACATCATCCTGAAGAGAGCAAAGGCAAACTTGTAAAGGATGGACATCCGTTTCCACGAGGAATACGAATCTTACTCTGCTGGAGAAAACAATCAAAAGACTGACCAGAGAGTGCATGAGACATATTATTTGTAGCCGTCAAAACGTAGATAACACACTCGCATGGAAGATTATCCATAACCGGGTTGTAGGTTGTTAAATGGATAAACGACCGAAAAGAAAGGCATCGGGGTACCAGGAACAGGTATGCAAAGATGACCAATCAAAAGAGGATAAAGTTGCTGACTCGGAGCAAACATCCAAAAGGAAGGGGAAGACCCACTGGGGACAATACTGCTTGATCATGGCCAGTATCCAGAGGGGAAAAGAATATCAATACCGCAAACGGGATAATGATAACCACAAAGAGGGGATTACATCTACCGGTTAGTAGGCAGAAAACCACGGAAAAGTAACCAGTCATCGATAAGATGAGCACACAGGGTTAACTCCACCAAGGGGATGAAAGTGGGATTTTACAACTACCGATTAGTGGGTAGAAAACCACGACGATAGGACTTACAGCTACCGGTTTGTAGGTAGAAGCCAACAACCAGAATAAACCTCAAAGGTTACCTCTGCTAGGGGATGAAAGTGGGATTTTACAACTACCGGCTTGTAGGTAGAAAACCACGACGATAGGACTTACAACTACCGGTTTGTAGGTAGAGGCCCACAAACAGTCAACGGGGAGTCAATTTAGGGTCAATCCCAAAAGGCAGACTGAAACAAGACTCATCCTAATGAGGAAAGAACTCAATAGGGAAACCCGTCCCGTGAGGGAGGGAACGGAAACAACCGTCATCCACGAGGACACAACTCGTGGGGAGCGCAGAAGGAAATGACAGACATTTTCTGCTTAAAGGGTCGGCTCTATATGAAGATCAGACACACCCACATCTGCTAGGGAAATGGATCCAAGCTGGCAAGATGCTACCAATTGGGGAGTAACAATGTTGGGGATACCCACTCACTTGCGGGGTCACTTCTCTCAACCCTGCTGGGGAACCCAACTCAGAAATCGATCCAAGCGATGCTAAACTCTTTCCAACAACCCATTCTTGGTCAATTCACCACGGCCTCGGGTTAATGAATGCGTTTGCAATGCTGATGCATGAGTTTTTTTTTTTTTTTTTTACTTTACACAATGCCCCATGATTATGGAAATGCTATGCACTAATGATGCAACATGCTATGCTTGTCTAAATGATGAATGCATAAAAACACGTCCCCTTCAGAGACAACACCAGGGAGCTCCAAGAACTCTGCTGAGGATCTCATTACTAAGTCAATTTCCACCCTGCTGGGGAAAGACAAACCTTGCTGGGGATGACCTCCATCGAACCCGAACTGCCCGGGATTACTCTGCTAGAGGAGGCAACCAACGCTTGTTTCTACTGGGGGTGATTTCACCGGACTCGATCCGCTTGGGGACCTTGCTGGGGGAGAACCATCAACACAAACTCTGCTGGGAAGACAGCTTCAGACTTGGAAAACAATCACAACTCCGCTGGGGATACGGTAACCTTCAGGCTTGCTGAGGAGGCACCGATCTCGAATCTGCTAGGGAGATGACACTCTCAAACCCATTGGGGAAATACGACCTATCGGACACGGGCCGCCCTTCGATTCGTCGAACACTGGTGTTCACCATCATACCATAGTGTTGACTTTCCACTTTTGAGAACTCCCAGACTCGCCTGGACTCTTCTGATTCATCCCACGAGGATCGAATTCCTGGGATTCATACAAACTTTCCAGTCCTTAGACTTTGAAGAGTCTTCTTGATTAACCCTCCCAGGATCGTCGTCCTTCTTTCGTCGTCCTTTCACCGTTCGTCTATCCCTTGCCCCTGGTTGGACTCTGTGGGGATCTTTTTTTCCAAAAGGCTTCATATCACCACCTGTCAGCGAATGAAGATATCTAACAGCACCTGCACAAGAGATTGTTAGATAAAAGCGTGCCCCAGGCGTGCCAACACTTCAACATCTTGGTCACTCAAACTTCCGAATAAGATTTCCAGATTTCAATCTTATAAGCATGCATCGGAAGGGACCTCTATGTTTCAAAATGCAAATATTCTTATCAAAATAAACAGATGTTTTCGTAATCAAAGCAGTAATGAAAACAAAAACAAAACTATTTGACTGAACACGTATTTTATTGACTGAAACAATAAGATGGCTCAGAATTGAGCAACACACAGGAAGCAAACCCTGGAAAGAGGTGATTGCGCACAAAAGGAAAAAATCTATCCTAATGGCAATGTGAAACCGTGATCTCATCGGGTTCCAACTCGGTTACACCTCACATGTCCTCAAGACTTTCCGCACTTTCGGCCTTCTGAACAAGACGCTTCCAATCGACCTCCGTCGGAGACGAGCTGTGATGTCTTAACCAAAGCACAAACAATCATGCTAGACGCAGTTGTTCGTTTCAATCCCTCTTTTGCCTGGACCGCCCTTTCGGGTTTCAGTCCACCGGGATACCCTTTTTTGCCCAAGTCGCCCTTGTGGGGTTTTCGACTTGCCGGATGTACAGTTTTTTCATTATCCCTAACTTTTGCCCGAACCTTTCTCTTTTTTTCTTGGTTCGCCGGGATACCCTTTTTTGTCTGGACTCTTATTCTTTTTGTCCAGCGGGTCTCTTTCACGAAGTATTTTCTAACTGCGTCCGCATTCACAGGGGATGGAAAATCTTCATCATTCGCGGTCGTCAACAACAAAGCTCTGTCAGAGGAGACCTTTTCGACTCCGAATGGACGTTCATAACTGTTTGTCCATCTGCCCCATGATCGTCTTGAGGAGGGAGGATCCTTTTCACCACCAACTCTTCCATGTGGTACGCACGAGGTCACACTTCTCGGTCAACAACACGCTTCATTTACTGGGTACAACTGCCCCATGACAAGTAAATGCCAGCCTCTCTTCCTCAGTCAGGCTCAACGCGTCATACCGAGTCCTTATCCGCTCAGCCTTTTTCAATTCTATGTCCACCTGGACTCTCCACAATGAGATCTGGCCTCCAGCAGGCAATATCACTTCCATCCCATACTGAATGAGGAAGGCGTTGCCCCAGTAGATGCACGTACCGAAGTACGACACTCAGGATACCAACTTCGTACTCAGCCACCATCGTTGGTGCATTCAAATGTTATCGGGGAAGCACTAACTCACTCACTTTAAACTCTCCCCATCAGACATCAGAATCCGTTCGGATTCAGGGTCAGGCCCCTCCTCCGGGATCGGTCACTCTCAATCTTTCGATTTGAGTACCTCGAGATGTCCTCATCAGGGACTTCAAACTTCCTTGGTTGAGAATCATCGATGGGTTGTTGGGCGAGATAACCACAATACCCTCCTCTTGATTGCTTTCTGGGAGGTATACCGAATATCGTATTCAGTTGACACCATTTGCCCTCTCGCAACCCGTCCGGTCAACACTATCTCCTCGAGCACATACTTGATCAGATCCATTTTGGACATCCACAAGGTGGTGTGAACCAGCATACTGTCTCAGTCGGCGAGCAGCCTATGCCAAAGTACATCAAGTTTTTCCGAGCAGTGAGTGTATTATTTCACAGTCGATGAACTTTTTGCTTAGGTAAATTGCGTGCTCTATTCGACAAGACTAGTCATACTGACCCAATACGCACCTCATAGATCCTTTGAGGGCTGTCAAGTACCAGATTAACAATTGTTTCTTCCCCGGAAGGTATCAGAATCAGAGGTTCCTGCTACTCATTTTTCTTTCCATGCCCCTTGGCAAACGTTATCCTACCTGACCGTTTGATCTCTTCTTCTTTTTTGTTTTCGGTTCAGGCGTTTCTTGCACTGTTTTTTTTTCTTTTTTTTTTTTGCAGGAAAAACCTCGATTCCTCTTATCCGCTCACAATAAGCCTCGACAGCTTACCGGACAGCACTCCACAAGTGCACTGATTCTGACTCAACAGTGTGAGTTATCCCGACCGGTCAAACAACTTGATCAAGTCCACCGGATGCCCCTCTTCTACGTGGGACTTGGTCATCATGTCATCAACATGGCATTCGCTTTCACGGTGAGTCATATCATGAAACAAAGTCACCGTAACCCTTTGATTCGTGGCACCGGCCTTCTTCTTCACTAGAGGATAATCTTCTCTCGATGGTAGCTCGTGCCCCACAACATGGGTATTCCACCCTGGTGTACCTTGATGCAATCAGGTGAAGATATCAACCTGCTCTTTCAACAGGGCTACCATTCTGTTCTTGACTTGCCTCTGAAGCGGCCTCAACTTTCATTTCCCTTCTGACCTCGGCGGTACTTGGGATTACCATCTTGACTCGCTCCTCGTGTGGTTGAATCACCTTCTCCTCTTGTTTCAACAACCTGGCTAATCTTCCAACAGATCACAATCTTCTTCGCCTTCTTCTTCGGCATGATAGCTTGGATTGTCGAAGCCATATAGAGGTGTAACCAAATTGTTATCGATGAGATCAGGAGGGTAATCACTTTTGTGGTTGGAACAAGACAAGTTCAAAAGAAAAACGAAAAACATTGCCATTTTTATTTTTTAAAACTGCAAAAAAAGAAAAAACAAGGAACACCGCTTTTGATCACAAAAACATCCATTTATTACTGATGCAAAATGTTGCAAAATGAAACACATGAGGTGGCCCTTACAATGGACCAGTACGTTTCGGGCAAAACGTATGGCTTTCATTCCGGATGAGTGACAGGGATGCTTTTGGAGGCCTTCCAATCGCCTGGTACGCACGACTTTATCCACAACTCGAGCTCATGGTCACAGTCGATCTCCTCACTCACTGAACAAACATGACCAGGATCCAGCATTCCTGCACTGACAAAGGTGTACGATGGACGACGTCCTCTGTTTGGTCTAGACGACTCTTGATCTGGCCGATAACCGATCCCAAACATGTCTGCCTTTACCGGTGTTGAGTGGATCCATTAGTTCGGATTTGTTGCCCCCTAGCAGGATGTTTGAGCAGACAAGCTATGCGCACCGGTTGACACCTACAAAACAGCAAATGGGTTAGTATGACTCACACATGCAATGTCTATCCGTACCAGGAATATTCTGTCCTTTGATTCCGGTTTCATCGAGACAGATAAAATTTTATCAACAACATTCTGACATCTGGATGTCTCTCAACCTGAGTCTCTGTTAAAAATAATGGACCCTGAGTACGGACAGACATGAGTTGAATGCAGATGGATGCGAAATGAGACCAATGCAAATGCATGAATGCAGGTTACTGTGCCACCAATTCCTCTGAAAACCCCTTACTTCTCTGAACCAGTCCCATCTGTGGGACCAAGTCACCATAAATCCAACTTGGGGAGTTCCGAAATAAACGGAACCGGAGATTACATCACTATCATCACAGGAACATCCACTGAACGGATGACAGCCAGATCCTCTGAACAGGTACTCTCAATTTCAACCCGGGGATCCGAAATAAACGGAACCCGCTGATAAACCACGGACAGAACTCCGGCGTCCCAGAAATAAGTGTCCACAATCCATAGTCACCATCAGCACCAAGAGTCACCAACCAGTCACCAACAAGTCAGCAACAGTACCTGTAATAATCATTCCCTCCCCACTCACGGGTGTCATCTAGGTCAGGGTAAGGTCAAGAGAAACGCAGCATAAATAACCTTTCGCAGAATATCATCCTGTGCACACCCGATGTATGCACCGATAATATCCCACCAGGGTCTGAACTGCTCGTGATATCAATGTTCCGCTAAGTGGCGCCATACCACCCGCTTCCCATGAATCACTCTATTCCTAAGTTTCCTAGATTGCACTCATAGCCTGGGTATTGGGCCTTTTACCTCAAGTAACACCCACCCCCAATCAGAGAAATACAGCCAGCACAGCAGATGAATATGAATGGATGCAAACATTAATGCAAACAATACATGCAAACAATAAACAATGAATGCAATAAATAAAGCAACAAATAACAACCAAAGCCCTAACCTAGAGAGCGCTAGGAGAGACTCGCTTAGGGAAGAAGGACCAGCACAGGTCAACTTCTCTTATTTCCCCAGCGGAGTCGCCAGCTGTC
The DNA here is from genome assembly GCF_024323335.1 of Lathyrus oleraceus. Classification (NCBI taxonomy): domain Eukaryota; kingdom Viridiplantae; phylum Streptophyta; class Magnoliopsida; order Fabales; family Fabaceae; genus Lathyrus; species Lathyrus oleraceus. The sequence continues at coordinate 247,834,781 of NC_066582.1, read as the reverse complement.
GCATCACGCGAAAAACCGGCGGGAAACGAAGAACAACAGAGCCGCCACCGTTATTTATCCCAAAAGAGGGAAAGGAAACGCTCAGAGTAAACCTGGAAAGAACATGGTCTCGCGACCAGAGAGAATGGGATCGGGAGTCGGTTATGCGAAGGGAAGGTATTAGCACCCCTACGCATCCGTCGTACTCGACGGGATCCACGCACAATAGGAAGGAAAATGGTTGCTAAAACACTGCTCAAAACACACACACACTGGCTGAAGGAGACACAAGAAAACAGACTGAAACTGACTCGGCGGGATATCGCATCCTGGGCCTACTTAGTCTATCAAGCATAGACATCAGAGTCAAAGTAGTTCGGACTGGGGAAGCGGCACATGCTCGCTAGGATGTCGCATCCTATGCATACGTATCTCCTTTGGACGAAGGAGAATCAGAGCATTCGTAGCTCGGCAAACACGCACACAAGCAAACACAGGCAAAGGCAAACGTGGAGTCTGAATGCCCATTACTGGACTTACATCAGCATCCGAACCAAAAACACACACAAGAAGACAAACGAGGAGCCTGAATGCCAATCACTGGACTTACATCAGCATCCGAACCAAAACACACTAGAACCCGAACGCCACTCGATGGACTTACATCAGCTTCCAAGCACACAACAAGAAGAAGGGTCTCGATTGCAACTAGGGCAAGAGAAAGGGAAGGTCTCAATCGCAGCGAGGGCGAGAGAAAAGAATTAGTGTTAGTCGTTAGTCAAACTCGACAAGACATCGCATCTCGTGCCTACGTATCTCATCTGGACATGAGAATCAGAGTTGCCGTAGTTCGGCTAAACTATTCCTGTTGGTTTGTGTTTTTTAAGTGGACGACGTCACTACGCAATCTACCTGATGCTCGACCTTTGGAGACTTACTCACCTGTAGTAGAAGGAGTTGACGTATCCTTAAGAGGGGATAATGTTTGTTTGTGTTTTAGGAAAGCTCAAGCAAGAAAGGAAGTCCTATACGAAGGAACCGTGCTACCTTAATTGACATGCAAACGAGACTACGCGGAGTCTAGCAAACCTAGGGGATACAATCACACCACACAAACATATACAGCATGAAATAAACACACCAACAAGGGGCTCAAACATCAGGGCTAGGCTTTAGTCGAGGGGTCATATCAACCTCAACAAACAAGCCTCTGTATCGGGGTCAGGTTAGCTCTTAACCTTGCCATTGAGGGGCTAAGGTGAAGCTAGATGAAAGGTGATGAGGGGTGTGCCTCATTGCTTCTATCTCTGGTCAGAGAGAGCATCAGACAAGGGAGCGTGGGTCCAGAATGGGGGGACCCTTCTACGCTCAGGACATAGACTCGACTGTACAATGTACAAGATCTTGGGCTTGGATCTCAATGCTACAACCATGTAATGGGAGCAAGGAGAAGACTCACAGAATAGTGGGGGATAGATTGCTTATCCCTACCTTCCACCAATTGCCTCAAATGAGGACTTTTCCTGCTTGGGACAAATATAAACATACACAAGCATTGCCTCTTAAGGAGGACTTCAGACAGTTTGCCCGGCCAAATAACAGCCGGGTCTCCAGACTACATGAAGAAGAAGGTGCTATACCTCAATGCCAATTGCTTATAAGCAAAGCAATGCAAGTTCTTAAGAGAACTGAGCAACTAAGTGTACCTGTACAAAAGTCAAACAGAATCAGCATCCCATTCATAATCAGACAACAATATAATGACCAATTAACAATCCCAATGATGTGCATAGCACAAGTCCATGTGGACCAACATCCTACAAAACAGCCACATTAGTTTACAAGTATCAATCAAAACATCCCAAATGTGAAACAATATCCTTAAGCCCTAACTTCTTAACCTGAAAAGCCAAAGACAAGTTCAAATGTAAGTGACAAGACCACTAGGACTAGCCTAGGGTCCAAAAGAAGGAAAAATCCTAAAACAGCAACCAATTCATGATCAAAGTCAAGCTATTTCAATTACAAAGGGACTCCAATTGGTCCCATATCCAAACTATGTACCTATTTCAATTTATGCACAAATTAAGGCAAAGTAAGCAATGTAGAATCACATATGGACAATCAGAATGATTACATCCAAAAAAATATCAAAACAGCATGGAAATATCCACAAAAATTATATCCTAAACAGAGGACATTCAACAAGCTACATGTCAATTTTCAAGCAATTTGGACTATTAGAACTATGGGAATTAATTCAACATGTCTAAGCATGCAAAAACAACATCAAATGAAGTCTACAAATGTATGCTAACTTCAATTCAATGGTAAACAGTGACATTACATGGGAAATTAGTAGGACCAAAGCCAAATGAAAGCTACACATGTCAGGAACTATTCTACCAAATTTCATGGTCATATCATTCATCATGCTCATTCTATGCACAAAATAAGGCAAACTAGTTCAAAGGAAGCCCTAAGCCTACAAACAGAATTATTGCATTCAAATCCGCATCAACACAATCCCAAAAATTCTCAAATAAATTACACCTAAACAGGGGATAATCAAGGGATGGCACACCAAATTTCAGCTTAATTGGGCAAATGGAACCATGTCAATGAAAATTAACAAAAACAGACACAATTATAGGCTCCAAATCACAACATCAATACATGCTTCCACTTCAAAAATTCATAACTCAATGAAAACAAAAAAGAAATGGATGAGACCAAAACAGGGAGGTCCTAACATGTGTCTTCTACAAGCATGTCAAATTTCATGATGATACAGTACAACATGAGCATTTCACATTGATTCTACCAACCTATGTCACATGGATTTGCAAATTCAACCACCAGAAATGAAAAATCATGATCAATTAGAAAACACAATGAACAATTCCACAAAAATTCACAAAGGAACCTAACATGTTAATGAACATCCCTACCAAATTTCAATCAATTCTAACAAGGATAGGTCATGCTAAAAAATCCAACAAACTGGCATCAAGAGGTGTGACACCAATTGTCACACCTAAGTTCAAAAAATTGTAACTCAAAGACCAGGTATCAAAAATGCATGAAATTTATATGGAAATAAACCTCATCCAGTCAACAATCATCACAAAAATTTCCAGACATTTATCATACAATATGAGGATTTCATGATCAAATCATTCAAAGGTGTCAAATTATGCACATGTGGAGGAAACCCTAGGTCAAATGAAAAATATTCCAAGCACAACTTTGACCAATAGGTCAAAAATCATCTACATTCAACCACAAAGTCAACAAAATTATTTTTGCATTTTTGTGATTTTTCCATGATTTTATATGATTTTTTGAACATGCTAGGGATTATTTAACATTTTTTAGATTTTTATTGAAATTAATTAATTTAAATTAGAAATGGCAAAACTGTAATTATTAAGGCGGGGGCGGGAAACGCCTAAATTGAATTTTCAAACCAGTTTTCAGATCAAACGCATAATATCATCATCTTCTCAACACGAAATTTCCAGAATTTTAACATTGGCTCAAGAACATCAAATTCACAAATCTTAACCAAAATGCACGAGACTATAACCATTCGAACCGTTACAACACATAGATCATGAATCTCCACTCCAATCATCCTAACAACTCCTAAATCGTGCGAATCGATGAACTTAGGGTTCTAGATCTAAACTTCAAGTCACGATTTCTACGCCTACGATCGATCATTTTTGATTCTAAGAGCAGCACGATGACCTACATACTATGGCCTTTCTCACGCACACAATTATTCCACAAACCATGACGATCGATTTTCGACGATACCTGGTATGCAGTAGTGGATTCGATGGAATTTGCGCGCGATTTCCAGAAACAGCAACAGTACCAGCTCGTGTAAGGATAATGTGAAGCTCCGTTTTGCTCAATCGTGCTCCTAGTTCTTGCAATTCGAAATCACCATGAATGGACCTTGATTGTACAGTGGCGTATGGCACGGTTATGGTGGCTTTCTTGCACAAACAGATGGAGTACTTGCCAATAGGAGATCAATGCAAAAAGAAGAATGCAAATTGATCAAGTTTCGAAGGAGTTTGGAGGATTTTTGTGTTTGTGAGTTCTTGAAAATTCTTGGAGAAAATGTGATGATTTGATCCAAATTTCTGATGAATGAGAATTCTGTTATGTTTATGGAGTGATTAAGCTTTTATATGTTAGCTTAATCATGATTAATCAATGTAATTAACCAAATTGGCAATGTTAAGCTAATTGTGCATTTTCCTTCAATTTGGCCAAAATGCCCTCTCTCCAAATCAGTTCAAATAGCAGCTCAACTTTGGTTCCAACAAGTCCAAAATACCATATGCAATGTGTAGAAACAAGTTTCATTTCAATTGGATAAGTATTCTTGAATTTCACCATGTGATGGAAAATGTCCAATTTATGCACTTTCATTCTTCAAGCCAAAACTCAAATTATGAGGCCTAGCCATGAAATGAGGATTCAAACACACTCCAAATGCCATTCCTGAGGTGTTACAAAAGGTCTCATCTCAAAATTCCAAATATTTTGACATTTGGACAATTTTGCCCCTGGTCCAATTCAGCTGTCCAGTTGAAAAGTGACTTTTTGCCTTGGCCATTTTTGGAAAAATCCAATGATGCACCCTTGAAATACATGTCAAATGGAGTTTGTGCATATAAATAACTTGCAATTTGGACAAACCACGTGGTAGTTATGGCCTCCTGATTACGGGTCTTTTCTGAAATTCACTGAGCCATATTTTGCAAACCACACATTGGATTTTCAAGTTCTTGGACTTTTTGGAATGGTGAGAACAAGATCTTCAAATTTCATGTTGGACAAAATTCCATTTGAAGCTTGTATGATGAAGTTATTTTGAGGAGAAAAAGTTTCCATTTTGGGCAGCTGAAATTACAGGTCATCTGCTATTTTTGGAAATTTTCTGTCTGACCTCCAAATCTTCAACCTTGGTCTTTGGCATGTCAAATGAGACTTATATGGACATGAATGAGGCCTTTCAAACCATTTCCCACCTTCCAATCCATAAAATCAGGCACAGTTGACCACAGTTGACCACAATTGACTTTCTAGGGTTTCTGGTTGACTGAACAATGACTGGTGACTTCTGAGCATCCAATCTTTGGCCAAACCACTTCAAAATGATCCTTGGACCATATGAGCTTGATAAATCAACCCTAGGGCTTTGTCTCAATGAAAATGGCACTTGCTTGTTTGACTGACTGATTCTCCTGATCAGTTGACCTGATTCATCAACTGAGCTTGCACTTGGGCACATGGACAATGCAATGTTATGCAGTGGACATTGTTAATGCTATGACCTAATATGCAATGAATGTACACAATGGTAGGGTGCAAATTTGAGGTGCTACACTAGGACACAATGACCTTGACACGCCCCTTCAGGGAGGCTGACACAGGACGTGTCAGCTGACACGGGCACCCGTGTCAGCTCCCTGTTTTCCATTTCCATGCCTCTTCTCTTGGCACAACCCGTGTTGGCCAACACGGGTGGCCGTGTCAGGGCTACTGTAAGTCCCTTTTTTCTTCTCCCGATAGGTCCGGAACACCTATTTTGCTTGTCTATCCCTCCGGTGCACTTGTTTATTCTTAAAACCAAAAGAACTACCACAAAAGTGAAGGAGAATTGCCATCCAAGGCGCAGCGGAATTTAAAAATTTCTCCATTTAGTGATCCTTACGAATGGGCATGATCAGTGATAAAATCGTTACCTCTTGTGGCGATCACGAACGTCGAACGATGACAACGTCTCTACTCAGTCCACACGAACGGATTCCTTCAATCTCAGTGCTAGCTGCTACGAATGAAGGCTTTGATTGAGAGAGAGAGAAATGGAATGCAAGAGTGACAATGCTTCTACCCAAGGGGACTATTTATAGAACCACTTGTGTGGGCTTCAAGCTAAAAAGCCTACTTAAGTGTATTTTGGCCCATATCTTCTAATATGCCCAAAATCACTTAAGCGTGTGGTACCTTACCATATTTCGTATTCCACTTAAGTGCACCGTACCTTACGGTGTTCCTTAGTTACTCTATTTCTCATCAATCCGTCCTTTGTGTGTGACCCTGTAGGTTTTCGCGACGTTGGCAATTATATTAAATCACACATTTAACATAATAAACAGTGAGCGGTATCTAGCAACACATCACTGTTACCCAAGACACGAAAATGTCATGTGATCTAACAAATCCTTCTGTGATAATAATTATGTGTATAATTACCCTTTTGCCCTTATGTCTATATTGAACGCAAGGCATAGACCGTGTCATCCTTGTCCAGTTCAATATTGGGCCCATAGACATTTATCCTGTTACGCAGGATGGGCAAATTCCATCTAGGTCACTCATGTCCCTTAGCATGCTTCGTGGAGTACCCATTAACTGTCTTTATGGTTATCCAGTTACGGATAACGTTGGATCAGCAATAAAGCACTCGACTCTACATCTAGGGTCCATAGTGGTTTCAGGTCGAAGAGTGGTATACACCATTATCACCATGAGAATAACTTATGACACTTTGCATAACATTCTATATAGTATTCTCATAGCGGGTCAATCCAGTATGAATATTACTCTTAATATTCATACCTATGTTTAAGACTTGATAACTCTTTATCCATGATCCATGAGACGTGATCATCAGTCTACAAACATAATAGTCTTCATGCTTTAATGTTATCCCACTTCACAATAAAGCTTGACTACGGATACTTTAAGAATAGTGTCCTTATGTTTAATGTGATCTCATGATTAAGTCATACTTGATACATTAAACGGACTATCTTTTCCAGGGACTTTATTAAACAAACATAATAAAGAAAAATGCCTTTTATTATTAATAAATAATTCGATACAAGTACAAAAAGTATTGGCCTCTAGGGCTTACACCAACAATCTCCCACTAGCACTAGAGCCAATCAGGCATATCCCTAATGCCCATAGATTTAGTATGGCCATCATGCTTCTGCTGCGCAAGAGGCTTTGTCAGTGGGTCAACAATATTGTCGAGTGTAGGTACTCTACATATTTTCACATCTCCTCTATCTATTATCTCTTGAATGAGGTGATAACGCCTAAGTATGTGTTTGGATCGTTGGTGAGATCTAGGCTCCTTAGCTTGTGCGATAGCACCATTGTTATCACAATAGAGACCAATGGGATCCACAATGCTAGGAACTATGTCAAGTTCACTAATGAACTTTTTGATCCAAACAACTTCCTTTGCTGCACTTGAGGCAGCAATATACTCGGCCTCGGTTGTAGAATCAGCAACTGTATCTTGCTTTGAACTTTTCTAGCTCACAGCACCACCGTTTAAACAAAACACGTAACCAGATTACGATCTAAAGTCATCCTTATTTGTCTGGAAGCTAGCATCGGTGTGTATACGTGCGTTTTCGACGCCATGAGATTTGGTGTAAGAAATGATTTTTTCGACAAATGATGACATGGGTTGAAACGATTTGATTAATAAGTATGGTTCGACACTTCGACAAAATGGAAGTTTCGTCATTTCGACAAAGATGTTTGCACCTAGGAAAAGCACTTTTGACAGATAGGGAGGACATTGCAGTATGTTGATAATTCGACAAAAATCCTGAAGGAAGACGTCATTTCGACTTAAAAGTAAATTTGAATTTAAAAGGTTGTGACGTTTGGCAGAAGACGCGTGGAAGCATCTGGCGAAAGGAGGAGGGCCATGTGTCATAGTTTTAGGATTTAGTCGTTAATAACAGTTATGTTATTTGTGTATATATAGGGTAGTTATTATCTAAAAAAGTGTGTGAAGAATTACTTATACAAAATTCCTGAAAACACTCAAAGTACCCGTGTGAGAGAAAAGAGTCATATTTGGAAAATGTATGTGTAAACAAACACCAATTCCTTCAAAGTTTATTTTATAAAGTTCAAAGTTCTTTACAAATCTCTTTTATGTTTTCCAGTCATTTATCTTTCTGCATTTTATCCTTTTCGACACTTTACATTTCGTCAGTTATTTTCCGCCATTTACTTTATCTTGTTAAATTTACATCCACTTAACATTGTAATCAACATATTTCGACGTAAAACACTTAGAGAACAGAAATGAAAGATATGAAAGTGATTTTAGACATCTTCAAGACCATCTAGATTTTGCACATGTCCTAGGATTTGTGTGGTTGATCCTGCAAGTAACCCAATTCTACAAGTTTTGGTAAATCAGAGGTTGTTCGCCAAAATTCACAGCGAACAAATTGGCACGCCCAGTGGGACTGTGCAAAAATTTTTAGAAAGTTAGATAATCGCTAGTCAAAATCTGTCCTTCATTTGTATGAGACTGAGAAGCGGTAAATTAGCCGTATCCGAAGTAGAAATACCTAAAAGAACAAGAGTAAGGAAAATGGCGAACCAGCCAAATAATCCTAACGAATCCATCCCAGTATCTAACCCTGTCCCTTCGACAGAAGGCAATATAGGATCGGTCCCTGTGTCAGAGGCTGTACCTTCGTCAGCGGGGTCGATACCAGCGGTTTCGATGTCACAAAACGCGCCTAGTTCGTCCTTCAGGGCACAACAAATGCCCATTGGGACACCCCCTGTGGGAAACACTTCTAGGCCTTTTGTAACGAATTTCACCATGCCTCCGCCTGGTAGGGAACAACCCTTCGGAATGCCAACTTCGGTGATGGCAAATTTACATAACTCCCCGTTAATATATTCAGACTCGATGGCCAACGTGTCTTCACCCTTACAAGGGTCAGGATATGGTGGAAACGTGAGTAGACTGAATCAACAACCACTTTACGTGCCGCCGATAACAAATAATTCGGCGCAAGTGATTAGACAGCAGATGGACGAGAGTAATCATGATATGGTCCAAATGTTGACGCAACAAATGGGAGCGGTGTTTAATCCACTGATACAGAACACCACTCAAACAAACCAAGCGTTGGCAGCGCAAATGACGCGCATTGCTGATTTCTTTGGAGTCCCTCAAACTCGACACAGAGAACAAGTGGTTCATAACCCAGCGGTAGCGGTCCAAGAAGAACCTACGATAAACCAGATACCGTTAGACAATCCTCAAACGAACGTCAGAAACCGAGAGGATGTAGTCGAACAGCCTCGTGTCGAAATCCCCATTCCACAAGAGCCTAGAAGGATAGTAATCCAGAGAGGCCAGGACGCGGATGTTGTATTGCAACAACGGATGCGGTATAATAATCCGCCTGTCGAAAATAATTTGGCAGCCATGGTCGAAACGATAATGGCACAAAATGGGATGAACATGGGTTTACAAAGGCCTAGTTACGCATCCCCACTATCAGAATATATTCTGCAAGAAGAATTGCCACCAAGGTGGAAAGTCCCTAAGTTCACAAAGTTCTCAGGGGACACTAGTGAGTCCACTATAGAACATGTGGCACGTTACCTGATCGAGGCAGGGGAGATAGCCCGTAACGAAAATTTGAAAATAAAATATTTCCCTAGTTCCTTAACAAAAAACGCGTTTACTTGGTTTACATCTTTGCCTGCAAACTCAGTATACACGTGGACCCAATTAGAAAGGCTGTTCCATGAACAATTCTACATGGGACAAACAAAAATAAGTCTGAAAGAATTAGCCAGTGTCAAGAGAAAACACTCCGAACCAATAGATGATTATTTAAATAGGTTCAGATTGCTAAAGGCTAGATGTTTCACCCCAGTGCCAGAACATGAGTTGGTCGAAATGGCCGCAGGGGGACTAGACTATTCTATAAGGAAGAAACTAGATACCCAGTATCTGAGGGATATGGCACAATTAGCGGATAGAGTGAGACAGGTCGAAAGGTTAAGGGACGAAAAAGTCAGGGCAAATAAGAATAAAAAAGAGAGGGTAGCCTACGTAGGGGTTCGCCAAGATGATGAGTTCGACGAACACGAACCAAGTAGCTTCGACGAACAAGAAATCGACCTAGCAGAACTAAAACAAGGGCCACCTTATTCGTGCAAAGTACTAACTCCGTCGAACGGAAACCCAGTCGAAACCAACGATAAGTTCCCCAAAAGGACTTATACGTTCGACATTACCAAATGTGACGAAATCTTCGATCTGTTGGTTAAAGATGGTCAATTAATAAAACCACCAGGCGCTAAAGAACCGCCTATGGAACAACAGAAAAAGAGAGGTTTTTGTAAATACCATAATTTTCTGGGCCATAAGACGTCTCGTTGTTTCCTTTTCAGGGATCTCGTTCAAAATGCTATCCGGGACGGAAGGCTGAAGTTTGGTGACAAACCAAAACAACAGATGAAGATCGACTCGAATCCTATGCAAGCATTCGAAGCCCACTACGCTGAACCATCCGTCGTGAACATGGTGGAGGCCGAAGTTGCTCCTGATGGCAATTTGGAAATGGTGGAAGCCCCTGGAAGCTTCGACGCAAATGTCAACATGGTCGAGATTACTGATGATCTCGCAAGCCAGAAAAGAATAGAAACTACTGAAGGTTTCGACAAGAAGGACGGTGACAATGCTGTCGAGAATGTGGAGTTTCGACAAGAGGAGAACTGGGACCGCTTGGGACAGCCAAGTGGGAAATATGATTTTCTTGTGAAGTACAACGCGCCGGCAAGCTCTCAGATCGACATCAACACAATCCAACCAAGTGGTTGGGGAGATGCCTCTTCAGAAAACAATGAGGAGACAGTCGACGCAATTGAGCATGCCCCTAATACGAAGGGGAGGGTTACTGAAGACCCAGCGATTGAAAACAAGGCTGCTGAAGGCCTTGATTCTAACAAAGCAAAGAAAGGTGATATCGCCAACTGCGTCAACACCATGGGGCCTTTCAGTGAAGAGGTCACAAAAATCAAAGCGGAAGCCGCTAACGGTCCTTCGAAGCCCATGATCAGTGGGATTCTGCGTAGGATAATGGAAGACCCCAGAAGGAATTGGAACAAATGCTGTTGCAAACATGGTCCCAGGACCATATCTTGGTGTTGTTGCCCAGAGAAAGAGTTCGACCAGACACCAAAAGGCGTCGAAGGCGAAGAAGAGAGGCTCATCAGGAAGATGAACGAATTAAGCATCGCCGACGAACAAAATGTTGGGGTAAATATGGTAGAAATATCTCAGAAGGACCAGGTCGAAAAGGCGAAGAGCGTCGTCAGAAAGAGTACCAAAGGCTGGCGTACCCTAGAGAGGAGGAAAACTTAATGGAATTCATCAAGAGGTGCCAAAGGATGAAAACCGAAGTGATGTTGTGCCCACGCTGCAGCGCAGTCTTCGACAGGAAGGCAGCAACCAACCTGGAAGCGGTGGATAAGACCAAAAGGAAAGAGAATTGGGGAACAGTGAGATATGACCCAAGGAGAAGTGATCACCACCAGTGGAGGCACGGAGAGAGACGCCAGAACACCTATAAACCATCTGACAAAGCGACGGACGACAAATGGGTTCAACCCATTAGGGACGCCCAGGGGCAGAAGAAATGGGGAAAGTTCGAGGTTCAGAGAGGCGCGTCGATGGAGGGCAAGAAGGAAATGGAAAAACACAAGCCAAGACCATACCCATCAGAGAATTACAAAGGCAAAAATCCCATGTCCAGGTCCCAATGGAGGAGGTTCCAAAGGCAGAAGAGGGCAGAAATAGAGATGGCGAAAAAGAACATGAATGGTCCAAACGAAGCAGAATCTAGCAACAATCGTCAGACAAGGAGCAGGAAAGAGACTCCCCTCCAGATCAATCCTAGCAGAGTTGTCGAATCGGTGGCGTCGAAAGAGAAGATGCAGGAAGATGATGAAGTAACCGACAATTTTAACTCTGACTCAGAGGCATCCTTCAACGTGATTTGCAACGTGGTCTCTGTTCTCCCTAGAGACTATGATAGAGTCATGGAAATTGAGGATGAAGGAGACGAAATGGAGGAAGAAACAATGGCACACAAGCCCGTCTGCTACTATGTGATGAACAACGGATGCGTCGAAGAGCAGAACGCTTTTTTCGAAAGACCAGACGACTCCATGAAAGCGCATTTGAAACCTCTGTTTATAAAAGGAAAGGTGGAAAATGTCGGCGTGAATAAGATACTGGTGGACGGGGGAGCGGCAGTGAATTTGATGCCCCACTACATGCTGAAGAAGATTGGAAAAGACGATTCGGACGCGAAGCCTCACAACATGGTGCTGTCGAATTACGAAGGGAAGATAGGGACAACTATGGGAGTCATCCAAGTGAACTTAACTGTAGGAACCATAACAAGACCTACAATGTTCATAGTCATCGCTTCGAAAGCCAACTACAACCTGCTGCTTGGTAGGGAATGGATTCACGGCGTAGGAGCTGTACCCTCTTCAATGCACCAGCGGATAGCCATATGGAGGCCAGATGGAATCGTCGAAAACATCGAGGCTGACCAAAGCTACTTCATGACCGAGGTAAACACTGTCAACAGCCAAAGCTTCGACAAAAACCTGGCTCATATACCTCCCTGCAGCCCGGCAGAATTCGACTTGAAGACGACAGACAATGCCTATTGCTCCATGTACCTACATCCAACACATGGTTTCCAGTGGGATAAAGAAGTGATTGGCGAAACTTACATATGGGGAACCACTCATATAGCGCCGATGGGATGGGGTAGTGAATTTGACGATGACGAGTGAACAATCAGCGATCGAAAAGATTACGGCTTACATGGCCGAAAACAAACTAAAAGAGGCCCTTGAGGCTGAGGTAAAAAATATGGCTGTCGAAGCCAACCAAGAGAACTCCAACAAACAATGTCCTCAAGAAGACGTTGCGGAAGATCATGTCACCAACCAAATGGGCGGATGGCAACACCAAAAGCTTGACGCCATTTACGACGACGAACCTCTGGGGTTCGAAAAAGATCCAGTGTCAACTAACGAGAAGATGGTGGCGCAGGATCCTTTAGAAGAAATAAACTTAGGAGTGGGGGCAGAACATAGACCAACGTACATAAGCGCAAAAATGGACCCCCAGTTCAAGGTCGAAATAGTCCAGTTGCTGAAAGAATTCAAAGATTGCTTCGCATGGGATTATGACGAAATGATTGGTCTTGACAGAAGTCTGGTCGAAATGCAGTTGCCAATAATGGAAGGGAAGAAGCCAGTAAAGCAGACTCCGAGACGCTTCGCACCAGAAATCCTGTCGAAAATAAAAGAAGAGGTCGAAAGACTTCTAAGATGCAAGTTCATCCGCACAACCAGGTATGTCGAATGGATTGCAAATATTGTTCCAGTAATTAAGAAAAATGGCAAACTTAGGGTATGTATTGATTTTCGAGACTTAAACTCGGCTACCCCAAAGGATGAATATCCTATGCCAGTGGCAGAAATGCTCATAGATTCTGCAGCCGGCCATGAGTACTTAAGTATGCTAGACGGATACTCTGGCTATAACCAAATTTTTATCGCTGAAGAAGACGTTCCTAAAACGGCTTTCCGTTGTCCTGGAGCCATAGGAACGTACGAATGGGTAGTAATGCCTTTTGGTTTAAAGAACGCTGGAGCGACTTACCAACGTGCCATGAATTCCATCTTTCATGATTTCATCGAAACTTTCATGCAAGTGTATATTGACGACATTGTGATTAAGTCTGTTTCAGGAAAAAATCATATAGATCATCTTCGACAATCCTTTGAAAGGATGAGGAAGTTTGGTTTGAAAATGAACCCACTTAAATGTGCTTTTGGTGTGCAGGCGGGTGATTTCTTAGGCTTTGTGGTCCATAAGAAGGGGATCGAAATAAACGAAAATAAAGCCAAGGCCATAATGGAAGCGAAAGCACCATCAACCAAAAAGGGGTTGCAGTCTCTGCTAGGGAAAATCAACTTTCTCAGAAGATTCATCTCCAACCTCAGTGGGAAGACACAAGCTTTCTCTCCTCTACTTCGACTAAAGAAAGAAGACTTCGCATGGGGGCAAGAACAGCAAACGGCTTTCGACAAAATCAAGGAGTACCTGGCTAATCCCCCAATCCTGATGTCTCCTTGCAGAAAAAGAAATATGAGATTGTACATTTCGGCATCAGACAAAACATTAGGAAGTATGTGTAACACCTCAAAATTTGCCCTCCTCCCTTGGGACTAGCATTAACATATTACATATCATTTTTAGGTCATTAGGAATTGCATGTTGCATATCATGTGGTTACATTGTGCAAGTCATCCTCCCAAGTCTTGATCAGAGGATGAGGAAGTCAAAGTGCAAGCCTAGGGTTTATTGACTGATCATTGGCCATCTGAGGATTGGGCTGTCAAATTAGGGTTTTGTGATTCTCAAAGGATATTGTCTTCATCTTGATTGCAATGATACATCATCATCATCATGGTTGGATGTCATCAGGAGATTGAAGAAGATTCCTTGAGATTAGGGTTTTGACCACTGGTCAACCCTAATCAGTTGCATTGGGCCAATCAGGGCTTAATCAGGAGATGGGGTTTGTGATGGTTATGGGGTTCATTATGTGATTATATGGAGATAATTGAGGCTAGGGTTTCACCCTTGAGCCATTTCAGTTGAAGATTGGGGCTCAGATTGATCTATGCATTGCCTGATTCATCTGTCAGTTGAAAAGTCAACTGTGGTCAACTGTACATGATCTGATGAATTTGGAGGTGGAAATGAGTTGGATACACTTCATTCATGTTGGAACAAGTGTTATTTGACATCTCAAAGCTTAAGAATGAAGAAAATCAAGTCAGGACAAAAACTGCCAAAAATAGAAAGTGACCTGTAACTGAAGTTTCCAAAAATGGAAAGTTTTTGACCTCAAGACCACGTGTCCAAGGGAGCTTCAAATGAAAATTTGTTCAACATGAAAGTTGTAGATCTTGTTCTCACCTTTCCAAAAAGTCCAAGAACTTGAAAATCCCATGTATGGTTGTCAAGTTATGGCTCAGTGAATTTCAGAAATGACCCATAATCAGGAGGCCATAATTTCCACATGGAGGGTCCAAATTGCAAGTTCTTTATATGCACAAACTCCATTTGACATGTACTTTCATGGTGCATAATTGGATTTTTCCAAAAGTGGTCAATGCAAAAAGTCAAATTTCAACTGGACAGTTAAAATGAACCAAGGGCAAAATTGTCCAACTTGTGAAATAATTGGAATTTTTGAGTGGGGATTTTTGCAACACCTCGCAAATGGTATTTAAAAGTTGTTGGAATCATCATTTCATGCCTAAGGTTTGTGGTTTGGAATTTGACTTGAAAAATGAAATTGCAAAATTGGACAAAGTGGCATTACATGGTGAATTTCAAAAATACACATCCAATGAGAGTGAGGCAAGTGGCAACAGCTCACACATGGCATTTGGAAGTTGTGTGAGCTGTCAAAGAGGTGGCAATGAGCTGGCTTATGAAATTCCATTTTTGCCCTCACTTGAAAATTAACATTTTCACTAACAAATGCAATTTGGTTAATTAGCATGGTTAATCATGGTTTAAGCACACATATATATTCCTAATCACATGATAATCATAACAGAATTACACACACTCCAAAACCAGATCTGAAAACTCTTCATTCTCTCAAAATTCCCTCAAGAACACAAAACCTTCAAATTCATCAATCTTCTTCAATATTGGCTCAATCTTCGAAATTCTTCTTGCATTGATCTTGTATCATCATCCTCTCCATCTGTTTGTGAAGTTTAGAAGGAAAGAAGCACTGATTCGCAGCTGTCCAAAGTGCACTCATCAATGGCAAAACGAGATTGCAAGCACTAGGAGCTATTATAATTGAACTGGATTACATCATTCACCTTCTGGAAGACTCTAGTTCATCTGTTTTGGGAGAAAAACGCACGAATTCATCCCGTTCATCACTGCCATTCCAGGTTTTTGATTTTTTTCGAATCTCATGATTGGCTTAATTGTTATATGTATTGTGTAGTGTGTTTCACATAGGTTATCGTGATGGTTTTAGTTTTGTGAATGGATTAGCGTAGAGGAAGAAATCTTGATTTTAAGTTTAGAACCAAAACCCTAACATGATCGATCTGAGAGATTAAGGAACAATTGGACAAAAGTAAGTTGATATTTGTGATCCTTGTTAGAAGACGAGTTCAACGGCTATCCATTTGCAAATTTTGGTTGAGGTTCATTGTTCTTCATGTTCATACATTTCTGGAAAAATTCTGGACAAAAGTGATGAAGCTTTGAGTGTTTGATCCATTTCCTCATTTGAATATTCGAACTCAGCGTTTCCCGCTCCCGCCTCCATTATTTACAATTATGCCATTACTAAATTTTAATTAATTCAAATAATTCTTAAAAAAATCATTAACATGTTAAAAAATTCATAAAAAATCAATAAAAAATCAGAAAAATGTAGGAATTTTTGTGTTGACTTTCTCATTGACTGTAGAATTTTTTTGACCTATTGGTGGAAGTTGTGCATGGTAGAAATTATGTTTGACTTAGGTTTGTTTCACATGTGCTACATTTTGATACATTGTGCCATTTTGTTCATGAAATCCTCATAGTATAAAATAAATTCTTGAAAATTTTTGTGATAATTGTGGACTGGTTGATGCTTATTTACATATAAATTTCATGAATTTTGGATTCCTGGTGTTTGAGTTATGAATTTTGGAATCTAGGTGTGACAATTTGTGTCACACCTCATTGTGTCAACTTGCTGGATTTATTTGAATGACCTATACTTGTTGGATTAATGTGAAATGTTGCATGGATGTTCATTAACATGTTAAGATGCTATGTGAATTTTTGTGGAATTTTATGTGGCATTTTCAAATTGATTGCTATTTTTCATCTCTGTTAGCCAATTATGCAAGCTTGTGTGACATAGGTTGGTAGATTTGATGTAGAATGCTCATATGGTATTGAATGATCATGAAATTTGGTAGGAATGTTATAGACACATTGTATGACATCCCTGTTTTGGTCCCAGTCATTTCTTTATTGTTTTCATTGAGTTATGAATTTTTGAAGTGAATGCATATGTTGATGTTGTGATTTGGAGCATGTAATTGTGTCTGTTTTTGTTGATTTTTATTGACATGGTTCCCTTGGTCCAATTAGGCTAAAATTTGACATGCTAGACCTGGATTAGGTCCTGTTTAGGTGTAAATTATTTGAGAATTTTTTGGATTTGTTTTGATGTGGAATTGGATGCAATAGTTCTGTTTGGATGTTTTGTGCTCCATTTGAACTAGTTTGGATTGTTTTGTGCATAAAATGAACATGATGAATGATATGGACATGGGACTAATTGTGTTGGCTTTTGTTTGACATTAATTTGACTTTGGTTAGAGATACCTTGCTGTTTAGGAATTTTTCTTGCTTTTGGACCCTAGGCTTGGCCTAGTGGTCTAGTTGCTAATATTTGCTTGATTTTTCAGGATGAATAGCATAAGGCTCATGGAGAATGATCCAAGTTGATTGAAATGATGTTGTTTGATGTTTGTACACTAACATAACATTGTTTTGTAGGTTGTGAAGCCTGGGCTTGAGCTCATAGCTTGCCTTTGTGTGCCTTGGCTTGCATAGTTTGACTGATTAACTTGTTGTTTTCTGATTGGTTGTCTGAGTTATTAACTGGTTAGCTTTTGTACATGTACCTTTAGTCGCTCTAGTTCTTTTAAGAACTTGCTTGGTAGCCGCTGCTCGGTTGTGTAAACCGCTTGAGGTAGGTCCTCTTGACTTCATGTAGTCTGGAGACCCGGCTGTTACCGGGCCGGGCAAATGTCTGAAGTCCTCCTTAAGAGGCAATGATTGTGGTTGTTTATTTTTCGTGCCAAGCAGGTGAAAGTCCTTTAAATAAGGCAATTGGTGGAAGGTAGGGGTATGCAGTCTACCCCCCACTATTCTGTGAGTTTTCTCATTGCTCCCATTACATGGTTGTAGCATTGAGAACACAAGCCCAAGATCTGTGCTGTCGCACAATCGAGTCGGAGTCATCGAGTATAGAAGGGTTCCCCCATTCTGGACCCATGCTCATTTGTCAGAAGCTCTCCCTGGTCAGGGATAAGAGCTGTGAGGTCTGATCCTCACTTCACCTCTCATTTGCTTCACCTTAGCCTCGTAATGGCAAGGTTAAGAGCAAACACAGCCCGTACAGACGACTTGCTGAGGCAGTCAAACCTATTGTGTGAGCCACTTGTTTGGTTATAGTGCGTGCTATGTGGATATCTGTTTGAGATGCTTGTTCTCATTGGATGTATGCTTGAATTATTCTGTATGCTTGTGTGCTTGCTTCTTTCCTGGATAGGAGTAGTTTGCTTATGCAAGTAGGATAGAAAACCGAACTTAGGGTAAACGATGCATGACAACACTAGGCTCGAGTCCAGCTCCCTAGTAGTGTGTCTTTCCCTGGTTTCTGGTTAGCAATACAGTCCCTTTCAGGGGAACTACATCGCCCTGATCCTCGTGCCAGACGAGGTATGTAGGCAGGTGGTCGTGCGAGACCACTCCGGGCAACCTTTTTCTTTTTTGCGTGCGTTTACTTGTTATCTGACTGTGCGTTTTGGTTCGGATGCCGACGTAAGTCCATTGATTGGCTGTCGGGCTCCACGTTTGCCGTTTTGTGCGTGTTTTGGGTTCGGATGCCGACGTAATTCCATCAAGTGGTTGTCGGGCTCCATGTTTGCCACCCTTGCTTGTTTGTATGTTTTGTGTTGTTTGGCGTGCGTAAGCCGAACTACAGTGGCTCTGATTCTTGTTCCAGACAAGATATGTAGGCATAGGATGCGACGTCCTATCGAGCTCCCTTCTCTTAACCCCACCTGCGTTCCCTGTGTGTGTGTGTGATGTTTTAGCAACCTATTCTTTATTCTAGGACGTGGATCCCGTCGAGTACGACGGACGTGAGGGGGGCTAATACCTTCCCCTCGCGTAACCGACTCCCTTACCCTTTCTCTTTGGTCGCGAGACCATTTCCTTTCCAGGTTTCTCTGAGCGTTTCCTTTCCCTATCTTGGGATAAATAACGTGCAGTGGCGGCTCTGTGTGTGTTTTTATTTTTAGCTCGCCGGTTGATTTTTCGCAGGATGCGACAGCTGGCGACTCTGTTGGGGAGCACGATGTAGACCTATGCGGTCCATCGTCCCTAAGCGAGTCCTTCCTAGCGTTTTAGGATTAGTTTGGGTTGCTTATTATGTGTTATTTATTGCATTTACTATTCTAACCAGTGTGTATCTATATTTGCATTAATGTCTGCATGCATCATACTATCATGTTGTTGCCGTCCTCTATGCAGGTGGTTCCTCTGTGTGGGGTGGGTGTTCCGAGTGGGGCTAAAACCCAGGCCCGAGTATACACCTAGGACTAGTGTGGTCTCATGTCGCCTCTTTCGTGTTAGGTTAACATGTGCCTGGCGGCGTGATGTACCACAAGCCGGACGAGGTTCATTTGATAGTGCTTTCCTCTGTGGAGTATCCACTTTGGCTTAGTTACTTCATCTGAGCTGTTAACTCTGGTGACCGATCATTTCCCGGATCTTTGGTTTAGACGATCTCAGGAGAGCTGCAATGGCACACCCGAAAGGGCAAACCCATTGAGTATCTCTGCCCGATTGTCGAGACTATTGTCCGCCTTAGGATGACCTGTTTAGAATTTACCTGTGAGGGGAGGGAGATTCTTTCAGATGCATGTTTAGATGGTGACTCAGATGGTGACTTTTTGTTCCGTGGGTCTTATTTATAAGTCGGATTTATGGCCGTTTATTTCAGAGACGCCGGAGTGCTGTCCGTGATTTATCAGTGGGGATCCGTTTATTTCAGGATTCCCCGGGCCGAGATATTTATCAGTGGGGATCCGTTTATTTCAGGATTCCCCGGGCCGATTCAGATGGTCGCGAATGTCTGCTCAGAGATTGATGATGATGATGATGATGTATCTTTCTTCCGTTTATTTCGGAACCCGTGGGTCAGATTTGTGATTGTACACTCCTCAGATGGTTGTGATCAGTTCAGAGGGTTGTGATCAGTTCAGAGACCAGATTCAATGCAGATGATCAGATGGCTTGGAGGATGGCAACGCATTGCATTCATTCATCAGCATCATTACGTTTTGCATTAATTGCATCTAACACACGTTTACCCATATGCAGGGACATTTTTGATCGAGATCCTGGTTGAGAGATTTCTTTTCTCAGAGATGAGGACCGGTTTGAAGCCCGATGTTGTCTACAGTTTCTTCGATCCTGAGATTGGTGTGCTGAAGGAGATGATAGCATTGATTACTCCCGACCATGTGGGGATGTTCAGAGAGGCATACGGTAGTATCCTGAAGATGGTTTTCAGACTCACTGACAGTGATAGGAGTGCCGTTCATACTCTTCTCCAGTTCTATGACCCGGGGTTGAGGTGCTTTGTATTTCCAGACTATCTGTTGGGACCTCTGATGGAGGATTATGTTAGCATCCTGGGTATTCAGATCCGTGATCAGATTCCTTTCCACGTCACTAGATCAGAGCCAGATGTCCTTGGAATTTCACGTACTCTTTATTTGAGTCCGGAAATGGTCAAGGAAGGATTGAAGGAAAAGGGGAAGCTACCCGGGTTTCATTTGAGTTTCTTGGAGGCTAATGCCAAGGAACATGCTGCTATGGGTAACTGGAAGACGGTGTGTGCATTGATTGCTGTGAGCATTTATGGGATTGTTCTGTTTCCTAATCAGAAGAATTTTGTGGACCATAATGCTATCAAATTGTTCATGCAGAGAAACCCTATTCCTACTCTGGTCGGAGATGTTTACTACTCGGTGCATAACAGGAATGAGAAGAGGCGTGGTGGCTTGATCAGATGCTGTTCTCAGTTGCTCTTCCGATGGTTTATGGGGTATTTGCCTTCCCGAGGTGCCTTTGCTCATATTGATCCTAGTGTCAAGTGGTCATTCAGGTTGATGGGTTTGCGGGCTGATGATATTGCTTGGACTCATAATGGTTTGGCTGGACGGGACTTTATATGCAGTTGTGGGAGCTTACCTAATGTGCCTTTGGTGGGAGTTCAGGGTTGCATTAATTACAACCCGACGCTTCTCAGGAGACAAATGGGGTTTGCTGTAGAGGGTCCTCCTCTCGGACGAGAGATTCAGGAGTCCTTCTATTTCCCGATTGATGGTAACCAGACCAAGCTGAGGCAAGTATTGGATGAGTGGCGAGATATCCAGAAGAAGGGTAAGGTTCCTTATGGCAAAGTCAACAGTCGGTATTTTCCTTTGTTTGAAGATTGGTTGCGGAAGAGAATTGAAGTTACATTTCTACCATTTCCTGGAGGTGATTTGGGGTGTCCTAGGATTGAGGGTCCAAGTTCTTCTGTCAGCATGGAGGAATTCCTTGAGATGAAGAGGGCCAGAGATCAGTTACTTGCAGAGAAAGTTGAGTTGGAGAGAAGTGTTGCTCGGTTTCAGGCATCTAATCAGGAGATCAAAGTGAAGATGGAAGATCAAGACAAGCGACATGCCTTGGAAGCCAAACGCTTTGAGATGGATACAGCCTACTATGGGAAGGTTAATCAGGCATTAGCATCATCTACCAGAGAGCACGACATCACCAAGGAGAAGCTGTTTAGAGCGTCACAGGTCATTGAGGATGAGAAGAGGAGGCAAATCCTTGTCCGAGATCAGAGGGATGCTAGAGCTCGAGTTCTGGCTGCAGAGTGGGAAGCGGAGAAAGCAAAGATCAGGGCTGAGAGAGATCACTACATGGCTGAGAGAGATCACTACTTCAGGCAGATGAAGATTCATCAGAAAGAAGTGGGGAGACTGCAGCAGGAGAACACCGAGCTCAGGTTCGCCGCAGAGTTCGCGAGGATGGAAGATGAGATAGGGCCATCTGTGGGACCCTCATCGAGCTAGATCTTTCATTTGTGTTTTGGATTACCGTCAGGCTTGTTGACGGAATTCACTTGCTTGTATTTCTTTCCTATTCTGGAGGATTGTATTTGACTTTATTTGACTTGATGTATGACTATGGCACTGATTGTGCCCTATTTGGTTATATTATGGTGATTTTTCATTCAGTGATTGGTTTTCAAGCTTTATTTGCTTTATTGTATGCACTCGCACAAGCACACACATGGTTGGGGGTATCATGCTAAAACACATATCTCCGATCTGCACGACAAAATCAGATGCTGAATATCAGAATATTGATGCCGGATTATTATCTGTCTCAATGATGCCAGGATCGAGAGACAAAGTGTCCTTCATATGGATAGACACTGCATTCATGCATTGATCATAATAACTTGTGTTTTATTTTGCAGGTAACTGTTACTAACGTGCTTGTTTGCTACAGGAATCATTGCTCGCGCTCGTAGAGTCATCCCTTTGCACTCAACACGCCCTCACAGATATTATACCAGAAGGAATACA
Source organism: Lathyrus oleraceus (assembly GCF_024323335.1). NCBI lineage: Eukaryota > Viridiplantae > Streptophyta > Magnoliopsida > Fabales > Fabaceae > Lathyrus > Lathyrus oleraceus. The sequence goes on along the minus strand of NC_066582.1, from coordinate 247,812,410 downwards.
CCCAGACTCATGGAGCTTCCCAGTGCAGATATGCTTGAGCTAAAAGATAAAATGAATGAGTTGATCAACATAATGCAAGGCTTTGCAGTTGGTCAGAAGGCTCTGGCAGACAAGGTTGAAAAGCTCGAGCGGGCTTCTGCAGCAAACAGTGGGGTTAACCTGGATGGAGTCTCCAACCAGGGGCAAGGGTCTCGAGACGGCGGAAAGAGGACGACTGTAGGTCTCGTGAACAATACTGGCGGTCTTGGTGGTGCTGGTGGCCAACCGGGTCAGAATATGAAAGATAATTTTGTGCCTCCGTTTTATGGGTTCGATGAAGATCAGGAGGAGGACAGGGAGGCTGACCAGTTCTCGATGCAGAACGAACCGTTTGTGCCGTATAATGCTCCACCTCAGAACAAGGAAATTCAGCTGCTGGCTGAGAAGATTAAGGTGCTCGAGAGCTATGCCACTCCTGGGGTGGTGAACATGTCGAATATGGGGCTGGTAGATGGGATTGTGATCCCACAGAAATTCAAAGCACCTACTTTTGACCGATACAACGAGAGTTCTTGCCCAGAGACGCACTTACAAGCTTTTGTCCGCAAGATCTCTGCGTACACGGCAGATCAGAAGTTGTGGATGTACTTCTTCCAGGACAGCCTGTCCGGAGGCTCCCTGGAATGGTACACTAAGCTGAAATCTTCTGATATAAAGAGTTGGCAGGATCTTGGAGATGCTTTCTTCAAGCAGTACCAGTTCAACGCTGACATGGCTCCGAGCCGTACCCAGCTGCAGGGTATGTCTCAGAAGCATAATGAGGGATTCAAGGAGTATGCTCAGCGGTGGAGAGAACTGGCTGCAAGGGTGCAACCTCCGCTTGTGGATCGTGAGATGTCTGACTTGTTCATGGGGACCCTGCAGGGGCCGTTTGCAGAAAGAATGGTGGGTTGCCCTGTCACCAATTTCTCTGACATTGTGGTGGCAGGAGAAAGAATTGAAAGTTGGTTAAAGCTGGGTAAGATCCAGGGTACCGCTTCTGCGCCTTCTTCCGGTTCGAAGAAACCGTTTGGTAACAATGGGGGTCAGAGGAAAAAAGAGGGCGATACCAGCGCCGTGTATACGCAGCGTGGACCCAGTAGGGACCGTTACTTTCAGCACACTGCTGCGGTAACAATCCCTGCTGAGCCGCAATCCGCACCGCAACAACAGCAACAACAGCAACAGAGACAAAAACCCTTTCAGCAGAGACAGCAAAGGGCTGGTTATCAAGTTCGGGGCAGAGCACAGGACAGACAATTTGATAGGCCTCCGGTGACCTATGCTTTCTTGTTCAAGAAGCTGCAGGATTTGGGCCTAGTGCAAACCAGAACTCTGGCACCTTTGAGACCTGATCAAAGGCCAGCCAGCTATGACGAGAACGCGAAGTGTGAATTCCACTCAGGTGCGCTTGGGCATAATATTGAGAACTGTAAAGCTTTTAAGCACACAGTTCAAGATTTAGTGGATTCCAAAGCCATTAATTTTGCTCCATCTCCCAATGTCAATGCAAACCCCATGCCTGCGCATGGTCAGAGGGGGGTGAATGCAATCTCCGAGGAGAATAGAGTTGGGTTGTCTGATGTTGATCAGCTGAGGACGCCTCTGACTGAGGTCAAGAGGCAGTTGTTAAAGAATGGGGTTTATCCGGGCTGCGGTCGTGTGTGTGCTGAGTGCACTGTTTCTGTGAATGGTTGTGAGCTTCTGCGGAAGTGTGTCCAGGGTCTGATGGACAGTGGTAATATTCTGATTTAAAGGACTGATGAAGGGAAAGAGGAGGTCTCCACTATAACCATTTACTATGACACGGTGGATTTGTCAAACCTTGTGGAGGAGGCTCCAGTTACCATCACGGTACCTGGGCCGATTCCCTATGACAAAGATGATGCCGTGCCGTGGTATTATGGTGGGGAGGTGTACTATAATGGGGAGAAGTGGGAAGAGCAATCTGCAAGTGAAACCACCGTGCTAAAGGTGGATAATGCCGGTCCCAGCGGTTTCACTCGCAGCGGTAGGCTGTTTGCTCCTGATGCATTGAAAAGAGGGGAGGAAGAAAAAGATAAAAAAGAAAAGGCCGAGGCTTTAGCCAGGGCAAAGGGAAAGGCTGTGGTGGATAGTGGTGGTACTCCTGTGGTGACACCGGCGCCTGCGGGGTCGGAAAATAAACTTGATGATGATGCTGAAGAATTCTTAAGAATCATCAAAAAGTCGGAGTACAAATTGGTTGATCACTTACAGCAAACTCCTTCCAAGATCTCGATTCTTTCATTGTTGCTGAGCTCAGAGGGGCATAGGGAGGCCTTATTGAAAATTCTGAAAAAGGCTTATGTTCCTCAGGAGATCACCATCAATCAGCTGGAGACGGTCGTATCCAATGTGCATGCTAGTCATGGGTTGGGCTTTACGGATATGGACCTGACAGTGGACGGAAGGAACCATAATCGGGCGCTACACATAGCAATGAAATGCAAGGGAGCTGTGCTTTCGCATGTGCTGGTTGATACCGGCTCCTCCTTGAATGTGTTGCCAAAGAAGGCCTTGGCTAAACTGAACTGTGACGGGCTGATTTTGACCCCGACTGATCTGATTGTGCGGGCATTTGATGGGTCAAAAAGGGCCGTATTTGGAGAGGTGGAACTGCCGGTAAAGATTGGCCCTGAGGTGTTTAAGTCCACGTTCTATGTCATGGACATCCAACCAGCTTACAGTTGCTTGTTGGGTCGCCCATGGATCCACGCTGCGGGAGCAGTCACATCGACTTTGCACCAGAAGTTAAAGTATATCTGGGAGGGCCAAGTCGTTACCGTCTGCGGAGAGGAGGACATTTTTGTCAGCCACCTGTCTTCGTTCAAATACGTGGAGATGGATGGTGAAATCTGGGAGACACCTAGCCAGGCTTTCGAAACCGTTAAGGTGGAGAATGCTATGTTCGTGAAGCAAGAAGAAGAGAAACAATCCATCGCTTCCTACAAACAGGCTGCTGAGGTGGTTAAAAGCGGAGAAGCTCCTGGTTGGGGCAAAATGATGCAGGTCCCTGAGAAGAAGGACAGGTTCGGAGTTGGATATCAACCTGGCCGAGGCTCAGGGCGAGGAAGAGGACGTCGTACGTCAGTAACATTCACGAGCGCCGGAATGCTGGATCCGGATCACATCTGCATGATGGGGGAAGATACTGATAGTGACTGCGACATCGACCAGTGGATAAAGCCGTGCACACCAGGGATGGAAATCCAGAACTGGAAGGCCGAAGAGATCATCCGGGTCACTCTCCTTGAAGAGTAATATTTTTCTTGTTTTCATTCTTATTTGCATGAAAGCCATACGTGTTGCCCGACACGTAATGGTCCATTGTAAGGGCCACCTCATGTTTAAATTTGCAGAATTTTGCATCATTAATAAAAGGATGTTTTTCAGTTAAAAGCGGTGTTCCCTGTTTTTCATTTTATTTTTGCAGTTTAAAAAAATAAAAACAAATAAAAATGGCAATGTTTTCATTTTTCTTTTTCAATTTTCTCACACCGGTTCTAAAGCAATGCATGAATCAACATTCATGCAGATGCGATTCCTCTCCGGATCTCATTGATAACAATCCTGTTACACCCTTGTATGACTTCGACAATCCAATCTATCTTGCTGAAGAAGAAGACGAAGAAGATTGTGAACTGCCAGGGGAATTAGCCAGGTTGTTAAAACAAGAGGAGAAGGTGATTCAGCCGCATGAGGAACGGATTGAGGTGGTAAATCTGGGTACCGACGAGGTTAAGAAAGAAGTGAAAATTGGGGCTGCTTTGGAGGAAAGTGTCAAGAGCAGATTGGTTGTGTTGTTGAAAGAGTATGTCGACATCTTTGCCTGGTCTTATCAAGATATGCCAGGGTTGGATACCGATATTGTTGTACACAAGCTACCGTTGAGAGCAGATTGTCCTCCAGTGAAGCAGAAGTTGCGTAGAACTCGACCTGATATGGCGATGAAAATTAAGGAAGAAGTGCAAAAGCAGTGGGATGCTGGTTTCCTTGCTGTCACTAATTATCCGCCATGGGTCGCGAACATTGTGCCAGTCCCGAAGAAAGATGGGAAGGTGAGAATGTGTGTGGACTACCGAGATCTGAACAGAGCTAGTCCGAAGGATGATTTTCCATTACCTCACATTGATGTGTTGGTAGATAATACAGCTCAATTCTCGGTGTTTTCCTTCATGGATGGCTTTTCTGGCTATAATCAAATCAAAATGTCGCCAGATGATATGGAGAAAACAACGTTCATTACACCATGGGGTACCTTCTGTTACAAGGTGATGCCATTCGGTCTCAAGAACGCCGGTGCTACTTATCAGAGAGCCATGGTGACTTTGTTTCATGATATGATTCATCATGAAATTGAATGTTATGTTGATGACATGATAGCAAAGTCCCAAACAGAGGAGGGGCATTTGGTAGATCTGGCTAAGTTGTTCGACCGGCTGAGACAGTTCAGACTGAGGTTGAATCCGAACAAGTGCACGTTCGGAGTGCGGTCCGGTAAATTGCTGGGGTTCATTGTGCGTGAGAAAGGAATCGAGGTTGATCCTGCAAAGGTGAAAGCGATAAAAGAAATGCCTGAACCGAGAACAGAGAAGGAGGTTCGTGGTTTCTTGGGTAGATTGAACTACATTTCGCGGTTCATATCTCATCTAACAGCCACGTGTGAACCGATATTCAAATTGTTAAGAAAAGATCAAACGGCCAGGTGGAATGATGATTGCCAAGCGACATTTGAAAAGATAAAAGAGTATTTGCAGGAGCCTCCGATTCTGATGCCTCCTGTGGAGGGGAGACCGTTAATTCTGTACCTGACAGTCCTCGAGGGGTCTATGGGGTGTGTATTGGGGCAGCATGACGAGTCTGGTCGAAAAGAGCATGCCATATATTACCTTAGCAAAAAGTTTACCGACTGTGAAACAAGATATTCACTGCTCGAGAAAACTTGCTGTGCTTTGGTCTGGGCTGCTCGCCGACTAAGGCAGTATATGCTGGTTCATACCACTTTGTTGATTTCCAAGATGGATCCAATCAAGTACATTTTTGAGAAGCCAGCATTGACCGGACGGGTTGCGAGGTGGCAAATGATTTTGACTGAATACGATATACAGTATACCTCTCAGAAAGCGATCAAGGGGAGTGTATTGTCTGATTACCTCGCCCAGCAACCTATTGACGATTATCAACCGATGAAGTTTGAATTCCCTGATGAGGACATCATGTTCCTTAAATCGAAAGATTGCGAGGAACCAATCCCGGAGGAGGGGCCTGACCCTGAATCCGAATGGATTCTGATGTTTGATGGGGCCGTTAACGTGAATGGAAGCGGTGTTGGTGCTGTTTTGGTTACGCCGAAAGGATCCCACATTCCTTTTGCTGCCCGGCTAACATTTGAGTGCACCAACAACGTAGCTGAATATGAAGCTTGTATATTGGGGATCGAGGAGGCGATTGATTTGAGAATCAAGAACCTTGTCATATATGGAGATTCAGCTCTGGTTGTGAATCAGGTTAACGGAAAATGGTATACGCATCAATCTCATTTAGTTCCGTATCGAGATTATACGAGGAGATTGTTGACGTTTTTCACCAAGGTGAAGATGCATCATGTGCCTAGAGAGGAGAATCCTTTGGCAGATGCTTTGGCTACTCTGGCTGCCTTGATTAAGGTGCAGAGGTGGAATCAGTTCCCCAGTGTGGAAGTGGGACGTCTGGATAGGCCGGCTTATGTGTTTGCTGTTGATACGGCACCTGATGATGAGAAGCCATGGTATTATGATATCAAGCGCTATCTTGAGACGCAAGAGTATCCTGAGGGAGCATCCAAGAAAGATAGAAAGACTCTGCGGAGGTTAGCCATGGTGTTCTACCTGAATAAGGATGGGGTGTTGTATAAGAGGAATTTTGATTGGGTCTTGCTCAGGTGTGTTGATGATGCAGAAGCAAGCCAATTGATGAAAGAGGTTCATGAGGGATCGTTCGGTACCCATGCCAGTGGGAATGCAATGGTGAAGAAGCTGTTGAGAGCAGGTTATTACTGGATGACAATGGAGGCCCAATGTTTTAATTTCGTGCGGAAGTGTCATAAATGCCAGATTTATGCAGACAAGGTGCACGTGCCTCCAAATCCGTTGAGCTTGATGTCGTCTCCGTGGCCGTTTGCTATGTGGGGCATTGATATGATAGGAAAGATTGAGCCTACAGCTTCGAATGGGCACAGATTCATATTAGTGGCTATTGATTACTTCACCAAGTGGGTAGAAGCAGCCTCTTATACGAATGTGACGAAGCAGGTTGTTGCCAGATTTCTCAAGAGAGACATCATTTGCCGATATGGGGTTCCCGAGAGAATCATTACTGATAATGGTTCTAATTTGAATAATAAGATGATGGCAGAGCTGTGCCGGGAATTCAAGATTGAGCATCACAATTCTTCTCCCTATCGTCCAAAGATGAATGGGGCGGTTGAGGCAGCCAATAAGAACATAAAGAAGATTGTGCAGAAAATGGTGGTAACCTACAAAGACTGGCATGAGATGTTGTCGTTTGCATTGCATGGGTATCGAACGTCGGTACGCACATCTACTGGGGCAACTCCTTTCTCGTTGGTATATGGGATGGAGGCTGTATTACCCGTTGAGGTTCAGATTCCCTCTTTGAGAGTCCTGATGGACGCGAAATTGCAAGAGGCTGAATGGGTAAGGACCCGGTATGAAGAGTTGAGCTTGATTAAGGAAAAGAGGCTAGCAGCCATCTGTCATGGGCAGTTATACCAGCAAAGGATGAAGCGTGCTTTTGACAAGAAGGTGCGACCTCGGGTATATCACGTAGGTGATATGGTGCTGAAAAGGATCCTTCCTCCTCAAAACGATCGAAGGGGCAAATGGACACCGAATTATGAAGGTCCATTCGTGGTCAAGAAGGTTTTCTCTGGCGGAGCCTTATTGTTAACGACCATGGATGGCGAGGATTTTCCATCCCCTGTGAATGCGGACGCAGTTAAAAAATACTTCGTATAAATAGACCCGCTGGACGAGAAGAATAAAATAGTCCAGGCAAAAATGGGCATCCCGGCGAACCAAAAAACAGAAAGAAAGGTTCGGGCAAAAATTAGGGATAAAAATGAAAAAATGTACACCCGGCAAGTCGAAAACCTGAACAGGCGACTTGGGCAAAAAAGGGTATCCCGGTGGACTGAAAACCCGAAAGGGCGGTCCAAGCAAAAGAGGGATTGAAACGAACAACTGCGTCAGGCATGATCGTTTGCGCTTTGGTTAAAGCATCATGGATAATACCTGGTAGGGATCAGTTGGAATCGTCTTGTTCAGAAGGCAGAAAGCATGGAGAGTCTGAGGACATAAGGGGTGTAACCGAGTTGGAACTCGATGAGATCACGGGTTTCACATTGCCATTAGGATAGATTTTTCCTTTTTTTGCGCAATTACCTCTTTTCAGGAATTGCTTCCTTTTGTATTGCTCATTTGAGCCACACTTTTCCAATCAATAAAATGCACATTCAGTCAAATAATTTTGTTTTTGTTTTTCATTACCGCTTTGATTGCAAAAACATCCAGATATTTTTGATAAAGAATTTTGCATTTTTAAGACATACAGGTCCCTTCCAATGCGTGTTTATAAGATGGAAAGCTTGAAATCTTATTTGGAAGGTTGAGTGACCCAAGTGTTGAAATCTTGACACGCCTGGGGCATGGTTTTATCTAACGATCTGTTTTGCAGGAACTGTTAGATATTCTTCACTCACTTGCAGGTTGTGATGTGAAAGCTTTGTAACGGATCCCCAGAGAGTTCGCTCAGGGACGAATGTATGAAAGAAGGATGAAGACGTCGAGACGTCCGACGATCCTTGATGGTAATCAAGAAGACTCTTCAAAGTCGGAAGACTTGAAAGTTTGTAGAGATTCCCCGCAGAGTCCGATCAGGAACGAATGTATGAAAGAATGAAGAAGTGACGAGAGACGTATGACGACCTTTGAAATTAACCAAGAAGACTCTTCAAAGTCGGAAAATTGAAATTTCTGTATAATCCCAGGAGTACGTTCTCGTCGAGCGCGGAGAGACTTGGAATATAAGATGATGGAGCAGAAAAGGTCCAGACGAGTCTGGGAATTCTCAAAAGTGGAGAGCTGATATGAATATTGGCGGTAGATACCGTGGTTCGATGAGTCGACGGGTGTTCTGTACCGACTTTTCTCATTTTCCAGCTAAGTCCCCAAGCAGAATCGTAAGGACTAGCTCCCCAGCAGATTCAAGGTCTGTGGACTTCCCTAGCCAAGTCAGGGTGGTTGTCCCCGGCGGGTTTACGATGGTGTTCCTCAGCAGCCAGGTCTGAAGGTTGTTATCCCCGAGTGGAGCGGGTTTCAATGAAATATATCTCCAGCAGTGTTCATCCTACCAGTGGATTGAACAAAGTCCCGTAGCGGACGGATTTTTGCATCACCAGCTGAGTTGATTCTACCTATGGGTTGCGCGGGTTGTCCCCAGCGGAGTAGTATTCGTTTCCCTAGCAGGGTCAGGATGGTTGCCCAGCAGGTGATAGAGTGATGCATCCCCAGATGAGTCTGGAGATTGCTATTTCCCCAGCGGAGTATCTGTGAGCATTTCCCCAGTAAAGTCAGCAGGTATCTGTGAGGGTTTTCCCGAAGCGGAGTCAGGATTGATATCCCTAGCAAGTCAAGACTGTTGTATCCCCGCAGAGCGTTGGTGGTAATTATCCCCAGCGGTTTCTCGAGTGGATTGGGTGCAAAGGAGGTTCTTCCCCAGCAAGGGTTGCCTTATCCCCAGCAGCAGTTATTCCCCAGCATGGTGGAAATCGGAGCGGTGACGAGTTCCTCAGCGGAGTGTCTCGTATTCCCCAGAAGAGTCCCTTGAGGGGGATACTTTTTTTTATGCATTCATCATGAAAAAATAACATGGCATATTGCATAGAAAAATAATAATCGCGTAGCATTTCCATGTTTATGGAGCATTACGCAGAAAAAAATCGATCATTCATCATTGCAAGCATAAGCTAGTCTCAAACCGTGGTTACTGTTCGAGAAGTGGTTTTGCCCAAAGGTGAAGAGGTGTTACTCCGAGGAGTTCAGCATCGTGATTGAATCGAAGATATTCCCCAGTAGTGCGATACTAGAAGAGTAATTGTTTTCCGTCAACCCGAGATGGGAAATGTTTGGCGTTCAGCGCAATTCAAGCCGTGGTTACCGCTTGGAGTCTTTATTTCGCCTGAGGGTGAAGGTGTTACTCTGAGGAGTTTAGCATCATGACGTCAGATCAGCAGTGTTCCCCAGTAGTGCGATATTGGAGGAAATGTTTCCGTCGGACAGAGATGGAAATGATATCAGAAGACGTTACGCGATCAGCGCGATTCCGGGGTTCAAATGGAGAAAAGGAGATGTTGCGACATTTTCTGGAGATCGGGGTTCAATCAGAGAAGAGTATATGCTGAGGCATTTTCTGGGGTTCAAATGGAGATAGAGTTGAAGATTATATCCAGGATGAGGTCCTTGGGATTATCTTCTGTTCATGTGTCACCTTAGACTTTGGCGGATGCCAGTGGAGGTCGTTACGGGTGTCTTCGGAAGAAGAGATGCACATGTTACCTTCCTTTTGTGAAGGTATACCCTCTGACATGTCGCCCTCAGAGTGGTTTGGTGTTATTTCCGACGTTGCCAGCGGAATTATCACGGAGAAAAGGATATGCTGAGGCATTTTCCTGGGGTTCAAACGGAGAAAAGAAGATGTTGAGGCATTTTCTGGAGATGGGGTTCAAATGGAGAAAAGGAGATGTTGCGGCATTTTCTGGAGAACGGGGTTCATATTGGCGATCGCGAGTTATCGTCAGGCGACTGGGGTTCAAATCGGAGAATGGGGTTCATTATTTTGGCAAAAAGGAGTGCTGAGGCATTTTCTGGGGTTCAAATGCAGAGATCTGAGGATCGTTTGCGCAGAGAAAATTTCGGGGTTCGAGAAAATGAAAAAGAATAAGAAAATTTCGGGGTTCAAGAAAAGCATAAAAAGAAAAGAATAATAATCCCGCGTGGATGTGTGGTGATCAGGCCATGGTTATCCCTGCGTTACCATTTATTTTGGTATACAGGTCGACGTTTTTCAAGTTGGTTTCTTCGCCGATGCTGACAGGCGCTGTTAATTGTTATCCCATCAGAGTGCAAATTGTTCGTCTGTTCTTGGTATTCAATCACTCTTCATCCTGATCATCCGAAAGCCGAGGCTATTTCGTATCGACAGGTTCACAGTGAATTGAATAGGGGCAGCTGTAACACCTCAAAATTTGCCCTCCTCCCTTGGGACTAGCATTAACATATTACATATCATTTTTAGGTCATTAGGAATTGCATGTTGCATATCATGTGGTTACATTGTGCAAGTCATCCTCCCAAGTCTTGATCAGAGGATGAGGAAGTCAAAGTGCAAGCCTAGGGTTTATTGACTGATCATTGGCCATCTGAGGATTGGGCTGTCAAATTAGGGTTTTGTGATTCTCAAAGGATATTGGTCTTAATCTTGATTGCAATGATACATCATCATCATCATGGTTGGATGTCATCAGGAGATTGAAGAAGATTCCTTGAGATTAGGGTTTTGACCACTGGTCAACCCTAATCAGTTGCATTGGGCCAATCAGGGCTTAATCAGGAGATGGGGTTTGTGATGGTTATGGGGTTCATTATGTGATTATATGGAGATAATTGAGGCTAGGGTTTCACCCTTGAGCCATTTCAGTTGAAGATTGGGGCTCAGATTGATCTATGCATTGCCTGATTCATCTGTCAGTTGAAAAGTCAACTGTGGTCAACTGTACATGATCTGATGAATTTGGAGGTGGAAATGAGTTGGATACACTTCATTCATGTTGGAACAAGTGTTATTTGACATCTCAAAGCTTAAGAATGAAGAAAATCAAGTCAGGACAAAAACTGCCAAAAATAGAAAGTGACCTGTAACTGAAGTTTCCAAAAATGGAAAGTTTTTGACCTCAAGACCACGTGTCCAAGGGAGCTTCAAATGAAAATTTGTTCAACATGAAAGTTGTAGATCTTGTTCTCACCTTTCCAAAAAGTCCAAGAACTTGAAAATCCCATGTATGGTTGTCAAGTTATGGCTCAGTGAATTTCAGAAATGACCCTTAATCAGGAGGCCATAATTTCCACATGGAGGGTCCAAATTGCAAGTTCTTTATATGCACAAACTCCATTTGACATGTACTTTCATGGTGCATAATTGGATTTTTCCAAAAGTGGTCAATGCAAAAAGTCAAATTTCAACTGGACAGTTAAAATGAACCAAGGGCAAAATTGTCCAACTTGTGAAATAATTGGAATTTTTGAGTGGGGATTTTTGCAACACCTCGCAAATGGTATTTAAAAGTTGTTGGAATCATCATTTCATGCCTAAGGTTTGTGGTTTGGAATTTGACTTGAAAAATGAAATTGCAAAATTGGACAAAGTGGCATTACATGGTGAATTTCAAAAATACACATCCAATGAGAGTGAGGCAAGTGGCAACAGCTCACACATGGCATTTGGAAGTTGTGTGAGCTGTCAAAGAGGTGGCAATGAGCTGGCTTATGAAATTCCATTTTTGCCCTCACTTGAAAATTAACATTTTCACTAACAAATGCAATTTGGTTAATTAGCATGGTTAATCATGGTTTAAGCACACATATATATTCCTAATCACATGATAATCATAACAGAATTACACACACTCCAAAACCAGATCTGAAAACTCTTCATTCTCTCAAAATTCCCTCAAGAACACAAAACCTTCAAATTCATCAATCTTCTTCAATATTGGCTCAATCTTCGAAATTCTTCTTGCATTGATCTTGTATCATCATCCTCTCCATCTGTTTGTGAAGTTTAGAAGGAAAGAAGCACTGATTCGCAGCTGTCCAAAGTGCACTCATCAATGGCAAAACGAGATTGCAAGCACTAGGAGCTATTATAATTGAACTGGATTACATCATTCACCTTCTGGAAGACTCTAGTTCATCTGTTTTGGGAGAAAAACGCACGAATTCATCCCGTTCATCACTGCCATTCCAGGTTTTTGATTTTTTTCGAATCTCATGATTGGCTTAATTGTTATATGTATTGTGTAGTGTGTTTCACATAGGTTATCGTGATGGTTTTAGTTTTGTGAATGGATTAGCGTAGAGGAAGAAATCTTGATTTTAAGTTTAGAACCAAAACCCTAACATGATCGATCTGAGAGATTAAGGAACAATTGGACAAAAGTAAGTTGATATTTGTGATCCTTGTTAGAAGACGAGTTCAACGGCTATCCATTTGCAAATTTTGGTTGAGGTTCATTGTTCTTCATGTTCATACATTTCTGGAAAAATTCTGGACAAAAGTGATGAAGCTTTGAGTGTTTGATCCATTTCCTCATTTGAATATTCGAACTCAGCGTTTCCCGCTCCCGCCTCCATTATTTACAATTATGCCATTACTAAATTTTAATTAATTCAAATAATTCTTAAAAAAATCATTAACATGTTAAAAAATTCATAAAAAATCAATAAAAAATCAGAAAAATGTAGGAATTTTTGTGTTGACTTTCTCATTGACTGTAGAATTTTTTTGACCTATTGGTGGAAGTTGTGCATGGTAGAAATTATGTTTGACTTAGGTTTGTTTCACATGTGCTACATTTTGATACATTGTGCCATTTTGTTCATGAAATCCTCATAGTATAAAATAAATTCTTGAAAATTTTTGTGATAATTGTGGACTGGTTGATGCTTATTTACATGTAAATTTCATGAATTTTGGATTCCTGGTGTTTGAGTTATGAATTTTGGAATCTAGGTGTGACAATTTGTGTCACACCTCATTGTGTCAACTTGCTGGATTTATTTGAATGACCTATACTTGTTGGATTAATGTGAAATGTTGCATGGATGTTCATTAACATGTTAAGATGCTATGTGAATTTTTGTGGAATTTTATGTGGCATTTTCAAATTGATTGCTATTTTTCATCTCTGTTAGCCAATTATGCAAGCTTGTGTGACATAGGTTGGTAGATTTGATGTAGAATGCTCATATGGTATTGAATGATCATGAAATTTGGTAGGAATGTTATAGACACATTGTATGACATCCCTGTTTTGGTCCCAGTCATTTCTTTATTGTTTTCATTGAGTTATGAATTTTTGAAGTGAATGCATATGTTGATGTTGTGATTTGGAGCATGTAATTGTGTCTGTTTTTGTTGATTTTTATTGACATGGTTCCCTTGGTCCAATTAGGCTAAAATTTGACATGCTAGACCTGGATTAGGTCCTGTTTAGGTGTAAATTATTTGAGAATTTTTTGGATTTGTTTTGATGTGGAATTGGATGCAATAGTTCTGTTTGGATGTTTTGTGCTCCATTTGAACTAGTTTGGATTGTTTTGTGCATAAAATGAACATGATGAATGATATGGACATGGGACTAATTGTGTTGGCTTTTGTTTGACATTAATTTGACTTTGGTTAGAGATACCTTGCTGTTTAGGAATTTTTCTTGCTTTGGACCCTAGGCTTGGCCTAGTGGTCTAGTTGCTAATATTTGCTTGATTTTTCAGGATGAATAGCATAAGGCTCATGGAGAATGATCCAAGTTGATTGAAATGATGTTGTTTGATGTTTGTACACTAACATAACATTGTTTTGTAGGTTGTGAAGCCTGGGCTTGAGCTCATAGCTTGCCTTTGTGTGCCTTGGCTTGCATAGTTTGACTGATTAACTTGTTGTTTTCTGATTGGTTGTCTGAGTTATTAACTGGTTAGCTTTTGTACAGGTACCTTTAGTCGCTCTAGTTCTTTTAAGAACTTGCTTGGTAGCCGCTGCTCGGTTGTGTAAACCGCTTGAGGTAGGTCCTCTTGACTTCATGTAGTCTGGAGACCCGGCTGTTACCGGGCCGGGCAAATGTCTGAAGTCCTCCTTAAGAGGCAATGATTGTGGTTGTTTATTTTTCGTGCCAAGCAGGTGAAAGTCCTTTAAATAAGGCAATTGGTGGAAGGTAGGGGTATGCAGTCTACCCCCCACTATTCTGTGAGTTTTCTCATTGCTCCCATTACATGGTTGTAGCATTGAGAACACAAGCCCAAGATCTGTGCTGTCGCACAATCGAGTTGGAGTCATCGAGTATAGAAGGGTTCCCCCATTCTGGACCCATGCTCATTTGTCAGAAGCTCTCCCTGGTCAGGGATAAGAGCTGTGAGGTCTGATCCTCACTTCACCTCTCATTTGCTTCACCTTAGCCTCGTAATGGCAAGGTTAAGAGCAAACACAGCCCGTACAGACGACTTGCTGAGGCAGTCAAACCTATTGTGTGAGCCACTTGTTTGGTTATAGTGCGTGCTATCTGGATATCTGTTTGAGATGCTTGTTCTCATTGGATGTATGCTTGAATTATTCTGTATGCTTGTGTGCTTGCTTCTTTCCTGGATAGGAGTAGTTTGCTTATGCAAGTAGGATAGAAAACCGAACTTAGGGTAAACGATGCATGACAACACTAGGCTCGAGTCCAGCTCCCTAGTAGTGTGTCTTTCCCTGGTTTCTGGTTAGCAATACAGTCCCTTTCAGGGGAACTACATCGCCCTGATCCTCGTGCCAGACGAGGTATGTAGGCAGGTGGTCGTGCGAGACCACTCCGGGCAACCTTTTTCTTTTTTGCGTGCGTTTACTTGTTATCTGACTGTGTGTTTTGGTTCGGATGCCGACGTAAGTCCATTGATTGGCTGTCGGGCTCCACGTTTGCCGTTTTGTGCGTGTTTTGGGTTCGGATGCCGACGTAATTCCATCAAGTGGTTGTCGGGCTCCATGTTTGCCACCCTTGCTTGTTTGTATGTTTTGTGTTGTTTGGCGTGCGTAAGCCGAACTACAGTGGCTCTGATTCTTGTTCCAGACAAGATATGTAGGCATAGGATGCGACGTCCTATCGAGCTCCCTTCTCTTAACCCCACCTGCGTTCCCTGTGTGTGTGTGTGATGTTTTAGCAACCTATTCTTTATTCTAGGACGTGGATCCCGTCGAGTACGACGGACGTGAGGGGTGCTAATACCTTCCCCTTGCGTAACCGACTCCCTTACCCTTTCTCTTTGGTCGCGAGACCATTTCCTTTCCAGGTTTCTCTGAGCGTTTCCTTTCCCTATCTTGGGATAAATAACGTGCAGTGGCGGCTCTGTGTGTGTTTTTATTTTTAGCTCGCCGGTTGATTTTTCGCAGGATGCGACAGTATGTTGTGTCAAGAAGATGAGAATGGCGTCGAAAGGGCCATTTATTATCTCAGTAGAGTCCTGAACGATGCCGAAACTAGATATAGCATTATAGAAAAGTTATGCCTGTGTGTATATTTCTCTTGTATCAAACTAAAGCATTATATAAAACCTGTCGATGTATATATTTCTTCCCATTTCGACGTAATAAAGTATATGTTATCTAAATCTATTTTACATAGTCGAATTGGAAAGTGGGCTTTAGCTTTAACAGAATACTCCTTGAAATATCTGCCTTTAAAAGCAGTGAAAGGACAAGTGGTCGCTGATTTCATAGCGGACCACTCTATAAACGAAGACGTGGAATACGTCGAACTGGAACCTTGGAAACTGTACTTCGACGGTTCCAGTCATAAAAACGGAACGGGCGTTGGGATGTTGATTATTTCTCCTGAAAAAATTCCAACAAAATTCAAGTACAAAGTTGAAAGTCTGTGTTCAAATAATGAAGCAGAATACGAAGCTTTGATCGCTGGACTTGAAATCTTGTTGAAATTGGGGGCAACGAGAGTCGAAATAATGGGTGATTCCGAACTGGTAATAAAGCAGTTGACGAAAGAGTATAAGTGCGTGAAAGAAAATTTAATCATGTACTTTGTAATAGCCAATAGACTTCTCAAAGCATTCGACAACGTCGTCTTCAGGCACATTCCCAGGTTGAAGAATCAAGAAGCGAATGATCTTGCTCAACTAGCGTCCGGATACAAAGTGTCGAAGGAAAAGTTAGAAGAAGCCATTGAAGTCAGAAGAAGAGTCGTATCCACCAAGTTGTCCCCATCAGATCTAGAGTCAATAAGATTAGGATACGGTGACGAAGAAAACTTCGAGATATTCAACATAGATGATTCAGGAATAACAGACTGGAGAAAGCCTGTCAAGGATTATCTACAAGACCCAAATCAGAAAGCGGAAAGAAAGATAAAATACAGAGCTTTGAGTTACGTACTTTTGGGAAATGAATTGTTCAAAAAGACTGCAGAAGGAGTTTTATTGAAATGCCTGAGTGAGGACGAAGCCTACATAGCCTTGTCGAATGTACACAGTGGAGCGTGTGGCGCACACCAAGCAGGTCACAAAATGAAGTGGCTATTATTTCGACAAGGAATGTATTGGCCAACAATGCTGAAAGATTGTGTCGAATTCGCAAAAGGTTGTCAGGAATGTCAAGTACATGCAGGCATACCTCATGTCCCTGCAAGTGAGTTGCACTCAATTATAAAACCTTGGCCATTCAGAGGATGGGCGTTGGACTTGATCGGGGAGATTCGACCAGCTTCCTCAAAAGGGCAAAGGTACATTTTGGTTGGGATAGACTATTTCATAAAATGGACCGAAGCCATACCATTGGCGAATGTGGATCAAGAAGCAGTCATAGACTTTATCCAAAAATACATAATCTACAGATTTGGGATACCTGAGACAATAACAACAGATCAAGGATCTGTGTTCACCGGTAAAAACATGCAGAAGTTTGCACAAGAAACAGGTTTTAAGCTCCTTACTTCGACACCTTACTACGCTCAAGCAAATGGGCAAGTTGAAGCAGCCAACAAGGTAGTGATAAACTTGATTAAGAAGCATGTGGGGAAAAAGCCTAGAAATTGGCATAAGACTTTGGATCAAGCCTTGTGGGCTTGTCGAACGTCCCCCAAAGAGGCAACAAATTCGACTCCATTCAAGTTGACTTACGGACACGATGCAGTTTTGCCAGTCGAAATATATCTGCAGTCAGTCAGAGTGCAAAGGCATCATGAAATCCCATCGGATACATATTGGAGTATGATGATGGACGAACTAGTTGATTTAGACGAAGAAAGGCTGCGCGCGCTAGACCTAATAAGAAGACAAAAGGAGAGAGTCGAAAGATTTTACAACAAGAAAGTAAGATTCAAGACCTTCTTAATAGGTGATCTTGTGTGGAAAGTAATCCTTCCTATGGATCGAAAGGATAAATTAATGGGAAAGTGGTCTCCTAAATGGGAGGGACCTTTCCAGGTCTTGAGAACATTTTCAAACGGCGCGTATGAAATAGAAGAAATAGAGAAGGATAAGAGAATCCTAAGAATAAATGGCAAGTATTTGAAAAAATATAAGCCTATATTGCAGGAAGTAAAAGTAGTAACAGAATAAGTGCAAAACATAATTGTGATAAGATGGGCCAAATAAAAATGGCATTCAAAAGTTATTACAAAGAAAGCCTCAAAGGGCTGAGAGTTGCTAAATAAATTCGACTAAAAATTAAAATTGGCAAAAGTATCCCTCAAAGTGGCAAACTTCTGCCTCTGGAGTTGGAGTCGATGATCACAAAGACTTTTGTGAGTAGAGAGAGTCTCAATCTCCTGACTAAGTTGATGGGCTTTCTCTGCATGTCGAATACCCACCCTCAATTCTTCGTCAATCTCGCTCTGCTTGGGTTGCTGAATGGATGCCTTACGTTTCTCCTCTTGAGAGATCTTTTCTTGAAGTGCTGCTATCTGTGTTTTCCATTTTTGAATATTGTCATTGCAAGCAGCAACTTCTTCGACATACGTTTCAGAGAGCTTTTGCAATTTTGAAACTTTGTCAGTCGAAGTCGAAACAGCATCCCATTCAGTAGTTTGAGTTTCAGACTTGGAGGAGATTTGATTGGTAAGATCCCTTTGACGATGGAGATCTGCAGTGGCCAAGTCAATGAGAGTCATTAGCTCCATCACAAAACTTCCAATCTCAGCAGAAGCTTCCAGGACATTCACTTGCTTCAGAATTTTCTTAAGACCAATTTGAGCAAGGGAATTTTCTTCCAAGACTTTAAACAAATCGACATCAAGGATTTTCGTTTTGATTTTGGTCAGGAGGTTGCCAAGTGATGGTGCTTCAGAAGTTGCCCCAGAAGTGGTCGAACTACTCTGCGAAGAATCCTGAAAATTAAAACGGGTGCTAAGCATGGCTTTCAGATACTCCAAAGGTCTTTGCACTTTGAGATTCTCAAGCTCCTCGCGAGAAAAACTGGTCGAACCAGTTGATTTGCCACTCCCTTGGGCCCGGTCAGGAGCAGGTGGAGTGTTTCGCGTCGAAGTAGGCTCAACCTCTGTTCGTTTCAACTGGTTGTCCCCATCTCTGGCAGCTCCATCTTCAGGATCATCTTCGACTACAACCTCCATTTCAATATCATCACCCTGAGGTGCAACATGTAATCCTAGATGAGGAGGAGATTCATCTTCAGAAGCTTCACCCACTGTAGTGTCGAATTCTTCTACGGTTTGCATGTCATGGTCACTGGCGGGGATATCTTCCTCTGGCGCTGTTTCCTCCAAAATTTTCTCAGACGTTCCTTCGACAGCCACTTGTTCCTAAAAATAAATTCTAATATTTAGAAGAAAGATGTAGGAAAGGTAAACATATGCTGTCGAATTGAAAAAATTACCTCAGGAATTTCAGTGTTAAAACCGGATTTCCCACTCCCCGTATCTTTCGACTGAGGCTTGGCAGGAGAAGTACTGGCAGAATCCTTCCTGATTGGGTTGACGATGGACCTTTGGGAAGAAACCTTCGTGAGTTTCTTTTTCTTCTGAGGAGGAGGGACTAACTCTGGAGATTCATCACCAGACTCTTCACTAGGGACTTTATCCTCTTTTCTCTCCTCTTCACTCTTCTTCTTTTGGATTGTTGAGGGTTTTCGACTTACCTAGTCATACAGGCCAAAGCCAGTTAGTTTTGAATAATGGAAGGAAAATAATAAGAAAAAAAGTGTTGTACCTTTGTCGAAGGCTTCTTAGCAGTACTGGGCGACGCTTCGACAGCAGCTTTCTTAGCAGGGATCTTCACGGCTAAGGAAAGAAAGAAAATTCAGAAACAAATATAAGAGATACATGATAAGACAGTTAGAATAACAGAAAGAAAAATCATATTTTTCTGTGAACACCTTCAAGAATGGTATCTTCCACGCGAACGTGTTCTATTCCAATATGAAGGTGTCCTGGATATTCGCCCAGATGATACTTAGTCGGAACCACACGCTCAGCAGGTTTTTGATACTTTTGACGAAGAATTTTCATAAAATCCCCACAAAGGAACCAGTCTGGAAGTGGAAAACCAAATGCCACCCCAAAGTCAGCAGTTGGCAAAGGAGGAAACTTTGGTGGATGACAATTGAAAGCCAGGTCATAGCGCGCCTCTGGTGAAAGATTGGAAGGCAATGACAGTTTTTTAAACTTCTCTGTCAATTTACGTTTTAATTCGGCCGCTGCTTCGCATATGGTTCGACTAAGATCATCAGGTCTATACGCAGTTTCAAAATATTTTTGAAATTTCTGTATTTCCTTAATATGTCGTGGAATACCTTTTTTGGTCCGATCCTGCACAAAAGCGAAAGCATTTGTCAAATGTGTAGCAAAAGCAGCTACGTCAAAAAATTTGTTGGAATAATAATCCTTCCACCATTCATCAAACTCAGGAGTGCATAAGAATGATGGTCGAAAAATAACTGGTCGAATGTCGAGAGAAGCATCAGCTAGTTTCTTCGACAGCTCTTTGCCTTCGTCTTCAGTGTGAAGGGAGTTATAAAAGATGATGGACCCCTTTTTGGGGAATATAGGTTGAGGTTTGATTTGGATTAGACCAAATTGTCTAGAAACAAGGTTGGGTTGATAAACTATCAAAGCAATTTGGTTTTTAGTGGTGTTACGATAAGAAAAAAGGAGCCTAGGGGTCAAGAACGATTCCCAAACATTCAGAAATGTGTTTTCGTCCTTTTGCATCTCCAAGGGCAACTGTTGGGTAAACCACTTAGGTCCGATTTTTCTATCAGCAAAAGGTGCCATGGTCGAAGTAAATTGATGACTTTTAGCAAACATCATAACATAGCTTTTAAAAGCTTGTCGAAGGTTGATTCCTTCATCAGTTGGCGTTAGTAGCACTAATCTTGGCCATTCGACAGTCCTATTGTTTACTTCTTCTTCATCTATTTCTGGTGCTACAGGAAGACTAGCTTCAAAGGTGGCATTGAGCCATAGTTGCAAGAGCCAAAAAGGTCCTGATAAGTTGATTTTCCCTTGGGATTTGGTGTTCTTTAAGAAATGTACGCTCTCGCTCAGAGATTCATAGAGATTCGCCAGAATCATTTCGCTCAAACATAGTTTCGTGCCTGCATGAAGCTGATTGGCTATGGTGATAAATCTCTTGGCAACTTGAAGAGAGCGAGAACAGAACACATATTTGGACAGCCATAGTGTCAAAAAGGCTATATGTTCGACATCTAAAACTTCAGTGGTACTCTTATCATGGTAATAGGACATGAATAAGGAGTAGGGTGCAAGGCTAGTCTCGAAAGCAATGGTATCTTCACTTAAGACAGTAGGGTCGAAATCTATACCATTGGGGTGAAGACCAACAATGGCTGCTGCGTCGAAAAGGGTAGGCGTAACCATCCCACAAGGAAGGTGAAAGGTGTTGTAAGTACTATCCCAAAAGTAGAGAGAAGCCAAAAGCATATTTGGGCAGATATTGGGTCCTACTCTCGACAACTGGATAAGGTCGAAAATGCCTACTTCTTTCCAAAAAGACCCTTTAACTTTTTCGATTTTATCTAACCAAGATACGTAGTCAGAAGGATCTTTCGACCATGGGCAGGTTCTAAATATCCTGGGAAAATTCAAATAGGTTAAGTCCAACTCTCCAATATCCGTCGAACTCGATGAATCTTTTTGTTCTACAACTTTCTCTTTAGGCTGAGGTTTTCTTCCAGCGCCTATGGGTTTTGTGTGAAAGTAAGATGGAAAAAATTCTCTTAAACGCTCTGGTTTAATCTCTGGATTTGGAAGGGGACCTAACATAGCGTGATAATTTCCAGAAATAAGAACAGGGATTAGTACCTGAGATTTATAGATGCAGTCTTTTTCCTTTTCATTTGGAGGTTCCGGAACATACTGTTGATTTCCAATGGTCATTGGCCCTTTTAAATCATGCACAGGAGGAAAAGATGAGTCTTGTTTCTTCTTGGAGTGTTTACTGCTTAAGGGTTTTTGAGGCGCCATTGCTGGAAAAAACTGAAGAAGATTTCTCAGAAAATGTGAAAAGCTTGAGAAATGGGTATGAAAAAAGGAAATCTGAAACGTAAAAAGGTTTAAAGAAAAGGTTTATGGGTATTTATAGGAAGAAGATGTTGAAACGTTTTAGATATAATGGTGTTAGTGGGACACGTGGCCATTTCTGATGGAAATGATAAAGAGGTGGAAGTTGAAAAGAAACCATGATGTGAGGAAATGATGGAAGTAGATTGTGAACGTGGGCTAGACGTGACATTGTGGAGAAAGTGTAATGATGAACCTGCATTGGGAATTGAGATTATCAGACTTGCATTTAATGAAGATTAAATGACATGGCATTAAAACACTGATTGACAACAAATGACTGTTTCTCCAGAACAACGGTCGAAACGTCTTTGCTGGGGGGCAATTTGTATACGTGCGTTTTCGACGCCATGAGATTTGGTGTAAGAAATGATTTTTTCGACAAATGATGACATGGGTTGAAACGATTTGATTAATAAGTATGATTCGACACTTCGACAAAATGGAAGTTTCGTCATTTCGACAAAGATGTTTGCACCTAGGAAAAGCACTTTTGACAGATAGGGAGGACATTGCAGTATGTTGATAATTCGACAAAAATCCTGAAGGAAGACGTCATTTCGACTTAAAAGTAAATTTGAATTTAAAAGGTTGTGACGTTTGGCAGAAGACGCGTGGAAGCATCTGGCGAAAGGAGGAGGGCCATGTGTCATAGTTTTAGGATTTAGTCGTTAATAACAGTTATGTTATTTGTGTATATATATAGGGTAGTTATTATCTAAAAAAGTGTGTGAAGAATTACTTATACAAAATTCCTGAAAACACTCAAAGTACCCGTGTGAGAGAAAAGAGTCATATTTGGAAAATGTATGTGTAAACAAACACCAATTCCTTCAAAGTTTATTTTATAAAGTTCAAAGTTCTTTACAAATCTCTTTTATGTTTTCCAGTCATTTATCTTTCTGCATTTTATCCTTTTCGACACTTTACATTTCGTCAGTTATTTTCCGCCATTTACTTTATCTTGTTAAATTTACATCCACTTAACATTGTAATCAACATATTTCGACGTAAAACACTTAGAGAACAGAAATGAAAGATATGAAAGTGATTTTAGACATCTTCAAGACCATCTAGATTTTGCACATGTCCTAGGATTTGTGTGGTTGATCCTGCAAGTAACCCAATTCTACAAGTTTTGGTAAACCAGAGGTTGTTCGCCAAAATTCACAGCGAACTATAGGGTTGACTCCTATAGGGTTGACTCCTACAGGAGGCTCTACCAAGGTCCAAACTTGGTTTGTGTACATGGAATCCATTTCAAATTTCATGGCTTCTAGCTACTTCTCAGACTCGGGACCAGTTATGGCCTCTTGGTAGGTCACAGACTCATCTTGATCCATGAGTAATACATCACCTTGATCTGTTATGAGATATCCATATCTCTCAGGTAGGTGACGTATCCTGCTTGACCTACGCTGGTCTTGTTCTACTTGAGCAGGTTGCTCTTCCACAACTACTTGTGTTTCCTGCTCTAATTCTTCCATAGGTGTATCGATGCTTTGTGATTCTTGAATTTCTTCAAGCTCTACTTTCCTCCCATTGATTCCTTTGGAAATAAAATCCTTTTCTAGGAAAACTCCAGTTCGAGCAACAAACACTTTGCCCTCTGAAGGATTGTAGAAGTAATACCCTCTTGTTTCTTTAGGATACCCCACAAATAAGCATTTGTCAAATTTGGGCTCAAGCTTAGTTGAAATTTGTCGTTTCACATAAACTTCTCAACCCCAAATCTTCATGTAAGACATATGTGGTTTCTTACCACTCCATATCTCATATGGTGTCTTCTCAACCTTTTTGGATGGAACACGGTTAAGTGTGTAAGCTGCTATCAATAGTGCATGTCCCCAAAAGGAGTTTGGAAGATCGGCGTGACTCATCATGGATCAGACCATGTCTAACAGGGTTCCATTTCTTCTCTCAGATACACCATTCCATTGGGGTGTTCCAGGAGGAGTAAGTTGGGATAGGACCCCACACTCTTTCAGATGGTCATCAAACTCTAGGGTTAAATACTCACCACCTCGATCTGATCGAAGAGTTTTAATATTCTTACCTAGTTGGTTTTGTACTTCATTCTTGAATTCCTTGAACTTTTCAAAGGACTCTGATTTATGTTTCATTAAATACACATAACCATATCTATTGAAATCATCAGTAAATGTGATGAAGTACTGAAAACCTCCTCTGGCTGGTATGTTCAGTGGTCCACATACATCAGTATGTATGAGGGCCAAAAGATTATTAGCTCTTTCACCTTTTCCTGTGAATGGAGACTTTGTCATCTTTCCAATTAAACAAGATCTGCATGTTGTCGCATTACGCGAAAAACCGGCGGGAAAACAAGAACAACATAGCCGCCACCGTGCGTTATTTATCCCAAAGAGGGAAAGGAAACGCTCAGAGTAAACCTGGAAAAGACATGGTCTCGCGACCAAAGAGAATGGGATCGGGAGTCGGTTATGCGAAGAGAAGGTATTAGCACCCCTACGCATCCGTCGTACTCGACGGGATCCACGCACAATAGGAAGAGAAATGGTTGCTAAAACACTGCTCAAACACACACACACACTGGCTGAAAGAGACGCAAGAAAGCAAACAAGACTGACTCGGCAGGATATCGCATCCTGGGCCTACTTAGTCTATCAGGCATAGACATCAGAGTCAAAGTAGTTCGGACCGGGGAAACAACACATGCTCGCTAGGATGTCGCATCCTATGCATACGTATCTCCTTTGGACGAAGGAGAATCAAAGCATCCGTAGCTCGGCTAACACGCACACAAAACCACGCAAACACGGGCAAACATGGAACCCGATTGCCAATCGCTGGACTTACATCGGCTTCCGAACCAAACACACGCACACTGGAACCCGAATGCCACTCGATGGACTTACATCAGCTTCCAAGCACACAACAAGACAAAACAAAGACACAGGCGCCCGGAGAGATCTGCTCATCTCCTGCCTACGTACCTCATCTGGTATGAGGATCAGGGCGACGTAGTTCCCCTACGAATGGACACAGGACTAGCCTAACCAGATAACAAAGGGAGACACAACTAGGGAGACTACGACTCGAGCCTAGATGTTATCATGCATATCATCCCTAAGTCAAGGTTTCTAGCTAACTTGCACAGGAAGCAAGCCTATCCTAAAGCACAAGCAATAGCAAACAATCACAAACAGCACACACTATAGGCACACAAGTGAGGCTCAAACAAGGGTGGGGCTGCAAGAGCAAGCCAACTGTACAAGGTAAGTTTTGCTCTTAACCTTGACATTGAGAGCCAAGGTGAAGCAAATGAAGGGTGAGTGAAGATAAGACTTCACAGCTCTTATCCCTGGCCAGGGAGAGCTTTAGACAAAGAAGTGTGGGTCCAGAAAGTGGGAACCCTTCTACACTTAAGACACTGACACAACTGTACAACTGTGCAAGATCTTGGGTTTGTATCCCAATGCATCAACACAGTGGTGTGAGCAGAGGGACGACTCAACAGAAGAGCGGGAGATAGATTGCATATCTCTCTTATCCGCCGATTGCCTCATAGAGGTCTTTACCTGCTTGGGGACAAAAATAAACAAGCACAAACATCGCCTCTTAAGGAGGACTTCAGACAGGTGCCTGGCCAAGTAACAGGCCAGGTCTTCCAGACTACATGGAGACAAGAATGTTATACCTCAGTGCAAATTGCTTATCAAGCAAAGCAAAGCAATCTTAGCAACTAATGTACCTTAATTCGAGTGCAGTTGGAGATTTGGTGAATTCAAGCCTTGAAATCCAAAAACAGATGCGCAGCAAGGTGTGGATAAGGAGATGGAATCAACTTTTCAGCTCGAAGCAACTCCAATTCGTGGCAATCTTCAACTGTCATACACAAAGTGCAAATGTCATGGCCATGGATCTTCAAGGTTCTTCTACTGTGAGCTTCAACAGAACTCTTACTCTACCTACAAATGATGATCCACAAGAGAAACAGCAGAAAAATGGAAGAAATCTTGATGAATCATGAAAAAAAGTGGAAGTGCAAAGTGTGAAAAATTGAGAGAATTTGTGAGATTTTCTGTTTAGATCTTAAAGAATGAAAATGTAATTAAGCATTTCTGTTACAATTATCTCTTTATACCTCACACTAATCCAAAATTTAGTCTCAATTAGGCAAATTAGAATGATTAGTGTAATGCACATTTTCATGACTTTGGCCAAAATGCCCTTTTTCTTATGCAGTCCATGTATCAGTCCAAAAACAGTTCACACAAGTTCTAAATGATATTTGTAATGTGTATGAAAAGGTCCCAAGTGCATATGGCTTGTATTTTTGAAAATCACCATTTCATGCTAAAAAATGCAAATGAATTCACTTGAAAAATGCCATTTTGCCTTGACGATTTTTGATGAAATGTAATGATGCACCATGAAAGTTCATATGAAATGTGGTTTGCTCAAAGAAAAATCAACCAATTTGGCCATTCCATGTGAAAGTCATGGCACTTTGAATTTAGGCATTTTCTGAAAATGATTGGACCATATCTTGCCAACCACACATGGGAATTTCAAGTTCTTGGACTTTTTGGAATGGTGAGATCAAGATCTTCAACTTTCATGTTGGACAAAATTCCATTTGAAGCTTTTATGATGAAGTAATTTTGAGGAGAAAAACTTTCCATTTTGGGCAGTTGAAATTACAGGTCACCTGCCATTTTAGGAAACTTTTCATCTGACTTTATTTTCTTCAACCTTGATCTTTGGTATGTCAAATGAGACTTGTATGGACATGAATGAAGCCTTTCAAACCATCTCACACCTTCAAATCCATAAAATCAGGCACAGTTGACCACAGTTGACTTTTTATGGTTTCAGCTGAAATTCAGCTT
Organism: Lathyrus oleraceus; assembly: GCF_024323335.1. Lineage (NCBI taxonomy): Eukaryota > Viridiplantae > Streptophyta > Magnoliopsida > Fabales > Fabaceae > Lathyrus > Lathyrus oleraceus. Next base: position 247,786,088 of record NC_066582.1, on the reverse strand, counting down.
GACTGATGACTTCTGAGCATCCAATCTTTGGCCAAACCACTTCAAAATGATCACATAATCACATGAACTTGATAACCAACCTTAGGGCTTTGTCTCAATGGAAATGGCACATGCTTGCTTGTTTGACCTGATCTCCTGACCAGTTTGACCTAATTTGTCAACTGAACTTGCACTTGGGCAAAAGGCAATGCAATGTTATGCAATGGACTATGTTATGTTAATGACCTAATGATGAAAATGTATGTACACTAGGTAGGTGCAAATTTGAGGTGCTACACATGTCTCATATGATTCATAATCAAAAGAGTCCAACAATCCATCTTTATGGAGTTTGGAAATGCGTTTCTCATTTATGTGGCCTAATCGACAATGCCAAAGGTAAGTTGGATTTAACTCATTAGGTTTCATCCTTTTAGTATTAATGTTATAAATAGGCATTTCAAGATCAAGGACATATAGTCCATTGTTCATTTGTGCAGAAGCATAGAATATATCATTCAAATAAATTGAGCAACAATTATTCTTTATTATAAATGAAAAACCAAACTTGTCCAAACAAGAAACGGAAATAATATTCCTGCTAATTGCAGGTACATAATAACAGTTCTCTAACTGAATTATTAAACCACTAGGTAAAGTCAATACATAAGTTCCTACGGCTAAAGCAGCAACCTTTGCTCCATTGCCAACTCGTAGGTCGACTTCACCTTTTGCCAAATCTCTACTCCTTTTTAGTCCCTGCACATTTGTACAAATGTGAGAACCGCATCCAGTATCTAATACCCATGATGCTGAAGTAGATAAATTAATTTCAATAACAAAAATACTTGAAGTTGAAGTCTCTACTCCATTCTTCTTATCTTCCAGGTACTTTGGGCAGTTTCTCTTCCAGTGTCCAGTCTTACCGCAATGGAAGCAGGTGCCTTCTTTTGCTATGCCACCACTAGGCTTTAAAGTAGCAACGGTGGGTTTGGGTTTGACAACTTCCTTTCCTTTCCCTTTATCACCCTGCTTAGTGGGCCTTTTGTTCTGTCTCTTTCCATTTCCGATCATCAGAATAGACTTCCCTTTTGACTTCAGATTCTGCTCAGTAGTTCTTAACATGGCGAGCAGTTCAGGAAGAGATTTGTCCATATCATTCATATTGAAATTTAGGATAAATTGACTGAATCTATCTGGCAACGATTGCAAGATCAAAGCAGTCGCAAGTTCCTTTCCGAGGGGAAAACCCAATCTCTCAAGGTTTTCCACATACCAAATCATCTTGAGCACATGGGGACCTACAGGGGCTCCCTCAGCTAACTTGCCTTGAAAAAGGGCTTTTGAAACTTCAAACCTCTCATGCCTCGCTTGCTCTTGATAGAGCATCTTCAGGTGTTCGATCATATCGAACGCTGCCATGTTCTCATGTTGCTTTTGCAATTCTGAGTTCATGGTAGCTAGCATGAGACAAGCAGTTTCATTGGCATCATCGACATGCTTCTTATAAGCATCTCTTTCTGCCTTAGGTGCAGAACTAGGAGGTTCCTCTTCAGGAACAGGTTTCTCCAAGACATACAGCTTTTTATCATGTTTGAGGATAATCCTCAGGTTTCGGTGCCAATCCAGAAAATTTATCCCAGACAATTTTTCTTTGTCAAGGATTGATCGCAAGATGTTGTTAGAGGTGTTTGTTGTCATGGTAATCTACATAAGAATTAATGAAAATATAAGTATCATTGACATATTTAATTAGGCCTTTAATTAAATATGCTCCCACTATTTTACTAAAAACAAATGACCCTCATCATTTGATTCGGAAAATCCCGTTGGAAGATTTTCTAGTGGGTCGAGATCCATATTTCACTTCGTTCTAAATCCGCGTAGGCGGATGACACGAAACTAGGTTATTTAGGTAGGAACTCCTTCCAATTGTATCTAATACAACTCTCGAATATTTTAGTTGGGTGAATAACTCCTTATTCCAATCCATCACATAGATAATTCCCAACTCTTGCTTCTAAACATATATAATCTTATTATAATTTGTTTAGTCAAGTTTGACCCATTGTTTTAACAATTGGATATTACAATTATCCCATCGCACCTTACTAATATAGAACATACACCTCGCGTATGCGAAACCTACATTATCCGATACTAGTCTTGATGAGTGTTAAAACTTGGAAAGCATAAACTTAATATTTAATTTGAGGGAATTTGCAATTATTCTGATCTCACCGGCTTATTTATCATATAAATCGTCTCTCACATGCATCAACATACATACACATGCATCAACATACATATATAATGAAACAGTTATGGCCCCTAGCGTAATTGTTCTCCCAAGCCAATGAGAGAACCTAAGCTAACCTAATAACGATCTAAGCTTCTCCAAGCAAGATCTTCAAGGTTGTCCTCCTTTGGCACTGACTTCTTTGCTTTCTTAATAACATTAAATTACATAAAGAAACTCGTTTTACATACGAGGGAGTGAGATGAGAAAAGAAGTTACATTGAGAGATTAAAAGAGAGGCACGACACGCAGGTCGTATTTTAAAACCCAAAACAAAATAAAGGAAAACTAAGGCCAAAACTGATCACCACAAGACAATAATAAACACATTATTATAATTAATTACTTTAGTTAATTAAAACCAAATTAAATCTCGACGACCGATCACATTACGCAGAGTTAGCCGAACGGGTGAATTTTGCCTTGCGTTAACCGGTTAACCATATGCGTTAACCGGTTAACACTGTTTGAAAATCTGTTCATAATTTGTATTCTGTTTTGCGTTAACTGGTTAACCAAATACGTTAACCAGTTAACACTGTTGAAAAACTGTTAGAAAGCTGTATTCCGTTTCGCGTTAACCGGTTAACCATATACGTTAACCGGTTAACACTGTTTGAAAATCTTTTAGAAAACAGTATTCCGTCTTGTGTTAACCATTTGCGTTAACCGGTTAACACTGTACGAAAATTTGTTAGAAAGCACAAGTCTTGTGCAGTCACAACCCCAATCACATAACTCGCTGACAACACAACCCTTGTGCCGTCACTAACCCTGATGCACCAATTTCAGACCGTCAAACACATCTCGATTGTTGATTTAGTATGATTGATCAACATGCCATTGCTTCACCATACTAATGTCGGATCAAGAAGCAAACGACCATTGATCGCTCAAAGGAAAACAACCATTGAGTGTTTGAATGAACGAAACAAGAACACTATATCATATATAATGTATTTTGCATCAGGATTACTTATATCATATATATAATTTGATCGATCTCAATTTAATCTTTGATTCATTCTGTTTTAATCGTATTAATACAGAAAAATAAACAGTTATCAGATTCATGGTTTCGTAAGTGGCTCTGATACCACTGAAGGAGAATTGCCATCCAAGGCGCAGCGGAATTTAAAAATTTCTCCATTTAGTGATCCTTACGAATGGACATGATCAGTGATAGAATCGTTACCTCTTGTGGCGATCACGAATGTCGAACGATGACAACGTCTCTACTCAGTCCACACGAACGGATTCCTTCAATCTCAGTGCTAGCTGCTACGAATGAAGGCTTTGATTGAGAGAGAGAGAGAAACGGAATGCAAGAGTGATAATGCTTCTACCCAAGGGTTCTATTTATAGAACCACTTGTGTGGGCTTCAAGCTAAAAAGCCCACTTAAGTGTATTTTGGCCCATATCTTATAATATGCCCAAAATCACTTAAGCGTGTGGTACCTTACCATATTTCGTATTCCACTTAAGGGTACCGTACCTTACGGTGTTCCTTAGTTACTCTATTTCTCATCCCTACTATAATCTATCAAGTCTTTTCATGCCATTTCTGATATTTGTAGTTACCACACATATCTCTTTGCGTATCCCACATCATTAACCAATGGAACTTTCAAGGCTTCTTCCAGCTGACTCCAAAAACACTAAAACTACTTCATCGCTGAATGGATTGCGACATGGCTTTAATGTACGCCATCCGCAACAACCATTTGCAAGATAACCGATGGTTGAGTTTGTCAACCTTCCCAACTTCATAATGTTAAACATGTGCAAACCAAGGAAATGTTTAACAATGACCCTCATCGGTGTTAGAATTAATTCATTTTCAGAAACTTATTGACAAAGTTTGTTAGAGGGTATTTTAGTATTTATCTTAAGTCCCACTTGTATTTAACCAAGTGAGTGGTGTGAGCATCATTATTCCTTTATTCCTTTTGCAGTGTGTTTGCAATGGTGTAACCGTTTTAGAGTAGTGGAAGTTTGTTATTATTGTATCTTCTCTCTCTTATTTTCATTGCTCATCTTTATCACCTTGCGCACCAACAATTGGTATCTAGATCTACGGTTCAGATCCACAGGGAAACACCACAGAAAACACGAGTGAAACAGTGAGACGTTGTGTGATTGATTTCTGTTCGGAGATTTCGTGTTGAATTTCTGATCAGAATTGTAACAGAATCACATATCTTGATTATACAGGATTGAGAAAAATTGTGTTTAGGTGAGATCTGAGTGTATTTCACAAGGTTAAAGATGAACGGAAATGGTAATCCGAGTACCAAGCTTCCAGTGTTCGATGGCAAGAACTAAAATTGTTGGATGATTCAGATGCATGTGTTGTTTGGAGCTTAAAATATTCTTGATCTCGTTAACGATAGTTACTGATCGGAAAAATAGCAAGTGTACTATTTTCGCCGATGTAGTAATAAGAGGGATGTTTCCCAAAGATCGATCTCGAGGATTGCGCGGCAATATAGGAGTAACAGTCACTCAATTGAACAAAAGTAAGAGTTTTGGTTTAGTAAAATTCACTGTAAGGAAAAATAGAGTAAATAAGTATTTTCACAGATTAATACGATATGCCAAGGAAGGTGTATAAAAATCTCCTATAATGACCCTTGAGTGTATATCTCCTTAATACTTAACATTGTTTCAATTATCGGATCTTAAGATTATTTCTCCCTAAGACCTCGGAGGGAAACCTTTGGTATTCAATCTAACCTCTAAATCCTTAGGTGATTATAATGAAACCAACATTTTAAATTAACAAGAATAATCCGGTAACCATAGGGTATCCCTAGTCCTAGGTGATCTCTACTATGGTTTCACTGTATGAAAACCTTAACCATTGCAGTCCTGCTAATCGTTAACCATACATCAATCTTAATTTTTGCCAAAAAGAAAGCATTACGCAAATCACACAGCAAAATTGAAATCAAATAACATGTATTAAGGGAAATCAAACATCAGAGTCATTACATGATCAATTCATGGACACCCCCTGGCATTGGGGGGTTTATCCTATCATATTATTAAAATCAAATACAAAGTAAAATTGAGACATTACAAAAAGGTCGGAATTCCGTTGATCTTCAATCGCGTCCGCTCTTGAAGGATCTCTGTTCTTCTTCGCTTTTCACTACTTCAATATTGATCGTCTCCAATTTTCTATCGTGTAAAAGTCCCCCTCTCTATATTCAAATCCACTGTAAATAGTTCCTGATGACAATTTTCCTTTCGTAAAAGTCCAAAATGCCCTCCGGGATAAGTTGTGCCAAAAACAGCACAAAAATGGAAAATCAAGTGCCCAAGCCAACACTGGCCGTGTCAGGCAACATGCCAGACCATGTTGGCTTCTAGGACACAATGACCTTGACACGCCCCTTTAGGGAGGCTGACACAGGCCGTGTCAGTTGACACGGGCACCCGTGTCAGCTCCCTGTTTTCCATTTCCATGCTTCTTCTCCTGGCACAACCCGTGTTGGCCAACACGGGTGGCCGTGTCAGGGCTATTGTAAGTCCCTTTTTTCTTCTCCCAACAGGTCCGGAACGCCTGTTTTGCTTGTCTATCCCTCCGGTGCACTTGTTTATTCTTAAAACCAAAAGAACTACCACAAAAGTGAAGGAGAATTGCCATCCAAGACGCAGCGGAATTTAAAAATTTTCTCCATTTAGTGATCCTTACGAATGGGCATGATCAGTGAAAATCGTTACCTCTTGTGGTGATCACGAACGTCGAACGATGACAACGTCTCTACTCAGTCCACACGAACGGATTCCTTCAATCTCAGTGCTAGCTGCTACGAATGAAGGCTTTGATTGAGAGAGAGAGAAACGGAATGCAAGAGTGACAATGCTTCTACCCAAGGGTTCTATTTATAGAACCACTTGTGTGGGCTTCAAGTTAAGAAGCCCACTTAAGTGTATTTTGGCCTATATCTTATAATATGCCCAAAATCACTTAAGCGTGTGGTACCTTACCATATTTTGTATTCCACTTAAGTGCACCGTACCTTACGGTGTTCCTTAGTTACTCTATTTCTCATCAATCCGTCCTTTGTGTGTGACCCTGTAGGTTTTCGCGACGTTGGCAATTATATTAAATCACGCATTTAACATAATAAACAGTGAGCGACATCTAGCAACACATCATTGCTACCCAAGACACGAAAATGTCATGTGATCTGACAAATCCTTCTGTGATAATAATTATGTGTATAATTACCCTTTTGCCCTTATGTCTATATTGAACACAAGGCATAGACCGTGTCATCCTTGTCCAGTTCAATATTGGGCCCATAGACATTTATCCTGTTACGCAGGATGGGCAAATTCCATCTAGGTCACTCATGTCCCTTAGCATGCTTCGTGGAGTACCCATTAACTGTCTTTATGGTTATCCAGTTACGGATAACGTTGGATCAGCAATAAAGCACTCGACTCTACATCTAGGGTCCATAGTGGTTTCAGGTCGAAGAGTGGTATACACCATTATCACCATGAGAATAACTTATGACACTTTGCATAACATTCTATATAGTATTCTCATAGCGGGTCAATCCAGTATGAATATTACTCTTAATATTCATACCTATGTTTAAGACTTGATAACTCTTTATCCATGATCCATGAGACGTGATCATCAGTCTACAAACATAATAGTCTTCATGCTTTAATGTTATCCCACTTCACAATAAAGCTTGACTACGGATACTTTAAGAATAGTGTCCTTATGTTTAATGTGATCTCATGATTAAGTCATACTTGATACATTAAACGGACTATCTATTCCAGAGACTTTATTAAACAAACATAATAAAGAAAAATGCCTTTTATTATTAATAAATAATTCGATACAAGTATCAAAAGTATTGGCCTTAAGGGCTTACACCAACAAAAAGGAGATAAAATGGAGTATGATGATGCATATAACATGTACTCAACAAATAGAGACACAATACCAAACATATAAATAACTAAACAAAACAATAAAATAAGTGAACTAATATGTTACCGACTTCTTACAAAGGTGCCGAATGAGTGTCAGAAAACAAGGAGAATTGGAGACCGATCAGTTACGCTGCACTTCCAGAAAATGCATCGGATGCGTAAAGAAATGCTCATCATGATCTGAGGAAGAAGGATCAGAAGGCGTTGTTCTACATCCATTAGTGTGTGGATGTAAACGTATTTGAGAACATCGCTAATTCAACGACGGTGAAATCTACATGGGACACACTAGTGTGGTGCTACGGCGGTGATGCTTTAGTGAAGAAGGTGAAACTTCAGTCTCTACGTAATAAGTATGAGATCTCAACATGAAGAAAAATGAGAAGGAACCTGACTACATCTCCAGAGTGATTCTGATCACAAATGAGATGAGTTCATATGGAGAAACTCTCTCTGAAGAAATTATCATTGAGAAGGTACTTAGATCTCTTACTTCTCACTTTGGTTACATTGTTATAGAAATTGAACATTCTAAGGATCTGAGCAACATGAGAAGATACGAGCTACAAAGCAATCTAATGGCGTAAAAGTTGCATCTAACTGAAAGAACCTCTAAGAGAGAGGTAGAGCAGATCCTGAAAGCTTCTTTTTTCAAGAAAGACCAGAAGCAGTCTTGGCCAGAAGCCAAGAAAAGACATGGTAGGTCTTAGAAGTCAGAAACCTCAACTTCTGGGAGTCAGAAGGGAAAGGAGAAGTATGACAAGGGAAAATTTCAATGTTATTGTTGTAAGAAGTTTGGCCACTTCGCTGCAGATTATTGGTCAAACAAGGAGAGGAAACCAAAAGAAGTGAATATTGCTAGAAGTTCTGATGATGAACATGTATTATTAATGGCTTTTGATTCTGATAGTGCGTCTCTAGAAGACTGGTGGTATATGGACACTGGTTGTTCAAACCATCTTATTGGAAATAAGAAATGGCTAGTTAATTTTGACTTTGGGAAGAGGACCAAGATATTAGATGTGTTGACGATAAGTATCTGAATGCTGAAGGAATGGGGAATGTTAGAGTGATTCTGAATAATGGTAAATCTGCGTTAATTCAGAACGCCTGGTATGTTCCTGGCATGAAGAGCAATCTGTTAAGTGTAGGTCAATTAATTGAAAAGGGATTCTCGATTACCATGAAGGGAAATCTTTTGAAGCTGTATGATTGTAATTAGAAGCCGATTATGGAGTCAAAATAAGGAAGGAATTGAACATTTAAGGTGAATGTTAAAACTGCAGACTCTGAATGCCTTAGCACAACAAATGTTGTGAAGGAAAGTGAGTTGTGGCACAAAAGATTTGGTCATTTGAACTTTAGAAGCTTAGGGCATCTGAATTCAAAGAAACTGGTACGTGGAATTCCTGCAATTAAGAAACCAGAAAAGTCATGTAATGTGTACATGAGAGGGAAATAACCAAGACCTCCATTTGCATCAGAAGTAGCTCCAAGAGCAAAACATGCTTTCGGAGTAGTGCATTATGATATGTGAGTACCATTTTCAGAACCTTCACTAGGAGGGAATATATACTTTGTGTCATTTATGGATGAGTTCACAAGGATGACATAGGTATCCCTTATAAAGTTCAAACACAAGGTATTTGTTAAATTTAAGAAATTCAAAATCAAGGCTGAGAAATAAAGTAGTCAGACTCTGAAGATTCTCAGAATTGATGATCGAGGTGAGTATAACTCTACAGAGTTCAAGAAGTTCTGTGAGGATAATGGAATTGAGCATGAAGTGACTGCCCTATATACTCCTTAACACAATGGTATTACTGAAAGTAGAAACTGAACTTTGTTCGATATGGCAAAGAGTATGTTGAAGGAGAAGAAACTTCCTAACATTTTGTGGGGAAAAGCTATTACCACTGCAACATATATGCTCAACAGGTGTCCAACCAAGAAGCTGAAGGAAATTGCTCTTTTTGAGAGGTGAACTGGAGATAAGAAAAATGTGAGTCATTTCAGAGTATTTGGTTATGTCTGTTATAAACACGTTCCAAGTTTTACTAGAAAGAAGTTGGATGATAGAAGCAAGGTGATGTTACTGGTGGGGTATCACAGTATAATTGCTTATAAGCTTTATTGTCCATTCACTAATAAGATTGACGTCAGCATAGATGTTGTTGTGAAATAGTCATAAGTATGGGATTGGAGCAAGTCTCAATTCAACTCTGGTGCAGAGTTAACTTTAGAAGATATTAATTATGATTCTGATTCTGAGGATGAGTCAGAGCCTGAAAATGATTCTGAGAGTGAGTCAAAATCAGAAGGAGAGACTGATTCTGAGGAAGAATCTGATTCTGATCCATATCCTGATGGTGATTTAGATTCTGTTGGTAGTCCAGATTCTAGGAATATTCCAGATTCTGAAGGTGGTCATGCTTCTGAAGTTGGTACTTCTGGAGTTCCAACATCTGAAACTGTTCTAGAATCAGAAGGTTCTGAACAAGTTCAAAGGCCACAAAGAGTCAGAAACATTCCGAGAAAGTTTGCAGAGTTTGACATGCTGCAAGATACTGAAGTAGATTATGAAGGGGAAGTTATTCAGTGTGCCATGTTAGTAAACTCTGAACCCGTGAGTACGGAAGAAGCTCTCAAGCAGAAAGTCTGTTTGAAGGCCATGAAAGAAGAACTTAATGCCATAGAGAGAAACAAGACTTGGAAGCTGACAAAACTTCCAAAAAACCAGAAAGCCATTAGCGTGAGATGTGTTTATAAGGTGAAGCTAAAGCCAGATGGATCAACTGGAAAACATAAAACAAGGTTAGTTGTGAGAGGTTTTTACAGAAACCTGAGTTAGATTACTTTGAAGTATTTGCACCTGTAGCAAGACATGAAACAATCAGGTTGGTGATTACGATAACTGCTAACAAGAATTGGCCTTTGATACATTTAGACGTGAAATCTGCATTTATGAACAGTCCATTAGAAGAAGAGGTTTATGGGTCACAACCTCCTGAATTTGAGAAAAAGAACCAAGAAGGGATGGTGTACAGATTACACAAAGCTTTATATGGACTGAAGCAAGCCCATAGAGTTTGGAATCTGAAAATTGATTCATTTTTCAAGAAGTAGGGATTTCAGAAATGTGAGGTGGAGTATGGTGTCTATGTTCAGCATACTTCTGAAGGAAATATGATTATGGTGTGTCTGTATGTTAATGACATATTGCTAATTGGAAGTTGTGAACATGAGATAGCTAAGTTCAAGAAGAAGCTGATGAATAAGTTTAAAATAATTGATCTAGGAAATATGGTTTATTAGGGATGAAGATTATGTAATCTGAGAAAGGCATAATTTTACATCAGCTGAAATATGAACTTGAGCTTCTGAAGAAATTTGAGTTGCTGAATTGTAATCTTGATGTCACACCTGCTGATACAAATCAGAAATTTGATTCTGATTCTGATGGTGATGATGTAGATGCGACAACGTTCAAGCAGTTGGTAGGTTCTCTGAGGTATTTGTGTAATACCAGACCTTATATTTGCTATGCAGTTAGAATGGTGAGTACGTTTATGAGTAAACCGAAGTGGTCTCATTATCAAGTTGATGTCAGAATTCTGAGGTATATAAAGGGAACTCTGAAGTATGAAGTTTTGTTCCCTTCTGGTGTTGAAACTGACTCATAACTTTTGAGTTACTCAGATTCTGATTGGTGTGGAGACAGAGTTGGCACAAGAAGTACTTCTGGACACTTGTTTAAGTTTCTTGAAAGTTCTATTTCTTGATGTTCCAAGAAGCAATCAGTTGTTGCTTTGTCAACCTGTGAAACAGAATATATTGCAGGTGATGTGACTACATGTCAAGCTGTGTGGCTTCTGAATTTATTACAGGATCTGAAGATCAAAGTAAACAAGCCTATGAAGTTGATGATTGATAACAAGTCTGCAATCAATCTTGCCAAGAACCCAATGCTGCATGGGAGAAGCAAGCATATTGAGACTAAATATCATTTTATGAGAAATCATAATGAAGTGTTTAAAGTTGTGCACTGTAACACTCAGAAGCAGCTGACAGATGTTCTGACGAGGGCGATCAAGACTAATCAATTTCTCCGTTTGAGGGATGTAATTGGTGTTGTTAGTTTTGGTTAAGTTGAATTAACGGATGATGTTAGAATTAATTCATTTTCAGAAACTTGTTGACAAATTTTGTTAGAGGGTATTTTATTATTTCTCTTAAGTCCCGCTTGTATTTAAACAAGTGAGTGGTGTGAACAAATTTATTCCTTTGTTTCTTTTGCAGTGTGTGTGTGCGCAATGGGATAACTGTTTTAGAGTAGTGGAAGTTTGTTATTATTCTATCTTCTCTCTCTTATTTACATTGTTCATCTTTATCACCTTGTGCACCAACAATCGATGCCTCCTTCGAATTTATGTCGTCCTTAAAACAAAATCCTTAATGTTGTGACCGCACGCGATGAAGTAACTCTTGATAAATTTATCAGAAATAGTTGGAACACAAGCTAGGGACAACACTTGTAATTGTTTGAATCGCTTCAAGGCCTTTACACAACATCTTATGAATATTTTTTCAACTTTTCTGCAGCTTCAATTGCTTTTGGTACAAAATTGCCATCATTAATTACATGTGAAACTACAGAGCATGGCAAAGGGAAGCAATCCAAAGCAACAAAAGTTTTTGGAACTCCAACTATTAAATACCGAAGCATCTCAACAAGAGCAGAAGTCATATATTCCCTCTAAGAATTATCTACTAGATTTGCCCCACCTAGAGCAGGATCACGAATAATACGAAGACCTAAGCCAACAAGAATGCGTACATATGTTTGAGACATAACAATAATTTATGAAGAAAAAAACCATATACAATAGGCAAAAGCAGCTGCCAAATCTCAAGCAATTGCTTTTCCTGCAGTTGATGTAAAACCCAGTCAATGATCAGAGAAGGAAGAAGTAGTCCTTCAGCATGATGCCACTGCAGAAGCCGAATAACAAGCAGCCATCTCAAATGTAAAGATGGTTCCTCCCCATTGTCATCATCTTCAATATGGTTATTGACTGAGTTGATCATTTTCCCATGACCTTTTAGATCTCAATGAAATTTGAACCTTATGTATTGTGCTAAAAGAAGGAAAAGATCTTAGTGTGTAAAGCAATTAGTGACTTGTGTTATTATTGGTTATTCTTGCTGATTAGAGTTGGTTTTGTGAGTAATGGTGAGAGCCAAACTAGACATGTCGATGGTGCGATAGGGGAAAGGATCCTTCGAGATATTGCACCACCGAAAGCGTGAATGTACTAACGGTAGCAGCAGCTGACATGGCTGATGATGTGTCCGCAAATGGTTCAATGTAGATCCATGTATCAAAAGCATATCCATCGACGAACGGTCGACAACTTTCACCTGGACCAAGCAAACTAGAACTTTCATCATCAAACTCAAAGGTGCAAGCTGATCCTCGCCCATAACTGTAGTTGCACACTCATCATCTTGATCTTGCAGGTGTAACATGTATCAGAAATGGGAACATCGTTTTCTATTTTATGCCCAGAACTTGTTATTTCCTTCCACTAGGATATGAATTTCCTAACAACCATACTATATGAAGATTTTCGATCATCAACCTTGTTGATTTTGGCATTACTCTCCAGACAGTGAATGCTATTTGGATTTAAATTATTTGCAATAGACTAAGCTTCCTTTTCGTGTGGCAGGAATGGCAAAAGAACCTATACCAGCAAACATGTCACCAATGATTTCTCTAGCTTGGAACATTGATCTTCCTTCGTATGGGATCCTAGAAATATCATGTAGGTACAAGTGACAGAAGCAGTATTGCAGATGGTTGTTGGATCAACTTCGCGGCTAGATTCTTTCCTTGGTCATGAAACAACATTAGAGAGTAGCGAAAGCGAAGCGGTGTTGAGGATTGATGATGAGTAATATGATCACTTTGATCTGGTGGGATTGGAGATGGAAGTTTTGGAAATGATTTGAAGGCATTTGGTTAACTGGTCCAGGGTCTGGTCAACAGGGTCAATTCTATTAACCAAGAACTCAAGTGTCCTTTTTTGTATTTTTTCTTCATGTAGCCTCTTTTATAAGGGTCTTGCAATATTGTAATATCTTGGATTTGAATGTAATAACAACTTGAATGTACGCTTTTTTTCCATATCCAAACTTTTGCCTTCATCTTGTACTTAAACCAAAATCAAAGTCTGTAATACTTTCCTTTGCGCAAGCTCTTTTATTTAATCAACTTCTTCAATAATATTTGAGCCATAAGTAATCATAAGAGCAAAAAAGAACACAATTTTAATTCTAATGAAGAACACTTGATCCCTAAATGTTAAGAATAGTCTCTGTATTAAGACAGAGTTAACTAGTTGAATTCATGTCATGAACTTTTGACCTAGAATAGTGTATGATGCAGGTGATATGAATGACTAATCCACCTAAATGAATAATTAATAAGAGACTTGTGTATGCAAATTAATGCAACAATAAGCCAAATGCAACAAAATATGGGAGGACAAATATGGGGTATTACATGTAGCTATTAATCTCTTGATGCTACTGATTTCTTGAGCGATGAATTGTTCGAAGATTTGAGAAGAACTACGCCTTATCTGTAACCTTCCACACAATCACTACTAAGACAATTATAGAGAGAAGAACCTAGTTCTTTTCAATTGAATTCGTCACCACCATTGACAATCACCTCAATCTTGCAAACAACCTAAAAAACTCAACCAGATCTCCAAGGACGGGTAGTTTCAAGGACACACCTGCTTCAATCAATTAAAAATATCTCGTTATTAATATCTGAATTAAAATGAAGTTAAAGATGGAAGAATTTCATTGCAAGACTTGGTACATGAAGCTAGTGGAAATATACCCGAACGCATCGCACACTCGAACATACAACAAAGTCTCCATCGAACTTTGTTTATTCCCGAAGGAGAGGAAAAACATCGATAAAACCCGGGGGGAAGAGATATGTTGGATAAGGAAGTCGGTTATGCAAGGGGAAGGTATTAGCACCCCTAACATCCATGGTACTCCATGGGAACCGTTTTGATTGTTCTACCTAAAATGGGTGTTATATATAAAGATTACTCGTAAAAGGATAAGAGGAAAAAGAAAAGAATAGATAAAGTGCTCGGTGAGGATATGGGTCATCATGCCTACGTATCCTTATAGTGCAATAAGGAATTCAGAGCTCCGTAGTTCATAGAACTAGTGATGGGAGGTGAAAGTAAGTGTGATAAAGGTATGGTCTCAATCAAAAGATTATATGTTTTGAACTCCAACGAGGGGTGAAATATGAACCCAAGAGTAAAATTGGTGTGAATCATATGTGGGGTAGCCGAAAGAGTAGTGTCACCATATTGGAATAACCGAAAACAAAGGAATTAAGTGTTTGGTTTCACAACATAAACAACTGTTTGTTCACAAGGAAATACAAGAGGACGCACAAAGAAGTGTTGTATTTGGCTCAGAGAATAGGGTATATCACATGAAGTGAATGAAGGTAGAATATGAATGAAAGTAGTGATTAATGGTCCAAAGAGATGAATGGATGATGCCCTAAGGCAGGAGGAATAATTAGAAATATGCTCGCCAAGGATTCGCATCCTCATGCCTACATATTCTCACCATGCAATGAGAAAGTCAGAGCATTCGTAGTTCGCAGAACCACAAAAACAAAGAAAGATAAGGAAGTGTTTGCCTAAGCAACTAGGACTAACAAGACAAACAACTTCAAAGGTATGATTGCAGTGATGAACAATATAAGTGTACCAACATAATGGTGACATGGAAACCCACAAAGGTAAATGAACTTTGAACCAAAGAGTAAAGGCATATTGGCCAAAAAAGAAGGAATAAAGTGTTTGACATCAAGGTAAACATCTCTTGGTTCATAAGGTGGACTGCCGATTAAATCGTCCTAAAAGGGTATATATGGGGGCCATAAGAAAATGTTATTGGATACAAAGAACAGTATATCACTATAGGGAACAAACAAATTGAGACCAAAGAAGAATGACATATTGGATCCATGAAGGAAATAAAACTCTGAACTAAAGAGCAAATGCATATTGACTAAAAAAGAAGGAATAAAGTGTTTGACATCAAGGAAAACATCTCTTGGTTCACAAGGTGGACTTTGATTAGGTCGTCCTAAAAGGATGTGCATGGAATCCAAGGAACAGTGGTATTTGATCTTAAAAAGATGGCATTGATTGAGGAATGAAGAATGAAAGATTAACAAATAGGGTAGAAATAAATAAGGTAGCTCGCGGAGAATCTGGATTCTCGTGCCTACGTATTCTCACCATGCAATGAGAAAGTCAAAGCTTTCGTAGTTTAGCCTACTAAGGCTGATAGAAAGATGATTGAGGCAAAAGAATTGATGGATTATGGAATATGAAGAGTGCTTGACAGTTGTTTGATAAGAATCATACTAAAGTCTATGAGTAAAGGTGAATACGATGAGCAACTGGATCATTCGTCCCATACCCAAAGATATTCAGTATGAGTTAATAGAATTCTCCACTCTCATTCCTTCTTTACTACTTAAGGCTCTTGGTATATGATTTTCATCATAACTTTCAAGTTCTTGGAGAAGAATATTTGCTTCTCCTTGTGATGATTAAGGCCTTATCAATCATTCAATTTATATTGCATTAAAGTCTATGAACAAAGGCAAATACCTTGAGCAACTGGGTCATTCGTCCCGTACCCAAGGATACCCTAGGCAAGGATAAGAATTATCCATTCTCATCATTATTTGTTGCTTAAGGCTCATGGCATACAAATTGAATTGTGATTGATAAGTTGTTGGTAGAGTCTTCTGCTTATTGTACTGTTTGCTTGTTGGGGAGAGACTTGACAATCATATGATTTGAATTGTGCTAAAGTCTATGAATAAAGGTGAATACGATGAGCAACTGGATCATTTGTCCCGTACCCAAAGATATTCAGAATGAGTTAATGGAATTCTCCAATCCCATTCCTTCTCTATTTCTTAAGGCTCATGCCAAACAATTTTAACCTTGATTAACAAGCTCTTGAAGAACCACCCTTGATGTGCCTTGTATGATCCACTGATTGATATGACTGGGATGCCTTGATTGAGAGTTTGAAATTGAGGCCTTGAGATCCATAGCTTACAGAAAAAGTCTTATCAAGTGATCAAAGGTCTTTTGATCACTTTAATAGACTGTGGGATTATACAAGATCAAAGGATTTAGCTAATTAAAATTGTTTTTGATCAACTTGGATTGAGGGTCTGAATTAGCTTGAAAGTGAATGGTTAATCTAATCTAAGGGTTAAGATTATTCACAAGATATCTCTAAGGGAGCATGTTATGTTAATCAAATACTTCATGAAGAAACTTGATTAAAACTATCTATTATTCTAATTAAAAGATTAGTCCTAAAAGAGCATGCAAATCAAGTTACTCTAAACCCTAGGGGTAAAACAGTCATTATTCACAAATTATGGATATTGAATCAATTTCTAATCATGAAAATTTCTAATTAAACTCCATTAAACCTAAACAATTAAATTTCTAATTAAACTAATGAATTAATATTTCTAAATTTTTTTATTAAACTAATCAAGATTAAAATCTAGTTAAATTCTAATTATACTAATAAGACCTAATTAAACTAATATCTAATTAAGCTAATTAACCTAGTGTTGTTTCGTCAACAATCTCTAGCCTTCCTACGAGAGGGTTACTTACAGGACCAGCAACAAAGTCCTGGACTTAGTGTTTGAGCGTATGGTGTTTTGGTAAGCAATGTCTTTGAAAGGTTTAAAAAGCGTAAATGTAACTCTTGATGAGTTAGGGATATGGTAAAAATTAAGACAAACGGGAATGTATTGAAAGTAAAGCAAGAAATCAAAGGTAAATTTGGTAAGATTAAATGACTTATAAATGTAAAATGGAGGCAAAGTACATTTTTTGTAGGGAGATGACTCTTTTCTCGTAAACGCTTTGATACTTCAAGTTTTACTCCTACTGCAAATGTTCAAAATGCCACCCCTATAATCTCCTATAGCACTTGTTTAAATACTAATCAAAAGTAACCGCCGGGGGGTTACAAAACCATCTCGTGATGACACGTGTCAGTCCACTTCCCCCATGTTTGTAAATAATTATCCACGTTCTTTGATTACCCACGAATGCCTTCACCCTTCAAGTATTTCGACTTCGACCAAAGCCTACATATGCCAACCCATGAATGTGTTCACCTTCATGTTGATGTTGCTTCGACGGGTTCCTTAGTCGAACTGATTTTCTTCTTTGGCCGAAATTGGTCAGCTAACAAATTGCCCCCTAAAAAGGTTGGTTTCGACATGAGCTGGTTGATCGAGGAGCTTGCCTTTTGATTCCCCAAATTTTGGCTAGCCGTCTTATCACTACTCATGACCTAACACGTGATGATGATTTTTCGGCCGCGCAGTTCCCTAGACACTCCACCATCATTAGCAGTTATCCCTAGGTCGTGGGATTCCAACTGAACCCACTAACTTCTTCTTACTACTTCCTAGCCAGCCATTTGTCAATCACTTAGTGCTCGACTGTTCACCTTGCCAGCCTATAAATAGTTCTCTCTTCTTCCTCAAACGCTTTTCTGCTTCCATACCCAAGTATTTTTCTTTCTCATATCTTCAAACAACCTCTGCATTGTAACTTGTCACCCAGAATATCAAAACCCAAATCATTTGCTTCATCTTACAATGGCTTCTTCTTCTCATGTCAAAGAAATCACTACATATGCTACTGGCAACAATCTCATTACCTTCAAACTCACTGCTAAAGAGGGTATGAACTGCATTCCTCAAATCACATCTTCTGATGAAGCCGTGATGAAGAACTGGCAACGCCAGATGTTGATTCCTTTCGTGGTTGATAGGAAATTGTTAGCATTCCATGGGCCTCTTGCGGACCAGAAATCTTCCCCAAAGGTTGTTACAACCTTTTTTCCTGGATACAAGCCCGCTGCACCTCCTGCCTTCGACAAATCTATCGTACTCAACGTCAGATTCGTGGAGGCGAAATCCAGGGTCTTTAGGTCCATGCTTACTCCTGGAAACAAAGAATACCTAGCGTGGCTTAATAAAGTCCAACGAAAGCGTCAAGACCAATGGAGGAGTGAAGGGATCTACGACCTTATTCAAATATCAAGGTACGCTTATCGTGTAAATCCCTGCATGTTGTCGGTGTCCCTATACTTCTGGGAAGGCTCTACCAACACATTCTAGTTGCCTTGTGGGATGTTAACACCCACCCTTTTTGATGTGGCGGCAATCACCGGCCTTTCGCCTTTGGGAGAAGTCTTCGATCCCACCTTTTCGACGGAGAACACCTTCTCGTTTGGTTGGGCCAGCCTTCTGAACTACATCGAAGATCACCACAACAAGGATTTTGTCAAAGTGTCCGACGAGGAGCATATAACCTTCCTTACTTTATGGCTTTCATACTACGTGTTTTGTCCTAGTTCCTTGCAGATAGTGAAGAGCTATATTGCCCTGGCGATCCATATTCATGAGGGTCGATAGGTGTCTTTAGGCAAATTGCTACTAGCCTCCTTGTATCAGGCTCAGGGGTTGGAAAACCTGAAACTAAAGCTTCTCTCCAACACTCCTAAGGCCTTGAATATTTCGGGTCCACTATCGCTTTTGCAACATTGGTTGTATGCTACTTTTGAGTATTAGCTATGTTACCCCATATTGGACCGTATTGTGAGACTGACTGAAGATCGACCGATTGAAGGAGCCAGGTTGGCTTTGATGACCTGCCAAGAGACTCCCAACCTACATATCTTCATGAAATACTTAAATATGTTCATCGAAGCAGATAAATTTGCTCCTGGTATGACGCCATTTGCTGACCGAACCTTCTGCCTTAAGTGGTTCAAAGATCCCTTTCCAGGTGGCTTTCCACAGACTGCAGCCCAATCGAAGGCGATATGGGGAGCTTTCTTGACTCCTACCTTGATGTCCTACAGGATTGAGCCAGGGTCGAAGGGGTTCGGTTTCATGAGCTATCAACTGAATCTGATGGCTCGTCAGTTTGGCTTAAGCCAGATGGTTCCGAAACCTATGGTATCTCATGACACCGATATTCTATGGTCCGGTCGATCATTAACAGCTGATGATCATAAAGCTTGTATCCATTTTTGTAAATCTACTAACCGTTACGAACTCCCAGTCTTCAGGTTTCAACAATATTTTCTAACAACAATTGACTTTGACGAATAGTGGAATTCCTACCAGAGTCATTCTTTCCCAAGTGACCAATTTCTCTAAAACATGGTCGACGCTCTTTCCACCAACGTTGGCGAAGTGTCGCCTCCGCCTCCACCCATTAATTCTCCCTACCCAAAAATCCAAACTTCTCAAGTCGACGAAGCCCCCAAAAAGGTACATGTCACTGACTTAGTTTCCTCTTTTCTTGGGGTTGTACAACACTAGCAATTTCTGCTATCAGGGTCGAAAGAGGGTCATCCCCTCTGCTGAGCCGACTCTAGCGAAGCCCTCGAAGAAGCAACGAGCGCCTTCGACCCCCCTTCGCAGGTATTACCTATCCACTTCACGAACAAGTTTTTTACCTTAGCATTTTTTATTACCTCTTCACCCATTTTGATATTCAGGTACCTGAAGAAGTACTTGTAGTGAATGATGAGGATTCTGACGGAAGTCTGCACTCGCATATTTTTTCTATGTTGAAAGCATCGCCCAAAACACCTCCTACCCCTATGCGGCAGAAGAAGGCTCAAGCCAAAAAAACTCCGTCGAAGGTGGCTCCAAGGGCTTCGACCCCGACAATCCAAGACGATATCGAGGAAGCTCTCACTTCTCGTGATTCAGAGAGGACTCCCTCTACTTCTCCACCCCCTTGTGGATCTTTAGGTATTCGTCGACATTCATCTCCCCGACTATGGGTTTCTTTTCATCATGTAATCTAATACTTCTATCTTTTTAGGGACTTGTGGGCTCTCCCATTGCGGTTGAGACTATGGCCGAAGATAAGACTGACCATCCTTCAGTCGACGTTGTCTTGAGTCCACAACGGCAAGCTGAGTTTCAAAGTGCCTCACTGGCGTTTCCTCAAAGTCTCGTTTCTCCACCAAATTTCAGTCCACCGAACGTGGTTGACGAAAGTGCGTCGACCAACATTTTAACTTTGAGAGAAATCAGGATTATCAAACAAAGGAACCCCACTGAGGCCCTTAGGAAGTTACAATAAATCCTTCGTATGTAACCTGATGTGCCACTCCCCTCTTCGACCGTCGTTGCTCCCTCAGAGCTACATGCCGAGGTTGTTTTCATTCTTCAGCAACTGAAGGCGTCACTCTTCGAGGGAAACTTTCTGTGTGTTCTTGAAAGAGAGGGAGAATTTGCTCGTGATAATTTTAAATCCCTCGACTCACTTGCCCTCCATGATCTTCCTGCCTCAGTGGTCAAGTATTTCGTCGAGTTCGAGGCCTTCTTTACTCAATTTGTGAAGGACCTTAACCTTCAACAAAATGTCGACCTTCAGATTAAGACGAAACTCAATGAGGCAAAGCATGAATGGGACTCTAGTGAGGCATGTGAACGAAAGCTCGACGAGTTTGAACACAAGAAGGAGGAGCGTCTTCGTCAGCGAGAAGCCTTCGACCAGCAGATCTCTAACTATTAAGCCCAGATAGCTGAACTTAATAAAAAGATTGTTGAGGTAGAAGCGCAAAAATCTTCCTTGGGGACAGCTGAGGGAATTCCCGCACAAGAAGCAATCGATAATGAGGTCCTGAAAGGGATATCCCATTGGGAAAGAGCCCTCAAAATTGAGGCCGACATAAAATACTTATGTGGAAAGGAGGTCTCTATAGACAATAGGATTATTCACGAGATAACCTCGTTTGAGGACTTTAAGTCTAGATTCCCTATTTGATCTCTCCTTTGTTTTTTATCTCTCTTGTAAGGTCTGTCGACCGTTTTTGGTAATGCCCCTTTGGGCCACTTTAAAGAATCAATGAATCTTGTTATGTTCGGATTTGAATATCTTGTAGCATAGGTTTATATTTATTTAAATATTTCCAATTCACTCTCAAGACCCTTTGATCCCCACCAAGCTCTTTGATCTCATATGCATTGTTAGCGAATGTTCGGATTACCTGAAATGGTCCCTCCCACTTCGGAGACCATTTACCTAGAGTTCGATCTCGAAGATCCATGGGTAAGATTACTTTCCAAACATAATAGTCAACAGTAAAGGTTTTTTCCCTTATCTTTATGTTGTATACTTTGGCTACGCGTTCCTTCTGTCGTACCAGCATTTCCACCGCGGTCAATCTTTCTTCCTCCAAATCGACCAATTCATCAAACATCATCTCCCAATACTGTTCTGATTGGAGGTAATTCTGGCGTTGTACTATGACGGATTGTAATAAGATATCTAATGGCAATACGGCATCGTGCCCAAACGTTAGTCGAAAATGCGTCGAATTTGTTGCCTCATTTGGGGATGTTCGACAGGCCAATATGATTTGGTCCAAAGTCTTGTGCCAATTCTTTGTTTTTTGGAAACATGTTTTCTAATCAAACTTATTATCACTTTATCGGTCGCTTCGACTTGGCCATTTGCTTGTGCGTAGTAAGGCGTAGAGGTAACCAACTTGAAACATGTTTCTCCAACAAACTCTTGCATCCTTTGGCCAATAAACCCCTTGCTGAAACAACAACCACTTCATCTTATGGCCTTCTTGGTGGGCGCCACAGGCTCCACTATGTACCTCATATATGGCCAAATACGCTTCAGTATCTCCCAAGAATTTTAGCAATACCCCTTTTGGTGTTTTCTTCAGCAATTCATTTCCTAAAAACACATAGCTAAAAGCTATGTATTTGGTTTTCCTATCAGTGGTTCCGACTGGGTTCTCTAAATATTCTACAATCGGCTTCCTCCAGTCTATTGGTGATGAACTGTTGACAGTGAAAACTCCATGTCCCCAGGACTTCTCGACTCCACATGCTTCCTAACATTCTTCGTTGATCCCTTCATTACGACAGTTGTTCTTGTCGAGGATATCTTCCGTCAGTGGTGGTGTGTTCGACACCATCTTTTCTCGAACTTCAATCATATCTTGGAATTTAGACTTAAACATCTTATATCTGGAAGCGATTTGGTCTAGCTCGTTGGCTTCTTGGTTTTCGTTTCTCGGTACATGTCTTATGGTCGTAACCTTAAAGTGTTCTAATAGTTGCTTCGCAATCACAAAATACTTCAGTAAACTTTCCTTGATCCACTTGTATTCGCATTTGACTTGCTTGACTACCTACTCCGAGTCTCCCCTCACTTTGATTCGGCTGGCTCCCAACCTTTTCAAGAGTCGAAGACCAATTACTAAAGCCTTGTACTCAACTTTATTGTTGGAACACTTTTCGTTGATCTTGGACTTAAACTTCGTTGGGTTATCCTGTGGGGATAGTATCAGTACCCCGGCTCCCATTCCGTCTTTGTGACTCGACCCATCGAAATAAAAACGTCATTGTTTGGTGTCAACCACGTTTAGAGATGATTCGACCATGGCATAATCCACTATAAAGTATGTCACGATCTGGCCTTTCATAGCCTTTAAAGGTTTAAACGTCAGAGAAAACTCTATTGACGCTAGTGCCCATTTTCCAATTCTACTATGCATAATAGGTTTAGTCAACATATGTTTAATAATATCGTAATGAGATCAAACATAAACATCAACTGGTTTTATATATTACTTTAATTTCATACAGGCAAAGTACAAGCATAGGCATAGTTTTTCTATGAGATTATACCTATTTTCAACATCTACCAATACTCTACTGAGGTAATATATGGGTCTTTCGACACCACTAATATCCTTTTGGGCCAACATACTCCCTATAGTCGTATCTGATGCAACAATATATAAACTCATATTTTTCTTCCTACTATGAGGTAACAAAATAGGAGGCTTGGTAAGGTAACCCTTGATTGCGTCGAAAGCCTCTTGTTGCTCTGGGCCCCAGTAAAAATCACTTTCCTTCTTAATTTTGAGAAGTGACAAAAATACCTTCGTTTTACCACTTAGATTCGATATGAATCTTCTTAAGAAGTTTATCTTCCCCAACAAAGATTGGAGCTGCTTCTTTGTCGATGGGCTTTTGAGGTCTAAGATCGCCTTCGTCTTGTTCTGATTGATCTCGATACCTCGTTTGTGTACCACAAATCCCAAGAAGTCGCATGTGTAGGCACCGAAAGCACACTTCAATGGATTCATTTTCAATCCATATTTCCTCATTCTATCAAACGAGCGTCGAAGGTGATCCAAGTGCCCTCCCTAAGATGACGATTTTATCATGATGTCGTCAATATATACCTGCATAAACTTCTCAATGAAGTCATGAAATATGGCATTCATAACACTTTGATAAGTTGCTCCTGCGTTTTTTAAACCAAACGGCATGACGACCCACTCGTATGTCACTAAAGCTCCAGGGCATCAAAATGCTGTCTTGGGGACATCTTCTTCGGTAATAAGAATTTGATTGTAGCCAGAGTATCCATCAAGCAAGCTCATGTATTCAAAATTTACGGTCGCATCGACCATCCTTTCTGCCACGGGCATTGAGTATTCATCCTTTGGTTTGGCATTATTTAGATCTCTGAAATCTATACAAATTCTAAGAGTTCTGTTTTTCTTGATGACAGGCACTATGTTGGCCAACCATTCGACGTACCTCGCCGTTCTTATGAAACGACTTTTGAGGATTCTTTCGATCTCCTGCTTGATTTTCAAGGTGACGTCTAGAGCAAATCGTCGAGGGTGTTACTTCACTGGCTTTTTCCCAGGTCGGATAGGAAGTCGATGTTCCACCATGCTTCGATTTAAACCCGACATTTCGTTATAATCCCAGGAAAAACATTCCCTATATTTGGTCAATACCTCAACCAGTTTCGCCCTCATTTCTGACCCCACCTTAGTACTTATGTATGTTGGTCTTTTTGTGATTCCATCTTCCAGATCGATCTCTTCAAGGGGATCTTGCGCTTTCATCTTCTGGGACTCTATGATACGATGAACTGACTTTGTATTTTTGCTTTGAAAAGCTATGTTGCGGATAGCAAGAGTCGCCACCGACTTTTCTTTTATCCAATAAGGAAAGGCGGAAAAGAACAGAAAAGACCTTGATTAGATTTTGAGTTCGGGAGGTACATTATACAAAGGGAAGGTGTTAGCACCCTTTGTATCCATGGTTATCCATGGGCTCTTAATTGCTTAACTCACTTATGTTTTCCTTGTTTGAGAAAGTGTTTGAGAAATGTGGTGTGTTTAGAAAATATTTTGAAAGGAGAGTTTAACTTTGTAATGATTCTTGTACTAATGTATACAAAGTGTTTATCTCGTTTGATTTTGAAAGATGTTTAGAAAAATATAACTCGGTGATGATTCTGGTGCGAATGTATACCAAGTGGTGATTTTCTAAAAGATGTTTTGAAAAGTGTGAGGTGTGAAAAGTATTCTAAGCTGTGAGCAAGCATTTAAGAGTTATACCTAACCAAGGTCTTTATAGGTATTTCCTATCCTTAGGAGGGTAAAACTGTCCTTACTATTGAGAAGTAAGTAGTCTTATCCTTTGGATGTAACGGGACATCGTGGGGTCGTCGATTGGTCATTAAAGGCAACATTTGTAAGGATACCTTAGCATTCGAAGAGAAGATCATCATTTAATCGTAGACTACAACGAAGGGTCATCGAGGGACAAAGTCATATATTCGAAGGCAACGTTCGAGGGACAAGGTCATATATTCGAAGGCAACGTTCGAGGGACTATGATTTTTCTTGTAGGGACATTGACCTTTTGATCGAAGGGACTATGAATTATCTTTTTAGGGATGATGATGATTTA
The DNA here is from genome assembly GCF_024323335.1 of Lathyrus oleraceus. Lineage (NCBI taxonomy): Eukaryota > Viridiplantae > Streptophyta > Magnoliopsida > Fabales > Fabaceae > Lathyrus > Lathyrus oleraceus. The sequence goes on along the minus strand of NC_066582.1, from coordinate 247,760,894 downwards.
ATCGAAAGGGTCTTTGCTAAGGGTATCCCCACATTCGCGGGACATGACCGTAATATCGTAAGGCGACAAAGAGAGGGTTCCCCTGGAGGTGCAAGTGTGGAAATGATTGGATTCGGATATATTATCTTGAATTAATTTATCTAAGTTTGATTATTTATCTTTCCATGCAATCCTATTAGCATACATGTAGACAGTTATATTCACAGTATGGAAAAATTAAAGTGCGAAAAATAAGACTACGCTATTACATGGCTTCGGGATGGGGGTACATAATTTAAAAGGGGATATAAAATATCTAAATCTTAATTAACGAGTACAAAATTAAAAGGGCATACAAACTAATAAAACCTAATTAAACTAAAAAAAATAATTAGATTTTTATTATTCAAAATAGCCCATTTTAATTAATTAAGTGATATATGAAAATTTAATTAATAAACTAGATTAAATTATATCCTAGTTTAAATAAATAATATAATATATTAATTAGAAAATTAATTAATGGGTTTTATTTTAATAATAGAAAAATAGTGGTGAATTAATTATAGTGGAAAGGGAGTAAACATAGTAAAAACACTGAAAAACTAAAAAATAGGTCCTGGGTACCCAGGACCTCTACGTTGCAGTGAGGGGGAAGCTACCAACGAGCCATGTTGATTCATTCGTTATTTTTTCGCCTTCATTAAAATATATATTAATTCTACATGGATTTTTCCATTTTGACACAACACCACCATGCATGTTACAACTTTCTCTCTTACGGCAAGCTACTTTATTTTTCCTCATGCTGTTTCTTTCATGTGAATATAACAAACCTGTAACTTCATCTTATATCAAACCACCCACATAAAATAAGATCATATTTAATCATCATGCAATAATAAAAATAGTCATGCACAAATCAAGAAGCTTATATTATTTTACTCATGTATTAGTTCTCTTTACTGCAAGTGATAATGATAAAACAAACCTTACACATACATGTTAAAGACAACCAAGGATTTATATTATCACCATTATATCATCATCATCATTATTATGTAATAACAGCATGTGAAATAAACATAATCATGTTAGAAACAACACTCATATAATAATAATTAAATGGCAGATATAATTCTTTAATCATGCAAATAGAATTTCTCCAACATGCTATGACATATCAAGAACAGATGCATACTTGAATAAAACAATATCAACATCCACCAAACCATGAATACACCATCTCAATATATATATATTAAACCAATATTATTCATGCATGAATTAAGGAGTATTGCAAGGTAATCATGCTGGATGCAAATTCCCTAATGAACACTTACTAGGGATTTGATTCTTCTAGCTTGCTCACTGTATGTGTGTTGTTCTTATTCAGGCTATGAATGCTTTATGGTTGCTTCTCTTTTCCCTGCCCGTGAACCTTCTTGCTTCTGCCTTGCCTTGTGTATCTTCTTCTGCTGTATCTCTCCTCTTTTCCGTCTTCCCCCTCTCGCTGCAGCCATATGAAGTATTTATAATGGTGTGGATTAGGGTTTAACCTTGCTAAATATTTGGATCTCTTCCTATACTTTAGGATCTCACCATATAATTTAGGAGAGTTAGCTCTAACATTTTGCACAATTAAAATTAAAATTTTTGTTATTAAATTAGAGCCAAAATTATTTTTATAAAACAAAACCATCATATGATAAATAATACTATGATTATTTCTATATTTTTGGTTTGGATTTGGTCTTAAATATCTATTATTATAAATAAATATTTATACAAATATTATTATAAATAATGAATAATTTAAATGACTTTTAACAAATAAAAATTAATTTAAATTTCAGTTACATAATTGAATTAAAATTTAAACCTATTTCTATTTTTACTTTCATCATTTAAAAAAATCAAAATTATTCTTACTTATATCAACCAAAATTATTTTATAATTTATGGGCTTTTAAAAAAAATATTACTCTTATAAATAAATTTTATTAAGTAAAAAACGTGAATTACTAAATAAATACTATTTATAAATAATGAATAAATGGAACATGAGTCACTAAATTATAAAAAATAGTTATTATAACTTAATGAGCTTTAACAAATAAAATTAATTTAAAATTTTAATTATACAATTAAAATTCAAATCTATTTTTATTTATCATTAAATTAAAACTATTTTATTTATATATATAAAATTTATTTATATCATACAGATAACCAAAATCATTATTATTTTTTATATCTGTATCACATAATAAATAAATTAAAATTTATAATTTATATGAGAATGTATGCTAATGAATGAATGCAAATGTGAAATGAATGCCATGCATGAATCAATTTATCATAAAAATTAACAGGCAAATTTTGGGGTATGACAGCTGCCCCTGTTCAATATTTTTAAACCGAGAGAATTAGAATGGTATGTACGTCATTCGTGATCTGGAGGTGGAAGATTATTGAACACTTAGAATGCCCCAAAAATTTGCACTTGTTAATTAAAAGATAGTCTTGATGGAGATGGGCTTAAAGATGCCATCCATAAAGTTTGATGATAAGAGCTTCAGAGTGCGTCGTACATTAGACCATATCTGAAGACATGGGTGTCACACTGGGTCGTACGCTAGACCGTATAATGAGTCATCCATTAGGTGATTTTAGGGTGAGTTGAACCTGATGAGATAAGGATCAGAATGGGTCATACGCTAGACCGTATCTGAGTAGCAGAGTGAGCCGTCCATTAGGCTGTATCTGGAGAAATAAAGATCAGAATGGATCATACGCTAGATCGTATCTGAGTAGTAGAATGAGCCGTCCGTTAGGCTGTATCTGGCGATAAAAAGTAGTCATTCGCTAGACTACATTTCAGAATGTATTGTACGCTAGGTAGTATCTGATGAGAAGAGCCAGACTGGGTCGTACACTAGACCGTATCTGAGTTGCAGAATGAGTCGTCCATTAGGCTGTATCTGAGGATAAAAGATCAGAATGGATCATACGCTAGATCGTATCTGAGTAGCAGAATGAACCGTCCTTTAGGCTATATCTGATGATAAAAGGGGTAGTCATACGCTAGACTACATTTCATAATGTACCGTATGCTAGGTAGTATTTGAGGGGATGAATATCCAAATGGGTCGTACGCTAGACCGTATTGGAACAGTTGAAGGAACCATACGTTAGGCTGAAACAGAATGAGTCGTACGTTAGGCTATATCTAATAATATTTGTATATGTTGTATTTGCAATAAATGTCTGGGATGGGCTTAAAGATGCCATCATTAGGAAGATATCAGAATGCTTGTCAGAATGAATATTCATATGGATTATATCTGAAAGATGTATCTGAATCTTGAATGTAATCGATAAAGATATTCGTCTGAATGAATCTTAATTTTGACTGTATCAGGAGGATAATTAACCTGGAAAAAAAAAGAGTTAGCCTCATGCCATGTCATAATGCATGAGATGTTTTATGCTCTTGAAAATAAATGCGAACATTGCATGCATGTATATGTTGTGAAATGATGCATGAATGAATTATGCGTTTGAAATTTTTTGCTGTGGGAAAATAAATCCCGATATTCTGGTTGGAGATATTTGTATTGATGACCCTTTCTTAGCTGGGGATATTTGATTTCTGTCTGATGGTAGAAATATTCAACAGAACCTGACTGGGGATAAAAGAGATGACCAGTCTGTCCAGTAGTGCCAATTTCTTCTGGGAATAACTGGTTTTGCTGGAGAATAGGATTTGCAACCGGATTTGTTAGAACGCATGGTTAAACCTTATCCTTGATCCTAAAGTCTTTTAGTAATTGCTATTTCTATTTTATGCATGTATTTTCGGTAAACATCAATCATATTCAAATGCATATATTAATTCGAATTAAATCAATGGACGTTTATGCAAGCAAAACGGAGAAAGTAAAACAAAAGTATCTTTTTGGAAATAAAATTGTATTGATTTTGAAAGAGGGCCTATAAACAAGCAATTTTAATACAAGGAGACAGAAATCCTAGTAAGAGGAAATTGTCAAGAAAGCAAAGAAAAAACAGCTATGAAAAAAAAGTCCTACTGATTTTAATTCTACTACTGCTATTATGTCTTCAAGCATCTCATCTCTTGCTGCCGGATAGAAGTGATTGGCTTGTTCAGTCTCTTTGACTTTAGTGAAGCTGACCGAGAACGGGACATAGTCATACGCTTTAATCCCTAATTTTTGCCTGGACCGCCTTTTTAGGTTTTCAGTCCACCAGGATACCCTTTTTTGCCCAAGCCGCCTTTTCAGGTTTTCGACTTGCCGGGTGTACATTTTTGTATGTTTATCCCTAATTTTTGCCCGAACCCTTTTGGTTCGCCGGGATGCCCTTACTTTTTCCTAGATATGTCGACCTAGCCGGTCTCTTTTATGCGTAGTATTTTTTAACTATGTCCGCGTTCACGGGATGCGGGAAATCTTCACCATCCATTGTAGCAAGCATCATGGCTCCACCAGAGAATACCTTCTTAACTACAAATGGCCCTTCGTATGTGGGAGTCCATTTGCCTCTAGGATCACCTTGTGGTAGAATGATACGCTTTATCACCAAGTCGCCAATTTGATACACCCGTCTCTTGACTTTTTTATAAAATGTCTGGGTCATGCGCTTCTGATATATCTGCCCATGACAAACAGCCGCAAGTCTCTTTTCATCAATCAAATTTATCTGATCGAGTCGAGTCTGAATCAGCCTGCATCTTTCATAATTCTTAGAGAGGGAATCTGAACTTCCACCGGTAAAACGGCTTCCATTTCGTAGACTAAAGAGAAAGGAGTTGCCCCTGTCGAAGTGCGTACTGAAGTGCGATAACCATGAAGAGCAAATGGTAACATCTCATGCCAGTCTTTGTATGTTACTGTCATCTTGTGTATAATCTTCTTAATATTCTTATTAGCAGCTTCTACGGCGCCATTCATCTTTGGCCGGTACAGAGAAGAGTTATGGTGTTTTATTTTGAACTGCGTGCAGAGTTCAGTAATCATCTTGTTGTTCAAATTAGTACCATTATCAGTGATAACTCTTTCAGGGGTGCCATACCGACAAATAAGACTATTCTTGATGAACCGTGCCACCACATTCTTGGTGACAGAAGCAAATGAGGCTGCCTCTACCCACTTTGTAAAGTAATCAATAGCAACAAGAATGAAATGATGTCCATTAGAAGTAGTAGGTTTAATCTCTCCAATCATATCAATGCCCCACATTGCAAAGGGCCAAGGGGCTGTCAACACGTTCAATGGAGCAGGAGGTACATGTACTTTGTCCGCATAGATCTAGCACTTGTGACAAGTTCTGGAGTGATGGTGGCAATCAGCTTCCATGGTAGACCAATAATACCCTGATCTCAGAATCTTCTTGGCCATCGTATGTCCACTAGAATGAGTCCCAAAAATACCGTCATGCATGTCTTCCATAATCTTTTCTGCTTCCTTTTTATCCACACAGCGAAGCAAAGTCGAATCATGATTACGTTTGTATAATACTCCATTACTCACAAAGAATTTGGCGGAGAACTTCCTCAGAAATTTTCTGTCATTGATGGAAGCCCCTTCAGGGTATTCCTGAGTTTCTAAATATCTTTTTACTTCGTGGAACCAAGGTTTCTCTTCTACTTCATCAGCATTAAGTTCATAACAATATGTTGGTTCATCTAATCGTTCAATGGTGATCATGGGAGCTTCATTGTCCCATCTGACTCTGAACATAGATGACATGGTAGCCAATGCGTCTGCCAACTGATTCTCTTCTCGTGGAATATGTTCGAATGTAATCTTTTCAAAGTATGGGATTAATGTCAACATCCGCTCTCGATAAGGGATGAGATTTGGATGTTTAGTGTCCCATTCTCCTTTGATCTGACTGATTACTAAGGCTGAGTCTCCGTACACACTCAAAAACTTGATTCTCAGGTCTATAGCAGCTCTGAGTCCCAAAATACATGCTTCATACTCAGCCATATTATTGGTACAATCAAAACATAGTCTAGCAATGAAAGGTGTATGGCAACCCTTGGGAGAAATAATTACAACACCAACACCATTGCCCAATGCATTAGAAGATCCATCAAAAACCATAGTCCATCGGGATCCCAGTTCGGGTCCTTCATCCGGTCCAGGTTCTTCATAATCAGTAACTAGCATAACATCCTCCTCAGGGAACTCAAAATTCATAGATTGGTAATCATCAACTGCTTGATGAGCCAAATGATCAGCTAACACACTTCCTTTGATTGCTTTCTGGGTAGTATACTGGATATCATACTCTGTTAAAATCATCTGCCATCTTGCTATTCTTCCAGAGAGAGCAGGTTTCTTAAATATATATTTGATAGGATCCATCTTAGAAATCAATAAAGTGGTATGATTCAACATATATTGTCTTAGTCGGCGAGCAGCCCAAGCCAAAGCACATCAAGTTTTCTCAAGCAGTGAGTATCTTGTTTCACATTCGGTAAACTTTTTGCTAAGGTAGTATATTGCATGCTTTTTTCGACCAGACTCGTCATGTTGCCCCGGCACACACCCCATTGAATTTTCTAACACGGTCAAATACATGATTAGAGGTCTTCCTTCAACTGGTGGCATCAGAATTGGAGGTTCTTGGAGATACTTCTTGATTTTGTCAAAAGCTTCTTGACATTCATCATTCCATATTATCTCTTGATTTTTCCTCAGTAATTTGAAGATGGGTTTGCAAGTAGCAGTCAAATGGGAGATAAATCGGGCAATGTAATTCAAGCATCCCAAGAAACCTCTGACTTCTTTATCTGTACGGGGAACTGGCATTTCTTGAATAGCTCTCACCTTAGCCGGGTCAACCTCAATTCCTTTACCACTGACAATAAAGCCCAAGAGTTTACCGGATCTTACTCCAAATGTGCATTTGTTCGGGTTCAATCTCAACTTGTATTTCTTCAACCTCTCAAACAGTTTGTATAAATGATCGAGATGTTCTTCTTCAGTGTGAGATCTGGCTATCATGTCATCCACATATACCTCTATTTCATGATGGATCATATCATGGAACAAAACCACCATAGCACGTTGGTATGTTGCCCCTGCATTCTTTAAACCGAATGGCATTACTTTGTAACAGAAAGTGCCCCATTGCGTCACAAACGTAGTTTTCTCCATGTCTTCAGGTGCCATCTTAATCTGGTTATAACCTGAGAATCCATCCATGAATGAGAATACCTTGTGTTGAGCGGTGTTATCTACCAGAACATCAATGTGCGGAAGTGGAAAGTCATCTTTGGGACTTGCTTTATTCAAATCTCTGTAATCTACACACATTTGCACCTTACCATCCTTCTTTGGCACTGGTACCACATTAGAAACCCATTGAGGATAAGAAGTAACAACTAGAAAACCTGCATTAAATTGTTTCATAACCTCGGCTTTGATTTTCTCAGACATTTCAGGACGTATGCGACGAACCTTTTGCTTAACAGGATGACAATCTTCCTTCATCGACAAACGATGTACTACTATATCAGTATCCAGTCCTGGCATGTCTTCATAAGACCAAGCAAAAATCTCCACATAGTCATGTAACATCTGAATCAATCTTTCTTTGACATTGTTTTCCAAGCCTTCTCCTATTTTGACTTCTTTCTTGTCTACTTCAGTACCCAGATTTATAATTTCAATTGATTCCTCATGCGGCTGTATAGTCTTTTCTTCTTGCAGTAACAGTCTGGCAAGCTCTCCAGGCACTTCGCAATCTTCCTCACTTCCATCCTCGGCTTGGTAGATCGGATTTTTAAAGCCATAATTAACAGTAGCAGAATTATTATCAACAGGATCCAGAGTGGATATGGATCTGCAATTTGTTACGTGAGTGTGTGTAAGAAAACATAGCTTATTTGAAAGATGACACGAAAGATAAAGAGCACAATATTTGAATGCAAAAAGTCCATTGATTTATTGAATGTGAATATGCTTATGAAAATGACAAAACCCTTAACAAATTAGCTATTGTGCCCCGGGCATAGACACAATGCTTTAAGAAGTTCAATTGTTCATAATAAAAATTACAAAATTTGAAACACTAAAATAAGCAATAACAATTACTCCTGACTAAAGGAAATCGGGATAGTGTCTTCAGCCTTCCAATTATTGAGTCCGTCACCAATTGTTGGGAAAATCCAGCTATCCAAGTCGCAATCGCTATCAGCATCTTCTACAGCATTAATCTGATTTTTGACTATCTTTTCAGAGCTAAACCCCAGGCCAAATTTATCAGACTTGTACGGTACCTCGATCAGTTGACCCCAGCCAGTACGACCACCATCTTCAACCACGGCTTGAGCATCTTTCAGAGAAATCATAGCAGGAGGAGCACGAATAACCTTGGGCACACGGGAAGTTGGCTTAAGGACAGGACTGGTCAGAGGAACTACTTCAAATGACTGAGAAGGAGTCTCAAATAATTCACCATCCATCTCGACGTATCTGAATGTATGCACAATACTGACAATATACTATTCTTCTCCACACACAGTGACAATCTTGCCCTCTATTGGATACCTCAGCTTTTGATGGAGAGACGAAGCTACAGCACTTGCCCCATGGATCCAAGGGCGTCCCAGCAAGCAGGAATAGGCAAGACGAATGTTCATTACGTAACAGGTAGTGTTGAAGACTTGAGGTCCTATCTTGATAGGGAGAACCACTTCACCATGGACAACACTCTTCGCACCATCGTAAGCACGCACCACAACGTCACTAGGTTTCAGTTCAATGCTTTTACAGTCAAGCTTATCGAGCACAGCTTTCGGTAGCACATTCAAAGAAGAGCCATTGTAGATCAACACATGAGACAAGGTGATCCCCTTACACTCAATGGAGATATGCAGAGCTTTATTGTGATTCTTTCCTGCTGGTGTCTGTCGCATCCTGCGAAAAATCAACCGGCGAGCCTAAAATAAAAACACACAGAGCCGCCACTAAGCGTTATTTATCCCAAGATAGGGAAAGGAAACGCTCAGAGAAACCTGGAAAGACATGGTCTCGCGACCAGAGAGAAAAGGTTCGGGAGTCGGTTACGCAAGGGGAAGGTATTAGCACCCCTCACGTCCTAGGTACTCCTAGGGATCCACGTTCTAAAATAAAGAATAGGTTGCTAAACATCACACACACACACGGGGAACGCAGGTGGGGTTAAGAGAAACGGGCTCGATAAGACATCGCGTCCTATGCCTACATATCTTGTCTGGAACAAGAATCAGAGCCACTGTAGTTCGGCTTACGCACGCCAAACAACACAAAACAACACAAACAAACAAGGGTGGCAAACATGGAGCCCGACAACCACTGGATGGAATTACGTCGGCATCCGAACCAAAACGCACTCAAAAGGGCAAACATGGAGCCCGACAGCCAATCCTGGGCTTACGTCGGCATCCGAACCCAAACACACAGTCAGATAACAAGTAAACACACGCAAAAAAGAAAAAGGTTGCCCGGAGTGGTCTCGCACGACCACCTGCCTACATACCTCGTCTGGAACGAGGATCAGGGCGATGTAGTTCCCCTGAAAGGGACTAAATTGCTAACCAGAAACCGGGGAAAGATACACAACTAGGGAGCTGAGACTCGAGCCTAATGTTGTCATGCATCGTTAACCCTAAGTTCGGTTTTCTATCCTACTTGCATAAGCAAACTAACCTAACCAGGAAAGAAGCTAGCACACAAGCATACAATCATATATCATCAAATGAGAACAGGTATCTCAAACAAGCATGTCAATCAGATATCCGCATAACACGCACTATAGCCAAACAAGGGGGCTCAATCAATCAGGTTTGACTGCCTAAGCAATCGTCTGTACAGGTTGTGTTTGCTCTTAACCTTGCCATTACGAGGCTAAGGTGAAGCAGATGATGGGATGAAGTGAGGATCAGACCTCACAGCTCATATCCCTAACCAGGGAGAGCTGACAAATGAGCATGGGTCCAGAATAGGGGAACCCTTCTATACTCGATGACTCTGACACAATGTGCACTGCACAAATCTTGGGCTTTTGATCTCAATGCTACAACCATGTAATGGGAGCAAAGAGAAGACTCAACTGAATAGTGGGGGACAGGTTGCTTGTCCCTACCTTCCACCAATTGCCTTACTTGAAGGGCTTTTCCTGCTTGGCTTAAAAATAAACATACACAAGCATTGCCTCTTAAGGAGGACTTCAGACAATTTGCCCGGCCCGGTAACAGCCGGGTCTCCAGACTACATGAAGTTTTAAGAAGTTACCTCAATGCAAATTGCTTATGCAAAGCAAAGCAAAGCAATAGTTCACAAGGAACTGAGCAACTAAAGTACCTGGAAACAATCAAACTCAGTCAGTACTCAGTCAGACAAACTGTAAAGCAAACAGTTAAACAGCTTAAACAATACAACACAAAACAAGCCCAGGGCTTAAGCCCAAGCTCCAACACCTACAAAACAATGTTATGTTAGTGCACAAACATCCACAACATCAATTAAAATCAACTTGTATCATTCTCCATGTACATTATGCTTTTGATCCTGAAAAACCAAGCAAATATTAGTAACTAGACCACTAGGCCAAGCCTAGGGTCCAAAAGCAAGAAAAAACTCAAAACAGCAAGGTATCCACCATACAACATCAAATTATCATCAAACACAAGCAAACATCATTGGTCTCATGTTTATATCATCCATCATATTCAATTCATGCACAAAACAATCCATATTGGTTCAAATGAAGCACCAAATATACAAACAGAAGTATTGCATTCAAAGCCATGCCAAAACACATCAAAAAAATCTCAACTTAAATACACCTAAACAGGGGTCAATCAAGGTCTACCATGTCAAATTTGAGCTCAATTGGGCAAATGGAACCATGTCAATGAAAATCAACAAAAACAGACACAATTTCATGCTCCAATTCACACCATCAATGCATACATCCAATTCAAAAATTCATATCTCATTGAAAACAAAAAAGAAATGGATGAGACCAAAACAGGGAGGTCACACAATGTGTCTAGTTCATGCATATCAAATTTCATGGCCATACAATACAATATGAGGATTTCCCAATCAATCTACCAACATGTATCACATGAGCTTGCAATTTCAACAACCAGAAATGAAAAATCATGATCAAATTGAAAATACAGTGAAAAATTCTACAAAAATTCATACAACATCCTAACATATCAACAATTCACCATGCAAAATTTCAGCCAATTCCAACATGCATAGGTCATCCAATTAAATTCAACAAGTTGACATCAAGAGGTGTGACACAAATTGTCACACCTAAGTTCCAGAATTTGCTGCTCTCTAACCAAGTATCAAAAATTCATGAAATTTACATATAAATAATCCTCAATGAGTCAAGAACCACCACAAAAATTTTCAGCCATTTATTTTATGATATGAGTATTTCATGATCAAATTGCCAAAATGTATCAAAATGTGACATACATTAGAAAAGCCTATGCCAAATAAAATATTTGCCAAGCACAACTTTGACCAATAGGTCAAAAAAAACCTACACTCAACAAGGAAGCTATAGAAAAAATTTCCATATTTTTAGGAATTTTCTACTATTTTTTATGAATTATTTCATGTGTTAAAATATTTTTTAGAATTTTTTTGGAATTAATTTAAGTTCATAATGGCAGTTTCGTAATTAAATATGGCGCGGGAGGGAAACACGAAATTTGAATTTTCAAACGATTCCACGGATCAAACTGTACATTTCATCGTCTTCTACCTAGCTTTTGCCCAGAATTTCAAAAATTTGAAGAACACGAAAAGTTCACGAAAATGGACATGGCTATAGTCGTTGAACTCGTATGAACATGTAGATCTCAAATATACATTCCAAACAACCTAACAATTCCTAAAACTCAAGAATCGATCGATCTAGGGTTTGTGTTCATAATTTCAATTCAAGATTTCTCCCTACTCAGTTCACTATTTCATAAACCACAAGCATATTCGTGACCTACACAGCATGCACTACCAAACGCACATGAACTTGCAGCAAATTATGAGATTCGAAAAAACCTCAAACCTGGAAATGGCAGCAATCGTGTTGGTGTTCTTGGCTCTTAATTCGGTGAAACAGATACAGCATGACCTTGAGGAAGTATGATGCGCAGCTTAGATTCGATGGTGAATGCTTCTACTGCTCAAACTCATCAATTCACCATGGATGATGCTTCTTTGACAGCCACGATTTGAAGCTTTTCTCCCTCCAAATACCACAAACAGCTTGAGATATTGATGAATGGAGATCGATGCAAAAGGAATCGTGAAGATTGGTTGAGATTTGATGAAGAAACTTGGATTTGAAGATTTTGTGTTCTTGATGGAATTTTGAGAGAATGAGAGGTTTTGAGATCCAACTTTGGTAATTGTGAAATTCTGTTATGATTATGGAGTGATTTAGAATATATATGGTAGCTTAATCCATCACTAATCATGTTAATTAGCCAAATGCATAGTTAGTGTAAATGGTTATTTTCAAAGTGGGGGCAAAATTATAATTTCACCATGACAGCTAGTGCCACCTGTTTTGACAGCACATACACCTTCTAAATATCATATGTGAACTGTAGAAACTTGTTTCATGCTCATTGGTTGCTCCATTCTCAAATTCACCATGTGTATGCATTTGGTCCATTTTTGTCATTTCCATTTTTCAAGACAAAATCCAAATTAAAAGCCTTATGCATGAAATGAAAATTCAAACACATTCTAAATGCCATTCCTGAGGTGTTGGAAAAAGTCCCATTCAAAAATTCCAATTATTTTGACATTTGGACGATTTTGCCCCTGGTCCAATTCAGCTGTCCAGTTGAAAAGTGACTTTTTGCCTTGGCCATTTTTGGGAAAATCCAATGATGCACCCTCAAATTACATGTCAAATGGAGTTTGTGCATATAAAGAACTTGCAATTTGGACAAAGTATGTGGTAGTTATGGCCTCCTGATTACGGTCTTTTCTGAAATTCAATGAGCCATATCTTGCAAACCGCACATTGGATTTTCAAGTTCTTGGACTTTTTGGAAAGGTGAGAACAAGATCTACATCTGTCATGTTGAACAATTTTTCATTTGAAGCTTCCTTGGACATCTGTTTTTGAGGTCAAAAACTTTCCATTTTTGGAAACTTCAGCTACAAGTCACTTTCTATTTTTGGCAGTTTTTGTCCTGACTTGATTTTCTTCATTCTTAAGCTTTGAGATGTCATATAACACTTGTTCCAACATGAATGAAGTGTGTCTAACTCATTTCCACCTCCAAATCCACCAGATCATGTACAGTTGACCACAGTTGACTTTTCATCTGATAGATGAATCTGGCAATGCATAGATCAAACTGAGCCCCAATCTTCAACTGAAATGGCTCAAGGGTGATACCCTAGCCTCAATAATCACCATATAATCACCAAATGAACCTCATATCCAGCACAAATCCCATCTCCTGATCCAGCCCTGATTGGCCCAATACAACTGATTAGGGTTGACCAGTGGTCAAAACCCTAATCTCAAGGAATCTTCTTCAATCTTCTGATGACATCCAACCATGATGATGATGATGTATCAATTCAATCAATATGAAGACCAATACCCTAGAGGATCATAAAACCCTAATTCACAGCCCAATCCTCAGATGGCCCATGATCAGTCATTAAACCCTAGCTTGCACCTTTGAACTTCCTCATCTCCTGATTAAGACTTGGGAAGATGGCTTGCACTATGTAACCACATGATATGCAATATGAAATGCCTAATGTCCTAAAATGATATGCAAATATGTTAATGCTAGTCCCAAGAGAGGAGGGCAAATTTTGAGGTGTTACAGCTGCCCCTATTCAATCCACTGTGAACCTGTCGATACGAAATAGCCTCGGCTTTCGGATGATCAGGATGAAGAGTGATTGAATACCAAGAACAGACGAACAATTTGTACTCTGATGGGATGATAATTAACAACGCCTGTCAGCATCGGCGAAGAAAAACTCGAAAAACCGACGACCTGGATGCCAAAATAAATGGTAACGCAGGGATAACCATGGTCTGAACACCACATCCACTCGGGATTCTCATTCTTTTTTTGCTTTTCTTGAACCCCGAAAATTTTCTCTTCTTCTACCTGGTCCGAAAACCACTTCGGTCTGAACTCCGAAAAACTGGCCTGAATACCATAAGTGCTTCAACCTGAAAGTCGGAAACTTCACTAATCACCACTCTAAGGGCAACACGTCAGAGGGTACACCTTCAACCAGACACTGACTGATGACTGGGAAGAAACTCGACGTTTACTGAACATCGGACGATGATGTTTACTGACACCAAAAAAAAAAAGCTCGACCAGACATTAACCAATGACCGGGAGGAAACTCGATGTTTACAGGCACCGAACAATGATGTTGACATGACATCAAACAATGATGCGGACAGACATCAAACAATGATGCGGACAGACATCAAACAATGATGCGGACAGACATCAAACAATGATGCGGACAGACATCAAACAATGATGCAGACAGACATCAAACAATGATGCGGACAGACATCAAACAATGATGCAGACAGACATCAAACAATGATGCGGACAGACATCAAACAATGATGCGGACAGACATCAAACAATGATGCGGACAGACATCAAACAATGATGCGGACAGACATCAATCAATGATGCGGACAGACATCAAACAATGACGCGGACAGACATCAAACAATGATGCGGACAGACATCAACCAATGATGCGGACAGACATCAAACAATGATGCGGACAGACATCAAACAATGATCGACCAAACACTTACTGATGTCTGGGAAGAAACGGTGGTTCCAAACTCACAATGCTGAACTCCTCGGAGCATCGTCTTCGCTGTCAGACAAAACCAAACCTCAAGCGGTAATCACGGCTTGAATCGCGCCGATCGCGTAACGTCTTCTGACTGTATCCCCATCTCTGTCCGACGGGAACATTTCCTCCAATATCGCACTACTGGGGAACATTGCTGATCTGACGTTGTGATGCTAATCTCCTCAGAGTAACATCTTCACCTTTGGTGAACCCCAAATCTTCAAGCGGTAACCACAGTTTGGGTTGCGTTGAATACATCCCTTTTCCATCTCCGTCCGACGGAAGGAGTCTTCTCCAGTGTCGTACCACTGGGACAATACCTGTGATCCAATCATGAGGCTATACTACTCGGAGTAACACTTTCATTTTTTGGCAAAATACCTCTCAAACAGTAACCACGGCTTGAGACTAGCTAACGTTTGCAATGATGCATGCTTGATTTCTTCTGCGTAATGCTCCATAATTATGGAAATGCTACGCGATTATTTATTTTTCTATGCAATATGCTATGCTTTATTTTACATGATGAATGCATAAAAAGGTATCCCCCTCAAGGGACTCTTCTGGGGGAATACGAGACACTCTGCTGAGGAACTCGTCACCGCTCCAATTCCACCCTGCTGGGGAATAACACTGCTGCTGGGAAATAGCAACCCTTGCTGAGGAAGAACCTCCTTTGCACCCAATCCACTCGGGAAACTGCTGGGGATAAGCACCACCAACACTCTGTAGGGATACACCAATCTTGACTTGCCGAGGATATCAATCCTGACTCCGCTTCGGGAAAACCCTCACAGATACCTGCTGACTTCACTGGGGAAACACTCACAGAGACTCTGCTAAGGGAATAGCAATCTCCAGACTCAACTGGGGGAGCATCAATCTATCGCTTGCTGGGGATAACCATCCTGACCATGCTAGGGAAACGCATACTACTCCGCTGGGGATACCCATGCAATCCATAGGTAGAATCAGCTCAGCTGGGGATGCTGATATCTGTCCACTACGGGAACCTGTTCAATCCTCTGGTAGGATGAACACTGCTGGAGATATATTTCTTTGAAAAAGACCCGCTCCACTCGGGGAACAGCAACCTTCTGACCTGGCTGCTAAGGAAGCATTGTTGTAAACCTGCCGGGAATAACCATCCTGACTCGGCTGGAGAAGTTTACAGACTTTGGATCTGTTGGGGAGCTAGTCCTCTGATTCTGCTTGGGGATATAGCTGGGAAATGAGAACAATTGGCACAGAACACCCGTCGACTCGTCGAACCACGGTATCCACCTTCCAATCTCGTATCAGCTTTCCACTTTTGAGAACTCCCAGACTCGTCTGGACCTTTTCTGCTCCATCATCTTATATTCCAAATCGCTCCGCGCTCGACGAGAACGTACTCCTGGAAGTTATACAGAAATTTCAATTTTCCGACTTTGAAGAGTCTTCTTGATTAATTTCAATGGTCGTCGGGCGTCTCTCGTCGTCTCTCCGTTCCTCCTTCGTCCCTGATCGAACTCTGCGGGGAATTACACACTTTCAAGTCTTTCGACTTTGAAGAGTCTTCTTGATTACCATCAAGGATCATCGTGCGCCGCAACGTCACTTCGTCGTTTTTCCTTTATTCGTCCCTAAACAAACTCTCTGGGGATCTGTCACAAAGCTTCCACATCACAACCTGCAAGTGAGTGAAGGATACCTAACAGTACCTGCAAAACAGATCGTCAGGTAAAACCGTGCCCCAGGTGTGTCAAGATTTCAACACTTGGGTCACTCAACCTTCCAAATAAGATTTCAAGCTTTCAATCTTATAAGCATGCATTGGAAGGAACCTGTATGTCTAAAAATGCAAAATTCTTTATCAAAATATCCGGATGTTTTTGCAATCAAAGCGGTAATGAAAAACAAAAACAAAATTATTTGACTGAATATGCATTTATTGATTGGAAAAAATGTGGCTCAAATGAGCAATACAAAAGGAAGCAATTCCTGAAAAGAGGTAATTGCGCTCAAAAGGAAAAATCTATCCTAATGGCAATGTGAAACTCGTGATCTCATCGAGTTCCAACTCGGTTACACCCCATATGTCCTCAGACTCTCCATGCTTTCTGCCTTCTGAACAAGACAATTCTGATCGATCCCTACCGGGTATTATCCATGATGCTTTAACCAAAGCGCAAACGATCATGCTAGACGCAGTTGTTCGTTTCAATCCCTCTTTTGCCTGGACCGCCCTTTCGGGTTTTCAGTCCACCGGGATACCCTTTTTTGCCCAAGTCGCCTTCTCAGGTTTTCGACTTGCCGGGTGTACAGTTTTCTTCTTATATCCCTAATTTTTGCCCGAACCTTTTTCTGTTTTTGGTTCGCCGGGATGCCCATTTTTGCCTGGACTATTTTGTTCTTCTCGTCCAGCGGGTCAATTTTACACGAAGTATTTTTTAACTGCGTCCGCATTCACAGGGGATGGAAAATCTTCACCATCCATGGTCGTTAACAACAAGGCTCCACCAGAGAAAACCTTCTTGACCACGAACGGACCTTCATAATTCGGCGTCCATTTGCCCCTCCGATCGTTTTGAGGAGGAAGGATCCTTTTCAGCACCATATCACCTACGTGATATACCCGAGGTCGCACCTTCTTGTCAAAAGCACGCTTCATCCTCTGCTGGTATAATTGCCCATGACAAACGGCTGCTAGCCTCTTTCCTTCGATCAGGCTCAACTCTTCATACCGGGTCCTTACCCATTCAGCCTCTTGCAATTTCGCGTCCATCAGGACTCTCAAAGAGGGAATTTGAACCTCAACCGGTAATACAGCCTCTATCCCATACACCAATGAGAAAGGACTTGCCCCAGTAGATGTACGCACACTGGAGATCAATACCCAGGATACAAACTTCCTACTCAATCACACCATCGGTGTATTCAAACGTTATCCGGGCAACAAAAGCTTATTCTCCTTAACCTCCCCATCAGACATCAGAATCCGTTCGGATTTGGGGTCAGGCCCCTCCTCCGGGATCGGTCACTCTCAATCTTTCGATTTGAGTACCTCGAGATGTCCTCATCAGGGAACTCAAACTTCATCGGTTGATAACCTCCGGTTGATAACCTCAACGGGTTGCAGAGAGATGTAATCAGACAATACACCCCTTGATTGCTTTCTGAGAGTATCACAAATCAGTCAACATTATTTTGCTCCTCTCGCAACCCGTCCGGTCAATGTTGGATTCTCAAACCCATACTTGATCGGATCCATCTCGGAAATCCACAAAGTGGTATGAACCAACATACACTGTCTCAGTCGGCGAGCAGCCTATGCCAAAGTACATCAAGTTTTTTCGAACAGTGAATGTATTGTTTCACAGTCGGTAAACTTTTTGCTAAGGAACTGCATACTTTTTTCGACAAGACGCGTCATGCTGACCCAATACACCTCGTAGACCCCTCGAAGGCCGTCAAGTACAGATTAACAATTGTTCCTTTCACAGGAGGCATCAGAATCGGAGGCTCCTGCCACTTTTCTTTTATTCTTTCTATGCCCCTTGGCAATCATTATTTCACCTGACCGTTTGATCTTTCTTTTTTTTTTCAACATCTTGAATATGGGTTCACACGTGGCCGTTAGATGAGATGTGAACCATGACAGGTAGTTCAATCTATCTATGAAACCACGAACCTCTCTTCTATTCCCTCGGTTCAGGCATTTTTTTTTTTTTTTTTAAGCAGGAGCAACCTCGATTCCTCTCTGACACTTATAATGAACCCCAACGATTTACCGGACCACACTCTGATAGTGCACTTACTCGAATTCAACCTCAGTTTGAATTGTCTCAACCAGTTAACCAACTTGGCCAGATCTACCAAATGCCCCTCTTCTGTTTGGGACTTTGCTATCATGTCATAGCATTCGATTTCATGATGAATCATATCATGAAACAAAGTCACCATGGCTCTCTGATACAGGCATTGGCGTTTCGCTTCTCTAGAGGACAGTCTCCTATCTATGGGAGCTTGTGCACAACGACACCGGTATTCGACCTTGGCATATCCTGACATGACCAAGTGAATGCGTCCACCTGCTCCTTCAACAAGGCTACCATTCTGCTCTCGATTCGCCTCTGAAGCGGCTCTAATTTTCATCTCCTTCCTGACCTCGGCGGTGCGTGGAATAACAATCTCAACCCGCTCCTCGGGCGGTTGAATCACCTTCTCCTCTTGTCTCAACAACCTGGTTAATTCCAGTAGATCACAATCTTCTTCGTCTTCTTCTTCAGCCTGATTGCTCGGATTGTCGAAGTCATATGAGGTGTAACCAAATTGTTATCAACGAGATCCGGAGAATTATTTTTGAATTTTGGGACGAGACAAATCAAAAAAGAAAAATGAAAACAAACATTGCCATTTTTATTTGTTTTTAAACTGCAAAAATAAATGAAAAACAGGGAACACCGCTTTTTGACTGAAAAACATCCATTTATTAATGATGCAGAAATGCAAATTATGAACATAAGGTGGCCCTTACAATGAACCATTACGTGTCGGGCAACACATATGGCTTTCATGCATATAAACTGAAAACAAGAAATATTACTCTTCCGGACGAGTGACAGTGATGATCTTGTTTAGGCCTTCCAGCTTCCTGGTACGCATGGCTTTATCCAACCATCAAACTTGCAGTTACTGTCATTCTCTTCACCCATCACAGGCGCGATCTGAATTTTCAGCAATTGCACCCACCATCGCCTGACCATGTGCCGGCATGGGATTGGCATTAACATTCGGTGATGGCGCAAAATTGATAGCTTTGGAGTCCACCAGATCTTGGACGACATTCTTGAATGCTCTACAGCCCTCAATGTTATGCCCCTGCGTACCAGAATGAAATTCACACTTGGCATTCTCATCGTAATCGGGAGGCCACTGATCTGTTCTTATCGGAACCATCGCCCTCGGCTGGACCAACCCCAAATCCATCAGCTTTTTGAACAGAACAGCATATGTCACGGGCGGCTTGTCAAAATGGCGATCAACCCCTTTTCCTCTCATCTGGTACCCGGCTCTCTGTTGAGGTGGCTGACGTTGCTGCCGGACTGACTGATTACCAGCAGGAATGGTTACTGCAGCAGTGTGCTGGTAGTAACGATCCCTACCGTGTCCTCCCTGGGCAGACACAGCACTTGATTCACCCTCGTGCTTGCGCTGACCGTTCCCGAATGGCTTCTTCGATCCTGATGCCGAAGCATTACCTTGTATCTTCCCCATTTTCAGCCAACTTTCAATTCTCTCTCCGGCCACCACAATGTCTGCAAAGTTGGTTACTGGACAACCCACCATCCTTTCAGCAAAAACCCCTTGCAGGGTACCCATGAAGAGATCAGACATCTCTCTGTCCACTAGCGGCGGTTGAACTCTGGCAGCCAACTCCCTCCACCTTTGAGCATATTCTTTAAACCCCTCATTGTTTTTCTGAGACATACCCTGCAGCTGGGTACGACTCGGAGCCATATCAGCGTTGAACTGGTACTGCTTAAAGAAAGCATCTCCCAAATCTTGCCAGCTTTTGATATCGGACGATCTCAACTTGGTGTACCATTCCAAGGAGCCTCCAGACAGGCTGTCCTGGAAAAAGTACATCCACAGTTTTTGATCCGCGGTGTATGCTGAGATTTTGCGGACAAATGCCTGGAGATGAGTTTCCGGGCAAGAACTGCCATTGTATTTGTCGAATGCGGGCGCCTTGAATTTTTGTGGGATCACAATCCCCTCGACCAGCCCCATGTTGGACATGTTGACAAATCCCGGAGTAGCATGGCTTTCCAGAGCCTTTACCTTCTCTGCCAGCAACTGGATCTCTTTGCTCTGTGGCTGGACACCATATTGACCAAATGGCTCATCGTGCATGGAGAATTGATCAGCCTCTCTGTCTTCCTCCCTGTCATCATCAAACCCATAGAAAGGAGGCACAAAATTGTCCTTCAAATTCTGCCCCAGACCGGGCCCAGGTTGACCACCAGCACCAAAACCAGCAGCATTGTCATTCACCAAACCCACAGTCGCTCTTTTACCACCATCTTTGGATCCACCCAGCCCCTGATTGGAGACACCATCCAGATTAACAGCACTGTTTGCTACAGAAGCCCGCTCGAGCTTTTCAACTTTATCTACCAGAGCCTTCTGACCAACTGCAAAGCCTTGCATTATGTTGATCAGCTCGTTCATTTTATCTTTCAGTTCAAGCATATCTGCACTGGGAAGCTCCATGAGCCTGGGCGTATTTCTCCGGGTATAATATCTGTGAGGGCGTGTTGAGTGCAACGGTATGACTCTGCGAGCACGAGCAATGATTCCTGCAAAACAGCAAACAGGTTAATATGCATGAATGCAACGTCTATCCATATGAGGAAAATTCTGTCCTTCGATTCTGGTTTCATCGAGACAGATAACATTTCACCAATAACATTTTGACATCCAGATGTCTCTCAACCAGATTCTCAATCAATAATACTCCCCATATGGCTAGACGTAGGTTTGGTGCAGATGAATGCAAAATGAGAATGATGCAGATGAATGAATGCAATGGGCCATCCTCCAAGTCATCTGATCATCTGTTGCTCTGAACTACAGCCCTGATCTCTGAACCGATCACAACCATCTGAGGTACTGATTAACCATAAGTCCGACTCAAGGGTTCCGAAATAAACGGAAGAAAGATACATCATCATCATCATCATCAGTCTCTGAGCAGACATTCACAACCATCTGAATCGGCCCGGGGAATCCTGAGATAAACGGATCCCCACTGATAAATAACTCGGCCCGGGGAATCCTGAAATAAACGGATCCCCACTGATAAATCTCGGACAGCACTCCGGCGTCACGGCAACAAATAACCATAAATCCGACTCATAAATATGTCTCTGAATCACAGATCAAAAAGTAACCATCTGATTATGCATCCGAACAATCACCCTCCCCTCACAGGTAAATTCTAAACAGGTCACCCTAAGGCGGATAATAGTCTCAACGATCGGGCGAAGATACTCAATGGGTTTGCCCTTGCGGGTGTGCCATTGTAGCTCCCTTAAGATCGTCTAAACCAAAGATCCGGGAAATGATCGGTCATCAGAGTCAACAGCCCAAAAGAGATAACCCAACCAAAGTGGAGAACCCCACTGGAAGAGCACTTCTCAGATGAACCTCGTCCGACTTGTGGTATGTCACGTCGCAACAATATGCCCAACCGACACATGAGCGACATGAGACCACGCTAATCCTAGGTGTATACTCGGGCCTGGGTTTTAGCCCCACTCAGAACACCCACCCCAAACAGAGGGAACCACCTGCAAAGAGGACGGCAACAACATGATAGTATGATGCATGCAAACATTAATGCAAATATATACACACTGGTTAGAATAATAAATGCAATAAATAACACACAACAAGCAACCTAAACTATCCTAGAACGCTAGGAAGGACTCGCTTAGGGACGATGGACCAGCATAGGTCTACATCCAGATGTCCCCAGCAGAGTCGCCAGCTGTCGCATCCTGCGAAAAATCAACCGGCGAGCCTAAAATAAAAACACACAGAGCCGCCACTAAGCGTTATTTATCCCAAGATAGGGAAAGGAAACGCTCAGAGAAACCTGGAAAGACATGGTCTCGCGACCAGAGAGAAAAGGTTCGGGAGTCGGTTACGCAAGGGGAAGGTATTAGCACCCCTCACGTCCTAGGTACTCCTAGGGATCCACGTTCTAAAATAAAGAATAGGTTGCTAAACATCACACACACACACGGGGAACGCAGGTGGGGTTAAGAGAAACGGGCTCGATAAGACATCGCGTCCTATGCCTACATATCTTGTCTGGAACAAGAATCAGAGCCACTGTAGTTCGGCTTACGCACGCCAAACAACACAAAACAACACAAACAAACAAGGGTGGCAAACATGGAGCCCGACAACCACTGGATGGAATTACGTCGGCATCCGAACCAAAACGCACTCAAAAGGGCAAACATGGAGCTCGACAGCCAATCCTGGGCTTACGTCGGCATCCGAACCCAAACACACAGTCAGATAACAAGTAAACACACGCAAAAAAGAAAAAGGTTGCCCGGAGTGGTCTCGCACGACCACCTGCCTACATACCTCGTCTGGAACGAGGATCAGGGCGATGTAGTTCCCCTGAAAGGGACTAAATTGCTAACCAGAAACCGGGGAAAGATACACAACTAGGGAGCTGAGACTCGAGCCTAATGTTGTCATGCATCGTTAACCCTAAGTTCGGTTTTCTATCCTACTTGCATAAGCAAACTAACCTAACCAGGAAAGAAGCTAGCACACAAGCATACAATCATATATCATCAAATGAGAACAGGTATCTCAAACAAGCATGTCAATCAGATATCCACATAACACGCACTATAGCCAAACAAGGGGGCTCAATCAATCAGGTTTGACTGCCTAAGCAATCGTCTGTACAGGCTGTGTTTGCTCTTAACCTTGCCATTACGAGGCTAAGGTGAAGCAGATGATGGGATGAAGTGAGGATCAGACCTCACAGCTCATATCCCTAACCAGGGAGAGCTGACAAATGAGCATGGGTCCAGAATAGGGGAACCCTTCTATACTCGATGACTCTGACACAATGTGCACTGCACAAATCTTGGGCTTTTGATCTCAATGCTACAACCATGTAATGGGAGCAAAGAGAAGACTCAACTGAATAGTGGGGGACAGGTTGCTTGTCCCTACCTTCCACCAATTGCCTTACTTGAAGGGCTTTTCCTGCTTGGCTTAAAAATAAACATACACAAGCATTGCCTCTTAAGGAGGACTTCAGACAATTTGCCCGGCCCGGTAACAGCCGGGTCTCCAGACTACATGAAGTTTTAAGAAGTTACCTCAATGCAAATTGCTTATGCAAAGCAAAGCAAAGCAATAGTTCACAAGGAACTGAGCAACTAAAGTACCTGGAAACAATCAAACTCAGTCAGTACTCAGTCAGACAAACTGTAAAGCAAACAGTTAAACAGCTTAAACAATACAACACAAAACAAGCCCAGGGCTTAAGCCCAAGCTCCAACACCTACAAAACAATGTTATGTTAGTGCACAAACATCCACAACATCAATTAAAATCAACTTGTATCATTCTCCATGTACATTATGCTTTTGATCCTGAAAAACCAAGCAAATATTAGTAACTAGACCACTAGGCCAAGCCTAGGGTCCAAAAGCAAGAAAAAACTCAAAACAGCAAGGTATCCACCATACAACATCAAATTATCATCAAACACAAGCAAACATCATTGGTCTCATGTTTATATCATCCATCATATTCAATTCATGCACAAAACAATCCATATTGGTTCAAATGAAGCACCAAATATACAAACAGAAGTATTGCATTCAAAGCCATGCCAAAACACATCAAAAAAATCTCAACTTAAATACACCTAAACAGGGGTCAATCAAGGTCTACCATGTCAAATTTGAGCTCAATTGGGCAAATGGAACCATGTCAATGAAAATCAACAAAAACAGACACAATTTCATGCTCCAATTCACACCATCAATGCATACATCCAATTCAAAAATTCATATCTCATTGAAAACAAAAAAGAAATGGATGAGACCAAAACAGGGAGGTCACACAATGTGTCTAGTTCATGCATATCAAATTTCATGGCCATACAATACAATATGAGGATTTCCCAATCAATCTACCAACATGTATCACATGAGCTTGCAATTTCAACAACCAGAAATGAAAAATCATGATCAAATTGAAAATACAGTGAAAAATTCTACAAAAATTCATACAACATCCTAACATATCAACAATTCACCATGCAAAATTTCAGCCAATTCCAACATGCATAGGTCATCCAATTAAATTCAACAAGTTGACATCAAGAGGTGTGACACAAATTGTCACACCTAAGTTCCAGAATTTGCTGCTCTCTAACCAAGTATCAAAAATTCATGAAATTTACATATAAATAATCCTCAATGAGTCAAGAACCACCACAAAAATTTTCAGCCATTTATTTTATGATATGAGTATTTCATGATCAAATTGCCAAAATGTATCAAAATGTGACATACATTAGAAAAGCCTATGCCAAATAAAATATTTGCCAAGCACAACTTTGACCAATAGGTCAAAAAAAACCTACACTCAACAAGGAAGCTATAGAAAAAATTTCCATATTTTTAGGAATTTTCTACTATTTTTTATGAATTATTTCATGTGTTAAAATATTTTTTAGAATTTTTTTGGAATTAATTTAAGTTCATAATGGCAGTTTCGTAATTAAATATGGCGCGGGAGGGAAACACGAAATTTGAATTTTCAAACGATTCCACGGATCAAACTGTACATTTCATCGTCTTCTACCTAGCTTTTGCCCAGAATTTCAAAAATTTGAAGAACACGAAAAGTTCACGAAAATGGACATGGCTATAGTCGTTGAACTCGTATGAACATGTAGATCTCAAATATACATTCCAAACAACCTAACAATTCCTAAAACTCAAGAATCGATCGATCTAGGGTTTGTGTTCATAATTTCAATTCAAGATTTCTCCCTACTCAGTTCACTATTTCATAAACCACAAGCATATTCGTGACCTACACAGCATGCACTACCAAACGCACATGAACTTGCAGCAAATTATGAGATTCGAAAAAACCTCAAACCTGGAAATGGCAGCAATCGTGTTGGTGTTCTTGGCTCTTAATTCGGTGAAACAGATACAGCATGACCTTGAGGAAGTATGATGCGCAGCTTAGATTCGATGGTGAATGCTTCTACTGCTCAAACTCATCAATTCACCATGGATGATGCTTCTTTGACAGCCACGATTTGAAGCTTTTCTCCCTCCAAATACCACAAACAGCTTGAGATATTGATGAATGGAGATCGATGCAAAAGGAATCGTGAAGATTGGTTGAGATTTGATGAAGAAACTTGGATTTGAAGATTTTGTGTTCTTGATGGAATTTTGAGAGAATGAGAGGTTTTGAGATCCAACTTTGGTAATTGTGAAATTCTGTTATGATTATGGAGTGATTTAGAATATATATGGTAGCTTAATCCATCACTAATCATGTTAATTAGCCAAATGCATAGTTAGTGTAAATGGTTATTTTCAAAGTGGGGGCAAAATTATAATTTCACCATGACAGCTAGTGCCACCTGTTTTGACAGCACATACACCTTCTAAATATCATATGTGAACTGTAGAAACTTGTTTCATGCTCATTGGTTGCTCCATTCTCAAATTCACCATGTGTATGCATTTGGTCCATTTTTGTCATTTCCATTTTTCAAGACAAAATCCAAATTAAAAGCCTTATGCATGAAATGAAAATTCAAACACATTCTAAATGCCATTCCTGAGGTGTTGGAAAAAGTCCCATTCAAAAATTCCAATTATTTTGACATTTGGACGATTTTGCCCCTGGTCCAATTCAGCTGTCCAGTTGAAAAGTGACTTTTTGCCTTGGCCATTTTTGGGAAAATCCAATGATGCACCCTCAAATTACATGTCAAATGGAGTTTGTGCATATAAAGAACTTGCAATTTGGACAAAGTATGTGGTAGTTATGGCCTCCTGATTACGGTCTTTTCTGAAATTCAATGAGCCATATCTTGCAAACCGCACATTGGATTTTCAAGTTCTTGGACTTTTTGGAAAGGTGAGAACAAGATCTACATCTGTCATGTTGAACAATTTTTCATTTGAAGCTTCCTTGGACATCTGTTTTTGAGGTCAAAAACTTTCCATTTTTGGAAACTTCAGCTACAAGTCACTTTCTATTTTTGGCAGTTTTTGTCCTGACTTGATTTTCTTCATTCTTAAGCTTTGAGATGTCATATAACACTTGTTCCAACATGAATGAAGTGTGTCTAACTCATTTCCACCTCCAAATCCACCAGATCATGTACAGTTGACCACAGTTGACTTTTCATCTGATAGATGAATCTGGCAATGCATAGATCAAACTGAGCCCCAATCTTCAACTGAAATGGCTCAAGGGTGATACCCTAGCCTCAATAATCACCATATAATCACCAAATGAACCTCATATCCAGCACAAATCCCATCTCCTGATCCAGCCCTGATTGGCCCAATACAACTGATTAGGGTTGACCAGTGGTCAAAACCCTAATCTCAAGGAATCTTCTTCAATCTTCTGATGACATCCAACCATGATGATGATGATGTATCAATTCAATCAATATGAAGACCAATACCCTAGAGGATCATAAAACCCTAATTCACAGCCCAATCCTCAGATGGCCCATGATCAGTCATTAAACCCTAGCTTGCACCTTTGAACTTCCTCATCTCCTGATTAAGACTTGGGAAGATGGCTTGCACTATGTAACCACATGATATGCAATATGAAATGCCTAATGTCCTAAAATGATATGCAAATATGTTAATGCTAGTCCCAAGAGAGGAGGGCAAATTTTGAGGTGTTACAGTGTCAGGTCAGCATCAGAAAAGTCTATGCCATTATCAACAGCCAAATTAGCAACATAATTTTCTAACTGATCGACAGATGTCTCCTGAGGTACATGAGCGGTCTTCAAGAATTTTATCAACGCACTGGCATAAGATTCAGAAGATAACAACAAGGATAACATCGAAATTTTAGATGGAGTATGCCCCAGCTGTTCTACCACATCAAAATCACTCTTACGGAATATTTTCAGCATTTCTTCCATTTCCTGCTTGGCAACATCTTCGGTAGTAACTTCGACTGGTGTCTTTGACTGAGAAGGATTGATTACTGGTCCCTTTCCTCGAGTTTCAGGGGCGGGAGGTGAGATTTCTGGAGAGAAGATCCTTCCACTTCGAGTAATTTTACTAGTCCCAACAATGTCAACGTCATTAGGATTAGCAGAATTATCATCTTGCTTTATGCCGTGGATGTAAACATCACCTCCATAATTCCACGGAATGGCTTTGCTTGAGGAATACGGTACTGGGCCAGGTGCAGTAATAATTAGGGGAGCTACCTTGGGCTCAGCAGTAATCTTCACAGGCACTCTAGTAGCGGTAATCTTCACTGGAACTTTGGACCTAGCAATCACAGATATTTCTTCAATAGGGTTTTCCATCTTAGGAATCTTTTCAAAGAGAATTGTACGATCATCCATCAGTCGTTGAATACCATTCCTCAACTTCAAGCAATCATTGGGTCGGAGTATACAGAGATCGCAATTTTTAGCATAACCTGGAAATAAACCAGCTTGCAATAAATTCTTCTTGATGATCAGGAGAGGAGATGCTAAGTCAGCTACATTAGTAATGTGAGAATTGTCATCTACAGCATTAACAGTCTTGTCATGATTAGGCATAGGAGCAGTGATGACATTAGGAGTCTCCGGAGGATCAAATTCAATTTCTCCAGCGTCGATCATATCCTGAATCTTATTCTTCAACAACCAACAATCATTTGTATCATGCCCGGGGCTATCGGAGTGATATGCACACCTGGCATTGGGATTATAACGAGGAGAAGTAGTGTTGGGATTTGCAAGAGGATCTCTGAGGGTAATTAAATTTGCTTTTAGCATACCCTGCAGTGCTTGTGCTAAAGTCATATTGATCTTGGTAAACTGCCTTCTTGGCTTGTCTTGTCTGTGTTGGAAGTTTTGAGATGGCGGTGCTGCAATCGTAACTGCTCCAACAGTATGGTCACGATTTTTCTTGTTATGACTCCTTTGACCGTACACAACATTCGATTCATTCTTCCCCTGATAGGACTTTTTGGTGCTTGTAGAGGTAGTCGCCTGTATCTTTCCACTTCGAATGTCGCTTTCAACATGTTCACCCGTCAATATAAGTTCAGTGAAACCCAATAGATGGCTGTAGAATGGGTCAGTCAGTGTACCCATGAACATGTCCATTAATTCTCGATCAGTCATAGGGGGTTTGACTATGCCAGCCAAGTCTCTCCATTTTTGAGCATATTCTTTGAAGCTTTCTTTAGAGCCCATAGTCATATTCTGCAGCTGTATCCGAGTAGGCGCTAATTTAGAATTATACTGGTAGTGCTTGTAGAAAGTTGTCGCTAAATCAGTCCAGGTGCGGATGTTAGAGCTCTCGAGCTGATAATACCACTCTAACTGTGTGCCAGACAGACTCTCTTGGAAGAAATGGATCCATAGCTTCCTATCAGTGGTATACGGCTGGATCTTTCTCACATAAGCTCTCAGATGCATCTGAGGACAAGACGCACCATCATACTTAGTGAAAGCGGGGACCTTGAATTTGCGAGGAATGACCACATCAGAGACCAGACCTAAGCTTTCGAAATCCAGACCGGGCGCCTTCTGACCCTCCATAGCTAGCATACGTTCTTCCAGCAACTTATACTTATCATCCTTCAGAGAGTACTGTCAATTTTCATAATTTTCATAGTCATCCTCAGGGTTGAAGGGATCAGCATTCTCATCTTCCGAATCATTTTCTGTCTCATCTTCTTTATCCTTCGGAATTCCAATCTTGACTCCTGGAGCCTGTCCTTTAAGCCTTCTTCCCGGGTTAATGTAACTCACAGATTTCTTATCTTTCTTCTTCTCGAGCAATAGAGTCTTCAGTTCCTCCTGCCCCTTGGATAAGTTCAAGATCATCTCCTGGAATTGAGCATTCTGAGCCTGGAGATCTTTGACAGTTTGTTCGAGGGCCATTTTTCTGTTTTAGAGGAAGACCGTGAGAACATTGATCCTTTAGAGTACCT
This sequence comes from Lathyrus oleraceus, assembly GCF_024323335.1. Taxonomy (NCBI): domain Eukaryota; kingdom Viridiplantae; phylum Streptophyta; class Magnoliopsida; order Fabales; family Fabaceae; genus Lathyrus; species Lathyrus oleraceus. The sequence goes on along the minus strand of NC_066582.1, from coordinate 247,731,225 downwards.
GTTATGCAATGTTATGTTATGCTATGCAATGTATGAAATGTTTTCAAGGACTTTTGGAATTTAACTTTGCGTACACCACCAAAAAGGGGAGCTTTTATTAATAATTTCTTTAATCAATGTTCATTACAAGAAAAAATGAAAGCTCAAGTCTCCCAGGGACGGCTTCTTTTTGGGAGGAGATATGCATTGAGACTTCGTTCCTCATTAAGCTGGCTGGTGAGCTCCAATACTTTCTTCCTTTCAGCACAGAACTGAGCTTCAAAAGTATCCCTTTCCTCTCTCAACTGGATCCAAGATTTCTTCAATTCTTCAACATTGGTAGGCATATCTGGATAAGGAATGATCTGAGGGGTACCTCCTTCAACTTTTGGTTCAACAATCAGAGGTCCGATTGCAAGATATGGCATGATAAGCTCACGAGCTCTGGCGCGTACCCATCTGAGATAAGGTTCCATAGGAATAGAGTTTTCCTGTCCTAAAGTACTTCTTTTCACCATGCCCCAAGCTCGTACAAACCTTTGACGGAGACCTTGAGAATCATTGTCATAGTCAAACACAGCGCCTTGGATAATTATTTCATGTGGACCATCTCTTCGAGCATAACCAAACTGACGTAGGGCTAAAGCAGGATTATAAGTAATACCTCCTCTTATCCCCAGGAGTGGTACGTTAGAGAATTCTCCACAACGGTCAATGATGATAACATTTTCTTTGGGTTGGAGACACTAATGGATGTCTGAATGGGAGAGCGACATTATCCTTTGAGACCATTTCAAATTTTTCTCATTCTTCAAGACTGATTGAGGAAGGTGCGAAATAAACCACCTAGATAATAAAGGTACGCAACACATGAGAGTCCCTTGCCTTTTCATAGTACGAGTGTGAAGGGAATGCAAAATGTCTCCAAGCAAGGTGGGCACAGGGTTGTGAGTGAGAAATATCTTAACAGCATTCATGTCTATGAATTGATCCGGATTAGGAAATAGCACCAAACCATAGATTAGTAATGCTAGATCATCTTCGAAAGCGTGGACACTCGTAGCTTTTAGGAATTCTCGGGCCTTATTTATCATAAATTTGGCAAGTAAACCCTTAACTTCACTTCTTGTTACCCAATTAGTTTCAATGTCGGACTTTTTCATGTGTAAAGCCGCGGCAACCTCTTCAGACCTCGGAATCTTTTCTAAACCACTGAAAGGTGTTTGATCAAGGATAGGTATCCCAAGCAACCTGGAAAATTCTTCAAATGTGGGTACCAACTGATAATCTGGGAAGGTGAAACAATGATGTTTAGGATCGAAGAACTGGAATAGAACTCTCATCATATCTTCCTTGAAACCGGTGGTAACTAAATTGAGGAGATAACCATGTTTCTTGATGAACTGAGCATGATCGGGAAGTTCTGACACTAAATCCTTGAGTTGAGGAGAGGTCGCTACAAAATTGATCCGGATGGTCTTCCTGGAAGCCATAGCCTTACAAAACAGAGCAAAGTTAAATCCCTAAGTCCTCGAAATGGTTAGTACAATGCCATGATGTCATAATGTTATGATGTTATGATGTTATGATGTCAAGTAAGTAACAAGCACAAACAAGTCAAACCACAATCATTCCTAGGTTTTAAGGCTTGCATGAGTTCCATAGGTAAGTACCCTCCCCACTGAAGTTTGGTTGGTTCAACCTATCCTAGAATAGTAACCGGGTTCTAGAAGGATCTCAAATCATTGACCTTTCCTTAAGTCCACTTCAGTGCAACACCAAGCAGTTGACCAAAATTTCCCTAAAGTCCAATCTCAAAGAGTGTAGTATCGAGTATCAACCAACCCCAGTCGGAATCGAAGTCAGTTATCTCACTACTTTCTAATGGCTAGGATGAGTCAATTAGGATTCTAAAGGTCTGGTTAATGCTTTGATGACACCACGCAGACGCCAAATTTTTCCTCAAGTAAACATGAGGAACATCAGGACATCCAAAGTGTCACATTAACCGTAGCCATCATTTTAACCATTCCAGTATACGCCGGACAGTCGCGATGATCTCTTGCTACTTACCTAAGGTACACTAGATCCGGGTGTATGATCTTTCACTCAAGCATAGAATACCCAAACAATCCCTTAAAAGTAAATCAGACAAAGAAACAATTCGAAAACATAAGTGATCTTATCTTTAAGGTAACCTCTCTTTTTAAGAGTCCCCAGCAGAGTCGCCAGTTCTGTGATACGGTGAACTGACTTTGTGTTTTTGCTTTGAAAAGCAATGTTGCGGATAGCAAGAGTCGCCACCGGCTTTTCTTTTATCCAATAAGGAAAGGCGGAAAAGAACAGGAAAGACCTTGATTAGATTTTGAGTTCGGGAGGTACATTATACAAAGGGAAGGTGTTAGCACAGTTTGTATCCATGGTTATCCATGGGCTCTTAATTGCTTAACTCACTTATGTTTTCCTTGTTTGAGAAAGTGCTTGAGAAATGTGGTGTGTTTAGAAAATATTTTGAAAGGAGAGTTTAACTTTGTAATGATTCTTGTACTAATGTATACAAAGTGTTTATCTCGTTTGATTTTGAAAGATGTTTAGAAAAATATAACTCGGCGATGATTCTGGTGCGAATGTGTACCAAGTGGTGATTTTCTAAAAGATGTTTTGAAAAGTGTGAGGTGTGAAAAGTATTTTAAGCTGGGAGCAATCATTTAAGAGTTATACCTACCCAAGGTCTTTATAGGTATTTCCTATCCTTAGGAGGGTAAAATTGTCCTTACTATTGATAAGTAAGTAGTCTTATCCTTTGGATGTAAAGGGACATCGTGGGGTCGTCGATTGGTCATTGAAGGCAACATTTGTAAGGATACCTTAGCATTCGAAGAGACGATCATCATTTAATCGTAGGCTACAACGAAGGGTCATCGAGGGACAAAGTCATATATTCGAAGGTAACGTTCGAGGGACAAGGTCATATATTCGAAGGCAACGTTCGAGGGACTATGATTTTTCTTGTAGGGACATTGACCTTTTGATCGAAGGGACTATGACTTATCTGTTTAGGGATGATGATGATTTAATCGAAAGGGTCTTTGCTAAGGTTATCCCCACATTCGCGGGACATGACCGTAATATCGTAAGGCGACAAAGAGAGGGTTACCCTGGAGGTGCAAGTGTGGAAATGATTGGATTCGGATATATTATCTTGAATTAATTTATCTAAGTTCGATTATTTATCTTTCCATGCAATCCTATTAGCATACATGTAGACAGTTATATTCACAGTATGGAAAAATTAAAGTGCGAAAAATAAGACTACGCTATTACATGGCTTCGGGATGGGGGTACATAATTTAAAAGGGGATATAAAATATCTAAATCTTAATTAACGAGTACAAAATTAAAAGGGCATACAAACAAATAAAACCTAATTAAACTAAAAAAAATAATTAGATTTTTATTATTCAAAATAGCCCATTTTAAGTAATTAAGTGATATATGAAAATTTAATTAATAAACTAGATTAAATTATATCCTAGTTTAAATAACTAATATAATATATTAATTATAAAATTAATTAATGTGTTTTATTTTAATAATAGAAAAATAGTGGTGAATTAATTATAGTGGAAAGGGAGTAAACATAGTAAAAATACTGAAAAGCTAAAAAATAGGTCCTGGGTATTCAGGACCTCTACGTTGCAGTGAGGGGGAAGCTACCAACGAGCCATGTTGGTCCATTCGTTATTTATTCGCCTTCATTAAAATATATATTAATTCTATATGGATTTTTCCATTTTGACACAACACCACCATGCATGTTACAACTTTCTCTCTTACGGCAAGCTACTTTATTTTTCCTCATGCTGTTTCTTTCATGTGAATATAACAAACCTGTAACTTCATCTTATATCAAACCACACACATAAAATAAGATCATATGTAATCATCATGCAATAATAAAAATACTCGTGCACAAATCAAGAAGCTTATATTATTTTACTCATGTATTAGTTCTCTTTACTGCAAGTGATAATGATAAAACAAACCTTACACATACATGTTAAAGACAACCAAGAATTCATATTATCACCATTATATCATCATCATTATTATGTAATAACAGCATGTGAAATAAACATAATCATGTTAGAAACAACACTCATATAATAATAATTAAATGGCAGATATAATTCTTTAATCATGCAAACAGAATTTCTCCAACATGCTATGACATATCAAGAACAAATGCATACTTGAATAAAGCAATATCAACATCCACCAAATCATGAATACATCATCTCAATATATATATTAAACCAATATTATTCATGCATAAATTAAGGAGTATTGCAAGGTAATCATGCTGGATGCAAATTCCCTAATGAACACTTACTGGAGATTTGATTCTTCTAGCTTGCTCACTGTATGTGTGTTATTCTTATTCAGGCTATGAGTGCTTTATGGTTGCTTCTCTTTTCCCTTCCCGTGAACCTTCTTGCTTCTGCCTTGCCTTGTGTATCTTCTTCTGTTGTATCTCTCCTCTTTTCCGTCTTCCCCCTCTCGCTGCAGCCATATGAAGTATTTATAATGGTGTGGATTAGGGTTTAACCTTGCTAAATATTTGGATCCCTTCCTATACTTTAGGATCTCACCATATAATTTAGGAGAGTTAGCTCTAACATTTTGCACAATTAAAATTTAAATTTTTGTTATTAAATTAGAGCCAAAATTATTTTTATAAAACAAAACCATCATATGATAAATAATACTATGATTATTTATATATTTTTGGTTTGGATTTGGTCTTAAATATCTATTATTATAAATAAATATTTATACAAATATTATTATAAATAATGAATAATTTAAATGACTTTTAACAAATAAAAATTAATTTAAATTTTAGTTACATAATTGAATTAAAATTTAAACCTATTTCTATTTTTACTTTCATCATTTAAAAAAATCAAAATTATTCTTACTTATATCAACCAAAATTATTTTATAATTTATGGGCTTTTAAAAAAATGTTACTCTTATAAATAAATTTTATTAAGTAAAAAACGTGAATTACTAAATAAATACTATTTATAAATAATGAATAAATGGAACATGAGTCACTAAATTATAAAAAATAGTTATTATAACTTAATGAGATTTAACAAATAAAATTAATTTAAAATTTTAATTATACAATTAAAATTCAAATCTATTTTTATTTATCATTAAATTAAAACTATTTTATTTATATATATATAATTTATTTATATCATACAGATAACCAAAATCATTATTATTTTTTATATCTGTATCACATAATAAATAAATTAAAATTTATAATTTATATGAGAATGTATGCTAATGAATGAATGCAAATGTGAAATGAATGCCATGCATGAATCAATTTATCATAAAAATTAACAGGCAAATTTTGGGGTATGACAGACTCATTTAATGGGTTTTTTTCGAACCCTAAAGGCTCGTTGTCATAAATACAATCAAGCCTCCGGCTTTCTGAAGGTGTTGTTTGGTCTTGTCGACCATTTTCTAAACCTTCTGCCTCACATGCCAAATCCTGAAGTCTTTCCTTTTCCAGAATTGACCTCCTCTTGTTTTTAGCTAAACAGGCCAAAATTCGAGCCAAGATTTTTGACTCAACAGTCATCCTCATCGATTGTGGGCCACCCGGTAGGTGGAATTCCCGTCTCTGATCATGTGTCTTCCTTGTTATCCCATATGAAACCATGATCAGGGTTGTAAGTTCAGAACTCGACCAGTTTTGACGGAAGTATAAGAGCTTAATTCGTCATCACATGGAGTTATATTCACCAAGTGTTGGTCGAAAGACCTCTTGGAACCCATATCGTCGACCCGGTAATATATTTGGTTGGCCTTAATGTTTTCTACGATGTCGTCCTTTCGCCAGATTATAAGTCTCTGGTGAACCGTCGATGGTACAACCCCTATCTCATGGATCCATTCTCGACCTAAGAGTAGATTGAAATTTGCTTTGGAGTCTATTACCATGAATAGTGTTGAGCGTGTTATTGTGCCCACAGTGAAATTGACCTGGACAACCCCCATTATATTATTAGTTTTCCCCTCATAGTTTGATAGGACCATGTTGTGTTGTCGAAGGTCTTCCTCACCCTTTCCCATTTTCTTAAACAGAGTATAGGACATCAGATTGACTGCAGCGCCTCCGTCGACAAAGACCTTGTTCACTGCCATCCCATCGACCTTTGATTTGATGAATAATGGCTTTAGATGGTACATCATCCCTGGGCTGGGCCTTTCAAACATAACTTTTTTTTCTTCCACCATGTCGCCATTCATGACATAGTAGCACAAAGGTTTTCCTCTGTCTGTCCCATCTAGCACAAAATCTCCCTCTGTTTCAGAGATTTTGGATACCATGTCATATTCAGCTGGCAACACCGATACAATGCCACAGTTTACAACAAAATCATCACCATAAATGTCATCATTGTTTTCGTCGTACATGTCTTCGTCGAACTCCTCATCGGACTGGGGAGAGTATTCAGGCTCCCCTTCCTTTGGTTTAGGAGAATACTCGGGCTCTTCTTCCTTTGATTCGCCCCCGCTTCGTGGCTGCTTCTCGACCTCTGACGAACATTCCATATTCTGAGTGGCTATTACTACCTTCTTTCCCGTCGAGTCGATAATCATGGTCATTGTCTGATTCACCACCATTTTTCCTGGTTCTACGACCTTTGGTATTTGTTTCTTTTGTCCAGCGGTTTCCAAAGGTTTCAACTGTGGAGTGATAACGACCTTCCCAGCTTTTTTATTTCGCTGGTAGCATCTCCACTGTGTCCTAGTCATCAGATTATTTCCTTTGTAGTTAGGAGATATTGTGTAGCCCATTTTCTTCTTTGGAGATGTTGTTTCTTTCTATAACACTCCATTTTGGGTTTTTGCCCCCTTTCTGGTTGACAGACTCTATCCATTTTTCCTGTGGAACATCAGTCGGAGGAATGAAGGTCTTTGGTCGGGAGCGTTAAAACTGCCTTCTATAATTTTCGTTTCGTCGAGGTGCTCCATGCTTGTCGAACACAAATCGTGGGACGGCAGATTTCTCCTCTTTCACAGCCTTGTTGTTGGCCTCCAATTTTTCGGCGGTTTTCTTGTCGAACACCGCACTGCACTTAGGGCATAGCAGAGCCTTTGACCTATTTTCCTTACACTTCTCTTGGAAGTCTGATAAGATTTCGCCTGGTTGGGGATAGGCCGACTCGGATTTCCTTTCGGCCTTATTTATGAAACCTTCAATAGTTTCGACCATTAGCACTTCAAAAGATTCAGCTAACGAGGTTGCTTTGGAAACCTCTATGAGACCATCACTAGTCTCGACCATCATGCATTCGAGAGGCTCCGCGTACAAAGCTTTTTCCACCTTTAGGGGGTCAGAATCCACCTGCATTTTTTGCCTTTCGCCAAACTGGAGCCTTTCTTTTTTCAGAGCTTTCTGCACCAAATCCCTGAAAAGAATACATTGGTGAGTTTTGTTACCAAGGAAATTATGAAATTTACAGAATCCCATTTTTTTATTTTGTTCTACGGGAGGGTCTTTTAAACCCTGAGGGACGATAATCTGACCATCTTTTACTAACAGTTCAAAGATTTTGTCGCACTTAGACACGTCGAAAGTATAGGTCTTAGCTACGTATTTGTCTGTTTTTTCTGGTTCGACAAGGTTTTTCCCATTCGATGGTTTTAAAACCTTACACGCATACGGAGGCTCGGGCTTAAGTTTTGCCACGTTAACCTCGCTTATGTCGATTATATCTTCGTCGTCGGAAGAAACTCCTTCGACTGCGATATAGGACACTTTTTTCTTCTTATGATATTGACCCGTCTTGGACTTCTTAGCTTTCCGGCGTTTGATACATCGAACTCTGTCAGCCAGTTGGGTCATATCTCTAAGACACTGAATATCCAGCTTTTTCCTTATAGAATAATCTAAAACCCCAGCCTCCATCTTGACTAATTCGTGTTCAGAGACTTGAGTAAAGCATCGCTCTTTCAATAGTCTGAACCTGTTTAGGTACTTATCAACTGACTCAACAACCTTCTGCTTAACGCTAGCTAGTTATTTGAGGCTAATCTTCAATTGCCTCATGTAAAATTGTTCATGGAACAATCTCTCCAACTGTATCCACGTTTGGATCGACTGTAGAGGTAGCATTGTGAATCACGTCAATGTGTTCTTTGTAAGAGAACTTGGGAAGTATTTTAACTTCAAATCCTCATTGTTCGCTGTGTCGTCGGCCTCGGTCTGGTACTTGGCCACGTGTTCAACGGCGGACTCTTCAGTATCCCCAACGAACTTGGTAAATTTCGAAACTTTCCACCCCCTAGGCAATTCTGTCTATAAGACAAAATCCGGTAAAGGTGAAGAGTTAGTGGGCCGTTGTAGGCAGGGACTTACTCTGTTTCGTACTATGATTCGTTCGAAGATAGCTTCTAGGTTTTGTTCCCCCATAGCTTCCTCGTATCAAACTTGTCTGACCACCTGGTCAGGATCCTGGTTACGGTTAACCATTACCAGGGGGGCCTTTGTACCACCCTTGGGATCTGTTCGAATTCCTGATACTCTTGTTCGACAGTATCGTCCGTCATTTCCTTTTGTCGAGTCGATGTTTTCGGTCGAGGAGGAGGCGTAGGGTTCCGGAGGATCGGAGCCCTTGGGGCTCCCAAAAAGTCTCATATCCTTGTCATTTGGATTGCCAATTGTTGGTAACTATGCGTCGAATCTTGGATCAATGGATTCAATATGGTACCCATTTGCTGAGTTAGCATGTGTATCATTTCATGATTACTCTCGTTCATTTGTTGTCTCATAATGACGATAGAACTTGACGTAAAAGTTGGGACTGACTGAGACGTCAGTCCGAAACCTGGGGGTCGACCAAATGGGGTTGCCAAAGGTCCAAACCCCTGGTAGCGAGAGAATGACGATGATGAGGTATCGTTGTAAGTCGAATCTAGGTTATGCATACTTGCCATAAACTCAGTCGGCATTCCCAATGTTCGGTGCATGGGGACCGTGAAACTGGGTATATGTTGCCCAGTAGTTCCCATGGTTGTTAGTGTCGGCGTTTGTGGCTGACACAGTGTCATAATTGGCCCTAAAAACGTTGTCAAAATCTTCGACGCCACGCTGGAGCAGATATTGGCAGCATGGGGCGTCGACGTATCTCCCGCCGAAGACGTTTCTTCATGTGGTCTAGGAGACATCATTTTGCCACTGCGTAATCGCATACACCTAACGTTGTCGAGGTCCCACCAGGTGTGCCAATTTGTTGTTTCGTCAATAATCTCTAACCTTCCTATGAGGGGGTTACTTGCAGGACCGACTACAAAGTCATGGACTTAGTGTTTGAGCGTATGGTGTTTTGGTAAGCAATGTCTTTGAAAGGTTTAAGAAGCGTAAATGTAACTCTTGATGAGTTGGGGATGTGGTAAAAATTAAGACAAACGGGAATGTATTGAAAGTAACGCAAGAAATCAAAGGTAAATTTGATAAGATTAAATGACTTATAAATGTAAAATTGAGGCAAAGTATATTTCTTGTAGGGAGATGACTCTTTTCTCGTAAACGCTTTGATACTTCCAGTTTTACTCCTACTGCAAATGTTCAAAATGCCACCCCTAGAATCTCCTCTAACACTTATTTAAATACTAATCAAAAGTAATCGTTGGGGGGTTACAAAACCATCTCGTGATGACACGTGTCGGTCCACTTCCCCCATGTTTGTAAATAACAACGTGTCGGGTGAAGGATATGATTCCACTTCCATGGCTTCTCAAAAGCTAGCGACTCATAATCAATTATAAATGCCATAATTAATTTACTCAAGCATACAGAAACGAAGGAGGAAATGGAGTTGGAAACAAGAGGCTTGCCGGATTCGAAGCCTTACTCAGACCAGGTATGTACCGATTATGAATTCGCTTATCTTCTTCTTTTTCTGAAAATATGAGATTGATATGAGACTTGCAGAGATCAGTTGAGAGTGTAGAATGTATGAATTGCTTTGCGTTTGATGCTTCTAACTGCGAACTCGAGAGAATCTGAAAGTTGTGGATCTTGAGAGAAACTTACGACTTTGGAAGAGAGAGAAAAGATGAATCTTGAAGAATCCAAGCCTTCTGAACTGTAATTCCTTCAATCAACTTATAAGGTTCAATTTCTATTATCAAACTCCAAATGAAATGCAACTGAAATGTCAAAAAGGTTACCAAATGCACAAATCTGTTAGAGTTAGTTTGAACTAAAAATATTGTTAGATAGTTGTGCAGTTAGTTATAGGTGTAGGATTAGTTAGTGATCAATTTTTTGTTAAATGATGTGGTTAAGTGTTGTTAGTGTGAAATTAATTGGAATACTGTTAATGTGATGTTAACTAGTGCTGGGTTAAATAAGGTGTTTTGGGCAGAGGATGTTTCGACAGCAACATACATGATAAATAGATGTCCTTCGACTGCGTTAGATATGAAGACACCTAAAGAAATTTGGTCGGGACATCCACCAGATCTCGAAAAACTTAGAGTATTTTGTTGCATAACCTATGCTCACATTAGGTAGGACAAGGTCAAACCTAGAGCTCTAAGATGCATGATTATGGGATACCCTGAAATAGTCAAAACTTATAGGCTATGGTGCCTAGAGCCAGGTCACAGGAGGTGTATCACCAGTCAAGATGTAGTTTTCAATGAAGTTGAGATGGCTTTCAAGAAAACTGATGACGTTAGTCGAAGTGCACAGATACCTGAGGAAGAGATGGAACAAGAAGAGATTCTTGTTGAGGTGGAGCATGTCAATGCTGAATTGTGTATCCCATATCAAGTTGAAGAAGAAGCACAAGATGTTGAAGATACTGAGGAATATGAGGAAATTGTCGATGGCGACCTGTTGACAAGAGATAGGCCGAGAAGAGTCATCAAGCCACCTCAAAGACTTGGGCATGCATATCTCATAGCTTATGCCTTAATCTCTGAAAGTGAGGTTCTAGATGAAGAACCTAGAGACTATGAGGAAGTTATGAGGAGTCGAAATAAGACTGAATGGCTGAAGGCCATGGATGATGAGATGAAGTCTCTTCGTGATAACCGCACTTGGGAACTGATCAAGAAACATGTTAGATCCAGGTTAGTCAGATGTAAGTGGATTTTCAAAGTTAAGGAAGGAATCGAAGGAGTGACGTCGAAGAGATACAGGGAAAAATTGGTCGCAAGGGATTTCACTCAGAAAGAAGGTGTCGACTTCAATGATATGTCCTCTCCTATTGTGAAGAACAGGTACATTCGAATGTTACTTGCCATAGTGGCACAATTCGATCTAGAACTAGAACAAATGGATGTGAAGACTACTTTCTTGTATGGAGATCTAGATGAAACAATCATGATGAGGTAACCTGAAGGGTATGCAGAAAAGGGTAAGGAAGATTATGTGTGCAAGCTGAATAGATCTTTATATGGACTGAAACAATCTCCTAGATAGTGGAATAGGAGATTCGATAAGTTCATGTCACATATAAGTTTCATTAGAAGTCATTTCGACCACTGTGTTTACTTCAGATTTCGACCTGGAAATTTATTTGTTATTTTGTTGCTTTATGTGGATGATATTCTCATAGCAAGCAACAATGTCGAGGATGTAATGAAGGTGAAGGTTGAACTCAATAAGGAGTTCGATATGAAGGATTTGGGAGTTGAATCCAGGATTCCTGGGATTAACATCCGAAGAGACATAAAGTAGACGAAATTATGCTTATCTCAAGAGACATACATATGGAAGATTCTCGACAAGTTTGGTATATCGAATTCAAAGCCCGTTGTGACTCCGACAAACCCTTAATTCAAGCTGAGTACAGATCAGTGTCCCAGTACTGAGGTCGAAAGAGCTTATATGAATAGCATCTCATATGCTAACATAGTAGGTTCTTTGATGTATGTTATGGTATGTACTAGACCCAACATAGCATATGCAGTCATTCTTGTAAGCAGGTACATGGCGAATCTTGGAAAGGCTAACTAGCAAGCATTGAAGTGGATTCTAAGATACATAAATAGGTCTCTGAGTAGAGTCCTGATTTATGATGGAGCATGTGGTGAAAATAGTAAAGTAGAAATCGAAGGGTATGTCGACTCTGATTATGCAGGTTGTATGAATTCCAGAAATTCTATTTCTGGATATGTGTTCACTATGTTTGGCATAACAATCAGTTAGAAAGCAACACTTCGGAAGGTTATTGTCTAATCAACCACTGAAGCGGAATATATCGCCCTCTTTGAAGTTGTAAAAGAAGCATTGTGGCTTGAAGGTTTTGTTAAGGAACTAAAACTTCAAGGTCGAGTTATGACTCTTAAATGTGATAGTCAAAGTGTTATACACCTGTAGAAGAATTCAGCCTATCATTAGCGAATCAAACACATCGAGGGTGGGGAAGTCCAAGTGTTGAAGGTTTCGACAAATCACAATGATGCTGATATGATCACCAAGACATTACCAAGTTGCAAGTTTTTCCACTGTATGCAGTTGATAAAGCTACATGAAAAAAAGCTAGTTTGCTCTCTTGATATTATAGAGTTTGTTCCAAGGTGGAGATTTGTGAGATATTGGATCGAACTCTAGTATGGTCGAAGGGTAGTTTCTTGGTTCGAAAATTCGACAAGGGACCTTAGCATGTTGTCGAAGTCTGTTCACATGTTGTAGTCGAAATATGTAGGATTGTTAGCATGTCGAATTAGGCATGTTTGTTATGCTCAATTGTTTAAGTTAGCTTGTTCTCTAAGTTAACTTGTGTAATGGGTATGTGCGTAAAAGCCCATTAGTTTAGTATGTTAGTTTTCTTATAAATAGCATACTAGTCTCTCATCATTGAATAATGCAAATCCTAATTAGGATAAGAGAGACCATTTGCTATTCTATAACACTTGTAATCTTGTTTCAAAGAGAAAGTAAAGAATACCAGTTTATAACCAATTTTATTGTGTTCTTATTGTTTTCTTCTTTTTTATTCTTCTAGGTTTCTTACCGATCAAAAAACCAATTATATTTTGTAATTTCGGCATCGTTTTCACAACAACAAAAACTAAGGGGTCTCATTTACATCTCAAATATCAGTTAAACCTGTTTTATATTTCCATTGACTAGTACTTTATTTTCTCGCCTTGTACATTGAATAGATTTATCAATATCAATTTATTTGATATAAAGATATATTGTATTCAATACAAAGATATACATGGATTTCACACACACAAAAATAATTTTAAAAATAATAAAATACTACTCCTAATAATAAATTGGTTAAATACACACATTATAGATTAAAAAGGATTAATATAAAATTAGATAAAAAAGTATTAACATTGAGTAAGAAAACAGATTAAAGTTGAAGTTGAAGATAGAAATTATTAATAATGAAATAACTCAAACGATTCTCTCACATTAATCCACTGCACCCTTTTGTACAGAAAACACCGTGTTAGCCCAATTTTCTGCACTTTCAATCATAACAACAAACAATTGTTTCATTTCAACAGCAGCAACCAGCATAATCATGAGGTTATTCCTTTTCAATTTTCTGCATTCTTTTCTTCTACATTTTTGTTAAATCAATTTTACACAAAACAAAATTATTAGTATTATTATGTTATGCATGTAGAAATTTATGTAATCATTATCTCAATTTCATTTCTTAGTGATGCTGTGACTGTTTGTTACCATGTTACTGATCATACATATAACTTGAATTTATCTTTTTTTTTTCTTCTTAATTTTAAATTTTTCATGGTATGAGTTTAAGGAATAGAATAAAAGGGAACATGATAGAGTAGTAGCACATGGTAATAGGGTGGGAATATTTTAGTGTTGATAAGATATTTTTGCGTGTTCGTTCATCTGCAGAGATTAATGTCTCGAGTCTAATAAGATTACAACGTATTTTTAGGGTTTGATTCGAATTGGAAACAAGTTATATTTAAAGAGATCTAAATCATTTCAACAACAAGAACAAAATGTCCCCTTTTGATTCTTCTCCTCAAACAAGTCACAGCAACAACACTAGTCCAAGTGGTGGTGATGTGTTGTTGAAATGGGGTAAAAGAAAGAGATCAAGAGTTTCTAGAACTCTCATTGAAGATTCATCATCTTCTGTTCATTTTCATGCTAAGTTTTCCTCTTCATCCATGCCTCCTCCACCACCTCTTGTTTCTTCTTCTACTACCTCCAATGCTAGAGTTAGAAAACATGATAATAACCCTAGGTATATTATTAATCAACTTTTTCATTCTTTTTCTAATCTTACTTTGCATTGTTAGCATAACATCTTTCATTTGAACATGAGCAGGAATTTGGAAGATTCTTCAGAAGCTTCAAGAATGAGTTCAATTGTTTCTAGATCTGCAGAACAAAAAGCATCTGTTTCATGTATTGAAAGAAGTAACAGAAACAGAAGAGTTTCTTCTTCAAATTCAGGAGCAAAGTGTAATAAGAAGAAGCGAAATGGATCTTCAACAACAGAAGCCGGGGAGAGATTGAATTGTCATGATGATAGTAAAGGAGAGAAAGTTAGTGTTAAGGGAATTGAATGGCCAAAGATATACATTGCTCTTTCGAAAAAAGAGAAAGAAGATGATTTTCTTGCAATGAAAGGGACGAAAATATCTCAAAGGCCGAAGAAGAGAGCAAAGAACATTGATAGAACTCTTCAGGTACTACTACTATTATCACTATAAAAAAAACTCTCAATCTTTTATTATATGAATGATAAATTGGTTTCTTATGATAATATTATTATTATGATTACAGTGTTGTTTTCCTGGGATGTGGCTACCAGATCTAACAAAGAGTAGATATGAAGTTAGGGAGAAGAAATCTGTCAAGAAGGTAACATTATAAGAAATGATTGTTGGATTGAGATCAGACATTTTATAAAATATGCAAATGGAAAATATACATAGACTTGTAATTCCGGTCGTTTGATCTTGATTCAACGGTAATTGAGATTTGCTTAATATTATTTTTTGTTATGATGTTGTGTGCAATATGAAAGACTGAAATGGTGTTATCTTGAATATGCAGCAAAAGTGTAGCAGAGGGTTGAAAGGAATGGAAAGTTTGGAAAGTGACTCAGAGTAACAAGCAAGCACATAATTTAATTTTTCAATCAAAGCTTGGTTGGTGAGAAGTGAAAACTCATAAAACAAAAATTGAATTTTCTCTTTAAGAAAACAGAACCAAAAAAGTGTGTGACATTAGTTAAAGTAGATTTAATTGAGTCCCTTCTCTTCATTACAAATGGTATGGTTTTACTGTATTGTATAGAGATTATTATTTTATTTTTTTTATTCAAATTTTGATTATATTTGAAGCTCTGAAGACCAATTCATTCATATATGTGGGACCCTATTGTTTGGGAATGTCAGTATGAAGGGGGAAAAGGATTCTCTGCAGAGGGAACAGTGGAAATTTAATATTTTAGTGTGGTATGGATTTATAAATTCATTTTACTCAGCATATCGAAATTGCACATTCAATTCTCTATTTTGTAAAATTTATGAAAACATTTTTTTTAAATCAAATTTTTAATCTCTCAATTATTTTAAATTAAAATTGTAATTTTCGTCAAACCTCAATTTTTTTAATTAAATAATGTAATTTTTTATGCCAAAAAATTCTAAATTTTAATTCAAAATAATATTTCTTTTGAGATTTAAAATTGAGACGATAAATTACTATTTCTTAAATTGATTTATAGTTTATGTAGCTCCAGCTTACTCAATTTTTCTTGTTAGTGTGTCTCTGCTCAATCTTGTGGACTTAATTCCAGAGGCCGATATATGTGTTCGACAGAAAATGAAAAATTCATTTGATAATACTTTTCTTTTACTTTACTAGTCCCCATTAAATTAATTAGTTTTAACCAAACCGCCTAATCAAACCAAAATTAAAATAATCGAACCGTTATATTTAATTAATGAACCAAATCATATTGCATAAATAATTCTAGAACTGAATCTGAAACTAAACCAAATTGAAATTAACCGAAACTGAAAAATAGAAATACTAAAAAAAAATTAACTTTTCTATAAAAAAATTAAAAAAAATTAACAACTCAGCTATTTAATATCGGTTTGAAAAAATTTAACTTCTAAAATTCAAAATTTTAAAATAATATACCAAATTAATAATTATAATTCAATTTGATTCAAAATAAATTAAATTGTTCGGTCCAATTCAAATAAATTATTACTATAATTTATTTCGATTCAATTCAATTTTCTCAGCCCTACTTATCACCATAGACATTTTTACTTATTATTACTTTAATCCTTCAGGTTCAATAGATGTTAGTCCGCTCTATTGAAGTCACTTGTTTTTATTCATTTTAGTGGATACCTTATTTTTGATCAATTATTTAACTCATTTAATTATATAATTTTAATGCTAAAAGTGATATATTGAAGAATTTAATAACTATATACTAGACAAAATATAAATATTTTATTAAAACTTCCTATAATATTTTATTCATAAAAATGTTTAAATATTTTAAATGATAATATTATGAGAGAAAGGGGGACATGGGTTGTTAGTGTAACCTAATTTTACATGGATGTCTAATGAAAATATAATATTTTATAAGTAATTTCGAAATTGTAGTAACATTTTGTAGATTTACCTTTTGTTTAAATTTCTAGCCAAGGGGAAAAAGATGTTCAAGCCAACCAAACTTTAATAAAGTTGGTTGGATTTTTGTTTAAATTGAGGGTTATATATCTAAAAGAAAACTAACAAAATACAATTACAAAGTAACATTATCAATAAGTCTAAAAAGGTGGTTGCAAGATAACTCTCATTTGAAATATGGCATTAAAGCTTCAACTGCTGGTTTCTTGGAAGTATAAGCTTCAACTGTTCTACCAACATCAATGCCAAGTACCTAAGATATATCTTTTCAGGTATGAACAAATAAAATGCTCTACTTCTGATAACACATACATATGGAGAGGAAAAAATTCATGGGTAATTTACTAGGAAACACAATGAATTTGAACTGCAACCTGCAAGAGCATGCTACATGCTCTTACATCTGTTTAAATTTAAACTTAAAACCCCTCAAAATGCTAAAGCAGCCTAACCATACCACCTCGTTCGCAAGTTCAAACTTGAATTAACAAATTTACACTAAAAGGGGATGCCTCGGATGATAAACAATTGTACATTTTTTAATAACTAATTTGATTGAACATTTATCTTGTATTAGTATCTTTTTTTCCTACGAATAAATTACAGGCACCTGGGACGGTCTGCAAGAGTAAGCCAGCATTGCATTGGATGCTGAGCTTTGTAGAGGTCAAAAGAAGAATCGCATCTTCAAGTTACAAAGCACGTGGGACATTCTGCAAACATGCACCAGCAATTCCTTGGTGGTGATTGTGTAGGCCAAAGAAGCCGAACATCTTTACTTTCTCATCAAGTTTCACCTTTATGAAAATGAGTGGGTTCTTGAATCCTTGACGCTCTATAATTCAATATAGATTTTTTTTCAGACTTGAGCAAATTATCATAAAACAGATATAAAACAAGTAATTACTAGTTAAAAACAATCACAAAACTCATTAAGCATGCACAGAACGAACCAGCCGTTGGAAGGATCTGTTGTGTGAAGTTTTCTTTGAACTCTCAGGATCTGGTTTAGCACGATCCAGAGCCTACAAAATAAGTGTAAGTTTCATTACACGACTTATACTGAGTAAATCAACAAATCGTTCAAGGGAAAATGACCACTATGCACTTATACCAGACAAAAAGCAACTGATCAGAAGCACAGAGATTGTCATTGGCCAATGCAACATGATAAATTTACTTATATTATATCAACTCTTCAATGGATGACAAATAATTTGAGACATTGTAGATGGGCTTTTAGTTGCCAGTTAAATCAAATTAGGTGCATTCCTTGGCAACAAACAAACGCATTCCTTGGCAACAAACAAACGCCAATATTAGAACCATATATTTAAAAAGTAAAGGAAATTGCCCTACTTACGGCACCTTGAAAGTTTGGTAGATATTGTTCTTAGTGCTAAATACTTAATAAACTGGATGTTATCTTTGGTTCTAGACTACGAGATTCCTCACTCACTTTTGCATCAAAATGACCCCTATGTTGTTTCTCCATGTGTTTTTGGCTATCCTTGCTTTGTTCACGGTCTCTCTACTGAATGTGATAAGTTGTTTGGTAGCACTATTGATCGTGTTTTTCTAGGTTATCCTAGAGTTCATAAAGGGTACCTTTGTTATTCACCTACGATACATGGGTCAAGAGTTATCTGAGGGTTTGCCATATTTTGCATCACTAGTAGAAACAATGCCCGTCCTCTAGGCCTGGCCAATTCCTTTACCTCGAGTCATCAGTCACGACTCACTGATCTTACTACCCCACAATCTTCAGGTAACTCTCATGAACCAAAAAATATTGTTCGTCTGTGTGTTGTTTGGTATTACTTATTATGAATGTCAGCATCAACTGATCCCACAAATAATCCGTACGACTGATCTAGGCGATTTAGCTTTATCTCTGGTTATCCCCCCTGCTTTCAGCCCTCCCCAAGTCATCTTTAGACATTCCTTTTGCTTTTCATTAAGGTAATTGGTAATCACCTTTTCATTTATGATTTTTTGAGTTATCATTGAATGTTCCCTTGCCATTGTACCTTCGCACCTGCTATATATAATCTATTACGTCCCTATAATTATTCAAGAAGCACTATCCCATCTAGGGTGGTTACTTTTTATTCATCAATACGGGTGTACGGTACCGAGTACAAGTATGTTAATATAAAAGAAAAAATTTAGGACAAACAAATATAAAACATCTGTAGGAAAAGAATATAATTCAAAAATCAAATGAAAAATATAAGTAAAATAAATACAAATGGTTGCAGGTTATTTACTAAACAAATAAATATCTAGAAATGAGCAATAAACAAGCAAAGTGGAAACGTTGTTTCTGTAATACCACTTGAGACAGAACTCCGACGGTGAGAATTGAGAAGTGGTGTTCTATTTCCTGTAGTGTCTATCACAAAAGAGGAATGAACTAGTTTTTGGTTTTGCAATACAATTTCCCTCCCAGGATTTTAATTTTACTTTTTTGGAAAAGCCCTTGATGGATAGGTGAACCCCCATTGAAACCCCACCTTGTGGCAAAATGATATACTCAAACTTACATCTGGTATTATGATTTGTGGTTAGGGTGTCTATGGTTGTCGTAAACATTATCCATTGTACCAACTAGACATTAAAAATATCGTTCTACATGGTGACTTGGAGGAGATTGATATGGTGCCACCACTAAGGTTTGTTGCTTAAGGAGAGTGAAATTTTATTTATGTTTGTAAACTTGCGAAGTCTTTTTATGAGTTTGAAACAGTCACCTTGTGCTTGCTTTGGAAACTTTAGTAGGGTCATTCAACGGTTTGGATGATTTATTAAGCATATCTTTAGATGAACAAATGTGGAGCTTCTTCTAACCACGAAGCAACACATTCAAACTCAGGCAGATACTAAAGATTTGTGGCAATACTAAATTATCTCTCACAATAACCATACTAGATAGAAATTTACCCATTTATGTAGCAACTCATTTCCTCATTTCTTCTTGTGATATGATAGTCATTGCGAAGTTGTTAAAATCTTGAGGTATATCAAGAGATCATGGAAATAGGGATGGTTTATGCAGAAAAATACCACCCTGATATTGTTGGATATTCAAATGCAAATTGAGATTAAGATGCTAGTCATAGGAGGTTTACTTACGGTTACTATATTCTAACTGGACGGACTTTAATCTCATGGAGAAGAAGTAAGACCCAACCGGTTGTGGTAAAGTCAAGTATAGATGTTGATTATCATGTTATTGGAAAATGTAAACTAAAGGTTGGTTGTCATTTTTATTTTAGAAATGATTCTTGGAGGCATCATCAATAACTGTTCGGTGTATTCCAATGATCACCCAGTAGACATCTTCACTAAATTATTGCAGCATTTTAGGATAGCGTATATATGTAAAAGGCTGGATACTGATGACATATGTGCTCTACTTAATGGGGCGTACATGAGCTGACCGGGCCACATGCATATGGCATATATGCTCCAACTAGTTAGAAGGGGAATGATTGTTATATTTTATTATCTCAATTTTTTCTTTTATTCTTTCATTATTTCCTATTATTTCTTGATGCTGTTATTTAGCCTCCTTAGTAGATTCACAGCTGTGATCTCTTTCAACCCAAAGTTTTCCAGAATGCCTTTTTTATGTACAAGTTGTACATGGATATGTTTTTCTATCGTCAAATAACAATAAGATCAATTTTAATTGATTTCAAGTCTAAGTGGCGAACCAATAACATAATATCAAGTATGAACTGTGTTCTTTTATAATCAAGTATATTCAGTAACGACGACAATTAGGGTGAGGTACCTTAAAAAATACTGATATGAGCTACCACAAAAGTTTGATAGAACTAGTAAAATAACATGCATGATTACCTGAATCAAGGACTCCACACGACGACGCATCCTAGTATGCATAAATCCTTCTGAGCACTGTTACAAATATGCATTATTGTGATGGAGATTGGAATCAAACATCTCTTACCGCAGGTTTATTATAAAAATAAATTCATCATAGGGCAGCCAAACATATAAAGGTATATTGAGAAAGATCCAATTCCTTTCCATTATATAATCCCTCCCTTTAGCATTACTCCCTCCATTCCATCTGTTTTACAGACAACTTTTTACGTCCAAATACATATCAACGAGATCAATACTAAAATACACTCTCTCCCCCCATATTCTGCCAGTGCTTCTTTGGTTTCTCAATAAAAATGATACTCTAAATAATTTAAAATATCCATAAAATGTTCTACAGATCTTTTTTTGTAAAAAAAACAAAACAATAATCTCAAATTTGAATATAATATTTATATCTAAACATTATACACGGACATCCAATCATATCTTTTAATGTAAAAATTTGTAAAGATATTTTAGAAACAAACATTATGTGCCATCACTGTGAGATATGATTCAACATGTGTAAAACTTGTATTGTTAATGCTATAGTAAAATTATCATAAATAACATGTAAAAGTATAAAGATGGTAATATATGACATTGACACCAAATCAAGCTATGTAAATTGTAGTGACTCAATACTTTAACATGTGATGTGATATCATATTTATGCACGCAAGTGAAGAATATTAGTACAAATAAAACCCCAACCTTGACATGATAACTAACATAGGCATGAAAAGTTGATAGACTCCATACTGTCCGATCCAATTTCTGGCCTTCAACGTGACGAGGGAAGATAACTGCAGAGTTGAATACATTGTGTTGCAGTGATACTAGAAAAAAGAAATAAGACAAACATTGTGACAATTTATCTGTACACTAACCAAATGATACAAATCCTGCATTTGCAGATAATGCATCAGGAGATACTTCTTTCAGTTCCGGTGGAGGAGTATGAGACCATGAACAAGGAGGGGTATTATTAAGTCCAGCTGTACGCCTGGCTTCGACAAATTCCTAAATTATAATAAAACTTGAAAGTTGAAACCATCAAACCACCCAAACAAGGAGAAAAGCACCACACAAGAATGGTATGCAAGATGCAACAAAAATGTACAACCCTCCCCATGCTATTTTCAATCCTGTGACCCTTACAAAAAAGAAATTACCTAAGCAACCATACCTGCAAAAAGGAAGTTGCAAGAACCGTGTCTATTGAATCATTGAATCTCATAGGATACATCACAGTCACCTTATCAGCCTGTCAAAAACAAAACTATTTCATCAACTAACCCTAAGGGATGCTTTCCTATCAATTGTCAATCTTGTCAAGGCAATGTGACAACTTAAACTTTGAAACACAATACAATCAAAACCAGAGAACAAGATTTGTACAGTTTCAAATAAAAGAAATGTGTCAGGTTATTTTGCATTTTTCGTTATTTCCCAACTAATAGCATCTATGTCGCAGGTTAGATTAAGTAAGACCACACAAATAGAACGGTCGCCTTAATAGCTATACTACATGCTTAATTGATTAAGGAAGTTTCTTTGGCACAACACCGAATGTGGGGTTAGATTGGGCCTTTTACTCTATTTGATGTAAAGCACATACATTGTTAATTTAGTAAAGATGCTTTTGAATTGTTGGCTACCAGGTGCCATAAACTGTGCTCTAGTTTAGAAGTAGTGCATCAATAAGCGGGTGAAGTAACAAGTTACTTTTCGTTATTTCATGTTACTCTACAACTCCTCCGACCATCTGCTTGCTACTACATGCTTCATTTCTATTTCTCATACCAAAACGGTGTCTTCAATGCAACTGAGTGAGCATTCCTACACTTCCTTGCCGTTGTTACTATTGTGTACTGCAAACTTGTTGTCTAACTAACTTCGAAATGAAGAACCAAAACTTTGAGATTGAACAAATAACGTGGAATTAGAGATAGAAACAGAAAGCAATATACTCTAAAACCCCAATCATGATCCTCTTTGAATCGGTTACCAGTTCTAAATAAGAAATATGTTAACTGTGAGAAAACGTCATACATTTCTCTTCCTTTTCCCGGTGGAAATTGAATCATTAGTTGGGAGTGGAATTGGAAGTGAGGCACATGATCTTCCTTTGATATGGAGTGAAGACCGGAAGAGAAGCAGATAACAACCGCATCAATATTCTCGCATAGAAGTCGTCACTGTCTTATTTTGTACAGTTGTCATGAACCCTTGTCTGCTCATGAAACCGTTGCTAAGGAGCACAACATGGTGAAACAGAGCATCAACTTCCACCGAGCATACTGCCAGTGCCATATCACATTCGGTGGTAATCGAATGCCAGTATTTAATCTCAACCCTTCATATTTTTTAATAATCAAGGGCTGCTGCTTGATGACATACCGTGGACTATTTTTCAAGTGCTTCATACTAAGCATTGTCTTGTTGGCTACTGTATAGGGCCGAGACTTGCTTTGAGTTCTACTATTGATGTTTTTGTTGATATCCTAACATATAGATTATATTACTTTTATTAATGATAAAGACAAAAGTTATATTACTTTTATTATCATTGCTAGTATCTTTTTAGTAATTTGTGATCAGTGTAGTTATATATTAATGAAGAACCGTCAATGTTTCTTTTTTTACAAGTATACTGCATCTACATAAGTTTTCCTATAGAATTTTGTAAATGTATCCGGGCCGCATCGTATCTTGAATTTCAAAAATTTATTGTATCATCGTATCTGTTTTGTATTGTGTTTGTTTTTTGTACTACGTATTCGGCTTTCATAATTTATCACTGGTCCCTTCATCATTTTTTCGGTTCCTTCAATTATTTTTACTCCGGTGAAAGATCCAACAGGTTGGACCAATTTGTTAAGAACTCAAAGAAATTGAAATGAAAGAATCAAAAGCGTAGAAATGCATTATTGAAAATTGATCATAAAGTGGAGAATAGAACTCTCCCCAAAGATTTTCCTTTCATATACAACTGTCAAATGTACATAACGATCTCCTCCGTCTTTCCATCCCCATTTATTTATATAACTAATCCCCTCAGCCTATTTTACTTCTTTTCTATTCTTCTATACTAACACTCATAGAGTGTGAAGGAACCTGTTCTCCTTCGGCTTAGCTTTTGGCAATAAAGGCATGTGAACAGTTTTTGACAAAAATGAGCTAGGATATCAAATGTTCAATATTTTATTCCCTTTTGGCATTAATTGTTCAATTATTGTTCAATTATGATGTTATGCTCATAAACGGTCTGCTCAGAGGGTTTTTCTGTTAACTCTGTTAACATTATCTCTATCTTTCTTTCTCAGATTTTGTTCTTACTCCAGGACCACCTCTCTGTTGTTAAAGCTCCCTTATATTGTACTACCCCCACCCCAGCAAAAACTAAATAAATTCACATTTATTAAGAAAACTAAAACATAATAATTTGGAGTATGACTTTTTTGTATTTTCCTTGGAATAAGTTTCATGGGAAGATGTAAAAATAATTTTCACTTGTTAATGGTTATGGAGAAAATGTGAGAGAGCAAATTAAATGCAATTCACATTTAAGTTCACCTTTAAAAAGATACATTATTGGAAGAAAATGATGAAATAGAATAGAAGTTTATATTTTTTGCTTATAATTTGGGACAGAGAAATTGAGTTTCTTTTGCTTATAAATTGGGACGGAGGGAGTATAAATAAACCTGACATAGAACAATATGAAAGCTAAAAGTAAACCAATCCTGCATCTAGGATTGTTAAGGATTACTGAACTACTATCAAAAAAATTGTGAATAAAATATCCCAAGCAACAATGAAGGTTTTGGGTAACAGAAAGTTGCGTCCACAGTCATACCTGAGGAAAAACAAAAAAAGACTCCTTTGGCCGATGAACAAGAGCGACAAGTGGATCCATATCCGGAGCAACAGTCCTTGAAGCAAGGTGTTTTAAAATTACTCTTAGTGGTGCACCAAGAACAACCTCCCTTATTGATGCAACTTTAACTAAAAGTGCTTGTCTTTGCTCTGCACAAGATCAACATCGCCAACTGTCAAAGAATAGCATTAACAACTAAATGATATAACCTAGAAATTACTCTTAAATAAAACCAATGATGGAGTGACAAACCAATATGAAAAAAACAGTTCCTAGAAGATAAAAACAATTTGAGCATTTGGATGTTATTAGAAAAACATGTTGAGCCTTCTTAAAAAAAGTATGATAGGTCTTAAAATTTTTGAAATTTGCCAAAATATTTAGTTCAAGAACTCTTTACAGCAAAGCACAGAGTTCATAATCAAGTTTATCCCATTGACTATAATTCTCAACTAAAATCTCATTAAAAGTTTTCTCCAAGTAATCATAGAAACCTTGGCCAAGAAACCAGAGTTACAAGGAAGCAGACCAAGCTAAATAGCTATTTCCATTTAGCTTTTCTACAGTAATTAGGGTTCCACAAATAGAGAAAGAAAGTTCGTATGTAGGTTTCTGACTTCCCAGAGAAATTTGGGAGGTAACTTCAGAAACCATCTTCATAAACCAAATTAGTCGCTGAGAGGACAAATGCCTTAAAACAAACTGGAGATGGAGACAACTGACTGCTGGAACGAAAGCATGACAGGCTATCATGTAGAATGCTTCTGGTTTTATGGTGAATAGATACACGGCAAGTGACACGAGAACACCACGTGCCAATAGAGGAATTGGCGCAATGTGGTGCACGAGAAGTTTGCTGATTGACAAATTCTCGACCGACCGATGACTCCCTTTGATGGTGGTTCAGATGCAGAACTGTTGGACTAAGTGGCAAACCAGGTGGAAAACAGCCTACTTACTGAGAAATGTTGAGAGAACTTTAGAGGGCACGCGCACATACAGAAACTTGAATTAGTTATTAATCTTTACTTCTATTCCCATCAAGAACCATTGTCCTCCTTTGGGTTACACATCAAACAACATTACTGTAAACCACACAGAAAAAAGATATGGACAATCCAAAGCATGTGAAAATCATGCATGCCAATATACCATAAATTATATATCATTAATTATATATCAACCTACAGATTCAGGCTCATAGCCACATCAAATTTGAAAATCGGGAATACCAACCAAGTTCTTCAATTACAAGTTTACATTGAAATACTATCAAATATCTACAGCCAATATAAATTCCTGAAGCAAAAAACAGGTGAAAATAATTTACTGTGGTAGTGAAAATGCAATACTACTCAATAGTTTTAACGCATAGAAAACACAGAAACTGATAAACTCAATTTAAAACAAAAAAAAAAAAGCTTCTCCTAGCAAGGGAAATGCAAAGTTACAATAACATCCTATACATAAACCCCGCTGTACCTTGATTTGCAGGAACCTTTGACAGATTTATCTTCAAGGTGAGGTTAAAGCCATCCCTGGGAGGATCAAGAATTTGCACAAGACTACCATATGCAGCTTTTATTGCTTCAATGGCTCCAAAAGGTAGTCCAGATACAAATATAGTTTCTGAAGATGGAGTAGGCAACGATACTGATAGCAAGAAAATATGAGGATTCTTCATTGACACCTACAGTTATTTTTTGCTTGATCAAATATATGCAAAAACCCACAACTGTCAAATTCAAGAAACCTATCTATTGGTATCATTTTGAAAATGTTTAGGTTGGCTTGTTTGAACTTATCTATTGATATAAGTACTTATCAAAACATAAATTGTTTTCAGTTTATTTCCATAGCTTATACATAAGCACTTCTATGATAAGCGATTATAGCATAAAAACTGAATTAAAGACCAAACACCAAAAATGGTTACCTGGATATGATATCGAACATCATCAAATTCAACCCAGTGATGATCGAGTTCAACACCTTTTTCAATACTGAAACAGATATTAAGATGATTAATTACAAAGCATAAGAAATTAAGTGGTGAAATTAAAGTATGCAGTAGTAGAAGAAGTAGAAAAGCATTGGAGAGTGTTTGAAGGCCTCAAAACGCAGGCGTTTCAGGAGATTGGTTGGTTTGTTAGGTATGAAGGCATTGAATGAAAGAATGGGAAAAAAAGTAAGAAAGAAGAAGAGTGTACTTTTGAAGGCGATTCAACAAAGTTTGAAGCAGGAATCTTGAATGGGACTGCAGGAGTATCATCGATGATCCCTAACTAACCTATCCTTTCCAGTTTACTCTCTCGCTGCGTTGCTTCGCGCAAGATGATGATGATGATTATGTATTACTGTCAGATCCAGACTGATTCTTTTCTTGGACTCGGAGATTGTGATTGATTGTTTGTTTACAATCAAAATCAAAATTGACCTTATTTTTTTTTTTTGGACAAGATGAACCAATTTTTAATTTAGAAATATTAATCTTTTTATTATAAAAAGAATTATAAATTGGAAATTACTTATATCCCCTCCCCAATTATAAAAATATCTCTCCAACAAATAGGGATAAATTCTAATGACAATTTCGATTAAATATCATTTTTAATCTTTCTAAATATTTATTATTTGAATTTAATTGATATATACACCGACATTGTAAAGATTTTATATGCGGTTAGTTAATCACAACCATTGATTTATTTAAAATGTTTGACTTTTATTTTAACCACTTACAAAATAATACAAATGGATGATTGTGATGAATTGACAGTATAAAACTTTTTACACTGACAGTGCATAACAATTAATCTCTTATTATTTTACTTTTAGTTTTAAAAAAAAACTTTAAAAATATTTTTCGTTTATTTTTTTGGTTTCTCATGTCAACGTCGGCTAACAGAAACTGACGAGGCAAGTCACATGAACGTTTTTTTTACTAAGTGTATTTATGACAGTCACAGCGTGACAAATATGTCGATGTGTCATGCCATATCAATTAACGTCACTAGCATAATTGATTACAAAAAACGCGTTAGACTGCGGCGGTTACAAATTAACCTTCTTAAAATAACATAAAATTCTTGTCATTTCTATAGTTGTTGTAATGGAAAATAGTTGTTCTATCCATGACTGCGGAGAAATGGTTGCATATGAGGTGTGAGGAGGTGTCATCGTCCATGTAGTTGAAAATGATTTGCTTGTTATCTCTGTGGCAATTTATAGTATGGAGTTTCTACCTTATTCCTTATTCACTCATAACACAATTAGTGAGGTGAGCAAATACTCTGGCACCTGCAAAAGGTTAACATAATACTTAAAATTACAAAACTGAGATAATGTTAAAACTATGAGAGATTCATTGATGCCACCGAAACCTTCTTAAAATAAGTGACTCTGACACTAATAAATGGATTATTTCATTTAAGGGAGACTATCCAACTCATACATAAATTGACATATATGTAAGCAAGCCACATATATACGGAAGCAAGCCACATAAATAGTTAATTTTGCTTCTTTGGTTGTAATTATTGTACATGAGACTTCATACATAAGAGGGGTGAATTGTGTGATTTGGAAAAATGTGATTTTTAAAACTTTTTGAAAATAAAATCATATTTTAAAGAGATTTTTGAAAAACTAAGCAGTGGAAAATGAAATACAAAAAATAACTTGCGGAAATAAAAGGAGTTAAGGGGAAAAAGAAACACCAAAAATTATAGAGGTTCGGGCAATACAAAAGAACTCACTTTTCTCTCCAATAATTGATCTTGAGAGTTTCCATTAAACATTGAGAGCTTTTAGTAGGAAATAATCATGAATCCACTTATATAAGGAAATGGTGATTGATCTTCAATCACAATATACAAGACGATGGATATGTGCATTTGCGTCTTTTCTTCATAATAAGTTTAAGAGTGAAGGAGTCAATCTTCCTTCCCAAACGGTGGATTGAAGTGGTTAATCTTTTTTTCACAAACAAGGACCTTGGAGCGGTTAGTCTTCAAGTTCCATAACATATGAGCTTAATACCTTGGTTTTGACCGGGCTAACCAAAAACATGTGAGATTTTAACATATGATTGATCTCAAACCTGTAAAGCTTTAAAGTATTGGGTTGAGCTCTAACTCATCTTGGTTTTAATAACAAGCTCACCTAAAACCTAAGAGATTTTATCACATGATAATCTTCAACCTAAACTAGGACTGACATACTCAATCCCAAACAAATCCCTAATTGGACAATATTCAACCAAGGTATATACAAAAGGTTCCCTTGGTGAATTTTATAATTTTACTCATTCTAGAATTACAAAATAATCTCACTCACAAAAGGAACTTTTCTCACAAAAGCATTTATACTAAAAACATAGTGAGAGAAAGTCTAAGAAATGTTTTGAGAGAGAGAGAGAGAGATAAAAGTGTCAAAACACAATTCTGGATGATTTGTAACGAGAAATGAAACATCTATTTATAGGCCTGAGGTTGGCTCAAAAAAGAAATTGCATTTAACGCATTTTGTAACAACCTAATAATCGTTTGTAAGTTCCATAAAAGAAAGGAAACTATACGTAGCAGATGTACATCATTAAGGTGCTGTCTGAATTGCTTGGGCGTATTTTTGAACTAATCTAATTGATTAGACAAAGGACCTAATCAATTAGATAAGTCAAATTTTTCCCTCTAGATATTTTAACAGCTCCCAAGTTATCTGGTACAACTTCAATACACTTTTGAAGATTTTTCTTTGATAAAATAGTTTGAAAAATATTTTAGTATGTGTGTATGCTTTAGCCTTATACTTTTATGATAAAGTTCTTTTGTATTACAATAGTTCACTCATTACTATAAAAGGAGATCACTTCTAAGTCAGGAGAGCATCAAATATTACTTCAAGCTTTTTTCAAATACTTCTTTTTATGTTGACACGTGCTTAAGTGGCTTGAGTTGAGGCTTTAGTTGCATTCTTTGTTTGCCATCATCGGATCATCGAGTTTATCAAACCCTAAAGATAGGTTTGCATCTTTATTCGTTTAATCGTTCTTGCTTGACTTATCATAATACTTTAGTTGTCATCATCAAAAGTTGATGTTCTTGTTTAAAGCATATCACCTGTAAAACAAGGTTTCACATTCTCCCCATTTTTTATGACGACAACGTATCTCTTATGGGAGGTGTTAAAAGAAACAATATAGATATATTTGGATTTATAAACTCTCCCTTAGTTAGATAGAGAGTATACCTTACTCTCTCTGAGAGTATATTTCTTCCCTTTGTCAAAATCAAAAAAGCGGGTAAAAATGCATAACGAAAAATAAATATGCAAACAAGGGAAATTTAGACATTTTGAAAAGGGAAACACACACTCATTATTATTTGAGAATCCAAAATATAGAAGGGAAATGCTGAATTTAAAATACGGAAAAAGATGAGTTCAAAGTACAGGTACGAGAAGGAAAGTGATGAATTAAAACTTTGTGGAAAAAAAAGCAGGAAATAACAGAAAGCAAATGAAATCACATAAAATAGATTATTCTATGCCATGTGTTCCATCATTTCTTTATATGAATTTATTCATATACTCGGCTATATTTTGGCAAAGCTTGGAAATTGTATCACTCTTGGTGCTCTCGTCCTCAATTGGTTCATATACTCAGTATTGGATTATGTAGTTTAATATGCTATCTACCAAATTAGTTGGTATTTCTTGGGTTAGGAGTCATAAGCGTAACACATCTCTCATGATCACGTAAGTATAGTTATTATTCTAGGAAATATGAATCTAGTGAGAAGGTAGGGAAAGATTTTAATATTTGGTTTTAGGTGAGGGACTTTGAAAGGCGTTATTTTCCTCTCCATAGAGTTAATTACCATGTGGTTTATGACTGTGGAATGTTTAAAGTTCTTGAAGTCGGTTTATCTGTCAAGAGTAAAGGTCATACCTTCAAAGGCAAACTCAAGGATTCTCATAAAGCGGTATTTGTGTATAGAAATTTCAAATCCCCTTATAGATGATCTTAGATATGTTCCTACAAGACTTAGGTGAAGGTGTGAATAACACAAGAAAGGGGGATTTGAATTGGGTTTTACAAGCAAAAGCTTTTTCCAGAATAAGAACACAACGAACAAGTTAATAATAAAGAGATAAAAATACAAGTATTTTTATCATGGTTCACTTGAAACTCAAAGTTACTTCAGTCCACCCGCCAAGGTGATTTTTCCTTATACACAAGGACTTAATCCACTATAATCAACAGATTACAATAATCACAAAGAATAACCTTCTTTGTCTTCTCAAGGATCAAACTATACCCTAGTCTTCTTAAGGACTCACAAAGAACAACCTTATTTGTCTTCTCAAGGATAACCTCCTAAAGGAATCAAACAAACAGTTTGAATAATATTTTGTGTATTAAAAGATGCTTCTTTACAAGCAGATTTTACAAAAATGAATAATAAACACTTAAAGAAAAATTGTGTATAAACAATTAATAGCTTTTCACAAATAAAAAAGACTTGTCAAAATATTGTGTCACTGGAGTTTTCTTCAAGTCTCCAAGTCTCACTTATATAGCATAAGAAGAAGAGCGTTGGAGGGAAAAAGGGGAAAATCTCATAGAGCGGTTGTCCACTGTTGGATGGGAAAGGAGTGATAATGCGTATTGTCATTCGTCTACAAAATCAGTGACAAGTGTGATGTATAGTACTGTCTTGGCCCACAAAATCAGGTAGTGGAAATGATGTTTGATTTTTACTATTTACTATTTGATCATGTTCCCATTTGATCTTATCTTCAAGTTCATTGGCTTATGATGAAAGTTGATGAAGCATGAAATGAAGAAACATAAAACTGGATTCAGAAACTTCATAATCTTTTGTTAGAACCTTGACAGTGTCAGTAGTCTGGCTTGAGATCTTCATAATCTTTAGAGTTTTCATAATCTTCAGTCAGAACCTTGATAACTTCAATCGTTTGGCTTGAGATCTTTAGAATCTTTAGTTCCACAACACAACTTCAGAAGCTTGTCATTCTTCAGAAGTTTGGTGATTAGAGTCGCGTCCAGAAGCATGAATGAGAGAACATTGCAGTAGTAACATAATGTCTCCTCAAAAGCTTCTCAAGAGTGAATCAGCACATAAGCAAAAAGATCATTGCAGCAGCAATATTGGACATATTTCAAAACTTCTAATAGTTGGCGTAGAAGCAAATTTGGAACACATTATTCAGAAACTGATGATGTTGCACGTCATATATTCATAATCAAAACTGGTTGTTAAAGTTACACAATAACAAACCATTAGGGTACCAAAATTGTTCTCACACAAATACAAAATTGTTATCATCAAAACTCAAGGTATAGATGCAGAACCAAATTGTGTTCTAACAATCTCCCCCTTTTTGATGATGACAAAATATGTACTTTGATGAACAATTTTGTACAGGGTAATCACTGAAGAATACATCTTACAGAAGCATAAAGCTCCCCATGAGATGTATAATCCTATAAAATCAGAATGAAAGAACACTTTCCTGATTAACCTTTTTAAAGTACCAGAGTAAATTTTCAGTCAGAATCTGGTTTATCTTCAGAAGTTGATTGATGTTGTCCAGAGTGCTAGTTTGATAACGTCAACATTCTGATAAGCTTCACTTCAAAAGCTTTGTTAATTTCTTTTGAATAAACTTTAGAGTTGGTTATCTTCTTAAAAGAACCTTGACTTTTCAAGTCTGATTACTATGGAGGAAACTTTTCCTTATAGCTGGATGCCAAAGTCACGGTTTTCAGAAAGAATTATCATAAGTGCGTTGATGCTTAGTACTCAATGTCCTAGGTTCAAAACATGAATATTAGTTCCTTGAATCTGATTCTCAATCATCATCATGAAGGTTGTACAGACTCAGATAAAAGACCATTTCATCAGAAATTGGTAACTTATATTCTGATCTTGAAACTTCATGACAACTTCTGATGTTTGATTATAACCATTCTGATTCTTGAAATATAATCTTGCAAAGCATTTAACAAACTCTTTTCGAAGTAGTTGTTAGCATAAAACATTATTCCATGTTTGGGTTCTTACTTAAGGAATTTAGGTATCAAAATAAACACGAATATTCCCTTTAGGTACGTTATGTTTCTCCCCCTTTATCATCAATCAAAAAGACATAGACAAAATAATAAAATAAACCAAGAGATACAAAAATATTTTCATTATTAAGACACAAAGGCAGAAAAGATACAACTAGTAAAAAAAACATTAAAAAAAGGGCTAGGGTTTTGAGGAGGAGGTAGAGGAAGTCTGGATAGAATAAGTTGAAACAACAAGTCCTGTTTGTCCATACGCTCTTTGACCAGCGCATTATCATTCTTTATTTACTCAGTGGTCTTCAGAAGTCCAACTGGAATTTCTCCAGATGAAGTTCCAACAGAAGATTGAGAAACATAAACTCCAACTTGTTGAGTTTCAGAAACAACAATCTGAACAATAGCTTCTTCCATGATACAATCTTGATGACCAGAACCAACCATAGGATCCTGAACGACCATAACTTCCTGAAACAACAACTTCTTCCGCAACTTCCTTAACTTCTGGAGCAGGAAGACATAATTGGGAATTTCGTAACTTCCAGATTTCCATTAAGGGAATAAACCCAAAAAGGAAGTTTCTTTTAGAAACTTTGTACCCGAAATTCTTCAGCCCATAGATCATGGAATTTATCCATCTTTTATAGGCTTCCCAAGCATAATCACTTTCAACTGAATTTGTCGAAGAACGACTGATTCTCATTGCTTCATGCAGATGGCTTATGGATTTTGATTCAAACTTCCTCAAAATCTTAATAATGTTGGGATATGGTTTTAGTGGTTTAGGGTAGCTAACAATAAGTTGAATTTTTTATTCATCAAAGTCAGGACCAAAAACATATGGAGTAGTGATGAGAGGTGATTCAGGGTTGGAGAGGACTGGTTTAGTTTCGTAGTTGAACATACCTTCAGGAGTGCCTTCAGACACATGGTCGTCAGAAACTCCCAAAGGGGATGTTATAGGAGTTGTGAAATTCTATTCATTGGTTGGGGAGAAGAAACACATGGTGGTGGAATGGGTGAAATTTGTAACTGTGAAGGAGATGGTGGTGATGGTATATGTTATTGTTGTTGTTATTGTGACAAAGGTTCAGAAACTATAGGAGTTTCTTTAGTAGGTTTTATAGTGGTTGGTTTAGGAGGTGGTTGAAGTAAAATAGGTTCAGAAATAATGGGAGTACTAGCTTTAGAGGTTTTGGAAATGACTGGAATGGGTTGAGATGTATGAGGAGGTTGGATTGGTAAGATCCTTTGGGAAATAACAAAATTAGAAGTAATCGGAGTGCTAGATGCATGAAACTTACCAGACTTAGTGTCAGAAGCTTTTGAAGAGTTTTAAACAACTCCAGAAGTACCCTTCAAAAGCATGGCTTTCTGGCGCTCACTGAGAGGCACCTCGTCTTCATCCAGAAAGACATCGGCTTTCTGCTTCTTCTTATAAGGCCTTGAAGATCCTTCTCCTTCGGATTCCTTCTTCCTCTTCTCATGAACATCATGATAGGTTTCAGGTAGATTGAAGGGATCCACCATTGGGTCAATTCCATCCTTCTAACAGCTTGCCAGATAGTACAATAGAACTTATGGAGCATCAATCTAAGTGAAGATAGGAAAGTTGTCTACGGGAGTTCTCATTCCACAAATATCATCCTTAGAAGGAAGGAAAACTTGCCTTACATTTCTAGAAATGAGACCCATACTCTTTAGATTCTTCCCCCCATAATACCTTATCAGCATCCTTCACTAGTTCATTGGTCAATCTACTGACCAGAAGGTCATCTACCAGACCATTCTCAACGAGAATGTCAAAAACCAGTCTTCCATTGGGGATGAACTTGCTTTTATTCTTCTTCGAAGATCCACCAGTTATGGATTCTCTGATAGAATCCCTCATGAACTTGAACAAGATAGAGGGAAGTCCCAGCTTGAGACCCTTCTCCAAAAATAACAACATGAACTTCTGACGTGTGTTGACATATTTATAATCGTTGGTGCTAGGCATGTGATGAATGCAACCGATAGTTATTTTGAATCAAACTCTTAGGTTGTCTGTTAAATCCTTAGCACTATGACTTTTATCGTCCTCAAAGTTAGTTTTAGCTTTAAAGATGACAGGAGCGATAACAACTTCTCTTTTAGCATTAATCTTGGCACTGTGAAATCTTTTTCCTTTTCCATCATGAGAGATTAAATCAGCAATGGTTTTTTCAGTTATGACAATCTTCATGTTCATGACATAGGAAGTAATCTTTTCCTTTTCAGTAGTGGCATGCACCTAAAATTGCTTCATCAAAACTGGATACACAGGGCTAGTTAGTCTCTCAAAGAAGGTTTTCCAACATTGAAGTTCTAGGGTTTCAGAGAAATTAAAAGCATTGTCTTTCAAGTTCTTAAAGTCTACAATAGTTTCGCAGAGCACCATTAACTCGTTGGCAGGAGTGTGTATAGTTAATTCTAGTATTCCTTCCATGATGGGATTGTTTTCACCAACCATTGATCGACTTAGGGAGAGTTGTTGTTGAATTGGTTGTTATTGGGCATCCATTGAAGAAGATGAGGAAGATGAAGAGCAATTGCAAAGAAGGTTGTTTTAGGTTTGAAAAATGGAAGTGTATGAGTATTGTGTTCGTAGTGTGAAAATGTAAGTGAAGTGGATTTATATAAAAAAAATTGCAATGATGACAAAATGGAAATACACAATCATAGGGGGGAGTGTAAGAGTTTAACCTAATTCCAAGAATTGTGAAACCCAATATATCACGCTTTTATCATGCATGCTCAAAAAGTGGGACATTTGTCACCATTTAGAACGATATGACAACCATTTAATGCAACGACCATTCAGAATCAGGAAGACAAATTGATAAGATTGCTTCTGATCAGAACCTCTCTGATTCATGAAAAATTCCTTACTTCAGAAAGCTCATGTTTCAAAGTCAACAAAAACATTCTCAGAATATAATCTAGAATTCTGAAGACATAAACATTCTGAAATACATATTTTCATTTTGGACATAAATCCATAAATAAGTTTTTCAAAATGAACACAAATCTATCTTCAGCAAGGGGTTTTGTAAAGATATCAAGTTCATATCTAGGGTTTGAGACCCTCATGACAAAAATCACAATCATGAATTGATCCAAGAATGGTTATGGGCATCATACATTAGTTCCATTGATTCCTACATGCTATATTGATCAAGTTTTCTTCAAGAGTTTGAGGGTGATTTGCCTTGGAAGCCCTAGTTTGACTAGGTATCTTGAGTAACTTCTCCAACAAGCTATCTCACCATTTGATAAAATTTATCAAGGGGCACTTCAAAATTCATCATCCTATGCATATATGATCTACCATGAGCCTATAAATTCAAGATAATTGAAGGTTAGCAAGTTGGTTGATGGTGGTTGGCCAGATGAATTCATCTAATCAAAACTGGGTCTCCTTACACCCTATCTCCTACAATTTTCACCATATGAAAATTATTCCAAGATAAAACTTACTCTAAATTACATTCCAAACAACTTTAATGTTGATACCTAGAGCTAGTTTTGCTTGGAAAATCATTTTCTATGTTGAAACATTATAGTTCATTTTGTCTAAACCCTAATTTGAAAGTCAACTTCCCAAGGCCATAACTTGCTCAATTTTTATGAGATGAAAGATTTCCAAGTTGAACAATCAAATTCAAGATGTATACTTCAACTTTTATGTTTGGAGTGAGAGCTAATTCAACTTTTATGAGCATGTGATATGAGGCTACATTATAGGTCACTTTTGACTTATACCATTGAACAAGTGATTTTTCCAAACTTCAAAAATGCATAACTCTATCATCTCAAATCCAAATGACATGAAATTGGTGACAATTTTGAAGGTCGTTGAAAGATCTACAACTTTGATGAAGACACTGTTCTCATTTGAAGCACACATAAAAAGTTAAGCAAGGTGGAATATTGAGATATATGGCTTGACACTTAGAAAAAATTTCAACATCTTGAAATTTCCAAACTTCCACCTCAAAATTCATCATGATACAAGCTCGAAATGGAAAAGTGTTGAACATGAAAGTTGTTCCTCTTGATCTAACCTTTCCAAAAACTCCAAGTTCATCCATTTTGGACAAGAATTACTAGGGTTGTGCATGGCATGAACATGGTATCATCATTTGGCAAAGGTCAAACATCAAATCTTCACACACACTTGCCTTGCAATCCAAGTTGATTTCAGACCCTCTCACACTCATTTGTGGATATTGAGCAATGATCTCATGGGCCTGTACACGCCCATGCACCCATGCATCATCAATTACCAATTTTGGAAAGTGAATTTGAAGGTGCAATTATCACTTGCTGCAGCTATAAATAGAGCCCCTTCTGCTCAGAATTGAACAAACCTTGCGCGCCAGCTTTGCCCCCTATTGAAACCCTCTCATTCCAAAGGAAAACCTGATAAATTTTAACTTGAAACTTGAGTTTGAATCCCAACTGTTGGAGATTCAAAAACTCCAGGATCCAAAGCCTTGCAACCTCGTCAATCACTTCCTAGTAGCTTCTCAAGTGTGATCAGATCATGTTTGGAGCAAGCAACATCAAGAATTGCACTACATTGAAGGTAATTTTCAGAAAACTTCATCTCTTCGATTCTCTCTCTATCTTGCTCAATTCTCTTGATTCTTTGGTTGTCTGAAGTCCTACCAATGTAGACAAGAAGATTGAGTTGCTTAGAGGTCAAATCGAAGCAACTCAGTTGACATACCTCAAATTTCAACTCCTCATATCTTTCTATATGTGAGGAGTTAGTCAAAATCGAGGTGATATTCGTGATCTACGCCATTTTTCCTTTCAGATCATGTCCTCCTTTTTATTCTGGTGATGGTTGAAGGTGGACCAGTCCGGTGAGATCCACCGGAGAAGAAGACCGGAGCTACAGTTTCGGCTGTGTGTTGGCACGTCTCCAACCACATGATCCATTTAAATTGTTTTAATCCTGAGCGTTGTTTCTAATTACCACGCGTGCTGCTCAGTTGGCTAGAGACCACAATGGAACACGCGCTGGTGGCCACTTGATCTGCCACCTCAATTAATGAGGGAGATCAAGTGGTCCACGTTTTTTCTAATTATTTGAATTTCATTTTAATTGCTTTATTTTCATTAATTCATATTAATTTTAATATTGATCCAAAAAATATGAGAGTTTCACCAAAAAAATTCAAATATTTTCCTCTTTCATATTCTGAATTAAAATTATTTTTTGGATCATTATTAATATTTTTCATGATTTAATTGATTTTGCATTTGTTTTTAATTGTTTAAAAATACTTTTAAGTCTTTAAAAAATCTGAAATTTTTTCTCAAGGTCCTTTGACCTTGTTTGACCTATGATAAATCTCATGGCCATTTATTTGGTGTTTTGATGAGGTTTTAGGAATTTGACAAACCATATTTAATTTAAATGCATTATTTTAGTATTTTTAATTGAAATAAATGCCAAATAATTTTGTTGACCAGTTGTGATGACTTGTTTATGTTTGACTCTTGTTGTTAGGCATTGATCAAGGTTGATTTGACTTTGTCAAATTAATATCATTGGATTTAGGGGATTGATGGAGTGTACATTCCATCTCCTAAAATGAATGATATTAATTTGGTAAAAGTCCTCCTTTGATCAATTTGAGATTTCATTTATTCCCCTCCCTCTTCATCTCATTCCCCTTCTTTATGCATTCATCTAATTTGGCCTATGATATCTCAAAGTCCAAAAGTTAGTTGATTGAAAAATTAGCATGAGTATGAATGAGATTAGGCCACACCTTTTGCATATTCTTTTTGTGTGTGGTATGTTTCATGAGCATAGTTCATAATACTATGTCTCTAATATGCATTAAAGCCAAAATTCTATTGCCCGACCTCAAATAGCTGTGACTTCTACATAAGTCCAATTACGATTGCTTAACATAGCGCTAAATTTGTGACATAAAAGGCATAGCATTCTAGTCAATGAGATTGTAAGTCTCCCCTCTTTCATGGTATTGTGTGGAAACTTGGCCTTTTTTCCTTCCTTTGGAAGATATTTTGGTTCAAGGATCCATGCTTGTGATAAGTGGGTTGAGTATTCTCCAAATAATGTCTAAGAATGAAAAGCAAAAACAAAACAATACTAACTTCTAACCTATTTGCTGCACCTCGAAAAATGAGAACACGACCTAGCGAAGCGCAATTGCACGCTCGCAATGATGGACTGAACAGAGTCGCCACCGAACTCTATTTATTCCTAAAAAGGAAAGGGGAAATATCGATAAAACCAAAGAAAGAACGACAATGATTATGGTCGTCGCAACCAAATCAGGGTTCGGGAGTCGATTACGCAAGGGGAAGGTATTATCACCCCTCACGTCCGTTGTACTCAACGGGAACCATTAGGTTAGTTGTGCGCGTTAGTGTTAGTTTGAAATGTTAGGCTTCTCGAACTATTATGAAGGAAAGAATAATGGGATCAAAAGAAAAGATAAAGTGTTTTGGATTTTTGTAACAGGGGGGGCTAAACCTAAGTTTTTTTTATTAATGGGTCTGACAAGATTTCGCAATCCTGCTCCTACGTATCTCAATAGAGAACTCAAGGCTTACGTAGTTCTGGGTAGAAAATTTTGTTTGTTGGTCGATTTTAGCGAAAACTATCTTGTAATAATCGATGAAAAACATTATTTAACCCAAAACAGATGAGGATCAAACGTATACCACACATCGAATGGTTTACAAACCAACATTCAGAAAAACGTCATTTATCTTAACTCAACAATTATGGACAAAGCATTGATTTACATCATCTTAAGACAAGATGTCTTTCTTTTATGAAAAGGTTTTAAAGATCGCACGACGGCGAACAAAAGAGTTTGATTGGTTGAAAGTATTTTTGGGTTTGAAAGACGAGTATTTATGACTTGCAAGCTCTTACAACTCGGGTCTAATACTCGGGACTACGTCTGGACCTTTCACCCAAGTAATCTTTTTCTTTCAATTTTATTAAGAAAAGAAGTTTGAATATTTACAAGTGTTTTAAAAGGAAGACAAACACTTATGGCAGGCAAGCTCTTACAACTTGGGCCTATCATTCGGGACTATAACTGGATATTCCATCCAGGGTAATCTTTTTATTCAGATTTTATTGAGAAAAAGATTCGAATATTGGAGTGTTTTGAAGAGAAGACGGATGCTTATGACTTACAAGCTCTTACAACTTGGGTCTAATATCCGGGGTTACGACTGTATATTCCATCCAGGGTAATCTTTTTATTTAGATTTTATTGAATAAAGGTTTAGATATTTATAAATGTTTTAAAGGGAAGACAAACACTCATGGCCGGCAAGCTCTTACAACTTGGGCCTAGCATTCGGGACTACAACTGGATATTCCATCCAGGGTAATTTTTTTCTTCAGATTTTATTGACAATTACTTGTGTTGAAGATGGTTTGAAGAAACTGAAATTGATTGATGATGGAATGTGAAAGTTTGAAATCGAAGGGAGTAGGATGGATACCCTCAATGGGATTTGGCAATACAAGGACTCCAAAACAAGTTGAATATAAATAAATAGAAGCAATATGATTAAAAATGATTTTTTCTTTAGCATAAGAAAGAAAAAATAAAAGAAAACAATGCTTTGAAAAAAAATTAAAACGGAGTGGGAACTGTCCTAAATTAAAAAATCACAAACATAAAACAAAATAATAGGGAATTAAATAAAATAAGAATGAAATGCCCAACCCAAGAATCAAACCAAAGATCTCCTGGGAGACAAAGGGAGTCTCACCCACCGAACCAGGAGTGGTTGATTGAGATAAATCTCCCCCCAATAATACAAAACAAGGTTTTAAAGGGGAAGATAATAAAAAAAAGTGATTGGGCCAATGATTGAGGATCAATATGAAAGGGAGGCACAATATCTCCAAGGGCGCAGGCCGGGAGTTCTGGGTCGGACCTCGACCGACCCGGCTGAAACATAACAAATTGATAAAACCTTGGCCGCTGGAACATAAGCCTTAGCAGTCACGCATCCATTTTTATTCTTCGACGTTGAAGGAACCAAAACGCCAAAGCCTCTCTCACATTTGCTTCGTCTCCTTCGCCAAACACTCCTACACGCCGGCCACGGACTTTCGAGCGGTCTCAATCTCGTCGACCATGGCTTTCCTCTTTGTATCCTCACGTTCTCGCAGGGTGAATGCGAAACTTCACTCATGGTTTCATGGTGTGACGACCGAGTTCTCTCACGGCTTCAAGAAGTGTCTGCATAAACGATTTCCTCTGTCGTTTTAAACAAATCGGAAAAATGGCCTCGTTTTTTCCAATCGCGCAAAGAAATCGACAATAGCAACATTGCAATTGGTTAGGTGAATCAGATCGTTATTAAAGATGGAGGTGATCTCATACATATTATCCTTGTTTACAAGTTGTCGTTGTTATGAGGTTTCGCGGTATCGGTCATGACGGTTCAAAACATTGGTAACAAAGGATAAAGCAGTAAGATTAGCATGAGAAAGTAAAGTGGATTTACCTACACCAAGCGCGAACGGATACTCCGGGAAGCTATCAATTTCAAGATTATTCGTCTGCTCCTTCCTCATTTTCCTATGAGTACCATCTTCCTTCGTATTATCTGTCCCATTGGAAAGAAATCTCGCGTTAGAGATTTTTTGATGTTGTTTGGAATTTTTTGTATCTTGTTGATCTTTGGTGCAGTTTTGGATTTTTTGACGCAGTGTTGGTTTTTAGCACAACTTGGAAATTTTTAGTCACTGTTTTTCTTGGGATTTCTCTCTGTTGATACGATGGAGGAAATTTTTTATCTCAAAATTTTCGATCCCCACCTTTTTCTTTTTCTTCACTATTGATCTTTTATAATAACTGACAGATGTTTGCTGTGAGGTTGCTGGAATATATTCTTTGTAATGGAGATGGGAAGCTTTCTTAGATCCCTTTTTATGTTTTTCCAGTTTTGTGCAAGTCTGCCATGCCTATTATGCCATAGGTGGAATTGTAAGTGGGACAGGATAAAGCTCAATACGAGGTATTCACACCACTGCCGAATGAAAGATGGTTGTCCTCTTTCCCTTTTGAAGAGTGCAAATTTGATTTTTTTTTCCAAGCCATCTCACGTGGTGACACCCTTTGAGGTTCAAGAATGGAATTCCTTCCAGCTTCTCTCTATTGCAGAAGAAGACAAGACAAGTTCCGTGGTGCTTTTTTTTTTACTTGATGTGTGGCATTTTACCTCATGTATCCATATCATGTAAAATCCTTTCAATATGCACAAAAATCTTGTAATTCCATGAATTTTTTTATTAAACATGCCTCCTTCTATTTTTTTGAAATTAAAAAAGCAAAAAGAAAAATAATAAAATAAAATAAAAATAAAAGGTCACTCCAAAGATTTTTCCCTTATTACTTAGACCAATATGACTTAACTTCTCAAATGGTAAAATGTATGTCTTTGATTAAAGATAGTAAATTTAATCGGCATGAGATTAGCAAATCTCCCTAAATTGTGAGAATGAAAGATGTATGCATGATAACAATATACGCATTGATCTTAACAAAATAGCACAAACAAAAATTAACTAATCCTTGATTAATGAATTCCGACATGTGTATGGAGGTGAGATCTTATGAAGTGCTCATGACGTACAGTACAAATGAGATGCTATTGAATCATACAGGTAACTTTATACAAATGAATATATGTGATTGAATGAATGCGAATAATTGAAATGCATATGGACGATCTTAGGTGGGGCAAAATTTAAGGTGTGACAGTTGCCCCTATTTAAATATCTTTACCAGATGGCATGAGTTATGATAATCCTCATGGTATTACAAGTGAAAGGTATTTAAATACAAAAGACCCAAAATTTGCCCCTATATGTGATGACATGTCGTGCTATGAATCGAAGGACCTCTTCTGGTTTGTTGGGGATGTGATGGACCCTAGCGTGATTTTTATGATGGATGATGGATAAACCTGTGGGGAATGATGAGAATACGGTAGCGGTATTTCATAGGAAATGTCAGAGGCAATGGGTGGAGACTCATTGGGGATGACAATTTGCTGGGAAAAGACACTGGGAACATCTAAAGTACAATTTATCAATAGGTCCATACATGACCTGGCATTTTTAGAATACTTTTGACAATTCTGGGGATCTCTTATAAGAAATATATCCAATCAAAGACTTTGGAGATTTTTAACATAAAATTTATCCAAAACAAAAAATAGACGGGAGCTTCTTACGAGAAGATTATCCATATAACATATTGGAGTTTTCTTACTAGAAAATCATCCGCACAAACTAGATTAGGAGTCTTCTTACAAGAAGATCATCCATGCAAAAAAGGGTACGATGATTCTTTACAAAGAAATAAATCAAAACCAAACATCATTGGAGTTTTTCAACAAGAATAACATCCAAGCTTCTGGGAATTCCTTAAAATGAAGAGTCACTTGTGACTTTCTAGGAACCATCAGGAAAAACAGGGTAATCAAACTCTCTGTATATGCCGGCAATTGGACTTGGACCGTAAGCAATGGATTACAACTAGCTTCTAACGGATTGGTGACAACTTCAATTGAACTTTAAATGATGTTGGCAACAACCAAACTTCAAATACCAATTACGATTAGATTTTCAAACGGAGTGCCAGTTATAACTGGACTTTTTAGAGAAAACCAACAATAATTGATTTTTTTTACCAAAGTGCCAGTTACTACTGGACTCTAAATAAACTCCAATGACCATGAGATTTTGAAAAGATACCAGTAACCACTGGGTTTTTGATGATAATGCCAGTAACAACTGAATTTTGGAGATGCCAATGACAATTGAACTCTTGAAACGATACTAGTGACAACTATATTTTAAGGGTACCAAATAACCATTAGATTTCTGATAAGATATTAGTGACAACTAAACTTGACATACTAATGACAATCGGATTGGAGATAACATCAGTGACAATTGGACCTTACAGGATGCCAATGATGATTGGACTTTGGATGGAGTGCTAGCGACAAATGGTCTTTGGGTCAAGGGATAACAATCAACGACGAGACCGAATGGGCAACACAAATGAGTACAAAGTACATTTTGAACCATGCATAATATAATTTTGTTTGTTTTAGGCATGATATATGAATGATCATGATATGCAATGCTGACAATAGGTAGTCTGGTAGTTTGTAGGGATTGTTTATAGAGATTCTGATTCCTCAACACCAATAACTCAAACCCGTACAAGTAATAGGCGCATCTATAGGAGAATCTATCAAGATTGATAGTTATAAATAACCAAAGGGCCATCCTTCCAGAGGATTAATAAGTTGTGTTCCATGGAGATTTTTGTTGGTTATCCAGGAGTATTTATGCAATCTTGAGACTTTCGGAAAAACAAATGATTTTCTCTTGATTTTCACTTATATCAAAGTAATTTTGTTCCTTTCACTAAATTTCAAATTCTTTTCAAGTTTCAAATTTTCATTATTAACAAATAAATGACACTTTGCATAACAAAGAAAAACATAGAAGAACACAATAAACAATGATTGATAGGCAAAACTTGTATTTTATTCAAGGATGGTAACACACAAATGGCATAGCTCCATGGAATGTTACAATTTTGAAAATGGCAATAAGGAAAGGTTTACGTTGAATTTAGTGA
The DNA here is from genome assembly GCF_024323335.1 of Lathyrus oleraceus. NCBI lineage: Eukaryota > Viridiplantae > Streptophyta > Magnoliopsida > Fabales > Fabaceae > Lathyrus > Lathyrus oleraceus. The sequence continues at coordinate 247,686,943 of NC_066582.1, read as the reverse complement.
CCACTAACATCCCTAATAGATATGATTCCCCAAAACCTTGCTTCTAAGGGGAGTAACTGGATTGTTCTTCCGCTTCAGATTCTTCTGTGTCAATCAGTAACAACTGATGCAGTTTATGCTTTTTGCCCCTAACTTTTGCCTGGATCGCCCTTTCGAGTTTTCAATCCACCGGGACGCTCTTTTTTTTTGCCTAAGTTGCCCTTTCAGGTTTTCAACTTAGCGAGCTATCATTTTTCATTCATCCCTAACTTCTGCTTGGATCGCCCCTTAGGGTTTTTGATCCATCGGGATACCATTTTTTTGCCTAAATCGCCCTTTTAGGTTTTCGACTTAGCGGGTTTTTATTAGGCATAGTATTTTTTAACTGCATCAGAATTCACGGGGTGTGAGAGCTCTTCATCATCCATAGTTGTGAGAATTAAGGCACCTCCGGAGAAGGCTTTCTTCACAACATATGGGCCTTCATAATTGGGAGTCCACTTCCCACGTGAGTCCTTGTGTAGTGGCAAGATCTTCTTGAGCATGAGGTCTCCTTCTCTGAATTCCCGAACACGTACTTTCTTGTCAAAAGCCCTCTTGAGCCGTTTCTGGTATAACTGCCCATGGCACAAAGAAGTCATTTGCTTCTCATCTATGAGGTTTAACTGATCAAATCTGTTTTGAATCCATTCAGCCTCTTCTAGCTTGGTCTCCATCAAGATTCTCATTGAAGGTATCTCCACTTCAATTGGGAGAACCGCTTCTATCCCATATACCAAAGAGAATGAGGTTGCCCCTATTGAAGTGCGGACAGAAGTCCGGTATCCATGCAGTGCAAAGGGTAGCATTTCATGCCAATCCTTATAGGTTTTCACCATTTTCTGCAGGATCTTCTTGATGTTTTTACTAGCGGCTTCAACAACACCATTCATCTCTGGATGATATGGTGAAGAGTTATGGTGCTCAATCTTGAAGCTTCCGCATAGTTATTTCATGGTCTTATTGTTCAGATTCGTCCCATTATCTATAATGATCCGGCTTGGAACTCCGTAACGGAAAATAATCTCTTTCTTGAGGAACAGTGCAACCACTTGTTTTGTCACATTAGCATAAGAGGAGGCTTCTACCCATTTGGTAAAGTAATCAATGACAACCAGGATGAAGCGGTGACCATTGTAAGCTTTAGGCTCGATGGCGCCAATCATATCGATGCCCCACATTGAGAAAGGCCAAGGTGGCGTCAAAACATTTAGAAGGGTCGGAGGCACGTGTACCTTATCGGCATAGATTTGGCATTTATGACATTTTCTAGCATAATTGAAGTAGTCGGATTCCATGGTCAACCAATAATAACCAGCTCTCAAAATCTTCTTGGCCATGGCATGCCCATTAGCATGAGTTCCAAAGGATCTTTCATGAATCTCCTCGATCAACAGGTCCGCTTCATGTCCATCCACGCATCTGAGCAGAATCATGTCGTGGTTTCTCTTGTATAACACACCATTGCTTAAGAAGAATTTGGATGCTAACTTCCTCAATGTTTTCTTGTCAAGGGTTGTTGCATCTATTGGATATTCTTGGTTTTACAAAAAGCATTTGATGTCGTGAAACCAAGGTTTACCATCGGCTTCCTCTTTAACCGACTGGCAGTAGGCAGGCTCAACTTTCTGCTCTATCTGAATGAGAAGCGCTTCATTATGGAATCTAACTTGTTACATTGAAGCCAACATAGCCAAAGCATCAGCTATTTGATTCTCAGTCCTCGGGATATGACGAAAAGTTATTTCGTCAAAGTATTTTATTAGCTCCATGACATAGGCATGATATGGGATCAACTTGGTATCATGGGTTTCCCATTCGCCCTTGACTTGGTATATCACTGAGGCTGAGTCTGCACATACTTCGAGGATTCTGATTCGGAGGTCAATTGCTGCTTCGATGCCTAGGATCCACGCCTCATACTTTGCTATATTGTTTGTTGATCACACTGAATTACACCATATTTTTGACTCGGATTTCACATGTTTATTAGGACTTTATTATCATTTTGTTTGTATTATGCTCTCTTTTATATTGTTTTCAGATATTTAGCTCTTTCAGACCCTTTTAGAAGAAACGGAGCAAAAAGACCTAAAATTAGGGTTTTTTGGCGAATATTGTACACATGTCGTTGCACATGGCGGCCGCCATAGGAGAATCCATGACTCATCAGCCCTCAACCAGGAGGTAACCGCCATATTCCCATGATCTTTCCCATTTACACACATGGCGGGCGCCACCTTTGTATTCCACGTTCCCACTAAGGAGATGTTGGAGGGCACCATGGTCTTTGCAAGCTGCTGAAATCCTCTATAAATAGTTCGTTCCATTTCATTTTCAAATCATCCAACTTAGTTTACAACACTAAGACTATATTTATCATGTGTAAAGCAGTAATCCGTCACATCGGGGGGTTATCGCACCTTAGTGAGATTGAGTTGGGTCACTTCGAGTTGTTGTCGTCTTTATCTTCAGAGTCGGAGGTTTATTTTCCTTGTACCAGATTTAAAGCCTCCGTTTGGAGCAGGTTCTTATTTTATCGTTTTATTTTATTTATTTACTTGTCTCACTTTACTTTATTTACTTTCTGTATACGCTTTACTTTATTTACTTTCTGTCTACGCTTTACTTTATTTATTTTCCGTCTCGCTTTACTTTATTTATTTTCTGTCTCGCTTTACTTCATTTATTTTCCGTCTCGCTTTATTTTTATTTACTTTCTGTCCACGCTTTATTTTTACACGCTTTACTTGTCCCTTACGCCTCACATTCTAAAACAACTTTTCATCATGATCAATCTCGTTGTGTTTGTTGTAATTGCCATGTCTGGCTAAGTCTTTTAAAGGTTAGAATGTAAGGATCACGGTTAAAGAGATGTTTCACATATTGAATCTGTAGAAATACTTTAAAGGCTGTTTTGATTTTTAACTTGAGTTTTTTGAAACAAACTTGGTTAGTTTTAACTATTCAAGGAGTGCGAAAGAACCCTGGCTTGGTTAACTAGGAATTTTTATCACTTTAAGTAAAAACTATTTTTGAAACTGTTTTCGAACGCGTTGATAGATTTAAAATCAGAAAACTCCTTGGGTAAAACTTTCCAAATCAAAATCACTTTTCAACTAAGTTTATGAGTCTTATTTCTTAAAAATAAGTTTATTACTTTAGCGTTCTGCGCACCTTTTATAAGTGACAATAAAAGGCCTTAATTTAAGGGTAAACTCGGTTCTGAATACGCGAAAGCGACAATTCCTGTTAAATGGATTCTTTTCAAGAGTATAAAATATTGCCTCATAAGTAGTTCTATTTAGACAATCGAAACATCACTTAACTGACGTGATATACATTCAAACCTGTCTTTACCTGCATTTATTATTTACCGTTATTTTGCAACATCAATATCTCTTTTATACCGCCTTAGATAAACATTGTAACGATAGTAATCAATAGATTGATGATTTGGTCTCTGTGGGATCGATATTCTTTTATATTACTTTGACGCGATTCGTGCACTTGCAAATTCACCAATCAAGTTTTTGGCGCCGTTGCCAGGGACCAACTTCGTCAAATTTCGTACCCTGTTGTTACACCGTCTAGACTAAGGCATTATTAGCCGGTAAATGCGAAGAACCCGTAGTACCGGAAATTTAGTAGATCCTTTAGCGGAACCCAAACGTTACACTCGTACACGCCTCTTACTCATCCGAATTAAGAAAGTTATGGCCGAGAATCGCGACCGGAGACCTCTTAAGGAATTTTCCCAACCCTCTGACGAGGAACCTAGTTCTAGTGTAGTAAACCCCCTTATTCTTGCCAACAATTTCGAACTAAAACCGTCTTTGTTGCAATTAGTGCAACATAACCAATTTGTGGGTCTCGCTACTAAGAACCCAAATCAACATTTAAAAGTTTTTATCCAACTGGTGGACACCTTTAAATCTAACGATGCTTCACCTGATGCGATCCGTTTAAGATTATTTCCTTTCTCCCTTAGGGATAAAGCACGTTCATGGTTAGATTCACTTCCAGCTAATTCAATAACTACCTGGGAAGACCTTAGAAGAGTATTCCTTGCTAGATATTTCCCCCTAGTAAGACTGATGTTCTTCGAAACCAAATAAGTAGATTTACTCAAAACCAAGGAGAATCACTTTTTGAAGCTTGGGAGAGATATAAAGAGCTATTAAGAGTCTACCTACACCATGGCCTAGAACAATGGTTGATCGTCCATACCTTTTACAATGGACTCAATTATAACACCAAGATGAGCATCGACATTGCCACAGGTGACGTGCTGATGAACAAACCTTACCCTGAAGCTTGTGACCTAATTGAGGATATGGCCCAAAACCATTACCAATGGGGAACTGAACGAGCATCAATAGAGAAAAAGGAGACCCAAGGTGGAATACAGTAGGTAAGCTCTCTAGACATGATGCAGGCGAAAATGGACGCTTTAGACCTTAAGATAGAACATATGTCTACAAACACTCACACCGTAGTAGTAGTCCACAGAGAGTGCGAGCTTTGTGGATCTAAAGGACACGAATCGGTGGAGTGTAACCTTTTAAATGTCCTGAACACCGACCAAGTGAATTACGCTCAAGGTAACCCATCTTCAAACACTTACAACCCTGGATGGAAGAATCATCCAAATTTTTCCAACAAAAACCAGAACCCTATCCAAAATCATGCACCTCAGAGACCACAAGGTTATCAAGCCCAAAAACTAAATCAACCTATGCAAGTTGTGCCTCAGAAGTCTAACCTTGAGAAGATCATGGAGAGATTTATATCGGGCCAGACTCGGCAAAATAAAGAATTCCTAAACCAGAACATTCACGTAAACGAACTGATAACGCAATTAGGAACCAAGGTTGATCAGATAATCACTCACAACAAGATGCTTGAAACCCAGATCTCACAGGTAGCACAAAACCAAGCCCCACAAACTACACCTGGAGGACAATTCCCTGGACAACCTCAACCAAACCCTCGAGGTCAAGCTAACGTTATCTCGTTACGAAGTGGGACCGCTTATGAAGGGCCTCATAACCAAGCAATGAGCGAGTCCAAAACTCTTAAAGAAAATATACCTACCAACCAAGAAGAGGAACCGGTGGAACCCGATAAACAAACCGACTAGGAAGGAGAAGCCAAGGATAAAACTGACAAACCACCACCCCCGTACAAACCACCAATCCCATATCCGCAAAGACTTAAACAAACCAAAATTAAAAACCAATACCAAAACTTTATAAAAGTAATAGAGAAGCTTCATGTAGAGATTCCTTTCACCGAAGCTATCACCCAAATTTCGTCTTACGCCAAATTTCTCAAAGACATCTTAACCAACAAGCGTAGGCTTGACGATCCCAAACCCTTGGAATGCAACTTTATTTCTGAGGATAAACTCGCTAAGAAGGAGAAAGACCCCGGTAGTTTTTCTATACCTTGCATTTTAGGGAGTCATGTGATCGACAAAGCTTTCCTAGACTTAGGCGCTAGTGTGAGTTTAATGCTCTTAGTTGTATGTAAAAGGTTAAACTTAGGATAATTACAACCAACTAAGATGTCTCTCCAATTAGCCGATAGGTCTGTTAAGTATCCTGTAGGCATTTTAGAAGACATCCCAGTTAGGATCGGTCAACTTTATATCCCAACAGACTTTGTGGTCATGGATATCAAAGAAGACGAAGATATCCCTATCCTTTTAGGTAGACCATTCTTATCAACAACCAGAGCTGTAATAGATGTTAAAAGAGGAAAATTAACCTTTGAAGTAGGGGATGAAAAGATCGAGTTCATTCTTTCAAAATTCCTGATGGCACCAATCCTAGGGGACGCATGTTATGCGATCGATATCACAGATGAGTGCATAAGAGAATTTGATCAAGGAGAACCCGTGATCAAACCATTTTCAAACCCGAATGACAAGGATGACGAGCTAGAGGAAACGAAACCTCACACTAACGAATGTTTAGATCTTACTCCAGACCTTTCACCAAATTCTCAAAAACCAGCTCAAGAACTTAAGGAACTACCCAAGAGCCTAAGTTATGAGTTTTTGCATAAAGAAATGAACCGCCCAGTAATAGTTAGTGCCACCTTAAACCAAGACGAGACGAATATACTCTTGAATGTTTTAAGAAGATACCCCTCTTCCTTAGGGTACAACATCTCTGATTTAAAAGGTATAAGCCCATCTGTGGGTATGCACAGGATCTCACTAGAGGAGGATTCAAAACCTTCCAGGGAACATCAGAGAAGAATCAACCTTGTGATAAGCGAGGTGGTAAAGAAGGAAATCCTTAAATTGCTAGAGGCTGGTATAATCTATCAAATCTCTGATAGTAGATGGGTAAGTCCTGTACATATGGTACCCAAAAAGGGAGGCATCACAGTTGTGTAGAACGAGAAGGGCGAGCATGTAGCTAAACGTATAGAAGGTGGATGGCGTATGTGCATAGATTATAGGAAGCTCAATAAGGCAACTAGGAAAGACCATTTCCCCCTTCCATTCATAGATCAAATGCTTGAGCGTCTTGCCAGACACTCTTACTTTTGTTATCTTGATGGATATTCTGGATTTTTCCAAATACCCATATGTCGTACCTCATAGAAAAAATGTGGGAATACGACCTAGCGAAATACAATCGCGCGCTCGCAATGATGGACTGAATAGAGTCGCCACCGAACTTTATTTATTCCTAAAAAGGAAAGGGGAAATATCGATAAAACCCAAGACAAAGAACGACAATGATTATTGGTCGTCACAACCAGATCAGGGTTCGGGAGTCGATTACGCAAGGGGAAGGTATTAGCACCCCTCACGTCCGTTGTACTCAACGGGAACCATTAGGTCAATTGTGCGCGTTAATGTTAGTTTGAAATGTTAGGATTTTCAGGTTATTAAGTGGGAAAGAAAGAATAGAAGATAGGAGAATGTTTTTGGATTTTTTTTGACGAAGGACTAAACCTAAGTTTTTTATTAGTGGGCCTGACAAGATTTACAAATCCTGCTCCTACGTATCTCAATAGAGAAATCAAGGCTTACGTAGTTCTGGGTAGAAAAATGTTTGTTTGTTGGTCGATTTTAGCGAAAGCTATATTGTATTAATTGACGAAAACATTATTTTACCCAAAATAGATGAGGAGTAGACGCATACCACACATCGAACGGATTTATAAATCTACATTCGGAAAAGCGTCATTTATCTCTACTCAACAATCGTGGCCGAAACATTGTTTTGCATCACCTTAAGACAATATATCTTTCATTTATAAAAAGGTTTTTGATTAATCGCACGGCGGCGAGAAAGAGTTTGATTGGTTGGATGTATTTTTGAGTAATGGCGAGAACTTGGATGAGCGAGATATACATCTCGAATCCTAGCCTCAGGAGTGCACGGTATACACCATGTTCCATTTCCATCTTCATTGGCAAAAGTATTTAATAGAGATTAAGTATTTTTAGGTTTGATTGAGAAAGGGTTTGAAAAAACCACATTGACAATTTTAAACGATGGCGAGAGTTAAGATAGGCGAGGCATCCGCCTCGAATCTTAATCTCATGAGTGCACGGTATACACCATGTTCCATTTCCATCTTTATTGAAAGAGGTTAAGATAGGAATTAAGTATTTTTGGAGTTTGAAAGACGAATACTTGTGACTTGCAAGCTCTTACAGCTTGGGTCTAGTACTCGGGACTACGTCTGGACATTCCACCCAGGCAGTCTGTTTCTTTCCAATTTTATTAAGAAAATGATTCGAATGTTTTGGAGGGAAGACGAATATTTATGGCTTGCAAGCTCTTACAGCTTGAGCCTAATATTCGGGATTATAACTGGATATTCCCTCCAGGATAATCTTTTTCTTCATGTTTTATTTAGAAAACGATTTGAATATTAGAGTGTAGAAGGGAAGACGAATATTTATGGCTTGCAAGCTCTTACAGCTTGAGCCTAATATTCGGGATTATAACCGGATATTCCCTCCAGGATAATCTTTTTCTTCCAATTTTATGAAAATGGTTTGAAATTAAATAAAAAAAGATTAATGTTCAAATGTTTGAAATTATTGAAAATTAAGTTGGTATTGCTTCAAAGCTCATTGTAAGAAGGCCCAAGAGTAAGCCATGTGAGGTTGACGGCGATGCTTAAAAGCAATCGACTTACGAGTGCATGGATTTGAAAATTCAAAATAATGAGACAAATGAATTGGGCTCGAACAACCAAATAATGAGACATAAAAATGTCAGAAATAAATATAAAAAAACATAACCAAATATTTAACAAGTGAATTACACAAAATGATGAGCGATTACTCAAACCTTCAACAAATCAAAAATATAAGAAACAAAGAATTAAAAAAAATAAAAGGAAAGAAAAATATATTTACTTTTTTATAAAATAAAAAAAAGTGGAGCATAGTGGTTTCGAACTCAAGATCAGAGGGAAACCAGTCAGCACTCCAACCACTCAGCCATAAGTCACTGGCTATGAGATTGAGACAACCGTGAATAGATGAGTGCTGGAAGTTCGAAAAGGAAAACAAGCATAAAGGGATCTCCCAAAGGTTGGAGCCCAAGCCCAACAGACAAACTGAACCCAAACAAACCAACTGGATTCAGGTTAGAGGACCTTCAAAGCATAAACCAACAAACCAAAAAAAGCAGAAACTCAAACGGTGAGCAAATACCTAGCTGCCCTACATGCTTCGGTTTTCTCAAGAGAAAGTCCCAACAACCAGTAACTAATGAGGCACACTTAAACGAAAAGTCAGGACCTTTGGATAGAAAAGAGACTGACCCAAAGCCATAATACCCGTCATTAAGTAATCCCAGCTCATAAAAATAAAACGAGAAAATGAGAATAACAACGTCAAACCAAACGACCTTCTTCCCAAAGCAATTTTCTCTCTAGTAAATGAAAATCAAACAAAATCGACCACGCCACAAACAAAGATGATGAGTCTGCTGCTCGAAACAAATCGCGATGAACATAAACACCGACCCTTTTCTCATCCTAGGGACTAGACCGAATTGCTACTGGTCGGGATCGAATAAACAAAGCAAACAGCATGATTTGAGAAGGAAGGTTTACCTGTTACGACGAGATCACACGGTCGAAGGGAAGGTAACGTCGTCTGTGTGAGCTTGCTCGCGTGCTACCCTTGGATAAAGGTCTTGTTAATCTTCCGCCGTTTTGCCTTCTTTCCATCGAGAACTTATTTTCTAGGGTTTTCTTTTAATTTTTTCTTGAACAGTAGCGCTCTCCTATAGGTTTTTTGTGAATAGTGGACGCGCCCCTCTAGGGTTTATGTGAATAGTGGTTCTTCTTTTATATGCCACTAATCTCTTTCCTCTAATGTGCAGCGGAGGCTCTCGTACGAAGGGTGTTGGGGAAATTTTGTCCTCATCCCCAGTTGGTGGTCCCCCCTTCTCTACTCTTCATTTACCCTTTTACTGCTTGGTAAGAAATTAACCACTACTTACAAGTTTACTCGACACACTTGAACAAGAATGGGATATGTGCTATTTGAAATATTGGAATGGGATTGTATTAGTTCATGACCGTGTTGTTTGATGTTGTGTAGGGTCTTGTGTCATGGCGCAGTTTGGTGAGCTGCCATAAGCGTGACGGTTTGCTTCACAACATGAGCCTGATAATGCATCTCTGCAATGTCGCCCATTCTGTTGGTATCATGTTAGCATTAACCTGGTTTTGACTTTGGCTTGGCAACTGCGGGCTTCTTAGCTGCTGCAGAAAGCTTGAACGAACCTTTAACCTTAGCAAGCTTTCCAAAAGCAACATTCTTCTTCAAATTTTGGAGCAATAGCTTCTTGAAGTTTCCAGGAAGCTGTTTCTGTTTCTCTTTAATGAATTTCACAATCGCGTATTGGCTCGAACCGTTCTTCTCCTTCAACGACACTATTGCATCCTTAATCATCTCTTCGTAAGTAGGATGGGAAACAAGGTTTCGTGGTTTGGAATCTTTCTTAGGTTCGGTTTCCTTGACTTTTGACAACACTTTGAAGATATACCATCTGATGCTGTTTGCTTGTGAGATTTTTTATCATGTTCAGGTATACCATCCTCACTAGCGGTAAAATTACCTGCACATTCCAGGCCTTGGGACACAGTGGTCGCAAAGTTTTGGATTCCGTTTGATACTTAATGCCGGTCATAAACTTGTGAATAGTTTTACAAGGTAATGTTGCAAGACGGCATTTCTAAGTCGACAATGGTATGCGAACAATGGTTATATTGTATGTAGCAAACTTGCTTTTTATGAATTTTGAATTTTAAACTTGTGCTTCTTCATTGGTTTCAGGTGGTACCGTAGCAATAAATACTTCAACCTGAACGTGGGTGACGGCGGCTGAAGCATTGGCAAGTGTGTTACATTCTGATGTTGACGGTCTATCAGGAGCATGGGAAAGATGGTTGATGCCACAGTTGAAGAATTTTAGCACCATCTGTTGAATCAGTTCCTGAGTGGTCCTCTTGCATAAGATATGCAGTCACTGGTAAAGGAAAGTATGGAACAAGAGTTCCTCTTTTGAGACAAAAAAAAATTCTGGATTCCTTGATGGCACCTTTACCTCCAACAGTAGTTACAACTGATGACGAGTTCCAAACAGTAGGTACAGTTTCATCACCCTTTTTTATCAGATGCAGTTACAGGTTCATCACTTTTATCTGATACGGTTACAGGTTCTTTATCAGTCTCTTTTATAACATCTTCAAAGTGTTCAAACTCGTCATCATCAAAAGACTCGCTTTGCAACGCCGTGTTCCATAAAGGTGGTCTTGCTTTAAAGAGTTCAGAAAGAGGATATTTTGTTGCATAGTCCAACCATGGAAAGAAGGAAGGAACGGTTCTTCCATTTGAACCGTATTCCGTCACTTTTGACGGTATTACATGCTCTGTTGATATGCTAGTGGGAGTGAAGGAACACAATAGACACAGGAAGAACGCTTGTGTGTATTATCCAGCAGCCTTGATCGCCTTGCATCATCTCCGTCGCAACTCGACCACTGCCACGGAGTTACCTGTTCCAACTGACCACGACAGTCCGACACCAAAGATTCCATTCTTGATCCTTCAATAGAAACACGGAATAGAGGCCTTTATCAAACAGGTTTTGCATTTGATTTTTGTGTTGTTGTTGTATTCTCCAAAACTGTTCTTCATTATGTTTATAATGCTGATAAAGTTTTGGTGACAGGGGACTGTACACATCGGTACTGACGGGAGGATCTGGTATTCTAGTGCAGTGCAATACAGTTGTTCCAGATAAAACAGTGATGAAACCACATAGCTCTGATGCAATACTGCTCATACTTTGTCCTGAATAATCCTTAAACATGATTGCACCGGCTAATATTGTAAACAAAGTGAACAGTGCATAATAGATTGGAGAAACCACTGTTGTGTTCAAAGTATCCAATGCCATATTAAGGTGATTTAAACTAGTAATGCTGCAGGAAATGCCGACCATTGTAAAAATCCATGTTTGAAAGTAAATATTTTGATTTGAACCATCGAATGTAAGTTTAATGGCTATGCCAATCGCTTTTACAATCATGACAGTCAATGATCCAATTATGGAGCATATCCCAATATAAACAAAGACATTAGTTTGGTCGGTAATCTGTATAAACAAAATGACAAGGCTGTTGGTGCACCTTTGCCACCCAATCAGCAAATTCCTTGGCATTAGGGACAGTAGCAGACCCTTTGTATTCCATACTTCGCCAGATTTCAGTAGTCATCACCAAGCAAGAAGCATTGGGATCAATGGTAACATCACCAGTCATCAAACCAACATCAGAAAACTCTTCTTTAAATTCTCTATACTTCTGGTTACTAAATGCCTTGATAGGAGAAGTGTAGATAACACGTTGACCATCTCGAAGCGACATAGCAATTGCATATAAAGCCACAACAGTTTTCCCAGCAGATGTATGTGCAGATACCATAACGGATTCAGAATTTTCAAGACAACTAATAGCTTGAGATTGAAAGGGATCAAGTGTAAACGGGAACTTCTTAGCAGGTTCTTTGGGTTGAGATGAATCAGAAGTAGTAGAAGATGAAGCGTGAACGTAGCCATGTGGATATGAAACGTCGTGAAGGCAATCGTATTGCACTTGTGAAGTCGTTTTCGCTCAGAAGATTCATCCAGATACTTCTTCTTCAAGAGTTCATATTCAGGACCGATAAGCTGAATATAGTTCACAACATCAAGGCCGATAAAGGACTCAGTTGTGAATTTCACGTGATCAGATAATGCTACGTGCTGCTCTTTGTAAATTATGTATTTTTTGGATAATCTATGATTTGCAATGAATGAAAATTGGTGTTTCTTGTAGCAAGACAAGGATCTCTCTTTGCATCTTAGAAACTTCATGTATTCATGTGATGAGATGTTTTTTTTATTATAAGTTATTCATATTCCATGTACATTGATGATTATGATTGAATGAATGAACGAAGGAATCGAACTATGAATGAGTATGTGGAAATTCTTGAATATGAATGGAATTTTTTTCAATGTGAATGAAGAAAATATGAATGTAGATTTGGAATGTGAAAAACGTAAAAAATATGAAATAGTAAACATGAACATGAATGAAGGATATGAAGGTGAATGAAGAAAGAATGCAAACGAGTGATTGATGGGGGGAAAATTTTCAGGGCCAAAATCGGGGTATGACAGTTGCCCCTATTTAAACATCCTCCACCAAAGGAAAATGACACGACACTTTTCATCGGATCGCAGTGGGGGATGGTTAAATACCATGGAGACCCAGATTTTGATCCTGAAAAAAAAATGAAAATGCTATGACATGATATGATATGCATGGATGCATGATTCTTTATTTTTTTGAATTTATCTGTTAGGGACACAGTGGATCCTTAACATGAGATGCTACTGGATAGACCGATCTGTGGGGAACACTGATGGTCCAATGGGAGACAGACAAATGGTAAAAACCAACTCGCTGGGGAAAACAATCCTGCTGGAGAATCAGACACGCACTAGAGAGTACTCAAAGTGAAATTCGATGAGCGACACTTAGAATACAGGAGATTTCGGTAGTAAGTTCACACATGACTTACTAAACCCGAACAAGAAAAATTTCTACAACAGGTTCATACATGACCTGATAACACTGAAACAATCATAGAAAAAGATTCTTCAAAACAGGTTCATACATGACCTGGTAATACTGGAATGAAAGCTCAACAGCAGGTTCATACATGACCTGACAATGCTGGAGAATATCAAGATGTTCTGACAGCAGGTTCAAACATGAACTAACAAACTCAGAAAAATTCAAAAAGAGTATATCAACAGGTTCCTACATGACCTGATGACAAACTTGAACATTTTGAGAGAATTTCCACAACAAGTTCATACATGACTTGACAACATTGGAACAAAAGGTTCAACAACAGGTTCATACATGACCTGACAGCACTAGAATAAAAGGTTCAGCAACAGGTTCATACATGACCTGACAACACTGGAATAATTAAAGAAAAAGATTCTTCAAAAACAGGTTCAGACATGACCTGGGAATATTGGAATAAAAGCTCAACAGCAACGGGTTCATACATGACCTGACAATGCTGGAACATCCAAAGAATTTTCGACAACAGGTTCATACATGACCTGACAACACTTGACTATTCAAAGAATTTCGATTAACAGGTTCATACATGACCTGACATCACTTGGAAACAATCAAAGGGGTTTTTACCAATATGTTCATACATGACCTGAGAATATTGGAAAACATACAAAGCAAGTTTCATCAATAGGTTCATACATGACCTGACACTTTAGAATACATCTGATAGTTCTGGAGATTTCTCACAAGAAATTCATCCAATCACAGATTTTGGAGATTCCTAACAGGGAATTTATGCAAAACAAAGATAAACGGAAGTCTTCTTATAAGTAGATCATCCACGCAAAAGGCTACGATGATTCTTTACAGAGAAATCAAACAAAACCTCCAAGCTTCTAGGAACTCCTCAAGATGGTGAGTCATACATGACTTTCACGGAACCATCAGGAAAGATAAGGTATTCAAACTCTCTGTACGTGCCAATAACAATTGGACTTTGACCGTAAGCAATGGATTGCAACCAACTTTTAACGGGGTTTGCCAACAACAATTGGACTTTGAAAATGACTGCGAAAACCGGATGTTGGTTTAAGGGCACCAAAGACAAACTAGAATTAGAGGCCAAAGGATATAGGATCAACTACAAGACCTAGGTCAATGCAAAATGAGCACGAAGTACATTTCGGCTATGCATGATTTGGATTTTGCTTATATGCATGATCATGAAATGCAAATGCTGACAATATACAGACTGAACATTAGGGAAAGCTTTATGGAGGTACTGAATCTTCAACACCAATAACTCAACCAAAGGAGTGAGTAAATGCATCAAAGGAGGATCTATCAAGCTGAACAGTTACAACTAGCCCAATAATCCTTCCAGAGAATGATAAATTTGTGCTCTCTAGAGATAGATGTTGATCATCCAAGGGGAGTCTTGCAACTTGAGACTTGCGGGAAAAGACGAAAGATTTCCTTTTAATGTTTCCACATGTCAAAGCAAAAATTGTGTTTCTCAATATGTTGAAAAATTCTTTTTTGAGTTCAAAATTTCATTATTAACAAAAAAATAACATTTTGCATAACAAAGAAAATCAGAGAAAAACAGCAAATGATAGAATTTGATGGGCAAACTTGTATTTATTCAAGAATGGTAGCACACAAATGGTGTAGCTCCATGGAATGTTACAAATTTGAAAATGGCAATAGGGAAAGGTTTACATTGAATCACAATGACTACTACTATCCCTAATAACAATGACTCCACGAGACCTCGCTTCTGAAGGGAGTAACTAGATTGATCTTCCATTTTTAGCTCTTCTGTGTTGATAAGTGACGAACCAATGCAGTCTACGCCTTTTGTCCCTAATTTTTGCCTGGATCGCCCTTTCGGGTTTTCAATCCACCGGGACGCTCCTTTTTGCCTAAGTCGCCCTTTCAGGTTTTCAACTTAGCGAGCTACCATTTTTTTTAATTTTTTTTTATCCCTAACTTTTGCCTGGACCGCCCTTTCGGGTTTTCAGTCCACCGGGATTTGTCAGGCATAATATCTTTTGACTGCATCAGAGTTCACAGGGTGAATGAGCTTTTCGCCATCCATAGTTGTGAGAAATAGAGCACCTCCAAAGTATGCTCTCTTTACAACGTATGGGCCTTCATAGTTGGGAGTCCACTTCCCACATGAATCTTTGTGTACTGGCAAGATCTTCTTGAGCACGAGATCTCCTTCCTTGAACTTTCAAGGACGGACCTTCTTGTCAAATGCCTTCTTGATTCGTTGCTGGTATAATTGTCCATGGCATAGAGCGGTCATCCGCTTCTCATCAATGAGATTAAGTTGATCATAGTTATTCTGGATCCATTCAGCTTCATCTAGCTTGGCTTCCATCAATATTCTCGTGGAAGGTATCTCTACTTCGATTGGGAGGACTGCGTCCATCCCATATACTAAGGAGAATGGGGTTGCCCCTGTTGAAGTGCGGACTGAGGTCCGGTATCCATGAAAAGCAAAGGGTAACATCTCGTGCCAATCCTTATAAGTTTTCACCATCTTTTGCAGGATCTTCTTGATATTTTTATTGGCAGCTTCGACAACACCGTTCATCTTTGGACGGTATGGAGAAGAATTATGGTGGTCAATCTTGAAACTCTCACATAATTCTGTCATTGTCTTATTGTTCAAGTTTGAACCGTTGTCGGTGATGATCTTACTTGGGATTCCATAGCGACATATAATCTCCTTCTTGATAAAGCGAGCAACCACATGTCTCGTCACATTGGTGTAGGAAGCAGCCTCTACCCATTTAGTAAAGTAATCGATGGCGACCAGGATGAAGCGGTGACCATTGGAAGCTTTAGGCTCTATAGCACCAATCATGTCGATGCCCCACATTGAGAAAGGCCAAGGTGATGTTAAAACATTCAGTAGTGTTGGCGGTACATGCACTTTATCAGCGTAAATTTGGCATTTATGACATTTTCTTGCATAGCTGAAACAATCAGATTCCATGGTCAACCAGTAATAGCCAGCTCTCAAAATCTTCTTCGCCATGGCATGTCCATTGGCATGGGTCCCAAAGGATCCTTCATGAATTTCCTTGATTAACATGTTTGCTTCGTGTCTATCCACGCATCTGAGCAGAACCATGTCATGGTTTCTCTTGTAAAGCACATCATTGCTCAAAAAGAATTTGGACGATAACCTCCTCAGAGTTTTCTTATCCAACAATGTAGCATCTTTTGGATACTCTTGACTTAAAAGATACCGCTTGATGTCATGAAACCATGGTTTACCATCAGTTTCTTCTTCAATCAGTTGACAGTAAGCAGACTCATCTCTTCGCTCGATTCGAATAAGTGGAGCTTCATTATGGAATCTGACTTGGTACATTGATGCTAATGTTGCCAAAGCGTCAGCCACTTGATTTTCTACTCTTGGGATGTGATGGAAAGTGATATTGTCGAAGTATTATATCATCTTCACAACATGAGCGCGATACGGGATCAGCTTCGCATCGCGAGTTTCCCATTCTCATTTGACTTGATAGATCACTAAGGGTGAATCTCCATACACCTCAAGGATCTTGATTCGGAGATCAATTGCAGCTTCAAGACTAAGGATACAAGCTTCATATTCAGCGACATTATTTGTA
Organism: Lathyrus oleraceus; assembly: GCF_024323335.1. Taxonomy (NCBI): domain Eukaryota; kingdom Viridiplantae; phylum Streptophyta; class Magnoliopsida; order Fabales; family Fabaceae; genus Lathyrus; species Lathyrus oleraceus. The sequence goes on along the minus strand of NC_066582.1, from coordinate 247,670,129 downwards.
CAATCAAAGCACAACCTTGTTGTGAATGGGGTAAAGCCACCATTTGGATTCATCAAAACAGCTCCCACACCATGACCACTATAATTGGAAGAACCATCGAACGCGAGCTTCCATCGAGACCCTGGTTTTGGTCCTTCATCTGGGCCTGGGGTCTCACAATCCTTTATCACCATTATATCCTCATCGGGGAAATCAAACTTCAATGGCTGATAGTCTTCAACTGGTTGGTGAGCAAGATACTCTGCTAACACACTTCCCTTGATTGCCTTTTGGGTTACGTACTGGATGTCGTACTCTGACAAAAGCATCTGCCAACGGGCAAGTCTTCCAGTCAAGGCAGGTTTCTCAAAGATATACTTTATTGGATCCATCTTCGAGATCAACAAAGTAGTATGACAAACCATGTACTGCCTTAAACGACGAGCGGCCCATGCTAGCGCATAACAAGTTTTCTCCAAAAGTGAATATCGACTTTCACAATCGGTAAACTTTTTACTCAGATAGTAAATAGCATGTTCTTTCCGACCAGTTTCATCGTGTTGCCCCAGCACGCATCCCATTGACCCTTCAAGCACAGTCATATACATGATTAATGGCTTTCCTGGGACAGGTGGAATCAGAATAGGAGGCTCTTGCAAGTATTGATGAATCTTCTCAAAAGCATTTTGACAATCAGAATTCCATTCAACAACTTGATCTTTTCGAAGCAATTTGAAGATAGGCTCACACGTGGCTGTCATATGTGAGATAAACCTTGAGATGTAATTCAAACGTCCAAGGAAACCTCTAACCTCTCGCTCGGTGCATGGAACAGGCATTTCTTGTATAGCTTGGACCTTGTCAGGGTCCACCTCAATTCCTCGTTGACTAACGATGAAACCAAGCAACTTCCCTGAACGGACACTGAATGTGCATTTTGCAGGGTTTAATCGTAATCTAAACTTTCTGAGGTGTTCAAACAGCTTCTTCAGATGGCTCATATGATCTTCTTCATTCTGAGATTTAGCGATCATGTCATCAACATAGACCTCTATCTCCTTGTGCATCATATCATGGAAGAGAGTGACCATAGCTCATTGGTAAGTTGCCCCAACATTTTTGAGACCGAAAGGCATTACCTTGTAGCAAAACGTGCCCAAGGGGTAATAAAAGTGGTCTTCTCCATGTCATATGGAGCCATCTTGATTTGATTGTATCCCGAAAAACCGTCCATAAAGAAGAAGACAACAAATCTTGCAGTGTTATCTACCAGAGTGTCAATGTGTGGTAGGGGGAAATCGTCTTTTGGACTAGCTCTGTTCAGATCCCTATAGTCAACACACATCCTCACCTTTCCATCCTTTTTGGGCACCGGTACAATATTAGCTACCCACTGTGGGTACTTCGCCACTGCGAGAAAACCAGCGTCAAATTGTCGTTTGACTTCTTCACGAATCTTCAGAGCCATATCCGATCTTGTTCTTCGAAGTTTTTGTTTTATTGGCGGGCATTCTGGCTAAAGCGTGAGCTTGTGCTCAACGATGTCGGTGTCTAGACCTGGCATATCCTGGTATGACCACGCAAATACATCCACATATTCTTGTAGCAGCTTGACTAATCTCTCTTTGACGCTTGCTTCAAGAGTGGTGCCGATTTTGACTTCTTTCTTCTCTTCCTCTGTGCCAAGGTTGATTGTTTCCACCGGTTCTTCATGTGGCTGAAGGGCTTTGGACTCGTGCTCGAGCAGCCTTGCCAGTTCGTCGGGGATGTAACAATCTTCTTCACCCTCCTCTTCCGCTTGGTAGATAGGGGAGTCAAAGTTATGAGAGGTAGTAAAGTCATTGGATTCAACGGGATTATCGTTTATTCTGCATGTTTGAATGATTGATTTCTTTTAGAAAAGTAAAAATAGAAAATGCTAAAAAGAAATATTTTGTTTTTGTTTTTGAAAAGATTGCCATTTTCTTATGAGAAAGCCAAGTAAATGAATAAAAAGAATTTAAGAAAATGCCTTTCATTCATTGATAATGATTATTTGAAAATGAAAAAGGGGCCCATACAACATGATCCATTAGCCTTGGGCAGAGCTAAGGATTTGAAAGGAAAAATACAATAATTATTACTTTGATAAAGGAAAAATTTTGGGGATCTCAACCGCCTTCCAGTTGTTCAAAGTTGTCTCACACCGGTAAACCAAACATGGCTCATCTTTATTTGCGGTGCTATCTTCAATTACATTGACTTGATCTCCATGGATGAATCTTGTGCTGAGGAATACTTCCTGGATGCTTCGGGTGTTGTCCTTTGTAGGGACTCGGGCTCCTTTCGCAGCGGAAGGCACATATCCCAGACCAAAGCGATCATGCTTCTCACGAATATCAATAAGTTGACCCCAACCTTCAGGGTTTCCTCCTTCAATACTAGACTTTGCGCTTTTCAGAGACGCGAAAGATGAACAAGCTTTCCCAACAGGGTCCTTCATTTCCACAAAAGTGGCATTGGCTATTTCAAGAGCTTGGAAAGAAGTTTCCAAAGCGTCCTCATCAGCCTCAATGTATCTGAAGGATGAAAGGTGACTGACCACAAAGTCCTCCTCTCCAGAAATGATGATTAATTGATTGTCCACTACAAACTTCATTTTCTGATGTAAGGTGGAGGTAACTGCCCCTGCAACATGAATCCAGGGACGCCCCAATAAGCAGGTATATGCTGAATTAATATCCATGACTTGGAAATTAATCGGGAATACATGAGGGCCAATCAATATGGGCAATTCAACCTCTCCAATCACTGTTCTCCTGGAACCATCAAAAGCTTTCACTACCAAGGCACTAGGCTTCATAGCTGGTCCTTGATAAGATAATTTGGCGAGTGTTCTCTTTGGCATAACATTCAGAGAAGATCCAGTATCAACCAACACTCTTGCCAAAGCATCATCTTTGCATTTTACCGAGATATGGAGGGCACGATTATGATTTTGTCCATCCTCAGGTAATTCCTCTCCACTGAAGCTCAAAGTATTGCAAGCTGTGATATTTGCCACAACTCCATCAAATTGGTCAACTGTTATGCTTTGTGTTACATGAGCTTGAGCAAGCACCTTCAACAAAGCCTCCCTATGGGCTTGGGAGTTCAGTAGCAAGGACAGGATAAAGATCTTAGATGGTGTTTTATGCAACTGGTCCACAACCTTGTAGTCACTTTTCTTGATCAACTTCAAGAATTCAACAACATCTTCAGATTGAACCACTTCGGGTTCTTTAGTGGGAGCTACAACTGTTGATTCCTTGGTCGGCCCTTGAGGAGTCATGTTGAATTCGGGCGTATAGATTCGACCACTACAGGTTATTCTGCTCATTCCTGCAATATTGGTGACGTCTTCACTTACAGCTCCTGTCACTTCAGCATCTGAACTTCCATTAACTACCTTGTCTACAACGGTAATCTCATATTTCCAAGGTACAACCTTGGTGCTCTCGTATGGAAAAGGCGTGGGCATACATATCTCGACAGGCGACGACTTACTGTTCACCGGGACCACTCCACCACTATAATATGGGATTTCAACTGGTTCAGGTAAATTGAAACAAGGTTCAATCACCAACACATCCTCATTCTTCACAGCACTGGATATTTGAAGCACTCCTTCATCCATCAAGTTTTGGATATTGTCTCATACCACCTGACATCCTCTTGGGTGTGTGGCACACTCTTCACAGTTGTCATGATCAACATTAACCAGGCCAACTTCCACCAATCGGGCATGGAATGCTGCCAAAGGAGTCTTAACATCCTCCACCTTATCAACCGTAACACCAACAGAAGCGTCTTCAATGGCGTTGACTCCAGGATTTTCATGGGGAGGAAGGGGATTGTTCTTCACATTCGGTCCCATGTCCTTAAAAGACAAGATCTTGCTCTCAATCAATTCCCGAACCCTATGCTTCAGAGCGTAACAACCCTCTAAGTCATGCCCGGGGGCACCTTCATGAAAAGGGCAGTGTGCATTAGGGTTGTACCATGGAGGCAGACAATCAGGTGGAGGTCCCATAGGTCTGGGAACCACCAAACCCTTTTGCAACAAGGAGGGATAAAGCTCAGTGTACGACATTGGGATTGGATTGAAGGTTGCCCTCTCCCCTTGCCTCCTATTCTGGTTCTGAGCATTTTGCCTTGGAACTTGAGCTCTCGGTTGTTGATAAACAGGAGCTGCTGGTGCTTGTTGATAAGCTGGCGGAGCCGCAGCACGTTGTTGAACTGGAGCTGGTCGATAGATTGGAGGCGCTTGATAAGCCTGAGCAGGCTGTTGATTGAACGCAGGCGTCACAGAACCCACGTATGGTTGCGGAGCATACTGGACGGGATACATGGGTTGTTGATAGGGAATTGGTTGTTGAACATATTGCTGAGGTGGATATTGTTGTGGTCTCCTTCTTGGAGGAACTCTTCCTTGACCAGCAGTCACGGCATTTGTTTCCCCCTCTTTCTTCCTGGGAAACCCTCCAGAGAACTTCTTTGGATTAGCACTTGAAGTTCCAGCTACAGCCGCCAGTTTGCCATTCCTTACGCCATATTCCATGCGAGCTCCTATAGCAACAAGCTCGGAGAATCCCAAAGAAGCACTTCCAACCATCTTCTCATAGAATTGAGGCTGGACAGTGTCGATAAACAGTTCGGCCAATTCTTTCTCAGCAAGAGGTGGTTCAACCTGAGAAGCCAGTTCCCTCCATCTTTGAGCATACTCCTTGAAGGACTCCTTGTCATGTTGGAACATGCTCTGCAGCTGTCTTCTGTCAGGCGCCATATCCATATTATATTTGTAATGTTTTATAAACGCGTCTGACAGGTCCTGGAAACACCTGATCCTATTCTGATCCAGACTCAAATACCACTTGGAAGGAGCCCCACTCAAGCTGTCCTGAAAACAGTGAATCATCAGCTTGTTGTCCTCCACGTGTGCAGCCATTTTGCGGTAATACATGATGAGATGGCTTTTTGGACAAGTATGTCCCTTGTATTTGTCGAAGTATGGAGTTTTGAATTTGGCTAGAATCACCAACCCGGACACCAGGCACATTTCTTTGGCAGCAGATCCAAAGACGTGGTCTCCTTCTAGATCTCGGAACTTCTTCTCAAGGAGCTGCATGTTCTCCTTTACCTCCCTGAAGTCCTCAAACCTTACTTCGTCACCAGCAACAGTTGAGTCAACAGTCTGATACATGTGGTTTTGATCTTCATAATGAGGAACATGCCTAGCATAGGCGGCTGGTGGAACCACAATATGGATGACTGGACGTGCGTCGTGTAAACTGGTAATGGCACAACTTGTTGGACAGATTGCCCCATTTCGTGCACCACCTCCGCTCGGGGGACGAAATCATAGGGTAGCCCATATGGAGGAAGGGTTGAGGGTAACGTCCTCTGAGGTGGGACTTCCACTACTGGGCCCGTGGTCTCTGAAATCACGGTCGCTTGTGGAACCTCAAACTTGAAGGTTAAAGCTTGCAACATCTCTCGCATCTGGGACATGCCTCCTTTGATTTCGTCTAGTTCAGCTCTAACTCGGGCGCTCTCTTGTTCTTGTTCAGCCATTCTCTGTCTTGCTCTGGTGCGAGTATTATACTGGTGTTGAAAATTCAGCGTGAAACTGGTGGAAGAAAGGGCGGAGTGAGACTCTCTTTTTTTGAAAATGTATGAATGCATGTATGGATGCATTTGTTTGCAAAACTCTTAGTTATCTTTATTATTTATTCCAGCAATGTTAGAATATAAGAACATCATGTAATAATTGAGACCCAAAATGACAACTTCCATTAATCAAAATCAAATTCGAATACAAAAGGATTTAACTTCAAGTACACATGATTCGAATACAAAAAGATTTAAACACCAACAATTCAAATTCAAGTACAAGTAAACTTAAGTTCTGTCTCAGCTCTTATGATCGTAGCCAAATCTGTGGTGAGCTCATTCATCATTTTCTTGATAAACTTGACGAAATTGAAAACTTGAGGAGGTGTGTTTTCTGGACACATACACCAATCCGTTTCCTGGAGTTTTTCTGGGAGTTCCAACATATTTAGGTTAACAAACCTAGCTAAGTTGCGGAACTTGCCATTCCATTCAACATAGAGCTCTTGGAGTTTCTGGATGACCTTTTGATCTTCATCTAAGGTCGCTCTAGCCTCTCTATACAACCTTTTCCAGTACACACAATCATTCTTTAGGAGTAAGTAGGCTGCATCACCTTCTTGGCTTTCCAAAACTGCAAACCTCCTAGTAGCTTCTTCCAACTGGTACCTGAGATGGTGACAGTTTCTTTCAGCTTCTTCCTTTTGGAGTATCTCGCGAGACAACTTTTCCTCGCATTTCTTCAGAGCGTCCCTCAATTCACGGATCTGTGCCTCAAAGTCGAGCTTAATTTCTTTTTTATCCATAAGAGATTTATCCAACATTCCCCCTAACTCACATATCCTATACTCAACTTTCTTGAGCTCTTCCTTCCTGGTTTGGATCACTGATGTGGAACCTATAAGGATATGATCAAGATCATCTTTTTGGTCTTCTAATAGCTTGGCTCTCTTGTTGCTATCCTCAAGTTCTTGGGCTTTTCCCTTACGTTCCTCTTTCAGATTCTGATTTTCCAAGATAACTCGGTTCATCTGAATCCGTAATTCAGTATTCTCCAATTCGAGCTCCTTAACCTTAGTAGCGAATTTCTCCATGTCCTCAGGGAGTATAGGCTCGGGCTCAGGAGTTTTAGGAAAAGCTGAGGCCTTCAAGATGAATGGCAAATGGATTTCCTCAACTCTTTGTAACACCTCAAAATTTGCCCTCCTCTTTTGGGACTAGCTTAACATATTGCATATCATTTTTTTTAGGTCACTAGGCATTGCATATTTGCATATCATATGGCAACATTGAGCAAGTCATCCTCCTAAGTCTTGATCAGGGGATAAAGAGGTTAAGATGCAAGCTAAGGTTTCATGGACTGATCATTAATCATCTGAGGATGTGTGATTCAAATTAGGGTTTCTTGGTTGTCAAGGAGATTGAGCTTCATCTTGGTTGAAATGATACATCATCATCATGGTCTTGATATCATCCAAGAGATTGATCAGATACCTTGGGATTAGGGTTTTGACCACTGGTCAACCCTAATCAGTTGAATCATCTGCATTGGGCCAGTCAGGGCTTGGCAAGGAGATGAGGTTTTCAATGGATATGGGGATCATCATGTGGTTATATTGAGCTTATGGGAGCTAGGGTTGCATCATTGAGCCATTTCATCAGGAGTTTGAGGCTCAAGTGGATCAATGCACAGCCAATTCATCTATCAGTCAAAAAAGTCAACTGTGATCAATTGTGCCTAAAATGATGGATTTGGAGGTGGGAGAGAGTTATAGACACTTCATTCATGTCTAAATAAGTTTCATTTGACATTTCAAATATCAAGAATGAAGAAAATAAAGTCAGATGGAAACTTTCCAAAAATAGCAGGTGACCTGTAATTGGAAACTGCCAAAAATGGAAAGTTTTTCACCTCAAAATTACGTGTCCAAAAATGCTTCAAATGAAATTTTGTCCAACATGAAAGTTGTAGATCTTGCTCTCACCTTTCCAAAAAGTCCAAGAACATGAATTTCTCATGTGTGGTTGGCAAGTTATGATCAAATCATTTTCAGAAAATGTTGAAATTCAAAGTGGCATAACTTTTGAATGGAAAGGCCAAATTGGGTGATCTTTCTTTGAGCAAGTCACATTTGATGTGTACTATCACATTGCATCATCACATTTCATTGAAAACCTTCACATAAAAAGGTCATTTTTCAAGTGAACCATTTGAAAATTGGTGGGAAAAATAGTGAATTTCCAAAATACAAGGCATTTGCATACAAGACCAATTGCAACACATCATAAACATCAAGTGTGACTTGCTCCAACTGGTTTTGTACTGTTACATTGGCTGAATTGGAAAAGGACATTTTGGCCATTTGACATAAATTGCATTTTTGCTAATTTCACTTGGATTTTGTTAATTGTGATTAACACTTGGATTAAGGCATGGTATAAAGGCATAATCATAACAAAAAATGCATAATCACATTTCATTTCTCAGATCTAACAAACTTTTCATCCAAATTCTCTCAATCTTGTTCAAGCTTTTCTTCATTTTTTCATCAATTTGCACGATTCCTTTTGCTTTCTTTTGCATCAATCCTCATCTACATAGGCTAAGGAAGAACTGTTGAAGAAGAAAAGTGGAAAATCTTGAAGAACTCGTGGCTGCTAAACATCAAGCTTCACATGGCAGTTTGAGATTCCTTGGATCTGGAGCTGTTTTGAGCTGAAGAATCTCTTCCATTCACCTTCCCTTGCATTAAGCAACATCTGTTTCCATACTTCAGGCCTCGAATCCATCAAATTCATCACTGTCTTCATTTGGAGGTTAGAATTCGATCTCAATAATTGCTCAAATCATGATATGGCTTTGATAGATCTCCTAGTGTAAAGTAGAATGAAACTTGAATCGTGCGTTTTGGTTGAGTATTAAGGAAGAAATCTGGAATTAAAGTTTGATGTTCAAATGTTGTTTTGATCGATTCATGCTGTGTAGTTAGAATTAGGTCAAATTAAGTTCATATCCATGATGTACATTGAACGAGGATTCCATTGATATAAAGATTGTTGAATTTGGTTGAGATTTGGTCATGCTGGATTTTGGTGATGAATGTCATGAAGAACGCTCCTAAAATTTTCCAGAAAATCGTCTTTGATCCGCGTTTGCTTTGCCTTGCGTTTGAAAAGTGTTTCCCGCGCCTTAGAGCCAGTAGCATTAGGACACGCATGTAAGTGAAACGCAGAGTTTCACTTAATGGACTCAATAATTACGCATTTACCATTGTGACATTTAATTTGTATTATTTCATTTTCTTTTTTTCATTTTTATTTCACTTTGATCATTGATCTTTAAAAATCCATAACTTCTTCAAAAATAATCCAAATTTGATGAGACTTTTTTCACCATTCTCCTTGTGATGTGTACTTTTTTATGGTGATTTTTAATATTTTTGTGCACGTGTGGAAAAATTAAATGCCTAGGGATTGTTTGAATGTATCATTTGTGTACCATGCTCACCATATTGATCATGAAATCTTGATGCCTTATCCAAAATGATTGAAATTTTATATGCACATTCTTGACTCTTTCCTGGTGATTTTGATGTATAGTTTGCTAATTTTGAGTTCCTGGTTAGAGAGACATGATGTGATCAAGTTGAGTGTGACAATGTGTGTCACACTATGTTATGTCCACTTCTTGAATTTTGTTTCCATGCTTATTGAATGCCATTTTCCCTGAATTTTTGCATGGGATTCCATCTGTATGTTAGGTTTAACCATGATTTTTTGTAGGATTTGTTGATCCATTTCCTATTTGATTGGGATTTTTGTTTGCTGTTTAGTCATTTTTAGGTTTTTCTTGAGTGATCAACTTACATAGCTTGTGAAATTCCCATGCCTTATCACATGAAGCTGAAACTTTGTGGATTGGTTCTTAACATGTTTAATTTCATTTTGGCTTTGGTGTGGTTCATTTATCTTATGCCATTTCTGTTTTACACTTGCCTAAAGTTGACATATGATTTGTGGCATTGTTTGAGTTTGTATAAGCATGACTTGACTTCCTGATTTAATTTCCATACTTCCTCTGGTCCAAATAGCATGAAAATTGGTATGTTGCTCATTGAATGTGTTCTGTTTAGGCTGGAATTTTTGTGGAATTTATTGAGCTGTTTTGATAATTGATTTGGTTGTGATCATTCTGTTTGCTCTAATGTGTTTCCAAAGTGCATAGTTTGGCATGTTTTGTATATGAAATGGATTTGGTACATAGTTTTGATGTGAGACCAATTGGATTCTCTTTTTGCTTGATAAATCTTGGTTTTGATTAATTTTCACTTGCTGTTTTGAATTTTTCACCTCCTTTGGACCCTAGGCTTGTCCTAGTGGTCTTGTTTCTCACATTTGGATGTGCTTTTCAGGTTAAGAAGCAAAATGCTTTAAGGAGATTAATGCAAGTTGATTGAGTTTGGTTGATTGTTATGAACTAACTTGGTTTATTTTGTAGGATGCTTGGCTCACTTGAGTTGATTGTGCTTTGCACCTGTGATTGATTGTGTTGTCTGTTGATTCTTATCTTGTTTGTTTTGACTTTGTGATTGGTATACTGATTGTATTTGATTGATTTCAGGTACATTAGTTGCTAATAGTTCTTTGAGAACTTGCTTGTGCTGCTGCTTGGTTGTATAAACCAATTGAGGTAGACTCTCTTGTCTCCATGTAGTCTGGAAGACCTGGCTTGTTATTTAGCCAGGCAACTGTCTGAAGTCCTCCTTAAGAGGCGATGTTTGTGATTGTTTAACTTTGTCCCCAAGCAGGAAAAGACCTTGATTAAGGCAATTGGCAGAACCCAAGGGATGTGCAATCCATCCCCTGCTATTCTTGTTGAGTCGTACCTCTGCTCACACCACTGTGTTGATGCATTGGGACATTAACCCAAGATCAGTTGAGTCAGAGTCATGAGTGTAGAAGGGTTCCCACTTTCTGAACCCACGCTCCTTTGTCTGAAGCTCTCCCTGGCCAGGGATAAGAGCTGTGAGGCACACCCCTCACTTCCATTTCATCTGGCTTCACCCTGACTCTCAATGTCAGGGTTAAGAGCTAAACATCACCTGACACAGCTGTGTTGCTTTTGCAACTTAACCCTTGATTGAGCCCACCTTGTCTGGATATAGCGTGTGCTAATTGCGAATGTTTGATTTGTTTTGTTTATGCTCGCATGCTTTGCTTTTTCCTGGTTAGGATTAGCTTGCTGTTGTGCAAGTAGATAGAAACCATAACATAGGGCAATGATGCATGATAACATCTAGGCTCGAGTCCAGCTCCCTAGTAGTGTGTCTCCCTTTGTATCTGGTTAGAATTTCTTTCCCGTTCAGGGGAACTACGTTGCCCTGATCCTCATACCAGATGAGGTACGTAGGCAGGAGGTCGTGCGAGACCTCTCCGGGCAAACCCTTTCTTTTTTTGCGTGTGTTTGCTTGACAGTTGCTAGGCTCGAGTTCCCGACTCCTTAGTAGCTTGTTGCTTGTTTGTTCTTGCGTGTGTAGGAGATGGATGTAAGCCCAGTGATTGGCATTCCGTATCCTCTTGTTGTGTGCTTGGAGTCCGGTATAAGTCCATCAAGTGGCATCTGGTCTCCAGTGTGGGTTTGTTTGGTTCGGAAGCCGATGTAAGTCCAGCGATTGGCGTTCGGGTTCCATGTTTGCCTTTTTGTGCGTGTGTTTGTTTCGGCGTGCGTGAGCCGAACTACGGCAGCTCTGATTCTCGTTCCAGACGAGATACGTAGGCATAGGATGCGATATCCTAGCGAGCCCTCTCCCCTCTTATCCCACCTGTGTTGTCTTCAGTGTGTGTGTGTGATGTTTGTTTTAGCAACCTTTTTTCTATCTTTTGAGCGTGGATCCCGTCGAGTACGACGGACGTGAGGGGTGCTAATACCTTCCCCTTGCGTAACCGACTCCCGATCCCATTCTCTTTGGTCGCGAGACCATGCTTTTCCCAGGTTTACTTCGAGCGTTTCCTTTCCCTCTTTGGGATAAATAACGCACGGTGGCGGCTCTGTGTTGTTTTGTTTTAGCCCGCCGGTTGTTTTTCGCGGATGCGACAGCTGGCGACTCTGCTGGGGACGTAAAGATGTTGACCTGTGCTGGTCCATCTTCCCTAAACGAGTCTCTCCTAGCGTTCTAGGATAGTTTAGGTTGCTTGTGCCGCTTTATTTATTGCATTTATTATTCTGACTGTGGATATATTTGCATAAATATTTGCATGCATCATACTATCATGTTGCCGTCCTCTGTGCAGGTGGTTCCTCTGTTTTTGGGTGGGTGTTCTGAGTGGGGCTAAAACCCAGGCCCGAGTATACACCTAGGATTAGTGTGGTCTCACGTTCCTCACATGTTGGTTGAGCATGTTGTTGCGACGTGACATACCACAAGCCGGATGAGGTTCATCTGAGAGTGCTCTTCCTTTGTGGGGTTTTCCACTTTGGTTGGGTTACCTCTTTTGAACTATTGACTCTGGTGACCGATCATTTCCCGGATCTTTGGTTTAGACGATCTTAAGGGAGCTACAATGGCACACCCGAAAGGGCAAACCCATTGAGTATCTTTGCCCGATTGTCGAGACTATTATCCGCCTTAGGATGACCTGATTAGAATTTACCTGTGAGGGGAGGATGATTCTTTCAGATGCATGTTCAGATGGTGACTTTGATGGTGACTATTGGTTCCGCGGATCAGAGTCCTATTTATAAGTCGGATTTATGGACCTTTATTTCTGAGACGCCGAAGTGCTGTCCGTATTATTTATCAGTGGGGATCCGTTTATTTCAGGATTCCCCGGGCCGATTCAGAGAAAGTTATGGGTATCTGTTCAGAGATTGTTTGATGATGATGGTGATGTATCTTCCGTTTATTTCGGAACCCTTGAGTTGGATTTGTGGTTACATATTCCCTCAGATGGTTGTGATCAGTTCAGAAATTAGGGTTTCAGTGCAACCGATGTTCGGATGACTGGGAGGATGGCAATGCATTCCATTCATTCATCAGCATCATTCCCATTTTGCATTCATCTGCACCTAACCTACGCCTAGCCATATGGGGAGTATTACGGATTGAGAATCTGGTTGAGAGACATTTTGAATTTCAAAATGTGGATGTCAAAATATTATCTGTCTCGATGAAACCAGGATCAAAAGACAGAAGCTTCCTCGTATGGATAGACGTTGCATTCATGCATATTAACCTGTTTGTTGTTTTGCAGGTGTCAGTTCTAACCTGTTTGATTGACACAGGAATGATGAATCCACCCAACACAGACATTCTCGAGCTGAAAGAGAAGATGGGAGAGCTGATCAATGTCATGCAAGAGTTCGCCTTGGGGCAGAAGGCAATTGCCGAGAAGGTGGGGAGGATTGAAGATTGGCTGAAGAAAGGGGAAACACAAGGAAACGCTTCGTCGTCTGGACCGAAGAAATCCTTTGGTAATGACCAGCGCAAGAATGAGGGTGAATCGAGTGCTGTGTATGCCCAGAGAGGACGCTGTAGGAATCGTTACTACCAGCACACTGATGCGGTAACCACCCCTGCTGGTAATCAGTCAGTCCAACAGCAGCAACCACCACCTCAATTGAGAGCACGGAGAGCTGGGAACCAAGTGAGAGGAAAGGGGGTTGATCGTCAATTTGATAGGCCACCCATGACATATGCTCTTCTGTTCAAGAAGTTGATGGATCTCGGAATGGTACAATTGAGGACATTAGCTCCATTGAGATCAGATCAGAGGCCACCTAATTATGATGAGAACGCCAAGTGTGAATTCCATTATGGTGCGTCTGGGCATAACATTGAGGGTTGTAGAGCCTTTAAGCATGCTGTCCAAGACCTGGTGGATTCCAAGGCCATCAATTTTGCACCATCACCGAATGTTAATGCTAATCCCATGCCGGCACATGGTCAGGCAATGGTGAGTGCAATTGCTGAAGATTCGGATTACACCTGTGTGATAGGTGAAGAGAACGACAGTAACCGCGAGTTTGATGGTTGGATAAAGCCGTGCGTACCAGGGATGGGAGTCCAGAACTGGAAGACCTAAAAAAGATCATCACTGTCATTCTACTGGAAGAGTAATTTTTCTGTTTTTGATTTTATCCGCATGAAAGCCTTGCGTGTTGCCCGACACGTAATGGTTCATTGTAAGGGCCACCTCATGTTCATATTTGCAAAATTTTGCATCATAAAAAATGGATGTTTTTCACATTAAAAGCGGTGCTCCCTGTTTTTCATTTATTTTTACAGTTTAAAAACAAATAAAAATGGCAATGTTTGTTTTCATTTTCTTTCCTTGTGTTTTGTCTTGTTCTGACTTCGAAACAATAGTCCTCCTGATCTCATTGATAACAATTTGGTTACACCTCTGTATGACTTCGACAATCCGATCTATCAAGCCGAAGAAGAAGGCAAAGAAGATTGTGATCTGCTGGAATTAGCCAGATTGTCAGAACAAGAGGAGAAGGTGATTCAGCCGCACGTGAAGCGATGCGAGATTGTTATTCCAAGCACCTCCGAGGTCAGAAAGGAAATGAAAATTGGGGCCGTTTCAGAGGCGAGTCGAAAGCGGAATGGTAGCCTTGTTGAAAGAGCATGTGGATACCTTCGCCTGGTCATGTCAGGATATGCCAGGGTCGGATACCAAGGTCGTTGTGCACAAGCTACCATGGAAACAAGGCTGTCCTCTGGAGAAGAAGAACACCGGTGCTACTTATCAGAGAGCCATGGTGACTTTGTTTCATGATATGATTCATCATGAAATCGAATGCTATGTTGATGACATGATAGCAAAGTCCCAAGCAGAAGAGGGGCATCTGGCAGATCTGGCCAAGCTAAGTAGATCAGTTGAGACAATTCAAACTGAGGTTGAATTCAGATAAGTGCACTATCAGAGTGCGGTCCGGTAAGATGTTGGGGTTCATTGTAAGAGAGGAATCGAGGTTAATCCTGCTAAAAAAAAAACACAAGAAGTGCCTGAACCGAGAACAGAAAAAGAGGTTCGTGGTCTATTAGGTAGATTGAACTACATGTCATGGTTCACATCTCACCTAACAGCCATGTGTGAACCCATTCAAGCTGTTGAAAAAAAAAGAGATCAAACGGTCAGGTGGAATAATGATTGCCAAGGGGCATTGAAAAATAAAAGAATAAGTTGCAGGAACCTCTGATTCTGATGCCTCCTATGGAAGGAACAACTGTTAATCTGGTACTTGACAGCCCTCGAGGGGTCTATGGGGTGCGTATTGTGTCAGCATGACGAGTCTTGTCGAAAAGAGCATGCAATTTACCTTAGCAAAAAGTTTACCGACTGTGAAACAATACATTCACTGTTCGAGAAAACTTGATGTACTTTGGCATAGGCTGCTCGCCGACTGAGACAGTATATGCTGGTTCATACCACTTTGTGGATTTCAAGATGGATCCGATCAAGTATAGGTTTGAGAATCTAGCATTGACCGGACGGGTTGTGAGAGTGCAAAAGAATGCTGACTGATTTGTGATACTCTCAGAAAGCAATCAAGGGGTGTATTGTCTGATTACATCGCCCCGCAACCCGTGGAGGATTATCAACCGATGAAGTTTGAGTTCCCTGATGAGGACATCTCGAGGTGCTCCAATCGAAAGATTGAGAGTAACCGATCCCGGAGGAGGGGCCTGACCCTGAATCCGAACGGATTCTGATGTCTGATAGGGCCATTAACATGAATGGAGGCGGAGTTGGTGCCGTTCTGGTTGCGCCAAAGAGATCCCACATTCCTTGTGCTGCCTGACTAGCATTTGAATGCACCGACGGTGTGATTGAGTAGGGAGCTGGTATCCTGGGTATCGATTTTCGGTGCGTACATCTACTGGGGCAACACCTTTCTCGTTGGTGTATGGAATGGAAGCCGTGTTACCTGTTGAGGTTCAGATTCCCTCTTTGAGAGTCCTGATGGACGTGAAATTGCAAGAGGCTGAATAGGTAAGGACCCGGTACGAGGAGTTGAGCCTGATTGAGGAAAAGAGGCTAGCAGCCATCTGTCATGGGCAGTTATACCAACAGCGGATGAAGCGTGCTTTTGACAGAAGGGTGCGACCTCGTGTGTATCACGTAGGTGATTTGGTGCTAAAAAGGATCCTTCCTCCTCAAAACGATCGTAGGGGCAAATGGACACCTAATTATGAAGGTCCATTCGTAGTTAAGAAGGTTTTCTCTGGCGGAGCCTTGTTGTTGATGACCATGGATGGCGAAGATTTTCCATCCCCTGTAAATGCGGACGCAGTTAAAAAATACTTCGTGTGAAGAGACCCGCTGGACGAAAAGAATAAAATAGTCCAGGCAAAAATGGGGCATCCTGGCGAACCAAGAAACAGAAAGAAAAGGTTCGGGCAAAAATTAGGGATAAAATGAAAAATGTACACCCGGCAAGTCGAAAACCTGAAAAGGCGACTTGGGCAAAAAAGGGTATCCCGGTGGACAGAAAACCCGAAAGGGCAGTCCAGGCAAAAGAGGGATTGAAACGAACAACTGCGTCTGGCATGATCGTTTGCGCTTTGGTTAAGGCATCATGGATAGTCCCCGGTAGGGATCAGTCGGAAACGTCTTGTTCAGAAGGCAGAAAGCACGGGAAGTCTGAGGACATATGGGGTGTAACCGAGTTGGAACTCGATGAGATCACGGGTTTCACATTGCCATTAGGATAGATTTTTTCCTTTTGTGCGCAATTACCTCTTTTCAGGAATTGCTTCCTTTGTATTGCTCAATTTGAGCCCCATTTTTTTTTTCAATCAATAAAATGCATATTCAGTCAAATAATTTTGTTTTTGTTTTCATTACTGCTTTGATTGCAAAAACATCCGATTATTGTGATAAAGAATTTTGCATTTTAAGACATACAGGTCCCTTCCGATGCATGTTTATAAGATTGAAAACTTGAAATCTTATTCAGAAGGTTGAGTGACCCAAGTGTTGAAATCTTGACACGCCTGGGGCACGTTTTTATCTAACGATCTCTTTTGCAGGTACTGTTGGATATTTTCCCTCACTTGCAGGTTGTGATGTGGAAGCTTTTGACAAAACAAATTCCCACGGAGTCCAATCAGGGACAAATGAATAGAAGAACGGTGAAGAGACGACGACGAGACGTACGACGACCCTTGGAATTAATCAAGAAGACTCTTCAAAGTCGGAAGATTGAAAGTCTGTATAAATCCCAGGAGTTCGCTCTCCGTCGAGAACGGAGCGGTTTGGAATACAAGATGATGGAGCAGAAAGGTCCAGATGAGTCTGGGAGTTCTCAAAATTGGAAAGCTGACATGGGAGTTGGATGATGAATACCAATGGTTCGACGAGTCGTCGCGTGTTCAGTACCGGACTGTCCTCCTCCCCAAGCAGAGTCGTGACGACTAATTCCCCAGCAGATTCAAGGTCTGTGGATTCCCTAGCAGGGTCAGGATGGTTATCCCCAGCGGGTTTCAGATCGATGTTTCCCCTGCAGCTAGGCCTGAAGGTTGCTGTTTCCCAGCGGAGGTATCTGTGGGTGGTGTCTCCCCAAACAGAGTATGGAGTGTTATATCCCCAGCAAGTCAAAGACCGTTGTATCCCCACAGAGCGTGTTGGTGATTTCTTTCCCCAGCAATTCCTCAAGCGGATCGGGTGCGAAGGAGGTTTTTCCCCAGCAAGGGTTGCCTTTTCCCAGCAGCAGCGATATTCCCCAACAGGGCGGAATCAGAGCGATGGCGAGTTCCTCAGCAGAGTGTCTCGAGCTCCTCAGAAGAATCCCCTGAGGGGGATGCTTTTTATGCATGCATCATGTAAATAGCATAGCATATTGCATAATAAATCGCGTAGCATTTCCATAATTATGGAGCATTACGCAGAAAAATCAATCATGCATCATATTGCAAGCATGAGCTAGTCTCAGACTGTGGTTACCGTTTGAGAAGTGGTTGCCTGAGGGTGAAGGTGTTGCTCCGAGGAGTTTGGCACCGTTTTTTATCAACAGTACTTCCCCAGTAGTGCGATACTGGAGGAAACTTTTCCGTCGGACAGAGATGGGAATGTTACGCGATCAGCGCGACTCAAGCCGTGGTTACCGTTTGAGATTTGGTTTCACCGGATGGTGAAGATGTTACTCGGATGAGTTTAACATCATGACGCGATCAGCGCGATTCAAGCCGTGGATACCGCTTGAGATTTGGTTTCACCGGATGGTGAAGATGTTACTCGGATGGGTTTAACATCATGACGCGATCAGCGCGATTCAAGCCGTGGATACCGCTTGAGATTTGGTTTCACCGGATGGTGAAGATGTTACTCGGATGAGTTTAACATCATGACGCGATCAACGCGATTCAAGCCGTGGATACCGCTTGAGATTTGGTTTCACCGGATGGTGAAGATGTTACTCGGATGAGTTTAACATCATGACGCGATCAGCGCGATTCAAGCCGTGGATACCGCTTGAGATTTGGTTTCACCGGATGGTGAAGATGTTACTCGGATGAGTTTAACATCATGACGCGATCAGCGCGATTCAAGCCGTGGATACCGCTTGAGATTTGGTTTCACCGGATGGTGAAGATGTTACTCGAATGAGTTTAACATCATGACGCGATCAACGCGATTCAAGCCGTGGATACCGCTTGAGATTTGGTTTCACCGGATGGTGAAGATGTTACTCGGATGAGTTTAACATCATGACGCGATCAGCGCGATTCAAGCCGTGGATACCGCTTGAGATTTGGTTTCACCGGATGGTGAAGATGTTACTCGGATGGGTTTAACATCATGACGCGATCAGTGCGACAATCGGGGTTCAATTGGAGAAAGGGAAATGTTGAGGCATTTTCTGGAGAACGGGGTTCACAATGGCGATCACAAGTTATCGTCAGGCGACTGGGGTTCAAAATGGAGAATGGGGTTCATTATTTTGGCAAACAAGATGTCGGGGTTCAAATGCGGTGATCCGGGATCAGTCGCGCGAAAGAAAAATTTCGGGGTTCAAGAAAACGAAAAAAGAGATAATTTTCGGGGTTCAAGAAAAACAAAAAGAGATCATAATCCCCAGCGGATGTGTGGTGTTCAGGCCATGGTTATCCCTGTGTTACCATTTATTTTGGTATACAGGTCGACGTTTCTGTTTCGGTATTCCGACCGACTTTCTCCGTACCAGACGGATATTTTTTCTTCCAGATGGTTTCTTTGCCGATTCTGACAGGCATTGTTAATTGTTTTCCCATCAGAGTGCAAATTGTTCGTTTGTTCTTGGTATTCAATCACTCTTCATCCTGATCATCTGAAAGCCGAGGCTATTCATATCGACAGGTTCAC
Source organism: Lathyrus oleraceus (assembly GCF_024323335.1). Lineage (NCBI taxonomy): Eukaryota > Viridiplantae > Streptophyta > Magnoliopsida > Fabales > Fabaceae > Lathyrus > Lathyrus oleraceus. Next base: position 247,651,169 of record NC_066582.1, on the reverse strand, counting down.
AGTGGATTGAATAGGGGCAGCTGTAACACCTCAAAATTTGCCCTCCTCTTTTGGGACTAGCTTAACATATTGCATATCATTTTTTTAGGTCACTAGGCATTGCATATTTGCATATCATATGGCAACATTGAGCAAGTCATCCTCCTAAGTCTTGATCAGGGGATAAAGAGGTTAAGATGCAAGCTAAGGTTTCATGGACTGATCATTAATCATCTGAGGATGTGTGATTCAAATTAGGGTTTCTTGGTTGTCAAGGAGATTGAGCTTCATCTTGGTTGAAATGATACATCATCATCATCATGGTATTGATATCATCCAAGAGATTGATCAGATACCTTGGGATTAGGGTTTTGACCACTGGTCAACCCTAATCAGTTGAATCATCTGCATTGGGCCAGTCAGGGCTTGGCAAGGAGATGAGGTTTTCAATGGATATGGGGATCATCATGTGGTTATATTGAGCTTATGGGAGCTAGGGTTGCATCATTGAGCCATTTCATCAGGAGTTTGAGGCTCAAGTGGATCAATGCACAGCCAATTCATCTATCAGTCAGAAAAGTCAACTGTGGTCAATTGTGCCTAAAATGATGGATTTGGAGGTGGGAGAGAGTTAGAGACACTTCATTCATGTCTAAACAAGTTTCATTTGACATTTCAAATATCAAGAATGAAGAAAATAAAGTCAGATGGAAACTTTCCAAAAATAGCAGGTGACCTGTAATTGGAAACTGCCAAAAATGGAAAGTTTTTCACCTCAAAATTACGTGTCTAAAAATGCTTCAAATGACATTTTGTCCAACATGAAAGTTGTAGATCTTGCTCTCACCTTTCCAAAAAGTCCAAGAACATGAATTTCTCATGTGTGGTTGGCAAGTTATGATCAAATCATTTTCAGAAAATGTTGAAATTCAAAGTGGCATAACTTTTGAATGGAAAGGCCAAATTGGGTGATCTTTCTTTGAGCAAGTCACATTTGATGTGTACTATCACATTGCATCATCACGTTTCATTGAAAACCTTCACATAAAAAGGTCATTTTTCAAGTGAACCATTTGAAAATTGGTGGGAAAAATAGTGAATTTCCAAAATACAAGGCATTTGCATACAAGACCAATTGCAACACATCATAAACATCAAGTGTGACTTGCTCCAACTGGTTTTGTACTGTTACATTGGCTGAATTGGAAAAGGACATTTTGGCCATTTGACATAAATTGCATTTTTGCTAATTTCACTTGGATTTTGTTAATTGTGATTAACACTTGGATTAAGGCATGGTATAAAGGCATAATCATAACAGAAAATGCATAATCACATTTCATTTCTCAGATCTAACAAACTTTTCATCCAAATTCTCTCAATCTTGTTCAAGCTTTTCTTCATTTTTTCATCAATTTGCACGATTCCTTTTGCTTTCTTTTGCATCAATCCTCATCTACATAGGCTAAGGAAGAACTGTTGAAGAAGAAAAGTGGAAAATCTTGAAGAACTCGTGGCTGCTAAACATCAAGCTTCACATGGCAGTTTGCGATTCCTTGGATCTGGAGCTGTTTTGAGCTGAAGAATCTCTTCCATTCACCTTCCCTTGCATCAAACAACATCTGTTTCCATACTTCAGGCCTCGAATCCATCAAATTCATCACTGTCTTCATTTGGAGGTTAGAATTCGATCTCAATAATTGCTCAAATCATGATATGGCTTTGATAGATCTCCTAGTGTAAAGTAGAATGAAACTTGAATCGTGCGTTTTGGTTGAGTATTAAGGAAGAAATCTGGAATTAAAGTTTGATGTTCAAATGTTGTTTTGATCGATTCATGCTGTGTAGTTAGAATTAGGTCAAATTAAGTTCATATCCATGATGTACATTGAACGAGGATTCCATTGATATAAAGATTGTTGAATTTGGTTGAGATTTGGTCATGCTGGATTTTGGTGATGAATGTCATGAAGAACGCTCCTAAAATTTTCCAGAAAATCGTCTTTGATCCGCGTTTGCTTTGCCTTGCGTTTGAAAAGTGTTTCCCGCGCCTTAGAGCCAGTAGCATTAGGACACGCATGTAAGTGAAACGCAGAGTTTCACTTAATGGACTCAATAATTACGCATTTACCATTGTGACATTTAATTTGTATTATTTCATTTTCTTTTTTTCATTTTTATTTCACTTTGATCATTGATCTTTAAAAATCCATAACTTCTTCAAAAATAATCCAAATTTGATGAGACTTTTTTCACTATTCTCCTTGTGATGTATACTTTTTTATGGTGATTTTTAATATTTTTGTGCACGTGTGGAAAAATTAAATGCCTAGGGATTGTTTGAATGTATCATTTGTGTACCATGCTCACCATATTGATCATGAAATCTTGATGCCTTATCCAAAATGATTGAAATTTTATATGCACATTCTTGACTCTTTCCTGGTGATTTTGATGTATAGTTTGCTAATTTTGAGTTCCTGGTTAGAGAGACATGATGTGATCAAGTTGAGTGTGACAATGTGTGTCACACTATGTTATGTCCACTTCTTGAATTTTGTTTCCATGCTTATTGAATGCCATTTTCCCTGAATTTTTGCATGGGATTCCATTTTCCCTGAATTTTGTTTCCATGCTTATTGAATGCCATTTTCCCTGAATGCCATTTCTGTTTTACACTTGCCTAAAGTTGACATATGATTTGTGGCATTGTTTGAGTTTGTATAAGCATGACTTGACTTCCTGATTTAATTTCCATACTTCCTCTGGTCCAAATAGCATGAAAATTGGTATGTTGCTCATTGAATGTGTTCTGTTTAGGCTGGAATTTTTGTGGAATTTATTGAGCTGTTTTGATAATTGATTTGGTTGTGATCATTCTGTTTGCTCTACTGTGTTTCCAAAGTGCATAGTTTGGCATGTTTTGTATATGAAATGGATTTGGTACATAGTTTTGATGTGAGACCAATTGGATTCTCTTTTTGCTTGATATATCTTGGTTTTGATTAATTTTCACTTGCTGTTTTGAATTTTTCACCTCCTTTGGACCCTAGGCTTGTCCTAGTGGTCTTGTTTCTCACATTTGGATGTGCTTTTCAGGTTAAGAAGCAAAATGCTTTAAGGAGATTAATGCAAGTTGATTGAGTTTGGTTGATTGTTATGAACTAACTTGGTTTATTTTGTAGGATGCTTGGCTCACTTGAGTTGATTGTGCTTTGCACCTGTGATTGATTGTGTTGTCTGTTGATTCTTATCTTATTTGTTTTGACTTTGTGATTGGTATACTGATTGTATTTGATTGATTTCAGGTACATTAGTTGCTAATAGTTCTTTGAGAACTTGCTTGTGCTGCTGCTTGGTTGTATAAACCAATTGAGGTAGACTCTCTTGTCTCCATGTAGTCTGGAAGACCTGGCTTGTTATTTAGCCAGGCAACTGTCTGAAGTCCTCCTTAAGAGGCGATGTTTGTGATTGTTTAACTTTGTCCCCAAGCAGGAAAAGACCTTGATTAAGGCAATTGGCAGAACCCAAGGGATGTGCAATCCATCCCCTGCTATTCTTGTTGAGTCATCCCTCTGCTCACACCACTGTGTTGATGCATTGGGACATTAACCCAAGATCAGTTGAGTCAGAGTCATGAGTGTAGAAGGGTTCCCACTTTCTGAACCCACGCTCCTTTGTCTGAAGCTCTCCTTGGCCAGGGATAAGAGCTGTGAGGCACACCCCTCACTTCCATTTCATCTGGCTTCACCCTGACTCTCAATGTCAGGGTTAAGAGCTAAACATCACCTGACACAGCTGTGTTGCTTTTGCAACTTAACCCTTGATTGAGCCCACCTTGTCTGGATATAGCGTGTGCTAATTGCGAATGTTTGATTTGTTTTGTTTATGCTCGCATGCTTTGCTTTTTCCTGGTTAGGATTAGCTTGCTGTTGTGCAAGTAGATAGAAACCATAACATAGGGCAATGATGCATGATAACATCTAGGCTCGAGTCCAGCTCCCTAGTAGTGTGTCTCCCTTTGTATCTGGTTAGAATTTCTTTCCCGTTCAGGGGAACTACGTTGCCCTGATCCTCATACCAGATAAGGTACGTAGGCAGGAGGTCGTGCGAGACCTCTCCGGGCAAACCCTTTCTTTTTTTGCGTGTGTTTGCTTGACAGTTGCTAGGCTCGAGTTCCCGACTCCTTAGTAGCTTGTTGCTTGTTTGTTCTTGCGTGTGTAGGAGATGGATGTAAGCCCAGTGATTGGCATTCCGTATCCTCTTGTTGTGTGCTTGGAGTCCGGTATAAGTCCATCAAGTGGCATCTGGTCTCCAGTGTGGGTTTGTTTGGTTCGGAAGCCGATGTAAGTCCAGCGATTGGCGTTCGGGTTCCATGTTTGCCTTTTTGTGCGTGTGTTTGTTTCGGCGTGCGTGAGCCGAACTACGGCAGCTCTGATTCTCGTTCCAGACGAGATACGTAGGCATAGGATGCGATATCCTAGCGAGCCCTCTCCCCTCTTATCCCACCTGTGTTGTCTTCAGTGTGTGTGTGTGATGTTTGTTTTAGCAACCTTTTTTCTATCTTTTGAGCGTGGATCCCGTCGAGTACGACGGACGTGAGGGGTGCTAATACCTTCCCCTTGCGTAACCGACTCCCGATCCCATTCTCTTTGGTCGCGAGACCATGCTTTTCCCAGGTTTACTTCGAGCGTTTCCTTTCCCTCTTTGGGATAAATAACGCACGGTGGCGGCTCTGTGTTGTTTTGTTTTAGCCCGCCGGTTGTTTTTCGCGGATGCGACACTCTTTCCTTCACCCATTGAATGTAAGGTTCTTTGGCGAGAATGTTTCTTTTTCCAAACTCTTTACCCTTTCTTACAACCTTTAACCAAGCCTTTCGTACTGCTCTTACATCAGGATTGCTTGCTTGGATGTCAGAGAGCACAAACGGCTGTAAGTCCTTTGCGTCAGGAGGACCATCCATGGAGTAACCGTGTTGCATTCGAGATAGCATAGGGTTATAATTGATGCAACCCTTGGTACCCAACAACGGTACATTAGGAAATTCCCCACAGCTGACTATAATGTCTGGGGTTTCCCACTCTCGGATATACCATCTGATGGAACTTGCGGTGAGAGAAGCTAATTTTTTAGGAGACTTAAGTTCTTTTGCCACAAAAAGACCTTCTTCGGGCATGTGTTGCATGAACCAAGTGTAAAGCAAAGGAGCATAGCACAACAAAGTTCCACCCCTCTTTTCATGTTGAGCGTGAAGGGCATGGTAAATGTCGGCTAAGAGAAATGGTATTGGATTGCCAGAGAGAAAGACTTCTATGGCTACTTGATCCACAAATTTTTCAACATTTGGGAAGAGCACAATCCCATGGATCAATAAAGCCAAAACAGCATAGAATGCATTCCAATTTCCACTTTTCTTGAACTTTAGAGCTAAATCTTCCAAAAACATCGCGGCAAAACCTTTGCAACCCCCTTTTTCAACCCAATTGTCTCGAATAGTCGGGACATTGATACTTAGGGCTGAAGTTATCTTCTTCGGGCCCATATCTTCTTCGAGCTTTGGAAATGGATTAAAATCTTTCAATTTGAGACCCACGATTCTCTCAACTTCTTCCAAAGTAGGAGCTAGCTGGAAATCAGCGAATGTGAAACAACGCAGAGGTGGATCATAATATTATGCCAGAGAGCCGATAATTCCATAGTCAACTTTCTTATTTAGAAGGCTCAAAACTTTCCCATAGTTTTTTCCGAACTCATCACGTCTGCTGAGAGACAAATCAGAGATCAAACCCTTCAGACTGTCCAACTTAGGTTCCTTGTACTTAAGCGTGAAAGTGTGTCTCATTGAAGTTGTCATTTTCAAGTTCTCAATTCCTTAAACAAATAAGAGACAACTAAGAGCTTGCTTTTTTATGATGTTGATGCAATGTATGAATGTAATGCATTTTTTTTGTATAGGTTCAATAGGCTTAAGGCATGGATAAGTCTGATTGCTTTGTATAGAACATGGTTCTCACCAGGTATGGTCTAAGTTTTTTTAAAAGAGTTCCTAGAGTCATGGATCCATTAGACTGTTTGCTACCTGCGGCAACTTACTTGTCGGGCATCAACTCCATCTAAAGAATCTACTCTAAGTGAGGTTCTCGCATCGATCCAACGAGAAATACATCTCGCAGGCCCACACTACGCAACCATCTTTCCTAGTTGGACAAAGAACTAAGGTTCTACAAATGGTTCTCAGAGTCATGGATCCTAAAGAAAATATCGAAGCTTACGGCAACTTACTTGCCGAGCGACAACATCCTCTCAAGAATCTACTCTAAGTAAGGTTCTCGTACCGACCCAACGAGAAATACATCTCGCGGACCCGCACTACTCAACCTCGTCCTATCTTATGTTTTTACTCGAGACTCGGGTAAAAAGTCTTTCCCACAAGGTTTGCAATCAGAGTATCCAAGTACCAAACCATAATCGAACCAATACAACAGATTCATATCAATATGACAATAGAGATAGTAAAAACAAATAAAGAAAAGCCACATAGGTAAACAAACAAAGGCACACAAACGACCTAACTAGGTTTGACTCACTTAGGGATGGGGTATCCCCAGCAGAGTCGCCATCTGTCGTACCTCATAGAAAAAATGTGGGAATACGACCTAGTGAAACGCAATCGCGCGCTCGCAATGATGGACTGAATAGAGTCGCCACCGAACTTTATTTATTCCTAAAAAGGAAAGGGGAAATATCGATAAAACCCAAGACAAAGAACGACAATGATTATTGGTCGTCGCAACCAGATCAGGGTTCGGGAGTCGATTACGCAAGGGGAAGGTATTAGCACCCCTCACGTCCGTTGTACTCAACGGGAACCATTAGGTCAGTTGTGCGCGTTAATGTTAGTTTGAAATGTTAGGCTTTTCAGGTTATTAAGTGGGAAAGAAAGAATAGAAGATAGGAGAATGTTTTTGGATTTTTTTTGACGAAGGACTAAACCTAAGTTTTTTATTAATGGGCCTGACAAGATTTACAAATCCTGCTCCTACGTATCTCAACAGAGAAATCAAGGCTTACGTAGTTCTGGGTAGAAAAATGTTTGTTTGTTGGTCGATTTTAGCGAAAGCTATATTGTATTAATCGACGAAAACATTATTTTACCCAAAACAGATGAGGAGTAGACGCATACCACACATCGAACGGATTTATAAATCTACATTCGGAAAAACGTCATTTATCTCTACTCAACAATCGTGGCCGAAACATTGTTTTGCATCACCTTAAGATAATATATCTTTCATTTATAAAAAGGTTTTTGATTAATCGCACGGCAGCGAGAAAGAGTTTGATTGGTTGGATGTATTTTTGAGTAATGGCGAGAACTTGGATGAGCGAGATATACATCTCGAATCCTAGCCTCAGGAGTGCACGGTATACACCATGTTCCATTTCCATCTTCATTGGCAAAAGTCTTTAATAGAGATTAAGTATTTTTAGGTTTGATTGATAAAGGGTTTGAAGAAACCACATTGACAATTTTAAGCGATGGCGAGAGTTAAGATAGGCGAGGCATCCGCCTCGAATCTTAATCTCATGAGTGCACGGTATACACCATGTTCCATTTCCATCTTTATTGAAAGAGGTTAAGATATGAATTAAGTATTTTGGAGTTTGAAAGACGAATACTTGTGACTTGCAAGCTCTTACAGCTTAGGTCTAGTACTCGGGACTACGTCTGGACATTCCACCCAGGCAGTCTGTTTCTTTCCAATTTTATTAAGAAAATGATTCGAATGTTTTGGAGGGAAGACGAATATTTATGGCTTGCAAGCTCTTACAGCTTAAGCCTAATATTCGGGATTATAACTGGATATTCCCTCCAGGATAATCTTTTTCTTCACGTTTTATTTAGAAAACGATTTGAATATTAGAGTGTAGAAGGGAAGACGAATATTTATGGCTTGCAAGCTCTTACAGCTTGAGCCTAATATTCGGGATTATAACCGGATATTCCCTCCAGGATAATCTTTTTCTTCCAATTTTATGAAAATGGTTTGAAATTAAATAAAAAAAGATTGATGTTCAAATGTTTGAAATTATTGAAAATTAAGTTGGTATTGCTTCAAAGCTCATTGTAAGAAGGCCCAAGAGTAAGCCATGTGAGGTTGACGGCGATGCTTAAAAGCAATCGACTTACGAGTGCATGGATTTGAAAATTCAAAATAATGAGACAAATGAATTGGGCTCGAACAACCAAATAATGAGACATAAAAATGTCAGAAATAAATAAAAAAAAAACATAACCAAATATTTTGCAAATGAGTTGCACAAAATGATGAGCGATTACTCAAACCTTCAACAAATCAAAAATATAAGAAACAAAGAATTAAAAAAAAAAAAGGAAAGAAAAATATATTTACTTTTTAAAAAAAAAATAAAATAAAAAGTGGAGCATAGTGGTTTCAAACTCAAGATCAGAGGGAAACCAGTCAGCACTCCAACCACTCAGCCATAAGTCACTGGCTATGAGATTGAGACAATCGTGAATAGATGAGTGCTGGAAGTTCGAAAAGGAAAACAAGCATAAAGGGCTCTCCCAAAGGTTGGAGCTCAAGCCCAACAGACAAACCGAACCCAAACAAACAACCTGGATTCGGGTTAGAGGACCTTCAAAGCATAAACCAACAAACCAAAAAAAGCAGAAACTCAAACGGTGAGCAAATACCTAGCTGCCCTACATGCTTCAGTTTTCTCAAGAGAAAGTCCCAACAACCAGTAACTAATGAGGCACACTTAAACGAAAAGTCAGGACCTTTGGATAGAAAAGAGACTGACCCAAAGCCATAATACCCGTCATTAAGTAATCCCAGCTCATAAAAATAAAACGAGAAAATGAGAATAACAACGTCAAACCAAACGACCTTCTTCCCAAAGCAATTTTCTCTCTATTAAATGAAAATCAAACAAAATCGACCACGCCACAAACAAAGATGATGAGTCTGCTGCTCGAAACAAATCGCGATGAACATAAACACCGACCCCTTTCTCATCCTAGGGACTGGACCGAATTGCTACTGGTCGGGATCGAATAAACAAAGCAAACAGCATGATTCGAGAAGGAAGGTTTACCTGTTACGACGAGATCACACGGTCGAAGGGAAGGTAACGTCGTCTGTGTGAGCTTGCTCGCGTGCTACCCTTGGATAAAGGTCTTGTTAATCTTCCGCCGTTTTGCCTTCTTTCCATCGAGAACTTATTTTCTAGGGTTTTCTTTTAATTTTTTCTTGAACAGTAGCGCTCTCCTATAGGTTTTTTGTGAATAGTGGACGCGCCCCTCTAGGGTTTATGTGAATAGTGGTTCTTCTTTTATATGCCACTAATCTCTTTCCTCTAATGTGCAACGGAGGCTCTCGTACGAAGGGTGTTGGGGAAATTTTGTCCTCATCCCCAGTTGGTGGTCCCCCCTTCTCTACTCTTCATTTACCCTTTTACTGCTTGGTAAGAAATTAACCACTACTTACAAGTTTACTCGACACACTTGAACAAGAATGGGATATGTGCTATTTGAAATATTGGAATGGGATTGTATTAGTTCATGACCGTGTTGTTTGATGTTGTGTAGGGTCTTGTGTCATGGCGCAGTTTGGTGAGCTGCCATAAGCGTGACGGTTTGCTTCACAACATGAGCCTGATAATGCATCTCTGCAATGTCGCCCATTCTGTTGGTATCATGTTAGCATTAACCTGGTTTTGACTTTGGCTTGGCAACTGCGGGCTTCTTAGCTGCTGCAGAAAGCTTGAACGAACCTTTAACCTTAGCAAGCTTTCCAAAAGCAACATTCTTCTTCAAATTTTGGAGCAATAGCTTCTTGAAGTTTCCAGGAAGCTGTTTCTGTTTCTCTTTAATGAATTTCACAATCGCGTATTGGCTCGAACCGTTCTTCTCCTTCAACGACACTATTGCATCCTTAATCATCTCTTCGTAAGTAGGATGGGAAACAAGGTTTCGTGGTTTGGAATCTTTCTTAGGTTCGGTTTCCTTGACTTTTGACAACACTTTGAAGATATACCATCTGATGCTGTTTGCTTGTGAGATTTTTTATCATGTTCAGGTATACCATCCTCACTAGCGGTAAAATTACCTGCACATTCCAGGCCTTGGGACACAGTGGTCGCAAAGTTTTGGATTTTGTTTGATACTTAATGCCGGTCATAAACTTGTGAATAGTTTTACAAGGTAATGTTGCAAGACGGCATTTCTAAGTCGACAATGGTATGCGAACAATGGTTATATTGTATGTAGCAAACTTGCTTTTTATGAATTTTGAATTTTAAACTTGTGCTTCTTCATTGGTTTCAGGTGGTACCGTAGCAATAAATACTTCAACCTGAACGTGGGTGACGGCGGCTGAAGCATTGGCAAGTGTGTTACATTCTGATGTTGACGGTCTATCAGGAGCATGGGAAAGATGGTTGATGCCACAGTTGAAGAATTTTAGCACCATCTGTTGAATCAGTTCCTGAGTGGTCCTCTTGCATAAGATATGCAGTCACTGGTAAAGGAAAGTATGGAACAAGAGTTCCTCTTTTGAGACAAAAAAAAATTCTGGATTCCTTGATGGCACCTTTACCTCCAACAGTAGTTACAACTGATGACGAGTTCCAAACAGTAGGTACAGTTTCATCACCCTTTTTTATCAGATGCAGTTACAGGTTCATCACTTTTATCTGATACGGTTACAGGTTCTTTATCAGTCTCTTTTATAACATCTTCAAAGTGTTCAAACTCGTCATCATCAAAAGACTCGCTTTGCAACGCCGTGTTCCATAAAGGTGGTCTTGCTTTAAAGAGTTCAGAAAGAGGATATTTTGTTGCATAGTCCAACCATGGAAAGAAGGAAGGAACGGTTCTTCCATTTGAACCGTATTCTGTCACTTTTGACGGTATTATATGCTCTGTTGATATGCTAGTGGGAGTGAAGGAACACAGTAGACACAGGAAGAACGCTTGTGTGTATTATCCAGCAGCCTTGATCGCCTTGCATCATCTCCGTCGCAACTCGACCACTGCCACGGGGTTACCTGTTCCAACTGAACACGACAGTCCGACACCAAAGAAAAGGTTATTGGCTAGGTATTCCACTTTATTTGTGGGATACCCTTGTGGAGTTTCACCCTAAATTAATTTTTAATGTATTAATTTCTAATGTATTAATTTTTTTAATATATTATTTTTAATAATTTTAATGTGGAGTTTCATCCTAATTATATAATTAATTGTAAAACTTTGCCTTTGAATAAGTGATCTTGGACCTCTCTTTGTTGCCTTACGATTACGATATTACGGTCATGTCCCGCGAACGTGGGGATACCCTTAGCAAAGACCCTTCGGTTAAATCATCATAAAATAAATTATAGTCCCTCGGATGTTGCCTTCGAATATACAACTTTGTCCCTCGATGACCCTCCGATGTTGCCTACGGTTAAAAGATGATAGTCCCTTCGAATGCTAAGGTATCCTCGTAACTGTTGCCTTCAATGACCAATCGATGACCCTACGATGACCCTTTTACATCCAAAGGATAAAACTACTTATTTCTCAATAATAAGGACAGTTTTACCCTCATAAGGATAGGAAATACTCATAAAGACCTTGGGTCGGTATAACTCTTAATTGCTGGCTCACAACCTAAAACATTTTTTCACACCTCACACCTTTCAAAATACCTTCAGAAAATCACCACTTGGTATACATTCATACTAGAATCATTACCGAGTTATATTTTTCTAAACAATTTTCAAAACTAAACGAGATAATCACTTTGTATACATTCATGCAAGAATCATTACAAAGTTAAATTCTCTTTCCAAAAACAATTTTCCAAACAATTCACAAACACTTTTTTCAGACAAAAATAATATAAGTGATCGAGCAATTAAGAGCCCATGGATAACCATGGATACAAAGGGTGCTAACACCTTCCCTTTGTATAATGTACCTCCCGAACCCAAAATCTAAATTAAGGTCTTTCCTGTTCTTTTCCACCTTTCCTTATTGGATAAAAGAAAAGTCGGTGGCGACTCTTGCTAACCGCGACATTGCGATAAAAAACACAAAAAGTCCAGTTCACCGTATGACAGCTGATAAAGTTTTGGTGACAGGGGACTGTACACATCGGTACTGACGGGAGGATCTGGTATTCTAGTGCAGTGCAATACAGTTGTTCCAGATAAAACAGTGATGAAACCACATAGCTCTGATGCAATACTGCTCATACTTTGTCCTGAATAATCCTTAAACATGATTGCACCGGCTAATATTGTAAACAAAGTGAACAGTGCATAATAGATTGGAGAAACCACTGTTGTGTTCAAAGTATCCAATGCCATATTAAGGTGATTTAAACTAGTAATGCTGCAGGAAATGCCGACCATTGTAAAAATCCATGTTTGAAAGTAAATATTTTGATTTGAACCATCGAATGTAAGTTTAATGGCTATGCCAATCGCTTTTACAATCATGACAGTCAATGATCCAATTATGGAGCATATCCCAATATAAACAAAGACATTAGTTTGGTCGGTAATCTGTATAAACAAAATGACAAGGCTGTTGGTGCACCTTTGCCACCCAATCAGCAAATTCCTTGGCATTAGGGACAGTAGCAGACCCTTTGTATTCCATACTTCGCCAGATTTCAGTAGTCATCACCAAGCAAGAAGCATTGGGATCAATGGTAACATCACCAGTCATCAAACCAACATCAGAAAACTCTTCTTTAAATTCTCTATACTTCTGGTTACTAAATGCCTTGATAGGAGAAGTGTAGATAACACGTTGACCATCTCGAAGCGACATAGCAATTGCATATAAAGCCACAACAGTTTTCCCAGCAGATGTATGTGCAGATACCATAACGGATTCAGAATTTTCAAGACAACTAATAGCTTGAGATTGAAAGGGATCAAGTGTAAACGGGAACTTCTTAGCAGGTTCTTTGGGTTGAGATGAATCAGAAGTAGTAGAAGATGAAGCGTGAACGTAGCCATGTGGATATGAAACGTCGTGAAGGCAATCGTATTGCACTTGTGAAGTCGTTTTCGCTCAGAAGATTCATCCAGATACTTCTTCTTCAAGAGTTCATATTCAGGACCGAGAAGCTGAATATAGTTCACAACATCAAGGCCGATAAAGGACTCAGTTGTGAATTTCACGTGATCAGATAATGCTACGTGCTGCTCTTTGTAAATTATGTATTTTTTGGATAATCTATGATTTGCAATGAATGAAAATTGGTGTTTCTTGTAGCAAGACAAGGATCTCTCTTTGCATCTTAGAAACTTCATGTATTCATGTGATGAGATGTTTTTTTTATTATAAGTTATTCATATTCCATGTACATTGATGATTATGATTGAATGAATGAACGAAGGAATCGAACTATGAATGAGTATGTGGAAATTCTTGAATATGAATGGAATTTTTTTCAAGTGAATGAAGAAAATATGAATGTAGATTTGGAATGTGAAAAACGTAAAAAATATGAAATAGTAAACATGAACGTGAATGAAGGATATGAAGGTGAATGAAGAAAGAATGCAAACGAGTGATTGATGGGGGAAAATTTTCAGGGTCAAAATCGGGGTATGACATCATACACCCCGAGGATCAAGAGAAAATAACCTTTACTTGTCCTTACGGATCGTTTGCTTACAGACGAATGCCGTTTGGACTCTGTAATGCGCAAGCTACTTTCCAATGTTGTATGATTTCAATCTTCGCAGATTATCTCGTCGAAATTATGGAAGTATTTATGGATGATTTCTCGGTGTGTGGGTCAGACTTTGAGAATTGCCTCTTTAACCTTGAGAAAATCCTAGGGAGATGCTTAAAAGTTAACCTCATGTTAAACTGGGAGAAGTGTCACTTTATGGTTAAAGAAGGCATAATGTTAGGACATATAATATCTGGAAGAGGCATTGAGGTCAACAAAGCAAAGATAGAAGTTATAGAGAATCTCAACCCTCCTAAGACAGTTAGAGAAGTCCGTAGTTTTCTTGGACACGCCGATTTCTACCGACGCTTCATAAAAGATTTCTCTAAAATAACGAAACCCTTGATCGGCCTTCTGATGAAAGACATTGAATTCATTTTCGATGAAAAATGCATCGAAGCCTTTAACCATTTAAAACAAGCATTAATTTCAGCACCCATTCTACAAACCCCGGATTGGACTAAACCCTTCGAAATAATGCGTGATGCTAGCGATTTCGCTATAGGAGCTGTTTTAGGGCAAAGAAAAGATAAGAAACTACATGTAATATATTACTCTAGTAGTACCCTAGATGCCGCTCAATTAAATTATACAACAACAGAGAATGAACTCATAGTTGTGGTTTTCACAGTCGATAAATTTAGGTCTTATCTTGTAGGATCTAAGATTATAGTTTATACAGACCATGCAACTATCTGTTACCTTCTACGCAAAAAGGATGCAAAACCTAGATTACTCAGGTGTATCCTTTTGCTACAAGAATTCGACTTAGATATTAGAGACAAAAAAGGAACAGAAAACGTAGTTGCTGACCATCTTTCCATATTAGAGCATTTGAAGCCAGACCATTTACCTATAAATGATGATTTCACCAATTACAGATTGATAGTCAAGTTAGATACCGTTCCCCTTGAACCTAATAGAGACAACCTTGGGACAGTTTCAGAAATTAGCAGAGTACCATGGTACGCTGATTTTGTAAACTATCTAGTCGCTGATATCATACCACCTGACCTCAACTATCAACAGAAGAAGAAGTTCTTTAAAGATATAAGACACTTCTATTGGGACGAACCACTCCTTTTCAAAAGAGGAACTGATAACATATTTCGACATTGCGTCCCAGAAGAAGAAGTCAGAAATATCATAGAGCATTGTCACTCTTCACCTTATGGTGGACATTCAAGCACATCCAAGACATACGCTAAGATCCTTCAAGCTGATCTTTATTGGCCAACACTATAGCGTGATGTCCATGCTTATATTGTCTGATGTGACCGGTGCCAGCATGCTGGAAACATCTCAAGACGTGACGAAATTCCTTTGAAGAACATCCAAGAAGTAGAACTATTTGACGTTTGGGGTATTGATTTCAAGGGACCTTTTCCATCTTCGATGGGAAACAAGTACATTTTGGTAGCCATTGACTATGTGTCCAAGTGGATAGAAGCTATAGCCGCACCCACCAACGACACAAGAGTAGTCATCAAGATGTTCAAGAATAATATTTTTCCCAGGTTTTGAGTACCACGACTTGTCATAAGTGATGGTGGATCACATTTTATATCCAGGATATTTGATAAGCTCTTAAGAAAATATGGAGTAAAACACACAGTAACAACACCATATCATCCCCAGACTAATGGTCAAGTGGAAGTATCTAACAGAGAGATTAAGCAGGTCTTGGAGAAAACTGTTTCAATATCCAGAAAAGATTGGTCTGAAAAGCTAACAGAAGCACTGTGGGCTTACAGAACTGCTTACAAAACCCCTATTGGAACTACACCATACCAGTTGGTCTACGGGAAGTCATGCCACTTACCTTTTGAACTCAAGCACAAGGCATATTGGGCCATCAAGACCCTGAATTTGGATTACCTAGCATCTGGTAAGAAGCGAATCCTTGATATCCACAAATTGGAGGAACTCCGCTAGAACGCTTAGGAGAATGTTGTTATATACAAAAAAAGGACCAAAGCTTGGCATGACAAAAGGATTGCGAAAAAGGAATTTAATATAGACGACTCTGTTCTCCTCTTCAATTTGAGATTACGAAATTTTCCAGGTAAGCTGCGTTCGAGATGGACAGGCCCCTTTGAGGTTTCCAAAATCCTAAAATCAGAAGCAGTTGAAATCCGGAACAATTCCTGTAATCCGTTTGTGGTAAATGGATAAAGACTGAAGCAATACCAAAGAGGTGACATCCCCACAGAATGCCACGACCAAACTCTGATCGACCCTTCAGTTCATACCTCTAACATATAAAGTTCGAATCGTCAAGCTAACGACGTTAAACAAGCGCTGCATGGGAGGCAACCCATGATTTCTTTTCCTTTACTTTACTTTTACTATTTCAATTTATATTTTTATTTGTTTGATATATATGTATATCTATGTGGAGACTAACAGTTATAATATTTGCGATTTCAGGTGTCCTCTATTTCTAATCTAACTTTTCAGAATGGAAAATTGTGACACTATGCCAATAATCTTTCGTGACCCAGTTCAAGAGCAACGCTACGCCATGCTTTCCCATCACCCAATGTTGCCCACCAGATATCCCGACTCGAGCTGCATGGAGGCATTAGGCATTGAACCTAGTGTCAGGCATTTGTGTAATCAGTTGTAATGGGATGAATATACGGATGTTATGCATGTGACTTACAAGAACCTGACTTTGGAGTTCTTAAGCTCGCTGACCTATGAGCCCTATGTTGGTCACGCTAGTGATGTTGGATACATCAATTTCAGGTTGTTTGAGGCAGAATACACCTTCAACCACAAGCGTTTCGGTGACTTACTTGGATTTCAGACTGCTTATGATGCTTCATCCGAGCTCCCCATGAGCTATTTCCTGAGCCGAGATGTGGAGAAGTTTTGGAGTGACATTACGTGTGGAGGTAGCCATGACCCTTCCATCCAAATCTCCAACAAGATTCACAACCCTGCTTTCAGATATTTTCAGATGATCATTGCCCACACCTTCCTGGGGAAGAGTGACCCTGATATGCATGTGAGTGCTGAAGAGATCTTCTTCATGTACTGTACCACTTAGTCACGCCCAGTAGATTGCGGAGCTTTCCTGATCGAGAGTCTATATCTTAATGCTCGCTCCGTTGTGAGCCCTATACATGTTGGAAGCACGGTGACTCATATAGCCTCAGCCCTGGACTTGATAGAAGACTATTTCACCTGACTTCTTACTGCAGCTACACCTTGATGGATATTGACTTCTGTCTGGACCGTGGCCTCATGAGGAGATCTTCTTTCCAACCAAACCAATACAGGCTCTTAATCGAGGGTGAGACTATTCACTACTTCACCTTACCTGACCCTCAGGTAACTTGTGTTATTGATCAGGCCAACTGGGCCTACGCCATAACGAGCAGCATCGCCAACGACAGGCTAACAAACGTCACTTTGCACTTATCGAGCCACCCAAGGGTCTCTCTTAGGTCGCTCTCAGCAGCTGCAGGAAGGACTTGGTACTCGTAGCAGATGTCGTCGACCCAGACATCCTGACCAGGGCGGTGACGGTACCGGTGACCACCCCTAGTTCTCTCGCTCTCTCTTCCAGGTTACTCCTACCTTATCTCATATCGAAACATTGAGGACAATGTTTGGTTTAAGTGTGGGAGGAGATTTTTATCGTTTTTTATCGCTTTCCTTTATTTTTATCGCTTTTTATCGTTTTCCTTTATTTTTAGTATGTTTTATGTGTTTTAGTTATTTACTTTTCCTTTCACTAAAATAACATGTGTCTGACGAGTCATCTGTGTAGTGTATCCGTATTTCTCCTATTTCTTTAACCTTACCAAAAAAAAATTGAACAAAGAAAACAGCGCATCTTGAATATTCAGGCTATATGACAGGTTTATGACGGGATGTAAAAGACTTGGGAAATTTTTTTCTAAAAATCGGTATTGTCTTAACACCTTAGGCTTCATGATTATAAGAGTCGATCCCGATACCCCATATGTTGTGACCCTGATTTTTGTTCCAAATAAGTCCTTAAGTAGTTTATCCTTGCAGTCAGCTTCGACTTAAGCATGCTCTACGTAGGGGACCGATGAAAATATGTGAATGATCACAAAAATTCCTGCTTTGTTCTCAAATCGTATGAAAAAATCCGGGCTAGGTGACTCTCACACGGTCATTTAACCCAGCAAAATAAAGACATATACGAAACATGCAGAAGAAAAATAAATAATAAGCTTATTTGTTGGTTGGTTCAGAGGTATCTGGTGCTGAACTTGGTAGGGTGGATTACGATCCAATCCCCCACAACTGCATATTGGGTTAAATAGAGGGGTTACACCAACTTATGTACCAGAGCCCCATGCTTAGAAAAATGAAAAAAATAATAAGCCTATTTGTTGGTTGGTTCAGAGGTATCTGGTGCTGAACTTGGTAGGGTGGATTACGATCCAATCCCCCACAACTGCAAATTAGGTTAAATAAAGGGGTTACACCAACTTATGTACCAGAGCCCCGTGCTTAAGATCATAATCACTAACCGGTCACTTTACTATGAGTATGTACGGATAACAGGCTTAATGTGATTGCACCTGAATGAAAAGGACTTTAAGAAAACGAAAAGAAGGCCTAGGTATGGTGGGGTAATGTGGATTGATTTGTATATGAACGAAGCCTATGACCGCAATTGCGGGAAGTGTCACTACAATATCCTTAGTTCAATTCGTTAGTACCTATCGATACATTCCTTGAATGAACTTATAAGTCTTTTTGCCTTGAATTAACTCTAGTTGATACTGTTTTTCTTGCATAAACTATAAAGAGTTTTGCTTGAGGACAAGCAAATGTTTAAGTGTGGGAGAATTTGATCACACTGAATTACACCGTATTTTTGACTCGGATTTCACATGTTTATTAGGAATTTATTATCATTTTGTTTGTATTATGCTCTCTTTTATGTTGTTTTCAGATATTTAGCTCTTTCAGACTCTTTTAGAAGAAACGGAGCAAAAAGACCTAAAATTAGGGTTTTTTGGCGAATATTGTACACATGTCGTTGCACATGGAGGCCGCCATAGGAGAATCCATGACTCATCAGCCCTCAACCAGGAGGTAACCGCCATATTCCCATGATCTTTCCCATTTACACACATGGCGGGCGCCACCTTTGTATTCCACGTTCCCACTAAGGAGATGTTGGAGGGCACCATGGTCTTTGCAAGCTACTAAAATCCTCTATAAATAGTTCGTTCCATTTCATTTTCAAATCATCCAACTTAGTTTACAACACTAAGACTATATTTATCATCTGTAAAGCAGTAATCCGTTACATCGGGGGGTTATCGCACCTTAGTGAGATTGAGTTGGGTCACTTCGAGTTGATGTCCTCTTTATCTTCAGAGTCGGAGGTTTATTTTCCTTGTACCAGATTTAAAGCCTCCGTTTGGAGCAGGTTCTTATTTTATCGTTTTATTTTATTTATTTACTTGTCTCACTTTACTTTATTTACTTTCTGTATACGCTTTACTTTATTTACTTTCTTGCTACGCTTTACTTTATTTATTTTCCGTCTCGCTTTACTTTATTTATTTTCCGTCTCGCTTTACTTCATTTATTTTCCGTCTCGCTTTATTTTTATTTACTTTCTGTCCACGCTTTATTTTTACACGCTTTACTCGTCCCTTACGCCTCACATTCTAAAACAACTTTTTATCATGATCAATATCGTTGTGTTTGTTGTAATTGCCATGTTTGGCTAAGTCTTTTAAAGGTTAGAATGTAAGGATCGCGGTTAAAGAGATGTTTCACATATTGAATCTGTAGAAATACTTTAAAGGCTGTTTTGATTTTTAACTTGATTTTTTTGAAACAAACTTGGTTAGTTTTAACTATTCAAGGAGTGCGAAAGAACCCTGGCTTGGTTAACTAGGAATTTTTATCACTTTAAGTAAAAACTATTTTTGAAACTGTTTTCGAACGCGTTGATAGATTTAAAATCAGAAAACTCCTTGGGTAAAACTTTCCAAATCAAAATCACTTTTCAACTAAGTTTATGAGTCTTATTTCTTAAAAATAGGTTTATTACTTTAGCGTTTTGCGCACCTTTTATAAGTGACAATAAAAGGCCTTAATTTAAGGGTAAACTCGGTTCTGAATACGCGAAAGCGACAGTTCTTGTTAAATGGATTCTTTTCAAGAGTAGAAAATGCTGCCTCATAAGTAGTTCTATTTAGACAATCGAAACATCACTTAACTGACGTGATATACATTCAAACATGTCTTTACCTGAATTTATTATTTACCGTTATTTTGCAACATCAATATCTCTTTTATACCGCCTTAGATAAACATCGTAACGATAGTAATCGATAGATTGACGATTTGGTCTCTGTGGGATCGATATTGTTTTATATTACTTTGACGTGATTTGTGCACTTGCGAATTCACCATTCATTTGTGCAATCAAAACACAACCTTGTTGTGAAAGGAGTGTATCCACCATTCGGATTCAATAGAATAACTCCTACACCATGCCCCATGTAATTGGAGGAACCATCGAACATGAGCTTCCACCGAGATCCAAATTCTGGTCCTTCATTAGGTCCTAGGATTTCACAATCTTTTACTACCATAATGTCTTCATCAGGGAAGTCAAATTTCAACGGCTGGTAGTCTTCAACAGGCTGGTTTTCCAGGTAATCAGATAACACACTTCCTTTAATGGCTTTCTGGGATACATATTGGATGTCATACTCAGACAGTAACATCTGCCAACGGGCGAGTCTCCCAGTTAAAGCAGGCTTTTCAAAGATATACTTTATTGGATCCATTTTTGAGATCAACAAAGTAGTGTGACAAATCATGTACTGCCTTAGACGGCGAGCGGCCCATGCTAAAGCACAACAAGTTTTCTCCAAGAGTGAATATCGAGTTTAAGAATCACTAATCTTCTTGCTCAGATAGTATATGGCATGTTCTTTTCGGCCGGTTTCATCATGTTGTCTCAGCACGCATCCCATCGACTTTTCAAGCACAGTCAAATACATAAATAGTGGCTTCCCCTGAACAGGTGGAATTAGAATAGGGGGCTCTTACAGGTATTGTCCGATCTTCTCAAAAGCCCTTTGGCAGTCAGAGTTCCATTCAACTGCTTGATCTTTTCTAAACAACTTGAATATAGGTTCAGACGTAGCAGTCATATGAGATATAAACCTAGAGATGTAGTTCAAACGTCCCAGGAATCCTCTAACTTCTTTTGCTGTACGTAGAGCAGGCATTTCTTGTATTGCTCTAACCTTGTCTGGATCTACCTCAATTCCTTGTTGACTAACAATGAAACCAAGTAACTTTCTAGATCGGACAGCGAAGGTGCATTTAGCAAGATTCAGCCATAGTTAAAATTTCTGAAGATGCTCAAATAGCTTTTATAAGTGATCTATATGATCCTTTTCACTTTGGGATTTTGCAATCATATCATCTACATAAACCTCAATTTCCTTGTGCATCATATCATGGAAAAGAGTGACCATTGCTCTTTGGTAAGTTGCCCTGACATTTTTGAGACCAAATGTCATTACCTTGTAGCAAAATGTTCCCCAAGGGGTGATGAATGTGGTCTTTTCCATGTCTTCTGGATCCATCTTAATTTGATTATAACCCGAGAATCCGTCCATAAAGGAGAATACCGCGAACTTAGCAGTATTGTCTACTAGAGTGTTAATATGTGGCAGGGGAAATCGTCCTTTGGACTAGCCTTGTTTAGATCCCTGTAATCAACACATATCCTGACCTTGCCATCTTTTTTGGGTACTGGTACAATATTAGCTACCCATTGAGGGTACTTCGCAACTGCTAGAAAACCGACATTAAATTGGCGTTTCACCTCGTCACAAATCTTTACAGTCGTGTCGGGTCTTGCTCTTCGGAGCTTCTGCTTCCCTGGCGGGTAATCTGGCTGTAGTGGTAGCTTGTGGACAACAATATCAGTATCTAAACCTGGCATATCCTGATACGACCAAGCAAATACATCTATATATTCTTGTAGCAACTTGATCAATCTTTCTTTGATGCTTGCCCCAAGTGTAGTCCCAACTTTGACCTCTTTCTTGTCTTCCTCAGTGCCAAGGTTGATTGTATCCACTGGTTCTTGATGCGGATGAAGGGCCTTTGACTCGTGCTCGAGCAACCTTTCCAATTCTTCAGGGAAATCACAATCTTCCTTACTATCCTCTTCCGCTTGGTAGATGGGGAGTTCAAAGTTATAGGAAGTAGTGGGGTCATCGAATTCAACTGGTTTATTGATTATTCTGCATGTTTTTTAAATGATAGTTTTTTAGAAAAATGGAAAAAAATGCAAAAGAATTAAAAATATTTTTGTAGTTTTTGAAAGGATTTCCATTTTAAGGAAAGAAAAACAAATAGATGAACGATAAGAATTTGAACAAAATACTCTTTATTTGTCATAATGATTTTGAAATTTAAAGTGACCCTACAAGTGACCCGTTAGCCTTGGGCAGAGCTAAGAATTTTGAAAAAAACAAAAGAATACACAATTACTTTGACACAGGAAAAACTTCTGGAATCTCAACTGCTTCCCAATTTGTTAAGGCTGCTTCACACCGGTATATCAGATTTGATGCTTCTCCATCTTCAGTGTCCTCTTCAACTGCACCAACTTGATCCCCATGGATAAATCCTGTGCTTAGGAAAACTTCTTGTATGCTCCGTATGAGGTCCTTTGCAGGGACCGGGGCTCCTTCCTTAGCAGAAGGCTTGTACCCAAAACCAAAACGATCATTTTTCTCGCTGACATTGATGACTTGCCCCTAACCTGTAGGGCCTCTACTTTCAACTGCTGACCTTGCACTATTCAAAGAGGCGAACGACAAACTGGTTTTCTCAATAGGATCCTTTACTTCTGCAAGTGTGGCATTGGATATTTCAAGTGCTTGGAAAGAGGTCTTTAAGGCATCTTCATCAGCCTCGATATAACGGAAAGAGGAGAGTTGACTAATGATAAAATCTTCTTCACCTGAGACAATGACGAGCTTGTCATCGATGACAAACTTCATTTTCTGATGCAAAGTAGAAGTCACTGCCCCGACAACATGTATCCATGGACGTCCCAAAAGGCAGCTATAAGCGGGATTTATGTCCGTGACTTGGAAATTGATGGGGAGTACGTGCGGTCCGATTTGGATTAGTAGCTCCACCTCCCCAACTACTGTCCTCCGAGAACCATCAAATGCTTTTACCACAAGTGCACTAGGTTTCATTTTAGAACCTTGGTAAGATAATTTAGCAAGCGCCCTCTTTGGTAGAACATTGAGGGACGATCCAGTGTCAACTAAGACCCTAGCCAGAGCATCTT
Source organism: Lathyrus oleraceus (assembly GCF_024323335.1). Classification (NCBI taxonomy): domain Eukaryota; kingdom Viridiplantae; phylum Streptophyta; class Magnoliopsida; order Fabales; family Fabaceae; genus Lathyrus; species Lathyrus oleraceus. The sequence continues at coordinate 247,628,074 of NC_066582.1, read as the reverse complement.
CTTGGCACTTTATGGATACATGTAAGGCGCGGTTGTGATTCTTCCCTTCCTTGGGTAGCTCTTCATTGCTGAAACTTAGAGTGTTGCAGGTTGTGATATTGGCGACCACCCCATCGAATTGGCCAACCATTATATCGTGGGTAACATGAGCTTGAGCAAGCACTTTCAATAGAGCCTCCCTATGAGCTTGGGAATTCAGAAGCAAGGACAAGATGGATATTTTTGACGGTGTTTGATGTAACTGATCGACTATCTTGTAGTCGCTTTTCTTTATTTTTAGAAATTCAATCGCTTCATCTGATTGCACTGCCGGCTGTACCCCTCCATACTCTAGGTCTGGATTTGCAGTTGTAGCTTCCCTTGTTGGTTCTTGAGGGATTATATTGACATCAGGAGTATAAATCCGACCACTGCGGGTCATTCTGCTCGTCCCTGCGATGTTAGTGATATTGGTGTCAACATTCTCCAAGCTTTTCTCACCTTCAACATCTTTGGGTTCTTCATCTACCACTCCATCTACCATAGTTATGTCATATTTCCAAGGTACCGCTTTGGTGCTTTCAAAGGGAAATGTGGTAGGCATACAAGCTACCACAGGTGATGGATGAACAACATCTTTTCTTTGATAAGTTATCTCAACAGGTTCTGGTAGATTGAAAAAGGGTTCAATGACTTAAATTTCCTCGTTTGTTGCAGGACCACAAACTTGTAAAACACCTTGATCCATCAAGTTTTGAATATCAGTTCGTACCACTTTACATCCCCTTGGATAAACGACACATTCTTCACAGTTGTCGTGACAGGTATCAATCAAACTAGCTCCCACCAATCTTGCATGGAGTGCTAGCAACGGAGTTTTAAAATCTTCAACATTTTTTATTATACAAACATCAGAAGCATCCTCAATGGAATTAACATCACCATGCACCGGCAAAGGGTTACTTTTTACGTTGGGTCCAACATCTCGGAATGAAAGGATCTTCTTCTCAACCAGCTCTCGCATAATATGCTTCAAAGCATAAGATCTCTCTAAATCATGCCCAGGGGAACCCTCATGGAAAGGACAAAGGGCATCTTGATTGTACCATGGAGGTAAAGGATTTGGTGGAGGACCCAAAGGTCTGGGATTCACCAACCCTTTCTACAGCAATGATGGGTATAACTCAGTGTACGTCATAGGGATTGAAGCGAAAGGAGGTCTACCTCTTTGTACCCTATTTTGATTTGGAAGATTTTGTGGACGTGGAGCATGTGCCCTTGGCTGTTGATAAGCGGGTAGCATGGGTGCTTGCTGGTATACTGGTGCTTGTTGAATAGGTTGATAGATAAAAGCTTGTGATTGGTTGAAATTTGGCGTGACTGCTGCCACATACGGTTGTTGAATATACTGCACTGGATAAGTTGGTTGTTGTTGAGCAAATTGATGTTTCTTCTTTCACGAATGACTCATTCTTTGACTGGTTGACACTGTGTTTGTTTCACCCTTTTTCTTTCTTTGAAAACTTCCGGGAAACTTTTTGACATTATTACCAGATGTTTCAGAGGTGGTTATCATTTTTCCATTCTTCAATCCAAGCTCGACCTTTATGCCCACGACAACCAAGTCAGAGAAGCTTGCTGATACACTACTTACCATCCTTTTATAGAACATAGGTTTTACCGTATCCGTGAACCAATCTGCTAACTCCTTCTCGACAAGGGGTGGTTCGACTTGTGAGGTCATTTCCCTCCATCGTTGTGCATATTCCTTAAATGACTCGTTATCTTTCTGGGACATGTTGAGCAATTGCCTCCTATCTGGGGCCATATCCATGTTATACTTATAATTTTGGATGAAAGCATCAGATAAGTCTTGGAAACAACGAATTCTACTTTGATCAAGGCTTAAGTACCACTTAGAGGGAGCACCCCCCAAGCTGTCATAGAAGCAATGTATCATAAGTTTATCGTCCTTTACGTGCGCAACCATTTTTTTGATAGTACATAATAAGGTGACTTTTAGGACATGAGTGGCCCTCGTACCTATCGAAATCTGGGGTCTTAAATTCCGTGGGAATCACAAGACATGACACTAAGCACATCCCCCTAGCAGCAGCATCAAAGACTTGGTCACCTTCCATGGCCCTTAACCTTTTCTCAAGAATCTAGAAATTCTCTTTCATTCCTCTTATGTCTTCATGCCTTTCATCATCTTCGTCCAAAAAATCTATAGCATGTTGTTGATCTTCAAAATAAGGTTGCACGTGTGCATGGACAAGGGGTGGTGCGAATGTGTGGACCACGGGATGAGTTTCATTGATAGTTGGTAGAGGAACCGTCTGTTGAGTGGATTGTATAAAACCAGGGGCGCTTTCAACTGGAGGTGTGAAGTCGGAAGCTAAACCATAGACTGGCCAAGTGGTCGGCACTGTCCTCGCAGGTTGGGGTTCAATCGTAGGACCGATGATTTCTGAAACGACCGTCGTTTGGGTGTCCAACTTGGCCTTAATGACTTGTAGTATCTCCATGACATGACCCATGTTTCCTCGTAGGTCTTCAAGTTCTAAGCTTACTCTCTCTGATTCTTGTTCTTAATCTGCCATTCTTTGATGAGCGTTGGCTCTGGTGTTGTAGTGGTGTTGAGGACTCGGTGTGGAACTGAAGAAGACACAAAAATGAGTTTTTTGTTTGAAGAATGACATGAGTGTATGTTATGGGTGCATTTTGTGCAAAGCTCTTAGTTATCTTTATTATTTATTCCAACAAGGTTAGAATATATTAAATAAGAATAAAACGTAATAATCGAGGCCCAAAATGACAACTTCCATTAATTAAAATCAAATTCGAATACAAAAGGATTTAACTTCAAGTACAAATGATTCAAATACAAAAGATTTAAACACCAGCAATTCAAATTCAAGTACAAGTAAACTTAAGCTCCGACACAGCTCTTATGATCGTAGCAAGATATATGGTGAGCTCCTTCATCATTTTCTTGCAAAACTTGACGAAATTGAAAACTTGAGGAGGCGTGTTTTCTGGACACATACACCAATCGGCTTCCTGGAGTTTTTCTGGGAGTTCCAACATGTTGAGGTTAACAAATCTAGCTAAGTTGCGGAACTTGCCATTCCATTCAACATAGAGCTCTTAGAGTTTCTTGATGACCTGTTGATCTTCATCTAAGGTTGCTCTAGCCTCTCTATATAGCCTTTTCCAATACACACAATCATTCTTTAGGAGCAAGTAGGCTGCATCACCTTCTTGGCTCTCCAAAACTGCAAACCTCTTATTAGCTTCCTCCAACTGGTACTTGAGATGGTGACAGTTCCTTTCGGCTTCTTCCTTTTGGAGTATCTCGGGAGGCAACTTTTCCTTGCATTTCTTCAGAGTGTCCTTCAGTTCACGGATCTGTGCCTCAAAGTCGAGCTTAATTTCTTTCTTTTCCATAAGAGATTTATCCAACATTCTTCCTAACTCACAAATTCTATATTCAGCTTTCTTGAGCTCTTCCTTCCTGGTATGGATCACTGATGTGGAACCTATAAGGATATGATTAAGATCGTCCTTCTGGTCTTCCAATAGCATGGCTCTCTTGTTACTATCCTCAAGTTCCTAGGCTTTCCCCTTACGTTCATCCTTCAAATTTTGATTTTCCAAGATAGCTCGGTTCATCTGAATCCGTAATTCAGTATTCTCCAATTCGAGCTCTTTAACCTTAGTAGTGAGTTTCTCCATGTCCTCAGGGAGTATAGGCTTTGGCTCAGGAATTTTAGGAAAAGCTTAAGCATTAAAGATGAATGGAAAATGGATTTCCTCAACTCTTTCTTTCACCCATCGAGTGTAAGGTTCTTTGACAAGAGTGTTTCCTTTTCCAAACTCTTTACCCTTCCTAACAATCTTTAACCAAGCCTTTCGGATCACTCTTACATCAGGATTACTCGCTTGGATGTCAAAGAGCATAAATGGATGTAAGTCCTTTACGTCAGGAGGACCATCCATGGAGTAGTCGTGTCGCATTCGAGATAACATAGGGTTATAATTGATGCAACCCTTAGTACCTAACAACGGTACATTAGGAAATTCCCCATAGCTGACAATAATGTCTAGGGTTTCCCACTCTCAGATATACCATTGGATGGAACTTGCAGTGAGAGAAGCTAGTCTTTGAGGAGATTTAAGTTCCTTTGCCACAAAAGGGCCTTTTTCGGGCATATGTTGCATGAACCAAGTATAAAGCAAAGGAGCATAGCACAACAAAGTTCCACCCCTTTTTTCATGTCGAGCGTGAAGGGCATGGTAAAATGTCAGCTAAGAGAAATGGTACAGGATTGCCAGAGAGAAAGACTTCTATGGCTACCTGATCCACAAATTTTTCAACGTTTGGGAAGAGCACAATCCCATGGATCAATAAAGCCAACACAACATAGAATGCATTCCAATTTCCTTTTTTCTTAAACTTCAGAGCTAACTCTTCCAAGAACATTATGGCAAAACCTTTGAAACCTCCTTTCTCAACCCAATTGTCTAGAACAGTTGGGACATTGATACTTAGGGCTAAAGCTATCTTCTTTGGGCCCGCTTCCCCTTCGAGCTTTGGAAATGGATTGAAATCTTTCAATTTGAGACCCATGATTCTCTCAACTTCTTCCAAAGTAGGAGCTAGTTGGAAATCAACGAATATGAAACGGCGTAGAGGTGGATCATAATATTGTTCCAAAGAGCTGATAATCCCATAGTCAAATTTCTTAGTCAGAAGGCTCAAAATTTTCCCATAGTCTTTTCCGAAATCACCACGCTTACTGAGAGTCAAATCAGAGATCAAACCCTTCAAACTGTCAGGCTTAGGTTCCTTGTACTTAAGTGTGAAAGTGTTTCTCCTTGGAGTTGTCATTTTCAAGTTCTCAATTCCTGAAACAAATAAGAGACAACTAAGAGTTTGCTTTTTATGATGTTGATGCAATGTATGTGGATGAATGTGATGCATTTTTTTGTATAAGTTCAATAGGCTTAAGGCATAGATAAGTCTGATTGCTTCATATAGAACATGGTTCTCACCAGGTATGATCTAAGGTTTCAAAAAAAGGTTCCTAGAGTCATGGATCTATTAGACTGTTTGCTATCTGCGGCAACTTACTTGTCGGGCATCAACTTCATCTAAAGAATCTACTCTAAGTGAGGTTCTCGCATCGATCTAACAAGAAATTCAACTCGCAGACCCATGCTACGTAACCATCTTTCCTAGTTGGACAAAGGATTAAGGTTCTATAAATGGTTCTCAGAGTCATGGATCCTAAAGAAAATATTGAAGCTTACGGCAACTTACTTGCCGAGCGACAACATCCTCTCAAGAATCTACTCTAAGTAAGGTTCTCGCACTGACCCAACGTGAAATTCATCTCGTGGACCCACACTACTCAACCTCGTCCTATCTTATGTCTTTACTCGAGACTCGGGTAAAAAGTATTTCCCACATGGTTTGCAATCAGAGTATCCAAGTACCAAAGCATAATCGAACCAATACAACAGATTTATATCAATATGACAATAAAGATAGCAAAATCAAGAAAGAAAATCCACACAAGTAAACAAACAAAGGCACACAAACGACCTAACTATGCTTGACTCACTTAGGGAGAAAGTCCCCAGCAGAGTCGCCATCTGTCGCACCTCGAAAAATGAGAACACGACCTAGCGAAGTGCAATCGCACGCTCGCAATGATGGACTGAACATAGTCTTCACCAAACTTTATTTATTCCTAAAAAGGAAAGGGGAAATATCGATAAAACCCAAGAAAGAACGACAATGATTATGGTCGTCGCAACCAAATCAGGGTTCGGGAGTCGATTACGCAAGGGAAGGTATTAGCACCCCTCACGTCCGTTGTACTCAACGGGAACCATTAGGTTAGTTGTGCGCGTTAGTGTTAGTTTGAAATGTTAGGCTTCTCAAACTATTATGAAGGAAAGAATAATGGGATCAAAAGAAAAGATAAGGTGTTTTGGATTTTTGCAACAGATGGGGCTAAACCTAAGTTTTTTTTATTAATGGGCCTTACAAGATTTCGCAATCCTGCTCCTACGTATCTCAATAGAGAACTCAAGGCTTACGTAGTTCTGTGTAGAAAATGTTGTTTGCTGGTCGATTTTAGTGAAAGCTATATTTTATTAATCGATGAAAAACATTATTTTACCCAAAACAGATGGGGATCATACGTATACCACACATCGAATGGATTTACAAACCAACATTCAGAAAAACGTCATTTATCTTAACTCAACAATTATGGCCGAAGCATTGATTTACATCATCTTAAGACAAGATGTCTTTCTTTTATGAAAAGGATTTAAATATCACACGACGACGAAGAAAAAAGTTTGATTGGTTGAAAGTATTTTTGGGTTTGAAAGACGAGTATTTATGACTTGCAAGCTCTTACAACTTGGGTCTAATACTCGGGACTACGTCTGGACCTTTCACCCAAGTAATCTATTTCTTTCAATTTTATTGAGAAAAGAAGTTTGAATATTTACAAGTGTTTTAAAGGGAAGACGAACACTTATGGCTGGCAAGCTCTTACAACTTGGGCCTAGCATTCGGGACTACAACTGGATATTCCATCCAGGGTAATCTTTTTCTTCAGATTTTATTGAGAAAAAGATTCGAATATTGGAGTGTTTTGAAGAGAAGTCGGGTGCTTATGACTTACAAGCTCTTATAACTTGGGTCTAATATCCGGGGTTACGACTGGATATTCCATCCAGGGTAATCTTTTTCTTTAGATGTTATTGAATAAAGGTTTGGATATTTATAAATGTTTTAAAGGGAAGACGAACACTCATGGCCGGTAAGCTCTTACAACTTGGGCCTAGCATTCGGGACTACAACTGGATATTTCATCCAGGGTAATCTTTTTCTTCAGATTTTATTGACAATTACTTACGTTGAAGATGGTTTGAAGAAACTGAAATTGATTGATGATGGAATGTGAAAGTTTGAAATCGAAGGGAGTAGGATGGATACCCTCACTAGGATTTGGCAATACAAGGACTCCAAAACAAGTTGAATATAAATAAATAGAAGCAATATGATTAAAAATGATTTTTTCTTTAGCATAAGAAAACAAAAATAAAAGAAAACAATGCTTTGAAAAAAAATAAAACGGAGTGGGAACTGTCCTAAATTAAAAAATCACAAACATAAAACAAAATAATAGGGAATTAAATAAAATAAGAATGAAACGCCTAACCCAAGAATCGAACCAAAGACCCCCTGGGAGACAAAGGGAGTCTCACCCACCGGACCAGGAGTGGTTGGTTGAGATAAATCTCCCCCCAATAATACAAAAAATTTGAAAGGGGAAGATAATAATAATAAAAAAGTGATTGGGCCAACGATTGAGGATCAGTATGAAAGAGAGGCCCAATATCTCCAAGGGTGTGGGCCAAGAGTTCCGGATCGGACCTCAACCGACCCGACCGAAACACAACAAACTGATAAAACCCTGGCCGCTTGAACGTAAGCCCTAGCAGCAGCGCATCCATTTTTCTTCTTCGATGTTGATGGAACCAAAACGCCAAAGCCCCCCTCACGTTTGCTTCATCTCCTTCTCCAAACACTCCTACACGCCGGCCATGGACTTTCGAGTGGTCTCAATCTCGCCGACCATGGCTTTTCTCTCTGTATCCTCACGTTCTCGCAGCGTGAATGCGAAACTTCGCTCATGGTTTCGTGGTGTGACGACCGAGTTCTCTCACGGCTTCGAGAAGTTTCTGCAGAAACAGTTTCCTTTGTCGTTTTAACCAAATCAGAAAAATGGCCTCGTTCTTTCCAATCGCGCAAACAATTCGACAGTAGCAACATTGCAATTGGTTAGGCGAATCAGATCATTGTTAAAGATGGAGGTGATCTCTTACATATTATCCTTGTTTATGGGTTGTCGTTGTTATGAGGTTTCGCGGTATCGGTCATGACGGTTCAAAACATTGGTAACAAAGGATAAAGCAGTAAGATTAGCATGAGAAAGTAGAGTGGATTTACCTATACCAAGCGCGCACGGATACTCCGGGCAGCTATCAGTTTCAAGATTACTCGTCTGCTCCTTCCTCCTTTTTCTGTGAGTACTATCGTCCTTCGTATTATGAGTCCCGTTGGAAAGAAATCTCGCGTTAGAGATTTTTTTATGCTGTTTGAAATTTTTTGTATCCTGTTGATCTTTGGTGCAGTTTTGGATTTTTTGACGCAATGTTGGTTTTTAGCACAACTTGGAAATTTTTACTCACTGTTTTTCTTGGGATTTCTCTCTGTTGATACGACGGAGGAAATTTTTTATCTCCAAATTTTTGATCACCACCTTTTTCTTTTTCTTCACTATTGATCTTTTATAATAACTAACAGATGCTTGTTGTGAGGTTGCTGGAATCTATTCTTTGTAATGGATATGGGAAGCTTTCCTAGATCCCTTTTTATGTTTTTCCAGTTTTGTGCAAGTCTGCCATGCCTATTAAGCCATAGGTGGAATTGTAAGTAGGGCAGGATAAAGCTCAATAGGAGGTATTTACACCACTACAGAATGAAAGATGGTTGTCCTCTTTCGCTTTTGAAGAGTGCAAATTTGAATTTTCTGCCAAGCCATCTCACGTGGTGACACCCTTTGAGGTTCAAGAATGGAATTCCTTCCAGCTTCTCTCTATTGCAGAAGAAGACAAGACAAGTTCCTTGGTGCTTTTTTTTTTGACTTGATATGTGGCATTTTACCTCATGTATCCATATCATGTAAAATCCTTTCAATATGCACAAAAATCTTGTAATTCCATGAATTTTTTATTAAACATGCCTCCTTCTCTTTTTTTGAAATTAAAAAAGCAAAAAGAAAAATAATAAAATAAAATAAATAATAAAATAAAAATAAAAGGTCACTCCAAAGATTTTTCCCTTATTACTTAGACCAATATGACTTAACTTCTCAAATGGTAAAATGTATGTCTTTGATTAAAAATAGTAAATTTAATCGGTATGAGATTAGCAAATCTCCCTAAATTGTGAGAATGAAAGATGTATGCATGATAACAATATACGCATTGATCTTAACAAAATAGCACAAACAAAAATTAACTAATCCTTGATTAATGAATTCCGACATGTGTATGGAGATGAGATCTTATGAAGTGCTCATGACGTACAGTACAAATGAGATGATATTGAATCATACAAATAACTTTATATAAATGAATGTATGTGATTGAATGAATGCGGATAATTGAAATGCATATGGACGATCTTAGGTGGGGCAAAATTTAAGGTGTGACACTATTAACTACTAACTTTTAATTTCAACCCCTTTACTTTAATGTCATTTAATTCTAGCTTTTATAAATTTGCCATTGTTCATATCATTCTAATTGTTTATGTTAATGCAATTTTCACTTTGTCCACTTGGACCATATTGTGTGATATATCTTGTTTGTGTATGCTTTGTTCATTTGTGTAGTCTTTGACCATTAATGTACATAATAACAACAAAAACCCTAAAAAACTTTTGTGTGGATTGTTGACTTGATCTTGTACAAATGGACTTATAATTTAGGCAACATTCCTATGCTAAAGGACTTGGCAAATGCCAACTTATTAAAGAACCAAGTGCTTGCAATTTGAAACTTCATCTGATACATCATTCAAGATCTCTCTAAGTTCATCTGCAACATGATCATTGTGAAGCTGTTATTTTGAACCTGTGACTTGTGGAATTCATTTGATATTTAGGTTACCTTGAAGAAGATCATGGAATGGATAAGCTTGGATGTGGCCATCTTTATTTAATGCCTTGATCTTCAAGATAATATAATTGTGTGTTTGTGTGTTGCTTGATTCTAAAAAGTCCAAGGGAATTCTGGGTTTCTATTGACATTCTTGTCTATTGGATTGCTACCCATTTGGTCAGATCTTTTCAACTCTAAACTTTTAATTTTGTACATAGGATAGTCTCTTCATCTTCTCCCCACTTCTTTAATTTCAAAATCTCTCCCTCTTTTTTTTAAAACCTTCTTTGATTGACCTTATTTTGTTCTAAACTTTGACCGCTTTTGCAAAAAGATAGAAACTTTGGCCTTATGCCATTGCATTTTCAAACTTCTTTTCTTAAATCAAACTTGTAAATAAACTTAACTATACTTGACTTAAACTTTTAAAAATCCAAAAAGAACTAACTCATTCAAACCATTTTTAGGCCTTTGTGCCTTTCAAACTTAATTTTTGTCAAAACCAATGCGTCCACTTTGAAATTTGTATCATGAACTACGAGGTTTTGATCCCTCATTTTTATGTTGGTATGTAGGCACAAGACCGAAGGTATTGCCAACCACACAAAAATATAATTAATGAATTCTTTTCTCATCCCCCCATTCTATTTGTTTGTAAATATCACTTTATACCAAGTACATATGCACACAAAAGGGCTCCCTAGGAGTACCTAGGACACTTTGTGTGCTAACACCTTCCCTCTATGTAACCAACCCCCTTACCTGTAATCTCTGACATTTTATTAGTTTTGATTTGAAAACTTCTTACTTTTTGGGTTTTGTTTGTACTTTTTCCCTTTTCCCTTGGAAACAATAAAAGCGCGGTGGCGACTCTTGTTATTTGATCTCTAGCTCATCCATAGCTTAATGATCATGAATTTACTGCTACACTACCAATCGAGCCTTGTTTCTGACAACCTCGCCTTTCTCATTTAGCTTGTTTTTGAAGACCCATCTAGTTCCAATGACATGGAAATCCTTTGGTTTTTGAACAAGATCATATACGTCATATCTGGTGAATTAATTCAGTTCTTCTTGGATAGCCAGAATCCATTCATTATCCATAAGAGCTTCATCTATAGAGGTGGGTTCTATCAGAGATACCAAACCTAAAAGAGTATCTTCAGAAGGTTTTAATGAAGATCTTATTCTAACTGAAGCATTTTTATCTCCTAGAATCAGTTTTTCAGAATGAGAGGTTCTTGATCTACTCTTCTTCTGATGAGTAGGATAAACGATAGCTTCTGGTTGAGTCGTTTCTTCAGATTCTTTAGCTTTACCTTCTGAGTCTTTTTCTCTAGAATCAGTATCCTTGGATTCTGAAATATTGGTTTTCAAATTTGCAAATTTCTTAACTAGCTTTGACTTTTCAGGGTCAAGCTTATCATTGAATCTAACATGAATTGATTCCTCAACAATTCATATTTCTGTGTTAAAGATTTTATAGCCTTTAGAGCATTAAGAATATCCTAACAATAAACACTTGTGTGCTTTATAATCAAACTTGGCAAGATTCCATTTAGTGTTTAACATAAAATATTCACATACAAAAGGATGAAAGTAAGAAATGTAGGGATTTTATTCTTCCACAATTCATAAGGAGTCTTATCCATAATAGGTCTAATAGAAATCATGTTTTGAATATAACAAGTTGTGTTAACTGCTTTTGCCCATAAATTCTTAGCCATATCAGTTTCTTGGATCATGGTGCGATCCATTTCTTGCAAAGTCTTATTCTTTCTTTCTACAACTCCATTTTGTTGTGGAGTTCTAGGACATGAGAAATCATTGGAAATATCATTTGAATCAAAAAGATTTTCAAAATGTTTATTTTCAAATTCGCCACCATTATCACTTCTAACTTTGACTATTTTGTAGTGTATTTCTGTTTGCACTAGTGAGCAGAAGGTATAAAACACAGAGTGTGACTCATCCTTGTGTTTCAAGAACTTTACCCATGTCCAACGATTGTAGTCATCAACTATGACCAATTCACACTTCTTTCCATTAATAGAGGCAATTTTCACTGGTCTAAACAAATTAATGTGCAGAGGTTCTAACAGTCTAGAGGTAGAAACAACAATTTTTGCATTGAATGATGTTTTAAAAAACTTGCCTTTCTGACGTGCTTCACAAAGAGCATCTGAAGCGAGCTTCAAGTTGGGTAGTCCTCTGACTAATCCAAGATTATTTAGCTGAGAAATCCTTCTCATGCTAACATGACCCAAACGTCTATGCCATACCCATAGCTCATCATTAACAGACATTAGACATTTTACATTTTGATCTTCAAGATCAAAAAGTCTAATTTTATAAATGTTGTTCTTTCTCTTTCTGCTAAAAAGGATTGTACCATCTTTTTGAATGACAGCCTTACACGACTTTTGATTAAAAATGATATCACAACCATTATCACTAAGTTGACTAATAAACAAAAGGTTATGCATCAGACCATCAACTAAAAGAACATTAGTAATAGAAGGAAGCTTACAGTTACATTGGTTCCAGAGCCAATGATCTTTCCTTTATGGTTTCCTTCGAAACCAACGAAGCCTTCAGGCTTAAGCTCCAAATATTGGAACATGGACCCTCTGCCCGTCATGTGTCGCGAGCATCCATTGTCTAGGTACCATGACTGGTGTTTCAGCTGAGGTGTTAAGGATGTCTACAACATAAATTATTTTATCCTTAGGTACCCACTTTCTGGGTCCTCTCTTGTTAGTTTTCCCAGATTTTCTTACAACTTTGGATCTTTTAGCAGAAGGATAATCATGAGGAATTTATGCATGATACTTAGGTTTCACAACTGAGTTCTTATCCTTTGTATGTTTCTGTGTGTGTGCAGAAATATCAAGCTCAGTGCCAGCAGGCACAAAATGCACATAAAGAGGTTTTGGTTTGACCTTCTGACTTTTGTTAGGTTTTATTGTTTCTGTACAACCCAAACCTTTCTTGCCATTTTTTATAACTCCATAGATCAAGGAAGCCATTTTACTTATATCTATGCTTTTATCTAGAAAGTACTTGAATGCTCTGTCATATCTAATGACGCAATCAATACCAGAAGCTTCTGAGATTATTTCCTCCAATAGTTTTGAAATTTTGCTTTTCAAAGAAGAGTTATTACTTGTAGCGATAAATTCATGACCATCAAACTATGGATAAGTTTAACGTCAATAAAACCAGAGTTGCCACCGCGCTTTTATTGTTTCTAAAGGAAAAGGGAAAAGTACAAACAAAACCCAAAGATAAGAATTTTTCAAATAAAAACTAATAAAATGCCAAAGATTACAGGTAAGGGGGTTGGTTACACAGAGGGAAGATGTTAACATCCAAAGTGTCCTAGGTACTCCTAGGGAGCCCTTTTTTATGTGTGTATGTGTATTTGGTATAAAATGATGTTTGAGAAAAATAGAATATGGGGATGAGAAAAGAATTTATTGATTATATTTTTGTGTTTGACAAGACCTTCGGAGTTCTGCTTACGTACCAACATAAAAATGAGGGATCAAAACCTTGTAGTTCGTGGTAACAATTTCAAAGTGAGTGAATTGCTTTTAATCAAAAATTAAGTGAAGAGAGGCACAAAGGGACTAAAAGTTTGAATGAGTGTTAGTTCTTTTTGTCTTTTGAATTTTTAAGTCAATATGATTAGATTCATTTACAAATTTGATTTAAGAAAAAGTTTGAAAATTCATTGACATAAGGCCAAAGTTTCTAATTTGAAACATGTATAAGTTTTAAATCACAAGCAAAAAAAGTTTTTGAAAAGGGGGAGAGATTTTGAAATTTAAGAAGTGGGAGAAGATGAAGAGGCTATCCTAATCACAAATTTAAAAGTTAAGGGTTGAAAAGATCTGACTAATGGGATGCAATCCAATAGACAAGAATGTCATATAAAAAACCCACTTTCCCTTTGGACTTTGAATCAAGAAATTATCCATAAGCAATTAGCAATATGAATATCAAGACATCAAATAAAGATGGTCACATCCAAGCAAGCAAATACATAGCTAACATTCTTCTTTTGTCTTCTCATGCATCAGATGAAATACTCATTGATTTGCGCCGCTATGCCCCACAGCTCTGCAGCGGCCGGCCCCTTTCAATTCAGAGAAAAGCATCAGACACAGGTTCAAAACAATAGTTGCATCAAGATAATGTAGCAGATAAGTTCAACTAGATCTCAATACTTGCATCAGTTGAAGGCCCAATTCTCAATAACTTGGTTTCTGAATGTTGGCATTGGCCAAGTCTTTTTTGCACAGGGAATGTTACCTAATTCTAAGTCCAAAAGTTCAGATCAAGCTTAACAATCCACACAAACATTTTTTAGGGGTTTTTGTTATTTATTAAGTATTTTAAGGTCCTAAGACCACAAACACAAACAAAATACACAACCAAACATATACAATCACAATATATGACTCAAATGAGCAAAGTGAAAATGGCATAAACATAAACAAGTTAATGAAATGAAAATGGCAATGAATGATAAATAACTTAAAATTAAATTGTATAAAGTAAATGACTTGAAAGTAAAGCAAAGTTAATAATAGTTAGTGTTAGATGTTAGTGGAGTTTTGCTTTTTAATTGATTAAGTCATTCTTTGGAGAACACTCAACCCTTTATTCACAAGCATGGATCCTTGAACCAAGACATCTTCCATAGGAAGGAAAAAAGGTCAAGTTTCCACATAATACCATGAAAAGGGGGAGACTTACAATCCCACTTACTAGAATGTTATGCCTTTAGGGACAAAATTTAACTCTGTGTTAATCAATCATAATTGGACTTATGTAGAAGTCACAACTATCTGAGACCGGACAATAAAAATTTAGGTGTTAATGCATGTTAGAGCTTTGGTATAATGAACCAAACTCCTAAAACATACCACACACTAAAAGAAAAGATCACAAGGATGAACTTATCCCATCCATACTTGTATTGGTTCATCTGACACAAAGTCATTGATGAACCAATTAGCCTTAGGATATTGAGACTTCATTGGTCAATCAAAGGAACGGGAAATAAAGGGGATGAAGATGAAAAGGGGAGGGGAGATAAGAGAAACACAAATTGGTCATGGGGAGAATTTTATCAAATTAAAATCATCCATTCATTTTGGGAGATGAAATGTATATTTCATCAATCCCCTAAGTCCAATTATTTTAATCCAACAAAAGTCAGATCAACATTGATCAAGGCCCAAACAAATAGTCAAACATCACAAGACCAGGGCAATAGCTCAACATAATTTTTACACAATTAATCAATTAAAAATCCAATTAAAAATGAATTAAATTTCAATTTAAATTGGCCAAAACCTAAAACCTTTTCAAAACATCAAATAAATGGCCAAGAGATTTATCCTAGGTCAATGAAGGTCAAAGGACCTTAAACAAAAAATTTCATGATTTTTGAAAAGTCGGAAGTATTTTTAAACAATTAAAAATATGCACAAAAATAATTAATTCATGAAAAATACCAAAATTAATCCAAAAAATAATTTTAACCCAGAAAATGAAAGAGGAAAATATTTAAAGGTTTTTGGTGAAAGTCCCATATTTTTTAGATTAAAAATGAAATTAATATGAATTAATCAAAATAAATAGATTAAATGTCAAATTAGAAAATACAAAAAAATAAGGGCCATCAGATCTCCCTCATTAATTAAGGTGGCAGATCTGATGGCCACGTGCATCATATCC
This sequence comes from Lathyrus oleraceus, assembly GCF_024323335.1. Classification (NCBI taxonomy): domain Eukaryota; kingdom Viridiplantae; phylum Streptophyta; class Magnoliopsida; order Fabales; family Fabaceae; genus Lathyrus; species Lathyrus oleraceus. The sequence goes on along the minus strand of NC_066582.1, from coordinate 247,612,585 downwards.
ATGGTGTTCCAAAGTCAGCGTGTTGCAACATTGGTAATTAAAACCAAAGGCCAAGATTAAAATAATTTAAACAGATCTGATGGTTGAGAGGCGTGACAACATACCACCGGAGCTAGGACTCCGGTCTTCTTCTCCGGTGAACCTCATCGGACAGGTCCACCATCAACCATCACTAAAATAAAAAACAAGGACATGGATTCAAAAAAAATGCTCAGGAGCTCGAATCTGACCTCAATTTTCTCCAATTCCAAGTATATAGAAAGATACGGGGATTTGAATTTTGAGGATTATGAACTGAGTGGCTTCAATTTGACCTCAAAGCAACTCAATCTTGTTGCCTACATTGGTAGGACTTCAGACAACCAAAAATCACAAAGAATGGTGAAGAATTGAGAGAGAATCAAAGAGAAGAAGTTTCTGAAAAATTACCTTTGAGTTGCTTCAAATTTACTTGATCTGGATCTGGATTTGCTTGCTTTCTCTTCCTCTTGCTTCCAGAAGCCAATTGAGATAAAAAGGGAAGTGAATTTCTGGAGTTTGAACTTCCAAACAGAAGATGAAGTTCAAGCTTGATTTCAAGAGAAATCTTCAGAAATTCTATGGAATGGAGGGCTTGGATTGCTCTAACAAAGCTTGGGTAAGGTATTGATGGAGTTCTGATTATAATGCACTCTTATTTATAGCCAATGCAATTGATTTCCACACACTTTCTTTCAAATGTTCAAAAATAGAAAGTTTCTTCATGAGCTAGCATGGACGTGCACAAAGGACAAACAATCATTTGCAAAGGTCCAAAATCGTGCATAGGTCATGCTGAAAGTGTTACATTAAGCCATGCAAAGTTGGAATGAGTTTGATCATGAAATTCTTCCAAATGGTATCATACATTGCACTCTTGCGCAAGTCCTTCAATTTTGATCCAAATGAGATGATCTTGAACTTTTTGGAAAGGTGGTATTAAGGAGAACATATTTCATGTTGAACACTTTTCCATTTGAAGCTTGTATCGTGATGAATTTTGAGGTGGAAGTTTGGAAAATCAAACATATTTGAAAATTTTCTAAGTACCAAGTCATATGTTCACTTCTTCCACCTTGAATAACTTTTGTTATGGACTTCAAATGGAAACACTTCCTTCATCAAAGTTGTAGATCTTTCAAACCCCGTTAATTTCGTCAAAACTTTGACCTCATTTGGATTTTTCATGAAGGAGTTATGCATTTTAGAAGTTGAGGAAAATCACTTGTTCAATGGTAATGGCCCAAAATGACCTATAATGTTTCCTCTTGGAACATGAATTTTCAAGTTGAATTTGAACTTCCTACAAACATCAAAATTTAATTAAACATCTTAAATTTGATCATGAAATTTTAATGGCTTTCATATCATAAAAAATGAGCAAGTTATGATCTTGGGAAATTGACCTCCTAACTAGAGTTCAAACAAAATGACCTATAATCTTTCATCATAAAAAATGACTTTCCAAGCAAACATAGCTCTTGAAGTCAACATGAAAGTTGTTTTAAATGTCATTTTTAGTAACTTTGATCTTGGAATCATTTTCATATGACCAAAATTGTAGGAGATAAGGTCTAGGGAACCCCAGTTTTGACTAGTTGACTTTCTTTGGTCAACCACCATGAACCATCTTGCTAGCTTGACATTCTCTTGATTTTTGGGAATCATGGAGGATAATATATGTGTAGTATGATTTAAGATGAATTATAACTTGAAATATTTGATCACATGTTGAAGAAACTTGTTGAGGAAGTCACACAAGATGCCCAGATGAATTAGGGTTTCCAAGGCAAAGAAGCTTCAAAATCTTGATGAATTCTTGATAAAAATGATATGTGAAGACCATGGGGATCCATATATGATGTATATAGTCATTGTGAGCCATTTCTTTATTGGTCTTCTTGCATTGAGGGTCTCAAACCCTAGATATGAGCTTGATGAGGCACAGGTGAGCACACACACTACCTATAAAAGAGTTAAACTATACATTAACATATTTTTGGTATTTTGGTTAGTAAATAATGAAAAACAAAGTATGATACAATCAAATGTGCTTAGTGATCTCTCTCAATGCAAACCCAATGAATGAAGGGTAAGGAGGATGCCAAGGTGTGATCCTAAAGCCAATGCGTATGATGAGATAGCATGAGGGATCTTAGGGCCAAAATTAGGGTCTTGCATTAATCTCTAGAGAAAATAATTTTTCATTTAGAGAAGAAATATCTTTCTTAAGCTCACCCTGGGTTTCAGAGGCAATTACTTTGACTTGTTTAAGATCCTTGTATTTACTCTGAAGACTCTGGTACTTTTCCAGCTTTTCAGAGAGACATGATTCAATATCAAAACGAGATAGGTTAGAAAATACCTCTTCAGAATTGGAGTTGGATTTTGATTTTGATAATACCTTTGTCTTCTGGTTCTTCAGAACCCATGGGATCATCTATAGTTTCCATTAGTGCAACATTGTCTTTTTCTTCGTCAAAATCTTCTTCTAGTCATCCCATGTAGTCATCAACCCCTTCTTGCTTTTAGAAAAATTCTTCTTATGCCTTCTATCCTTTTTCATCTTAGGACAATCATTTTTATAGTGGCCTGACTCCTTGAACTCAAAGCATATAACTTCTTTTCCAGAATTTGCTTCTTTTGTCCAAACAAAGAATCAAAGCGACCAACAGTCCTTCTGACTTCTCTGAACTTTCCTTGACCATTTTGCATGTGTTTCCAAAGTCTGTTGACTCTTTTTGAGATTAGAGATAGCTCATCAACATCTTTTAAGTCTTCATCAGATCCTTATGATTCTTCCTTATCTTGATAAGATATTGTCTTTTCAGGCTTGGATTTTAGAGCAACAGATTTACCTCACTTCTGAGGTTCATATTCTTCAAGCTCAATCTCGTGGCTTCTTAAAAAAAATAACGAGTTCTTCAAGACTGATTTTGTTGAGATCCTTTTCCAGCTTCAAGCAATTACCATAGGTCTCCATTTTTTGGGGAAGACTTCTGGTAATTTTCTTGACATGGCCAGGTGTAGAGTATCCTTTGTCCAGAACTTTCAGTCATGCAACAAGCATCTGAAACCTTGAGAACATAGTTTCAATTATTTCATCAACTTCCATTTTGAATGCCTCGTACTTCTGGATTAAGGCCAGATCCTTTATTTCCTTTACTTGAGCATTCCCCTCATGAGTCATCCTCAAAGAGTCAAAAATGGACTTGGCAGAATATATGTTTGTTATCTCCCCACACTCCATATAAGAGATAACATTGAGCAATATCATTCTCGCCTTATGATGATTTTTGAAATCTTTCTGTTGTTGATCAGTCATGGCACTTCTTGCTATAATATTTCCTTCAGCATTCACTAGGTGAATGTAGCCATCGTATACAAGATCCCAGAGATCAACATCATAACCAAGAAAGAAACTTTCTAGTCTATATTTCCAATAACAAAATTTCTCACCATCAAAGATTGGTGGTTTTGCACTATAATGATCTCTTTCGTTATTGTTAAAAACGTTAACATCGTTAGCAGCGGTCATTGTTTCTCACACAAACTGGATCGGTACTGAACACGATGAGGTGTTGATAAAACTTTCATCACAATTAGAACTGGAGCTCTAATTCCAATTGAAGGTGTGAAAAACACAAGAAATGGGGGTTTGATGCCAATAAGGACACCACTAACAAGTTAATAACAAAGAGATAAAAAACACAAGTATTTTTATCCTGGTTCGCTTGAAACTCAAAGTTACTCCAGTCCACCCGCCAAGGTGATTTTTCCGTATACACAAGAACTTAATCCACTATAATCAATAGATTATAATAATCACAAAGAATAACCTTCTTTGTCTTCTCAAGGATCCAGTTATACCCTAGTCTCCTTAAGCACTCACAAAGAACAACCTTCTTTGTGTTCTCAAGGATAACATCCTCAAGGAATCAAACAAACAATTTGAAAAATATTTTTTATGTTACAAGATGCTTCTCTACAAGCAAATTTTACACAAATGAATAACAAATACTTAAAGAAAAACTTTGTACAAACAATTGATAGATTTTCACAAAGAAAAAAGACTTGTCAAAATATTGTGTCACTGATGTTTTCTTCAAGTCTCCAAGTATTACTTATATAGCATAAAATAAAGACCATTGGAGGGAAAAAGGGGAAAAGCTCATAGAGCGGCTGTCCACTGTTTGATGGGAAAGGAATGATACTGCATACTGTCCTCCGTCTACAAAATATGTGATATGTGTGATGTATAGTACTGTCCTTGCCCATAAAATCAGGTAATGTAAATGATGTTTGATTTGTACTATGTACTATTTAATCATGTTCCCATTTGATATTGTATTTAAGTTCATTGGCTTCTGATGTAAGTTGATGAAACATGAAATGAAGAAACATAAAGCTGGATTCAGAAACTTCAGAATGTGTTGTCAGAACATTGACAGTGTTAGTAGTCTGGCTTGAGATCTTCAGTATCTTCAGAATTTTCAGAGTCTTCAGAATCTTCAGTAAGAACCTTGATAACTTTAATCATTTGGATTGATATATTCAGAATCTTCAGCTACATAACACAACTTCAGAAGCTTGCCATTCTTCGGAAGTTTGGTGATTAGAGTCACGTCCATAAGCATGAACTAAGAGAATATTGCAGCAACAACATAATGTCTCCTCAAAATCTTCACAGAAGTAATCAACACAGAAGTATAAAGATCATTGCAGCAGCAACATAATGTCTCCTCAAAATCTTCTCAGAAGTAATCAACACAAAAGCAGATAGATCATTGCAGCATCAATATTGAACAACTTTCAGAACTTCTAATAGTTGGAGCAAAAGCGAATTTTGAACACATTGTTCAAAAACTGATGACGTTGCACATCATATATTCAGAATCAGAACTGGATGTTAAAGCTACATAATAACAAACCATTAGGGTACCAAAATTGTTCTCACACAAATGCAACATTGTTATCATCAAAACTCAGGGTATAGATGCATAACCAAATCTTGTGATAACATTAGGTTTGACTAGAATTCTTTTACTAGGTTCAGAAAAATCCTATCATGTATATGATACAACCACAAGAGCATGATTGTCGCAAAGTAATAAAATAGATATCGAACCATAGAGATCAATTGTTTAAGTACCAAATTCTCGTCCTATCGGTGTATATCTAGAGAAATCGAAAATAGGAGTGTTGGTAACAGAAAAAACAATTAAATGAAAGTAACTTGATAGAAAAATCACTTAAATATCAAATTGGGGCAAAAAGGACTCGAGGTTACAATTCATATTTCTAACACAATAACACAATCCTTGTCACATCTATTATGAGATCTTTGCATAAATTATATAAAATAGATAAAATTAGGCACCACCTGCTTTCGCCAACGCATTGCCCTTATCGACGAAAAATAATCCGTCGACTTTCATATTTTCTGGATTATTCTTCAACGAGTCATTACTTTTTCCTAGCTATGTGTTTCCTTAAATTCTTGCAAGCGCTTATGCTGCTTTGGATTAGGTTGTTTAGAAATTTGCGCTACGGTATCGACACATATCCTTTCAGACTACGGTCGATACCTCAGAACCACTTACTTTCGTAACGAAGTTGGAATGCATGAATTCAGATTTTAAAATAAGTTTAATTAAAATTCTCGCAATCAATAGTAACGAATCATAGGATATGTCATGAAATAATCCCCATACCCTAAGTTCCAAGAGAACTACTCACTCATAGTGAGAGCAAACACAATCACAACGGTGTTCATCATTGACCTCATATCAAACAATCACTATAGATGAATAATAGAAATATAATGAACTATAAATTCTAAATTATGAATAAACCTTGTTCAAAAAATTGCTCCATTAGAGACTGGAGTTACACAAAAAAGTAGAACAAAAAAACATAGAAAACTATGAATGAAAATTGGAAATAAAGTTGGTTCCCTAAAATTTCAACAGGCTATGAGTTTTATACCAAAATAGTAAAAGTCCATAATATATTTGGTTCGATAAGAATTATTCATATTATTTGAGACAAATCAAATATTGTCCAAAAGCCACAATTAAGAGAGAATCAATCCAATTATGGGAATAAAACAAATGTGACAACTTTCTCTCATCTCCCTGCTACGGATGGCCATAACATGCCTCTAACTTTAGTAATAGGAAGCTTCAAATGGGGGCATCTATGGCTTCTGCTACGAGTGGCCGTAACAGCCCCTTTGTGGTTGTATGGGAGAAAGTGCTTTTTTACTGATTTGCTTCATTTTGCTTGCCTTTGATCATTCTTGTCTTGGATGCTCATTAGACCCTGAAATTAGCAAGAAAACTCAAACCAAGGCATAAAACATGATAGTTGGAAGTAAATTGGACAAAATGCGATAAAATACTAAAGGAAAACGACTAGAAATAACGATACAAAGACCACTTATCAAATCCCCCCAAACTTAGACAATTGCTTGTCCTCAAACAATAAAGCTTACATTTATGAGTTTTCGGATCATGCGATTAACATCATGAGAAAGCTTATGTAAACAAAGTCAATGGTACTCATACGTAAGTCTTTATTCTGGTCGGTTAGGCTTAGTTCTCCTCGTGGTTACTAAGCAACAAAGGTATTCACAAGAACACTAACCGTAGTGAAACCACATACCTAAGTCTCCCTTTTGAACACCTCTTTAACTATGTTTTTGTCTTAAGTATCTTTTTCGATTTTCTTCCCCTTTCATTCGGACAATCATATTAAGTCATTTGGAATTATTTATGTTGTCACATGCACAAGATCGATCGAGAATTTTTGTTTAGGCACCTTTTTATTGTTTTTTTCTTTTTCGATGAATGTACACACTTTTGTGTGTTTATTGGTCCACTTTGGGTCGACATTTTAGGTTCAACCGCCATTAGGATAAATAACCGGATGAGGATTACACAACTTAGAAGGTCTAGTTGCCTTTATTTCCTTTTCATCATTTTTGGTGCCCAAAATCATTTGTTCCTCAACCAATCATACATGTAAGCAAGTCTAAATTATGTCATATTATCAATATAAACTAATTAGGGAATACTTCTTGTAGGCCGAGTACTATGGCACAAATCTACACGTTGGACTCACGTCTTTACTCCGGGGAACCTAAGGTGTTCGGGTATGTCATACCCCAAAATTTTCTTTCCCCTTTCATTTTTATCTAACCTTATGGTTTAAGGCTCATCTACATTCATGAACATCCATATCATCTAGTATTCTAACATCACCATAGATTCAAATGTTTGAGGTTGATTTCACCTAACAAGAGGTTGGGGTTTGCCCAAGGATCAAGCCCTAGGGATTAGGGTGTTGCAGTCAATGTGGAAGCTTATTCTTGGACCAATGCTTGAAACCCCAGTTGGTGATTCATGGTTGCTTGGTTTATGATCTTGATTTGCTTGATTTGCATCTTGATTTTAGATTGTGATTGAAACCCTAATCAGGTGTGTGCTTTACATTGGGTGACCATGCGATTTGTCTATTGATATTGTGTGTGAAACCCTAGTTCATGGAAGAGGATTATTTGGTCATTTTGATTTACATCATGACATTGCGATTAGAATCAAGGTTTCCATTGGTATTGGGAATCAAAATTATTTATTCTCATGATCACTTGTGCGATGTCTCATTTGGCTCATGTTTCATTCAAGTTCCATTGATAATCATTTCTCATGCATTCATAGTGCATTGGCTCAGGTTTCATATTTCATTCAAGTTTCATTGATTCAAATTTCACTTTGATTTATAACTTTGTTATTCAAGTTTGTCATGTTTCATTCATGGTCCATTTATTTCAAGATCATATTGCATTCGTTGTCCATTTGATTCATGTTTTATGGTGCATTCAAGATCTTTGTTTCAAGTTGATTTTTAAACATGAATTTGAAGGAAAAAGTGGCAATTTGAATTTAAAGTATGTTTCATTAATCAAAAATAACTATTTTCTCATTAAAAACTTTCATTTTCATTCATACATATCACATTACAAATGTCATACAAAATTACAAAAAAAATGTTTTTTTACCTATAGTTGACTTTGATAAATTGTTAACTTTTTGGTCAACCAGTTGACCAAAGTCAACCAGTTGACCAAAGTCAACTCATCATGCTACCATCCCTAAACCCATAATGTTCTTGTTCTTCATCATTTTTTATCCATCACCTAAGGCAATGCCAATTTCAAACCATGTTCATAAGCCAATTTCAATCCATGTTCATTTTTAATCCATGTCCATTCCAAACCATTAATACATAACCAAAATCATACATTCCAAACCACACATGGCCATGGCATAATATCTATTACAAGCATCACAATAACATCCACTACATTGCCATTACACCACATTACATGTTCATTTTCCAATCCTTAAAGACATGGACATAAACCATTCAAACCAACATGACATAACCTAGCATGACTTTCCAAACCTAGACCAACAACACATAAAATTCTACCATTTTAAACCAATCACTAAAAGCATTAGCATACATGACCAATACCTAAAACTAAGGCAAACATGATCCCATAACAATCCACATACAAATTTTTCAGCAGACCTAAGCAAGCCAAACCATTGCACTAACTAAGCAGCCAACATGCATCATAATGCAAAACGATTAACAACATGTAGGGCATGTCAAAGCACTTCAAGCAATCTGCAAGATTCAAGTTTCAATTCAATCATCATCAAGAAATTATCAACAAAACACAACAGTTCACCAGTAGTTCACAACAACCTGCATGCCATCACAATAATATAACACAATCATGTAGAGACAAATTCAAAACAGTTAAGGCAATGCAGAAAAATTGAATAGAGCAACATCAACCAAGCCATAACCATGAAATATCATACACTACATCAATCAACAAGGCAACCAATTCACATTAAGTCAACATGAACACAGCCTACAACGATCCTGCAATTTCAAAACCAGCAAGTATGAATCATGAGAATTTGCAACCTGACATGTCAAATTCAGTTTAACAAAATAACAACTAATATCAACATCACATTCAATAATACTCAATTTAGCATTTAACTTAACATTTTCACTAACTACATCACTTAACAACTCGTTTCACAACTAACCGAAATTAAACATGACTCAAAGTCAGTTACAACACTCTCCTTCCAAATTCGTTATAGCCAAATCAATTCACTCAAACTGAATTTCATAGCTAACATAACTAATCCTAACTAACAATTTCATGCCATTTTCACCTCTAAATGATTTTCGTTCATATTGCTAACTAACAATCAACAAAGTTAGATTTCTCTGTTAATCCTCCCTCTTATAAAAACAATTCATATCATTCATTGAGAGTTTAATTAGGGGTGGCAAACGGGCATGCCCGTCCCGTTTAGGCCCGCCCCACAAAAGCCCACAAAAAAACGGGGCGGGGCGGGGCGGTCATAGTTGAGGATGCGGGCCTAAAACTTAGACCTGCCCCGCAAAAAAGTGAGGGTGGGGCGGGGAAAGCCCGCGGGCATTGCATTCTTTAAGCCTAAAAATGCAAAAATTTATGTAAATACACGTGCCCGCAAAAGCCCGCGAAAAAAACGGGGCGGGGCAGGGCGGACACATTTGAGGGTGAGGGCCTAAATCCTTGGCCCGCCCCGCACAAAAGTGCGGGCAAAACGGGCATTGCCCAGCGGACCGAGCCCGTTTTGCCACCCCTAAGTTTAATCAATATTCATCATCGGTTCCAATAATCCACTATACATTCACTTTACAAACTCTCTCCCTCTCGAATTCTCTACATTCATACGATCTTTCAACATATAATCCACATAAAAAGTTTTAGAAGAAGAAAGAAGAAGAGGAATCAGACGAAAAGAAGGAAGATTCAGAGATTCGTACCCGATTTCCGACATCGACTTCAGTGAGTGCTTCTTTTTTTCTTCAACAATTCACAACATGTTGGATACCATGATGTAGAAGAGGATTAGGGGAATCAAAACCCTAACCTCTGGGGCTTTGATTCCGAGAGTTAAGAATTTAATTTCTCATTTAAGATTTAGGGTTCATGCGCATATGGCTTCGATTTGAATTTTTGAGAAGGAATCAAGGATTTTTAGTATGGGATTCGTGTTCAGATGAAGAAGATAAAGGGGATGGTGTGATTTATTTGAGTATTAGGTCTCTGCCGCCGTCAGAGGCGACCTCCAGTGCGGCGGAGAAGTTTGAGTTCTGATGGAGGGAGCTTCATTTGTTTTAAATTTTAACTTTGAGTAATAACACATGATGCATGCTGATTCATTTAACATGTGGCCTTTTTTGCTTGTTTACTCATTCACTCAGCTTGCCTTGCATTGGGCTTTTGGCCCAAACTTCTTACTTTCTCCACCTGCCTTGCATATGCACCCCCTGACTGAAGTGGATATGGGCTTTGCTTGGGCCCTGCACGTTTTCTACTAATTGCACCATGTTTTTGTTGAAATTGTTTGGCATTTGTTTTGTGTTCCATTTACCATTTTGTGATTAGTGCATGTTAATACAAAAATCATGGAAATAAATTATTAGTTTTAATTAGGTTTTGTTTGGTTAATGAACATGATTAATAGTTTAAATTAGGATTAATGGAATAGATTAGTTCCTAATTATTTTGGAAAATGTATAAAAAAATACGTGATAAACATTAGTTTCTTAATTAGGTTAGATTTTAATTCACATGATTAACTGCTCAATTACATGGTTTAATTTTAATTCCAATTCATTTTTAGAATTTTTAGAATATTTGTTTCTTTAATTGAAATTTTAATCAAATTAGGGTTCTTGTAGATTTTGATATGATTCTCATGATTTGCAATTCTAACCAATGACATAACTTGTTCCCTTAGATTTAGGACTTTATAATTTATTTCAGATGATTAATCCCTAGGGGTTGCAGTCCTTATCTCCTCATGCATGATTCAATTCATTTCCATTCCCATTAGTTGCGTTGATCAAATGTCAGTTTAATCAACAAAAGCCTTTGCACTATGCTCAATTCCCCAAGCATATTCAAGTGATCAAAATACCCTTGATCACTTTATAGGGTAAACCTCTTGTGTTCAAGTTGTATTGGATATACTGGATCTCAAGAGTGGTACATGACCTTAAGATTCGACTTCATTCAACTCAAATTAGTATAAGACAGAGTGAACTACTGTTCAAGCACAACGAAGGTGAACTCAACACTTATCAATCATGAATCAAGTTGTGTGCCATGAGCCTTAAATAATAGAGAATGAGTGATAGTGGAGAATTATTATCCTCATTTGGAATATCTTTGAGTACAGGACGAATGACCCAGTTGCTCATTGTATTCACCTCTATTCATAGACTTTAGCATAATATAATTCCAATTGATTGTCAAGTCTCTTCTTTCTTCAAAAGCAACCCTTCATCACAAGAAGCTGCAAGGAAATTCAACTTCAACACTCATCAATTATGATGTAAATCGCATGACATGAGCCTTAAGTAATGGAGAATTCCTATCCTCATTCGAAATATCTTTGGGTACGGGATGAATGACCCAGTTGCTCATCGTATTCACCTCTATTCATAGACTTTAGTGCAATTTAAGTTGAATAATTGACAAGTCTTTTTACATAGATGTCAGATACATACTAAATATCAGACTTCAACCTTCTAGGTTTTCTCTTTTCCCATATATTCTTTCTTTCTTCTGTAAAATAAAACCATTTTATGAATACACTAAAAAAATTAATAAGATTGGAATTGTACGCCATGAGCCTTAAGTAATGGAGAATGGGTGAGAGTGGAGAATTCTTATCCTTATTCTGAATATATTTGGGTACGGGACGAATGACCCAGTTGCTCAAAGTATTCGCCTTCATTCATAAAGTTTAGTATGATTCAAATCAAGACTTTCTTTTCAGAGTAAAAGCAACCCTGCCTCATTAAACTCAATTTTTGTCTTTGGGCTTCATTTTATGTTTAAAACATTTTCAGAAAGGACGTGTTACTCCCGTTCTACCATGAATGAAGCTTAAGCCTCCATGTGTGAGCATACAAGTAATATTTAACTACTAGAGTATGATCCAAGTACATCTATTCTATCGCAAACAAACAAATGCTTAAGTCTCTCATGCTCGAGCATACAAGCAAGTTGTCAATAGAACGCGAACATTAATATTGTTCATTAAAAACAACTAACGAATCCAATTTTTACGAACTACAAAGTTCTGATTTCCTTATTGCACAAATGAGGATACGTAGGTACAAGGGATCAAATCCTTGGCAAGCACATTAATTATTATTTTCTTTTTTTCACACTTGTTTATAACTCTTTTTACCCTTTCGCGAGTAATCTTTGGATTGTAACACCCATTCTTTCAAATAGCAATTGAAATGGTTCCCGTTGAGTACAACAGATGTGAGAGATGCTAATACCTTACCCTTGCATAACTGACTTCCTTACCCTTTTCTCTTCCCCCCAGGTTTTATTGATGTTTTCCCTTTCCTTCGGGAATAAATAAAGTTCGATGGCGACTCTATTGTATATTTGAGTGTGCGATGCGCTCAGGTATATTTCACGTAGCTTCAGGGTAATACCTAAGTTTTCAAGCTTTACCAATGTCTCTAGTCTTATCCTTTCTTCCCTCAAAATATATATACTTTCCCTTTTACCCACAACTGAAGTTTGTGATAAAAAAAATTTGTACGGTCCTAGTTTGGGAAGAACTATGAAAAAATAGTCTTATTGAAACAAACAAGTTGAAAATAGCTAAAAACAAGAAATAAACATGAACATAAAAATGAAAGAAATACTAAGACAAGAAAAATAAAAGAAGATAAAGAAGTAACCCCCACCCAAAACTTGAACCATATCATCCTCAACGTTTTAGCGCTAGAAAGAGAGAGTAAACTCACAAGAACCTCACTCTAGAGGTTGGAGCCACAACATGAGTTATTGCATCATTATTTGTCATCATCCAACCACTACCTGCCTAGTTTGCTCCTCCTTCATGAGATTTTTATTAATTGTAAGAAAAACAAATCAATATAGAAAATAAATTAGTGCAAAGTGTTGGTTGTCTCCCGTGTAGCGCTTTGTTTAACGTCGTTTTAGCTCAACGACCAATGATTGCAAGCACTCGTGATGGCTTTTTAAAATGATTCCTCAACCTCACTCTATGTAGTATTAGGTGTCCATGGCCAATGATCAAGCCATCTTTAATATCTAATACTCTTATTTTTCTTCTTCCTATGGGGTAGTTCATACTTCTGAACATGTTAAAGTGGTTCTAGTTCTATCCCAAGTATCAACTTTTCAGGTTTGGATTTAATTCTTTCATCATTTCACCTCAAAGGAAAACCTTTCCATCTTATAATCAATAATTTTCCATATTTCATGGTCTTCTAATATTCTATTTTTAGACTAGACCTGGGTTAATGATACATTGGTAAGGATCTTTTCCACTATTTCCACATACCTATTGGATTGGATACCTACCTTAGTTTCCACAAATATTTGCGAGAAAGAAATTGGTGGTTTGTAGGGGGAGGAACAATATAAGGTACTTCCTTCTCTACCTCTTTGATAACCTCCTTTTCAGGTGGTGTTAGTGGACTTTCCTCAATCTTTACCTTTTCTCGTCAGATCTCTCCTCAACTTCTTTATCATTCTCCCTAAACTTTTCAACTTGTTTTTCCCTTATGGTTTACAACATTCATATGTCTCTTGGGGGTTTTCCCATAAATGACCCGGACGGTACGAAGGAAACAACTTGTTGTTTAGCTACTTAGGAGATTTGAGTCTCCAACATTTCGGTATGGGTGACAATATTATCAACCTTAGTGTTCAACTGCCTAAGTGATTCATTGGTGAGAAGGTTTTGATTTCTAAACTCTTAATTTAAGATAGTTTGTGTTGCCACAAAACTCTCCATCATAGATTCCAGGTTAAAGTGAGTTTGTGCCTCAATAAAATTCTCCATTAACATTTCAAGGTTGGATTATTAGGAATTTATTGGTTCCTCAAAATAATATGAGTGGTTATTGTAGAAAAAAATTGGGTGATCTAACCACCTTGGACTATAGGTATTGAGATAAGGGTCTTCATGGTTATTGTTCATATAACTTACCATATTTTGGATAGAACCCATGCATACCACAAAAGAAACAATAGAAAGAAAAATTTGCTCTAATATCTACAATAGAAAAATAGAATAATCTAAACGAGTTCTTCGCATATAAGGGCAACCGAAGAACTACAACAAAATAAAAAATAAAAATAAAAATAAAATAAAAACTCTAGTCTATGCAGTGATTAAACAAAAATTCAATATTAAACATAATTGGTCTCTGACAGCGACGCCAAAAACTTGATGCAGCTGCAAGTGCACGACTGTTGTGAAGTAATAAAATAGATATCGAACCACAAAGACCAATGGTTTAAGTATCTAATTCTTGTCCTATCGGAGTATATTTAGAGAAGTCGAAAATATGAGTGTTGGTAAACAACTTAACAACAAAAGCAATTAAATGAAACAACTCAAATAAAAAATCACTTAAATCTCAAATTAGGGAAAACATGACCCGGGGTTACAGTTCATATTTCTAACACAAACACAAGATTCTTGTTACATCTATTACGAGAAATTTGCATAAATTATAGAAAATAGATAAATTTGGGCACTATCTGCTTTCGCCAACGCATTGCCCCTATCGACAATGAATAATCTGTCGGCTTTCGCATTGTTCAGATTATTCTTTGACAAGTCATGCTTTTTCCTAGCTATATGTTTTCTCAAATTCGTCTAGGCGTTTTTTCTACTTTGGATTAGGTTGTTTAAAAATTTGCGCTCCAGTACCGATTCATATCCTTTTAGACTACGATCGATACCTGAGAACCAATTACTTTCGTAACAAAGTTGGAATGCATGAACTCAGATTTTAAAATAAGTTTAATGAAAATTCTCGCAATCGATAATAATAGATAATACAATAGGTCTTGACCCATAACCCTTAGTCCATAGAGAACTACTCACTCATGGTAAGGGTAAACACAATCACAATGGTGTTTATCATCAAAGTCATATTAAACAATCACTACAGATGAATAATAGAAAGATAAATAATTATAAAACTGGAATTATGAATAAACCTTGTTCCAAAAATTGCCCCCTTTAAGACTTGAGTTATAGAGAAAAATAGAATAAAAATACGTAGAAAACTAGGAATGAAAATTTGAAATAAGGTTGACTCCCTAAACTCATAACGGGCTATGAGTTTTATATCAAAATAGTAAAAATGCATAATATCTTTGGTTCAATGAGAATTATTCAGGGTTGAGACAAATCAAATATTGCCTAAAAGCCACAATTAAGAAAAAATCAATCCAATTATGGAAACAAAACAAATGTGAGAACTTTCTCTCGCCTCCCTGCTATGGCCCGTAGAAATTGTTATGGGTTTCCGTAGCATGCATATGACTTTAATACTAGGAATCTTCAAATGGGGGCATCTGGGGTTTTTGGTGCTACGACCCGTAACAGCTGTTACTGGTGGTCGTAGCAGCCTTTTGGTTTTTGTATGGGAGAAAAGTTTGTTTTGTTGTTTTGCTCAGTTTTACCTGCCTTTGATCTCTCTTTATCTTGAATGTGCATTAGATACCTGAAATTAGGAAGAAAACACAAATCAAAGCATAAAAAATAATAATTTAAAGTAAATCGAACAAAACGTGAAAAATACTAAAGGAAAACGATTAGAAATAACGATGCAAATACCATTTATCAGTATATTTGTGAATAGTTCTTTAAGGGAAGCCTGGAAATTTTGGTTGTAGGGATTGTGTTTAGGAGGCTAGGATCAAGGAACTAGAGTTGAATAACCCTTTTTGATAGGATCATCAGTTCTTCTTCTTGTTTTCCGGTTTATTATTCCGGTAGAGAATGGATTCGTTATGCTAGAGGAGGCCATGTTGAAACTTATGGCAAGAAAAGGGTCTCACGAAAGTAAAGATATATGAGAGTATGAGATGTAAGAGAACGTGAGAATGAGATACCTTTTTATTTAGTGTTTTTAGAGGTTTTGAGCGTGTATTCCAAGCAAACACTGAGTGCAAATTATGCTGCTCAAAAGTCAAATGAACATATCATGACTGGATCATACAACCGTGGTAATAGGTTGCACACTATTTTGTTTTTACCATGGCTACTAGCCCATGGTTGTAAAGAGGTCACATACTACCATACTCATCATTACCATGGACCTCAAACCATGGTAATATCCTTATTCCAACTGTGGTAAAATGTGCTTTTGTAGTAGTGTGCATTTTTGTATTTTATCTATTTGTGTTGTTTGGTCTGTTTATGAATGTCTCACATTTGGGTTTGATTTTTTCTACTTTGTTTGGTTTGTCTAGTTTAATTATAGGTGACATGGATGACAACCAAGAATCATTGAGGCACGATAAAATGTCCCATTATGCATTTGTTCGCAGGGAAAGAGCCTGATCCTTGCGACCATCAATCGATGCAATCTCATTTAATATGGAAGTGTCAACTTCTGGAGTTCAGATGTCTTTAAATTCGTCTTCCTGGAGATAGGCGCCACCTTTTACTGCCTCATAAGCCCCACCAGTTCATACTGATGCACCTGTTGTCGATGTTATCGTTTCTGAGGAGTTTGGAGAAGGCCCGTATGACACATCACTGCTGCCTTATGATGTATACCATACTACTAGGCAGGTGTGGGACGAATATGTAAGATTGATTTGTATTTTTTCTTTAAAACACACATGTTATAATATTCAAAATTTCTGACGATGATGTATTTTTTTTGTAGTATCGTGATGCTTTAAAATGCATCAACCATGGTAGAAAGATTATGAGGCTACAATATCCTGAGGAATGGTGGATTCGTGATGCCTTGTAGCTATTTGGGCTGCGAGATTTATGCATGATCGGTTATACTATTATAAACCATGGTATGCTGTCAACGTTTGTTGAGAGATGACACTATAAGATGTTATCCTTTTATCTTTTGTATGGTGAGATGTCATCGCACTAGATGATATGCCATCCTTGCTACATCTTCCGAGCAAGAGAAGATTATTACACCACTCTAAGATGCGTAGACCTGGAGCAGTAGAGATAATGGTGACATATTTAGGAGTTGACCAAACAGATACCCTAAAAGAGCTGGAAGAAACTATAGGGGCTCATGCTATATTTGTATTCTTGGAGAACCTGGACATACACCGCCTGGATGCGGCAGTGGATGCCAATGGTCATGATGCATAAACTATGCATCATAAAGCATGTGCATTGAGGTCATACCTCATGTACTTGATTGACACGTTCATCTTTATGGACAAAAGTGCCTATTACACCGATGTGGTTTACCTCAGTTTCTTCATTGGCTTTGAGCGCATTCATAAGTACAAATTGTGTGTGTGTGTGTGTGTGTGTGTGTGCGGGGGGCTTATTTGGTGAATATGCACTCGAAATTAACTGAAGGTTGAGTTTGGTAGATAAAACAAATGATAACTAGTTGCACACTGATTATGGTAATATATTTTCACATTTACTATTACTGTATCATTTTCATAACATTTATGCTACGCAATTACTAATATTTATATGTACCATTTTTAGGCATGTATTCTCCAGCACTTTCCACGCATATCCGGATGATCATATGTTGATGACTACAATGACGATAAACCATAAGCTTGTGTATTCGTCCCGCTTAGAGGGAATCTATCGACCGACCCCTTTCAAAGTGTTTCTTAACTGCATCACAATAAACAATGTATGCTCTCATTCGTACGACGATCATCATCAAATGCATCATTGGATGACATAGCCTTCTACTCTAGATGGTTTACTTGTGGGACACGATTGACGTATCTATATCAACTTGAGGGAGTCATGTTTCAGTTCGAGTTTATGCAGGTTATTCTAAGAGAACCTTTCGTGTATGCTCCTTTCCTGATGCCCCACATAGACATAGATGCGATGTATGGTGATTTCTATAATCATTGGGTACTAGAGTAAGCACAAAGTGTGTCAGCTTCTCGTGAATGGAGCAATGCA
Source organism: Lathyrus oleraceus (assembly GCF_024323335.1). Taxonomy (NCBI): domain Eukaryota; kingdom Viridiplantae; phylum Streptophyta; class Magnoliopsida; order Fabales; family Fabaceae; genus Lathyrus; species Lathyrus oleraceus. The sequence goes on along the minus strand of NC_066582.1, from coordinate 247,594,472 downwards.
TTCAAATATATCCAATGCTATTTCAGAGTGTCACATCATTATATGGCACTAGATGCTCATAAAGACCCACTTAGGCCAACTCACCAGAATATATTAGAGGAGAAGTAGGCTAGGACGGAGCATGTAGTTGATGTGTTACCTGCATGTCGTCGTATAAAAGCCATTGCGCAAGCGGGTATAAAGTGAAGAGTCTTTCCGGAAGGCACTTTTGCGAGGTCCACCATAAATGTCATTCTATATGAGGTACAAACGATATTGCAGTACATGAGACATCAAAGAAACACGGGGTTCCGATATACATAATAGTATTTGTATTATGGATTATGGATAATATTATAGTTTTGTAATTTACCATTTTGATAGTATTATGGATTAAATCTAATATATGACATTTTAATCTTATTACATCAATATATGGTTTAATTGATAACAAATTTATTGTGATAATATACTTATTGTACATGGATTATTACATCGACGTGTTTCTTAAAAAATGTCAAATTTTACTCCTAAAGATGATCATGGAAGTATACATTTGTAGCTTTTACGGAGATGCATATGTTAACTAAATTATGGAAAAATAAGAGTGTGACTCAATTACGAATGGTGGGGTGCATATGAAGTTATTACGGAGATGCATCTCCAGACTCATTTTTCGCAAAGTGAGGGTGTTACTCAATTACGCATGAGGATGTGACTCAATTACGCATGAATTGGGGTATATGGGTGTATCCAAAAATATACTTCTGAATTAATGAAGAGTAATTTTGGATTTACATAATGTGACTCCTCGCCACTAAGCAATATTTTAAAAATTGGGTCGATCATCAAACTAGTGAGAATACTTGGTTAGTGGTTCATTGGTTAGACCATTGGGTCACTCGTAGAACCATATGACTAAATCACATTAAATCACATAACTCAGTTGAATAATCAGTCTACATGACAAAACTATATAATTATAAAATCGATAGAACCAAACGACATTATCTCTAAGAAAAATCACAATAGCTAAAAAGATTTAAAATGTCAAAATATCATAGTTTCACAAATTCATTCTTTAAATTCAAATTTTAAAATTCACACAACTAAGTAGTATAAATTACAAATCAAAATAAATTTTAAACAAAGACTCTAATTGATAAAAATAGCGGTTGAATGGTAAGTTAATTAATAGCTTATAGTTTATGACGGATGGATGATGATTTTAACATATGGCTGATAATTTATAACTGATAAGCTATTTAAAGTGTTTGGTAAAATTAACAGTTGAATTAGTTGATAAATTAAAATGACATAAAATACATTTAAAATATACTTATTTTATTTTAAATTAAAATAAATTATAAAGGGTGGTAGTGAGTTTTAGTTAAACTAATAAGGATAAAAGTGAAAGAAAAAAATATAAGCTATAAGCTATAAAGTAAACCACTCTTTAAAATAACGTCTAAAAAATAAGTTATAAGCTAGTAAAATAGATTTTAAGCTCGTGATACAAATACTATTATCAAACAAATCTTTTATTGTCATATGAGCTTATAAGCTATAAGCTATAATCTCAAAAAAGTGTCTTGCCAAACATAGTCAAAGTCTATCTGCAACATAAAACCAATAATAAAATAGTTGTAATGTCTAATAAATTTAATTTAAAGGAGGAAAAGTTGTTTCAATTAAGTTTTAAAGAAAATTTACTTATATATTAATTTTATTATTATTATTTTTAAATTATCAAAACGACATCGTTCTTTTTTTAAAAAACAAACATTTAACACGTCGATTTTTCAAAATCGTCATTTTATCAATTTCGACTAATTCTAATTGATTTTTATTAATTTAATAGCTTATCAGATCCAACAATCAAACCATGTCTTTTTGAATTTTCGATTTGTCAGACCCATCCAATGTGATTTTTAAAACAATATCATTAAAGGTGGGAAAATAATCTCAAAATCTATCTACTATAAATATAAGAAAGTTAATACTTAGTATATATACTTTCATATCCCACTTAGAACTCATTAAAAGTAATTTTGCTTATACAATCATCATCTGTCTTTTTCTTTGACCTAGGTGAATCCGTCGATTCAGATGTTTTTTCTTTAATTAATTTTCATTTTTTAATTATTAGTTTTACATTGAAAGTTTAATAACACCATTATAATTCTGATTAATTATGATTTACATTAACAAAATAGTCATTTAACACTATCTAGTGCATGGGAAAGTAGAAAGTCAAACTTGCAATTCAAATTTTACTTTCTAATACTACGTTATTTCTTGTGCTTCGTTATATATATTGTTTAAAGAAATATTCAAATGTTACATTTAATTTTTCTTCACCGAACTTACCCAGATAATATTCATATATCGTCCTACACGGTTGTCTATTTTGAAATCTATTTTCCTTTCTATGATTTTGTTCTTGCAATTATTCTACTATCTTGCAGAGGAAATAACACGAATCAACAGAATCACACATAATCAAAATCGCACAACACCAATCAACAGAATCACATAACACCAATATGATTTTGTTTTTTATATTTTTTATATTTTAGTTTTTATACCATATTCTTAAAATAATCTATGAAATAAGTTTTGTCATACAATTTTTTCAAAATCATTAATTATTGTGTAAGAAAATAGGTCTTAAATATTAATTATATCTTTATTTTTAAAATCTAAAAAATCTAACACAATCAAACAACCCTATTATTCAATATTAATTTATATATTTGACAGGAATGTTTTTAACTTAAAAGTTATAAGCTCATATGACAATAAAAAATTTATTTTATACAATTCTTACGAATCAAAACAACTTAAAATATATATGTCATTTGGACCAAAACTAAATTTTCTACTAAAATAGATATGTCATATCGACCAAAATTATTTAATTTATATATTTTATATGATTTTTCTTAATTATTAATATATTATATTTATTTATTATTTATAAGGACACTACATATATTTATTATTTATAGGAACATTACGCAATCCGTGCAAAAGTACTTATTTTTTTAATAAAATATATATGAATTGAATATTTTTTATAATATATTTCTTAACTATCACTTTAAATATTTTTTATAATATATATCTTTTAAACATAATTATATAATTTTATTTTATATTTATTTTATATTTTATTGATTTTGTCCGATTCGAACCAATGAAACGCACACATCTCTTTCTAATTCTCTAAAAAAAAAAGAAGTGGTGGATGAAAATGTTAGTTACCCAAAATAATTTGATAATAAGTAAAAGTAAATAACGTAAAAGCATGTTATTATAACACATTAAATATATTAAATTTGTGAATAAGTATTTAATGAACTTTATTTTAGATCAATTATGCGGATTTTTTACGAAAATAACCCATTTTTTCAAGGAAATTTCTAAAATATCTCTGGTTTTAAAAAAATTCTCAAACTACCCCACTTTTAGGAGGAGTCGCCAATTGAATTGGAGACTCCTCTTAAAAATTGAATGGAGGCGCCAATTGGATTGGTTAGGGCAGGTGCCCTAGCCAATCCAATTGGCACCCCTGTGTAGGGTTTAAAAGGAGACACCAATTCAATTGGAGACTCCTCCTAAAATGCAATTTTTGTGTTATAAATAGATGCGTTGTGTGAGTAATTGTTCCACATCTCATATAATCATTTGGCAATCATGTTTGGTGTTCGTCGCCGATACGGAAAAGTGATTTATGCGAGAGACAAACCTCAGATGCTGATGCTGTTCTGGAACATCACTACGTTCGATCAACTGAAGAGGGAGTTGGTTCGTTGGTTAGATGGGAAAATACTAGAAGGGGAAAAAATTATAAGTATTGAGAGACTTGACAGTATCTTTGGTTGGGTGCGAATGAAGACTGATAAGGATACTAGGGAAATGATGTTCGGTCGAGACGACATCAATTTGATTGTTGTAATCAGTTAGAAATATTTCTGTTTTCAGATAGCTTATTTTGTACTGATGTTTGTTGTGAACCTCGTTGTAACAAAAATTTAATGATATATAATGATTGAAGGTTACAGAAATACAATGTTATAAAAAGCTTAAGACCTAGATGATGCTCCTCGATTGAGACAATTGTTCTTGTTTTGTCCTGGTTGATGACAGATACTACATAATCTTATCATTGTATCTGTGGAATCCATCTCTGTTCTGATACGTGTCCTGTTTGGCCTTCCTTTTTCTTTCTACGCATCTCATCATTGTGCCAAACAATATCACCTTCATATGGAGGCTGGTAATCCTCCATTAGTAGTACTGAGAAGCTTTGATTATATACATTCATGATGGTGTTGGCCTTGTACACATCAGATAAATGGTTGTAAGCATCTTGACGAGTATAAGCGCATGCTATAATGACATGGGAGCAAGGTATGCGGAAGGCCTGGAATTTTTCACAATCGTACCAACTTTTGTTTAGTCTAACAGCGTAGACTAAATTTGGTCTCCCCTCGTTGTGGTCCATTGTTTCCTGGACGCTGAAATTTTGCCTATGACGGTCAAAGACTGTTACGGCGTGTGTGCTAGCTTTGATGCTCTCCTCTTTCATGACCTTCATGCAACACTCACTGAATACTTGCCCGGACATTAACACCGCACTCCATCTTTCACCTCTGGTTACGAACGTAGAAGCCAACCTATAATAGGTTGATCTTACCAAGGCGGTTATCGGCAGATTTCGAATTCCTTTGAATACCCCGTTCATGCATTCCACAATGTTTGTTGTCATGTGGCCCCATCGACAACCTCTGTCAAATTCCCTTTTACACTGCTCTACTGGTATGTTATTTAGCCATCTCCCAACGTCTTCATTAGACAGTCTAATTTCATCACGATAATATTGAAATGACGGCTGAGTTAGAGCATACCCAACATTCACCATCTTCTTGCGAAGATTCTTATCTTTTATAGCACGCATGAAGTTTTGTGCAATGTGTCTGATACAGTAGACATGGGTAGAAGGAGGATCATGTCATCCGTTGTCATGGTTGTTGTAGGCACTCTCAATGGCAACATGTCTATCAGAAATCAAACAGAGATTGACTTGTGGAGCCACATGCGTTCTGAGATGTCGAAGAAAGAAACCCCATCCACCAGCCGTTTCACCTTCAACAAGAGCAAAGGCAATGGGAAAGACATTGTTGTTGTCGTCTTGTGCAACCGCCATGAGCAAAGTACCCTTGTATTTTCCGTATAATCAAGTGCCATCAATTTGAATAATAGGTTTGCAAAATGCGAAACCTTTGATGCACGGGTCAAATGCCCAAAAGAGACAGTGAAAGATTCTATTACCTATAGCACAGATTCCGTCTGGCATCATCGTTGGCAATGTCTCCATAATTGCCACAGTTCTTGGGACATATGTTTTTAGTGCCCATAAAAACCGTGGCAATTCCTTGTATGAATCCTCTCAGTTGCCGAAAACTTATTCAACAACCTTTGTCCTCGCAATCTAGGCTTTCTTGTAAGATGGAGTATAATTATATGTTGTTCTGATATGGGATATAATTATACTCACCTTCACTGATGGGTCTTTATTAACCAACGGCAGAATGTCTTGACATATCAACGCTACGCTTAGTTTACGGTGATCTTGTTCAACGTTAGTTGCAATGCAACTGTGAGGTGGGTCTATTGAAGCGATCTCCCAAGAGTCGTTTTTCTTCTTGTAAGATGCAACCAAACAAAACTTACAAAGCATGTTACGACATTCGATAACATACCTTCTAGAATCAGTGCGTTTCACTATAAAGTCAGCAGAGTTGTTCATGTGGAATTTTTTGATAGCCAGAACACATTCTTCTTTGGTACGAAACATGTCTCCCACCTTTAATTCGCCTTCTGATCTCGGATACGGATTATAGAAAACACTGTTGGATGTTTCATCATCGTGCAGATCCATATTTGTCATATGTTGAGGCGGATTGTAGACATGACTAGGAGGTATTGGTGGTAGTTGATCATCATCTTCATCGTCGTTGTTCATCATGTGATCAACCTGTATCTCGGTCCCCTCTTCTTCTTCATCAACGATGTCCACTTCTGCTTCTGCTTCTGGGTTGACGTCATCTGACCATTGTGGATCAAATTCACCAGATTCATCCTGACTGGTTAGTTGAGACTGTTGAGATGGTATACATGGTTGAAGAGTAATGTACAACTCAATACAGTTGCAGCCTGAATGCTCATGACTAACAAACATGTATTCAACATCTTCATCGTCTCGTACCTTAAGGGGGAAATACTTGCATTGACTATTCTAAAAAAATATTGGATTTTGATATGTGATCTTTGACACAATACCCGATCCTATACAGGATTGTATTCTTTTTTTCAAATGCAAGAAGGTTGCATTTCTCTTGATCCTGAGTCTAATGGTATCGGTGTTTCGAAAATAAAAACCATATAGCTCAGACTCGTATGTTTCACCATTGCAGTGAACGTTGACTCTGTATAATGATGAAGATGACATTGTGCAGATGAAAACTATTTTCTTACTGCGAATGAATGTGAGTGAAGTGTCTTGGATGTTGATAGTAAGACACTTAAATATAGGAGTGAAGTGTCTCACATGCTAGCTAGTTCGAAGTGACGTGTCGCACATACAAGCTACTCCGAAATGACGTGTCGCATATGCAAGCTACTTCGAGATGATGTGTCAACCATACAAGCTACTAGAAGTGACATGCTCAGCATGCAAGAGAGAGGACAACCACGTGTCAGACATGCAGACACACACTCCAAATGAATTGGCGCCCCCACTCATTCCTTGCATATGGGCGCCAATTCAAGTGGAGACACCTTGTCAAAGCATGCATTCATGCCTCAAAACCAAGCAATCAGACCTAGGTCTTGCATGCATGTCCCTGTGGAGGCGCCAATTTGAATGGCGACCCCTCTTAAAGGTTGTACATGGTCGCCAATTCAAGTGGAGACACCATGCAAGTACAACTTTTCATGCTCCCATCCATTTGCCTATAAATACATCCACTTCATCAACACTTCTTCCACACCATCACTCTCACTACTTCTTCTACAATACTTCATCTACAATTTCATCTACAACAACTTCTTGTAGTTCCATCTACACCAACCCCCGACAAAATGTCTATCCTCACAATGGGAGAATCACATAGAGGAACGGTTGCAAACATCGCAACATATGTAAGTTTTTTCTTTTGTTAACTTTTTATCTTTCATCTTCACCAACCCCCTTTTATTTTAACATACCAACTTAGTCAAGTTTTTTGTTCTTTCTTTTATAGGATGTATCAAGGTTTCGAACTCGGGTCCACGAATATGTCCATATGGACCCGATGATTCAACCTTATGTTGAACTCGCCGGTTTTGGTCATATAAGCAAGATTTTGTCTTGGTCCATAGATAACAAATTCATTCTAGCTTTATGCGGAAGATGGAGACCAGAGACACACACATTTTGGTTCCCAACCGGTGAGTGTACTGTGACGTTAGAAGATGTCTACATGCTTTTGGGACTACCCATTGAAGGTAAGGCTGTTAATGGTAAAACCAACTATGCAAATTCAATTTGCATGGATCTCTTGGAGACTGATTTGTTAGATGATAACGCAAGAGGTCCAGGTATACTACTTTCACGCCTTAAGTCGTACTATAATAGTTTATACTTAGATGAGCATTCCACCGAAGATGCTCGAATAATAAAAACTAGGTGTTACATTATGCTGTTAATTGGCTCGTTTTTATTTCCCGAAGGTAGTGGTTCTAGCATGTATATGATGTATTTACCTCTACTTAGACATGTAGATAGAATAGGAAGTTACAGTTGGGGATCTGCTTGTCTAGCCTATCTCTATAGCTCCTTGTGCAAAAACTCACACAAAGACACATCTACATTTTCTAGATGTGTTGTTTTGCTACAAGCATAGGGTTGGTCAAGACTACCGTCCATAGCACCCGTCAACAACAACCCTTTCAAATTTCCGTATGCATAAAGGTAAGTTGTTTAAATTGCTATATCTTTACTTACTTCTTTAAAGATTAATACCTCTAACTAATATTTTTTGAATTTTTGGTGTAGATGGTCTGCACGTGGTATGAGTTACAACAGATGTCCAAGACACTGTATTACTCAGTATCACAACCTGTTGGATCACATTCGACCGACAAACGTAAGGAAAATAACTTAATTATTTCGTTATATTTTGTTAACTTCTTCTACCTTGACTATAATCCAATCTTCTTTTACATTTCAGTTTATTTGGCGTCCATACCTTAATTTGGACCATGACCATCAAGTCAACGCTGAAGACACGGCCGTATAGACTGCATGCACACCGATAATACGGTTCACAACTGTGGAGATGCACAATAGTGATCGTGTGAAGCTGCAATTCGGTATACCCCAAAATATCCCAGATCCCCCAGCTAGCCTAGGGGAACGACATCTGCGCAAAGTTAATGACCAATGGAACTTCAATCCATGGTAAAGCTTCGCAAGATCGGAGTGTCGCAAATGGAAGCACCGTCATGACCATGTGTTAACTGACGCAATCATGCCAACTGAAGAAAAACCAAGTCGTACTTATATGGCTTGGTACAGATCGATTGATTTTCAGTTCATCGTCGAGGATATGTACTTGTACGACCCATGCCAGATGAGTTACACACCTGACACCTCAATATCAAACCCCTAACAACAGTGTCAGACCGGATACACACAACCCTTTGTCCGTCAAACGTTCCGTTCAACCAACACACAAACATACAACCAAAATATTCCATACACCCAACCCCAATACTAAGAGCATACCTCATACCACCACCAACAAATTGACCATCAACCTGAGACTCAACATCGCTTCGCACCCACCCTATCATCCTACCAAAGTCTCCTAAGCCAGAACACCCAACGATCATTCAACACCAACCGCCCCTCCTCCTACCGTAGCCAAGAAGCTCAAACCTCACAAAACCAAAACATCCAACAACCTTATCTCTACCAAACACCCCAACAACCTTTCCAACCTTTTCTCGACCCATCGTTCACACCCATGTCTCCCTTCAACCGTCCCGATCGCCCATCGATGAGTCAACCACATCCCAACTTCTCTGACATGGGTCATGAGCTCAGCTACGGCGGTACACCATTGATGCATACTGAAGACTACGCCGACTTGTCTGACTACCTCAACAGACCTTCTCTTGTAGTTGGTAGTGACGCTCCTGGTCCCTCAGATACTCAAACACAAGTACAGAATCGTCAACGTGGTTTAGGGCCACAGGTTAGGGTAGCTAGAGGATGTGGGACCGGAGGTCGGTTAGGTGATCCCGGTTATCACCATTAGGTTTCTTTGTGTAAACGACAAATTTTATTAATATCAAGTGGTCTTATATCAAATTTATCTATCACGTATACTATTTACAAAAAAAAATTGCATTTTAGGAGGAGTCTCCAATTGAATTGGCGCCTCCTCTTAAACCCTACACAGGGGCGCCAATTGGATTGGCTAGGACAGGTGCCCTAGCCAATCAAATTGGCGCCTCCATTCAATTTTTAAGAGGAGTCTCCAATTCAATTGGCGACTCCTCCTAAAAGTGGGGTAATTTGAGATTTTTTTTGAAACTAAAGATATTTTAAAAATTTTCTTTAAAAATTGGATTATTTTCGTAGAAAAATCTATTCATGCATTAATTATTTAAAAAACAAAACATATTTTTTCCCCTAAACTAGTTACTAGGTGTGCAAGAAGCCAAGAATATGAGATACATGAGACGAGTTCTAACCCGACAAAAACTAAACTACAGTACTTAAAAAAAACAAAACACATTCGAAACAAAATTACTACCCTGTCCTTGTCCTATAAGTTACAAGTAGGCAGAGTGGTGACGGCGGAGCGACGATCATCAACTCACTCAACTATGAACTGAGAAATATCAAGTAAAGCATGGAAATGGAAACGAGACGAATGAGGAGATTCGTGAGTCATCAAAGACCCAACAACACTCTCCTTCCTCTTCACGCTCCTTCCTCTTCCTCCACTCACCTTTCCAATACCGTTTCATTCTTCTATTCCGATTACAAATTCACATTTTTCAATAAACCTATTTATCTCTTCGGTCGCCGATATGCCAAGTTTTTCAGACTCTGGTTTTCTATTGGCGTCGGGTTTGCTCTTTCTCTCATGCTTGCTGTCACTCTGGTAACAATTTCCCCCTTATTATTGATGTATATTGTTTCATCCAATTCGATTCATTGATTTTCTTCTTGTATTTGTTTCAGATTCTGTTTTGGGAGTTAGCAACAGCTTTGCATCTATGTGGAGATAGCATTAAGTTTCGAAGTATTGCCGCTGAATTGCTCTTTGGGTTCCCTCATTTGCTGTCTGGTTTGAGATTGTCGCTGGCTGATGCTGGATATATATGTATTTCAACTGTCATATCTGTTTTTGTGCATGAATTTGGTCATGCACTCACCGCCACTAGGTCAGTTCACTTGTTTTTATTTTGTATGACACTGTTAGTGCTGGTGCCTTAGGGAAGAATTTAATGAGTTTGAAAAGTAAGATTCCAAAGTAATGTTGTCAAGATCATGAGTTTCCTCTTGGAGGTTTGATATTGACTATGATTGTACAGACTTGGGATTAGGGGATTAGGGGGATCGACGACAATCCTTGTCAAGACCTGTTCAAGGTTGGATTTTGCGACCTTGTTTGCTAAAAACCCTATTTTTTTTTTCTATTCACTGCTTCTGATCTACCTCTGCCTTTTTCTTCTACTACCTCTGACCTTTTCTATCTCGCGCCGGAGCAGCGTATGACCCTCCTCTTGCCCCTCTTTTGCTAGTGGTGATACTCCTGAACACTCCAATAGCTGCTTCCGTTATCCTTCTCCCCTGTTTTTATACTTGTTGCCTTGCGCAGCTGCTGTTGAGACGGAGGCTCAAACGAACCAATACTCATTCCTAAACTCAATTAAAACCCTAATAGATAAAATAAGCATATCTTGTGAGAAAAAAGTTCACGTGCTTGGATGAAATGCACTAAAATAAGCATATCTTTTGAGACTTTATGAATAGATTCTAGGTGCCCCAAGCCCATAGTGCTTTCAAACATATTTCAGCATCAGAATTGCAGCATGTTATTTCAAAACAACCAGGGTGTTTGTCTAAGGATATTTCCGCATCAGAATTGCACCATTTTATTTCAAAACAACCCGGGCATATTTCCAATGATATTTCAGCACTAGAGTTTTTTTGTTCTTTTATAGTTTTTTTACTGTGATTATGCAGATACCAAGAATATCAAATTAGTTTTGCTTGAAATGTCAAAAGCTAGATTCTCATGCCTTATGCTATTGCACCTTTTCAATGGAAAGCAGTGAGGGAGTACAAATAGAGTACGTTGCCATCTTTGTCGCAGTTCTATTTCCTGGTGCTCTGGTTGCCTTCAATGATGAATTGCTGCAAGCTTTACCACATTTGACTTCCCTCCGCATATATTCTGCTGGCATTTGGCACAATGCAGTTGTAAGTTGAATATATAGTAGAACCCATTAACACTATATGAAATGTATACACTAGTGTTACTCAATAACCTTCACACACATACACAATGAATATCAGGAATCCTGTCTTCAAACTAGCTATGATTTGATTTTGCATGTCTCATCACAAGTTATATTTTATGGTAAAATTGACACTAATAATCATATGCAAGTGTCTAGGGATTACAAAGTTAATTCTAATTATATTGAGATGTATAACTATGTATAGCAATTTATAACAAAAATAATTTTATCATAATATAACTCGCCGATATTCACATTTTCACATTATCAATATTATTTTGTTATTTTCTTTTTCCTCCACTTCCATCTATATCCAACACCGATCCTGTAACTCCAATGATAAAAATAGTCTTAATGGCTTTCTTGGGATCAATTTTGGTTGAATCTTAAACATGATAGTTCTACAAAGCTTACCTCCTTTGAAGATGCTTAATGGAAGAGGCCCCCACCCCATCTTTTATCAAGAATCAAGAGGAGCAACTATCCCTTATGGAGTAAAGGATGTTAATCGATGACTTTGGAGAGGAATGCTATCCCGAGTTAGTTTCAGGTTAATTTACTTAAAGCATTAAATGAGTGGAATATTGCAAAAAAAGGTGCATAACCATATTAGAGATTGGATTGTTCTTGATTACAACCTTATCAGCCTAAGTTTCAGGCCAAGAAGATGAAATAAAAGCTAACTATCACGATTTGTGAGCCCTACCAAGTTCTCAAGCAAATTGAAAAGGCAATCTATCAATTACAATTTACAACAACTCCCATCATAATGTATTTCATGTCTCTTTTTCGGAGAAGGTTGTTTCACCTTTTTTCCTCAATCCTTGCCTGTTGGAAGACTTGGAGTTTGATAGTAATGTGGGTGTGGTTGATGTGGGCCAGAATGGAATGAGGTCCAAACTATGGAGAGTCTATACTAGGAAACGTGGGACGGGAATGAAGAATGATGACGTGGCAAGTTTGATAGGAAAAGCATGACCCAATTAGTTACATAGTGAAGGAATGAGAGAATAAGTAGCTAAGCATTATGTTAGTTTGGAGGGGTGAGGTCATGAGTATCTCATTGTAAAGGAATCTCTTGTAGCTTTTAGGGTTGATAGCGCACAACTATCAGAAATTTTTACTTTATCTTTCTCTGTAATTGTCCATCATTCGATACAATTGCAGAACTTTTCCACCATCCCTGTGTTTTCTCTATGTGTTGTGATTTTCTGTTCTATTAATTGGTCCGACTTGCGGCATCATTAAACAAAGAAAATTCTCCACCGTAGATGCCACCAAAGATGTCAGACAAAGTAGAAGTCTTGGAAGAACAAATTGGCGGCGTTAGAAAGACGTTGTAAAATTGAGCTAAACTGATGTAGCAACAAAGCATTGCGTTAGTTGAATTGAGCAAACTGATTGGAAAAAAAACTCTTTAGTGTTGTGTTGTTTTTAGGAGAAAACTTGTTTGGGGAATCTCATGATGAGTCACATCTTGCTAGTAAGAAGGTGAAAACACCAGTGTTTGAAGCTGATGATCCAGTTGCATGGATTACGCGTGCTAAGATCTACTTTGATGTTGAAAATACACCTGACAATATGCGACTAAAACTCACTCGATTGAGCATGGAAGGTTCCACCATCCATTGGTTCAATCTATTGATGGAAGCATATAATGAGTTGTCACGGGAGAAGTTGAAGAAGGCACAAATCACACGATACGAAGGACGAAGATTGGAAAATCCGTTTGAAGAATTATCGATATTAAGGCAAACTGGAAGTGTTGAAGATTTTGTTGAGGTGTTTGAGTTGTTGTCCTCACAAGTAGGATGCCTCCATGAATAACACTACTACTTGGGATACTTATTGAGGGGATTGAAAACTCAGATTTGAAGGAAGGTTAGAATGTTAAATCCACAAACATGAATGCAAATGATGACGATGACTAAAGGTGTGGAGGATGAATTGAAAGAAGAAGACGATGGCAGTGATACGAGCTGCCGGAGAAAAAATGGAGTTGATCGTTTGGGCTGCAAGGAGTGGAATGGGCCTGGTTTCAAAAGCAAAAACAGGTCGAGTTGGAGCAATCCTACTCAGAAAACGGGTTCAATTGGGCCAAATCAAATATCTTCCGCGAAGTTTACATCGACAACAAGAAAAGGCGAGAACGACCACCGTAGCGGTTATGCAGAGTGATCGAAGGGAGTTCGAAGTCTTCATAGGGAGGAGATGAACGAGCGACGAGCTAAGGGATTCTGTTTCAAATGTGGAGGGAAGTTCCACCCTACCCTTCACAATTGTCTAGAGCGTCCCCTACGATTGTTGATTTTGGGCGATGGTGAGAGCCTTAACGATGAGGGGGAAATTGTTACTATTGGAGCCGAAGAAGAATTAGATGATGAGGAGGTTGAGGCAGAGTGTAAATTGATTAAAGTATTAGGAAGTATGGAGGGTTGTCGTACAATGAAGATTGAGAGCGGATTGGAGGATGTAGGTATAGTAGTAGCCTTGATAGACAATGAAACTAGTCATAATTTCATCTCTCAAAGGTTAACCTCTGCAGTAGGACAGGTCACACCTATGGTGGCCAAAGGAATAAAGCTAGGGGATGGGCATAAGGTGTTTCTGGTAGAAGTCTACCAGCGAATTGGAATTAATTTGGGATTTCATGTGTTTGTGCTTGATGCCATGGTGTTGGAGTTTGGAGGATTGGATGTGGTGATGGGATTATCGTTGTTGAGCACTTTAGGAAAGGGAATCATGGAGAAATCACCCGTGTTTTGAATCTGCCATACGCACTCTGAATCTCACGCGGTGGGTGGCCACTCCGGCCGGAACGCCCGGGATCGCGCCGATTGTGGCCGCGATTCATAACTCTGACAAGGTTACTTCTCCTGATAAGTATCCTATTCCTATCGCTGATGAGCTATTGGATGAATTACATGGAGCAACAATCTTCACAAAAATAGACTTAAAGTCGGGGTGCCATCAAATTAGAGTCCACGAGGAGGATTTTTACATTCCAATCGATTATGAATGGCATTTCCAGACCTCTCCTTTGGAGGTTTGTTTTAGTGTTGTTTATGACATTATGATCTATAGTAGCAGTGTTAGTGCTCATCATGACCACTTAAAACAAGTATTATTTGTTTTGGTTAATTGTTTTTTTGTGGCCAACAAAGCCAAATGTCAATTTGGGTGTCCTCAAGTTGATTATTTGGGCCACATGATCTCATAACAAGGGATGGTTGTGGATCATGGGAAGGTGCATTGTATTTTAGATTGGCTTGTACCTAAAATTGTAAAAGGGGCACATGGCTTTCTTGGACTGACAGGGTACTACAGAAAATTTGTGAAAGATTATGGTAAGATTGCCAAGCCCTTGACAAAGTTGACTAAGAAAGATAGTTTCTCACGCGGGGAAGCTGCCATGGAGTCTTTTAATCTGCTCAAGAAGATTATGACTACACCTCTGGTGCTAGTGTTACCTAATTTTGTGGTGCCTTTTGAAGTGGAGTGTGATGTAGTAGGTAGGGGGATTGGTGCTGTTTTAATGCAACAGAGGCAGTAAATAGCTTTTTTCAGTAAGGCTTCATCTGAGGGTAATTTATTCAAATCGGTGTATGAGAAGGAATTGATGGCATTGGTGCTTGCCAATCATACGAGGTTGTGTGATATTTGTCAATATTTGTCAGTAGCTGTATTGTTCACTAAGGAGATTCTGAGGTTACATGGAGTTCTCTACTGTATAGTCAGTGATAGAGACCCTTTGTTTGTTAGCAATTTTTGGATGAAACTTTTTAAAATGCAGGGAACTTTCTAAGCAATGAAACTAAAGTAGTAGCTGTGGCTATTGCACTAAGTGAACGAGGATGACGCTCTTAATTAAGGCACAACAACAGATGAATAAATATGCAAACACGAAGAGACACGAGGTTCAATTTCAGGTAGGACAATCAGTCTTTTAGAAGTTAAGACCCCATAGACAACAATCTGTGATCAAAAGAATGATGACATGGCAGGTTTGATAGGAAAAGCATGATAAAATTAGTTATATACCGGAGGCACGAGAGAGAATAAGTAGCTAAGCATTCCTATTATTTTGGAAAGGGGTGAGATCATGAGTATTTCATTGTAAGGGAAACTCTTGTAGCTTTTAGGTCTAATAATGTACCACTATCAAACATTCTTACTTTATCTTTCTCTATAATTGTCCATCATTCAATGCAGTTGCAGAACTTTTCTACCATCCATGTATTTTATCTCTCTGCTGTGTTTGACTGTTCTATTAGAGTTACTGTTGGGAGAGTTAGTGTAGGCTGTTATACTGCTAGAAATAGAATAGGGAGAAAAGGAAAAAAATAGTTATGGGAATTAATTAGTTAGGAGAAGATAACAGAGTCTCCCAGGTCCGTGGTCATTTTCTACCCTATCATTTCATATTTCTATGTTCTCTTTGAAATCACCTTGGGTTCAAGGGACAGACTCTCTTCAATCTACTTTTCCTCTTCTGATTCAGTACCCAAAAGATGTGTCATTCAATCCTATGCTTCTATCCTTATATATATATGGGAATACGTGCATATAATGTATATCATGGTTGTGAAACTCGAGATTCTAGGTCAAGTGGTCAACTTGTTTTTTATGTACACGCTAATCGTAAGAGTCTACCTAATAGTAAAAACCATATTTTAAAAATCTATACATGACATAAACGTCTATAGTACCATCATGACAACAATAACTATTTCAACTCCATAAGGAGAGGTTGTGCTCAGTGCTGTGCACGTTGCATTGATGGTCGCCTGAGAGGAGAGGTTGTGTTTTAGTGTTGGGCGCATTCCCTGTGAAGGTCATATTTCAGTGACCATTGCAAGAGAGTGGATGTCTTAATGTGTTGCTGGAGAGGAGCAGTCCTCCTCGCATGTAACTTTTCAGAGATGTGTTCCAGTGCTGTCTCTGTTTCAAATGTGAAGGAAGAACAAAAAGGTGAATGATGAAATGAAAAAGGGCTTATTGCGAGTTTGTGCCTGATAGAATTAGGTAAAGAGAGAGAATGAAAAGAAACTCTCATTGTATTATATGATGAACAGTAATACAAGTGGCTACTATATATATAGCCATGTAATCCAAAACAGAAAAGGTGTGAGGCGCATAACAAGCTAACAGCACACCACTAGCAAAGCTGACAGCTCAGCAAAACAGAATAGAAAAATAAAATGAAGGGCATATTAGTAAACTACTCTATTAGTCCCCCTTAGAAGCTGATGGCAGACTGGTCAAAGTAGCCTTATCATACACACGCAACTTGGAACGAAGAGGAACAAACTTGGCAGCAGAGAGGGGCTTAGTGAGAATGTCAGCCCATTGATCTTGAGCTGGTACATGAACAACAGTCAGACTTTTGCTGAGTACTTTCTCTCGCAGAAAGAAAATATCAAGCTCCATATGCTTAGTCCTGTTGTGAAGAATAGGATTGTGAGCCAAAGTAACAGTGCTCAAGTTATCACACAAGATCTTGGGAACTTGAGAGGAATAATGGAGTTCCTTAAGCAAGGACTGAATCCAAATGAGTTCAGCAGCTAGCTGAGCCATACTGCGATATTCCGCCTCAGCACTGGACCTTGCAACAAGCTGTTGCTTTTTGGACCACCAGGAAACAACATTAGGCCCAAGATATATGCAGGCCCCTGAAGTAGATCTCCGGTCATCAGGGTCTGATGCCCAGTCTGCATCACAGAACCCTAGCAACTGCATTGGTTGCTGAATAGGAGCAGGCTGAAGGAGAAGACCATGGTGCAGAGTACCACTTAGGTACCTTAAGATTCTTTTAACAGCCTTCCAATGATCCTCTAAAGGATTGGACAAAAACTGACAGACTTTGTTGACTGAAAAAGAGATCTCTGGCCTAGTTAAGGTAGCATATTGAAGGGCACCAACCACAGACCGAAACTGAGTAGGGTCATCAACCGCAGCAGACCCAACCTTGGACAATTTGCTGCTAGAGATCATGGGAGTAGGCATGCCATTGGCATTCAACATATTAAGCCTTGAAAGCAAATCTGTGATGTACTTAGTCTGAGATAAGAGAAGAGAACCATTAGGGAGATGAGTCACTTGAATCCCTAGAAAATAATCAAGGTGTCCCAGCTGTTTGAGAGAGAAAGAATTATTGAGATGCTTGATCAAGGAAGCTATAAAAGGAGCAGAACTACCCGTGATGATTATATCATCTACATAGACCAGAATTAGAATCTGAAGTTTACCTTGATGCAACAAAAACAAGCTAGGATCACATCTACTAGCCTTAAACCCGAGTTGAACCAAGGCACACTTTAGCTTATCAAACCAGGCCCTAGGAGCCTGTTTTAAACCATAAATAGCCTTATTTAACTTGCAAACAAGAGTGCTGTCAGCAACTTCAAAGCCAGGGGGCTGTTGCATAAAGACTTCTTCTTCAAGAGTGCCATTGAGGAAGGCATTGTTAACATCAATCTGCTGCAATGGCCACCTGTTTGTAACAGCAATAGAAAGAACAATTCTCACAGTGACAGGTTTAATGACAGGAGAGAAAGTCTCTTGAAAATCATTACCAGCCTTTTGATGGAACCCTTTAGCCACTAATCTGGCTTTATACCTGTTTATGGAACCATCAGGATTCTCCTTAGTCCTGAACACCCACTTACATCCAATAGGCTTCCTTCCAGCAGGAGCTTTCACCAAAGTCCAGGTCTGATTTCTCAGCAGTGCCTGATGTTCTTCCTTCATGGCCTGAAACCAGTTAGGAGCAGCCAAGGCTTGTTCAACAGATGTAGGTTCAAGGTGGGCTGTTAATAGAGTAGGGTGAAGTCTAGGAAGGGTGATTCCTCTTTTGGCTCTAGTTTGCATAGGGTGAATGTTTTGAGGCTGAATGGAAGGTAAAGCTGTGGCAGCAGGGTGGGAAATAGGACTAGGGCCAGGGGAGGGACCAACTGAAGGAGAGGAATATGAAGAGGAGGGAGAAAGAGTGCTAGCTTCAGCTGGATCAGAGAGAATGAGGGCAGGAGAGGAAGAAGGAGAAGAGGTAATGGGAATGGCAGTGAGAGGTTGAGGGATAGGTTGCTGACCAGAAGAATAAGAGTAGTTAGAGGGAGCAGCAGAGGAAGAGGAAGAAGAGATTGGAGAAATATTAGGAATAGTGGGACTGCTAAGTTGAGGAAAAGCAGAATTTGAGGAAGAAGAAGGCATAGAAGACAGATTAGAAGTAGAGGGAGTAGAGGGAACAGGAGGAAAACTGAGAGAGGGAGAGGAAGAGGATGGAGTGTTAGGAAGAGAGACAGATTTTGAAGAAGAAACCAAGGTGGAATAAGGAAAATTTGCTTCATTAAAAACAACATCCTTGGAAATAAAAATGCGACCATCTGAAGCAAGGCATTTATAGCCTTTGTGAGAGGTAGAGTATCCAAGGAAAATGCACAGTTGAGATCTAAAATCAAGTTTATGAGAATTATAGGGACGAAGGAAAGGATAACAAGCACAGCCAAAGACTTTAAGGGTAGTATAGTCAGGGTTTTTGTGAAGTAATTTAAAATAAGGTGAGACATTGTCAAGTATAGGTGTAGGAAGTCTGTTAATGAGATATGCAGCTGTGATAAATGCATGATCCCAGAATTTTAAGGGAAGGGTGGACTGAGCAAGGAGTGTGAGGCCAGTCTCAACAATGTGCCTGTGCTTACGTTCAACAAGGCCATTTTGGTGATGTGTATGGGGACAAGTGAATCTGTGAACAATCCCTAAATCTGTGAGATATTTGGTAAGAGGCCTAAACTCACCTCCCCCATCAGTTTGGACACATTTAATGGGACAATTGAACTGAAGTTCAACCATTTTTTTAAACTGAAGAAACTGAACCATGGTGTCAGACTTAAGTTTGAGAGGAAAAACCCAAACAAACCTAGAGAAGGCATCAATACAGGTTAGGAAATAGGTATAACCACTGGAAGATTGCATAGGGGCAGGACCCCAGAGATCACATACAACCAGCTCAAAAGGATGAGAGTAAACTGTGGTAGATAAAGAAGAAGGAAGTCTATGAGACTTGCCAATGCAGCAAGCATGACATAACTCAGCAGGGGGTTTAGATGGAAAGGACTGATTACACAGTTTGAAGATTTCAGTGAGGGCATGATGATTGGGGTGTCCCAGCCTAGTATGCCAAAGCACATATTTATTGGATGCAATAGAATTTGCAGCATTAAAGTGTGAGGAAGGTAAAACAGTACTGACAGAGTTTAGAGAAGGATTGAAAAAGGTACTTGTAACATTATAATTGCAAGATTCATTACAAGAAGACAAAGGATTTATAGTATGATTTGCAACCGATTCAGTACACTGAGATATAGAATCTGTAACATCTGTCCTATAGGAACCATTACAATTGTATGCTGCAGGATAACTATGACTAGAACTATAAGAGGAAGAAGACTTGGACAACGGAGGAGCAGCTGGATTGGAGAATTTATAGAGGCCATCAGCACCAACAAGACCACTGAGTAAGACTTCAGAAGTAGCCTGAGATTTGACAACACAAAACTTAGGATGAAATTCAAAAAATACAGAATTATCTTGAGCAAATTTGCTCACACTCATAAGGTTTTTGGTGATGTGAGGGACATGTAAGAGATTGTTAAGAGTGAGAGATAGATGAGGTTTGTGAGGTAAGGGAAAAGACATAGAACCTACAGAGTTGATGGACAAACCTTGGCCGTTACCTATGAAAACTTGTTCAGTTCCAGGCACGGAGGCAGAGTCAGACACATTAGAGGCATCAGGAGTAACATGATGAGAAGCTCCTGAGTCAGGATACCACCACTGGTTTGCACTGCTAGCTTCAGTACCTGCATAAAAGGCTTGTGGTGCAGAAGATCTGGGAGGTGCGGCTCTGGGAGAAGCATAAGCAAGCGGCACAGGATAAACAGCACGAGGAGCCACGTGAAAAGGATTGAAGGGAGCTCGATGATGTGGATAACTAGCACCACTGGAATTGGCATAACGATAGTAGCATACAGAAGCATCATGACCAGGTTTGTGACAAATCTGACACGGTGATTTCCCAAAACGACCTCCTCCACGACCAAAACGACCACCACCGCGACCAGAACGACCACCACGTGCACCATAGGAATGATTTTCAGCATTAGCGGTGACGTGACTCGTTCCTTGAGGAAACGCCTCGGAGACGACTTGATCAGAAGCGCCTGGAGTAGGAGAAGGTGTTGCTTGAGTGAGATTGACCGTCGCCGTCGCAGGTTCTGTAATCGCAGCTTTGCGATGCTTCTCCAATCGCGACTCATGAGCAAGCAAGGAAGACTCCAACTCTTCCAAGGAGCTAACGTCATCTTTGCTGTTGACGGCGGCGACAATAGAATCATAATCCTCAGGTAACGAATCGAGAACAATCTCAATTAGGTTACGAAGAGGAACGGGATCACCGATGGAGGTTAGCGACTCACTGATGTCACGAGAACGCGTCATAAGCTCAGTAATCGTTAGTGAACCCTTCGTAAGACGCCGGAGTTCTGAACGAAGTTGACGAGCCTTGGTGGAGAGAAGAACATCAAAGTAGCGATGAACTTCTGTCCACACCTGCCACGCATGCTTGCAGTCAACGAGCTTAGGAAGGAGAGCATCGGAGATAGTAGAGAGAAGCCAGGTGCAGATGAGAGCATCCTGCTGTTCCCACTCAAGAAACGCACTGTGAGATGCAGGATCTGAGGGAGACGGTGACGGAATCACCGGAACAGTGACAAAGCGTTGAAGACGATGACCACGGACGACGCCATCAATCTGCTGCTTCCACTGTTTGAAGTTCTTGTCGTCAAGCTTAACAGAAATTAGGTGAGAAAGTTTCACCTGAGAGGAAGGGAATAAAGATTCCATGGATCGGAAAAAAATTTAAGCTCTGTATACCATGATAGAATTAGGTAAAGAGAGAGAATGAAAAGAAACTCTCATTGTATTATATGATGAACAGTAATACAAGTGGCTACTATATATATAGCCATGTAATCCAAAACAGAAAAGGTGTGAGGCGCATAACAAGCTAACAGCACACCACTAGCAAAGCTGACAGCTCAGCAAAACAGAATAGAAAAATAAAATGAAGGGCATATTAGTAAACTACTCTATTAGTGCCAGATTAAGAAACTAAATCAAACTTCTGAAATTGCGCCGAACTAGCAGTTTCATGCGAATTTTAAACATTTTATCACTCGAGTCAGTGCACATTCATCTCAGCTCGTTTTGACTTGATATGTATATGAATGCTTGTATATTTAGTTTTAGATTTTTACATAGTCCAGATTGCTGATTGCATTTCTTCAACATCAACCTTTTTCTAGTGTTGTGCAGCTTGCGGATTGACATTATTCCTCCTGCCCTTGCTCTTGTTTCCCTTTTACAGCAGTGATCATGGTCCAATGGTACTACTTGATCATTTTGGATTGACCATTTTCTTTGTTTACACATCATCTTTCTTATTGTATGTATGATAACTTTATGTGAGACAGGTTTTGGATGTACCACCAACCTCACCTTTGTTTGGTTATTTGGCACCTGGTGATGTTATTCGATCAGTAGATAATGTACCCATCATAAATGCTCAAGAGTGGTTGAGGCTTAATACTTTGACATATGATAACCAGTTTAAAACTATAAATATTTCCCAGCACATTGGAGACTTGGGTGTTCTTAATAATACAAAGGGATATTGTGTCCCTAGTCTAGTAACGGAAGCAGGCAAAATGACTGAATTGCTCGAAAGTCAACATGTTTGTCCCGGTGAACGTACTGCCTTCGTAAAACTTTCATGCTCTGACAATATTACACTGGATGATGGTCAGAACAAAACTGAACTATCAAATGGGAGATGGAATATATACTGCTTAAACGCCAAAGATGTTGTCAAACGTGATAAGTGCGGTGATGGCTGGGGGCTAGCTACATCAAAGGGAAGTAGCTGTCTGTGCTCTCAGGTAGATAATTATCTGAATATTAGTAACCTTTCTAGTTTCTAGTCTGTCTCTACTTTTATTTCTCTCAGACACTAAGTTACAATGCATACTGAATCTTCAGTTCATATTTTTCATAGGATGAGTTTTGTTTAGCTCCAGTTCAGGAGCCTGGAATGGTATGGGTTGAGATCACATATTCAAGTCCTTCTCATGAGTGTTTGCATGAAGAAAACAGGTTTCCAGTTTCCAAAACTTCTGACCTTAAGGAAACTAATTGTAACGCCACCTTTATTTTTGTTGGTGATGTCATCTCAATGGCACATTCAATTCACCTAACATCATATCAACCTCGCTGGGGACCAAAGATCGTTGCATATTTTCCAAATTTTCTGGAAAGGATTTTAATATGGACATTCCATGTCTCTTTAGCTCTGGCTCTTCTCAATGGTTTACCAGTAAGTGATGAAACTCTTCTTGCTTATGTTAGGCATTGTCTTATCTCAAGCATTGGTGCTGCATATGTGCATCATAAGCCTAAATTAAAATTATCCATAAATATATGCAACCTTATTTGATGTTTCATTGAATGCTTTTTTTGTGATTTCTTGACATCTAACGTAACGGCTAGTAGATAGCTTTTTTGTGACTTCTGACTATTAGCAAAGTCAGTTACTCAACTTCCTTTTCATGTTGCTAGTAACAAAACTAAGATGGCATAACATGACTCAAGTATACATAGGCAGCTCTATATTACATAATTCATGAATCTTTCTTGAGTTGAATAATAATTTCGGGTCACAATATAGGCAAACCTTTTGATATGCTACTTCTGATACAGCATAATGTTTTTGTTTGTATTGTTAATTTTCCTATGCTTGTGATGCTATTATCAGGTGTATTGTCTGGACGGTGAATCTATTTTAGAAGAAACTTTATCTCACTTTACTTCTTTAAGTCCAAGGAAGAGGAAGAAGGTTCTAAGACTATGTCTCCTTGGTGGGTTACTTGTTTCTCTTTTTGGCCTTTTACGGTTACTCCTTTAGTTATATTTTGATATTGCCTTTTTAATTTTTTTTTAAAAGAGTATATGAGAATTACAAATCCGTGAACAAAACCTGAATATTCAGAATTTCTGTTCCAATACCGAAGGAATCAATCAACAAAATAGATATTGTTACAATCGATTTTTATAACCGGGATCCAAGGCAAGTTGATTCATGCTCACAAAAGTGCATTGTAGTATGAATACCGAAGGAATCTAAGTTAAATTTCATATTTCATATTTCTAACTACAATGGAGGGTGATACCACCCACCTGTTAATAGGAAAAGACTATGGTGGTTGTCGTAGTTATTGCAACATTTGTTTGAAACAGAGGATCCATCCATCTATAAATTCATAAACCAAAGCTTTTTAGAATTGTCTGATATGCTTTATGTGACTAGTGATTTGATATGCGACTTTTATAAAGTAGCATGAAAAATGCCTTTAATATATAAGTAGTGTTAGCTAAAGCCTTAAACTTTTAATCAAATTAAAAACCTCAACGGTTATAAATGATGAAAATGTTATCATTCTTTAAAACATGTCTGCACCTAAAATATTCTCATGACTATCCCCAATTGATTTATTCCAATACGAACTTCGAGAACTGTGTTTTTATTTTAGAATGCAAAATCTTAAATATATTTGTGTCGGTTGCGAAAGTTAAGATAATCTAGATACAATTGTATTCTGAAAGAATATAAATTGATATTGAATCGCATATTGTTAAACAATAGAGTAGCGAGACACCTACCTTGACAAGGCGACTCGCTCTTGATTGAGAAAACCGCTTAGTTGTCCAGAAACACGTCTAGATACGCATACTACGAAAGTGGATGTCGTACATATTATTTACTTTTCTATAAATTATTTAGATATTCTTTTGTTCGAATTCAGATAATCAATATGGTAAGTCTTGATAGATGATCACAACCCCGTGTCCTATTTTTATTATATGTTAATTTTACTTCAATTTGCAATAAACCAACCAATATAGCGATTGCTTTAGCTAAACACCGTTAGGATAAAATTTAGTACTCATACACATCTCCCTGTGAATTTGATCTTATTATCCTACTTGACATTTCAATACACTTGTGACATAGAAATCACACATCAAATGACATCATAATTGAGTTTGAGAATGAGTTGGGTTTGAGTGAATTCAGATTTTAAAATATGGACTTGTTTACCTTTGATTTGGCAAACACATAAGAAAGCTTGACATTATTTAGTGCATCCGAATATTAAAATCAACAATTTAGATATATCATTGAAGGGAAATGCTCGTTAAACTCTTATGTGTGGATCCCACACCTCTAAAAACTCAAAAATTTCTTTTATGTGTTTGGAGATACATCTCCTACTGCACCCAAGATCACACCAAACTTCGTTTTCCCTGAGATCAAGCTCATATTGACAAAATATGGCCTGAAGATACATCTTTATATATTATTTAGGTGTATCTAGAGATGCATCTCCGAATGTTCCCTGAAGTCCTTTAAAAGGTATTGAATGCATGTTAATTGAAGGGGAATATTTCACAGACGCATCTTCGAAAACCCTCATGAATCATTTTAGAGCAGCACCAGTGTCCCAACATTGTAATTTTGTAAGGCCAAATTATATTAAAGTAAAGTCAAGTTATGTTAAAGTGAAATGAAAGTAAAAATCATAAATTAATCAAAGTATATGCAAAATGTTATGACCATACATAACATTTGTCCAAAAATACAAAAAATAATCCATTCAAACATAAACTATTGGATATGTATAACCCCCTGCCTTCTCCACCGCCTGTACTGCACGACATTTCGAAATTGACAATCATGCTATCCACGAGGGTTAACTAGGGACTTTCATCCTCAAAGAGTTATGCCTCTATGTCTATTATATCCATTTCCACAACACGTCGATAGACCGCCGACACGTCCTCAGCATGGTCATCCCTAACCTTAAGTACCTCCCAATTAACTGGCCTATATGGTATTCCAGGAGCTTCTGGTGTCATGATAGGGTGTGATACCTTATAGAATCACGTCATCTAACTGTCTGCATAAGTCGAATGTATAGAAGCTAGTACCATGCAATACTTCTCTTGTATTTGACGATTCTCGAAATCGTCAAGTATATCATCGAGATCTCTACGAAGGACGGTGGGAAGAGCAGACTCATAGGGGGCCAAACTACCTCATCACTCACTCAAGAAAATAAGGATACATAAGAGATAACCTACATGTCAACCATTCAAAGTATAAGGAAATGACGTCCAGCTGACGCATCTCGTGATGACCCACATATGGAGAAAAGGAAACGTCGTCTAGTACATGAAGGCCAAGATACACTCTAATTGACTCGACCTCATTATTCCCCATGTACGAAAGAAATGCGGCAACATATGGCCAATCCTCAGTGTATATAGGCACAACTTCCCACTCAGTGATGTGAGGGAGGTGGGAGATAATCCATCTCTGAAAATGATTTAGATACAATATTAATAATAAGTGTAACAAATGAATTATGAAAATATTAGTAATAATAAATTACCGTAAGCAGCGTGCAACTACCCTTCATCTACTTTGTCTTCCAAAGACAATCCTCGCCCAACTTCGAGTACAAGTAGACCAAACAGGCGCCCCTCTGGTTGTACTTGTGAATCACAATCAAGTCAATGAAGTACTAAAGGCAACGCACATTAGTGTAGGTTGCAATTTTGTCAACATACATGGACGTGTCAACTAAGAGCAAAAGGTAACACCTCAATGCGCAAGTCCGATGGTAGTCAACCTGCAAATCATCATCTTAGGCATCCTTAACCCACTGTAAATGGGTTTTACAAAGCTTTTTAAAAAAATCTTGCATTAGCACCTCTTCTGCCAACTGCCTTCTTTGAGGCCTTAGTTAGGTCAACCTCTATATGGGTGACCATCATCTCGATGACTTCCTCTCGACTGATCCTTCTGTGACCCAGTAACTTTCCCCTTATAGGAAGATGCAAGAGGCATGAGACGTTATCCAAGGTAATGGTCATGTCTCCTATAGGAAGGTGGTAAAATGACGTCTCAGAGTGCCACATTTTCGCAAAATCCGCCTGCATGTCATGGTTTATGGTCATGTACGCATCAGAACATAAACCAACAAGACCAGATAACAGATAATATCATGAAAATATAGAATTTTGAAAAACTTATCAAATTAAATTGATGAGAAGTAGAACCTTGAATGTATGAGATGCTAGAATAGAGGAGAAAGAACTCCAATGGTAGAAGTTTGCTAGGGACATAAGCTTAAATGAGGAAGAGGGAAGGCCTAGCACGAGGATATGAAACAAAAGCATCTGGAGATGCATCTCCGGACCACCCACTAATTTTTGAATAAATAGTATTTATGAATATGCATCTTTAGACCCACCTTTTACACATACATAAATGCATTTCCGAATTAAATCTTGACAATAGAATATCTCTTCAATTCAATATGAGGAATGACTTTAAAAAAATGCGTTAGATGACTTTTCAAGATGACGGAGGAGCACACATAAAGATAAAAAGAACAACCTTCTTATTAAATTTTTACCGTGGTGGATGAACAAAACACATAGGGTGGGAAGAGCGAAACCCCAAAATTCCAAGGACCAGATTTTGAGGCCCATTCAAAGTATGCTTAATAAAAGAAAATATCATGACACTTCTTCCTACACCTCCAACTTTTCCACCATACTCCCCTCTCTTTGACTTATACCATGTTATACTTTTCTCCAGCAAATGTGCTCCCATCTCTGACCACAAGACTATTCTTTCATTGTTCTCCCAATTTCGTATAGTCTTTTGTATATTTATTTCCTTCCAATTTTGTAGGTACTTGGAATCCTAGGCATTTTCTTTTGGTCAAATGAATCTAGACTTCCTCGTACGGCATTTTACCAATAGTATATAACTATATTTCATCTGAAAAATACACAGCAAAAACATGTTTTTGAGTAGATCGAGATTTAGTTCTTAAAGTTTGTATTGATTTCACTCTTTAACAAAGAGATACTAGACTTCTTTAAACAACTAAAACCAAAATCTTGGGGGTGTGGGTAGCAACTCCATAACACCACAAAGTATTGATTTAGACAACTAAAACCAGTCAATGACTTCTTTATCTTTGCACTTTTTTATTCTGTTACTTATTTCTTGCATATTGAAATTAAGCAAGAAAAAATTTATTGATTTGATTTCCAATAGTGAAATTGATGTGTAACTAATTTATCATATCTACTTTTCTTCATTTCCATAACATAATTTTCTTGTCACAGTGATTAAAATCCATTGTGAAGTCAGTTTCATAGGCTCATTCTTGGTTGATTTTTATTTTTATCTATGCATTACATGAAAATGACTTCAATTATGACTTTTCTTATGGTGCTGATTAATAGCCTCCATTATTTTTCTAGTGCACATTTTGTTTAGTTTGAATATCACCAATTTTTTTGTTGGCTTAGTTTGATATATCTATATCAAGAGTTACAGAATCCACTTATATAATCTCTATGACCATTGAATAGTTAATGTTAGGGGTGGCAAAATGGGTCCGTCCCGCTGAACATGTCCGTTTTGTCCGCATTTAGTGCGGGGCGGATCAAGGATTTAAGCCCTCATCCTCTAATGTGCCCGTCCCGTCCTACTCCATTTTTTTCGTGGACTTTTGCGGGCACATACATTTACATAAATTTTTATATTTTTAGACTTAAAAAGTATAGTGTCCGCATGCTTTTTCCGCCCCACCTTCACTTTTTTGCAGAACAGGTATAAGTTTAGGCCCACATCCTCAACTATGACCGTCCCGTTTTTTTTTGAACTTTTGTGGGGCGGACCTAAATGGGCGGACATGCCCGTTTGCCGTCCCTAGTTCCCGTGGTTTCTTCTCTTAATTTTTTTAATAAATTGGATAGCTTTTACGCGTAATTCGAGAGATTAATCTCTGACTCGGGTAGAAAAACATCTCTCAAAATTTAAGACGGCTGCATATTTAGAATTGATCAAGAATCTCTTTCTTTTAATTATTATTAAAAAATCAAATAAAATTTTATTTTATTTATTTCTATAGTAATATATTAAATATAATAATATATCTGTAATAAAACTTAGATATGAGTCATGAGAATGCATCAAGAGGCATGAAAGCAACTTTGTTTTTTAGTTTAATTTGGTATGGGGGCATACATGTTAGTGTTTGACAAGTCTAACATCCATTAAATCTTGATATGATGTCATGTGGTATTGTGAGATATTATTATGATTAAACAAAGTTATCTAATTAGAATAACTTAAATATCATCATCAATTGGATTTGATTTCATTATTTAATGAAGTTCGGTTGTTTTTGTATGATATCTTAAAAAAAAATCAAAACCAATAGTTAGTTGTTGGGTAGGTAAATTGAAATAAAGACGCAATGAAACAATGAGTTAGCCAGATGTGGGGACTCTTGGACCCATTCTTTCGACGTCGGTATGTTCATTTCACAAACAAACTGGTTTTTCTTTAATAAAACTTTGAGTTTTTATTTTTTAAAAATAAAATAAAAAAGTGTATCTGATTTGATTTAGATTTGTTGATCTTCAATTTGATTTGGACGAAACAAGTTAAAAATGTTGGATGAATATTTTATCCAAGAGTGCCGACGTCTCTCAATTTTTATATTATTTAATTAGTTATTGTATAAAGAAATTATATAACATGTTTGTGTCAAAAAATATATATATTTAGTTTTTAAAAATAAGTTATATCTTATAGTTAATTTAATAATTCTTTTATTAAATTAAATAGTTTAAGTTTTGAAATATCTTTATTTTTTATATTTTATATAAAAATTTGTGTAATTTTTTAAAGTTTTATTCTTTGCTTAAAATTTATTTTTTTCACCATTATTTTCTAATTAAATAAATAAATTGTTTATATTATTAAATATTTTTTTTACCATATTTTATTTTGATCAAAAGAAGAAACAAGCAAAATAACTAACATAATAGTATCCTTCCTAACACTAATATATAAATAAAGAATCTAACATTTTTTAATTTAATTTTTTATGTTAAATTTTACAAATATTATAAAAGTAAAATGAAATTAATAATAAATATGATTCAATATATGTGTGTTTTTTTTCTATACTTGTTGGGTTCATCAATTAAATTTTTTAAAGTATATATAGGTGGTACACCTATACATAATTTAAGAGTCTATTGTAGTGACTTCTACGCCATTTTAATTTAAATGCAATATATTATATGTTGTTTTATATATTAAAAAAATGTATGTTTTAAACTTTTGGCACCGTTTGAAATATTAATTATATCCCATCTTTTTTTATATTTCATTTCTGCTAAAGTCTTTGGATCTTTACGTGTATTAATCTAATTATTTCTCGGGAATATCTTTCTGAAAATCATATTTAAAAAAAATCACGTGTAACATAGTGATGGGTGATAAATCATCCACTTGACTATATAATAATAGTTTGTTAAATGTTTCATATTATAGAACCATGCATGCTACATGTTAAATCATTATAATGACTTCACTAATTAGTTGCATGAATGAAGCCATAACTAGTGTTTGATATTACAAAACTTAAAGTTTTCTTTGACCATTCAAATATTGTGTAGGGGCTTTGTATTTATTGCATCATGTGATTTTCTCTAGAGAAGATGGAAATTATAATATTGCAGTTAATGTATAAGAATGAATTCTTACTCTCACAGACTCGTTTAATTAATAACATGTGATACAAAATTGAATAAGGTAGTAGTAGGAGTATAGTTCTTTCATCTATTAAAGGTTATGAGCAATAAAGGAAAATGTATATATTTTTTGTAACTATGTTGCTATATGAATAAATATAAGAGTGTAACGTGCTTTTGTCTGTTTAAAAATGGAAAAACAGGAAAAGAATGCGATTATTGCGGTTGGGTACTTTTAATAAAAATCTGCATGTTTTTACCATTATGTTCTTTTTTGTATAGTGAGAGATTCAAATGAAAAACTTATAAAAAGGTAAGAAATTGATTAAGAAATGTAACTTCTAAACCTTTTGTCGATTGCTACTTCTCTTAATTACCAAGCACATGGATAATAGGAATAGGAAACTTTTCATGTAATTCGTCTGAAAATGAGAAAAACTGATTCTTTTGCCTCTTAAATCACTTTATCTAACTCTACCTAAACTAGTAAAGGTTTAATTTAGAAAAAAAAAAGTAATTTTTCACGAAAGAGATACAATAATCAAATTTAAATATATCAGTTTTGTTTTTTTTAAAATGATTTTATAGTGTTATATATTTTTGTGTAATTTTTTTTAAGTTTCAAATAAAAAATTGTGTTGAATAGTTATTTAGATATTTTATTATTTTATTAAAAAAATTGAATATTAAAATTTCAAAAATTATTTAACTTTAAAACTATTTCAAATAATTTTTCACAAAAGTTATTTTTGAATTACAATTTTTTAAAAAAAATTATAATTTCGATTATATTTGATAGTCAACAATGTGTATTTATGTTGTAAAATATTAACATTAATATTTTAATTTAGAAAAAATAAATATAAGAGAACTTGCAATATTTTGTTAAACAATTTTATAAAATACATTTTAAAAAAAAATATATTTTTTAAAATTAAAACAAAGAGGTTGTGTAGTCAAAAACTTAAAAAGTGTAACAATTGTAATTTAACTTAGAGTTTATCTCTTTATATTGGTTAGCAAAATTTTATTTGATTACATTCAAACTTTTTTTAGTTTTTGATTTATAAAATTTGTGCTTATTTTACATCATTAATAAATATATGAAAACTCATATAATAAATATGATAATTCTAAAAGTTGACTTAAAGATGAAGATTTGAGTCTTAAGAATATGTTTTTCTCATTAACTACAAATAATTGTGTGTTAGGGCAAAATTTGAAAATAACCCATAAAAGATCCAACAAAAACTATATATATATATATATATATATATATATATATATATATATATATATATATATATATATATATATATATATATATATATATATATATATATATATATATATATATATATATATATATATATATATATATATATATATATATATATATATATATATATATATATATATATATATATATATATATATATATATATATATATATATATATATATATATATATATATATATATATATATATATAATGAAACAATGTTTTCTATTTGCAAATATCTAAAGGAAAATAATGAGAAAAATAATAAACTATATCTTATCATCTCGATCCATTAAATAGAAAATAGAAATAGAAAATATGATAAATAAATATAGCTTTAACATTTTTAACTTATAAGTGAATTTTTATGGGAATGACCAAAATTAGTTGTTTTTTTTATTTAAAAATTTGGTTTTGAGAAATGCTAAACAAAAATTATCAGATTGAGTGGCGGATTAAGTCATTCTCTTTAAAATGTTTTGAGATATTTTCCAAAATTATGCAAGATAAATTATCATCCACGACGCATTCAGGATAAAACTGTCTAGTTCAATACTTACACAATTATTACTCTACGAGTAAAAGGAAAAGAATAGAAGTTGACGTTTTGACAATTCGAAAATCGTGTAATGAAAGTGAGAAAGAAAAAACTCAAAAAAAACATGTGCATTTCTTATATATTAAAGTAAGATAACCACGATATGTGATATAAACAATGTGAGACTTATAAATTTTCTTTTTCTTATATAATGTTGTAAAGTAGCGATAGTGTATAAGTTAAGTAGCATGGGATAAATACTTTTCTCAATTAACACACGAACACCCATAACTTTTTAATAATGTGGAATTTAAGGATTTTTTTCAAATTCATCTCCATACTAGAATTTTGACATGTTCCAACAGTTCCCAATTGAATTTAAAGAAGTGTTTAAGACGTAACATCAAATGTTTCTAAAATTATGCATAAATAAAGGTGTCTATGACTTAAACCCCGACATATCAAGTAAGGTTATGATTCAACTAGAGTGTCTCATTGTTTTGAACTCTATCACAAACATCAAACTCGTACACAAACTTTTCTTAGGGTGTATTTTATAATCCCGTGCCTTAATAGTCCTGCACGTCTATTTCAATTTAGTGAATGCTCTAGAAGTCAACCTTGAAATTCCATAGATACTTATCTAAGTTCCATAATCACACATGTGAGTTATTAAGAGTACTATTGTAGTTTGGTACTCCACATATACAAAGTGTAGATCTAATTAAGAGTTTATATTATCTCATCCTCTTATCACTTCAGAATTCATGCTTATCTTATTTATACCTGCATCATTGTCTCACATTGCTCACAACTTGTTATTACCCATTAAACCTAATTCTTAGGATCTCTAGTATTTTAGATTGGTTTACCATCATAAGTAACTCACTTATCTATAGGCATTAGTCTCATCATATTGGATGTATTATGGACTTTCTCTCTATCCAGTCCTTTTGTTAAAGGATCTTCTAAGTTTTCACCAGTGTGTACATGATTCACTCTTATAGCTCATATAGAGATACACTCTCTAACACTTTTGTGCTTTCTTCTTGTTTAACGCATCTTACCATTATATTAACGATTACCAATTTTTGCAATAGCCGCGATACTATAGTAATGGATTGACACAACTGAATTAGGTTTTTCCCGCAAAGGGATCTCAGCTAGAAAATGTCTTAACCAAATTGCTTCTTAACTTGTAGTTGCTAATGCTATCATTTCATACTCCATCGTAAACTGAGCTAAGATAGTCTATTTCATTGATTTCCAAGATACATCTTCTGAATCTATACTAAATAAAAAACCACTAGTTAATTTTCAATCATATGATAAGGTATTCCAATCTAAATAATTGTATCCTTCAAGTACAACAGGAAATCTATGATAATGTAGAACAAATTTCATGGTCCATTTAAGGTATCACATAACTCACTCAATAGTTTTCCAATGTTCATTATCCAGTCTACTAGTAAACCTGGACAACAATCCCAAGACATATGCAATGTCAAGTCTAGTACAGTCTGAGACATACTTGAGACTGCCAATGGTGCTCTCATACTAAGTTTGTCTAACAGTGTCAACATTGTTCTTAAATAGTTTTACACTAGAATCATATGGAGTGCAAGTAGGTTTTCAGTCAAAGTAATTATATTTCTTTAAGATCTTCTCAACATACTGAGATTTATCCAAAGATATTCCCTTCTCAGATATGGTGATCATGATTCCAATAATCACAATGGCTAATCCGAGGTGTTTCATATCGAGTTGTTGTACAACAACAATTTGACAACATTCACATCCTAAATTTTGAGGTGAATATGAGTAAGTCTCTACATAGAAACACACATAGTGCAAATGTTATTTTTAGATTTGTAATAAATGCATTTGTCACTTTTATTCGCTTTGTACCCATTTGATATTATTAAGTTACCAAACTTTTCATATCATTATTTTGTTACTTGTTTTAGACCATACTGATACTTATCTAACTTACAAACCTTATTTTCTTGCCCATGAATCACAAACCATTCCAGTTGATCTATATGGATTTCTTCTTTTAAGTCACCATTTAAAAAATAGTTTTAACATCTATTTTATGTACTATTAAGTTATAAAAATACCAAAAACTGAAATTAGTACTCTAATGGATGTAATTCTTGTGACCAGAAAAAGTATCGAACAAATCTATATTTTCTCTTTGCCTAAAACCTCTGGCCACAATAAGAGCCTTGTAGTTATCAATTGTTCCATCAGATTTTAGTGTCTTTTCCAAAATTAATTTACAATTGATTTGTTTGCAACCAGAAAACAAGTCTACTAAGTTCCAGGTCTTGTTAATTTCCAGAGAATCTATATTATCATTAATAGCATCTTGCCAAAAATTTGCATCCAGAGATGACCAAACTTCTCAAAGGTTAGTTGGATCTTTGCTTACTGTATATGCCACATAATCGAGCCCACAATATTTATAAACTCTTATTCTCTTACTTCTTCGAAGTTCTGTTTCTACTTCATATTTTCTTTCGGTGTTTCTTATCATAGGATTGTGATTTGATTCAGTGCCCCCACTATTTATCAATTTGAAAAGAAATTTGTTTTCATAGAATTCAACATCATTTGATTCTATGATCACTTTAGCATTTAGGTCATAAAACCCATATGTATTACTATTTACTTCATACCTAATGAGTACACATCTATAGGCTCTACTAGCGACTTTAACTCGCTTTAGATTTGGAATCGTGACATAAGCCCGACAACCTCAAACTCTAAAATAAGACAACTTTGGCTTATTTATTAAATATCACATAAGGAGATATCTTGTTTTTAGGTTTGGGAACTCTATTCAGGACATAACAAACAATCAATACAATTTCCCCCACCAGTGAGATGCAACCCCTGAGTTCAATATAATAACAAAGACTAACTCAATAAGAGTTATATTCTTTCTTTTTGCTTTAACATTCATTTCAGGAGAATATGGTGCAGTGGTTTAATGTACAATTCCATGTTATTTATAATATTCATTAAATAAACTAAAATCATACTTAGTTCCTTTATCACTATGAAACATCTTAATTTTCTTACAAAATTCTTAAACATATCAAGCGCTTCCCTTTTATTTTTTTATTAAATATATAATAGTATAATCAAAGCAATTACTAATAAAAGTGATGAAATAAAGTTTACTATTTTTGGTTGAAGTCCCATCATCACATATGTTAGAATGTGTTACATCCAAAGATTCAGATTCTTTATTATTGATTTGTGTGAAGTCTTAGTTATTTTTGCTTGACTGCAAAATTCACGTTGTTCTAAATCATTGACATTTAACTTTAGGATTAAACCTAGATTACTAAAATTAGAAATAATATGCTTATTAACATGACAAAGTCTAGCATACCCAACATTAAAATCACACAAAGAGTAAATAGAAAGACACACACTACAAAAAAAACAGGGGAATTATGGCGGTTTTATTAAGGCGATTTTTGATAACCGCCATTATTATTGAACATTGTGTCGGTTTGAAGTGCTAGTATTATAAGTATATCACGTCGGTTTCAACCGCCGTTATTAACAATACTTAAAATACATTTTTAAATGGGTAAAAGTATATGGAAACAATGAATGAGTGGTGTGGTATTCGTAACTCTTAAGATAAGTATACTGTAAAATATTTCTAAGTTGTGTTATTTATCCCTTCAAAAACAAATTATGTCCAAGTTGTGTTCTTTATCCCTTCAAAACAAAAACTGTGTCATTTACTTTATAGTGGAATGGTGTGTGGACACAAATTTATAAAAACCATATATCTATTTTCTTTTATTTTTTAATTTAATTTCTCTACTTTTTTTTTATAAATATTTTATGCACTAAACATAAAACACTTGAAACCCTTCAGTATGTCGTAACAAAAAAAAAGTATCGTGAAACCCTTCCGCCGCCATCTCTCTCAAATCATTCACCGTCATTGAGTTTCTTGTTTCCTCTCAATCCTAGTCGACACCGATCCTGATTCACTTAAATCCTATTGGAACATAACCCCATTGTATGATTCTCAAACCCTTGAAGCATCACCCTAAACCTGACCCATACTCTGATTAACTTTTCAAAACAAGTCTCTTGAACTCACACCATTCTTCTTTCTATTCATCGATTCACATTCACATCAATTTGGTGCTACCACCACCAAAACTTCTAAGTGTTTGTCCAATCTAGATTTTCTTCTTCTTCTTTGAAATCTAGATAAAGTTTATGTTTTATAAAATCTATTTATTGTTTCGCATTAATATTTCTATTATAAATATTTATTTATACTTTTTGGATGATTGTTTATATTTTTTATTTATGACTTGAAGTGAAGCACAAAATGCTCTTTTAAAACTCTCAAGCACACATTTATGGAACACATCTCGTAAGTAAACTAAATTATGGATTTTAGATATTTTACTTATCAAATCAATAACTTTTGTATAGATTATGAATGACTCTTTTATTTTATTGGCATTTCTCTACAAATGAAATCTTAATTGAATTTGATATATTTGTGGTTATTTGTAGATAAATTAATATACATTTGGAGAATTTTGGGCGATGCACATGTTGGAGAAAGTGAAGAAACATGATTTTAGAGGACTCTTTGGAAGTGAAGAAGCATTTTCCTTGAAATCCCTTTAGCTCTTAGAATTTTATCTTTTGTTAAATAAATGTTAGTTACATCTGTGTAAATGAGGTTTGTCTCTTCTATTTTGTTTCGCTAACTTATTAGTTTCATCTATTCTACTCTTCTATACTTTAATTTGTTTTTCGTATTTTATGATCTTAATGCATATATATATATATATATATATATATATATATATATATATATATATATATATATATATATATATATATATATATATATATATATATATATATATATATAATGTTTGATAAAATATCGATTAATGATATCCTTCGATGTTACAATTGTAAATGATATAAAAAATTTAAGACTTTGAGGCACTGATTTTGATATGCCGATGTTCCTTAGTGGCTGAAGTGTTGCCGAGTTTATAGTGGAAATTATTTTTTTGTGAATATGTAAAAACTATGGCGGTTTTAAACGTCATAAATTACTTTTTAAAATAGAATATATTAAAGATTGTGGCAGTTTGCACTGCCATATTTTATAAAACAGAACCGTCATTTTATACTAAGTGCATTACGTTGGTTTGTGTGGCGGTTAGTGCGAAACCATCATTTTTTACCTAGCGGCAGCCAAATTTATGGCGTTATTTAAAAAATGCCATTTTCGTAAATTGTGTCGGTTGTAAACACCATAATAGTGCTTTCTTAACCGCCCCAAATCTTGTTTTTTTAATGACATTTTATTTATTTCAACACTTAACTTAAATATACCATCAATCAAATACCCTTTCCTCCACAAAAATATGATTCTTAGCAATGGTGTACATATCTGTTCTAATAGATAGACTAAATCACACCGTATTCAAAAGAAATCCAGAAACAAGATTCTTTCTAATCTCAAGAGCATGCATTACATCCTTCAAAATTAAAGTCTCTTCGGAGGTGAACTTTAACTCCACTTCTCCAATTCTTAAAATAATAGTGGCGTGGGCATGTCCCAACAAAACTTTCTTATTTAAAGTATTCATGTATATTTTGAACATTACACAATCATAACAGACATGATGAGAGACATTAATGTCTATCCACCAACCATAAGATCCATCAACCATGTTGATTTCAGTGACCATAGTAATAAATTACTCACCAGTCACGTTAACCATATAACATCAGGTTGTTGACTAATTTTACATTTTTTAATTATATGACATGATTTTCCACAATTGAAGCATGAGGAAATACCAACGGAATTTATTTGTGGAGATGGTTGTATCCTAGCCATTGGAATAATTGGGGCCCTTGAAGGGTTACCATTCTTAATTTGGTTCATAACAGTGCGGTTTTGATTTGTAATGGTTCTTCAAATTACTTTAGAACCGCCTTGAATTTCTTTATGTTGTTTGAAATAACCAAGACTTTTTCTTTTTGATCTTGTCTTTGAGATTCTTCTCAAATTCATCGGCGAGTAATCATACTCTCGATTGAAAATTCTTTTATTTTGTGGTGAAACTATTTTTTTAAATCTTTTAAACAAGGGGAAAGTTTTCCAATAATATAAGCAATTTAAAATTGTTCATAGAAAGTCATCACTTTAATGATAGTCTCATGAGGAATATTTTGAAGTTCATGACATTAAGCCTCCATGAACCTTTCATCTACCATTTGATACTCCAGGTAGCGATTAACAATATACTTCTTTGCTCCAGCCTCTTCAGTGTCATACTTATTTTTCAAAGCTTTCCAACACATATTTTACAGTATCACATATACTACAATAATCATACAAATAATCCATGAGTTCATTCAGAATATGATTTTTACAAAGATGATCATTCTCATTCTATAGGGCGATTTCTTTCCAACTGTAATTCCTTTTCTTTAATCCGTGCAACAAATTCATGTTCATCAGAATTAACAATTACAATTGAATCCACAAATTTCTAACTATTAGTTTGCTCGTTTGACCCAGAAGGAACAACATGAATGTAGTTGGTCAAAACAGTGGCAACCCTTTTTAATGTTAATAAAAAACAAATATTTTGTTGCCAATGTTTGAAATGACTTTTCTCAAACTTAAAGTTTGTCATAGACATTTGCATAAGTACACATAATTTTTTCGATAGCCATGGCAGTTCGAAACTTCTTAAAATTTTGTTTTTTTATTTAATAAATTGGTTTAAAAAAAAATTCAAAGAAAAAATTACAGGGTCGAGTCGCGGATTAGATTGCTCTTTTAAAGAGGTTTCGTGACACTATCCAAAATTGTGCAAGGTAGAATACTAACCAAGGCACCTCCAAGATAAAACAATCCAGTTTAATAGTGATACGATTAATACTATACATTAGATAATTTGTATAGAAATAGACCCTCTATGGTACAAAGACCACTATAAATAATTTCTCAAATAAGGATAAATTCAAATAATTCTCCAAAGAGAATTTACTAATGGTCGTTGGACCATCCTAAGTAATTTCTCGAATGAAGAGATATTCGAATAATTCTCCAAAGAAAATTCAAGAAAATACTCGATAAATTCGACGAGTAAAAAGAAAAGAGAAGAAGTTTTCGTTTCGACAATTCAAAAACGTATAGTAAGGAGAGTGGGGAAGGAAAAACTCATAAGTAGTTTTTGATATATTTTGGAATGAACCATGTGGATTTCTTATATAATGAAGTAAACTAGTCACTAAATATAATGTAAGCAATGTGACACTTATACTTTTTCTTTTTTCTTATATATTATTGAAAATTGACTATAATGCGTAAGCTAAGAAATATAGAATTAACACACAAACACACATAACTTTCTACAATATGGGACTTACGAAATATTTTCAAATTTATTTTCATATTGAAATTTCGACATGTTCCAACAATAGTTAATCAATATTTTTTTATTGGAAAATATTATTGATTAGTTTGTTAGAAAAAAAACAATTAATTAGCAGCAAATATCAAATATAATTTTCTTATAGATTTCTTTTTTGCGCTAAAACGATTTTGTGTGTGAGTATTTAATATAATTTCAATTATAAATAAATAAGATGTTAGATATATAAGAAAAGTGAGGTGATCTTGATGCTAAGATAAAACCTCTTATTGGTGTAGTGAATGACTTGGATCTTTCGACTGATAATTAACCACTTCCTGTAATTGAAATGGAATCTAGATAAAAATTCCTTATTGGCATCTGGTCTTTACTCCGGGTAAAGGATTCTCAGTTGTGCCAAATAACTAAGGCTAGATGGTTGAATGAGGCTGATGTGAATTCTGCATTATTTCATGCCTCTGTTAAGTTTAGAAACCGAAGGAACTCCATATTAACCCTTAAGAAAAGTAAGGTTTAGATTTAAGGGGCCGCGGAGATCCGAATTGATATTTTCTCATACCTCCCTGAGAGATTTATAGAGACGGATAATTCCCATCCTAGACTTGATGGGGTGTCTTTTAGATCCATCTTTGTTGAGGATAAATTGGCTTTGACATCTCCTTTCATCCTTGATGCAATTGAAGCGGTTGTGTCTATGTGTGATGGGAATAAGAGTCACGAGCCCGATGGATTTAATTTATCTTTCTTTAAAAAGTTTTTGAATCTAATGAGAACTAATATGGGGATTATGTTTAATGAGTTTCATCGGTTTGCATCTCTTTCTTATAACTTCTCCTTGTTTTTTGTGACACCTATTCCTAAAGTTAAGAATCATGCTTCCTTAGGTGACTTTAGACCCATATCTCTGGTAGGTTCCCTCTATAAGTTAGTCTTCAAAGTTCTGGCTCAGAGGTTGAGATCTGTTATAGATAAGCTGATTAATCCTAACCAATTTTCCTTCCTCAAAGGAAAATGTTGGTGGGTAGTGTTATTGCTGTTAATGAGATGATTGATCTAGTTAAGAGATCCAAGAAATAGTGTCTCATTTTTAAATTAGATTTTGAGAAAGCATATAATTTAATAAGCTAGAGCTTTCTGAATTATATCTTATCAGATTTGGCTTTAATGTTAAGTGGAAATCTTGGATTAGAGTTTGTGTTTTCTCCAGTAATCTGGAAGTTTTGGTTAATGATTCCCCGACTCCAAAAATTGAGATTCTAAGAGGTTTAAAATAAGGAGACCATCTTGATCCCTTCCTTTTCCTCCTTGTGGCAGAAGGTCGTAATGGTTTGATCCAGCGAGCTACAAATCTTAATCTTCTATATGGTTTTAAAGTCAACTCCTCTAATTTTAAGGTCTCTCATCTCTAGTATGTTGATGATACCTTAATATTTATTGATCCATCAATTAAGACTCTTTGGACTATTAAAGTTATCCCGAGGGAGATTTGAGCTTGCCTCGGGTCTTCGGGTAAAATTTCATAAAAGTAGTTTGACTGGGATCAATATGGACCCCTCTTTTCTTCAGCTGGCTGGAGGTTTTTTGCAGTACAAGATTTAGTCTCCCCCTTCCAGTATCTTGAGCTACCAGTTGGAGTCAACCCTGGGTCAAAGTCCACTTTGGAACCCCTACTAAATCAGGTCAAGAAAAGACTTAACTCGTTGTCCCATATATATGTTAACTTGGGAGGTGATTTTGTTCTCCTTAATTATGTGTTTAATGCTCTACATGTTTTCTTTCTTTTCTTTTCTTAAATTGCATGTGAAAGTGTGGAAGAAGTTGGTTAGAATCCAAAGGATATTCCTTTGAGGTGGGGTGAAAGGGATATCTAAAATTTTCCAGGTTAGGTGGGATGAAGTGCGTAAATCTAAGAAGTCTTGGGGTCTGAATGTTAAAGATCTTAGACTGGTAAATCTTGTTCTCCATACCAAGTGGAGATAAAGGCTCCCGTCGGGCTCTGGTCGAATATTTTATCTGCCCATTATGGTGTTTCTTCTGTGTTCTCCCTGTCTGGAGGTAGGTCTTCGGGGAAGCGCTCTTGTGCTACCTGGTGGAAATGAGTGACCTTACTTGATTCCAAGAAGGATGATTCTTTGAATTTCTTTGAAAAAGCCTTGTCTAAGAAGGTAGGACTGAGTTTTTCGACCTCCTTCTAGAAAATTCCTTGGCTTGGTAGTAC
Source organism: Lathyrus oleraceus (assembly GCF_024323335.1). Lineage (NCBI taxonomy): Eukaryota > Viridiplantae > Streptophyta > Magnoliopsida > Fabales > Fabaceae > Lathyrus > Lathyrus oleraceus. The sequence goes on along the minus strand of NC_066582.1, from coordinate 247,552,653 downwards.
TCTCCATTATGGTTAAATTTTCTACACTTTTGCTCATCTCCAAAATTCAAGATGCGTCTGCATTTGAGGTTGGTAGGTTGGACCAGGGATCTATAATTTGGGATCCTATATGAAGACATTTTTTTTTGTTCATGAAGAATCTCTAGTTGCTGAGTTTTTCTCTTATCCTCGAGATGTTCGTCTCTCTACAGAGCTTGATCCGTGGAGGTGGAGTCATGCTAGAGTTGGATCCTTTCCTGTGGCCTCCGCATATCAAGCCTTTGCTGAGAGTATTTCTTCGTGTGTTGAGAGTGTTGAGTTTGCGCTCTCAAACGTTTTATATATTTGGGATAGTTGGACCTCCTATAAGGTTTACGTTTTCTCTTATGCGAGATAGATTTTCTTCTATGGAAAATCTATTCAAACGAAATGTTATTACTGATCTTGGTGGGACTTTATGTACATTTTGTGGGGATTATGTAGAGTCGACATCTCATTTGTTTGTGACATCTAGTTTGGTTGTTAGTGTTTGGTATATGATTTTTGAGTGGTTAGGTGTGCATTTGACTTTGCCTAGAAACCTTTGTCTTGTCTTTGAGTTTTTTTTATCTCTTTGCATCCTAGGGGTTAGGTAAAGAGTATGTTTATTCTGATTTGGCATGATGTGATGTGGTCTATTTGATTAATTCGTAATGATAAGCTCTTCACCGATGTATCATCTAATGCAAAAGAGATGACAAATAAAAGTATATTTTTGGCTTGAAGCTGGTTCCATTATAAGTCCCAGATGAACTCTTTATTCTTTAATATTGACTTCAGAATTCTATCTTATGTCTGATCCAATATCGGATCAAGATTCTTGTCTAGACTCCCCAATTTGATATGATTGGTGTTGCTCCTTGTGGCTTTGATTTTGCTGTTAGTGGATCGGTGGTCTGAGATCTAGCTTAGTGTTGATGGGGTGACGTGTTGTTGTTGTAGTTGGTGAGGTTTCTCTCTTTTGTCTTGTGTTGGGTGGTTGGTTGTGGTTTTTACGGTGTATTTTTCTTTTGTTTTGTCTTGTGTTGGGTGGTTGGTTGTGGTTTTTACGGTGTATTTTTCTTTTGTTTTGTTATTGTTTTGACTGTTGTTTCTTGTTCTTGTGACATTGTACTCCTTATACTACTTTTTGTGAATTTTAGCCTCTTAAAATTGGATTTAAAAGATGTCATTGTTTTGGTGGATATAGAAATTACTCAATCTGTTTTTCTTTAAATACATAAAGAAGAAAAACTTTACAAAAGAGTTTTATCATTTGTCTAATGGAAATGAGAGAAAACTTCTCATATATATACCCTAGCTATATAACTGACTAAATTTTACAAACTAAAAAATAACTATAAACAATAATATCAGCAGTAATTATAATTAAAAACTAAAACTGTAATCGAAAGAATCCATTATTTTGGTGTATTGAGAAATCACTCAAACCGTTTTTCTATGAATACATAGAAAAGAAAAACTTTACTATATTCTTTTATCAACTCTCTAACTGAAAAAAAAAAAAAACTCCGTGACTAAAGATAAGAAAACAAACAAAAAAAACTATCAACAATAATACCAATTATAATTACAGTAAAAAAATTCCAACATTCCACCAATCTCTCTCAAAGACAATAATACATTATGACTAACTAGGCCAAACCAACACCTTATCAGACAAAAGAAAAAAAGCAGTTATAATTAGTTGTAGTACGTATGAAAATTGAACTGTGTAGTAGTAGTAAAGTGAAAATTGTAAGAAACACAAGTTGGAAAAAATTGATAAAACAAGACAGATTTGATTTTGTCCTTTAAAGATATGCTTCCATGTGTGTGCTCTGAAAAAACATCACTGCCATCACGTGAATCAACCTGACCAAAACCCCCCACCATGTACAATATTATTCTTTCCTTTCTTTGGCGTGACAATTAACTCTTCGCCATAATTAATATTTCCACATATTCTTATTACAACTTTTAAATTTTCGAACATCTGTGTAGATTAGTCACAGTTTAAATATGACCGATACTTATCAGCGATATATATTTGAGGTTGTGCTTCATGATTGAGACAGAAGTATCATTTATTACGACATTGTTTGGTATATCCATGTGCAGGTTTGTTAATGAGATTCAAAATACTAAACCTAATTAAAAAGATGAAAGGTCTCTATTTGGTAGGGAATAGTATAAGATTTAGGTTGTAATGTGAAAAAACAAGAAAAGAACAAATGAATAGTTCTACGTTGTTATGTTGTTCTCTCCCCATGTCTACGTGTGGATGACAAAGATAATGAAGAGAGAGAGAGAAAAAAGACCAGAAAGCACGAGGTAGGGTAGGGTTAGACCACAAAAACACATGCTTTTGCTTATAGGGTATAAGATCTTCAAACTATATGATATAAGGTTAGGTATGGTAGTTACAAAGTCCTATATCACGCCAATGGGACCATGCTACCACTTTCTTTTTTTGCTTTTTTTTTATTCAAATAAAAAATACAATAATAATAAAAACAATATTTTACTTCGAAAAAAATTAAGATTTTAAACTATCGAGACACTAAATGCTAAATATTTTTAAAATTTTCACGATGCAAAATCACATGGGGATCTTAGATTCCTCTAACAAATGGTCCTAATTTTGTCAACTAAGGTTTGGTTGGCCAAATATTTTAAAAGAAGTTACTTAATATGGTGAAAAGGTATAGGGTACAAATATACGAGGTTCATGTATACATTTGATTATTTTAATTTGTGAAATACTTGTACGATATAAAAATAGAATATTAAAGTTTGCTCATGTGCTGATTTTTTCCAACACTTATAGTCAAAAAGTGGAAAGCATGTTCAAGTAATGGATATGCCTCTTGAGTCTTTTGTCATTTCTAGACTTTCTCTGAAAAATTATTTTAATATGTCGGCCAGATATCAAGCTCTTAATTTATATTATCTTCACTAAAAAATTGAAAATTGAAAGTGAAAATAATTAATATTCTCTTAAATTTTTAATATAATATTAATTAGTATTCTCTTAAATAATCTATAAGTATTTCATAGTAAACCTTTATAATCATATGCACAAATAAAATAAGATAGTGAGATATGAAGTTGGTGGTTGAAAGATTTGAATTGGGTTGCCGGCATGGTAGAATCCACGTGGCATTACGTTGGAATGAAAACTACAACTAATATGATGTGTTGTATCTGACTAGACAAACCACCTATATCCATATGTCATTTTATTTCTTCTTCTTTCTTCAAATATTCAACTCTATATTTTCTCCTTTTTCACCTAAACTTGCCTTTACATTTCCTCTCTTTTTCTTTTATGCATACGTATGTTTTATGGTTGGAACAAAGTGGATAATGTAAATAGAAAAAGAAAAAGGAAAGTGACCACATTTCATACTTTATGTATAAACCTTTTCAAACTCGAGTCTCTTGATCACATTTTGTTGTGGATAATACATGGATAATCATGTTTGACTTCATTTTTTCTTGTGTCAAAATTTTAAAGCTAGGCAAACTAATGATCATTTAAAAAAGAAACTAGTACTTCCTTATGGCCCTACAAAATTTATAAACTTGAAAATTAAATTATTCTTAGTTCTTCTTTGACAAATATAAAAATTAATTATTTTAATACATTTTTGATAAACCCTTGTTAAATGAAATGTGATCATTCAAGGGATGTAACCGATTAATACGGGATGTAACAGGTTACAATTGCGCCAAAAATAATTCCTGAGTTGAAGAAACAGAACATGTATTGTTGGCGTAATCGATTAACCTAATCGGTTACTAATGATTTTATTTATGTAACATCTGTAACCGGTTACGGGTTTAATATAATGGATTAGAGATTCGTAAATTTTGTCTTTTCAGTTATGTAATTGTGTAACTTGTGTCCCAATCATCTTGTAATGTTTGTATATATACCTTGGAGACATCATCATCAATGAATATAGAAAATGCTTTCTCACCCTCAAATATCTCTCTCTCAATTCCTCTCTCTCTCTCTCCACACTTTATTTTTCTCCATTATTCACCAATCTCATGGTTCCAAGTTCTAACATTTGGCATCAAGAGTCTAGTTCAGATGCACAATCACCTAGTGTGCAACATGAATTTTGTCTCCAACAAAAGAGTCCCGACAAACCTAGCCATCATTGATGTGAAGAATTACGAAAAATGGTGCAAACAAATAAAAGTGTTGTTTGGCTACCAAGATGTTCTTGAAGTGATAAAGAACAAGGTTAACCCCCCGTCTAAGGTGCAAAGGATGCACGTCGAGCAACGCATAAGGAAGATAATAAGAAAGATTTCAAGACGTTGTTTTTGATCCATCAATGTGTGGATGGTGACAACTTTGAGAAAGTTGGTGATTGCCAATCGTCAAAGAAAGCATGAGAAATCTTAGAGAAGACATACACAGAGGATGGCAAGACGAAGGTAGTGACGTTACAAACTCACAAACGTCAACTTGAATTGATTCAAACAAAGGAAAATAAGACAATCAACGATTTCACAATGAGAATCACTCGGTTGGTGAATCAAGTGAAGGCATGTGGAGAAACAGTCACATATCAATATGTTGTTGCAATTTTTTTGCATTCTTTAACGCCAAGATTTGACAACGTGGTTATAACGATTGAGGAATCGAAGGATATTGCGACGATGAGTAAAGAGGAGTTGCAAAGCTCTATTGAAGCTCATTAGCAAAGTATGGAGGAAAGAAATAATGATAAGGAAAAGAAGGATATCGCTTTGCAAGCTCGCTTCAACGAGATGAACAAGAGATCAAAAGGAAAATGACCCATGAAGAGTAAAGAGAATTTTTAGAATTTTGATGGAAGAGAGTCCCAAAGTTCCAAGAATTTGACTTGTCAAAGGGGTGAGAGCAACTGCAAAAAAATGGTGGTCAAGGTAACTTTAGAGGTGAAAAGAAGAGGTTTGGAAAAAAAGAAAGGAGTATTGCTTTAAGTGTCAAAGGTTCGGTCATTTTGCAAGAGAGTGCAATGCGAACAAGAAGGAAACTCAAGGAGATGAAGCCAAGGTTGCTAGACAAGAGTTTGATGAGGAGAAAACACTCTTGGTCATGATCTAAGAAGGCGAATGTAGCAGCAATAGGTCGCGGGATTGCAGCAACAACAATTCTGGGAATGCTGCAAAAATAGGATGTAACAGGTTACATGAAAGCTGTAACTGGTGACATGAAGAAGAAAATGTTATGGTGACTGTGAAAGAAGGAGTCCAGTGCAGCGAAGAATGATATTTGGATTCTGGTTTTTCTACTCATATGACTGGAATAAAGGATTGGTTTGTTAAAATTAATTATGCCATAAAGAACAGAGTGAAGTTCACGGATGACACCACTCTAGCGGACGATGGGATCAATGATATTTTGATCATGAGAAGGGATGATGGACATTCCTTGATCAAAGATATATTGTACATTCCAGGAATCAAATATAACTTTCTAAGTATTGACCAATCGGTTGAGAAGGGTTACAAGATTCACATGGAAAACAAGGGGATGCACGTTATGGATGCAAACATAGTTTTGGTCCTTAAAGCTACTATGGTTGCCAATAGAACTTTCAAGGTTGAACTAAATGTTATAGAGCATATATGTATTGCTATAAAGGCAATTCAAAATAAGTGGATATGGCACCATCGTCTCGGGCATCTCAATTTACGAGATCTCAAAGACTTCTAAAAGAACGAACTGGTAATAGGGTTACCATTGATCAAGATATTGATTGAATTTGTGAAGTATGTGTGCAAGCGAAGCAACATAAGGGTAAATTCAGCAAGGATGCATGTTCTAGAACCAAGAATCACCTAGAGGTGGTGTATTCAGATGTGTGTGGACCAATGCAAGTAAATATCATTGGTGGCAATATATATTTTTTCACATTCATCGACGATCATAGTAGAAAGCTATGGACATACCTAATCAAGAGAAAGGATGAGGTATTTGAAGTGTTTAAGAAGTCCAATTCCATGGTTGAGAGGCAAAGCAGTTACAAGCTCAAAGTGCTCAAAACAGATGGTGGAGGCGAAGATGTCTCAAAAGACTTTGAGAGGTTTTGTGATCAAGAAGAGATAGTACATGAGGTTGTTTCACCTTATACACCACAGTAAAACAGTGTTGTCGAAAGAAATAATCGATCGGTTATGTACATGGTAAGAATAATATTAAAGGGGAAGAACTTTCCTAAAGAGTTATGGGGAGATGTGGTATCCATAATTGCCTATTTGTTGAATAAGTGTTCAACAAAGAATCTTGAGAAGGTAACACCGGATGAAGCATGGTTGATATTCAAACCGAATCTGAACCATTTGAGAGTTTTTGGTTTCGTGGCGTACCGATAAGTTCCGGGGTAACTTAGAAAGAAGTTGGATGATATGGGATAAATGATTATACTTGTATGGTATCACTCTACCGGTGGTTATAAATTATTTAATGCAACAAACATGATAGTTATGACCAATTGAGGTGTCATTTTTGACGAAATAAAGCAACTACAACAACCTGTAACTAATTACAACTTTGAAAGTTCAAATTCTACATAATTGAGAAGTGCAAAAATTTCTGTTGCCGAACCCTAAAGTAAAGAGAATGTGAGAAGATCAACAAGGCAAATAGTTTTTCCTCAAAGACTCCAAGATTATGAGTTGTTCCAAGACAACGAAGTCAATGATGATGGTGATTTCGTTTATTTTGCACTTTTGGCCAAATTCGGACCTGTTAAAATGGAAGAGGCTTTAAGTGATCCAAATTGGCTTAAGGAGTTTGACTTTAGCCATAGTTATGTCAAAGCTAGCAAGTTTTGTTTACTTTTTGAGTTTGACTTTAGCAACAGTTAGGCCGGAGCTAACAATTTATTTGATTTTTGGAGTTTTTTAGGCTCGGTTAGGTCAAAGCTAACAAATTTTGTTGACATTTGAAATTAGACACTAGCGTCGGTGAAACCGATGTAATAGATTTGCTGACTTTTGTAGTTCGACTTTAGCCTCGATTCGACCGACATAACAACATTTGTTGACTTTAGCCTTGGTTGAGTCAACGCTAACATTATTTGTTGACTTTTGGAGTTTGACTTTAGCCTCAGTTGAGCCGGTGCTAATAGATTTTTTGAATTTAGGAGTTTTACTTTAGCGTCGGCCAGACCCACACTATTCAATTTTTGTTGGATTCAATTTAGCCTCGCCATATACGCAACTTTTCTGAGGTTGGCATAAACACATCTCTTTTAGTCGACACTAAAGTGGTAACTTCCAACATTTTAGCTTGCCTCCAAACCGACATTAATCAGACACTAATTCTGATGTAGCGTCATTTTTTTTACTTATAGTGTAACACCCTGATTTTTGACTTATTGGAATTATTTGACTTATTATGATTTTGTATATTTATTTAATTATTGAGTAATATTAATTAAATAAGTAGGGGTGGTGATGGTGTATGACCTTGAGGTGAGAGTGTGGAGAGTAATTAAAGACTAGTAGAGTTTGATCAAATTATTAGAGTTTATTTTAATAATTAAAATAAAGATATTTTATTGGATTTATTTAATTTAATAGAAAATAGAGAATTTTGGGGCAAAGTGTAAATTACGAGAAAATAGAATAATAGAAAAAAGAGGAGTATTAGTAGTGTTTTTATTAAAATAAAATTAGAGATGAGAATGTCATTTTCGTGAATAAGGAGATAAGTGAGGGTAATGTTGGAAGTCACTAATTGAGAGGGGTTAGGTTACTAATAAAAAGGTTAGTAAGGAGTTGTGAGTTTTTTTTCTTTGTAAAAACAGAATTTGGTGGAAAGAGGAAGAGACAAGGGCTAGGGCATATGAAGAGCATCAATTGAAAGAGCTTTGAAGAGTTTTTCTGGAAAATTTAAGGTAAGGGGGGAGAAAGGGTTATCCATTAGATGTATTACATGATGGGGTAGTGATGAAGAATCCTTAACCTCATTAGGGTTCTTATGTTTTTCTTCTTATGAATGGTTTATGATGAATTTCTGAAAATTGTTGATGGACCTTGTGCTTATATGTGTTGCTATGATGAATCCATGATTAATTGAGTGAATCACAAGTTAGTCATAGATAAATGATGTATTATTGAGTTAGATGTTAAGAGATGATAAAAATCTATATGTTTTCATGTACAATAATGTATGGTATATTTTGGGGCTATTAGAGGTGAACACCTGGGGTTTGGAGTCTGATGAACTACTGAAAAACAAGAGCGATCGCACAAAATTGCGAGCAATTTGGGGTTTTTTGGGCTCTACTACAAGTCGTAGCACGTGCTACGGGTGGCAGTATCATCCTTCTGGTTTTGGTACCAAATGCATGCCCAAAAGGGTTTTTTTTGGCATGGGGAGTGCTACGGGCGGCCGTAGCAGCTCCCTGGATTTTGTACCAAGCAGGACATTTTCGAGCGTAACTTGAGTTTCATGACTCCAAATGAGACGTCATTTGAAGAGTTAGAAAGATAACATGCAGGGCTACCTCATGGTAGTGATTGGTTAAATTTTTGAGTTGTAGTCATTTACCTGTTCTAAGGATGTTTGTGATGACTTGTATGATCATTTAGAGAATTATTATGTTTTTACAATGATGTGTTATTGGTTTGTGATGAGTGACATCCTAAACGTGTGAATCATTTCAATGCTTGAATTATTCTATGATTGATCTTTTTCGGGGTTTAGGGTGTTACATAGTGGTATCAGAGCATGTCGGTCCATCTGACCAAGTTTTTTTAATGTTGATTGTTCCCTGGTATGCGACATATGTGTGAAACACTATCAATACCCGTTTGTTTTTCTAACAGCTTGTTAGAAAGAACATGATTGAAACAAGTGAGGGAGAAGCTTCTAGTTTTCTGGGATGTTTTAGGTGTGGAGGATTGGTTTAACGTGTTACTGATTGCAAGGGTGCATGTTTTTGGAGGAGTCGGTGTTGATTCATGAGTTTGTTGAAGATGAAGATTCGAAGTTCATATCAACTATTTTGACAAGACAATGTCATTTCTAGAGTTTTATACAAGTGATGAGTTGTTCGTGTCAGCCAAGCAAGTGAATGATTTTGTAAAGGATGGTGTTATAGTGTTTATGATATTAACTTCTATGAAGGCTGAGAGTAAAGCTGTGATTGGTGAGTTGCCGGTGGTGTATGACTTTCCGGAAGTGTTTCTAGATGATATCAGTGATTTCCCTCCAGAGCACGAAGTTGAGTTTACTATCGACTTAATACCTGGTACTAATTGTCATACCCCAAGATTTTCCCTACCTATTTTCATTTTATCTAGCACATGGCTTGCATCTACATGTAACATTATTGGTTCAAAGGATTCCTATTGTTTGTATTTGTACTGGAGGTCTCAACATTTGTATATGAATGATTTGATCAAGGGATTTATTATTCCTCATTAGTTACTTTTGGTACAAGTTACTATGGTCTAAGGTTTCTTATTGTATGCACTTGTGGAACAAGCTTTTGGATTATTGCTTGGAAAAGGGTCTATTGTGTTGTAGTTGACTAGTTGGTCAAATTCAATTTTTGAAGATTGACTTATGACTTAATTCATATGGGACTTATTATTTAAGATGGATCATGATACATTTGGGTACATCTCTAGAAAAGAAAATAAGGAGAAATGTAAAACATTCATACAAGAGTTAACTTTTGGTCAACGAAGTCAACCATGGAATATTGAATTTTTGTTGACCAAATCATATTAATTTGTTCATTATTTCTTTCATTGGAATATTTTAAGATTTCAATTGGATATTTGATCTTTATGTTCAAAGCTTTCAAAAGGATTTCAAATTCAAATTTGAATAATGGGGGGAAAATGTTTATTACTTAAAGATCAAGTTATCCATACAAGTCAAACTATACAAAGCCAAAGTTCATGTTCAATGCTCAAAATATATTACAAAAAAGTCAGAATTGAAATTACATGCAAAAACCTAAGTTTGACCAATAGTTGACTTTTTGTCAACTATTGACTTTTGGTCAACAGTTAACCAAAGCCAAATCTCTAGTCCTAAACATATTTCCAAGCTATCCTCCAACATATTCAAGCCTTGCATCATGTGATCGAACTCTTCATGTCCACCAAACTTGTACCTAACCATCCATGACCAAAACTTCATGCACTAGCCATCCATGACCAGGCTTGTATCAACTGCATCAACATTGCACCGGGCCTGCAAGCACAATGCAAATACATCATCACTATCTTGCTAAAATGGACATATAAAAAACTCAACTTATAACTTCAAACTGACAAACCTACTGACTCAAACAGCCAGTGCCACGTGTTCACTAATAGTTACCAAATTACCCCTAAATCAAATTCCCTCAAAATTAGTTTTCAAATCCTAACCACCTAACTGTCAAATTAACTCACTCTCCATCCATTTTTTACACCGATTTCAGTACAAAACTAACACAAATTCTTCCTAATTCTCACATCCAACTAACTTTTGGATCATGATCAACCATTGATAAACCCTAGCCTAGGATCACCATCTAAGGGCCGACATTGAATCATCCCTAACTGTTTTTAAGGGCTGACAATTAGGTGTATTGTATGATGGGGGTAGTGATGAGGAGTCCTTAAACTCATTAGGGTTATTATGTTTTCCTTCTTATGAATGGTTTATGATGAATTTCTAAAAATTGTTGATGGACCTTGTGCTTATATGTGTTGACATGATGAATCCATGATGAGTTGAGTGAATTGCATGTTAGTCATAGATAAATGATGTATTATTGAGTTAGATATTAAGAGATGATAAAAATCTGTATGTTTTCATGTACAATGATGTATGGTATGTTTTAGGACTGTTAGAGGTCAACACTTGGGGTTCCAGGTTTGATGAACGGCTAAAAAACAAGAGCGATCACATAAAATCGCAAGCAATTTTGGGTTTTATAGGCTCTGCTATGGGCCGTAGAATGTGCCACAGGTGGGCGTAGCATCCATATGGTTTTTGTACCAGAGGCGTGCAAAAAGGGGGTATTTGGCCCGGGGAGTGCTACGAGCCGTAACACGTGCTACAAGCGGCCGTAGCAGCTCCTTATATTTTGTACCAAGTGAGACATTTCGAGTGTAACTTGAGTTTCTTGATTCCAAATGAGACGTTGTTCGAAGCATTATAAAGATATCATGCAGAGCTTCCTCATGGTAGTGCTTGGTGAAATGTTAGGGTTGTAGTAATTTACCTATTGTAAAGATGTTTGTGATTACTTATATGATCTGTTAGTGAATCGTTATGTTTATACGATGATATGTTGTTGTTTTGGTGAAGTGACATGAATGAACTCTTATGAAGTTTCATTCGTTGAGTTGCTGATGTTTGCTGTGTTTATTGATGTAGTAACATTGATTAATGGTTGCGCATGATGAATGATATTATGCATAAATGGTGAGATTTGTTGTGATTCTTTTGGTGAACCTTTTGGTGGAAATACATGTTGGCAAGAGTCATGCATCATGGTGTATGAACTTCGATCCATTCTTGGTGTGCTCTGGTCCGGTGATATAGATCGAGAGTGAGTAGCTATTTCTAGTGAGGAATTAGTGAAATGTTACATATGGTGATGGTAACGAACTTTGGTGTGCTTTGGTTCTATGGTGGGGATCGCGAGTGAGTAGCTGGTTCCAGGTGGGGGCTGGTGAAACGTTACCTATGATGATGATAATAATTTGGTGTGCTTTGGTCCTATAGTGAGAATCGGGAGAGAGATGAACCTGAGTGTTCATGAATGATATCACATGCATAATGAGTCAGTTGTGGAGTATATTTACATACATGATTGCATATGTAGTTGATTGTTCATGACATGGTGATTGGATATGAGTATGTAAATGTCGTCATGATTTGGGTGTAAGAACATGTTGTTGATGCATGTGTAATGAATGTGTGTTGTGTATTCTCTATCTTAGCATTCTTTATACTGTCTATATTGGTTTGTTGTTTTCTCATCCCCTTTGCTTTGATGTTGTCCACCATGAACATCTTGTAGATACTCAGGAGTAGAGTTTGCTGCAGTAAGTGAAAGTTAGCTCCCAGAGTTACTTCGTTTAGTTTATCGTTGTTTAGAAGTCTTGCTCCGATCCTGTAATATCGGGGTTGGAAACGTTTGATTTCTTTAGTCAGTTTGTGTTTTTGCTAATCGAGATTCGTATGTTATACTTTTGATGTTTGAGCTTATGTTATAATGGAGATTTTTACCATATTATTTTAATTCAAATAAGGTATTTTTTTGAGACTTAACTTTGTGAAGGACACTTGTTTGATGATTTCTGATGCGATGATCCCCTAAGTGAAGGTGAGCATGCAATGACATGTGTATTAGAATGTTTTACCTTATTTGGGACATGTCTTGTTTTGTGATGAATGACATCCTAAACGTGTGCATTATGTTCAATGCTTGAATTATTCTATGATTATCTATTTCGGAGATTAGGGTGTTATATATAGCTTGAATATCGGCCGAGGCTAAATGTTATTTTTTTAGTAGTGGTTAGTGAAAGAGTTTATATAATTGATTATGCAAATAAAGTGACACTCTAGATTGTAACATTCAGACTATATAACTTATTGTTCGAATGTTCTCATCTGAAAATATAATTCTTCTCTAAAAAATATGTTATTCCAAATAAACAATTTGAGGTTGATTTATCAGGGTGCGTCCAAATTTTACCATCCTACAAAGGAGAAATGGATAATTTTAAAATTAGGATTTGGAATGAATATTTAAAGCGTGTTTAGTTAAAAGAGGAGGGAGAAATTTTTTTAAAGAGAAGGGAAAAGGAAAAATGAGGTGAGAGATTTTTCTTAAATATTATTTATGTTTGATTCAAAAGAGAGGAAGGAAGGTGAAAGGATGAATTTTAATAAAAAATATGTTTGATTTACAAAAATAGTTAAGAAATTTTATTAATAATTTACATTAAAACATGATATAAAAGAAAAATATAATATAATACATAACAAAACAGAAAGTAAAAAATAAACACAAACATAAATAAACATAAAAGTGAAAATTAGATAAAATAATAGACAAAATAAATTGTGATGAACTATTTAACAAAATAAATTATAAAAAATACATTTAACAACTCATTACTATATATAAATATAGATAAAAAAAGAATAGATTAAAACATGATATAAAAGAAAAATATAATATAATACATAACAAACAGGAAGTAAAAAATAAACACAAACATAAATAAACATAAAGGTAAAAATTAGATAAAATAATTAAAAAAAAATAGAAACATAAGTGACGATAATTTATATTGAGTATAAAAAATAAGAAAATAATTTAAAGGTGAAAATAACTATAAGAAATTAATAAAAATAATATATATATATATATATATATATATATATATATATATATATATATATATATATATATATATATATATATATATATATATATATATATATATATATATATATATATATATATAATTTGAAGTGGTACGAAAATGAGTTTTGAAGAAATGTTGCCCCCCTCCACTTGACTCTTAAAATTTCACCTTTTATAACTATGTGAGAGTTTGTAATCCATAAGAACACATGCATGCCTGCCTTTGATAAAAGGTTTTGGTTAAATTTCTATTTATATTTGTTATAAATGTTTTCATGCATCTTGATTAAGATTTATAAAACTATATTATAATATTTAAAAATTATTTAGAAAATATACTCCTAATCCCAACTAGTTGGAGACCGTCAAAGGTGCATTTGTATGCACATAAAAGCAAGAAGATAAGTCAATATTATTGCCAATTTATGTCATGGTGGATCTCTATTATTGAAGTTACTCTCTCATTTGTAGGTTGAAACTTAATCAGACGACACAAGGGATTGTTGCTTGCCTCGTAGGGTCTCTTAGTTTCCTTGTTGGGGGTTTCTTCACAATGACTAATTTGCAGACGAAATGTAATTATCTTTGTGTTCTTTTTCTTTAATAAATATCATAATCAGTCCTTATCTTGATAAAAATTCAATTATTTAGTATTTTTTTTATTTTTATAGTTAGTCATAATTTTGGTTCTTTTATTTTTATCTGTTTACATAATTGATTTACATATTACAAAATTAGTGATATAACATATTTTAAGTGTCTTGATGTATGATTGTATGATGTAAAATCAGTTAAATGAATTCAATATTTACATGGTATTAATTAATTTATAAAAATAATAATTTATAATGTTGAAATTAACAATTTTAAGATTCTTTTTACAATTTCATATATGTTCGATCACTCTTCATCATCAAATAGTAGGGGTGTACATGGGTGCGAGTCAACTCACGATTCTGTTGATCAAAATCAAACTAACTTATAAATTATCCAAATTCATTCATTTATAGATATACATAATTCAATCCATAACAATCTGTATAGTTTTAGTTCAGATATCGGATTTGAGTTTTTCAACCTGCATGCCCGTTGACCAAACCCTTCAGTAATTTTTTATTATTTTTATTATTATTTATAAAAAAACAAAAAAAATTAATATCTCATTAATGACCATAATTTTTTTATAATTTTTTATTCTCCATCAATAATACTATTAGACCATTGAATTTACTTAATAATAAGATTAAATATTATTTCTTATCTTCTTTTGTATCATTTAAAACTTATGTATTTTATGAAAATAACGTGTCTTATTGAATTTTATATTATTATTAAGTGTTATGCCGTTTTGATGAATTTTATTAAATATTATATGATGTGTTTCATCGAATATTAGTGTTATAAATAAGTATGATTATATTGAGTTGTATTACATTTTTTTAAACGAACAAAAACAATCATACAATTTTTTTTTAATATTTATTCTAAACACAATTCGCGAACCCAACCCATAAATGAAGAAGTCGGTTGCATCGGTTTTGATAATAAAATTGCGGTTTAGACGACGAACTCAATCCAATAAAATTTGAATGGTTTGGATAACAGATAAAGATAAAGACAAACCCGATTCAATCCAACATGTATACACCCTTACCAAATAATAATCAATGACATTTAAAATATTATTTTAATTCTAAAATATGAGGTAAAGACTAAAACTCATTTTTTTTCTTCAAATTAGTGGATGAATTTGATAACTGAGTGAAAATAGGTGATTAAAATTGTAATTAAATTTTATTTTGATTACTATGTCTTTAATTCAAACTTAAAATAGGATTAATTTAAATTTGATTTAATAAGATTGATTAAGGGTATGCAGTTCAATTAACAGTTGTGTAGGAATACCAGATGCAGAGTCGCGAGTTCAAATCTTTGACATCTCATTTATTCACTTTTAAAATGTAGAATTCCATCCATTAGGCTACTTAGCTTTTTGGGCCGGTCAGAGATCCAATGTCAATCCACTCCAGATGATCCAACGTATAAAAATCTCATTCATGATACTCGAGGTACACTTTCTAATCTCCATTTATGACTATACTCATCTTGAATTTTGAAATGACTTAGGCGTTAGAGTGTTAACCTTGTAAGTCCGTCCCGCACAACTATATCAGAGATTATGACAGAGGGGTATTGTGAAGGTTTGTGTCGTTTTTTCAGCGAAATTCCACATATAGATTATTCTCTATCCAAAGCCAGATCTCTATCGAAACCGAGAAAGAAAGATAACCAACCAACACATAACTATGAGGAGGCAAGTTAGATGCTCATATTATATTCTGTCGTATTTGATCGATACCATCGAGATCCATAATGCTGCAAAATTAGGCGACGTTCCCTCATCGGAACACCTCTCTTAAATGACAATTGATATCGAACCATGAAACGGGGATCGAGTCACACTAGTTTGTTCGAGAAACAAGAAAACACATAGAATCATGATTGCGGAGTTACCAGTGCTTTTTGTAGTCTTCGTCGTTGGAGAAACGCCTACAAGATACCCCGTAGACGGTGAATTTCACATAACAACTTTTGATCAGGCGCAGTCGAGCAATGAAATCTTTAGCAATCATATATGAATACATATAATGAAAAAGATCTATTGACCTTCGATAATTTGATAGCTTTCCCTAGCAGAATAGTAGAGCTTGCACCCGCAGTCAGAAAGAGATTGCAAGAGGAGGATTCCTCAGGTTTTCGATAGTTTTGAGTGGAAACATCGTCTAAAGTGTCTTTGTTTGGGTGTCTTAGCAAGATAAACGCGCGACTTCACCAATTCGCTTGGATATAGTATAGTTGAGAAGAAAACCAGGCTCGATCCACGTTTATTAGAGAAGGACTTAGTGGTGAAGATCTTAAGAAATCTAACCTTCTATTCAACCAGATCTAGGAGGGTAATTCTCCACGTCTCTTCGGAGCACACTATTAAATAAATTTTGGAGGATTATTGGAGACCAACATCAAAACTTAAAGGAAATAAATGAAAGGGTTGAACAACTCAATTGACCGTTCATAAGAGACAATTGAGAGAAGCTGCCAAGAGATGGTTGTGTTCCTACGATTGTAAACGAGAAAGACATATATAGAGACATTGGCCACCCTATATCACTCCTCAAACAAATGTATACAGACCAAACCCTTGGGGGACACACACATCCATCATCATTTGAAAAGGAGCATTGCATCCACAACAATAAAGATACATATACTAGTAACATGAACTCGACCGATCGACATCCCCGGGTTGCACAGTCAAACGAATAACATGTAAAAAAAGAAGTAGGATATACTCCCGTTGTGACTTTCTCCATGAACTAAATATTCCACAAAGCTTTCTGCAATAATTAATTTGCTAACTATGATACATTGCGACCACATAGGGTGTTATAGCCCTTTGAAGGATGGTGTAAGTCACTCATCTAAAGCAGATTCCACACTTGTTGAACATAATTCAAGTGTTGTTGAAATACCCCCTCTTAGGAACTTGCCACCCCAAGAGTGTAGGTGGTGGAGCCTGCAGACTTCCAACCCAAACCAGGTCAACCCTAGGAGCTGGGACATGAACCTTACCTTTGGAATGGGACAATTCCTAGTGATGATGAAGAACGAAACTAACTCTTCCTAATTGGAGTTAGCAACAAAAAAACTAAGGTGTAGGCATGGATCTAACTCAACAACCCGGGCATCCAAGGTGGAAGGAGCCGTGGATCTTAACCCCTTCTTAAAAGTCCTAAACACAAAGAACTTTTTTCTTGAGAGAAATTGTCTTCTCCTAAAACTTAGAGAACTTCCGTTAAATATCTTCACATTTCCCCTTCTAGGTATCCCCTCATTGGAAGGGTTACCCATGGCTAAGACTTCGCCTCGACCAACAACAATTAGGGAAAACTGAGAAGCTGTCAGGTAAGTGTAGTAGGTGGCCTCAAATAAAAACTCCATCTTATCCGCCTCAGGTAGACTTCAAATAATGGTCAGTTCCTCCTCATACATGGAAGCAGTAACTTCCTCGAGAGTGAGGGGAATCTGAGCAGGAAGGATTTCATGCATTCTTAGAAGATAAGTAATGGATCTTTAGCAGCACCTCCAAAAAGACGAGCCCACTTATGAGCATCTTCGTCCAAAATGGAACTTTGGTCATGACCCCAATCTCTCTTTGATGGAGGAGTAAAAGGTTGTGTGGATCCTTATTTTGTAGGTTATTGGTATAGGAATATCCATTGAATACAAATATGCTTTTGATGATGACAACTAGATTTTGACGATGACAACTAGTTTCTAATGACAACAACCAAAGTAAAGTATAAAGCGATTAAATATGCAACTAGATCATTAGGATTTTATGAACTTTACTATCTAACGGTGGAACCTAAATTGAATATAAATCAAGCCTTATCTCAAAGTAAATCTTAAGTAAGTGTCTACAAGAATGAATTATCTTACATGACTTGAAGTGTGTTAAAGCTCACCCTGACATGTCTGAGTGAATAACATTGTAACATCATAAAGTTTTTATTATAAAGTTATACGACTAATCACACACGAACTAAAACAAGTTTTTAAACAAGTTTTTCTCAAGAAATATATCTAAAAATGCCTTGAAGTTAGATGATTTGGGAACTGTCAGAAAAGTTCTAAGAAGTTATTTGTTCTTGCCAATTGATTGACACTTCTTCCAATCAGCCGGGTCAGCTCAAAAGTGCGTCCTAAACAATTAGGAATACATCTTAATGAGTGTCAACAACTATGTATCTTCTCTTGCCTTTTAAAACAAGTCAAACGATTATTTTTAGGCCAACCAATCAATTGGTGCATGATGCCAATCGACTGGCTCATTAATTCTGGCCATAAAAAATTTCCTCTCTTGTGCAACCTATAGCCTATGTATAGAGGACCATTCCCACTTATTTTCAAATCCATAAATGTGAGATCTAAAATTTGCATCCCTAAATATATCCATGTCATCTCCACCAGTATTGACTCGACCATTAGTCAGGGAGTTTTGTATCTTCAATTGGATGTGTCCGACGAAGCAGTCAATGTAGTCCTCGTAAGAGAGCTAAACTTTTACTAGATCCCGGTTTATTTCTCTTACGAAGCCTTATCCAAACCATAAATGTGTTATTCGAAGATAATAAGGTAGCACTACTGCTAGTAATGCATCCAAGAAGTTGCAATGATACTTCCTATGACATGACATAGTAGTCTGAGCCGACCTACCCTTAAAGCAAGGGGTCCATTAAAATGTTTGGATTTTTTATCCTTAAAACCAAGGAAAGTGACGAAGGCACAATTGTTTCCAGATTTCATAGAAGAAATGACCCCTAGTACATCAAATCCCGCTCATACCCGAGTTGTGTTTATAGATGGATCATCCAATAGCCGAGGAAGTATAGTCAAGCTTATTATGGAGAATGAAGTTGGCCTAGTGATTGAAGTATCCCCGTGTTTTGAATTTTCAGCCACCAATAATCAAGCCGAGTATGAAATAATTATTTTTGATCTCGTGATAACCATCGACAAAATGGGTAGAGAATGTCAGATTAATAATAGATTCTCAACTTGTAGTCTCACAATTAAAGGGGGAAGCGTAAACCAATGAGCCATTGCTATAATGCTATGTCTCTTTAGCCATGGAAAAGCTATCAAAGTTCAAATCATCATATATCTTACATGTCTCAAGAGAGAAAAAAAATAGGGCGGACGTCCTCTCCAAACTCGCAAGCACCGGGAAATTGGGGGTAAATCTTTCTTTCATCTATGAAACTTTAAAGGGCCTAAATATCGAAGCCTAGGGGGTCATGATGATGGCATTAGACAACACCACTCGATCCTCTTAGATATTGCCCATTATAATATACATCAATAAAGGAAGGCTCCCCAATGATTTAATCGAGGTCGCCCTTCTGAAGAGGAAAGCCAATTTTTATTTCATGATAAGAGGGACCTTATACAGAAGAGGCTTGTTAACCCTTTTCTAAAACAATTGGAAGGGGAAGAAGCCTCTTACACCCTCGTGAAATTACATGAAGGAATAATATGACAACATTTGGATGCTCGAGCTTAAGCAAAAAAGGTCTTGGAAGCCAAGTACTACTAGCCGACTATAGTCCAAGTCGCCAAAGAATACGTGAAAAAGTGTGATTAATGCCAACAACACAAAGGCGTTCACAATGTCCCTCTGTCATAATTACAATATTAGCGTAATTGTTGTCTTTTTCCTAGTGGGGCATGGATATCCTCGGCTATTTCTCCCAAGTGCCATGCCAACTCAAGTTTCTAATTATGGAAATTGATTGTTTTACCAAGTGGATCGAAGTAGAAGCCATGGCAAAGATCACTGCAGAAAATATCTTGAAGTTTTTCAAGAGGAACATCATGGCCTGGTATGGGATCCCCAAAGACATTATTACTAACAATGAAAGACAATTTGAAGATAATAATTTTAAGAATCTCTTAGAAGAGTTGAAAGTCAAGCAACATTTCTTCAGTAGAACACCCTCAAATAAATGGGCAAGATGAAGTAGGAAATTAGGTGCTCTTAAGAGGAATGAAGAGAAGACTCTAAGCGAATAAGGGGAACTAAGAATATGAACTCCCCCACACTCTCTGGGCATATCAAACCACACCTTATTCCATGACTGATAAGACTTCCTTTTGATTGGCTTATGGAATGGAAGCCATCATCCCTATTGAAATAGAAGATCTTAGTTAGAGGACGACACATCCCTTATCATAATAATAGAACACCATGGAAATTAGAGAAGAGGTATACCTTATAGAAAAAAATAAGAACATTCATTACT
The DNA here is from genome assembly GCF_024323335.1 of Lathyrus oleraceus. NCBI lineage: Eukaryota > Viridiplantae > Streptophyta > Magnoliopsida > Fabales > Fabaceae > Lathyrus > Lathyrus oleraceus. The sequence continues at coordinate 247,532,384 of NC_066582.1, read as the reverse complement.
CTCATGATCGCCATCATTAAATAAGCCATTGTGTAAATAAATGAGTTTGACCTCAAAAATTTCAACTCGGAGACCTCGTCTAGAGACGAGTTTACATTGGAGGAAAACATGAAAGATGTGGAAAGCTCATAGCCAACTGGGAAGGACCTTACATGGTCAAGACCAACACGAGAAACAAAGTTTACACTCTAGAGACACTCAACGAAGAACCTGTTCTGAGGATATGGAATGTCGCTAAACTCAACAGATATTTTAGCTAAGTCTACTAAAGGTTACTCAAAGATATAATGGTTAATTCTCGTCTCATGTAATATTTTTTATATAAATAATATTATGCTCTTTGTTGATACTATTTATACTTTCCTTAAAATAAAGCAAGGTACAAGACAAATAATGCACATCAAACTGCACATAGCACCCCCTCTTGGTAGATAGTCGCTCCATAGGGTAGGCGATGAAGCATTGGATACATCTACCTCAAACCATTCCTAATGTTGGTGTAATCCCTAGAGGCCAATACTTTTGGTACTTGTATCGAATTATTTATTAATAATAAAAGGCTTTTTCTTTATTATGTTTTTTTAATAAAGTCCCTAGAATAGATAGTCCATTTAATGTATCAAGTGTGACTTAATCATGAGATCACATTAAACATAAGGATATTATTCTTAAAGTATCTGTAGTCGAGCTTTATTGTGAAGTTGGATAACATTAAAGCATTAAGACTATTATGTATATAGACTGATGATCACATCTCATGAATCATGGATAAGGAGTTATCAAGTCTTAAACATAGGTATGAATATTAAGAGTAATATTTATACTGGATTGACCCGCTATGAGAATACTATATAGAATGTTATGCAAAGTGTCATAAGTTATTCTCATGGTGATAATGGTGTATACCACCCTTCGACCTGAAACCACTATGGACCTTAGATGTAGAGTCGAATGCCTTATTGCTGATCAAACATTATCCGTAATTGGATGACCATAAAGACAGTTGATGGGTACTCCACGAGCATGCTAAGGGACATGAGTGACCTAGATGGAATTCTCCCATCCTGCGTAACAGGATAAATGTCTATGGGCCTAATATTGAACTGGACAAGGATGACACGGTCTATGCCTTATGTTCAATATAGACATAAGGGCAAAAGGGTAATTGTACACATAAGTATTATCACAGAAGGATTTGTCAGATCACATGACATTTTCGTGTCTTGGGTAGCAGTTATGTGTTGCTAGATACCGCTCACTGTTTATTATGTAAAATACGTGATTTAATATAATTGCCAATGCTGCGAAAACCTACAAGGTCACACACAAAAGGACGGTTTGATGAGAGATAAAGTAACTAAGGAATACCGTAATGTACGGTGCATTTAAGTGAATTATAGAACATCGTAAGGTACGGTGTACTTAAGTAGAATACGAAATATGGTAAGGTACCGCACGCTTAAGTGATATTGGCATATTATAAGATATGTGCCACATACACTTGAGTGGGATTTTTAGCTTGCAGCCCATACAAGTGGTTCTATAAATAGAACCCTTGTGTAGAAGCATTGGTGCAGTTGCAATTTCGTTTCTCTCTCTCTCTCTCTCTCTCTCTCTCTCTCACACACACACACACACACACACACTCAAAGCCTTCATACGTAGCAACTAGCACTGAGATTGAAGGAATCCGTTAGTGTGGACTGAGTAGAGGCGTTGTCATTGTTCAATGTTCGTGATTGCTCCGTAGATCTACATCAAAGGTTACAATCGCCACAAGAGGTAACAATTCTATCACTGTTCATGCCCATTCTTAAGGATCACTAAAGGAGAAATTTTAAATTTCGCTGCGTTTTGGATCGCTCTTCTCCTTCACCTAAACCTATGGGCATGGAAATATGATTTGGCTCTTGTTCGGGCACAATCCTAAGTGACGACAAAACTTGCTCCAATCTTTTACAATGGGACGAAGATATAATAAATGATGAAACAAAATTGTAGGCGAATAATCAATGAAACAAAATCGTATGTGATTAGGCGATGAAACAAAACCGCAGGAGGTTAAAATGATAAAATTAAAAAGAAATCTAGAGTATGAAACGAGCAAAGTAAAATCATTTATAAATAGACTAAAACATGTTCAATCAAATTACACGGCGTTGACTATATCAGAAATATAAGAATTCAAAAGAAACTATATAAGTCACCCCTCAATATCATTGACTATCGCTTCATTCATAACTACATTATCTAGTTTCATCTTATCTTGGGAGATCTGGACACCCAGACGCAACAATTTCACTTGTTCTGAAGCATTCTTGAAGGCGTCGTACATAACTTTAAAACCCTTCATAATGGATATTGAAAGCTCTATCTTTTCTGTCTCCAGGGCTCTCCATCAATTTTCTTCTCCTCATCCAAAGTCTATTTATCCTCCCCCAATGAATCTTCAAATTTGGTGACTCGGGAGGATAGATTTAATTAGGAGATTTTTCTTTGTTGCCCAGAGACACCTTCAAGTTAGTCACCTCAGCATCCAGGTCGGAAGGGGTGTCATGGGTCTCCACCTCCTTATGAATATAAGAAAACTTATCAATTTCCTTCTAAAACTCATATAGTTTCTCCCGTAGTTGGGCCCGCTCATAAAAACGACGTCATGTTTACCCTTCCATGTGTCCCTATCCTTAAGAGGGTTTTTATGAGCTAATAATTCCTAATGGCCAGCTTCCGCTAAAGACGTTAAGTAATCCCCTCTATAAATGTAAAACATTGTCTTCGTTATCAGTTCCATCTTAGCAGTATCAGAGAGCTTATATGCAAAGGCATAATCCCGTTTAGCAAGGGAGTTATGCACCTCTTTATTTTCCCTGGGCACCCGAGAAAAAAGAAAGCCATGAAGGTAGGAAGGAGCAGAATTCATTTAATTGTCAAGCAAGACAACCCTTATAGAGGAAGGCCTATATGATTTTGATTTATTGGATCAATTCATGTCTTGGAACTAGTCTTTACTCTTATCCATATTATTTCTCTCCCAAGGAGTGGAGGAAGGTTGATCGTTTGCCTTATTACTATGTCTTCAGAATATGAAGATCCTTGCAGCCACCTTTGTTGTAGAAGAAGTGAAAGTGGGTGGATGTTCACTCGTCATAATGTTTTTCCTCCTCCTAAAAAGACTCTTGATATATGTCATATTGTCTTTAAAAATAAAGAAGAAAGTTAGAAACGAATTAAAAGAACATTAGGGACAAAAAGATAATTTTTCTCTCCTCACAAAAGAGCTTTCTCCCCTCACAACCTCCTGGTATTAATAAACTCATTTTTGTACAAGGAAGGTGTCACATCTCGAAAAATACGATCCCTCGCGATGGTCGCAGAAAAAATAGTTCGAACAGTGTCGCCTTTATTCCAATAAAGGAATAGGAAAATATCGATAAAACCTTTAAAAACAAAATAATGGTCGTCACAACCATAGTATTAACACCCCTCACGTCTGTTGTACTTAACGAGAACCTCTTAGTCTAATTTGCGATTTGAATGTTAGTTAATTGTTTTTTTCGAGTGAAAAAAGATTGAAAAGAGAAGTGAATGGAAACCTCAGAAAGGGGGGGGGGGGGGGGTTATTAGTGTGCTCGCCAAGATCTCACAATCTCGTGCCTATGTATCCTTATGGTGCAATAAGGAAATCAGAGCTTTCGTAGTTCGGGAAACTATAGTTTGTTGGTGTCTTTTAATGAACAACTGTTTAGATCACTTTCTAAAGGCTAAAAATTGACTTGTCTACTCTCGGAAGAGGCTTAAGCACTAGTTTGTTATGCGTGTTAGAAAGGACAAAACAATGTTCTTTTGAAAATGTTTTGATAAGTTGTATTTAATATGTTGTAAGTTTTGTTTGGATGACGATTACTTGGATAATTTAGTAAGGCAACTCCTATCCAAATAGTCGAGGAGAGGGATCGAAGGCTCTTGACCATATCCTTTTTTATCCTTAATTATAAAAGAGTTTGATAATAGTTAAGGTATTTTAAATGGATGACAAATACTCAAATGGTCGAGTAAGGCAACTCGTATCCAAGTATTTAGGAAAGGGAATAGAAGGCTCTAGACCACTTTCTTTTTCATTTAAGTTATTATGAAAATATGTTGGTGTATAATTGATATTTTTTAGAGAAATGACAAATACTTGAATGATTGGGTAATGCAACTCATATCCAAGTATTAGAGGAGAGGAATCGAAGGCTCTAGACCATCTCCCTTTTGTTTAGTTTATTACGAAAATGATTTGATTTAATCGGTTTAGAAGTTTTTTAAGAGAAATGAAAAATGTTTGAATAACCGAGCAAGGGAACTCATATTCAAACAATTGAGGAGAGGAGTTGAAGGCTCAAAACCATCCCCCTTTTCATTTCTAAATGAAAGGGTGTCTAATTGTGATTAGGCATTTTGAATTGATTTGAATAAAAATACTCAATGTTGGATCGAGGTTTTAAATTTGTGTTTGTGGATGAATTGGATTATATTTAGTGAATATAACGTCTAATTGATTAATTAAAATCGAATAGGTCTCATTGTAAGAAAGCTCAAGAATAAGCTTATGTGAGGTTGGTGGCGATGCTAAAAGCTATCGACTTACAAAGGTGTTTTGAAAGGGACTTGATATTAAATCAAGAATTAGCTTGAAAAATAGTTTAAGTCTGTAAGGAAGAAATAAAATTGAGATACTATCATGGCATGGGAATATCATATGAGAAATTGTATAACCAAAATAATCGATCAACGATCGCACAAATAAACCAAACCAAACAATATACAAAAATATTAACTAAATTAGATATGATTATTTAATGAAATTAATCAATAATTTTAATTAATTAATATTAAATAAATATATTTAAAATAATTAATAATATATATTTTTTACATTTTTATGAATGTATACAAAAATCACAATGGAAATTTAAAATAAATAAATAATTAAATATAAAGAAAATTGAATAATAAACCAAACAAAGCAAATAAGCCATGAAGAGGGAAGAAAACTAAAATGGGGTGCACTAGCAAAACCTCCAGGCCCAACGAAAATGGAGCCCAAACCCCAAGGAGAGTCCATCCAAGACTCAGTCAACCTTAGTTGACCTCAGGCTCAATCAGGACCGTCAGATCTGATGATCTGACTTGGTCCACGATGATCAAAAGGCAACGATGGATGCTGATACGTAATAAGCATCAAGCAAACATGCACAAGATCCATGGGTAAATATAAAGATCCAATGGTGGAGACACTTGTCACCACCGTGCCAGCACAACAAGTGACATAATAAAACAAATAAACCCCAAATAAATCAACTTATTTCAACAAACCTTTCTCTCTCTTCTCAATGTCAAACGCTCTGCAATCAAACCCTTCTTCTTCGATCCAACCTTGTTGGAGAAGACGGTGGTTTTCGGTCAAGGGTGCCGGTGCCACCTGTAATACCCTAAACCCTGCATAAAATTTTAATGCATAATTTAATAAAATTGCAACCATAAAGGGTGTCACTCACATCAAATATATCCTGCTCCATAACACGGGTTAACAATTTCACATAAACACCTGTCATCATATACTCACCTTCACTTAGGGTATCATCATAGCAGAATCATAATTAAAGCAATTAAAAACCATATTGCATTCATACCATTTAGTCTTAACTTCAACTTCCATAACAAATAAAGAGTTTAAATAAATCAGCTCAACAACCACATCAGTTATAATACTTCGACATAAACATGACATAAGAAGTGAAAGCAAACGTTCCCATCCCGATGTTACGTGGTCAGAGCAAGACCCTACTAAAGAAAACGACAAACTATTAGAAGCCACTCCAAGTGCTACCTTCCACTTACTTCAGCAATCCTACTCTCGAGTATCCGTACGATGCCCATGTATAGGCAACATTCAAACAGAAAGGGTGAGAATTCATTTCAATAATAAATGCTATAGAATGAAGAATAAAGTACAACATCTACACAATCATGCACAACAATATATCATATTCTCACATCCAAATCATAATCAACACCATACACGACAACATCTCAATTATCATTAACATCATACAAGACCACATCTCAATTATCATTAACATCATATGCAACAACATATCATCCAATAACACATCAATAACAACCAATATAAATGCAACATTTATGCAATGTACTCAACACCAAATCAACATGTATGTGGTACCAAATATGAACACTCAAGTTCATCTCACTCCATGATCCCCATCATAGGATCGATTCCCTCTTGGAACCGGAGCACACCAAAATAGATATCATCACCATAAATAACACTTCACTAATCCCCTATAATAGGAATTAGCTACTCGCACCCGATCCATCATCATAGGATCGAGGCTCACCAAAACTGGACCAAAGCCCATACACCAAGATGCATGACTCTCAAATAACATACATTAACATAACAAGGTTCACCAAAAGGATCCCCACATACATCTCATCATTTATGTATCACATCATTCATCATACAACAACCAATTCATGTTACTACATGAATAATATCAAAAAACAACAGCAACTCATCAACATCTTAACATCATCGACATAACAACATAATTATCACACCACGATATTACAACAATGCAACGATTCATCAACCAAACGTATAAACCAATACACTTATTAACATAGTAGGAATGTGAATAATATTGAAACATCTTAACAATCACTACCATGTTATAGGTCCGAGCATTAACTTTCTAACGCTTCAAACGGTATCAAAATCGGACCTATGGAATAAAAGTTATGACCAAAATCGTCGGGATATGTCAATAATTCATTAATTGAACGTATGAATAGAAACTTCACCGATACAGTAGGCATAATAATAATACTAAATCAATTCACTTATCACCATCACATTATATCTCTCAAAGTCAGCTTTCTAATTCTTTAAACCCCAACCCAAAATGATTCACAAGTTGAAAGTTATGATCAAATTCGTGCACGAAGACGTTACTAAAAAGTTGCTATTTTCCTAAAATTTCCAGCATAATATTCATCTTCTTCAACCCCAAAAGCGTCCATGAAATAATCAGCAAAATTATTTTATCCCTGAGACAAAGTTATATTCCTATATTTCAGATATCCAACGCTTCAAACCGAACTCGATTTGGACTTACGGATCAAAAGTTATGGCCAAAACGATTTCAACCGAAAAACACGAACATAGGCTCCCGCGCTGAACACGGATGTGATGGATAAAATGCAGATTTTTCTGCATTTTTCATCGTTAGAGGCCTTCCGGACCTCCTATTTCGATTCTGTAAAAATACAAACCCTCAGAAAATTACAACTCATGCAATACTCTAATTATCTTAAGTTAATTTACAGTTTTAACACAATTAAATCATCTAATCACATTTTTAAGATTATGTGTAAAACCTTTGAAATTGCAACAAGTGTGGATATATGTTCAATCATCAAAGTAGAAAAAATACATGCACATAAGGGGCATGAAAGTCTCCTATAATGATTATATATAACAACCGTCATAGCATCCCAATTCAAAATTATGAATCAAAACACTCAATCCTAAGGAGGTTAAGGGTTCCTCCATTCTACCCTCCTACTATACCCTTTACGATTGGAACAAGTTCCCACCCTTATCTGGTATCCAGTAAAAGCCCTTGATCCTCTTCTTCAAACTCAAGTTTTTGCTCTCCCTCTTTGACTCTTTTTCTCCAATCTCACGCATCGACAAAATCTCCCTAAAACCTAGCTTCTCTCCCAACTTTTGAAATATATATCAATCTCCTTACTTTTGCTTAATCATTATTTTTTCCCAATTTAACTCTAGCTTCCCTCTTCTTACCACAAACTCTCCTTAAATCTCACAATTGGCCCATACTCCTATTCTCTCCAATTTCTTATTTTATCAATAATAATAAATAAAATTCTAATTATTATAATTATTTTCTAACTTACTCTATCCTCTTATCGCACCCTACTATTTCTACCACACCCCAACAACACATATTCAAATAATTTATTTTAAATCTCACTAACATCTACTAATTAAATAAAACACTGAAAATCATCATGAATCACCAATAGTTCAAAATAAAACAATTAATAAAAATTGGGATGTGACACCACCTTCTTCTCCAGCGAACCAGCACCTCAAAACCCTAAACTTAAAACACTAACCTCCTTAAATTTCCAACCTCTATCCAAATATGGCCTCAGATTTACCTAAATCTAGCAGAGTCCACAAATTCAAAACGTGAAAAAACAAAAACCTTCAACACTAAACTTAAACCAAACAACCTTTTATACCTTAATGAGAACGAAATTTCAAGAAAGGGGAACAAACAACCGGAAACCCTAATTATCGAATTAGGGTTCAAATAGCACAAAATCAAGGCAATCAACAGGGGTTTGTTACTCAAGGTATCATGGTGAAAACGATGGTAGCAAGAATATTAAGGAAAAGAAGCCAACTTACCAAATCAGAGCTAATTTGATGGTTTTTTCAGCGACCAACATATAAGCCTTTCTTTACTCCCTTTTTTTCCTTCAAAGTCTTACCCCTCTTCTCTTTATGTCTTTCTTGAACTTTCCTATTTTTGTACCATAGAATTTTGAGCTCACCTATATCAGAGTTTCAGTGTGAAACTCTGATTAGGTTTTAAGTAGATTGAGCTTTTGGTAATGGCTCTGATGAAACTTTTGCAGAGTAACAGTATGTGGACTCTCCCCCTCATCCAATAGAATAATACCCCTTATTTATAGGGAATGAATAGGGTAATGAGAGATGGTACAAACATGTGAGTTTCTTTTTTGTTGGCTCGTGTGAGGATTCTGAGGAAAATGGTGATCTGTAATATCTTTTAGAATCAAACTGTTGGTGAAACTTATGTGTCTCCTTGATTTCGTGGGGTGGTTGTGAGTGGAATGACACAAATTCTCCACCTATAAAATATATCATGATTGTACCTTCTTACTGATTTTAAAATATGGTTCCCCTTAATTGTTATGTGTTGACAACAATGTTTTCACTGCAAGCTATTGAGTATGGGCCACCTCAAGTGTGTTTTTGCTGAAGCGGAATTTGTATTTGGACTGATAATTTATTGTTTGTGATATTGAAGAACCAAAAGGAGTTTTGGGGCCCCCGCTGTTATAATGCCTTTTGCAAGGAGAATGTGCTTGACTTTTGATGCAAGCTTTTGGACTGATTTAATAATGGGTCAATGTTGTTATTGTAGATTCAAAGATGAGCTTTGGACGATGAGGCAAATGGAGTAGATGGAACATCATGGTGACATCTTGGGGAAAAGGAAATACAACCCTTCTTCCAAGTGGAAAATCGACCAAGGTATTATGTCTTGTGGCATGTTGTGTGATTAGGTTGCAATGTTTTAGGGTGAAAATTCATGTAATGCTTGCACTATGCGAATGATCATTATCTAAAATGTAGATTGATTCGAATCAATTCTTCCTCTCTTAACAGTTTATTAATGGAAAGGGTGGGATTCAAATGAAGAGGCGACTTAATGGGAATTTTGAGGAGAGAATTCATTGATGTGCAAACAGGATTCTGAGGAAGATTAGGGATAGGTTAATAAATCATTTCAAATGTACATTCAAACACTAGCTTTTTTTAAATTTCATGTAAATATTCTAAGTATTGTTGAATGTAACTTGTATGTAGGAAACATTTTCTATATATTTTGAATGTAACTTGGTTTTGTAAGATAGTGAACCTTGATATATGTTTCTTTATTTCCCAATTATCCAAGCAGTCTAGAACTTAAAGATGCGTCTGACAAGGGCCTTACATGTGACCATAAAAACTTAAATTAAAGAAAAGCCAAAACTCAAGCCCAACATTCAAATCTCCAAGTCCATAACTCGAGATACTAAAATGATCTAGATCAAATATATGTTAACTTTATGAATAAGAACATAGCCATTCTTAACTTGCATTAGTTTCAACAAATACTTACAATCAAAGTCATTATAGAACATGATATAATATGAATGAATCCAATTACTTTTCTATAAATATAACAATAGTTAATGCTTTGGAATATAGAAAACAAGGTTTCTTAATGCAAAACCAAGTAAATGAGATTCTCTGAATCAATGAAGCAACATCTTATATGACATGATCGAGATATTCCTGCAAGGGAATGATACCTCAAACTCATCTAAGACTCTTCGGGGATACTAGAGTTGTATCTCTAAGAACAAATGAGATTCTTTAGGTAAATGAAGCAACATCTCAAACAGGTAAATGAGATTCTCCGAATCAATGAAGTAATATCTTATATGATATAGTTAAGATATTCCAGCAAAGGAATGATACCTTAATCATATCTAAGACTCTTACGGGGTACCAGAGTAGTATCTCTAAGAATAAATGAGATTCTTCAGATTAATGAAGCAATATCTCAAACAGGTAAACGAGATTATCTGAATCAACGAAGCATTATCTTCTATGATATAATAGAGATATTCCAGTAAGGGAATCATACCTCAATCATATTTAAGATTCTTCAGGGATACCAGAGCAGTATCTCTAAGAATAAATGAGATTCTTCAGATTAATGAAGTAGTATCTCAAACAGGTAATGATATTCTCTGAATCAATGAAGCAACATCTTATATGATATAATCGAGATATTCCAGTAAAGGAACGATGTCTCAATCATATCTAAGACTCTTAGGGGATACTAGAGCAATATCTCTAAGAATAAATGAGATTCTTCAGATTAATGAAACATTATCGCAAATAGGTAAATGAGATTCTCCGAATCAATGAAACAACATCTTATATGATATAGTTGAGATATTCCCGTAAGGGAATGATACCGCAATCATATCTAAGACTCTTCGAGGATACCAAAGCAGTATCTCTAAGAATAAATATGGGGGAAAATATTTCAGAAAAGATTTCCTTCGGAGGAGGTTTACTGGCAAATCTTTGCAGGGGAAAAGTTCATCAGAGACTTTTTAGGATAACCTCTGCTTGGGGAATAATGATAGTAAATATGTTGGGGAATATCATTATCAACCATAAGGTTGAAGAAAGACTCTCTGGGAAATAATTCCATGAGTGCATGCAGGGTAATGACACTACTGCTTTGAATGAAGATTGTCTTAGATAGTTGTGATTGATCATGGATCCTGAATTATGTTATGTTTGATGTTTTTGTATGACATTCCTTTTTGGATGGAAGTACTTATGCATGTAGTGATGCATGAGATGCATTTAATATGCAATTGCCGAGGATTTTTAGACTGCATGTAGGAATGCGAGTGTTGTTTATTTTGATGAAGCCTCCCGTTTTGGTGGGAATTTTATGCATAGGTATGATGACGATTGATATGATCATGTTTAATAGCATCCTTGTTTTGGCAAGAATGTGCATGTATAAAGTGCTAAATAGTTTTGTTTTTTGATGCACCTTCCCATTTTGTATGGGATTTATGTCTGTTTGTGCATATGAAAGTGCAGATGATGGTTGGGTATGCTTTTAAATTGGCCTTCCTTTTTGAAGGTGAGAGCTCTTCTAATGTCCATGTTAATGGGTTTTAAGCTTAAGAAGCGGCCAGAGGTATGAGCTTTCGTTATTAGTGAGACCAATGGTAGTTGACCTTTAGATTTTAGGGTAATTGTAAATATGTTTTAGGGATTTGGCTATTGAGAGGGGTTTGACTTCTCAACACTCGATACTTTAGTGATGCGATGCTCAGGGTCGTATCACGAATGCCTCTATTGGCCTTTACTGAAGATTTTCCAATGATAGTTGCACACGAGTATATTCTTGAGGGAATTTGAGTTGTTTATGATGAAGACGACTTTGGCGATCTGCAGATGATCTGATATCTTTATGCAATTAGAACAATCTTGGGGATTATGGGTCGTTGTAGTGGTAAATTCATGACCATCAAGCTATGGATAAACTTGATGCCGATAAAACCAGAGTCGCCACCGTGCTTTTATTGTTTCCAAAGGAAAAGGGAAAAGTACGAGAGAAGTTTTCAAATCAAAACTAATAAAATGCCAGAGATTACAGGTAAGGGGGTTGGTTACACAGAGAGAAGGTGTTAGCATCCAAAGTTTCCTAGGTACTCCTAGGGAGCCCTTTTTTATGTCTATGTGTTTTTGGTATAAAAGATGTTTGAGAAAAATAGAGTGTGGGGATGATAAAAGAATTCATTGATTATATTTTTGTGTTTGACAGGACCTTCAGACTTGTGGCTAGGTACCAATATAAAAATGAGGGATCAAAACCTCGTAGTTCGTGGTATCAATTTCAAAATGAGTGAGTTGCTTTTAATCAGAAGTTTATATGAAAGGAGGCACAAAGGCCAAAAAGTTTAAATGTGTGTTAGTTATTTTTGTCTTTTGAAATTTTAAGTCAATATGAATAGATTTATGTACAAGTTTGATTTAAGAAAAAGGAGTTTAAAAATTCAGTGGCATAAGGCCAAAGTTTCTACTTGAAATAAGGTCTAAGTTTGAAATCACAAGCAAAGAAAGTTTTTGAAAGTGGGGAAAGATTTTGAAATTTAAGAAGTGGGAGGAGATGAAGAGATTAATCATAAGCATAAAATTAAAAGTTAAGAGTTGAAAAGATCTGACCAATGGGATGCAATACAACAGACAAGAATGTCATATATAAAACCCATTTTCCCTTTGGAACTTTGAATCAAGCAATAATCAACAAAGTAATTAGCAATATCAGACATCATGGAGATCAAAGCATCAAATAAAGATAGCCACATCTAAGCAAGTAAATCTCCTAGCTAGCACTTTTCTTATGTACCAGATGAAATACTCCTTGATCAACTCAGAGAAAAGCATCAGACACATGTTCAAAATAACAGTTTGCATCAAGACAATGTAGCAGATGAGTTCAAATAAATCCTAGACTTGCATCATATGAAGGCTTAATTCACAATAACTTGGTCTCATAATTTTGGCATTGGCCAAGTCCTTTTTGCATAGGGAATGTTGCGTAATCCTAAGTCCAAAAGTTCAGATCAAGATCAACAGTCCACCAAACATTTTTAGGGTTTTTGTTGTTTATTCAGTGTTTTAAGGTCCTAAGACCACAAGCAAAATCAAAATGCACAAACAATATATTTAATCACAAGATATGGCTCAAATGAGCAAAGTTAAAATTGCATAAACATAAACAAGTTTAATGAAATGTAAATGACAATGAATGATAAATGACTAGAAATTAAATTGCATAAAGTAAATGACTTGAAAGTAAAACAATACTAACAAAAGTTAGGCAAATGTTAGTCAAGGTTAATTGAATGTTAGTGATGTTTTGATTTTTAATTGATTAAGTCATTCTTTGGAGAACACTCAACCATCTATTCACAAGCATGAATCCTTGAACCAAGACATCTGCCATAGGAAGGAAAAAGGCTAAGTGTAACACCTCAAAATTTGCCCTCCTCTCTTGGGACTAGCTTAGCATATTGCATATCATTTTGTAGGTCATTAGGCATTGCATATTTGCATATCATGTGGTTATATGGAGCAAGTCATCCTCCTAAGTCTTGATCAGAAGATCAAGAGGTTAAGATGCAAGCTAAGGTTTCATGGACTGATCATTAATCATCTGAGGATGTGTGATTCAAATTAGGGTTTCTTGGTTGTCAAGGAGATTGAGCTTCATCTTGGTTGAAATGATACATCATCATCATCATGGTTTTATCATCACCAAGAGATTCCTTATGCTTGATCATATTCCTTGAGATTAGGGTTTTGGCCACTGGTCAACCCTAATCAGTTGTATTGGGCCAATCAGGGCTTGGCAAGGAGATGGGGTTTTCAGTGGATATGGGGATCATCATATGGTTATATTGAGCTTATGGAAGCTAGGGTTTCATCATTGAGCCATTTCATCAGGAGTTTGAGGCTCAATTTGATCAGTCAAGCTGAAATTCATCTATCAGTCGGAAAAGTCAACTGTGCTCAACTGTGCTTGAATTCATGGATTTGGAGGAGGGAGAGGGTTAGAGACACTTCATTCATGTCTAAACAAGTTTCATTTGACATTTCAAACATCAAGAATGAAGAAAATAAAGTCAGATGGAAACTTTCCAAAAATAGAAAGTGACTTGTAATTGAAAATTGCCAAAAATGGAAAGTTTTCCTCCTCAAAATTACATGTCCAAAAATGCTTCAAATGAAATTTTGTTCAACATGAAAGTTGTAGATCTTGCTGTCACCTTTCCAAAAAGTCCAAGAACATGAATTTCTCATGTGTGGTTGGCAAGTTATGGATTGATCATTGTCTAGAAAAGTTGAACTTCAAGGAGGCATAACTTTTGAACCATTTGGCCAATTTGAGTGATTCTTTTTTGAGCAAATCCCATTTGACATGCTTTATCATAATGCATCATTACATTTCATCAAAAATCATCACATAAAAAGTCCATTTTTCAAGTGAACCAATTTAAATTTTGGTGGGAAAAAAGGTGATTTTGAAAAATACATACAATTTTCACTCCAAACCAATTCCAATCACTTCTAAACAGAAATTTGGACTTGCTTCAACTGGTTTTACACTGTTCCATTGGTTCTATTTGAAAAAGGGCAATTTTGCCAAATTGCATAACATGTGCATTTTCACTAATCCAATTCATTTGTGCTAATCATGATTACTAACATGTTTAACAATGCATATATAAACTAAATTGTAACTGTTTTCTGATTAGCAATAACAGAATTGCAATCTAGATCTGAAAATCACAAAAACCTCTTCACTTTCTCTCTCACTTTTTTTCCAAAAATCTGCATAAACATAGCATTGTTCTTCATCAATTCATCATTTACATGCATAATTGAAGCTGTTGGAAGCAAAATCTTGGAGAATTCAAGCTCAATTTGGAACTGTTACAAGAGTGTTCATCCATGGCAAGTTGAGATTTCATCAGGATCGTGCACAATCAACACATGAACCTTGCTTCATCCACTTCTACAAGCATCAAAGCACATCTGTTTTCACATTCCAAGGCCTGAAACGCGCGTTTTAACTTCTGCAAGTTCTTCAAGGTCAGTTTTCGAATTCAATGATTCTTGCAATTGATGTATGATTTGGATAGATCGTGTTTAGTAGAGTGATCTGCAATTTGTTTTACTGATTTTCGTTGAGAAATGAGAGAGTTATGTTGATTTGAAATTTCATGCTCAAACATGTTTTGGATTGATCCGGTTAAATTAGGATGAATTAGGCTTAATGAATGTGATATTGTTGATGTACGTTGTGAGGCCTTTCCATTGATATAAAGTTTGTCCAATTTGGTGGAGATTTGTTCTTGAGCATATGAATGTATGAACACATGAAGAACTTGTGAAAAATTTCCAGAAAATGAGTTTGATCCATATTTCGCGTACTGTTCATGTCATGTGGTGTTTGCGCGCGCTAGAATTTTAAACTGGAACCTGCTTCGATTCCGCTTGAGCGCCATTTCCACATATTGCCTTGCCATTTATTTTCATGTGCTTCATGTTTCACCATGCCTTATTTCACTTTTTTTTTATTTTTTCTTCCACATGAAAAATTCATAACTCATAAACTAATGATCTAAATTGAATGAATTTTTTTTTCACCATGATCCTCATGATCTCTACAATTTAATGAAAATTTTTGCAAAAATTGTGCATATGTGGATTTTAAAATGGCCTAGGGTTTGTTCATGTATGTGTTTGCTTGCACCTTGCTGGATGTTTTGATCATGAAATGATGATGCTTAATTGGAAATTCTTGAAACTTTGCATGCTTATTCTAGAGACCTTAATGGACATTTTGGCTTTGAGCTTGTTATTTTATCATTCCTGGATTGTGAGATATGATCATTTGAACTTAGGTGTGACAATTTGTGTCACACCATTTCTTGTCTAACTTCATGATTTTCGTTGCCATGCCTATTCAACTTGAAATGAGCTGAAATTTTTCATGTTGATACTTCTGGATGTTAGGTTCACATGTGAATTTTTATGGAATTTTTGATTGCATTTCCAATTTGATTGAGAATTTCCTTTCTGTTTGACCAAATGTGGACCTTTTGTGAGTCATGATTTTAATTGATTTGTGAAATTCTGGATATGCATTGGATGGACTTGAAATTTTGTGGAGTGATTATAGACAGCTTGAAGTGTATCTTGGTTTTGGTTTGGTGCATTTATCATGTTCCTACTCTATTTTATGATTGCTGGAATTTTATGCATGATTTAATGCCTTGTTTGGACTTGTATGAGCATGCTTTAACTTGATGAATTTAATTTACTTGCTTCCCATTGTCCAATTGGCTTGAAATTTGGTGTGATTGACATGTAATGAATTCTGTTTAGCTGTGAATGTTTTGGGGATTTATTGAATTGTTTTGGATTAAGATTGAATCTATTCATTCTGTTTGGTCCTTTGAGGTTCTAAATTGCATGCTTTGTACTATTTGCTTCATGAAATGATAATGGTGGTGATATGAACATGAGACCAACTGGATTTGATTATTATTTGATTGATCTTGATTTTGGATAAGTTTCATGTTCTGTTTTGACTTATTGATCCTATTTTGACCCTAGTCTTGTACTAGTGGTTTGTGTTCTCACATTTGAGCTTTGTTTCAGGTCAAAGAGCACAATTGCTTATACTTGATGATGTGCACTCAATTGGGATTGGTTTATTGCTTGTTTATGACTAACTTGAGTTTGTTTTGTAGGCATTGAGACTTATGCTTAGGCCTTGTGGCTTGCACCTATGTGCATTGATGCTTGTTATCTGTTTGTGCTGTGGACTTGTAATTTTCTGTTTGACTTTTGTTTGTCTGGTATACTGATTATGTTGGATTGATTTCAGGTACCTTAGTTGCTATAGTTCATTGTGAACTTGCTTGTGCTGTTGCTTGGTTGTGTAAACCAATTGAGGTAGAATCACTAACTCCATGTAGTCTGGAAGACCTGGCCTGTTACTTGGCCAGGCACCTGTCTGAAGTCCTCCTTAAGAGGCAATGCTTGTGCTTGTTTATTTTTGTCCCCAAGCAGGAAAAGACCTTTGTTAAGGCAATTGGCAGACACAAGAGGTGTGTAGTCCACCTCCTGCTAATCTGTTGAGTCATCCCTTGGCTCACATCACATGTTGATGCCTTGTGGATCCTAACCCAAGATCCATGTACAGTTGTACAGTTGAGTCAGTGTCATAAGTGTAGAAGGGTTCCCACTTTCTGGACCCACACTTCTTTGTCTGAAGCTCTCCCTGGCCAGGGATAAGAGCTGTGAAGTCTTATCTTCACTTCCATTTCATCTGGCTTCAACTTGACTCTCAATGTCAAGGTTAAGAGCTAACATCACCTGATACAGTTGGTTTGCTTTTGCAGCCTAACCCTTTGTTTGAGCCCCGCTTGGTGTGTATATAGTGTGTGCTATTTGTGATTGTTTGCTTTGATTGCTTTGCCTGTTTAGGATCAGCTTGCTGCCTGTGCAAGTTAGGATAGAAACCATAACTTAGGGATGATATGCATGATAACATCTAGGCTCGAGTACAGCTCCCTAGTAGTGTGTCTCCCTTTGTATCTGGTTAGAATTTCTTTCCCGTTCAAGGGAACTACGTCGCCCTGATCCTCATACCAGATGAGGTACGTAGGCAGGAGACCGTGCGAGGTCTCTCCGGGCACCCTTTTTCCTTTTTGTGTGTGTTTGCTTGACAGTTGCTAGGCTCGAGTGCCTGACTCCTTAGTAGCTTGTTTGCTTGTTAACCCTCTTGTGTGTCAGGATATGGATGTAAGCCCAGCGATTGGCTGTCCGTATCCTGAGTGTGTTTGTTTGGTTCGGAAGCCGATGTAAGTCCAGCGATTGGCGTTCGGGTTCCAGGTTTGCCTGTGTCTGTGTGTGTCTTGTTTGGCGTGCGTGAGCCGAACTACGGCAGCTCTGATTCTCGTTCCAGACGAGATACGTAGGCATAGGATGCAATATCCTAGCGACCCCTCTCCCCTCTTTCTCCACCTGTGTTGTCTTCAGTGTGTGTGTGTGATGTTTGTTTTAGCAACCTATTCTTTCTTTTAGAGCGTGAATCCCGTCGAGTACGACGGATGCGTTGGGGTGCCTTCCCTTCGCATAACCGACTCCCGATCCCATTCTCTTTGGTCGCGAGACCATGCTTTTCCCAGGTTTACTTCGAGCGTTTCCTTTCCCTCTTTGGGATAAATAACGCACGGTGGCGGCTCTGTGTGGTTTTGTTTTAGCCCGCTGGTTGTTTTTCGCGGATGCGACACTAAGTTTTCACACAATACCATGAAAGATGGGAGACTTACAATCTCACTTACTAGAATGCTATGCCTTTAGGGTCAAATTTAGCTCTATATTAAGCAATCGTAATTGGACATATGTAGAAGTCACAACTATCTGAGGTCGGGCAATGAAAATTTAGATGTTAATGCATGTTAGAGATTTGGTATAATGAACCAAACTCGTAAAACATACCACACATTAAAAGAAAAGATCAAGAGGGATGGATCTATCTCATCCATACTTGTATTGGTTCATCTGACACAAGGTCATTGATGAACCAATTAGCCTTAGGATATTGAGACTTCATTGGTTAATCAAAGGAATGGGAAAGAAAAGGGGTGAAGATGAAGAGGGACAGGAAATGAGAGAAACACAAATTGATCATGGGAGGAATTTTATCAAATAAAAATCATTCATTCATTTTAGGAGATGAAATGTACATTTCATCAATCCCCTAAATCCAATGATTTTAATCCAACAAAAGTCAAATCAACCTTGACCAAGGCCCAAACAAATAGTCAAACATCACAAGACCATAAAAATGCCTCAACATGATTTTTACACAATTAATCAATTAAAAATCAAATTAAAAATGTATTAAAATTCAATTTAATTTGGTCAAAACATAAAATCTCTTCAAAACACCAAATAAATGGCCAAGAGATTTATCCTAGGTCAAACAAAGTTAAAGGACCTTAGACAAAAAAATTCATGATTTTTGAAAAGTCAGAAGTATTTTTAATTAATTAAAAATATGCAAAAAAACATTTAATTCATGAAAAATATCAAAGTTAATCCAAAAAATAATTTTAATTCAGAAAATGAAAGAGAAAAATATTTAAAGATTTTTGGTGAAAGTCCCATATTTTTTGGATTAAAAATGAAATTATTAAGAATTAAACAAAATAAAGCAATTAAATGAAAAATTAAAAAATACAAAAAAACAAGGGCCATCAGATCTCCCTCATTAATTGAGGTGGCAGATCTGATGGTCACACGTGCGCTATCCATGGTGGACTTGAGTCAAAGCGCCACACGCGTGGTAATCAAAACCAAGGGCCAAGATTAGAATGTTAGACCAAGATGAGATGGTTGGAACCTTGCTAACACATCACCAGAGCCATAACTCCGGTCATCTTCTCCGGTGTGAACCACCAAACTGGTCCAACCTAAACTTCATGAAAAATGGAAAACAAGGACACTAATTTGAAGAGAAAATGCTCAGGATCACGAATCTGACATCAATTTTCTCCAATTCCAAGTATATAAAAAGATACAGGGATTTAAATTTTGAGGATCATGAACTGAGTTGCTTCGATTTGACCTCAAAGCAACTCAATCTTGTTGCCTACATTGGTAGGACTTCAGCCAACCAAAAATTACAAAGAATAATGAAGAATTGAGAGAGAATCGAAGAGATGAAGTTTATGAAATTTAACCTTCGAGTAGTTTCAATTCAGCTTGATCTTGATCTAGATTTGCTTGATTCTTCCTCCTCTTGCTTGCAGTAATCAACTGATATGGAGAGGGAAATGAATTCTTGGAGTTTGAACTTCAAAATCGAAGGTGAAATTCAAACTCGATTTCAATGAAATCCTCAAGAAATTCTATGGAGTGAGGGGTCCGAGTTCTCTTGGCAAAGCTTGGGCAGTGGTTTTCCTCCCTTTCTAAGCTCAGGGCACTTGTATTTATAGGCTTACTCAATGCTTTTTGCACACTTCAATTAAAAAATCCAAAAATAGCAATGATCTCATGCATGCTTGCATGGGTGTGTAGAAAGCCCAATCAATGATGTCAAAGGGTCCAAACTTAATTCTAAATGACGCTGAAACGAAATCAAGGGACCATGTAATGTTGAAATGAAAATTGGTCACAAATCTTTCCAAATGGAGCCATGCATTACACCCATGCGCAAGTACCTTAATTTTGATCCAAATGAGATGATCTTGGACTTTTTGGAAAGGTGAGATCAATGAGAACAACTTTCATGTTGAATACTTTTCCATTTGAAGGTTGTATAGTGATGCATTTTGAGGTGGAAGTTTGGAAAATCAAACATATTTGAAAATTATCAAGTCAAATGTTCACTTCTTCCACCTTGAATAACTTTTGCTATGGACTTCAAATGGAAAAAGTTTATTTATCAAAGTTGTAGATATTTCAAACATATTAAGTTTGGTTACCAATTTGACCTCATTTGGATTTGGCATGAAGGATTTATGCATTTTAGAAGTTGAGGAAATTCACTTGTTCAATGGTAATGGCCCAAAATGACCTCTAATGTTTCCTCTTGGCACATGCATTTGGAAGTTGAATTTGGACTTCCTAAAAACACCAAATTTGAAGAGGAAATCTTTAATGTAATCCTGGAATTTTAATGGCTTTCATCTCATAAAAAATGAACAAGTTATGGTCTTTGGAAGTTGACCTCCTAATTAGGGTTCAAACAAAATGACCTATAATCTTTCACCTAAAAAAATGACTTTCCAAGCAAAATTAGATTTTGACTTCAAAATGAAAGTTGTTTGGAATGTCATAAGGAGTAAAGTTTCTCTTGTAATCATTTTCATATGACAAATATTGTAGGAGATAGGGTCTAGGGAACCCCATTTTTGACCAATTGACTTTCTCTGGTAATCCAACATGAACCATCTTGCTAGCTTGAGATTCTCTTGATTTTTAGGACTTATGGAGGATCATATATGCATAATATGATGTAATATTAAGTATAACTTGAAATATTTGATCAATTGATGAAGAAACTTGCTGAAGAAGTCACACAAGATACCCAAATGAATTAGGGCTTCCAAGGCAAACATGCTTTAAACTCTTGATGAATTCTTGATTAAAATGATATGTTAAGATCATAGGGACCCTGATAACACTGAAATTTACCGTATTTTCGACTCCGATTTCACATGCATTCCAGTTGTTTTATTGTTATTTTGTTGTGTTATTACTATGTTTTTCTTTGTTTTCAGGTTTTTACTTTAATCGGAGCCCGGATCGAGAAAAGGAGCGAAAAAGAGCTAAAAACCCTAAAATTCAGCATTTTGTACTTGTGGCTTCCACCATGGCTGGCGCCATAGACCCTTCCATGACGTGTCCAAGCTCAACCTCCCTCAACTGCCACGTTCCCCACTACTTCCACTAAGGCGCCTCAGATTGGCCTTATGGCGGGCGCCACAAGAGGAAAAGTTTTCCCTCCCATTTTCAAGTTGAAGGGCATCCTTGTCATTTCCATCTTTTTACTTGCGTATAAATAGAAACTCGAAATCACTTTTTCAATCATCCAAACTTAGAGCAGAGGAAGATCCAAACTTAGAGCAGAGGCAAACTCAGAGCAACTTTGTTTCACTTAGGCATATATTCAGTATTTTAAAGTGGTAATCGCTTCGCATTGGAGTTTTACCACAATTGTGTAATCAAGTCTGTGATCGAGTCTGTAATCGAGTTTGGAGCACTTTGGAAGGAAGTCAACAGACGTGTTCCAACAAGCCCTCAATCCATAACTCTTTGACGGCATAACCCTTGCGCCGTCACTAATCCTATTGCACGAATTTCAGACCGTCAAACACACCTCGATTGTTGATTCAGTATGATTGATCAACAAGTCATTGCTTCACCATACTAATGTCGGATTCCGAAGCAAATGGCCATTGATCGCTCAAAGGAAAACAACCATTTAGTGTTTGAATGAACGAAACAGAAACAATATATCATATATACCATACTTTGCATTAGGATTACTTATATCATATATAAGTTGATCGGTCTAAATTGCGTAACCTATGGACGATCGATGTATCACTGCTTCACCATACTAATGTCGGTTCCAAAGCATAGTCAACATCAAACATCCAACTCGTACACTCATGATGCCAAATTTAATTACTCGTTTAATTAATTGATTCATTCTGTCTTTTAATCATATTAGTACAGAAAATAAACAGCTATCCGATGCATGGTTTCGTAAGTGGCTCTAATACCACTGAAGGAGAAGTGCGATCCAAAACGCAGCGGAATTTAAAATTTCTCTTTTAGAGATCCTTACGAATGGGCATGATCAGTGATAGAATAGTTAGCTCTTGTGACGATTGAAACCTTATATGCAAATCTCCTGTGACAGTTGAAACCTTTGATGCAGATCTATAGAGCGATCACGAACGTTGAACGACGACAACACGTCTACCCAGTCCACACGAACGGATTCCTTCAATCTCAGTGCTAGCTGTTATGAATGAAGGCTTTGAGTGAGAGAAAGAAAGGGAGAGAAAACGAAATTGCAACCGCAATCAATGCTTCTGCACAAGGGTTCTATTTATAGAACCACTTGTGTGGGCTTCAAGCTAAAAAGCCCACTTAAGTGTATTTTGGCCCATATCTTATAATATGCCCAAAATCACTTAAGCGTGTGGTACCTTACCATATTTCATATTCTACTTAAGTACACCGTACCTTACGATGTTCTATAATTCACTTAAGTGCACCGTACCTTACGATGTTCCTTAGTTACTCTATCTCTCATCAATCCGTCCTTTGTGTGTGACCCTGTAGGTTTTCGCGACGTTGGCAATTATATTAAATCACGTATTTAACATAATAAATAGTGAGCACTATCTAGCAACACATCACTGCTACCCAAGACACGGAAATGTCATGTGATATGACAAATCCTTCTGTGATAATAATTATGTGTAGAATTACCCTTTTGCCCTTATGTCTATATTGAACACAAGGCATAGACCATGTCATCCTTGTCCAATTCAATATTGGGCCCATAGACATTTATTCTGTTACACAGGATGGGCAAATTCCATCTAGGTCACTCATGTCCCTCAACATGCTTCGTGGAGTACCTATCAACTGTCTTTATGGTTATCCAGTTACGGACAATGTTTGATCAGTAATAAAGCACTCGACTCTACATCTAGGGTCCATAGTGGTTTCAGGTCGAAGAGTGGTATACACCATTATCACCATGAGAATAACTTATGACACTGTGCATAACTTTCTATATATAGTATTCTCATAGCGGGTCAATCCGGTATAAATATTACTCTTAATATTCATACCTATGTTTAAGACTTGATAACTCCTTATCCATGATCCATGAGATGTGATCATTAGTCTATATACATAATAGTCTTAATGCTTTAATGTTATCCCACTTCACAATAAAGCTCGACTACAGATACTTTAAGAATAATGTCCTTATGTTTAATGTGATCTCATGATCAAGTCACACTTGATACATTAAACGGACTAGCTATTCTAGGGACTTTATTAAATAAACGTAATAAAGAAAAAGCTTTTTATTATTAAAAAATAATTCGATACAAGTACCAAAAGTATTGGCCTCTAGGGCTTACACCAACAGTGATATTAGCAACAATGTGGTCAAATTGATCCACAATCACATCATACTCAACATAAGCTTGCTCTAGCACTTTCTACAATGCCTCCCTATGTGCCTCAGAATTCATCAATAAGGACAACACGAAGATCTTTGGCGGAGTTTGGAGCAGCTGCTCTACCACATTAAACTCACTCCTCTGAATCTATTTTAATACCTCATCATCATCACTAGCCTTCAGTTTGCTGGATTCACCAGACTGATACACTAAAGTACTAACCAGATTCACCACTGGCATCCCCTCTTTCTTACTGGTTGCAACATCTTCTACCTCCTTTGGAAAGACCAGACTGAAAACACGACCACTACGGGTCACCTTCGCAACATCAGCTATACTTACCACAAAATCTGCAGCTGGTAGAGGAACCTCTTGACCATTTTCCACCATTGTAGCGTTATATTGATAAGGTACAACTTTATCAGATGCATATGGAACAGGGCCCGCTAACCGTATTACCAACGACGATACCGATCTATTAACACTGTTGTTGTTACTGCTATCGAACTGGATAACTACCCGCTCAGGGGTTTTAAACACTGGTACAATCACATTCACATCATTTTCATTTCTCTACTGAAAAATCTGGATAAGACCTTCATCCATCAACCTCTGAATATCTCTTTTGACAATAACACATCCTCGAGGGTTCACGCAGCATATCACACAATCATCGTGGTGTTGGTGTAAGCCCTAGAGGCCAATACTTTTGCTAATTGTATATAATTACTTATTAATCATAAAATGTTTTTTCTTTATTATGTTTGTTTAATAAAGTCCCTAGAATAGCTAGTCCGTTTAATGTATCAAGTGTGACTTAATCATGAGATCCCGTTAAACATAAGGACATTATTCTTAAAGTATCCGTAGTCGAGCTTTGTTGTAAAGTGGGATAACATTAAATCATTAAGACTATTATGTATATAGACTGATGATCACATCTCATGGATGATGGATAAGGAGTTATCAAGTCTTAAACATAGGTATGAATATTAAGAGTAATATTTATACTGGATTGACCCGCTATGAGAATACTATATAGAATGTTATGCAAAGTGTCATAAGTTATTCTCATGGTGATAGTGGTGTATACCACCCTTCGACCTGAAACCACTATGGACCCTAGATGTAGATTCGAGTTCCTTATTGCTGATCAAACATTATCTGTAATTGGCTGACCATAAAGACAGTTGATGGGTACTCCGCGAAGCATGCTGAGGGACATGAGTGACCTAGATGGATTTTTCCCATCCCGCGTAACAGGGTAAATGTCTAAGGGCCCAATATTGAACTGGACAATGATGACACAGTCTATGTATTGTGTTCAATATAGACATAAGGGAAAAAGGATAATTTTACACATAAGTATTATCACAAAAGGATTTGTCATATCACATGACATTTTCGTGTCTTAGGTAGCAGTGATGTGTTGCTAGATACCTCTCACTATTTATTATGTTAAATACGTGATTTAATATAATTTCCAATTTCACAAAAACCTATAGGGTCACACACAAAAGGAAAAATTGATGAGAGATAAAGTAAATAAGGAACACCGTAAGGTACGGTGCACTTAAGTGAATTGTAGAACATCGTAAGGTACGGTGTACTTAAGTAGAATACGAAATATGGTAAGGTACCACGCGCTTAAGTGATTTTGGCATATCATAAGATATGGGTCACATAAACTTAATTGGGCTTTTTAGCTCGCAGCCCACAGAAGTGGTTCTATAAATAGAACCCT
Organism: Lathyrus oleraceus; assembly: GCF_024323335.1. Classification (NCBI taxonomy): domain Eukaryota; kingdom Viridiplantae; phylum Streptophyta; class Magnoliopsida; order Fabales; family Fabaceae; genus Lathyrus; species Lathyrus oleraceus. The sequence continues at coordinate 247,506,907 of NC_066582.1, read as the reverse complement.
TGTGCATAAGCATTTGTTCAGTTGAAATTTTGTTTCTCTCTCTTTCTCACTCAAAGCCTTCTTTTGTAGCAGCTAGCACTGAGATTGAAGAAATTCGTTTGTGTGGACTAAGTATATGCGTTGTCACCATTCAACGTTCGTGATCACTCCTTAGATCTGTGTCAAAGGTTTCAATCACCACAAGAGGTAACGATTCTATCACTAATCATGCCCATTCGTAAGGATCACTAAAGGAGAAAATTTTAATTTCCGCTACGTTTTGGATCGCTATTCTCCTTCACATGGTCATGCTCACAATCACTGACCAAACAAATATCTCTATGAATTGCCACCAAAGACTGTCTGATATGGCGAACATCATAAACCTTATACTCCCAAGGACAACCATCTACCATATTGACTGAAGCATTACCATGAGCAGGCAACGAATTAGCTTTTACATTAGGCGCTCGATCCTCAAAGGACACCATCCCACTCTTCACAAGCTTTTGTACTTCATAATTCAACGGGAAGTAGTTTTCTATGTCATGGCCAGGGGCTCCCTAGTGAAAAGCACAATGAAGTTCAGGTTTGAACCACCATGGAAGTGACTCAGGAATTTGTGGTGGATTTCTGGGTTGAATGAGGTTCTTGAGAACCAAAGATGGATATAATTTTGTGTATGACATAGGAATATGGTCAAAAGAAACCTTCTTCCTTTTGAAACTTTGCTGGTTATTATTGTTGTCATTGTAATTGGTTCTTTGTTGTGGTTGTTGTTGACGTTGTTTTTGTTGAATCAGAACAAATTGATTGTTGGAATTGTTGGAAAAAATTGGAATCACTGAAGAAACTTGATGTTGGTGTTGACGTGGTTGAGGCCTTTTTCTGACATGAGGCCTCCTCTGCCTCCCTACAGACACCGAATTAGTTTCCCCCTCCTTCCTCTTGGAGAAACTACCACCATATTTCTTTCTAGACGACGCTTCTTCCTTAGACAGAGGTCCTTCACAGACTCCTTCTTCTAGCCTCATCCCCATATTTACCATTTCGGTAAAGTCATTAAGGGCACTGACAATCATACGTTCGTAATAAAACGAACTCAACGTCTATAAGAAGATCTTCGTCATTTCTTTCTCTTCCAATGGCAGACTAATCTGGACAGCAAGCTCTCTCTACCTCTGAGCATACTCCTTGACTGTCTCCTTATCCTTTTGAGACATAGACCTCAACTGGTCTCTATCAGGCGCCATACCAACGTTATATTTGTACTGCTAGACAAAAACTTCACCCAAATTGTTGAAAGTACGAACACTTGCATTGTCTAACCCCATATACCATCTCAAAGTAGCATCAGTCAAACTGTCTTGGAAGTAGTGAATTAGTAACTGATCATTATCAGTTTGAGTTGACATCTTTCTGGCGTACATCACAAGGTGTCTCAGCGAACAAGTGTTTCCCTTATACTTTTCAAAGTCAGGGACCTTGAACTTCATCGGGATTTTCACATTAGGCACTAGGCAGAGCTCAACAACACTCTTCCCAAATAAGTCTTTTCCTCTCAGAGTCTTCAACTCCTTACGCAGCTCGAGGAACCGATCCTTTATTTCGTCTATCTTCTCATATACGTCTAGACCCTCAGATGGCTCAGAGTGGTAGATGGTGTCCTCAACACGAGGCAGAGTATGAACAACTAGAGGAGGTACTGACATGACCAGGCTAGATGTCTGTATAAAGACAAAGGTGGGTGCATACCCTTCAAGAATAAAATTGGACGACATCCCCCAAGGGAACCCATCAGGCATGGAAATACCGGATTGGCTAGCAGCAATAGGAATAGTCGAGGTATCAACCTCAGAAATAACAGCCCTCTGGGAAGGAGTTGTAGGAGTTGGTGAAAGCTAATTTTGCACAGCAAGAACAGACTCCGTCATATCAGTCAACCATGCAATTTCATCCTTCAGCTCTCTATTCTCTTGCTCTAAATGCTCCATGATCTTCGGTTGATTAGCACGAGTGTTATATCGGTGAGTCGGCTTGGTTTAAGCACAAAAGAATAACCGATAAGACATCTAGCGAAATAAAAATCTGCTATGCAAATGATAAAATGCAATGTTTTTATTTGTTTAATTTCAAGGAACATATGAAGCTTCATTTGCAAATATATATAACAATTTTATTGACCATGAACATCTCTTTTTATTCATAAAATTTGGAAGAGTTACACTGAAGACAATTTCACACGCCAAAATACAAATACAAGAGAAAAGGAAACTAATCATCCTAAGGATCCCCTAGCAACTGTTTTAGATGATCTGGCTGAGGGCGCGTACTTCCTTAGGATGCGTCGAATCTCGGACTCGAAAGATGTCTTCATTTGAGCTTTCTCAAGGACAAGTTGATCAACAATCTTCTTCCAAGCACCGAAAGGCTGAGGCATACTAGAGGAAGGTGGACCCTCTGCCTCTCTCTGTCTCTTCACTACTAGGTCTTCAAGAAGTTCAATAAGTGCATCCTCGTCTTTCGACTCAAGCTATAACTCCTCATGCTTTCGGCTCAAAGCATGGAACCGTTCTTCCATCATATATTTCTCTTGCTTCATCTTAGTGAGCGCGTCTTCCAACTCCTCTATATATTGGTTAGGGAGAGTTGATGGCTCAACCACAACCAAAGACACAGGTCTTTCACAAGCATACGACATCTTCAACTCCAAAGCTTTCTTCTTCCCCTAAAGAATGTAAGCTTCCAAAGCTACACAGTTGTGCGAACCAAGCTCGGATCTCCCCTTCCTATGCACATTATGCCAAGCATGTATCATCTTCTGCTTCAAATGTTGGGGATATTTACCCTATTGATAGAAAAGACCTTCTAACTAAGTGTTATTAGGTTTGTCTCTCAAGGGGAACCCAAGTTAACGACAAGCCAAAGCAGGGTTGTAGTTGATTCCTCCTTGTGTACCAATAAGAGGCACATTAGAGAATTCACCATAACTATCAATGATATCCACACAACTCAATGCAGAATCATACCAAACAATATCATTGTTAGTGAGAGACATAAGTCTTTGAGACCACCATAGACATTGTTTGTTCTCCAAGAAAGCAGGCGTATGAGGCAAGTGCGAAAGAAACCACTTGTACAAAATAGGAACACATCACACAATAGTCCCACCACCTTTAGAATTCCTTAAATGTAAAGAGAAATACATGTCACCTAATATATTATGAACAAGATTTCCAATTAAGAAGATTCTGATGGCGTTAAGATCCACAAAACCGTCAATGTTAGTGAACAAAGCTAAACCATAGATGAGGAACACAAAGATGGCCTCAAAAGCATCCACATTACCAACTTGAGCAAAGACAATATCTTTTCGTATGAGAAACTCAGAAGTCAACCCAAAAATTCCTCCTTTCTTTACTCAATGAGTCTCAATCTCAGATTTCTTCAGATGAAGAGCTTCAACTATGATATGAGATCTGGGAATCTCCTCCAATCCACTAAAGGGCACTTTGTTAGAAACGGGTATACCCAAGAGATGGGCATACTCCTCTAACGTAGGCACTGTCGCAACGCGAAAAATAACCGGCGGGAAAAACAAACAAACAGAGCCGCCACCGTGTGTTATTTATCCCAAAAGAGGGAAAGGAAACGCTCGAAGTAAACCTGGAAAGGAAATGGTCTTACGACCGGAGATTGCAAGGATCGGGAGTCGATTACGCAAGGGGAAGGTATTAGCACCCCCTCACGTCCATCGTACTCGACGGGATCCACGCTCAAAAGAATAGAATAAGGTTGCTAAATAACTGCTCAAAAGAATGCACGCACACTGGAATAAGACACAGATGGAAGAAGAGGGGAATGGGCTCGCTAGGATATCACCTCCTATGCCTATGTATCTCATCTAGAATGAGAATCAGAGCTACCGTAGTTTGGCTGACGCACGCCGAAACAAAACACACACAAGGACGCTGAGACATCAGAGCAAACACACAAATGGAACCGGAATGCCAATCGCTGGTCTTACATCCAACTCCGAACAACAAACACAAACGAGGAAACCGAATGCCAATCGCTGGGCTTACATCAGACTCCACACACACAACCCACAGGAAACCGACTGCCAATCGCTGGACTTACGCCAGACTCCAAACACACAACAAACAAACAAGGAAACCGAATGCCAATCGATGGGCTTACATCAGACTCCAAACAAACAAACACACACCAAAAAAGAAAAAGGGTGCCCGGAGAGATCTTGCACGATCTCTTGCCTACGTACCTCATCTGGTATGAGGATCAGGGCAACGTAGTTCCCCTTAATAGGGGAGAAACTTTCTCCTAACCAGAGACCGGGAAATAACAAACTAAAAGGGAGACTGACTCGAGCCTAATAGTTGTCATGTAATCCACAATAGTCCTAGGTTGAGGTTTCTAACAGATCCTAACTCGCACAGGCAGCAAGTCAACAACACAGCAAGTAAGCAAACGGGTGAACAGGTATCACACACTATATGCAAACAAGAAGGCTCACACAACATGGCTGGGCTTTAGTCAAGGAGTCATATCAACCTCGACAAACAAGCCAACTGGAAAGGATGGTCAGGCTCTTAACCTCTAACATTGAGAGTTAGGGTGAGCAGATGAAATGGAGATGAGGGTTATGCCTCATAGCTCTTAACCCGGGCCTGGGTGAGCTTGAATCAAAGAATGTGTGGGAGTCCAGAATGTGGGACTCTATTCCACATGACTTGACACAACAAGATTTTGGGTTTTTATTCAAAGTGCATCAACACATGGTGTGAGCAAGATGAATGACACAACTGAATAGCAAGGGATGGATTGCACATCCCTTTTATCTGCCAATGCCTCTTCACTTAGGAGGTCTTTAAATTTACAAGGCACAAAGATGAACAAGCACAAACATTGCCTCATAAGGAGGGCTTCAGACAGGTGCCTGCCAAAATAACATGACAGGTCTTCCAGACTGCATGGAGTTAAGGAAGATACCTAAGTGGTATGTCAACCACAAGCCAAGCAAAGCAACTCAAATAATGAGTTAAAGCGGCTAAAGTACCTGTAAGAAAAGCTAAAACAGTCAATATTTACATTCAGACAAACAGACCACAGTCAATAGATCTCAACAGACAGACAAATCCAATATGCACAATGAGTAAGCCATAAGGCAAACACTCAAATGAATTATCATCAAAGCCTACAAAACAAACAAATGTTAGCAAACAATAACAAATGGTCAAGCTCAAATGGAGAAGCAACATCAATCATGGAGATGCATGCTTGAACCTGAAATTCACAACTCAAATGTGAGTACAAATCCCTAGGGCAAAGCCTAGGGTCAAAAGTGAAGTAAAAAAACCAAAACAGAACTTGATATTCAACATGAAGCAACTTCAATCAACTGAGAATATGTCATAAAAAATTCCAAATCAAAATCATCAAGCAAGGTCATGATCCAACCAAGAGAAGGCAATGCACACAACATGATCATCAATTGGACATACAAGATGAGAAAATGCACATTAAATCAGAAATAGCTCAAACAATTCTGGAAATTTTCATGAGCATACAACATGTCCAATACAATTAGCATGCCAAAAATCATAAATAGAGGAGCTCCTTTGATATGGAAATGAAAATGATCAAATAGGACATCCAATTGTGTGACATGCATTGTCACACCATATTAACATGTACATAAAACAGGGATGGAACATGGGAAAAATATCAAACCAATCCTAAAATGTCAATCAACATGTTAAGAATCATCATGCAAAATTTCATGGCTATTGGATCAATATCAAGCATTTCACAATGGAAAGAACAAGGCAATGTCACAAAAGTATACATGTTTACATAGTCTAACACAATTCAAAATCCAGCCAGGCACAATTCCAGAAATTAAAATCATAAAATTCTAGACATTTCAAGGATCAAGTAGCAAAAAACCTGGAATTATTTGGATCATTCTACAATTAGTTATGATTTTTTGAAGATCATGGAAAAAATGAAATAAAAATTGAAAAAGAACATGAAATAATGAAAAGAATTGAATAAAATGGAAAATGCTCCCAGCCGGAATCGAAGCGAGGGGAACTTCGCTGGCCAAAACTACATCGTTTCATTCAAAGCCCTAGTCAAAAACTAGCTACGGACCAGCGACGGCCACTAGCGGACGCTAGCGGCGGAAACCACCGTCTTCTTCATGAAGACGGTGGTGAACAGTACACGATTTTTTTTCCAGAATTAGCGAAATTATATATGGTTGGACTCGTCTTGACGTGTAGATCACGAATCCACTAATATTTTTCTCTAATTCATCATATACTTCAAGAATCAATCAAGAACACTTATGAACACCAAACTTTAATCTCTCATAACTCTCTCAATATTTGTCAGTTTTTCATGTTCTTTATATCAGAATTTCCAGCATGAATAGATCTACAAGTCTAGGCACATAAAAACAGGAATTAAGAGGTTCGAAAAAAATATGACCTCTTGAAGATCAACTTCTGGAAATGCACGATCCAAGGCTTGGCAAGCTTCAAATCTACTCCAGAATACTTGTTATGAAGATTGATGAAGAATTTGAGGCTTGGAACTGTGTAGATCTTGCTTAAATCTCAACTGCCATGGCTATGTTCTTGAGCTTCACCTGCACGATTCTGGTCCAATCTTGATGATCCAAGGCTTGATCTATACTAAATCCACACCAGGGAACAAGAATATGCAAGAAAATTGGAAGGTTATGTGATGAAAATTTGAATTATGATTGAGAGAAAAAAATGGAGGGAAAAAGTTCTAGATCTAGAAATGGTGAAGAAGTGAAATTTCTGTTATGATTATGTATATATATGCTCCACTAATCACATCCAAATTGTAACTAGGCAAGGTTTAGTTGAGATTAAATGCAAATAAGGTATTTTGCAAAAATATGAAAATTGGTGGTGTGTGAAGCATGCATACGTGAACAGTGCCAATTGCATGGTTAAATCCACTTAAAAACTTCCAATTAACACAATGGCAATGGTGATTAGTTCCCATGATGCACCAATTTTGAATTTATGAATTTCCCTCCAAAATCTTCATGGGTAAGCAAAGGATCATATGTTCAAATTTCATGTGATGTGATGAATGATTTGGAAAGTTCATGTCATGAGAAGAATTTGGCAAAAAGGAGCACTCAATTTGGAGTTATGAGTCAAAAGTTATGGCCTTTTGAAGTCCTATGCACACTTGACAATGATTTGATCATATCTCCTCAACCATTCATCATAAATTCATGATCTTGGACGTTTTGGAAATGGAAGAGATAGATCTTCAACTTTCATGTTGGACAAAAATTCATTTGAAGCTTCTTTGATGATGTAAAATCAAGTTGAATTTGAACCAAAACCTTTCCATTTTTGGAAACTTTCAATTATAGGTCACTTTCCATTTTTGGAAACTTTTGATCTGACCTCAAATTCTTCAAGATATAAATTTGACATGATGAATAAGCCTCTCTTGAACATGAATGAGATTTTGAAACTCATTTCTCCACCTCCTAGCCCTCATTTGACTTTCTGTTGACTTTTTTGGTTGACAGATGACTTAGAAGTGCTCTGATCAGCTTGAGCCTCAACCACTTGAGGAATTGGCTCCAAAATGAACCCCTAGCTCTAATAAGATCTTCAAAATGATCATGTGATCCACACCATCACCAAATACCTCATCTCCTTAAAGATCCCGGACTGAAAGAATGCAACTGATTAGGGTTGACCAGAGGTCAAAACCCTAATCCCAAGGAACCTAAGCATGAATTCTGAAACCTTTGAGGATGACATAACCATGATGATGATGATGTACCCTTGCAATCAAGATAATACTCAACCTCCTTGAGGAACCAATAAAACCCTAATTGAAGAGCAACCCTCAGATGATTGATCATCAATTCAATAAGACCCTCAGGCATGAATCTCTTAACCTCTCTATCTCTGAGAAAGACTTATGAGGATGACATTCTTATTATCCACATGATATGCAAAGATGCAATTCCTAATGTCCTACAAAATGAAATGCAATATGCTAAACTAGTCCCAAGAAGAGGAGGGCAAATTTTGAGGTGTTATAGCTGCCCCTATTCAATCCACTGTGAACCTGTCAATATGAACAGCCTCGGCTTTCAGATGATCAGGGTGAAGAGTGATTGAATACCAAGAACAGACGAACAATTTGCGCTCCACTGAGGATTATTATATTTTTTCTTTTCTTGAACCCCATAACTTTTTTGATTTGATTTTGCTTTTCTTGAACCCCGAACAAATATTTTCTTTCGCGCGGGTGATCCCGGATCACCGCATTTGAACCCCGACAACTTCATATTACTCTTGTTTGCCAAATCATGAACCTCGTTCTCCATTTTCTTGTGATAATTCCGTTGGCCATGCCGGAAATAACACCAACCACCACTCTGATGGCGACATATCAGAGGGTATTCGACCAGACATTTACCAATGACTGGGAAGGAACTCGACGTTTACTGACATCAAACAAGGATGTTTACTGACACCAAAGAAAGGATATTCGACCAGACATTTACTGATGACTGGGAAGGAACTCGAAGTTTACTGACATCGAACAATGATGTTTACTGACACCAAAGAAAAGATACTCGACCAGACATTTACTGATGACTGGGAAGGAACTCGACGTTTACTGACATCGAACAATGATGTTTACTGACACCAAAGAAAGGATATTCGACCAGACATTTACTGATGACTGGGAAGGAACTCGACGTTTACTGACATCGAACAATGATGTTTACTGACACCAAAGAAAAGATACTCGACCAGACATTTACTGATGACTGGGAAGGAACTCGACGTTTACTGACATCGAACAATGATGTTTACTGACACCAAAGAAAGGATATTCGACCAGACATTTACTGATGACTGGGAAGGAACTCGATGTTTACTGACATCGAACAATGATGTTTACGGACACCAAAGAAAAGACATCACGGGGATCGACACGACACTTACTGGTATCGCAAGGATGACGTCTACATACGTCAAAACAAGACAGACGCTTGCCGGGGACTAACTGGGGGGAAACCGTTGACCCAACGTCACGATGCTAAACTCCTCAGAGTAACACCTTCCAACTTCCATCTCGCATGACAGAAATTCTTCCTCCAATATCGCACTACTGGGGAATACCATTGACCCAAAGTCATGATGCTAAACTCCTCAGAGTAACATCTTCCAACTTCCATCTCGCACGACAGAAATTCTCCCTCCAATATCGCACTACTGGGGAATACCGTTGACCCAACGTCACAATGCTAAACTCCTCAGAGTAACATCTTCCAACTTCCATCTCGCACGACAGAAATTCTCCCTCCAATATCGCACTACTGGGGAATACCGTTGACCCAACGTCACAATGCTAAACTCCTCAGAGTAACATCTTCCAACTTCCATCTCGCACGACAAAAATTCTCCCTCCAATATCACACTACTGGGGAATACCGTTGACCCAACGTCACAATGCTAAACTCCTCAGAGTAACATCTTCCAATTGGCAGCGAAACCAATCCTCAAACGGTAACCACGGCTTGAGTAACTGATGCTTGCGATGCTGAGGCTGACCTTCCAACCAGCGAAACCACTTCTCAAACGGTAACCACGACTCGAGACTAGTTTATGCTTGCAATGCGTGTGCATGATTTTTTTCCAGCGTAATGCTCCATAACTATGGAAATGCTACGCAATTAATTATGCAATATGCTATGCTTTCCTAAATGATGAATGCATAAAAAGTATCCCCCTCAAGGGACTCTTCTGGGGAGTTCGCGGCACTCTGCTGAGGAACTCGATAACACTCCAATCTCCACCCTGCTGGGGAATAGCACTGCTGCTGGGGAAAGGACCATCCTCACCAGGGATGACCTCCACTGAACCCGATCCGCTTGGGGACTTCGCTGGGGAAGAAACCACCAACGCACTCTGCGGGGAAAACAACAATCTTCGACTTGCTAGGGATATAACAATCCCGACACTGCTTGGGGAAATTGCCACCTTCACTCCTGACTGCTGAGGAAACACCGATCTTGAACCCGCTGAGGAGATAACAATCCCGACCCTGCTAGGGGAAATAAGAAATATCTGGCACAGAACACCTATCGACTCGTCGAACCCTGGTATTCACCATTTAACTCCAGTGTCAGATTTCCACTTTTGAGAACTCCCAGACTCGTCTGGACTTTTCTGATTCATCACCTTGTATCCTCGACTTCTCCGTACTCTACGGAGATCGAACTCCCTGGATTCACACAAACTTTCCAGTCCTCAGACTTTGAAGAGTCTTCTTGATTAATCCTCCAGGATCGTCGCACGTTTCTCGCTGTCTTTACCATTCGTCAATTCCTTTGTCCCTGATTGGACTCCACGGGGATCTTTTGTCAAAAAGCTTCACATCACAACCTGCAAGTGAGTGAAACTATCTAACAGCACCTGCAAAAGAGATCGTTAGACAAAAACGTTCCCCAGGCGTGCCAAAATTTCAACACTTGGGTCACTCAACCTTCCGAATAAGATTTCAAGCTTTCAATCTTATAAACATGCATTGGGAGGGATCTCCATGTCTCAAAATGCAAAGATTCTTTATCAAAAATAACTGGATGTTTTTGCAATCAAAGCGGTAATGAAAACAAAAACAAAATTATTTGACTGAATATGCATTTTATTGATTGAAATAGGTGGCTCAAAACCGAGCAATACACAGGAAGCAATTCCTGAAAGAAGGTAATTGCGCACAAAAGGAAAATCTATCCTAATGGCAATGTGAAACCGTGATCTCATCGAGTTCCAACTCGGTTACACCCCATATGTCCTCAAGACTCTCCGTGCTTTTTGCCTTCTGAACAAGACGCTTCCGACTGATCCCTGCCGGGGATTATCCACGTGTCTTAACCAAAGATACAAACGATCATGCTAGACGCAGTTGTTCGTTTCAATCCCTCTTTTGCCTGGACCGACCTTTCGGGTTTCAGTCCACCGGGATACCCTTTTTTGCCCAAGCCGCCCTTGTGGGGTTTTCGACTTGCCGGGTGTACCATTTTTCCTTTTATCCCTAATTTTTGCCCGAACCTTTTTCATTTTTTTCTGGTTCGCCGGGATGCCCATTTTTCCTGGACTATTTTATTCTTTTCGTCCAGCGGGTCTCTTATACGAAGTATTTTTTTAACTGCGTCCGCATTCACAGGGGACGGAAAATCCTCGCCATCCATGGTCGTCAACCACAAGGCTCCATCAGAGAAAACCTTATCGACCACGAATGGACCATCATAATTGGGTGTCCACTTGCCCCTACGATCATTCTGAGGAGGAAGGATCTTTTTCAACACCATATCGCCTGCATGATATACCCGAGGTCATACCTTCCGGTCAAAAGCCCGCTTCATTCGCTGTTGGCGCAACTGCCCATGACAAATGGTCGCCAGCCTCTTTTCCTCAATCAAGCTTAACTCTTCGTACTGAGTCCTTATCCACTCAGACTCTTGCAATTTCACGTCCATCAGGACTCTCAACGAAGGAATCTGAACCTCAACCGGTAGCACGGCTTCCATCCCATACACGAGTGAGAAAGGCGTTGCCCCAGTAAGTACGCACCAAGGTTCGATACCCGTGCAAACTTCGCATTCAGCCACATAATTGGTGCATTCGACCGTTAGCCGGGTAACACAAGGGACGTGGGATCCCTTCGGTATAACCAAAACAACACTCACTCATACCATTCACGTCAACGGCCCCATCAAACATCAGAATCCGTTCGGATTCAGGGTCAGGCCCCTCCTCCGGGATTGGTTCCTCATAATCTTTCGATTTGAGAACCATGATGTCCTCATCAGGGAACTCAAACTTCATCGGTTGATAATCCTCAATGGGTTGCTCGGCAAGGTGATCAGACAATACACTCCCCTTTGTTTCTTTCTGAGAGGTATACTATATATCAAAATCATTCAAAAATCATTTGCCATCTCGCAACCCGTCCGGTCAACGCTGGCTTTTCAAACATATACTTGATCGGATCCATCTTGAAATCCACAAAGTGGTATGAACCAGCATATACTGTCTCAGTCGGCGAGCAGCCTATGCCAAAGTACAACAAGTTTTCTCGAGCAGTGAATATATTGTTTCACAGTCGGTAAACTTTTTGCTAAGGTAAATTGCATGCTCTTTTCGACCAGACTCGTCATACTGCCCCAGTACGTACCCCATAGACCCCTCGAGGATTGTCAAGTATAGAATCAACGGTTGTCCCTCCACTGGGAGGCATCAGAATCAGAGTCTCCTGTGAATATTCTTTTATTTTTCGATGCCCCTTGGCAATCATTACTTTACCTGACCGTTTGATCATCATTTTTTTTCACAACAGCTTGAGTGGGTTCCCACGTGGCTGTTAGATGAGATGTGAACCGTGAAATGCAGTTCAATCTACCTAAGAGACCACAAACCTCTTTTTCTATTCTCGGTTCAGGCATTTCTTGTATTGTTTTTTTCTTCTTTTTTTTTTAGCAGGATCGACCTCGATTCCTCTTTCATTCGCAATAAGCCTCAGCAACTTACCGGATCGCACTACGAACGTGCACTTATTCGGATTCAACCTCAGTCTGAACTGTCTCAATCGGTCAAACAACATGGCCAGATCTACCAGATGCCCCTCTTCTGTTTGGGACTTTGCTATCATGTCATCAACATAGCATTCGATTTCATGATGAATCATATCATGAAACAAAGTCACTATAACTCTTTGATACGTGGCACCAGCATCCTTGAGACTGAATGACATCATCTTATAACAAAAAGGTGCCCCATGGTGTGATGAACTTTGTTTTCTCCATATCATCTGGCGACATTTTAATCTGCTTATATCCAAAAAAGCCATCCATGAAGGAAAACACCGAGAACTGAGCTGTATTATCAACCAATACGTCAATGTGAAGTACTGGGAATTCCTTTTCCGAACTAGCTCTGTTCACATCTCGGTAGTCCACACCCATTCTCACCTTCTCATCCTTTTTCGGCACCGACTTCTGATTCGCTGGAGGACAGTCTTCTCTCAATGGCAACCTATGCACAATGACATCGGTATCCAACCCTGGCATATCCTGATAAGACCAGGCGAAGATATCAACATGCTCTTTCAACAGGGCTACCATTCTGCTCTTGGCATTTGCCTCCAAAGCAGCCCCAACTTTCACTTCCTTTCTTACCTCCTCGGTGCCTGGATTAACAATCTCGACCTGCTCTTCATGCGGTTGAATCACCTTCTCCTCTTGTTTCAACAACCTGGCTAATCTTCCAGCAGATCACGATCTTCTTCGCCTTCTTCTTCGGCATGATAGATCGGATGGTCGAAGTCATACGAGGGTGTAACAGGATTGTTATCAATGAGATCAGGAGAATAGTCGCATCTACATGAATATTGATTCATGCATTGCTTTTGAGGTCGGGACAAGACAAATCAAAAGGAAGAAAAATGAAAGCAAACATTGCCATTTTTATTTTTGTTTTAAACTGCAAAAATAAATGAAAAACAGGGAACACCGCTTTTAATGTGAAAAACATCCATTTATTAATGATGCAAAATGTTGCACAATGAAACACATGAGGTGGCCCTTACAATGGACCATTACGTTTCGGGAAAAACGTATGGCTTTCATGCAAACAGAATTGAAAAACAGAAACATTACTCTTCAGGATGAGTGACAGTGATGATCTTTTAGGCCTTCCAGTTCTGGACTCCATCCCTGGTACGCACGGTTTTATCTACGAGTCCAGCTCACAGTCACTATCAGTCTCTTCACCCACCGCACAGACGTGACCTGAATCTTCAGCAATTACACCAACCATCACCTGACCATGCGCTGGCATGGGGTTAGCATTAACATTCGGAGATGGTGCAAAATTGATGGCCTTGGAGTCTACCAAGTCTTGGACAACATGCTTGAAGGCTCTACAACCCTCAATGTTATGCCCTGGTGTACCAGAATGGAATTCACACTTGGCATTCTCATCATAGTTAGGAGGCCTCTGATCTGGTCTTACCGGAGCCATCGTCCTCGGCTGAACCAACCCTAGATCCATCAACTTCTTAAACAGAAAAGCATATGTCACGGGTGGCCTATCAAACTGGCGATCAATCCCTTTTCCTCTCACTTGGTACCCAACTCTCTGTGCTCTCTGTTGAGGTGGCTGATGTTACTGTTGTACCGATTGATTACCAGCAGGAATGGTTACCGCAGTAGTGTGCTGGTAGTAACGATCCCTACCGTGTCCCCTTTGGGCATATACAGCACTCGATTCACCCTCATTCTTGCGCTGACCGTTCCCAAATGGCTTCTTTACTCCAGATGACGGAGCATTTCCCTGTATTTTCCCCATTCTCAGCCAGCTTTCAATTCTCTCACCAGCCACTACTATGTCTGCAAAGCCAGTGACGGGACAACCCACCATTCTTTCAGCAAAAATCTCCTGCAGGGTACCCATGAACAGATCAGACATTTCCCGATCCACCAGTGGAGGTTGAACTCTGGCAGCCAACTCCCTCCATCTCTGTGCGTATTCTTTAAACCCTTCATTTGGCTTCTGAGACATACCCTGCAGCTGGGTACGACTAGGAGCCATGTCAGCATTGAATTGGTACTGTTTAAAGAAAGCGTCCCCAAGATCCTGCCAGCTCTTGACATCTGATGATCTCAACTTGGTGTACCACTCAAGAGATCCGCCAGACAAGCTGTCCTGGAAGAAGTACATCCAGAGCTTCTGGTCCATTGTATAGGCAGATATCTTTCGGACAAAGGCCTGGAGATGACTTTCCGGGCAAGAACTCCCATTGTATTTGTCAAACGTGGGCACTTTAAACTTTGCGGGATCACAATCCCCTCAACCAGCCCCATGTTCGTCATATTGATAGCCCCAGGAGTAGCATGGCTTTCCAAAGCCCTGATCTTCTCTGCCAGCACCTGAATTTCCTTGTTTGGCGACGGAACACCGTACTGACCAAATTTCTCATTTAGCACAGAGAACTGGTCTTCCTCTCTATCCTCCTCAACCCCAAAGAAAGGAGGAAATTGATCATCCTTCAGATTATTTCCCATAGGACCTGGTACACCGCCTGCAGCGAAACCAAAACCTCCCCCATTGTTGATCACTATACCAGCAGTAGTTGCCTTCCTTCTGGGATCACCACCGTCCCTAGAACCACCAAGACCGTTGTGGGAAACACCCTCCTGATTATTAACACTATTAACAGTTGAAGCCCGCTCAAGCTTCTCCACTTTCTCAACCAACGCCTTCTGCCCCAAGGCGAACCCTTGCATAACATTAATCAGCTCACTCATCTTCTCTTTCAGTTCGAGAATGTCTGCGTTGGATGTATCCATCAGTTGGGGTCTGTTGCATCTGGTAGGGTATCTGTGGGGACGTGCTACGTGCAAGGGAATGATTCGGCGTGCGTGAGCAATGATTCCTGTGTCAACCAAACACGTTAAATACTGACACCTGCAAAACAAAAGACAGGTTAATATGACTCACGCATGAATGCAATGTCTATCCGTATGAGGAACACTCTGTCCTTCGATTCTAGCTTCATCGAGACGGATAATAATTTGACAATAACATTCTGACATCAGGATGTCTCTCAACCGGGATCTCAATCGAGAATGTACCCTGAGTATGGATAGACATGGGTTAGATGCAGATGAATGCAAAATGGGAATGATGCTGATGTATGAATGCAATACACTGTGCCATCCTCCAAGTCATCTGAACATCAACTGCACTAAGGCCCTGGTCTCTGAACTGATCACAACCATATAAGGGAACGAGTAACCACAAATTCGACTTAGGGTTCCGAAATAAACGGAACTGAAGGATATACCACCATCATCACTGGGAAGTCACTGATCGGATAACAACAAAAGCATCTGAATCAACCCAGGGAATCCTGAAATAAACGGATCCCCACTGATAAATACCACGGACAGAACTCCGGCGTCTCAGAAATAAATATTCATAAATCCGACTGAACCAAAGTCACCATTAAAACATGCATCTGTAAGAATCAAACCCTCCCCTCACAGGTGAATTCTAATCAGGTCATCCTAAGGCGGATAATGGTCTCGACAATCGGGCAAAGATACTCAACGGGTTTGCCCTTTCGGGTGTGCCGTTGCAGCTCTCTTAAGATCGTCTAAACCAAAGATCCGGGAAAGAACGGTCACCGAAGTCAATAACTCAAAAGAGGTAACCCAACCAAAGTGGAATACTCCACCTAGAAGGACTCTCTCAGATGAACCTCGTCCGGCTTGTGGTATGTCACGTCGCAACAACATGCCCAACCAACATGTGAGGAACGTGATACCACACTAATCCTAGGTGTATACTCGGGCCTGGGTTTTAGCCCCACTCAGAACACCCACCCCAACTCAGAGGAACCAACCTGTACAAAATCCAACATAATGATAATATGATGCATGCAAACATTTATGCAAATCTATACACAACATAATAATCATAAATGCAATAAATAGAGCAACACAAGCAACCAAGACTACCCTATAGAGCGCTAGGATTGACTCGCTTAGGGAAGATGGACCAGCAAGAGGTCAACTTCCTTATATCCCCAGCAGAGTCTCCAGCTGTCGCAACGCGAAAAACAACCGGCGCGAAAAACAAACAAACAGAGCCGCCACCGTGCGTTATTTATCCCAAAAGAGGGAAAGGAAACGCTCGAAGTAAACCTGGAAAGGAAATGGTCTTACGACCGGAGATTGCAAGGATCGGGAGTCGGTTACGCAAGGGGAAGGTATTAGCACCCCTTCACGTCCGTCGTACTCGACGGGATCCACGCTCAAAAGAATAGAATAAGGTTACTAAATAACTGCTCAAAAGAATGCACGCACACTGGAATAAGACACAGATGGAAGAAGAGGGGAACGGGCTCGCTAGGATATCGCATCCTATGCCTACGTATCTCATCTGGAATGAGAATCAGAGCTACCGTAGTTTGGCTGATGCACGCCGAAACAAAACACACACAAGGACGCTGAGACATTAGAGCAAACACACAAATGGAACCGGAATGCCAATCGCTGGTCTTACATCCAACTCCGAACAACAAACACAAACGAGGAAACCGAATGCCCATCGCTGGGCTTACATCAGACTCCCCACACACAACCCACAAGAAACCGACTGCCAATCGCTGGACTTACGTCAGACTCCAAACACACAACAAATAAACAAGGAAACCGAATGCCAATCACTGGGCTTGCATCAGACTCCAAACAAACAAACACACACCAAAAAAGAAAAAGGGTGCCCGGAGAGATCTCGCACGATCTCCTGCCTACGTACCTCATCTGGTATGAGGATCAGGGCAACGTAGTTCCCCTTAACAGGGGAGAAACTTTCTCCTAACCAGAGACCGGGAAATAACAAACTAAAAGGGAGACTGACTCGAGCCTAATAGTTGTCATGTAATCCACAATAGTCCTAGGTTGAGGTTTCTAACAGATCCTAACTCGTACAGGCAGCAAGTCAACAACACATCAAGTAAGCAAACGGGTGAACAGGTATCACACACTATATGCAAACAAGAAGGCTCACACAACATGGCTGGGCTTTAGTCAAGGGGTCATATCAACCTCGACAAACAAGCCAACTGGAAAGGGTGGTCAGGCTCTTAACCTCTAACATTGAGAGTTAGGGTGAGCAGATGAAATGGAAATGAGGGTTATGCCTCATAGCTCTTAACCCGGGCCTGGGTGAGCTTGAATCAAAGAATGTGTGGGAGTCCAGAATGTGGGACTCTATTCCACATGACTTGACACAATAAGATTTTGGGTTTTTATTCAAAGTGCATCAACACATGGTGTGAGCAAGATGAATGACACAACTGAATAGCAGGGGATGGGTTGCACATCCCTTTTATCTGCCAATGCCTCTTCACTTAGGAGGTCTTTAAATGTACAAGGCACAAAGATGAACAAGCACAAACATTGCCTCATAAGGAGGGCTTCAGACAGGTGCCTGCCAAAATAACATGACAGGTATTCCAGACTACATGGAGTTAAGAAAGATACCTAAGTGGTATGCCAACCACAAGCCAAGCAAAGCAACTCAAATAATGAGTTAAAGCGACTAAAGTACCTGTAAGAAAAGCTAAAACAGTCAATATTTACATTCAGACAAACAGACAACAGTCAATAGATCTCAACAGACAGACAAATCCAATATGCACAATGAGTAAGCCATAAGGCAAACACTCAAATGAATTATCATCAAAGCCAACAAAACAAACAAATGTTAGTAAACAATAACAAATGGTCAAGCTCAAATGGAGAAGCAACATCAATCATGGAGATGCATGCTTGAACCTGAAATTCACAACTCAAATGTGAGTACAAATCCCTAGGGCAAAGCCTAGGGTCAAAAGTGAAGTAAAAAAACCAAAACAGAACTTGATATTCAACATGAAGCAACTTCAATCAATTGAGAATATGTCATAAAAAATGCCAAATCAAAATCATTAAGCAAGGTCATGATCCAACCAAGAGAAGGCAATGCACACAACATGATCATCAATTGGACATACAAGATGAGAAAATGCACATTAAATCAGAAATGGCTCAAACAATTCTGGAAATTTTCATGAGCATACAACATGTCCAATACAATTAGCATGCCAAAAATCATAAATAGAGGAGCTCCTTTGATATGGAAATGAAAATGATCAAATAGGACATCCAATTGTGTGACATGCATTGTCACACCATATTAACATGTACATAAAACAGGGATGGAACATGGGAAAAATATCAAACCAATCCTAAAATGTCAATTAACATGTTAAGAATCATCATGCAAAATTTCATGGCCATTGGATCAATATCAAGCATTTCACAATGGAAAGAATAAGGCAATGTCACAAAAGTATACATGTTTACATAGTCTAACACAATTCAAAATCCAGCCAGGCACAATTCTAGAAATTAACATCATAAAATTCTAGACATTTCAAGGATCAAGTAGCAAAAAACCTGGAATTATTTGGATCATTCTACAATTAGTTATGATTTTTTGAAGATCATGGAAAAAATGAAATAAAAATTGAAAAAGAACATGAAATAATGAAAAGAATTGAATAAAATGGAAAATGCTCCCAGCCGGAATCGAAGCGAGGGGAACTTCGCTGGCCAAAACTACATCATTTCATTCAAAGCCCTAGTCAAAAACTAGCGACGGACCAGCGACGTCCAATAGCGGACGCTAGCGGCGGAAACCACCGTCTTCTTCATGAAGACGGTGGTGAACAGTACACGATTTTTTTTCCAGAATTAGCGAAATTATATATGGTTGGACTCGTCTTGACGTGTACATCACGAATCCACTAATATTTTTCTCTAATTCATCATATACTTCAAGAATCAATCAAGAACACTTATGAACACCAAACTTTAATCTCTCATAACTCTCTCAATATTTGTCCGTTTTTCATGTTCTTTATATTAGAATTTCCAGCATGAATAGATCTACAAGTCTAGGCACATAAAAACAGGAATTAAGAGGTTCGAAAATGTGACCTCTTGAAGATCAACTTCTGGAAATGCACGATCCAAGGCTTGGCAAGCTTCAAATCTACTCCAGAATACTTGTTATGAAGATTGATGAAGAATTTGAGGCTTGGAACTGTGTAGATCTTGCTTAAATCTCAACTGCCATGGCTATGTTCTTGAGCTTCACCTGCACGATTCTGGTCCAATCTTGATGATCCAAGGCTTGATCTGTACCAAATCCACACCAGGGAACAAGAATATGCAAGAAAATTGGAAGGTTATATGATGAAAATTTGAATTATGATTGAGAGAAAAAAATGGAGGGAAAAAGTTCTAGATCTAGAAATGGTGAAGAAGTGAAAATTCTATTATGATTATGTATATATATGCTCCACTAATCACATCCAAATTGTAATTAGGCAAGGTTTAGTTGAGATTAAGTGCAAATAAGGTGTTTTGCAAAAATATGAAAATTGGTGGTGTGTGAAGCATGCATACGTGAACAGTGCCAATTGCATGGTTAAATCCACTTAAAAACTTCCAATTAACACAATGGCAATGGTGATTAGTTCCCATGATGCACCAATTTTGAATTTATAAATTTCCCTCCAAAATCTTTATGGGTAAGCAAATGATCATATGTTCAAATTTCATGTAATGTGATGAATGATTTGGAAAGTTCATGTCATGAGAAGAATTTGGCAAAAAGGAGCACTCAATTTGGAGTTATGAGTCAAAAGTTATGGCCTTTTGAAGTCCTATGCACACTTGACATTGATTTGATCATATCTCCTCAACCATTCATCATAAATTCATGATCTTGGACTTTTTGGAAATGGGAGAGAGAGATCTTCAACTTTCATGTTGGACAAAAATTAATTTGAAGCTTATTTGGTGATGTAAAATCAAGTTGAATTTGAACCAAAACCTTTCCATTTTTGGAAACTTTCAATTATAGGTCACTTTCCATTTTTGGAAACTTTTGATCTGACCTCAAATTCTTCAAGATATACATTTGACATGATGAATAAGCCTCTCTTGAACATGAATGAGATGTTGAAACTCATTTCTCCACCTCCTAGCCCTCAGTTGACTTTCTGTTGACTTTTTTGGTTGACAAATGACTTAGAAGTGCTCTGATCAGCTTGAGCCTCAACCACTTGAGGAATTGGCTCCAAAATGAACCCCTAGCTCTAATAATCTCTTCAAAATGATCATGTGATCCACACCATCACCAAATACCTCATCTCCTTAAAGATCCCGGACTGAAAGAATGCAACTGATTAGGGTTGACCAGAGGTCAAAACCCTAATCCCAAGGAACCTGAGCATGAATTCTGAAACCTTTGAGGATGACATAACCATGATGATGATGATGTACCCTTGCAATCAAGATAATACTCAACCTCCTTGAGGAACCAATAAAACCCTAATTGAAGAGCAACCCTCAGATGATTGATCATCAATTCAATAAGACCCTCAGGCATGAATCTCTTAACCTCTTTATCTCTGAGAAAGACTTATGAGGATGACATTCTTATTATCCACATGATATGCAAAGATGCAATGCCTAATGTCCTATAAAATGAAATTCAATATGCTAAACTAGTCCCAAGAAGATGAGGGCAAATTTTGAGGTGTTACAGGCACAAGCTGATAATCTTGAAAAGTGACGCAATGGTAGAGAGGATCATAGAACTGAGCCAAAACACTCAAGAGTCCTTCAACCATATTAGTAGATAACACAGACAAGAGCTTCCCATGATGTTGCTTGAAGTCCAATGGATCTAATACAAAAGATGATAACTTTCTTAGCTCTTTCAAATCAGGACATCTGAAACTGTATTTTTTAGTGTTCCTTCGTCCATAATCCATTGTCTGAAAATATTTGCAAATAAGACCTTAGTTCCTTGAAATTTATTTTTCTGTGATGAATGTTATGATGCACATGTATGCATGAATGCAACAATAAAAAACAAGGGATCATACACAAGGCAAACATAAGTAAAGGTCAAGAGATGGATCAAGTTATCATCCAGATCAATCATCCATTTTGGTGGATTATGGTTTTCACCTTATCAACACCCAAGTTCTATTGATCTTGACAAGACTTGATCGGATCAACCAAGAATCAAAAGGCTTATTGTGAGTCACGAGCATGTCCTAAAAAGTTCCCAGAGTCGTAATCTCATCTATCAGATATTATAGGTTAGGATGATTGACTCATCAACCCATAATATTCTCAAGAGAAACTCGTCTGAGTGTAGTATCACATAACA
The DNA here is from genome assembly GCF_024323335.1 of Lathyrus oleraceus. Classification (NCBI taxonomy): domain Eukaryota; kingdom Viridiplantae; phylum Streptophyta; class Magnoliopsida; order Fabales; family Fabaceae; genus Lathyrus; species Lathyrus oleraceus. The sequence goes on along the minus strand of NC_066582.1, from coordinate 247,485,020 downwards.
ACTGTTATCAGGTCTACACCTGAACAGTCTCCGCAATATGTCCTAAATAGGCCAAGTTGGGTTAAATGTTCTACGATCCTCAGCTTCTCGGACCCCAAATTAGAGAAAGTAATGCCTAACCACAAATAACTTGTGTGACATCAGTAACTCCAAAAGGGTCTCCACTGAGTAAATGGGTCTCAAGCCAACTTGTTAAGGACCACTCCACACAAACTAAACATGACTATACCATCCTCTTATCTTAATTACACTCAAGTTCGGGCTAGAAATTATCTTACCACTCAGAGATCACCAAGCACAACAGACAAATTATATCACACAAACAAATACACAAACATCAAATATACAAATATATACACATAAAAAAGTAGGCTAAACCCACCGAGGACTACTCCCAAGTGAAGTCGCCACTTAATTTATGTAGCGGTAAATTCATGACCATCAAGCTATGGATAAACTTGACATTGATAAAACCAGGGTCACCACCGCACTTTTATTGTTTCCAAACGAAAAGGAATAAGTACAAACAAAACCCAAAGATAAGAAGTTTTCAAAACAAAACTAATAAAATGCCAGAGATTACAAGTATGGGGGTTGGTTACACAGAGGGAAGGTGTTAGCACCCAAAGTGTCCTAGGTACTTTTAGGGAGCCCTTTTTATGTGTATGTATTTTTGGTATAAAAGATGTTTGAGAAAAATAAATTGTGGGGATGAGAAAAGAATTTTTGTGTTTGATAAGACCTTCAGACTTGTGCCTAATACTAACATAAAAATGAGGGATCAAAACCTCGTAGCTCGTGGTATCAATTTCAAAATGAGTGAGTTGCTTTTAATCAGAAGTTTAGATGAAAGGAGGCACAAATGCCAAAAAGTTTGAATGAGTGTTAGTTATTTTTGTCTTTTGAAATTTTAAGTCAATATGATTAGATTTATGTACAAGTTTGATTTAAGAAAAAGGAGTTTAAAAATTCAGTGGCATAAGGCCAAAGTTTCTACTTGAAATAAGGTCTAAGTTTGAAATCACAAGCAAAGAAAGTTTTTGAAAGGGGGAGATTTTGAAATTTAAGAAATGGGAGGAGATGAAGAGACTAATCCTAAGCATAAAATTAAAAGTTAAGAGTTGAAAAGATTTGACCATTGGGATGCAATCCAACAGACAAGGATGTCATATAGAAAACCCATTTTCCCTTTGGAACTTTGAATCAAGAAATAATCAACAAAGCAATTAGCAATATAAGACATCATGAAGATCAAGGCATCAAATAAAGATAGCCACATCCAAGCAAGCAAATCTTCTAGATAGCAGTCTTCTTTGTCTTCTTATGCACCAGATGAAATACTCCTTGATCAACTTAGAGAAAAGCATCAGACACAAGTTCAAAATAACAGTTTGCATCAAGATAATATAGCAGATGAGTTTAAATAAATCCCAAGACTTGCATCAGATGAAGGCTTAATTCATGATAACTTGGTCTCATAATGTTGGCATTGGCCAAGTCCTTTTTACATAGGGAATGTTGCCTAGTCCTAAGTCCAAAAGTTCAGATCAAGATCAACAGTCCACCAAATATTTTTTAGGGTTTTTGTCGTTTATTAAGTGTTTTAAGGTCCTAAGACCACAAGCAAAATCAAAATTCACAAACAATATATATAATCACAAGATATGGCTCAAATGAGCATAGTGAAAATGGCATAAACATAAACAAGTTTAAAGAAATGTAAATGGAAATGAATGATAAATGACTAGAAATTAAATTTCATAAAGTAAATAACTTGAAAGTAAAACAATATTAACAAAAGTTAGTCAAATGTTAGTCAAGGTTAATTGAATGTTAGTGATGTTTTGCTTTTTAATTGATTAAGTCACTCTTTAGAGAATAATCAACAATCTATTCACAAGTATGGATCCTTGAACCAAGACATTTTCCATAGGAAGGAAAAAAGGCCAAGTTTCCACATAATACCATGATAGATGGGAGACTTAGAATCTCACTTACTAGAATGCTATGCCTTTAGGGTCAAATTTAGCTCTATGTTAAGCAATCGTAATTGGACTTATGTAGAAGTCACAACTATCTAAGGCCGGGCAATAAAAATTTAGGTGTTAATGCATGTTAGAGATTTGGTCTAATGAACCAAACTCCTAAAACATACCATAAATTAAAAATAAAGATCAAGAAGGATGGACCTATCTCATCCGTACTTGTATTGGTTCATCTGACACAAGGTCATTGATGAACCAATTAGCCTTAGGATATTGAGACTTCATTGGTCAATCAAAGGGATGAGAAAGAAAAGGGATAAAGATGAAGAGGGGGGGGGATGAGAGAAACAAAAATTGACCATGGGAGGAATTTTATCAAACAAGAATCATTCATTCATTTTGGGAGATGAAAGATACATTTCATCAATCCCCTAAATCCAATGATTTTAATCCAACAAAAGTCAAATCAACCTTGACCAAGGCCCAAACAAATAGTCAAACATCACAAGACCATAAAAATGGCTCAACATAATTTTTACACAATTAATAAATTAAAAATCAAATTAAAAATGCATTAAAATTCAATTTAATTTGGTCAAAACCTAAAATCTCTTCAAAATACCAAATATATGGCCAAAAGATTTATCCTAGGTCAAACAAAGTCAAAGGACCTTAGACAAAAAATTTCATGATTTTTGAAAAGTCAGAAGTATTTTTAAATAATTTAAAATATGCACAAAAACATTTAATTCATGAAAAATATTAAAGTTAATCCAAAAAATAATTTTAATTCAGAAAATGAAAGAGAAAAGTATTTAAAGATTTTTGGTGAAAGTCCCATATTTTTTGGATTAAAAATGAAATTATTATGAATTGAACAAAATAAAGCAATTAAATGAAAAATCAGAAAATACAAAAAAACAAGGGTCATCAGATCTCCCTCATTAATTGAGGTGGCAAATCTGATGGCCACGCGCGTGCTATCCATGGTGGACTTGAGTCAAAGCGCCACACGCGTGGTAATCAAAACCAAAGGCCAAAATTAGAACACTGGACCAAGATTAGATGGTTGGAACCTTGCCAACATATCACCGGAGCCCTAGCTCCGGTCATCTTCTCCAGTGAGGACCACCAGACTGGTCCAACCTAAACTTCATGAAAAATGGAAAACAAGGACACTAATTTGAAGAGAAAATGCTCAGGATCACGAATTTGGTCTCAATTTTCTCCAATTCCAAGTATATAAAAAGATACAGGGATTTGAATTTTGAGGATCATGAACTGAGTTGCTTCGATTTGACCTCAAAGCAACTCAATCTTGTTGCCTACATTAGTAGGACTTCATCCAACCAAAAATCACAAAGAATAATGAAGAATTGAGAGAGAATCGAAGAGATGAAGTTTCTGAAATTTAACCTTCGAGTAGCTTCAATTCAGCTTGATCTTGATCTGGATTTGCTTGATTCTTCCTCCTCTTGCTTGTAGTGATCAATTGAGATGGAAAGGGAAATGAATTCTTGGAGTTTGAACTTCAAAACAGAAGGTGAAATTCAAACTCGATTTCAATGAAATCCTCAAGAAGTTCTATGGAGTAAGGGGTCTGAGTTCTCTTGGAAAAGCTTGGGCAATGGTTTTCCTCCCTTTCTGAGCTCAGGGCACTTGTATTTATAGGCTTACTCAATGCTTTTTGCACACTTCAATTCAAAAATCCAAAAATAGAAATGATCTCATGGATGCTTGCATGGGCGTATACAAAGCCTAATCAATGATGTCAAAGGTTCCAAACTTAATTCCAAATGATGCTGAAACGAAATCAAGGGACCATGCAATGTTGAAATGAAAATTTGTCACAAATCTTTCCAAATTGGGCCATGCATTACACCCATGTGCAAGTCCCTCAATTTGGATGTAAATGAGATGATCTTAGACTTTTTGGAAAGGTGAGATCAAGAGGAACAACTTTCATGTTGAACACTTTTCCATTTGAATTTTGGATCATGATGAAATTTGAGGTGGAAGTTTGGAAAGTCAAACATATTTGAAACTTTTCTAAGTACCAAGTCAAATGTTCACTTCTTCCACCTTGAATAACGTTTGCTATGGACTTCAAATGGAAAACATTTCTTTATCATTGTTGTATCTATTTAAAACCTCTTCAATTTAGTTACCAATTTGACCTCATTTGGATTTGGAATGAAGGAGTTATGAATTTTAGAAGTTGAGGAAAATCACTTGTTCAATGGTAATGGCCCAAAATGACCTATAATGTTTCCTCTTGGCACATGCATTTGCAAGTTGAATTTTAACTTCCTCCAAACACCAAAGTTCAATAGGATATCTTGAATTTAATCATGGAATTAAATGGATTTCATCTCATAAAAAATGAACAAGTTATGGTTTTTGGAAGTTGACCTCCTAACTAGGGTTCAGACAAAATGACCTATAATCTTTCACCATAAAAAATGAATTTCAAAACAAAATTAGCTTTTGACTTCAACATGAAAGTTGTTTGTAACGTCATAAGGAGTAATGTTTCTCTTGGAATAATTTTTATATGATCAAAATTGTAGGAGATAGGGTCTAGGGAACCCCAGTTTTGACCAGTTGACTTTCTCTGGTCATCGAACATGAACCATCTTGATAGCTTGATATTATCTTGATTTTTGGGACTCATGGAGGATCATATATACATAAGATGATGTAATATGAATGATCCCTTTAAATATTTGACCAGTTGATGAAGAAACTTGCTGAAGAAGTCACACAAGATACCTAGATGAATTAGGGCTTCCAAGGAAAACAAGCTTCAAACTCTTGATGAATTCTTGATTAAAATGATATGTGAAGATCATAGGGACCCATATATGATGTATAGGGTCAATGTGAACCATCTCTTGATTAGTATCCTTGCATTGAGGGTCTCAAACCCTAGATATGAGTTTGATGAGGCATTGGTGGATGTACACACTACCTACAAAAGCAACAAACTATACATTGACATATTTTTGGTATTTTGGTTAGTAAATAATGAAAAACAAAGTATGATACAATCAGATGTGCTTGGTGATCTCTCCCAATGCAAACCAAATGAGTGAGGGGTAAGAAGGATGCCAAGGTGTGATCCCAAAGCCAATGCATATGATGAGATATCATGAGGGATCTTATGGTCAAAATTGGGGTCTTACAGTCTTCCTCTTCGATATTTCAAAGGTAATTTTATTGTTATATTCAAATGTTCTTTGTTATCTTCCGAAACTTTAAAATAATGTTTATTAAAAATAAAGACATTTTGCAAACAAGTAGATAAAGTAAAAAGTAATTGGGCATAATTTTGACGAGAAAACATCTCAGTTTAATGATTTAACCCTTAAATGGGAGACTGTACATGAAGATGCAATTCCTTAATGAGGTAATTATTATGCAAGAAAAAATAAAATGGCAGTGAACATTGAGTTTCCATTGAGTTTTAATACTGCTATAATCTTTATGTCTCCGAGGTCCCAAACACTTTGCTTCTAAAAAAGACGACTGAATGGGCTCTTCTCTTATGGAGACCTCTATGAATATGATGGATTCATAGGTTATAGTCTTTGCCTTAGATTTAATCCATAACTTTTTCCTGGACCGCCCTCTCGGGTTTTCAATCCACAGGGATACCTTTTTTTGCCCGAACCACACTTTCAGGTTTTCAATTCAGTAGGTCAATTCTTTTATTTTTATCCTTAATTTTTGCCTGGAATGTCCTTTCGGGTTTTCGATCCACCAGGATAGCCATTTTTGTCTAAGTCGCCTTTTCAGGTTTTCGACTTAGCGACCTTTATTATTCCACTTTTTAAGGCAAAGTACTTTTTGACTGCATCAACATTTGTGGGAAGTGGAAACTCATCAATGTCCATAGTTGCAACGATTAAAGAGCCTTCAGAAAAGGCTCTAACTACCACAAATGGACCCTCATAATTTGGCGTCCACTTTCCCCTAGAATCTTTACGAATCGGCAGGATTTTCTTCAGCACCAGGTCACCTTCTTGGAACACTCGAGGCCGAACCTTCTTGTCAAATGATTTCTTAAGACGCCTTTGATAAAGTTGACCATGACACAATGCTTTTAAGCGCTTCTCTTCAATAAATTTGAGTTCATCAAACCTCTTGAACTCATTTGCCTAATCTAACTTAGCCTCCATCGAGACTCTCATTTAGGGGATTTCAACTTCTATAGGAAGGACTACTTCCATGCCATAGACCAAGGAATAAGGGGTTTCCCCTATCGAAGTATGTACTGATGTATGATACCCATGCAACGCAAAAGGTAACATTTCATTCCAATCCTTATATGTGACCACCATCTTTTGAATGATCTTCTTGATGTTTTTGTTTGCAGTTTCAGCAACTCCACTCATCCTGGGTCGGTATGGTGCTAAGTTGTGGTGTTCGATTTTGAACATTGTACATAACTCCTCTATTGTATTGTTGTTGAGGTTGGACCCATTATCTGTGATGATTTTGTTGGGAACCCCGTATCGGCAAATGATGTTGTTCTTCAAGAAGCGAGCAACCACTTTCTTGGTGATATTGGCATAAGACGCAACTTTGACCCATTTGGTGAAGTAGTCTATGGAAACTAGTATAAACCTATGTCCATTAGATGTTTTGGGTTCAATCATCCCAATCATGTTAATTCCCTACATAGATAAAGGCCATGGTGATGCTATGACATTCAGAGGGATATATGGTATGTGCACCTTATCATCATAAATCTGACACTTGTAACATGCCCTAGCATAATGATAGCAATCATATTCCATTGTTAACCAATAGTAACCTCCCCTAAGGATTTTCTTTGTCGTTGCATGTCCACTTGCATGGGTGCCAAAAGTTCCTTCATGTATATCCTTCATGAGTTGATTAGCTTCATGTTTGTCCACGCATCTGAGTAGGACCATGTCATGATTCCGCTTATATAGTACATATCTATTTAGGAAGAACTTTGATGCCAACCTCCGTATAGTACTTTTGTCAAGGCTAAAAGCATTTGCCGGATATTCCTGTTTCTCAAGATAATGTTTAATATTAAAGAACCATGGTTTGCTATCTGATTCCTCTATTGTCGTCAAACAATGAGCAGGTTCGTCAAAACGCATGATTTCAATATTAGGCTAATGGTTAGGCCATATCAACTTTTACATAGATGCTAGAGTTGTCAGAGCCTCTTCCATCTGATTCTCTTCTCGAGGAATATGGGAAAAAGTGACCTTGACAAACTTTGGGAGCAACTTCAACACATAATCCTGATATGGAATTAAATTAGCATGTCTCGTCTCCTAATCACCTATGATTTTATGTATCACTAGAGCGGAGTCTCCATATACTTCAAGGATTTTAATCCTTAAATCAATAGCCTCCTCTAGTCCCAGTATGCAAGCTTCATACTCATCCATGTTGTTTGTACAGGTGAAGCCAAGCTTTATTGTGAATGATAGATGAAAATTCTTGGGAGATATCAATACTTCCCCAACTCTATGACATGTAGCATTTGAATCACCATCGAATATAAGAGTCCATAGCTCCCCTGGTTTGGGTCTTTCGTCAGGCCCAGGGATCTCATAGTCTTTAACAACCATAATATCCTCGTCTGAGAAATCAAACTTCAAAGGTTGGTAATCCTCCATCGGCTGGTGAGCAAGATGGTCTACCAGTACACTACCACTGATGGCCTTTTGTGCAACATAAAGGATGTCGTGAGGGATGATTTCTCGAATATTTATTTGACGGGTTCCATCCTGGAGATTAACCGAGTTCTGTGAGTCAACATGTATTATATGAGACGTTTGGCATCCCATCCAAGTACGTAACAAGTTTTTTCAAACAATGAATATATGGTCTCACAATCGTTAAACTTCTTGCTCAGTTAATAGATGGCATACTCTTTTTTGCCAGTTTCGTCTTGCTTCCCCAATACGAAGTGTAACACGCTAAACCCTGCACATAACTTATCGCGTAAATTAAATATAAAATAAAACCACGTAGGGTGTCACACATTCATAACACATATGACCTACTCCGTAACACGGGTTTCAACAGTAAATTTCAATAAACACATTTGTAATAAGGATGTTTACACAACATCCAACTTATCTTAATCATACCTGGGATGTTTACACGACACCCATCTCATCTGATCGATATTATATATTCACATAATAAAACATTCATAACTTGTCACCGCACGCCCACTTCCATTCTAAAGTATCATCATAGCAGAATTATCATCACAATTATGGAAGATAAAGCAAGTAATAACATCTATTCTTAACTTCAATTGTAATAACAAAATAAGAGAGTTGTAATCAATCAACTCAATATCTTAAGAATTCTCAACAACAAAATTAGTCTTATGACTTCAACATAATCAAACATAAGGAATAAAATAAGCGTTTAACCTAATCCAATGTTACATGATCAGAGAAAGGTATCACTAGTAAAAGCGACAAAACAAAGAAGTGATCCAAGTGCTACCTTCCACTTACTTCAGCAATACTACTCTTGAGTATCTGCACAATGCCATGTAAAGGCAACATTCAAACATAAGGGGTGAGAATTTATTTCAATAAAAGCGATATAGAATGAAGAATATAGTACAACATCTACACAATCATGCACAACAATATATCACATTCGTACATCCAAATCATAATCAACATCATACACGACAACATCTCAATTATCATCAATATCATACAAAACCATATCTCAATTATCATTAACATCATATGTAACAACATCTCATCTAACAACACATCAGCAACAACCAATACAAATGCAACACTTATGCAATGTACTCAAACCGACTCGACATGCATATGGTATCAAATATGAATACTCAGGTTCATATCACTCCATGATCCCTGAAGCTAGCGGAAACATACCCGAACGTATCGCACGCTCGAACATACAACATAGTCGCCATCGAACTTTATTTATCCCCAGAGGGAAGGGAAAACATCGATAAGACCCGGGGGAAAGAGATATACTGGGTAAGGAAGTCGGTTATGCAAGGGGAAGGTATTAGCACCCCAAACATCCATGGTACTCCATGGGAACCGTTTTGATTGTTCTCGCTCGAACAGGTGTTAACTAAAGATTACTCGTAAAATAATGGGGAAAGGGAAAGAAATAGATAAAGTGCTCGGTGAGGATTAGGGCCCTCATGCCTACGTATCCTCATAGTGCAATGAGGAATTCAGAGCTTCGTAGTTCAAGGAACTAGAGGCAGGAGGTGGAAAGAAATGTGATCAAAGTATGGTCTGAGCCAAAGGATACTATTGTTTTAACTCCAACAAGGGGTGAAAATGTGAACCCAAGAGTAAAACTGGTGTGAACCAATAAGTGAGGGTGTATAGCACTTGTATCATTGTATTGGAATAACCGAAAAGAAAGGGTTGTCGAAGTACGACTGCAAAGTACGTAAGGAGATGTTTGTCTAAGCTACAGGGTCTTACAAGACAAAAAAATTGGCTCTTGGTTCACAAAAAAGGGGTATGAGATGGAGCACAAAGGTATAGTGTATTTGGATCAAAGATGACTGGTATATCACACGGAGTGAAAGAAGGTAGATTATGAATGCATCATGGGATGAACGGAATGAAGTGTCCGAAGTCACAGAATAGAGTATCTGGTGATGAGTGACTGAAGAAGTATTGTTTGAAATCGAAAGGTGAAAGTGTATTGGAATCCATAAGAGAAATGGGATTTCTACCATAGAGGGAAACAACGTTAACCAATACGTGGACTAGCAGGCCACTACTATAGGGTTTTGGCTAAAAAAGGGAAGGAATTAAGTGTTTGGGGTTGTTTGCCCAAACAACTCTAGGTAGAAAGGCGGACTACATTAGGTGTCCTAAAAGGGTGTATATGGAATTCCAAAGAAAGTGTATCTCGATGTCAAAGAGACAGTACGTCACTGGGTGAATGGTTTATGATCGAAGGTAGGTAATGGATAGTGAAAGATATGAATGATGCCCTAAGGCGAAGGAGGAATAATTAGGAGTATGCTCGCCAAGGATTCGCATCCTCGTGCCTACGTATTCTCATTGTGTAATGAGAAAGTCAGACCAATCGTAGTTCGGAACCACGAGAACAAAGGGATAGAGATGTTTGTCTAAGCAACAGGGACTCACAAGACAAATACCAAGTCAAGGAAGGATTGTAGTATTGGAGTGCAAGGAGTTGTGTGTCACTTGCTGAGGAATCGACAGTTCGAGATCAAATAAGGATTAGCTTGGATCCAAGAGAAGGATAGAATCTTAATCAAAGAGAAAGGTAGGCATTTACCAATACGTGGACTATCAGGCTGCCACTATAAGGTAAAGCAAAAAAGAAAGACTGAATTAAGTGTTTGGGGTTGTTTTCCCAAACAACTCTCGATTGAAAAGAGGGACTGTCATTAGGAAATCCTAAAAGGATGGACAATGAGTCCAAGGAGAAGTATGATTGATCTCAAAACAATGGTATTGGTTGAGTGAATGGAGAATTGGATAGAGAAAGTAAAATGATAAATAAGATAGCTCGAGAAGAAACCAGGTTCTCCTGCCTACATACCCTTATAGTGCAATAAGGAAATCAGAGCTTTCGTAGTTCAGCCCACTAGGACTGAAAAGAAATAGAGATTGGAGGCAAGAGGAAATGGATGATTGAGATTGAAATGATTAGAATGGAATGATTAAGAATGGAATCGAATGAAGAATGGGCAGACTTGATAGTTACTGGATGATGAGAATCACACTAACTTTCAAGTGGGGAGAGAAGAGTCTTTGTAGTTGGTCTTGCATGGAAGATGAAGACTTTATCAATGGCTTGATCCAAATCGTACTAAAGTCTAGGAATGGAGGTGAATACGATGAGCGCTGGGTCATACATCCCATACCCAAAGATACTCAGAATGGGGGTAGGAATACTCCAGTCCCACTCCTTCTCCATTACTTAAGGCTCGTATCGTATAACTTGATTCATGGTTGATAAGTTGTTGATTGTTGTCCTTGCTTTTGTTGTTTTTGCTTTTGTTGTGAAGAGAGACTTGTCAATTGTATGATTATAATTATGCTAAATTCTATGAATAGAGGTGAATACGATGGGCGTTGGGTCATACGTCCCATACCCAAAGATACTCAGAATGGGGGTAGGAATACTCTAGTCCCACTCCTTCTCCATTACTTAAGGCTCGTGTCACACTCTTCTAACTTGGATTTAACAAGTGTTGAAGATTCCACCTTTGATGTGCTTGAATAATCCGCTGCTTGGTATGATTGAGGATACCTTAATTGAAAATCTTGTCTTGAGGCCTTGAACTCCACAGCTTGGAAGAAAAGTCTTATTATGTGACCAAGGGTCTTTTGCTCACTCAATTTAGACTGTGGGATTATACAAGTTCAAAGGATTTAATTAATCAAAATTGCTTTTGATCAATTTAATCGGGGGTTTGGATTTAATTTTGTGGGGAACTAATTTTGGATCTAGTTAAAATTAGTAATTGTTAGAAACTATCCTAAGGGATCATGCATTAGAAGTTTATTGAATATTCTAAGTTAGAAGTTAGAAATCCTAAGGGAGCATGTCAAAATATCGATCATAATCATGATTAAAACTCTATGTTAAGTCCTACAATTATTAGGAAATGGTTGAATTCTAATCCTAATAGGAGCATGCAATTTCAACACAAAATATCAAAATAAGCCCATAAGGGCAAAATGGTAATTTCCTAAAATATGTCTAATTTTATTCATGGCCTAAAGTTGAGAAATTAACCTAATGTTGAGAAAATGAAGTAATTCTAAATTTAATCAAACCTAAGTGTCTCTAATCAAAATCTAATTAAAAGTCCTAATTAAAATTCTAATGAAAAAGTCCTAATTAAATCCTAATTAACTTCTAAAATATGAATTAATCCTAATTATATTCTAAAAATTTGAATTAATCCTAATTATACCTAATTGTGTGAATTAATCCTAATTATATCCTAATTATATTGCAAGAAAAAACAATTAAGAAAGCAAAATAAAAGGAGGTGTGGAACTGGAAATGGAGGTGTAAACAATGAATGATTCGTGGGCTGCAGGATGAGCCCAAGACCGTTTTTGGCGCAGGGAGCAAGGTTCCAAAAAATGGTGTATGGAACAAAAAACGAGCATGGGTCGCGTCTGGGCCCAATGCCAACTCCAGCATTTTCAGGGGGTGCATTAGGAATACGCGCAACATTAGCAAAAGGTGTTAATGGGCTTGGTTGAGCCCAAATGTACTTTTTTTCTAACAGGCACTAGGGTGTAGTAGTGAAACGGTGGTGAATAAGTGAAAATACTAATGGGCCTCATGAAGCCCGTTTTCAATTCCTTTAAAAATTACAGGGGGGTGTGTTAAGAACATCTGGTGTATGAAAAGCAAATTAATGAACCTAAGCTAGTTAAGCCCAAACTTCTTTCTTCTACTGACTTGTCTAAGTCAACAGATTCAAAACGAAGTTCAAAACGCGCACTAATTTCTCCCCTAGTCTCACCGTCCGTACGCCTTGAAACACCGCGATGACGTCTGTCGCTGGCGCCGGTAATGGCCTACCACTAAGATGTTACCACTAATGGATGCACCAAGATAAGCTAAACAAGGATATGGGTATAGAGTTGTGAGACAGTCTCTGTATTCGTCGAATCGAACAGATAAAAGGAAGAACCCTAGCTATCTACCATTTCAGTTAAATGGCGCATGGCGTGAATCAATCCCTAATACTATGGGGCTTCTGCTCCCTAACCTAGATATTACACCTTGGTGTGCTCAGAGCAAGAAAAAACCACGAAATGGAAAATGACATACCGGAGAAGATGAATGGAGAATCCGCCGGTAAGTTTCCTGAATTTGGTTCCTTCTTCTCCTTCTTCTTTCGTCTCCTTCTCCTTTCTCTAGCTCAGAACAATGGAAGTGATGAGCAGTGTGGCTTAGCTCAAGCAAAGTTGAAGCTTCAACAGCTTTTGGAAGAGAATAGGGCTCTGGTGAGGGAAAAAAGTTGCAGAGAGAATGTGCACAAATTCGCAGGGTTCCAAGGTCTGAAAATGAGAGTGACGAGTTTCTTAAATAGGTATTAGGTTTGGATTGAGATATGCTTGGAGTAAGGTTTTGATTCAGTTAGATTTAGGTTAGGAGTTAGTTAACCTTGGCTCACTGAGTCAAGTGAAGACTCAGTTAGTTAGTGAACCTGACTCAGTTAGTTATGTTAGTTTAGGTTGATTAGTTGATTAAGGTTGGGTTATTGGTGACTGGTTGTTATAGGTTACACTTAAGTGGAATTGCACTTCAATATGCATGATGACCTGTTGAACAGGTTTTTTTTCTAGTTGGCTTGGTTAGTGAATTGAAACTGTGTAATGTAATTGCACTGTCATGTTTTACAAACCCAAACCTATGCTTACTTTTCTTTACACTCTATTGAATTGTTATGGATTGGTTAGACCATGGTACTCAACTGGTTTTGTTGCAGGATTTGGAGATGGTTATGGAACACTCCAACTAGCAAGAACTTGGCACATGAAGAGACTCCAATCCAGCACCACTGTCCATTGAGGTATGTGTGCATTTGTCTTCGGCAAGGATTTGTGGTGAACACAGTTGAGCCATCAATCATGCATTGGTTTGTTGAAGCAATAGTAGTTTGTGTAGCCTTCTTATTTTTGGATCTTTGTTGTGTTCATTTCATGTCAAGCTGTCGTACCAAGTATGCAGATTGTGGTTGGATGATTAGCATGGTCAGGTGGCAAGTGTTAGTTGAGAAAATAGAAATGGTAGGTTTATGATTAAGCCATTTAGTTGATGATGACATGCTGCTCATAATCTCGTTATCCTTGTTTGGTGCATGTGATGTCCAATTAGGCATGCTAAATCAGCTTAGGTGTTGTATGAAATGGTTTTGGTTAACTAGTTTGGATTGTTGTAGTTTGTAGATGTTGCAGGATACTGTTTGGCCTTGGTTTTGTAGGTTTGGTGCAAGTTGCCCTATGGTCTTTGGTTGGCTCAAAACAGGGCAGTGTTATTTAGCAGATTTCATGCACAACTGTTGTGGCCTCCATTCATGTTTTTTGTCTACTGCAGGGCCAATGGTTGGTTTGGTTATGGTCTTTTGTTGGTCATGGTGTATAGTGAGCAAGGAATGGGCACACTCCTATGATGCTGCTGCAGTTGATATTAGGCTTAGTGTTGTATTAGAAGTTTGCATCTAGCCACTTGTGTCATTATGGACCTTACAGTGATAGTGTTTTATCATGGCAGCAAGCACTTTGTGGACTACCTTGAGCTCGCATTGCAGTAGATATTGATGGCCATCATGGTTATGCATTGCAGCAGGTCTAGACTGGTCACACAGTTATGGGTTCAATCGACTGCGTATGCTTCTATTGCTGGCTTGACATGTTGCAGATGGTACATTATTTGATCTAACTTAATTGTTCAGCATCAAATTGGATGGTTTATGGTGAGGGTTTTCTTTGTTGGTTGGATGATTTGATGCAGACTGGTGCAACACACTTGCAGGTTGTTTTAGCCACGGTGTTTAGTGGTAATGATAAGAGTAGACAGAGTGTGGCAAGGTAGTGTGCTACAGGGTGTGTAATGGACTTACAACTGGTATGATGACATTGTAGGTCAGTGGTGTGTTGCTGCAGAATCACACAGTATGCATATAATTATGTCTTCTGTTGATCCATATAATGGTCATGTTGCAGGACTGCCTTGTTCGGCTTGAATCTGAAATAGGTTTGCGGTATACTGACATGATGCAGTCCAGTTGTGGCTTTAGTTTCATGGCAAGTGGTTATGTCATGCTGTAAGGGAGTCTCGCTCTGACTTGGGCAGGTAGTGGCTAGACCCTCTCCATTTAACCATTAGCCCATGTTCTTGAATGGTGGAGTATTATGGTGTATCATTGTCCTATTTCTATTTGAGATCCATGACAGCGTGCCAATTGGCTTTATAGGCTTGGTTCTAGCTGCTGCAGGATCATGCTGACAGGATACTAGTGCAAGGTTAGTCATGGTGAGTTCAAGACCAAACCTTTGTGCATTATCTTGTCCAATTATTCTCATGCGTGCAATGCTTGACTATATGATTAGGATACTTGGTTATGGTGAATGCATGACCAGTTTAGTAGTGTAGAGTTATGGTAGGCAAGGCAATATGGTGTAGCAGCTAGCATTAGGCTCATGTGTCATGTCTGGATGTGATTGTGTTGGTTTGTTGCTGCAGGACACAGGTTTCCAAGTTGCAACCTCCATTCAACTAGTTATCAACAAGTGTTTCCAAGGTTTTTGTTGCGTGGTTTTAGATCCAGGCCAAGGGTGATGATCCAAGGACATGCTTGGACTGCTAGAGGACTCTTTGGTCTTGATTAGGGGCAGGCTAAGGGCGAAGGCCAATGGTTCAAAAAACCCAAAATGACATGGTACACCACATGTGTTACTTGTAATGGAAGCTACCAAGAACAAAACATCAATAAGCATGAGGATTGGATGACACATTGAAGCAAAGGGTCAGGCCAAGTTTGGATGGGCAAGAGCAAGTGAAAGTTGACTTTGGTTAAAGTTGACCAAAAAGTCAACTGTTGACCAAAGTCAACAAATGGTCAAAATTGCATTTTCTTTGTATTTTATTTGTAAATGGACAATGAATAAATGGTTAGGGTTAAACTTAGGGTTTTGGTGATTTGGGTTGACTTTGGTCAAAGTTGACCAAAGTCAACAATTGGTGAAAAATGCCAAGACTTGTACTTTTTTGTGTAGAATCAAATGTGATGGTTTAAAATGATGTGAAATGGATTGAAATGGTTTAAAAAATGATTTGAAATTGGTTTTTACAAAAGATTTTTTATGACTTGAATACTTGACTTTCAAAAAGAACATAACTTGACTGACAATATATGTTAACAAGGCCATGAAATGATGGTATAAGATTAGTGTTTGAATGGGATATCCATGAATCAAATGGCATGATTGGCCATTGGCTTGTGACACAAGAAGACTGGTTGTTTGGATGACCAAGACCATAGGTGTATCAACAATCACCTGGGCAATGCCATGACTTTAGGCCAAGACCCATGCCTATAGAAAACCAAAGTAGGGTTAGGCCAAACATATTGGTAAAGGGTGAAGATTGAGGGGTCAGGGATGCACAGTTAGGCCACTGATAACATGAAATAATATCACATTTTTGGACTTGATTTAATTAAATTATAGTGTTATTTTATTCGATTTATTTTATATTATTCGATATTACTTGGTATTCTATTATTATTTATTTCAGGTAGCATAAACTGAAGCATGTGTGAAAAGGAAAGAAAAGGGATGCAAAAAGAGGATTCTCTAGGAAAAGCATTTCACTAAAGCCCAGCCCACGCCAACTACAAGGAAAATGGCATGTGACGACCGCCACACTCATGTGACGAGCGTCACGCCCTTATACTTAGTGTTACGAGCGTAACACATGGTGTGACGGACGTCACACCCCCCACTCCTATTTTTCTGTCTTTGACGCGCGTAACAGAAGCACTTCTACCCTATTTCTCCGCTTGACTCGTTGACGTGTTAGAAACCATACTGAAGGAACTTTTGGGAAACAACTACTTTATGGAGGAATATAAATAGACCTCAAGGGATCCAATTGAAGCTCTGCTCTCTCTGCTGTATCTCTCCACGCCGTGCAATATTTTTACAACAATATATTTTCTTCAGCATTTTATTTTCTTTGCTTTTGCTTTTCTTTTCTTTGCTAGCTTAATTTACTAAGCATTCAATTTATTTTCTCACAATAGTTTCTACACCGGAAACTATTGTGTACTTTTCACTGGATCTAACCTTACGTCGGATCACAGTATTTTTATTTCTTTGTTTTTACCTGTCTGCTCAAGAATTGTGAAGAACAAATCCAACCGACTTGTGGTGGAGTGTTCGAACATCGAAGCTAGGAACAAAACCAAGATTTCTAGTAATTTACCAGGTTCATTAATTAATTGAGTTATTGTTTTAATTTACATATGCTCTGTGCTGCTGTTTATATATATTGTCTGTTTGATATGGCTGTATTTATGCATGATTATTGTTTATGCGTGTTTGCCATGTCCGACTAATTAATTTAGATATTGGTATGTAAAGTAAGCGGAATAAAGGAATCAAAACTAGTTGGTTTAAATTTGTTTCAAAATTTAGTCACTCTTTTTGTGGTCTCAATTTACAGAGTTAATACCAAAGTTTTTGTATGAGAGTAAAAGACATAAAGAAGTTAAAATCAATAGAACGACAGTTTGAGCTTTTAACTGGACATTGTAAATTGAACATTAACTTTAAATCAGGGCGAAAGCAATTTTTAAAGTTAATTAAATCCTAATCATTTTCAAAAATTATTTTTAAAGGTTAAATGTGAGGACGAGAGTTAAGCATTTAAGTTTAATCATATAGTCTAAGTCAACAGAGCGAGAGTTTGAGACGAGGGTGTTTAAACGGTTAGTATTTTCTTAAAAAGAGTTTCTATAGATTCTATTGTTTTCAAAAAGGGATTTTAGATTTAACTAAATAGTGAGAGCGTACGTTAATATAAAGTCATAGTCTGATTCAACAGAGCGAGAGTTTGAGAAAAGACTTTTAATTAATAGTGTCAACTGAAAAGTCTTATTTTAAAACTAAGAAACCAACGAAGATTTGATTCCCTAATTACGACGAACTACATACCGATATCCATGTTATTTGATATTTAATCTAGATAATTTTAGTTTTACTTTTCCCCCTAATCATCAAAGGATCATCCGCCTTAGCTTTACGAAGTAACCTTAGAAAAATGGTATATCGATTCATTAAGTCCCTGTGGGATCGATATCTTTTAAAACTACGCGATTAGACTGTGCACTTGCAGTTAATACCCCAATAGACTCATAAAGTCGCGATCAAGTTTTTGGCTCCGTTGCCGGGGACTTTTATTTAGTCGATATCCTAACTCTTCTGTTACGCTGTAGAGACTAAGGCAATTTTTATTTTTCCCTTGTCTTTCGTTGATTTGTATGCCACACACTCACTCACAAGGCGAACCGTATTACTTACGAATCAATGTCGTTGAACGATATCTTCGAGTCTTACGACGAATTCGGGAGTATCGTGCTGCAAACAATCTTCCTCCAATCGAAATTCCTGATCTCAAAAATCTCCTTCCTTCGCCGATACCCGAGATGGCAGAACCAGCTCGTGCTCTTCGAGATTACGCTGCTCCATCGCAAGATGAGCCGCATTCGAGTATTGCTCCACCCGCAATCGAAGTAAACAACTTCGAACTTAAACCTGCACTGTTGCAGGCAGTGCAACAGAACCAATTTTATGGAAATCCTACCGAGGATCCAAACCTTCATTTATCCGTATTTGTCCAATACGCTGATACTGTTAAAGCTAATGGTGTCACTTCATATGCAATTCGACTTCGTCTCTTTCCTTTCTCGTTAAGAGATAAAGCTAGAAGATGGCTTCAGTCTCTTCCCTCCAACTCAGTCACCACATGGAATGAGTTGAAGAAAGTCTTTCTTGCCTGATAATTTCCTCCAAGCAAAACAACTATGTTAAGAGCCCAGATAAATGGATTTAAGCAGAAAGATAACGAGTCTCTTTTCAAAGCATGGGAAAGATACAAAGACATGATGAGACTTTGCCCACACCATGGTTTAGAGGACTGGTTAGTAATTCATACCTTCTATAATGGTCTCTTGTACAACACAAGGTTGACAATAGACGCCGCCGCAGGTGGTGCGCTTATGGATAAACCTTACGCTGACGCTTATCAACTTATCGAGAGCATGGCCCAAAACCATTATCAGTGGGGAAGCGACCGAACAATGGTAGAAAAACCTCAAACAAAAGGGGGCATGTACGAGATAAGTAGCCTTGATCATGTTAATGCAAAAGTGGATGCTCTTGCCTAGAAAATTGAAAGTTTAAATGTATCACCTCCAGCCACCGTGGTTGCCGTAACTCAAAATTGCGAAGTCTGTGGAATTCAAGGCCACACTCCTACAGATTGTCAACTCCTAACAGGAATCCAAGCAGAGCAGGTGAACTATGCTCAAGGAAATCCCTACTCGCATACCTATAACTCAAACTGGAAGAACCATCCTAATTTTTCATATAAAAGTAATAATGCTTTATACGCACCAGGTCAAGCTCCCAGTCAAGCCCCAACTATACCTCCTGGATATCAAAAGCCGACCCCATCTACACCTAACAATAACGTTCCTAGGAAATCCAATTTGGAAATCATGATGGAGAACTTCATAGCTTCTCAACAGCAAACCAATAAAGAATTCTTAAACCAGAATGTACACACTAGCGAACAGATTAAATAACTAGCAAGTAAAGTAGATGCCCTGGCTACCCATAACAAAATGCTGGAAACACAAATCTCGCAAGTAGCTCAACAACAAGCACCTACTGCTGCCCCAACTGGTACATTTCCTGGACAGCCCCAACCTAACCCGAAAGGCCACGCTCATGCAATTATACTAAGAAGTGGAACAGAGGTAGAAGGACCGTCTGACCCAAGGATTGAGAACCAACACTCTAAAAAGTCAACTGAGGAAGAAGGTAGACCTAAGGAAAAGGAAGAGAGTAATAAAGAAACCGTAGAAAACAAAGAACCTTATGTACCTCCGCCGCCTTACAAACCACCGATCCCTTACCCTCAGAGGCTAATTAAAACCAAAGACGCGGGCCAATTTAAAAAATTTGTTGACCTACTGAAACAATTAAACGTCACCATACCTTTTACAGAAGCTATTACACAGATGCCTTCATATGCTAAGTTCTTAAAAGAAATTTTATCTAATAAAAGGAAACTTGAAGATAGCGAAACCGTTACACTCACTGCTGAGTGTAGCGCAAAAATCCAGAATATGCCTCCTAAACTTAAAGATCCTGGTAGTTTCTCTATACCCTGTCACATAGGAAAATTTGTCATAGACAAAGCTTTATGCGATTTAGGAGCCGGTATCAGTGTTATGCCCTTGTCCATGTGCAAGAGACTTGAAATGGGAGAATTAAGACCAACTAAAATGTCTGTGCAATTAGCAGATCGTTCCGTTAGATATCCTGTAGGAATTCTTGAAAACGTTCCCGTGCGCATAGGTCAATTCTACATTCCCACCGATTTTATAATTATGGACATAAGAGAAGATGAAGTTACCCCCATTATATTGGGAAGACCCTTCTTAGCAACCGCCGGTGCTATCATAGACGTAAAGCAAGGACGACTCACTTTCGAAGTAGGAGAAGAGAAAATTGAGTTCATTCTTTCCAAATTTTTGAAAGCACCTGCAATAGATGACACATGTTACTTCATGGATATCATCGACGAATGCATAAAAGAAACAGAATTAGAAAATGACGATTTATCCGACTATCGTGTAGAAGATAGACTGAACCAATGTTTAGCAATAACATCGGATCCTACGCAATGCCTTAAGAAACTAACCCTCGACCTGAAAACACTTCCCAAAAATCTGAGATATGAATTCCTAGACTCAGAACTTGAACGACCAGTGATAGTCAATGCAGACCTAGGAAAACTTGAAACCGAAAAACTCCTACATATCTTAAGAAAATGTCCAACCGCACTAGGATACAACATCACCGATCTTAAAGGGATAAGTCCTTCTATTTGTACGCACCGCTTCATGCTAGAAGAAGACTGTAAAACTTCTAGGGAACATCAGAGGAGACTAAACCCGATCCTGAGTGAGGTAGTGAAGAAGGAAGTAACGAAGTTATTAGAGGCAGGTATCATATATCCTATATCCGATAGCAAATGGGTTAGTCCTGTACACGTAGTACCAAAGAAAGGAGGTATAACAGTGATCGAAAATGAAAAAGGAGAAACTATAACCAAACGAATGGAATCGGGGTGGAGAATGTGCATTGACTATAGGAAGCTAAACAAAGCAACCCGAAAAGATCATTTTCCTTTACCATTCATAGACCAGATGTTAGAACGACTAGCCAAGCATTCTCATTTCTGCTATCTAGACGGTTACTCAGGCTTCTTTCAAATACCAATTCATCCTGATGACCAAGAAAAGACAACGTTCACATGTCCCTTTGGTACCTTCGCTTATCGACGAATGCCGTTTGGCTTGTGCAGTTCTCCTGCAACTTTCCAAAGGTGCATGATGGCCATATTCGCCGATTTTCTCGAAAACATCATGGAAGTCTTTATGGATGACTTTTCCGTATGCGGACAAAGTTTCGAAGAATGTCTTGAAAACCTAGAAAGAGTTCTAGAACGATGCGTAAAAGTAAACCTAGTACTTAATTGGGACAAATGTCACTTTATGGTACAAGAAGGAATTGTTTTAGGACACATCATATCAAATAGAGGAATTGAAGTAGACAAAGCTAAAATAGAAGTAATCGAAAACCTTCAACCTCCGAAAACTGTGAGAGAAATACGAAGCTTCTTAGGACATGCCGGTTATTCCCGAACATTCATTAAAGATTTCTCTAAAATAACTAAACCTTTAACAGGATTATTAATGAAAGATGCTGAATTCATCTTCGACAATAAATGTTTAGAAGCATTTCAAACACTTAAACAAGCATTGATCTCCGCGCCCATAATGCAGACTCCGGATTGGAATGAACCAATCGAAATAATGTGTGACGCAAGTGACTACGCCGTAGGCACTGTTTTAGGACAACGAAAGGATAAAAAACTTCACGTCATATATAATGCGAGTAGAACTCTAGATGAAGCACAAATGAATTACGCCACGACCGAGAAAGAACTTTTAGCAGTAGTATTTGCACTAGATAAATTTCGTTCCTACTTGGTCGGAGCTAAAATAATCGTTTACACTGATCACGCTGCCATTAAGTACCTCTTAACAAAAAAGGATGCTAAACCTAGACTCCTAAGGTGGATCTTGTTGCTACAAGAATTTGATTTGGAAATCAAAGATAAAAAAGGAACTGAAAACATAGTAGCAGATCACCTCTCTAGACTTGAAAACCTGGAACCGGAAAGAACATCGATCAACGATGATTTCTCGTACGATAAACTTATAGCTAATTTGGAAGAAAATAGAGCCGATGAACAGGTAGAGACCACCTTGGCTGTATGCGTTACACCATGGTACGCTGATTTTGTCAATTATTTAGCCGCTAGAGTGGTTCCACTTGATTTATCATACCAACAAAAGAAACGATTCTTCCATGACATAAAACATTATTACTGGGACGACCCTTTACTTTTCAAAAGAGGCCCCGATGGTATTTTCCGTCGCTATATACCTGAAGAAGAGGTAGAAAGTATAATCCAACATTGTCATTCCGCTCCTTACGGTGGACACGCAAGTACATCCAAAACCTGCTCCAAAATCCTACAAGTCGGTCTTTATTGGCCAAACATACGGAAGGATGTGGATGCTGCTGTCAAGAAATGCGATAGGTGTCAACGCACAGGAAACATATCTAGACGTGATGAGATGCCATAAAAAGGCATTTTGGAAGTAGAAATTTTCGATGTGTGGGGAATAGATTTCATGGGACCTTTTCCACCCTCTTTCGGTAACAAGTACATACTCATAGCGGTTGACTACGTATCAAAATGGATTGAGGCTATAGCTTCTCCAACAAACGACACACGGGTAGTAATTAAACTCTTCAAGAATATAATCTTTCCAAGATTTGGTGTCCCAAGAATAGTAGTCAGTGACGGTGGATCACATTTCATATCTAAGATACTCGAAAAATTACTGTTTAAGTATGGTGTAAAACATCGAGTAGCAACACCTTACCATCCTCAAACTAGTGGACAAGTGGAAGTGTCTAATAGAGAAATTAAACAAATATTGGAAAAAACAGTCGCTACATCGAGGAAAGACTGGTCATCAAAATTACCCGAAGCTTTGTGGGCATACCGAACCGCTTACAAAACTCCCATAGGAACAACCCCATTTAAGCTTATCTATGGTAAATCTTGCCACCTCCCGGTAGAGTTAGAACATAAGGCCTATTGGGCTATTAAAAATTTAAATTTAAACTATAAGGCCGCCGGTGAAAAGCGAATTCTTGATATAAACGAATTAGAGGAACTTAGACAAGACGCATACAAAAATGCCAGAATCTACAAGAAAAGAACGAAAAAATGGCATGATAAACGCATATCAAGAAAAACTTTCAAACAAGGCGATGTAGCCCTTTTGTTCAACTCTAGACTTAAGTTATTCCCAGGAAAGCTACGCTCTAGATGGTCAGGCCCTTTCCAAGTCACTAATGTCTTTCCCAGTGGAGCTGTAGAAATTAAAGGAAAATCTATTGAATCATTTATCGTAAACGGGCAACGTCTAAAACATTATCACTATGATGAAAACAATGAAGACTCGCAAGTCCTGCACTTAGACGTATTGTCTCCAAAATTAATAGATTAACATTTAATAGATTTATGTCGAGCTTGCGACATTAAACAAAGCGCTTCGTGGGAGACAATCCACAAATTTTTATTTTTTTCCTTGATTATTCTTTTTGATTTTATTCAGTTTTCATTCTTCATATTCTTTATTTTAATTAAATTTTTCTTCTTTTATTCTTTCGGCATCTGGCCAAACCCTGACTAAATTCTTGTTTTTCTTTTCTTTAGCTAACACTAACCTGATGGGACATATTGATCGCATGGGTATCGAATTCAGAGGGAGAGCTCAGAGACAAAAATTTGAAGAACTAGCTGAGAGAGAGATGCACCCAAGTTTTATGCTGATGATGGTGCAATGATTGTTCTTGGGCTAAGAGATAGTGTCCTATATCTGCTGAGTCAAATAGGGTGGGAAACCACTCCTATTCGAAGACAATTTGTTACTTACCGGAGGCTAACTCTAGAATTCCTTAGCTCCCTGATCTACTTACCAAACCATGGAAAAGGAATAAACCGAGGTTTCATTCAGTTCAGGATGTTCAATATGGAGTATCAGTTTAACATTTAAGAATTTACTAACCTTTTGGGGTTCCCTACTTCCTTTGATACATTCACCATGAGCCAAGAAGACCTTTTTGAATATAGAGAGCTTGAGCATTTTTGGGGAAGTTTGACAGGAAATGACGACCCTGAGGAACATGAGTTTCTTTCTGGAAACATACATAACCCGACTTTTCGTTATTTCCACAAGATCCTAGCACATATTCTTTTTGGGAAGAAATCAAACATTACCACAGTATCACGTGATGAACTCTTCATAATATTTTGTGCTTCCCAGAACCGACCAGTGAACGGTGCCACTTATATGTTGGCGAATTTTGACCTCCTTATTCAAGATGACCGTGCACCGATCCAAATAGGAGGATTAATAACTATGATTGCTAATGCTATTGGATTGCGCCAACCCATGCTTGACTTGAACCCTTTCTGTGGTATTGAGCCTATGAATATACTTTTTCTCTTCAACACTATGTTTATAGGAAATCTTGGACCTGAAGAGTTTGAACTATTAATTAATAACCAAGCTTTTTACCTATTCACCATGCCTATCCCGATGACTAGTGTCCATACCCGAAATAATTGGCTTTACAACCTGGATGGAATACCTTCTCCTGTTAGATCTGTTGAAGCCATCCAAGATTATGATATTCTTGGCAACCAGATTCCTTATGCTGAGTCTGATCCGCAGACACCAACTGGTTACCATGATGCTGCCTCTCCACCCCATACTATCCCGTCTGCAGAATCAGCAATACCTGATCTTAGACATCATATGCCTGGAACTGATTATAATATCGTTATTCAAGCCTTGATGTCAGAACAAGATGCTATCAGAGAAGAGTTAACTAAGATGGGACATGAATTTCTGGGATACATGAGTAGTATGACAAATCAATTCCACGAGTTGCTACACCGTGTCAATTCCTTCGCCCCTCCGGCCAGAGATTCTACAAGTGGCTAGAAGAATTGGAGTTAATTAGTTTTAGTCATAGGAAATTTATAGTTTCGTTTAACATTGCTTTTAACCTTAGGATTTATTTTTCGCATGTTTTATTTTGTTTTCAAATATTACATTATGTTTATTTTATTGAAGCTATTGGCATTATTGGTTAAATTTTATTTTATTTTGATTTATGCAATATTTACAATTATCAATAATGATATTTACTGTATGCTACTTACATGGCCTATTAGAAAATATATATACACTATGGTGTGTAGTAGAATAGCATACATGGCAATTCAAATATATAACAATAGCAAATATAATAAGCAAAACAAAAAAAATTAATAATAACAAAAGTTATTGAGTTTCCACGCATGCCATGTCACGAGCGTAGTGACCGTTGCAACCCCACCAGTGTGACGAGCATCACACAAACTGTCACGGTCGCCACGCAACCCATGACGCCCGTAACACATTCTGTCACGAGCGTGACAACATGTTTCCTCGTGAACGTTGATGACCGTGAGGGTCATGACCGTTACCCCCCACCTTTTTATTTTCCCCATTCATTCACCTCTTTACTCCATTCCACTCACATTCATCCACATTTATTTTCCTCTCACCCACTCCCCTTCCCACTTCCAAAACTTTTCTTATAAATACCTACCATCCATTCCTTCCTACACCACATCATTCCAACAAACCATTCTACACAAATATATTTCATTATCTTTTCCTTCTTTCTACCTACCTATCAATATGGCGGAGAACCAACACCAAGAAGCGCAATTCGGAAATATTATTTTCCGATCTGAAGATGATAACTATCAACAGGAGCAGTTCGTTCAGTTCCAACAACGCGGCGTCGTATCTACCAGGTATCCGGATTTAAATTGCTTACAAGAATTAGGATTACTTCAGGGTGTGCAATGGATGCTTCGGCTTTCTGATTTAACCTTTCTTTGCACACAAAATTACCCTACTTACCCATCACTCACCTTAGAGTTTTTAAGTTCTTATTCTTACACCACTCCACCCGGTGAGAACGAATACTTAACCGGTACCGCAAATTTCCGCATGTTCAACACCGAGTACTCACTATCCCAGGACCAGTTGAGTGCCATGCTACACTTTCCTGTAGGAGACCAAGTCCACCCAAGAATCCCTCCAAACTCACAGTGGCACATAAACGCATTCGGCCTCTTTGGAAAAATATCCGGTGTGGAAACCACTAATTGGGATGCACTACTTGCTTCGCACATACACAACCCCACTATCCGGTATTTTATCCGTATCCTGCAAAACACCATTTTTGGAAGACCCAACAACAGTAAAGTCAATGCGAAGGAATTATTCTTCCTCCACTGCATCTTTTCTATCGACACAAAGGGTAAACGTCGCCTCTTTCTTACTTCACCATATTCGTACACTTTGTGCTCGAGGCCGTCAACCTTTTGTGATTGGAGGATTAATAACCACCATCGCACTCGGCTTACATCTAGGGGACCGACTTCAGAATTTACAATCTCTGCCACCCCTATTTATGGATATAAGCTATTGTCGCTCCAGCCGCTTAATCAAAAATAGGGTAGGCGGAAGGTATTATCTTATGGTGAATAACCAAGAAGTCCCAAGCGTTGTTTTGCCCAACGTTTCCCTCACAGATGTCACCAACCCCAACCGATTCATCTACGATCTGAATGCTCCCGAACCCACCGAGCCTACACAAGCAAACCCGCCCCAAGACAAGTTTAATGAAATGGAGCAAGGTGATCAAGGTCCTGAACAACAGTCGGCCCCACATAATCCTTCCGATAATGTGGCTGGTCCATCCTCCCGACGTCGTCGAAGAAGAAGGCCTGCAACAAATGATGCATCATGGATGCTATTGAACATCAGGCCCAACGGCTTGATGATATGCATGCGCGGAATAACGAAGTAATGCAACTGATGCGCTAGATGCAACAACAACAAGCAGAGAGGAATGCAATAACCGACCAGCGGTTCACTGACTTGCTTAACAGGTTTGATGACTTGGAAGTACGTCAACGATCACCGGGTCCGAGAACAAGAGGACGCAGGCAGAATTGAGTTTGGGTTCCTTTTTCTTTTCCTTTTTCTTTCGTTTTTTTGAAACATTGGGGACAATGTTTCATTTAAGTGTAGGGGGGAAAACTTTGTTTCAGTTATATTTATTTTCCTTTCAATATTTCCCTTTCATATATATATATATATATATATATATATATATATATATATATATATATATATATAATATATATATATATATATATATATATATATATATATATATATATATATATATATATATATATATATATATATATATATATATATATATATATATATAAAATTTATTTTAAGTCAAGTCCCTAGTGTGAAAAGTTTTTATTATCTATTCCCCTCAATTTTCTTGAGCCATAACAAATATTTAACACACTCGATAAGTATAAAGGTTGCTTATTTTATAAAACTTGAGTGAAATCAAGACAAAAGTTATTACCGCCCCAACGCTCTAAAAACCTCAACATGTTAGATCAGGATAAGTACCTATTATACAAATTCCTTGCACTTTTAGTTTTATAGTAACCCCGAGTAGTTTATAAGAGAAGTCGGCACCATCTTAATAGCAAACTACGTGGAGAGCCGATGAATATAAGTGAAGGATTCCCAAAACAATATATTAAAAATCAGGAAATGCACTAATTAAGTTAGGTGATCCTTACCCGATCATTTAATCCAAAGGTTGCGGACCCTACAAAAAAAAACATAGTATGAACGATTCATTGTGAGTTGGTTCAGCGGTTTCTGGTGCTGAACTTGGTAGGGCGGACTACGGTCCGATCCCCCGTAATTTGCAATGGACTAAATAACGAAGTTATCCAACTTATGTACCAGAACTTCTAGCTAAAAGGGGATCAGAATCGCTAACCGGTTACTCCACTATGTGCGCGAAAAGATAAAGGGCTTAATGTGATTTCGCTAGAATGAAAACGGGTGTAATAAGAGTAAAAGAACTAGGCTAGCTATAATAGCACGACTCGAACTGGTTTGCATAAGGTGGGGTTATCTGATGTTGTGACGGTAGTTGTTGATGTTAAGACTAAACTCAGGTTATTCCTAAACGAGATTTACTTGCAACCTAGTACGAATTGATGTGTGTTTGGAAATTTCATCTGGCTAATATTTTAAATCAATCTCTACATTGTATCTTGCTTGAGGACAAGCAAAAGTCTAAGTATGGGGGAGTTTGATAACATGAAATAATATCAAATTTTTGGACATGATTTAATTAAATATTAGTGTTATTTGATTCGATTTATTTTATATTATTCGATATTACTTGGTAATTTATTATTATTTATTTCAGGTAGCATAAACTGAAGCATGTGTGAAAAGGAAAGAAAAGGGGTGCAAAAAGAGGATTCTCTAGGAAAAGCATTTCACTAAAGCCCAGCCCACGCCAACTACAAGGAAAATGGCCTGTGACGACCGCCACACTCATGTGACGAGCGTCACGCCCCTCTACTTAGTGTTACGAGCGTAACACATGGTGTGACGGACGTCACACCCCCCACTCCTATTTTTCTGCCTTTGACGCACGTAACAGAAGCACTTCTCCCCTATTTCTCCGCTTGACTCGTTGACGCGTTAGAAACCATACTGAAGGAACTTTTGGGAAACGATTACTTTATGGAGGAATATAAATAGACCTCAAGGGATCCAATTGAAGCTCTGCTCTCTCTGCCGTATCTCTCCAAGCCGTGCAATATTTTTACAGCAATATATTTTCTTCAGCATTTTATTTTCTTTGCTTTTGCTTTTCTTTTCTTTGCTAGCTTAATTTACTAAGCATTCAATTTATTTTCTCACAATAGTTTCTACACCGGAAACTATTGTGTACTTTTCACTGGATCTAACCTTACATCGGATCACAGTATTTTTATTTCTTTGTTTTTACCTGTCTGCTCAAGAATTGTGAAGAACAAATCCAACCGACTTGTGGTGGAGTGTTCGAACATCAAAGCTAGGAACAAAACCAAGATTTCTAGTAATTTACCAGGTTCATTAATTAATTGAGTTATTGTTTTAATTTACATATGCTCTGTGCTGCTGTTTATATATTGTCTGTTTGATATGGCTGTATTTATGCATGATTATTGTTTATGCGTGTTTGCCATGTCCGGCTAATTAATTTAGATATTGGTATGTAAAGTAAGCGGAATAAAGGAATCAAAACTAGTTGGTTTAAATTTGTTTCAAAATTTAGTCACTCTTTTTATGGTCTCAATTTACAGAGTTAATACCAAAGTTTTTGTACAAGAGTAAAAGACATAAAGAAGTTAAAATCAATAGAACGACAGTTTGAGCTTTTAACTGGACATTGTAAATTGAACAATAACTTTAAATCAGGGCGAAAGCAATTTTTAAAGTTAATTAAATCCTAATCATTTTCAAAAATTATTTTTAAAGGTTAAATGTGAGGACGAGAGTTAAGCATTTAAGTTTAATCATATAGTCTAAGTCAACAGAGCGAGAGTTTGAGATGAGGGCGTTTAAACGGTTAGTATTTTCTTAAAAAGAGTTTCTATAGATTCTATTGTTTTCAAAATGGGATTTTAGATTTAACTAAATAGTGAGACCGTACGTTAATATAAAGTCATAGTCTGATTCAACAGAGCGAGAGTTTGAGAAAAGACTTTTAATTAATAGTGTCTACTGAAAAGACTTATTTTAAAACTAAGAAACCAACGAAGATTTGATTCCCTAATTACGACGAACTACATACCGATATCCACGTTATTTGATATTTAATCTAGATCCAATTTTAGTTTTACTTTTCCCCCTAATCATCAAAGGATCATCTACCTTAGCTTTACGAAGTAACCTTAGAAAAATGGTATATCGATTCATTAAGTCCCTGTGGGATCGATATCTTTTAAAACTACGCGATTAGACTGTGCACTTGCAGTTAATACCCCAATAGACTCATAAAGTCGCGATCAGCCACCAAGTTTATCTAACTCACCATCTCCCAGATTAGGGTTTCCTTAAGGCTTACCCCTCAAGCAAGTCTTCTGAATCAAGCCATAAGCTCCAACCATCAGTCCTCTAATGTGTGAACTTACATTAGGGTTTTGAAGACCAAGATAAGGCCCATGGAAGCTTCATGAGATCATGTCTTGAGGAATTAGGGTTTTGAAGACCCTAGAGGATTGCCTGGCCACACCTTTGTTGAAATCACCTTTACCACTATCATTAGGGTTTCACATCCCCTATGATGATGATGTGATCAAAGCATGCCTTTGGACTTTGATATCTATGTGAACCCTAGCTTTATGGGCCCAAGTTTCTTCTGAATCCATGAGGAATGATGCATGGGGATGAATTATGAATGTATGCAAGTTATCTCTTGATCTAGTGATTGGATGAATAGGTGAGAAAAGGGAGGGAAAATTTATGAGTACAACAATCCCCACCATATGATTGATTCCCTCCTAGAACCAGAGCACACCAAAATCGCTACCATCGCCATAGGTAACACTTCACTAATCACCCATAATAGGAATTAACTACTCGCACCCGATCAATCACAATGGGATCGAGGCTCACCAAAACTCGTTACCATCAACATAGGTAATGTTTCACTAATCCCCCATAATAGGAATTAGCTACTCGCATACGATCCATCACCATAAAATTGAGGCTCACCAAAATTGGACCGAAGCCCGTAGACCAAGATGCATCACTCTCAAATAACATGCATTAACACAACAAGGTTCACTTAAAGGATCCCTAGACACATCTGATCATTTATGCATCACATCATTCATCATGAAACAACCAATTCATGTTACCACATGAATAATATCAACAAAGAGCAGCAACTCGTCAACATCTTAACATCATCGACATAACAACATAATTATCGCACCATAATATTACAATAATGCAACGATTCATCAAACAAACGTATAACCCAATACATTTATTAACATAGTAAGCATGTGAATATTATTAAGACATCATACCAATCACTAACATGTTATAGGTCTGAGCGTTAGCTTTCTAACGCTTTAAATGGCATCAAAATTGGACTAACAGAATAAAAGTTATGATCAAAATCATTGGGATATGTCAACAATTCATTAATCGAACGTATGAGAAAAAACTTCACTAACACAGTAGGCATAAGAATAATACCCAAACAATTCACTTATCACCATCATAAAATGATTCATAAGTTAAAAGTTATGATCAAAACTATGCGCGAAGGTGTTACTAAAAATGATTTTATCCATGAAACAAAGTTATAGCCCTCTATTTCATATATACAACTCTTTAAACGACACTCGATTTAGATTACGGATCAAAAGTTATGATCAAAACGATTACGACCAAAAAACACGAACAAAGGCTCCCGTGCTGAGCGCGATCGTAACGGACAGAATGCAAAATTTTCTGCGTTTTTCATCGTTAAAGGCCTTCCAGACCTCCGATTTTGATTCTGTAAAAAGGCAAATGCTCAGAAAATTTCAAACCATGCAAAACTCTAATTATCTTAAGTTAATTTACTGTTTTAACACAATTAAATCATCTAATCATTGTTTTAAGATTATGCCTAAAACCTTCGAAATTGTAACAATGGTGAATATTGGTTCAATCATCAAAAAATAAAAAAATACACACATATAATGGACATTAAATTCATCATATAATCATCGTATAACAACCATCATAGCATACCAATTCAAAATTATGAATCAAAACACCCAACCCTGAGGAGGTTAAGGGTTCCTCCATTCTACCCTTCTACCATATCCTTTACTATTGGAACAAGTTCTCATCCTTACCTGACTTCCTTGCAAAAAAATTAAATTGAAACCTTCACTCTATTTCCTTGATCATCTTGCCTATTTTCTCCTTGCTCTTTTTTCTCCAATGTCACGTACGGTGAAAATCTTCCTATACCTAGGTTCCTCTTAACTTTTTATTTTTAGAGTAAACTTTTTTCAAATCACCAACTTGACACAAACTTAATTATCTCATATTCCTTCCTCCCACTAACTTTTTAAATTGCTTATATTTGGCCAAATTATTCCATCTTCACTAATTAATATAATATAAATGAATAAAACATTTTTTTTTAATCATCAAAACAATTCTAAATTATTCTACTTACTTCTATCATCTCTTTATACCCCTAACTCAAGGATACATACCCCGCCAACAAGCAGCCAAAAAATAAATCATCAAAATGCATAATTCAAACAATTAAAATATAATAAAATATCTAATAAAAGAACAGGGTGTTACAACTCTCCCCCACTTAAGAAATTTTCGCCATCGAAAATTACCTGAGGAAAACAGAGTCGGATACGACTCCTTCACTGCTTCTCACTCTCCCAAGTCATGCTCTCACCAGTTGGTCCACCCCAAACTACCTTCACTAAGGTAATCTCTTTACCATGCATCTGCTTCACTTCTCGATCCTCTATCTACACGGGTGATACCTCAATAGTCAGGTTATCTCTCACCTGCACATCATCCACCTAAGTCATATGAGATGGATCCGAAATGTATCTCCTCAACTGAGACACATGAAATACATCATGAAGATTAGAAAGCGGCAATGGCAAAGTAATCTGATAGGGCCACTTCTCCTTTCCTCTGTAAAATATGGTACAAACCAACAAAGCGCCACGTGAGCTTTCGAGACTTTAAATCTCGACCAACACGAGTTATTGGTGTAACTCTCAAAAACATGTGATCCCCCTTCTGGAACTCAAGTTCTTTCCTTCTCTTATCATGATAGCTTTTCTGACAACTCTACAACACTTTCATATTTTCTTGGATCATCTTGATCTTTTAAGTCGTCTGGTGAATAATCTGAGATCCGAGCATAACACTCTCGCCTGACTCATACCAGCACAAATAAGTTCTAGACCTCCCACCGTTCAAAGCCATATATGGTCCACGCCAGTACTAGAATGGAAATCGTTGTTATAGGTAAACTCAATCAACGACAAGTAGCTATCCCAAGTACCTATTTGTTCTAGCACACAAGCCCTCAAGAAGTCCTCCAAAGACTGGATAATACTCTCTATTTGATCTTCCGTCCGTGGATGATAAGAAGAACTCAACTTCAACTTAGTATCCAAAGTAGCTTGCAGACTCTCCCAAAACCTCGATGTAAATCTCATATCTCTATCTGACACAATACTTGAAGGATTACCATGCAGCTTCACAATCTCATCAATATACAATTCATCCAGCTTCTGCAAAGTATAATTGATCCTCACCGATACAAAATGAGCCGATTTGGTCAATCTATCCACAATCACCCAGATTGAATCGCATCCCTTTGAAGTCTTCGATAAATCTATTACAAGATCCCTGGAAATATTATTCCATTTCCACTCTGGAATATTCAATGGTTGCATCAAACCCAATGACTTATGATGTTCGATCTATGACCTCTTGCAGGTCAAACAAGCATACACAAATTCAGAAACATCTTTCTTCATTCCTGGACACCAAAACATCTTCTTCAAATCTTGATACATATTCATAGCATCATGATGAATACTCAATCATCTTCTGAGACCCTCCTCAAGAATACTCCTCTTAAGTTCGGGTACATCAGGAAACGCAAACTCTATCTCTGAACATCATCACACCATTTTCATCAACTCAAAAATTACATCCATCACCTTGGTTGATTAATGTGAGACAATATATCAAACTCAAATCAGATCTTTGACCTTCTACGATCTCTTCAAGGATACCACTCGTCAACTTCGACATACCCAACTTCACACTGTTAGGAGTTTCTCCACCCACTAATTCATATCTTTGAAATTCTCAATCAGTTCTAACTCTCGAGCCATAAGCATTGACCTGTGTAAAGACTTCTTACTTATTGCATCAGCTATAACATTAGCTTTACCCGGATGGTAACTCAAATCAAAATCATAACCCTTCAGAAGTTCAAGTCTTCTCCCCTGCCTCATATTCGACTTTTCTCATCAAAAAAATATTTCAAACACTTTTGATCATTGAACACTTTGAATTTGGAGCCAAATAGGTAGTGCCTCAAAATCTTCAAGATGAATACCACTGTTGTCAACTCAATATCATGCGTAAGGTAATTACTTTCATGAAATCTCAAGAGTCTCTAAGCATAAGCCACAACCTGACCATTCTGCATCAACACACCTCCTAGACCCATCTTCGAAGCATCACAATATACAACAAAGGACTCACTTGGATTTGGCGAAATCAAAATTGGGTCAGACATCAACTTCTTCTTGAGTTCTTGGAAACTCTTTTCACAATGCACATCCCAAACATAGGCTTGACCCTTTCAAGTCAATTGAGTTAACGACAATGCTAAATTTGAAAAACCTTTAATGAACTTACTGTAGTAACCAGTCAATCCAAGAAAAACTTCTAATCTCAGTGGCATACTTCAGAGTCTCCCATTGTAACACGACATCTATCTTCGATAGATCCATAACTATACCACCACTAGAATCACATGACCAAGGAAACTTATTTTCTTTAACCATAACTCGCATTTGGAAAAACTTTGCGTACAAATGGTTCTCTTTCAATGCCTACAATACAATTCTCAAATCACTCATAGCTTCATACTATCGTCCCTCTTCTTTCACTAATAACACTGACATATCCCACGGAGAAACACTTGGTTGAACAAACTTCTTCTTAGGAAAATATTTTAGTTGCTTCTTCAATTCCCCAACTCTGAACTAGACACCCTATAAGGAGTCATCGACATCAGACTATTACCAGATACTAAGTCTATAGAAAAATCCACTTTGCGCTCTAAAGGAAAATGACTGATGTCTTCAGAAAACACTTCAGGAAATTCACACACTTCAGGAAGATCACAAACTACTCCCTTTCCTCTTGCTTCCAACGAAGCAAACATCACAAAGACTCGTGCTATATCCTTCACAGACTGTCTCACTTGCTTAGCGGATACATATGTCAACTCTTCTCCTCCATCAAATTCAAATTCACGCTCTGGAGGCAAGTCGCAGATATCTTCAGGAAAACATCAGGAATCAGACACCTTTGGCATAACACTAGGCGTCACATTGCTCTCTACTCTCCGAGAAACAACATTAACAATGCCTGATCATTTTCCCTAAAGACTTCCCAACTTGACTGGCAGACAAGAATCTCGAATCCACAACATCTTTAGTGTTAGGAACACAACAAGATTACCATCGTCTGAGCTCTTGCAAGCCGCGGCATACTATACCAATTTATCAAAAAATTTGGTAAACACTTGGTTTAGCTCCAACCAATTCATTCCAAGAATAACGTCAACTTGTTCCAACAAAATATAAACCGCACACATCCTCAAGGAACACGCCAGGATACTCAACACACCATTGGCTCATCTTGGCCAAAACATCGCCTCCCCCCTCAGAAGGAAGTGACCAAGAAGAACATCTTTTTATATTCCCTCAAGGATCACACCATTTTGCTAACCAACACCATCCTCGAATCCGACCTCTCTTTGGGTTCAGGAAAAACACAACATTCTCAAAACAGGTTAACTAGCCAATATTGCGCTCTTGCATGCAGCAACATGATGTCCAAGCTCTATATAGTTGGAACATCCAAGAGAAGCAAACGTTTCTCCCCCACTTGTTTCATCCCCAACCTGCACATGGAAAACAAAACAAGCATCGACAGTATTCTCACACACATGTCGCATACTAGGGAACAAACATAATTAAACAACCTGGTCGGACGGACCAACCTGCTCTTATACCACTAATGTAACACCTTAAACCCTGCACATAATTTATCGCGTAAATTAAATATAAAATAAAACCATGTAGGGTGCAACATATTCATAATACACATTACCTTCTCAGTAACATGGGTTTCAACAGTAAATTTCAATAAACACATTTGTAATAAGGTTGTTTACACGACATCCAAATTATCTAAATCATACTTGGGATGTTTACACGATACCCATCTCATTTGATTGGTATTATATATTCACATAACAATTGTGGAAGATAAAGCAAGTAACAACATCTAGTCTTAACTTCAATTGTAATAACAAAATAAGAGAGTTGTAATCAATCAACCTATCATCTTAAGAATTCTTAACAAAAAAATTAGTCTTATGACTTCAACATAATCAGACATAAGGAATAAAATAAGTGTTTAACCCAACCTGATGTTACATGATCAAAGTAAGGTGCCACTAGTAAAAGCGACAAAACAAAGAAGTAATCCAATAGCTATCTTCCACTTACTTAAGCAATACTACTCTTGTGTATATGCACTATTCTCATGTAAAGGCAACATTCAAATAGAAGGGGTGAGAATTTATTTCAATAATAACGATATAGAATGAAGAATAGAGTACAACATCCACACAATCATGCACAACAATATATCACATTCTTACATCCAAATTATAATCAACATCATACACGACAACATCTCAATTATCATCAACATCATACAAAACTACATCTCAATTATCATTAACATCATATGCAACAATATCTCATCCAATAACGCATCAACAACAACCAATACAAATGCAACACTTATGCAATATAATCAACCCCGACTCGACATACATGTGGTACCAAATATGAACACTCAGGTTCATCTCACTCCATGATCCCCACCATATGATCGATCCCCTCTTAGAATCGGAGCACACCAAAATCGCTACCAACACCATAGGTAACGCTTCACTAATCCCCCATAATAGGAATAAGCTACTCGCACCCGATCCATTACAATGGGATCGAAACTCACCAAAACTCGTTACCATCAACATAGGTAACACTTCACTAATCCCCCATAATAGGAATTAGCTACTCGCATACGATCCATCACCATAGAATCGAGGCTCACCAAAATTGGGCTGAAGCCCGTACATCAAGATGCATGACTCTCAAATAACATGCATTAACACAACAAGGTTCACCTAAAGGATCCCCACACACATCTCATCATTTATGCATCACATCATTCATCATGAAACAACCAATTTATGTTGCCACATGAATAATATCAATAAACAACAGCAACTCGTTAACATCTTAACATCATCGACAAAACAACATAATTATCACACCATGATATTACAACAATGCAACGATACATCAACCAAACATATAAACCAATACATTTATTAACATAGTAGGCATGTGAATATTATTAAAACATCTCAACAATCACTACCATATTATAAGTCCCAGCCTTAGCGTTCTAACGCTTAAATAACATCAAAATCGGATTAACAAAATAAAAGTTATGAACAAAATCGTCGGGATATGTCAACAATTCATTAATCGAACGTATGAGAAAAAACTTCACCAACAAAGTGGGTATAAAAATAATACTCAAACAATTGACTTATCACCATCACATTATATCTCTGAGAGTCATTTTTCTAATGCTTCAAACCCCAACCCAAAATGATTCACGAGTTGAAAGTTATGATCAAAACTGTGTGTGAAGGTGTTACTAAAAAATTGTTGTTTTTCTAAAATTTCAAGCACA
This sequence comes from Lathyrus oleraceus, assembly GCF_024323335.1. Lineage (NCBI taxonomy): Eukaryota > Viridiplantae > Streptophyta > Magnoliopsida > Fabales > Fabaceae > Lathyrus > Lathyrus oleraceus. Next base: position 247,447,475 of record NC_066582.1, on the reverse strand, counting down.
ATTTTCATCTTCTTCAACCCCAAAAATGTTCATGAAATAATCACCAAAATTATTTTATTCCTGAAACAACGTTATATTCCTCTATTTCAGAGATTCAACGCTTCAAACAACACTCGATTTGGACTTACGGACAAAATGCAGAATTTTCGGCGTTTTTCATCGTTAGAGGCCTTTCGGACCTCCGATTTCGATTCTGTAAAAAGCCAAATGCTCAAAAAATTACCAACCATGCAAAAGTCTAATTATCTTAAGTTAATTTATTATCTTAACACAATTAAATCATCTAATCATTGTTTTAAGATTATGCCTAAAATCTTCGAAATTATAACAATGGTGAATATAAGTTCAATCATCAAAATAGAAAAATACATGCATATAAGGCACACAAAATTCATCATATAAACATCATATAACAACCATCATAGAATACCAATTCAAAATTATGAATTAAAACACTCAATCCTAAGGAGGTTAAGGATTCCTCCATTCTACCCTTATACCATACATTTTACTATTGGAACAAGTCTCCACCCTTACTTGAATTCCTTGCAAAATTTATAAATTGAAACCTTCACTCTCTTTCCTTGATCACCTTGCCTATTTACTCTTTGCTCCTTTTTCTCCAATGTCACGTACAGTGAAAATCTTCCTAAACCTAGGTTCTTCTTAACTTTTTATTTTTAGGGTAAACTTTTCCAAATCACAAACTTGACCCAAACTTAATTATCTCATATTCCTTCCTCCCACTAACTTTCTCAATTTCTTATATTTGGTCCAATTATTCTATCTTCACTAATTAATATAATAAAAATAAATAAAACATTATTTTTAATGATTAAAACAATTCTAAATATTCTACTTACTTCCATCATCTCTTTATACCCCTAACTCAAGGTACATACCCCGCCAACACGTAGCCATAAAATAAATCATCAAAATACATAATTTAAACAATTACAATATAATAAAATATCTAATAAAAAATGGGGTGTTACACGTAGCCCGTGGACTTTTCAAGTACTGTCAAGTACATGATGAGCGACCTTCCCTGAATAGGGGGCATCAAAATCAATGCTTGATCCTTCCTCAGAAGCTTGAATATTGGTTTACAGGTGGCAGTGAGATATGAGATAAATCTGGCGATGTAGTTTAATCTCCCCAAGAATCCACAAAGCTCTTTCTTGGTCTTCGACGTAGGCATGTTCTGAATAGCCCTAACCTTGTCAAGATCCACCTCAATTCCGTTATGACTTACAATAAAACCCAAAAGCTTCCTAGATCGAACCCCAAATGTGAATTTGTTGGGGTTAAGCCTCAACCTAAATTTCCTCAATCGAGCAAACAATTTTTGCAAATTGATAATGTGTTCCTCTTTAGTTTGGGATTTGCCAATCATATCATCAACATATACTTCAATCTCTTTATGAATCATATCATGAAAGAGAGACACCATTGTGCATTGATACGTTGGCCCAATATTCTTTAACCCAAAAGGCATCACTTTATAACAAAAAGCCCCCAATGGGTGATGAACATAGTTTTTTCCATGTTCTCTGGATCCATTTTAATCTGGTTGTATCTAGAGAAACCATCCATGAAAGAAAATACTAAGAACTGGGTTGTGTTATCAACCAATACATCAATGTAAGGTAATGGGAATTCTTCTTTTGTACTAGCTCTATTCAGATCTCGATAGTCAACACACATGCAGGCTTTTCCATCTTTCTTTTGTATCGACACAATTTTGGCAACCCATTGTGGGTAGTTGGCAACTTCTAAGAACCCATCATCGAACTGCTTTTTTACCTCTTCTTTGAACTTGAGATCCATACCTGGATGAGTTCTTCTTAACTTTTGTTTGAGAGCAGGACATTCTTCCTTGAGTGGAAGCTTGTGCATGACAATATCAGTATCCAGCCCAGGCATATCTTAATATGACCAAGCAAATACTTCAGCATACTCATAAAAGAGTTCTATCAGTCTTGTCTTTACAACATCTTGGGGAGTGATGCCTATCTTCACTTCTTTTTTGTCCTCCTTTGTCCGAGATTGATGACTTCGACATCCTTCTGGTGCGATTGAATGACTTTCTCTTCCTGCTTGAGTAATCTGGCTAGCTCTTCATGGAGTTCACAATCTTCCTCGCCTTTATCTTCAGCTTGGTTAATTGGACAATCAAATTCATATAGGACCATTGCAGTATCATTATCAATGGTCTCAATGGTGTTTATGCATGTTATGATTTATGCAATTTATTTAGAAAGTGTGTGTGTAAAAATTATTGCCATTTTATTGTATATATAGAAAATGCGGAAGGAAAAAGGAACAAACTTCAATGCAAATTGCCACTTTATTAATGATAATCAAAGTTCTGAAAATAAGGATGCCCTACAACATGCCATTGTGCCTTGGGCAGAGCACATGGTTTTGATTAAAATAGTAAAATTACTTTTAAAAGATTTGAGGGATTTCCACAGTCTTCGAATTCTTCAATTTTTCATCGGGCGCCACCTGTCATATCCAGCTAGATACTACTTCATTATAGGCTTCATCTTCGATCATTGTAATTTCATTACCAAAGATATGGTCGACAGTAGTGAACGTCTCTTCAACAAGAGGAACTTTCTTTTTATTAGGTTGATTACTTGCTTTATCCAAGGATGGCTCATATCCCAACCCAAACTTGTCCCACTTCTCACGTATTTCAATCAAATTGCCCCAACCTTGGGCATTCCCAGTCTCTATAATAACTTTAGCTCCTTACCAGGAGGCCATGGACAACTCAGGCTTTTGCGGTTCAAATATTTGTTGAACTGTCAACACATTCACCACTTCCAAGGATTGGGAATGTGTTTCAGTAATTTCACCCTTTACATCAATATACCTGAAAGATGTCAGGTGACTGACTAGGATGTCATCTTCACCCCCAATTACAATCATCTTGTCATTTGTAATGAACTTTAATTTTTTATGTAGGGTAGAAGTTATTGCGCCTGCGACATGAATCCAAGGTCTTCCAAGTAAGTAGCTATATCCAGGATGTATATCCATGACTTGGAATGTGATAGTTAAGATGGTTGGGCCTATTTTGATTGGAAAGTCAACCTCCGCTATTACTGCTCGCCTTGAGCCATCAAAAGCCTTCACTGTCAGAGTGATAGGCTTCATATCTAGTCCTTCCAAAGGCAGCTTTATCAAAGTAGTTTTTGGGATAACATTCAAGGAAGAGCTTTTATCCACTAAAACTCTAGATAACAGGGTATCTACATATCTTAGGGAGATATGTAAAGCTTTATTGTGGCTCTTCCCCTTGAAAGGAAATTCATCATCCTTAAATACCAGGAAGTTACTAGTGATTACACAAGCTATCACATCATCAAAATGTTCTACTTTGATATCTTTTATAATGTGAGTAGCACTCAAAACCCTCATTAATGAATCCCTATGCGCCTCAGAGTTGATTTGCAGAGAAAACATGGATATCTTCGAAGGAGTTCGATTCAGTTGATCGACTACCTTGTAGTTACTCTTCTTGATTATTCTCAGGAATTCTTCAGCTTCTCCTTGAGAGTTTGTAGCTTTGGAAGACAAATGTACTTCTTGGGATTCAATGTTTGGAGTAGGAATTTGAACATGCCTGGCCACTTCCTTCCCTTCGGCTTTAGCATATGTATCAACAATTCCTGGTGCAAATACTCGGCCACTACGTGTCATTCCCCCTGGCTGTACAATGGAGATTACATTTGACTCATTAATAGCCAAAGGTTGGTCCTCCTTCCCTTGCTTAAAAGCTCTAGGCTGATATATCCACGACATAACTTTTTCATCTTCATAGGCAAACAATGTTAGAAATTCTATTACCAGAGGTGCTATAGGAATTTGCACATTAACCACATCATAAGGGATGTTAATTAAAACCACTTCCTTTTCTTTCTTATGGTCATTACGGCGCTCGATATGCATTGTACCCTGATCAAACATTTGTTGAATGAAACCCTTTAACTCTTCAATGTTATCTTCGTCAACAAGGTTTACTGGGATCAAACCACTCTTCAACAATTGTGCCCTTATCACAACAATAGGGGTTTAAATTTCTTCCATCTTCTTGATCAGATATTGCTTGCAGACTTCCTCTATGACATTGATTGATGCTCCTCCTTGAGTAGGCATAGGGTTAGTCTTGAAATTTGGACCTCTTGGAGAGAAAGTAATAGCTTTAGCCTAAAATAAATCTTGCACACGATTCTGAAAAACATAATAGTTCTTTATGGTATGTCTAGGTGCGCCCATGTTAAATTCACAATGAGCATTAGCATCATACATAGGAGGATAAGGGAAAGTGGTTGGCCTTAACTCCCTTAAAGTTAACAGTCCTTCCTTCTACAAGTACAAAAACATTTGGCTGTAAGGCACAAGAAAAGGGTTAAGTTGCCTTCGTGGTGGTCTTGGTTTGAACTACCGTTGTGGAGGGGCATTCTGTTGTTGTCGTTGTTATGGAGGTTGTTGTTGATAAACTTGTTGTTATATTGGTTGCTGGTATGGTATAGGTACTACAGCAACGACTTGGTCGTAAGAGATATGTTGCTTACCCTTATACCCCCTTGAGATGGAATTTGTATCATCTTCCTTTTTCTTCTATAAGCTTCCAGAGTACTCCTTCGGAGTGTTGGATGCTCCAATAGTGCCTTGAATTTTACCATCCTTCAAGCCCTTCTCAATTCTATCTCCAATTGTTACTAAATGAGCAAAGTCCGATATCGCGCTGCTCACCAACCTATTAAAAAAGGGGTCATTCAAAGTATCTATAAATATTCTAGTCATTTTATTCTCGGACAATGGAGGTTCCACTTGAGCGGACAGTTCTCTCCATCTTTGAGCGTATTCTTTGAATGACTCTCTCACATTCATTATCATACCTTATAACTGCATATAATCAGGTGCCATGTCGAGATTGCATTTGTATTGACGGAGTAAAGCGGTCAGCGAAGTCTTCCTATCTCAGAATTCACCTTTGTTCCAAGCTCATGACCATCTTAGAGATGCTCCACTCAAACTGTCCTGGAAATAGTGTATGAGTAGCTTATAATTTTCAATATGTGCAGCCATTTTTCTAAAATACATCACCAAATGACTTCTTGGGCAAGTCTGGCCTTTGTACTTTTCAAAATCACGAGTTTTGAATTTAGCTGGGATGACCAAATTCAAAACCAATCGCATGTTCATGGATGTTAAGCCAAATATACTGTTACCCTCTATAGCCTTAACTTTTTTCTCTAAAGCGCTGAGTCTTTTTGTAGCAGGATTCTGAAGAACTTTTGGTTTTGGTGGACCAGGTATGTAAAAAGTGCCATACTTGTCATCTTCTGCAACTTCATACCCATGTTGAGCAGATGAATCAGAAATGTCTTTGTGGTCTTCATTTCCCACTGGTATATGAATAGGAACTCCCTTAGCACGGGTAAAATTGTCATCTTGATTGACCAAGCCTGAGGTGCCCACCTGACTTACAATTCTCTTGGCGCTAACCTCCATTCAACAACTCTCTCCCTCTCTCTCTCTCTCTCTCTCTCTCTGAGCAATTGCCAACATAGTCTCGAGTAACTGATCCATCTTCTCCTGGATAGTAGTGATATCTGTCCTCATGATGATATGAATTGCCTTAACTTATTCCAACGTCATCCTGTAGTTGTTGCACGTCTCATATCGGTGTTGGTTAGTCAGTGTTATTGGACAAAGGGTAGAAGATGGTGTAAGTTTTAGATTTTCTGGTGAAAGATATGTATGAGGATGCAAATTTTATGCGTGTTATTTTTATCTTCAGGGAATCTTTCGAATTCATTAATTGTTTAATTATTCAGAAAGTTAAGAAATATCAAAACAAGATAATAATGAAGAAACATATACATCATTCATCCAAGTACATGATACAAAGGCCTAAAAGCCCAAAGTCAAATACATCCCAAATAAAGAAAAACATAAAAGTGAAAATTAGACTACTGGCTTCCTTGCTTGGAGTTCTTCCAACTCCTTTTTTGAATCTTCTAAACAATTCTATGCAAAGCAAGATGAAGCTGGCCATAATAGGATGGGTGTTATCTTCATTCAATTCTTCCATTGCATCCCTTAGTTTCCATGGCATGTATTTAGCTGCCCAGTTGTAGAACTCTACCAACCCGTTGAGCTTTGCATGATACTTATCCCTACCCCCTTGCAAAAAGTCAATGGTTCTCTTGAAAGATTCATAATCTTCAATCACATATTCTCTTTCCTTCAATTATATCGAGATATCTTGATGCAAAGCCTTTAAACGGTTCTTCCAATAACTGGAGGACTCCTTAGCATCCCTTACTTCTTGACATTTCTCCTCCCAAATCCAGGGTGTAACTCGAGAAGCTTCTCTAGCTATTTCTTTAAGTCGGCGCTCTCATTTTTCCCCTACTCTTGCATGGCGGAGAGAAATAGTGAGCTCTTTTATCTGGGCTCTAAGTGTGTCTCTTATTGTCTTATTTTCCTTAGTAGCAAGATAACACAAATGCTCATTCTTTTAACATTCATTATGAGCTTTCTTCAATTGATCCTTAATGGTATCCAAACAAAGGTCAGCTTGCTCTATACCCACTTTAACTTTTTTCCTCTTATGTTCTTCTTTGTCGACCTTTTCCTTATTTTCCTGAATTTGTGCATTCTTCAACTCAAGTTCCCATTTTATCTTATTTTTCTCATTCGTGACTTGTTGAAGATTCAACTGCAACTCTTCATTTTCGTTTCCCAATCTTGTTATGGTAGCTCTGAGTTCTTCAGCTTCCTCAATAGGGATATGAGTGGGCTTAGGCTTAGGAAGAGGCACAAGTATCATAATGATGAAAGGAATCTTGATTACCTCCACCGTTTCCCTTACCCATTGGAAGTAAGGCTCTTTGGTGATCTCATTCACTCTTCCCAAGTCAGCTTTTCCTTTTCGGTTGACCTTTTTCCAAGCTTCCTTAATCCTTTGGAACAGGTTGGGATTCTTAACCCCTAAGTCAAGTAGCAAAAAAGATTCCAAAGAATCCGCATCTGAAGGACCTTTCATTGGGTACCCAAGTTGTTTCACTGATAAAACTGGATTGGAATTGATACAACCTTGAGTCCCAATAAGTGGTAGGTTAGGAAAGTCCCCACAACTGAATATGATCTACATGCCAACATAATCTCTAGAATACCAAGAAAGATCAATGGATCAGAGTGATCCCAGCCTTTGAAGCTAAATATCGTCTTTCTATTCCATAAAAGCTCGTGTCTTTAGAAGATGTCCCAAGAACCACTGGTACAAAATAGGAGCACAACAAGCAAGCATTCCCTTCTTCTTTGCAAGTCTATAACTTAGGTAGTAATAAACATCTTCCAAAAGGTTGGGCACTGGATTTTCTGTGAGGAAGATACTAATGGCAGTCATGTCTATGAACCCATCCATATTTGGGAATAAGATGATTCCATAAATAGCCAAGGAAATTGTAGTGTAGCAAGCTTCCCAACTTTCTGCATTCAAGAGGGTATAAGCCCTTTCCAGAAGGAACTTAAGTGAGAAGCCTTTGGTATTTCCTTTGACCCATAGATTGGAGGTAACTTCTTATTTATCCATGTGAAGGGCCTTAGCAATGACCTCATGTTGCAAAGATTCATCCACCCCCATAAACAATTACTTGTTCTTCATGGGATTTCTAATGAGACGCTCAAACTCTTCCAACATTGGTGTTAACTCAAAATCTTGGAGCATGAAAAACCTCAAGGGTGGATCATAGAACTGATCCAAAGTCACCAGTGTTGTATGGTCTACTTCCTGATTCAAAAGGTCAAGCAAGTTTTCATAGTTCTTCCCAAAGTTGATTCTGTATACCAGATGTATTTGAGAAACCAAGCCATGTAGGCTGCTCAAATCAGGCTCTTTGAACTTGAAAGAATAAGTGTTTATCTTGTCTGATTCCATGCTTCCTGAATTTCTGCAACTTATGATTCTTAGATTCCCTGGGAACAAAAAATGTGAATGTTATATCATGATTTCAGGATCATAGGTATAGGTAGGTTCACAATATTTCCTATGATAACATGTACCTCTGATAATTGGAATCCCATGGATAGGCATTATACTTGGTAGGTTCCCAGAGTCATAGATCCTTTTTGAAAATACCATTGCCATGATTAAGGCTCATCTGATAATAATATCTCAAAATAATCTCATATGGGTGAGGTTTTCGTATCGTTCCAACAAGGAAGGCTCCTTGTGGACCTCTACTACACAACCATCGAGTCCATGGTTCTAACAAGGTTCTCAGAGTCATAGATCAAGGTTGGAAATATTATTTTAAGGTAGTAATACATCCAAGGGATCTTATATGATTGAGGCTTTCATATTAATCCAATAAGACCAAAGTCTCGTAGGTTAATACTACACAACCATCAGAGATGGAACAGGTTAAAAGGTCCCTAGAGTCACGGATCCAACTTGAAAACATTATCACCATGACGAAGCCTTGTTGGACAATAACAACTCCAAGAGTATCTTCTCTAGGCGGGGTCTTCGTATTGTACCAACAAGGAAGGCTCTTTTTGGGAATCTACTACACAACCACCATCTTAATCCTATGGTTTTTCTCAGACTCAGGTAAATAGCCTATCTCACGAAGTGCCAACAATTAGAGAACCCCAATAGCAAAATAAGAATCAATCAATATATCACAAAATAGAAATTACAAAGAAACAATAATAACAAAATAAAGAAAACAAACAAACAAAGTTAGCATTCAAACGTAAATTGAATTAAGTTAGGTTTGACTCTCTCTTGCTTGGAGCATAAGTCCCCAGCAGAGTCTCCAGCTGTCACATCTCGAAAAATATGATCCCTCGCGATGGTCGTGGAAAAAATAGTTGGAACAAATTTTCAACCAACTTAATTGATTCCAATCAAGGAATAGGAAAATATTGATAAAGCCTTTAAAAATAGAATAATGGCCGTCGCAATCATATTCGGGTTCGGGAGTCGATTACGCAAGGGGAAGGTATTAGCACCCCTCATGTTCGTTGTACTCAATGGGAACCTCTTAGTCTGATTTGTGATTTGAATGTTAGCTAATGTTATTTGTTTTCTTCGAGTGAAAGAAGATTGAAAAGTGAAATGAATGGAAACCTAAAAAGGGAGGAAAGGGAGGGTTTTTTTATTAGTGTGCTCGCCAAGATCTCGCAATCTCGTGCCTACGTGTCCTTATGGTACAATAAGGAAATAAGAGCACGTAGTTCAGGGAACTACGGTTTGTTGGTGTCTTTTAATGAATAACTGTTTAGATCGCGTTTGAAAGGATAAACATTGGCTTGTCTACTCTCGGCGGAGGCTTAAGCACTAGTTTGTAATGCTCGTTAGAAAGGGCTAAACAATGTTCTGATAAGTTATATTTAATATGTTAGATGTTTTGTTTCGATGATGATTACTCGAATAATCGAGTAAGGAAACTCATATCTAAATAGTCGAGGAGAGGAATGAAGGCTCTAGACCATCTCCCTTTTCATCCTTAATTATAAAAGGGTTTGATAATAATTAAGGTATTTTAAGTGGATGACGAATACTCAAATGGTCGAGTAAGGCAACTCGTATCCGAGTATTCATGAAAGGGAATAGAAGGCTCTAGACCACTTTCATTTTCGTCTAAGTTATTATGAAAATATGTTGGTGTATAATTGATATTTTTTAGAGAAACGACATATACTTGAATGATCGAGTAATGCAACTCATATCCAAGTATTATAGGAGAGGAATCAAAGGCTCTAGACCATCTCCCTTTTCATTTAGTTTATTAAGAAAATGTTTTGATTTAATCGATTTACAAGTTTTTTAAGAGAAATGAGAAATGTTTGAATAACTGAGTAAGGAAACTCGTATTCAAACAATCGAGGAGAGAAGTTGAAGGCTCAAAACCATCCCCCTTTTCATTTCTAAATGAAAGGGTGTCTAATTGTGATTAGGTATTTTGAATTGATTTGAATAAAAATACTTAATGTTGGATCGAGGTTTTAAATTTGTGTTTATGGATAAATTGGATTATATTTAGTAAATCTAATCGTCTAATCGGTTAATTTAAATCGAATAGGTCTTATTGTAAGAAAGCTCAAGAGTAAGCTTATGTGAGGTTGGTGGCGATGCTAAAACCTATTGGCTTACAAAGGTGTTTTGGAAGGGGCTTCATATTAAATCAAGAATTAGCTTGAAAAATAGTTTAAGTGTGTAAGGAATAAATAAAATTGAGATACTATCATGACATGGACATATCATATGAGAAATTGCATAACCAAAATAATCGATCAACGATTGCACAAATAAACCAAACCAAACAATATACAAAATTATTAACTAAACTAGATATGATTATTTAATGAAAGTAATCAATAATTTTAATTAATTAATATTAAATAAATATATTTAAAATGATTAACAATCTATTCTTTTACATTTTTATGAATGTATAAGAAAATCACAATGGAAATTTAAAATAATAAAATAATTAAATGTAAAGAAAAATAAATAACCAACCAAACAAAATAAATGGGCCATGAAGAGGGGAGAAAACGAAAAATGGGGTGCACTAGAAAAAAAACCAGGCCCAACGAAAACGGAGCCCAAACCCCAAGGAGAGTCCACCCAGGACTCAGTCAACCTTAGTTGACCTCAGGCTCAATCAGGACCATCAGATCTGATGATCTGACTTGGTCCATGGTGATCAAAGGCAATGATGGATGAGGATACATGATAAGCATTAAACCGATGACAAGTGTCTAACGGTGGAGACACTTGTCACCACTGTGCCAGCCTAGCAAGTGACTCAGTAAAACAAATAAACCCCAAATGAATCAACTCATTTCAACAAACCTTTCTCTCTCTCTTCTCAATGTTAAAATCTCTGTAATCAAACCCTTCTTCTCCGATCCAACCTTACCAATGAAGATGGTGGTTTCCGCCCAAGAGTGGCGACACCACCTTCTTCTTCGACGAACCACCACCTCGAAACCCTAAACTTAAAACACTAACCCCCCTTAAATTTCCAACATGTGTCCAAATATGGAATCAGATTTACCTAAATCTTCCTCAAATGACCGGATCAAAACCTAACAGAGTCCACAAAATCCAAACGTGAAAAAACAAAAACCTCCAACACTAAACTTAAACCAAACAACCTTATATACCTTAATCATAACGAAATTTCAAGAAAGGGGAATAAACAAACAAAAACCTAATTTTCAAATTAGGGTTCAAATAATGTGGAATCAAGGAAATTAATAGTTTTTTTTACTCAAGACATCATGGTGAAGACGATGGTAGCAAGAGAATGAAGGAAAATAAGCCAACTTACCAAATGGGAGCTAGTCTGATGGTTTTCATGGCGACCAACAGATAAGCCTTTCTTTACTCCCTTTTTTTCTTCAAAGTTTTCCTCCTCTTCTCTTTTTGTATTTCTTGAACTTTTCTATTTTTGTACCGTAGAATTTTGAGCTCACCTATATCAGAGTTTCAGTGTGAAACTCTGATTAGGTTTTAAGTAGATTGAGCTTTAGCTAATGGTTCTGCTAAATTTTTTGTAGAGTAATAGTATGTGGACTCTCCCCCCATCCAATAGTATAGTACGCCTTATTTATAGGGGATGAATAGGGTAATGAGAGAGGATACAAACGTGTCGGTTTCTCTGAATATTTTGTTGGCTCGTGTGTGGATTCTGAGAAAAATGGTGAGGTGTAATATCTTTTAGAATCAAACCATTGGTGAGACTTGTGTGTCTCCCTGATTTGTGGGGTGGTTGTGAGTAAAATGGCACAAATTCTTCACCTGTAGAATATGTCATGATTGTACCTTATCACTGATTTTAAAATGTGGTCCCCCTTAATTGTTATATGTTGACAACAATGTTTTCAACGCAAGTTATTGAGTATGGCCCACCTCAAGTGTGTTTTTTCTGAAGCGAAATTTGTATTTGGACTGATGATTTGTTGTTTATGATATTGCAAAACCAAGAGGAGTTTTTGGGACCATGCTGTTACAATGCCTTTTGCAAGGCGAATATGCTTGACATTTGATGCAAGCTTTTGGAATGATTTAATAATGGGTCAATGCTGTTTTTGAGGTTCAAAGATGAGTTTTGAATGATGAGGTAAATGGAGTAGATGGAATATCATGGTGATATCTTGGGGAAAAGGAAGTACAACCCTTTTTCCAAGTGGAAAATTGATGGGTGTGTATATGATATCCGCAAGTATACGTAATAAGTCAAAGTAATACAAAAGATTATCGTTCCCACGGAGACCAAATTGTCAATCTATCGATTTCTATTGTTACCGTGTTTATCTAAGGTAAATCAAACAAGTAAATTCAAGTACTCAGAAAGAGAAATAATGAAGTAAATAAATTCAGATAAAATGCAGGCTTAGATGTAATTCACATCAGTTAGGAAATACTTTAATTGTTTCTAAACAGATCTACTTATGGGGCAATATTTTCTACGTATAGAAGAATCAATTTAACAGGAACTGTCACTTTCGCGTATTCAGAACCAAGTTTACTCCCTAATTAATGCCCTTTGTTGTCACTGATGAAGGGTGCTTGATGCATTAAAGTAGTAAACCCATTTTTAAGAAATTAAATTCTTGACTTACTTAAAAAGTGATTTTGATTTGAAAAGTTTAACTTAAAAGGGATCCATGGCTTTCGCTCAAGGATCCGGGTTTTAAACCTACTAACGCGTCCGCAAATAGTTTCAAAATCTTTTTCTAATAGTGTTAAGAATTCCCAATTAATCGGATAGAGTGCTTTCGCTACTTTTGACCTTTTAAAACTAACCAAGTTTATCTTTAAGAGTTGGACGACTTTCGATCTTACCCAACTATATCCCGACTCTACTTTCATAGTTATCGACCAAAATAAGTACTGAAAACTTGTGTTAAAATCAAAGCAGCCCCTAAATCATTTCTATAGATACAAATAATGGAGTACCATCTTAACGACGATCCTTACATCCTAACCTTTAAAGATTTAGCCAGACATGGAAATAGAAATCAACATAGTAGAATTAATTATGTTTAAAAGAACAGGTAAATAAAATGTGCTAGTTAAATAAGCGAGTATGTAAAAGCGAGACAGGAAAATAAATAAAGTAAAGCATGCAAGATAAATAATATGTAAATGCGAATAAACTTGAATAGGAAACCTGCTCCAAATAGGAGACTTTAATCTGGTACACTTGAAAAGAAAACTTGACTGAAAAGTAAAATGACGGCAAGATTGTTTGTATAGTGCTCCAACCTAACTACAACTCAAGTGCGATATCCCCCCGATGTGACGGATTATCGCTTTTACAATGGTGAACGTTAGGCTTAGTGTTGTGAACTAAGTTGGATGCGATTTCGTGAAGTGAAAACACCTATTTATAGAGGTTCCAAAAAGCTAGCAAAAGACAAAGCTATCCTCCAACTACCCTTAGTGGGGCCGTGCTAACAAAGGTGGCGCCCACCATGTCTACAATATGAAATGATCATGGGAACGTGACAGTTACCACCGGTTGACAGCTTACACGTCATGGCACCCTCCTTGGCGGCCGCCATGCTGGAGGCCATGTGTACAAATTTCCAAAAAAACTTCAATTTCTTGCTCGCTTTGCTTTGTTTCTTCACAAAAGGCTCTTATAGGGCAAAGTACCTGAAATAGGACAAAAAGAAAATATAACACAAGAAAATGACAATAAAAACCTAATAAGCATGTGCAATCCGAGTCAAATACGCAGTGTCTTTCGGTGTTATCAAATTCTCTCACACTTGAAGTTTTGCTTGTCCTCAAGCAAAACTTTTATGGATCACGAAAGAAAAACAACAACACACAAGTATTCAATTTAGGCTAAAAGATTCTAAGTTTAATCAAGGATGTGTCGATAGGTACTAACTGATGAACCAAAAATATCGAGGCTACACTTCACGCAAATGCGGTCATAAATTCTTTCTTATACAAACCAATCCATATCATGTTACTATACTTAAGCCTACCCTTTTCATCCCTATTTTTAAATTCCTTTTCTTTCACCATACATACTCATAGTAAGGTGATCGGTTAGTGATTCTGATCCTTTTACACAAGGTTTTGGTATATAAGTTTGGTAACCCATTTTTATTTTACCCAATTGCAGTTGCGGGGGATCGGACCGTAATCCGCCCTACCAAGTTCAGCACCAGACACCTTTGAACCAACTATCAACAGGTATTTTTTTTATTATATTTTTCTTTTTGCATGGGGTTCTGGTAAATAATTGGCGTAACCCCTTTGTTTTCCCTATTGTAGCTGTGGGGGATCGGACAGTAATCTGCCCTACCAAGTTCAGCACCAGACACCTCTGAACCAACTAACAACGGGTATTTTTTATTATATTTTTTGCATACAAGAATTTTAGAATCATTCACTTATTTTCATCGGTTTCTCTACGTAGAGTACACTTAAGTCAGAGTTGACTGCTAAAATAAACTACTTAAGGGCTTTATTTTTTTGGGATTAAAATTAAGGCTATAATATAGTAAGTATCGAGATCAGTTTCCAAAGTCAAGAAGCTTACGGTGTTGAGACGATATCTATTTTTTAGAAGTTTTCCCAATTCTTTAACATCCTATCTTAAACATGTCTAAAAGCCCAAAATTTTCAAAATAAAAGTTGTTTTCTTTGTCAATTTTTTTTGTAAGGCTCAAGAATTGGGGAAGTAAGGATACACTACACAAATGACTCATCTAGCACATGAAATTTATTGAAAAGAAACTTAACAAACTGAAATAAACTAAAAAGCGATAAATGCAAAAAAAAATTAAAGGAAAAAGGAAAGCATAAAAATCTCCTCCCACACTTAAACCAAAAATTGTCCCCAATGTTTCGATAAAAGATGAGGAAAGAGTAACCTGGATAACACTACTGCTGACCACTGGTACCCTCGCCTCCTGGCTCTGAATGCCTGGGACGATGACTCCTGCTGCGACGACGCTCCTCTCTTGAAACCTCTAGGCGATCAAATTTAGCCGATAATAAGGCATCAGATTCCCGCAGCTGTCGAAGGATACCCAGTACGGAGCCTTGAGTGGCCTCCATTAGGGTAAGGTGCCTCTAAAAGTTTGCTTGCTGATGTTGCTGGTTAGGGAGGAGGGCTTGTTGGGATTCCATGATGCTGCGAAGTGAATTATCAGCCTGTCATTGTGATTCACGCATGAAGTCCATGTTGTCCTTCAACTGTTGATTCATGGTAGATAATAAGACATCTCGCCTTTCTTCTTGTTCTTGTAGCTCTCGCCACATTTCTTCAGTAATGTGGAATCCAGAGGATGTACCTGCAGAAGGGTGAGTAAAAGATGGTGCAGTGTGTGCAGGTGATGCATGGTGTGAAGGCATGGTCGGAACGGGAGACCGGTCTCTCCGCTCATACTCATCATCGGTCCCATTACCTTCTTCAAAAGGTATATTGGGTGGAAACGGGCCGGTAAAAGGTGGAGCTTATAGATCATAAATCCAATTTCTCTCAAGGCGCACATCTGTACGTCGAGAGCAAGGTAAAACTACACTTGGGATAGCTACACTATGAACCATAAGGTTAAAATCGCCCTCGTTCCTCACCCTGCATAATCGCGTATCTTTTAAAAAATTTAAATTTATAATGTGGGGAGGTAATGGTTCTAATGTAGCCAACTTAGTGTCGAGATGCAAAGCTCTAGCAATGGAAGTAATTAAGCCTCCAAAAGAAATAATACATCCCTTTTTCTGAACGACACATATATGTGCAATCATAAAGGGAACATAGTTAATTTTTCTCTGTGTGAGGCTACCCTGTAAAAATAAAAGTTCTTTGCCATTTATTTTATTAGGATTTTCCCGGCCAAAAATTGTGCAAGCCAACAGATAGCGAAAAACGCGTATGGTTGGGTTATAAATACTTGAGGCCAGGTTCCCCTCAAAGGAGTCGGTGTCTAAACTTGTCAATTTTCTCCAAAATTCAAATGCCTCATATGACCATTCAGAGTCTAAGGGTGTCTCACAGAGGGCACCTTCCCTGTAAGGAAATTCTAACAAACCTGCTAACTCATTGGTAATGTACTGATATTCAACATTAAACATTCTAAATTGTACTGTACTAGATGTGCTAGCAGTATTAGGATGAACATTATAAATTAGGGAACATAAGAATTCCCGGGTAAGGTACTCAAATGTAGGTTCCTTCTTAATAAAAATATCATGCAATCCTAAATTACCTAGCATATAGCAAACACTGTGATAAATTCCCAAATTATACAGATAATCTTCATCGATATACCTGGTGGAGAAAATTCCCTTTGTCTGTGAAATTCTGGTATCAAATATGAGATGTCGAAGGTAATGTCACGACACTAATATCTGAACAACAAGTGAAATATAAACAGGATAAAAATAGAGAAACAATTGAACAAGCGACACAAGCAACTGTTAACCCAGTTTGGTGCAAACTCACCTACGTCTGGGGGCTACCAAGCCAGGAAGGAAATCCACTAAACAAAATTAGTTCAAAGACTCTCAGTAAAAAACTTCAAGTTACAGTCTTTTCACTTAATCTCTACCCGTGTGACTTCTATCTAAGAACTCTTAGATATGAGACCCTACTCACTCCCCCTCAATCACAGCAGTGATACTAGAACAAATACAAAAAAGAAAGAAGACACACTTCAAGGGCACATACTTGATCTTGCTTAAAAGCTTCAACCAAGTAAACAAATACACTCGTACTTCAAAGCTTAGAATGGACAAATTACAACACAAAACTCAGTCCAATTCATACATCAACAAGATGAATGAATGGCTCATAATTCACAAGCTTACACAAGACTAAAACCCTAAAACTCTCTCACTTCATCGTTCGTATCTTGTGTGTCTAAAACAGGTTTTACATGGCCTTTAAATAGAAGCTTTTTGAATGGGCCTGGGCAGCATGAAACCCTAATTCTAATAGGGGAAGATGGTGAAATGGGTTTTTAATGGTGGAAATTGGAAATAGAAGTAGGATTGGTAGTGGGTTTTTGGTTGAATGGAAATTTAATGGGATTTGAGTGAATCTTAATGGTGGTCAAGGATGGAGAAATGGGGGGTTTTGAGAGGTTGAAGATGAGTTTTTGGGTGAAAATGGAGGTTTGTTTCGATTCTGCCCAAGATAGTGCTCAGACCCCATGGCGTCCGCTATGGCTAGATGGCGCCCACCATCTTTGTGATTCCTGTTGGGCCGGATTGGTTGAATTATACTCCGGGCTTTGTAGTTTTGAGTCATTTTGGGGGTATGCGCAACATCTTCTAATATGTTCTTCTTCCTTGTATATGTACATGCATGATATAATTAATTTTTCAACATAATAAAATAAAATAAATAAAATATTTAAAGAAACAATAAAATAGAAACATCAAAGAAATGATATTATATGATGAGATAATATCATAGGGAAAAACTGAGAAAAACAAATCTATGCGGAAATAAAATAAATCTAGAAATCGGGAAATATATATATATATATATATATATATATATATATATATATATATATATATATATATATATATATATATATATATATATATATATATATATATATATATATATATATATATATATATATATATATATATATATATATATATATATATATATATATGCAAAATAAATAAAGCGATAAAAGTTGGAAAATATAGTCTTCAGTGCGTCGATGGTTTCTCAATGCTGCTGAAGTCTCGTGCCTCTTCTAATTGACGATGCAGATCGTTGATTTCCTGGTGTAGGCAATCGGTCTCCGTGGCATGAGGTGAATCAGACACCTCTAACTGCAAGGTAAGGTCTGTAACCTCCTGGCGAAGGATGGTCAGTTCTCTGTGCAACTCAATAAGCTCAGTGTGAATGTCGCGTCTCTGCAAATCAAAATTATTAGAAAGCAATGTGATCCTATCTAATGGTGGCAAGGGATGGTACTCTGGTACTTGAGGGGATCTAGGTACACCGGGCGTCTTATCTTGGCCTTTTAAGGCATATGTCCAATTTGCTTTGTCATGGACATTAGTCTTCGTGGGATCAGGTAAAGTAAAGTAATGAATGGTCTCATGATCGAGCAGGAGCTTATATTGGTTTGGGTTAAAGGAGTCTTTCCTCATCAGGCCATAGACTAAATACAAGGTAGCA
The DNA here is from genome assembly GCF_024323335.1 of Lathyrus oleraceus. Taxonomy (NCBI): domain Eukaryota; kingdom Viridiplantae; phylum Streptophyta; class Magnoliopsida; order Fabales; family Fabaceae; genus Lathyrus; species Lathyrus oleraceus. The sequence goes on along the minus strand of NC_066582.1, from coordinate 247,429,254 downwards.
TCCATCAGGGTGTAGCCACAGTAATAAGTCAGGTGAACTAATTTTCTGTCAAGATCTAGGGCAGATGCTATATGTGACACAGTTCCTCCCATGTGAATAAGTCCTTCAGAAGAGTTGGCTGTAAGGTAAAGGTTGTCAATCATGAAATTTCCAAAGGCTACAGGGTGTGACTGGGTGATACAAAATAGGAAAAGTATTTCCTCAGCACTAACATGGGTATCAATATCACTCTTTCCAAGGAAAGTGTGGGATAGGATCATCTAGAAGTGTCGGAAGGTTGGGTTATGGATTTTTTTGGACAGCTGGATAGAAGGGTCAAGGCTCCCTCCTTCTGTGATATCACTCTAGAATTTGTCTATCTCATCCTGCATAAAATAGCCTAGAGGGATTTCAGGCATAGCATAAAAGCCATACTGAAAACCAAGTAACTCAACAAACTCCTTATGATTGAAGGTATACTCAATTCCAAATAATATGAAGTTAATATAGCCTCTCTGAGAACCAATTCCAACATAGGGTTCATAGCTGAGGGAGCTTAAGAATTCCAGGGTCAGGTTCCTGTAGGTTACATGCATGGCACCAACATAATCTTCCCATTGAAGTTGATTGCATATGTACCTCACACTTGCCTCAAGACCTAAGGTTTCCATGAAATCAGGGTCAGGGTACCTAGTGGGTAACCTGGGACGCTCATATAGGACCGCATATCGCTGTCTCTGAATTTCGTCTCTGAACACAACATGCATATCATCGAAACTCTGCATCCTGAAAAATATGGTTAGTGGAGAATGCTACGGAGAGTAATGGGACATGAAACCTGAAACATAAATATTACGAAGGTTAGTCCAGTTAAGTACATAAATAAAACAACGAATAAAAACAATGCAAGAAAATAATAAAGTGAGAAAATATAGAAAAATCATGGGTTGCCTCCCATGCAACACTTGTTTAACGTCTTTAGCTTGACGATTAGAGACTCATATTTGAGAAGTAGGGACAGGTGGATCGATCAGAGTGTGACAAGAGTAATTAGTAGGGATGTCACCTCTTTGGTAGTGCTTTAGCCTTTTCCCATTTACTATGAAGGGATTACAAGAGTGGTTCTTGATTTCAACTACTCCAGACTTCAGGATCTTTGAGACCTCGTAAGGGACAATACATCTTGAGCGCAACTTACCAGGAAAAAGTCGCAACCTGGAGTTAAAAAGGAGAACATGATCGCCTATGTTGAAATCTTTTTTTACAATTCTCTTGTCATGCCACGCTTTGGTTATTTCTTTATATATTATGGCATTTTCATAAGCATTGCGGTGTGGTTCTTCTAATTTATGAATGTCTAGAATGCGCTTTTCACTAGCTGCTAGGTAATCCAAATTTAGGGTTTTAATGGCCCAATAGGTTTTGTGTTCTAGCTCAAAAGGTAAGTGATAAGATTTTCCGTAACCTAATTGGTACGGGGTGGTTCCTATATGGGTTTTATAAGCGGATCTATAGGCCCATAATACTTCTTTAAGCTTTTGAGACAAATCTTTTCTAGATATTAAAACCGTTTTCTATAAGATTTGTTTAATCTCCCTATTTGATACTTCCACTTGTCCACTAGTCTGCGGGTGATATGGTGTTGCTACTCTATGCTTAACTCCATATTTGTCTAAAAGTTTATCAAAATTTTTGGATATGAAATATGATCCACTGTCACTTATAACAAGGCGTGGTACTCCAAATCTAGGGAATATGTTGTTTTTAATTAACTTAATCACTACTCGTGTGTCATTTGTAGGTGAGGCTATCGCTTAAATCCATTTAGACACATAGTCAACAGCTACTAAGATATATTTATTTCCCATTGATGATGGAAAAGGTCCCATAAAATCAATCTCCCAAACATCAAAGATTTCTACTTCTTGGATATTTCTTAATGGCATTTCATCACGTCTTGAGATGTTTCCAGTATGTTGGCACCGATCACATATGACAATATAAGCATGAACATCGCGCCATAATGTTGGCTAGTAAAGGATGGCTTGGAGAATTTTAGCGCATGTAGTGGACATGCCTGCATGTCTACCATAAGGTGCGGAGTGACAATGTTTTATGATGTTTTCTACTTCTTCCTCAGGGACACAGCGACAAAAAATTCCGTTTGTCCCTCTTTTGAAAAGGAGTGGTTCGTCCCAATAAAAATATCTTACATCACTAAAGAATTTCTTCTTCTGTTGGTAGTTAAGGTCGTGGGGTATGATATCAACAGCCATGTAATTAACAAAGTCAGTGTACCAAGGTATGTTGGTTACTGCTAGAGTTCTTTCAATGTTCCAATCCATTGGAAAATAGGATTCATCGTCCTGAATGGTTTCGGTTTTAGCCATAAGTCTATCATAGGTAAAATCGTCATCTATTAGCACTAGGTCAGATTTTAAATATTCAAGCCTAGAAAGGTGGTCATCAACTACATTTTTTGTGCCCTTCTTGTCTCGAATATCTAGGTCAAACTCTTGCAGCAAAAGGACACATCTCAGTAACCTAGGTCCAGCGTCCTTCTTGCTTATCAGGTATTGAATAGCTGCATGATCTGTATAAACTATAATTTTAGCTCCGACCAGATAAGATCAAAATTTATCAATAGAAAAAACAACAACGAGGAATTCTTTCTCGATTGTTGCATAGTTAAGTTGGGCGGTATCCAGGGTTCTACCGGCATACTAAATTACATGTAATTTCTTGTCTTTTATTTTCCCTAGAACAACACCAACAGCGTAATCGCTAGCATCACACATGATTTCGAAATGTTGGTTCCAATTTGGAGGTTGCATAATAGGTGCGGAAATTAGTGCTTGTTTCAAAAGGTTGAATGCTTCAATACATTTTTCGTCGAAAATAAACTCGACATCTTTCATTAGAAGGCTAGTCAGAGGTTTGGTTATTTTAGAGAAGTCTTTAATAAAACGTCGATAGAAACCGGCATGTCCAAGAAATCTTCGGACTTCCCTAAAGGTCTTAGGTGGTTTGAGGTTTTCTATAACCTCTATTTTGGCTTTATCAACCTCAATGACTTTTTCAGAGACTATGTGTCCTAATACTATTCCTTCGGTAACCATAAAGTGACATTTTCCCCAGTTTAGCACAAGGTTTGCTTCCACGCATCTTTCTAGAATTTTCTCAAGGTTAGCTAGATAGTTTTTGAAACTGAATCCGCATACCGAGAAATCGTCCATAAAAACTTCCATAATCTCATCGAGGAAATCTGCGAAGATTGACATCATACAATGTTGAAAGGTAGTTGGGGCATTGCAAAGTCTGAAAGGCATTCGTCTATAGGCAAATGTTCAGTTAGGGCATGTAAAGGTTATTTTCTCTTGATCTTTGGGGTGAATGGGAATTTGGAAAAATCATGAGTATCCATCTAAATAGCATAAGTAAGAGTGTCTAGCTAGACGCTCAAGCATTTAATCTATGAATGGGAGAGGGAAATGATCTTTCCTAGTTGTAGCACCTCAAATTTGCACCTATCATTGTACATGCATTTTCATATTAGGTCATAGCATATCATGGTCCACTGCATAGCATTGCATTGTCCCATTTGCCTCAAATGCAAGCAAATCAAGAAATTAGGTCAAACTGATCAGGAGATCAGTCAACCAAGCAAGCAAGGGTGTTTCTCAAGGAGCCAAGGCCCTAGGGTTTGTCCAATTTGTTCACATGACTTGGAGGTCCATTTGAAATGTTTAACTCAAGGGCTGGATGTTCAGAAGTCATCAGTTCATGCACAGTCAGTCAGAAACCCTAGAAAAGTCAAACTTGGTCAACTGTGGCTGATTTTATGGTTTTGATGGATGGATTTGGTTTGAGAGAGCTTATTCATGTCCCAATGGGCCTCATATATCATGGAAAACAATATCATTGAAGAATTTGAAGCCAATCAGAAAATTTCCAAAAATAGAAACTGGACCTGTAATTTTAACTGCCAAAAATGGAAACTTCTTGATCCCAAACTTACATCATGATACAAGATTCAAATGAATTTTTGCCCAACATGAAAGTTGAAGATCTTGTTCTCCCATTTCCAAAAAGTCCAAGAACTCTCAAATCCCATGTATGGTTGTCAAGATATGATCAATTCATTTTCACAAATTTTTGAACTTCAAAAGGCCATATCTCATGAACCATTTGGCCAATTTTGGTGGGGTTTTTTCCTACAAACCAAATTTCATCTCCTCTTTCCAAAAATATAAATTTCATGTACCAAAAATCTATGGATCAAAATGGCATTTTTGGACTTGTCTTATTTAAATTCAAGTGTGGACCAAAGTTGACTTTTTGAATTAGGCATTTTTGCTCACTTTGGCCAATTGGGATTCATTTAAGAGGTTATTTGAAACATGTTTGAGGCCCAAACTCGGCCAGACTTCATACCTCCATGTACACATGTTCAAAATTAGCAATTTGGCAAAACCTCTTCATTTAAGCTAATCTTGTTTAGCACTTCCATTACCAATATTAAACAGCAAATATAAGTCACGTTTTCTGTCATTCTAAACCTAGCAGCAGCCATAATACAAACAGAATTCTCTCATTCTCCAAAATCACCATTTTCATATCTTTGCATTTTTGCTCAAACCCTTCAAAGCACTCGAGCCACTCTTCCTTCATTCATCACCTAGCCATCATTTGGAGCTCTTTTGAAGCAGCAAACCCCAGCTGGAAGCTCCTTTTCATGTTCTGTTTTCTCCATGGACCAACAATGGTGAAATTGGATTTGGACACTCCCAAGCCTTGCTGAGCTCGATTTCTTTAAGAATCCATCAATATCAAGCATAAGGAGGATCTGTTTGAGCCTGCATCATCCAAACAACCACTGTTTCTCGATTTTCTTCACAACCAAGTAAAGTTTCGAATCTCTCATTTCTCTAAATGTTGCCATGTTTTGTGTAGTTCTTGCCTTGCTGAGTATTGTGAACCTTGTATCATTCGAATTGGTTAACTATGCTGTGAGAAATCTGGATTTTTATTTTTGTGCTCAAACTTGTTTTAGTCGATTTGCTTTGATGATGATGATTTAATGAAAACCATGGCTAGATTATGACTGTGCTTGCTTCATTGGTTCGACTGGTATGCATATCCATGATTTCTGGGTGAATTAATCTTTTCATGTTTGAATGTTGAAGATGATTACTGCTGTTTTAAAACCCTAGAATCTGCCCAGAAATTTGCATGATTCGTGTTTGGTTTATTGTTGTTTAGATGTTGCATGAACATTGTTGTTCCATTGCCATGCTGCTTGTGCATTTCTGGATGAATTTCGCATGATGATGATGAACCATGAAGATGAAATGCTGTTGCTGTTGCATAAACCCTAAGGGCATTGAACCCAGAACTTGATTGGTTGTTGTTTGAATTTTTCTGCTTGCTTACTGTTCCATTGAGAATCAACCAATCACAACATTTCGTTGCCTGGCCTTAAACGATGCGTTTTGATAAATGATATGCATATTCACAAAAATGCCACTCGGTCAACCTTTGACTTATCAAACCATGTTCTTTTGCTCATTTTATTCCAAATTGATACAACATCTTACAAAAATCATTTCTCACTCATTTCAACTCCAAAATTCATGAAATTTTTTCCATCATATTCACATGAATGTCTATTATTTTATCATGATTTTTGCTGAATTTTTGGTCGGCTGGATTTTAAATGGTATTAGGTTTCTTGACATGTATGCACATTTTACACCTTTTGCCATTTCTTTTGTGAAATTGTGATGCATTGTCCATTTGATCTGAAATTTTTTATGCTTAATCTACACTCATCCATGTTTATTTTGATGTAAAGATCATGATTTTATCTTATGTGGTTTGAGAGTTGTGATTTTTTGAAGTAGGGTGTGACAATTTGTGTCACACCAATGTTATGCAATTTCATGATTTTTGTTGACATGCTTCCTGACCTCCAATTGATGTGAATTTTTGCATGAACCTTCTATTATATGTCTAGTTTGTGTGTGAATTTTCCTGGAATTAATTATGCCATTTCCTAATTGTTTGGGATTTTTATCCCCTGTTTGACCAAAATGTTGACTTGTGTGATACATCTTGCCATTTCCTTTGTGAAATTCTCATACCTTATTGGATGATCATGAAATTTTACATGTGCATACTAGACATCTTAAGCTTTGCATTGGTGTTGATCCCATTCATTTCTCATCCGTTGTCATTGAGTTATGATTTTTTGAAGTTGATACATGTTTGTTCGACTTCTTTGTGCTTGCTTGAACTGGTTTTGACTTTCTGATTTTAATTGACCATCTTACCATGATCCAATTGAGTTGAAATTTTATATGCATGTCATGTTATGGATTGGGATTGAGTATGAATTATTTGATGATTTTTGGAAATGTTTATGTTTGGTTTTGAGATAAGTCTTGCTGTTGACTTCTATGTGCTTTCATTTGTCGTGCCTTGCCTTCTTTTGTTTGTGAAATGATGATGATGCATGATATGAACTTGAGACCAATTGAGATTGCTTTTTAAATGTTTGAATTTGATTTTGGTTGACTTTCATTTGCTGTTTTGACTTTCTCATTTATTTTTGACCTTAGGCTTGTCCTAGGGGTCTTGTTGCTTATGTTTGAGCTCATTGTTTCAGGTTAAGCACAAATGCTGCAAAGAAACCATTACCAATTTGATTAAGCTTGATTGTTTATCATGAGCTAACCTTTGTTTTGTAGGTGGCTTGACTCATATGATTTGAGTCTTGTGCTTTGCACATTTGCCTGTCTGTCTTGACTGTTGGTTTCTACCTCCTTCTGATTTAAACTGTTGAATTGTGTACTGATTTGTTTGACTATTTCAGGTACCACTTAGTTTCTTAAGTTCTTTGAACTTGCTTTGCTTTGCTATTTAGCAATTTGCTTTGAGGTATAATCCCTTTTTCTTCATGTAGTCTGGAAGACCTGGCCTGTTACTTGGCCAGGCAACTGTCTGAAGTCCTCCTTAAGAGGCAATGCTTGTGTGTGTTTACTTTTGTCCCAAGCAGGAAAAGTCCTTCAAATAAGGCAATTGGTAGATCAAAGGGATAAGCAACCTATCCCCTACTATTCTGTGAGTCTTCTCCTTGCTCCCATTACATGGTTGTAGCTTTGAGATCAAAACCCAAGATCTTTAGAGTCTTATATGTGGAAAGAGCTCCATCTTTCTGAGCTCCCACACTTTCTGATATTTAAATGCTCTCCCTGATCAGGGATAAGAGCAATGAGGCACACCCCTCATATCCTTTCATCTGCTTCACCTTAGCCTCTCAATGGCAAGGTTAAGAGCAATCTTTGACCCTATTCCAGTTGACCTCAGTGCCTAACCCTTTTGTATGAGCCTCCTTGTTTGGTTATAGAGTGTGCTGTTTGATTCTCATTGATTGATTGTTTACCTCATATGCACATGTTTGCTTGTATGCTTTATGCATTTATCATCATTAATTGCCCATTAATGCACGATCATCTCATTTGTCTCTGCGACACATCTTTGTTTGTTTGCCCATTGAGGACAATTGTAAGACCATCCATTGGCCATTGCTCCTGGGATATGGAAGTGAGTATAAGACCATCACATTGGCCACTCATCTTATCTTTGCTTGTTGCATTGTTTGTATATGAGGATACAATTGTAAGTCCCCGCAAGTTGGCATTTGTTTTCCTAGGATCATACTGTGTATGTTAGAGTAAGCCCAGACAGATTGGCATCTGACATCCATGTTTTGCTTTCTTTGTTTATGTGAGGATGCAATTGTAAGTCCCCGCAAGTTGGCATTTGCTTTCCTATGATCATATGTTGGATATTGGTATAAGTCCAGACAGATTGGCATCCGGTATCCAGGTTTCATTTTGTTTTAGGAGATTAGTGTAAGTCCATTGAGTGGCCTCTGATATCCATTTCTGTTTTAGGAGATTGGTGTAAATCCATCTAGTGGTATCTGATATCCGCTTTTGTTTGTGAGATTGGAGTAAGACCATTGAGTGGCATCCGGTATCATTTGTTTGTTTATTTTATCATTACTTATTGCCCATTCCAAAGGACACACTTGAATCATCTCCTATATGATCTCAAAAGGTGAACCTTCTAAGAAGTTTTACAATCCATACTCATCCATTCATCCCCATTATGTCCTAAACCTTTTCACATATTACTTTCAAACTCGACATAGATATTGTGCAAACATCTTCATGTTTTTTTTCAAATTAAAACCTGGACCTCAAGTCCTTGACTCTTTCAAAACTCCATTTCATAATACTTCTTTTGAATCGATCTTAATCATACTTTGACTCCATTTTCATAATCACAATCAATTAACTTCACCCATTCACTTGTTTTGGCTTTGTCCATTGTTAATCTTTTCATGCATTAGCCATAGGTTTCAATTATCATTGTGGTTGATGTAAATCTTACCTATCCTTAGTGAGTCGACAGTAAGACTTCCGTACTGAAAACAGGGTTAACCCCTCTAGTGCGTCGAAGCTATCCTCACATGGTGGATGTTGGTCTTGGTCGAGTGTTCTCCCATTGATAATGAAAAGCCTCAGTGCTTGTGTTTAAAATTGAATCCACTAACTTTCGGAAATTTTTTAGCCGAACTACGGCGTTTTGATCCTTACCTTTGATGGAAGATACGTAGGCAACGGGTTCATCCGTTCAAACACAAAAATAATAAAACGTGTATATTCTTTTCTCATCATCCCAATCATGTTTGCACAATGTTTATGTCATAACAAATAACAATCTTTTACAACAAGTGTGAAAAGGGCTCCCTAGGAGTACCTAGGACGTAGTGGGTGCCTAACACCTTCCCATTGCGTAATTTACCCCTTACCCAGACTCTCTGATCTTTTTATTAGTTTTCTACGTGTAAAACTTCTTAGACTTTTGTTCGCTTTTTAGCCAATCCTTTGGATAAATAAAAGTGCGGTGGCGACTCGAAATTTCATTGTATGCTTTGCTTATGGTTTAATCGATAAATCATAGAGCGACGAATACACCGCTACAGAAAAGTGGCGACTCTGCTGGGGACAAATTTCCTTGGTGGTATTGCCTACTTTTCACCCTTGTTGTGATATATTGTTATTTGTTATTTGACATATTTTTGTACAATTTGGGATAACTGTTTTGATTGTAATGTTTGAATTGCTTGATATACAATTGTTGTTTGCTTTGGTGATCCGTGAGATGAGTTCTATACCCGAACTCGAGTGCACTCTAGGATAGGAGAATGGCATAGTCTTGTTGACTGGTGTGGAGTATTCCTTAGCCAGTTGACTTGCGAGTCCATTCACTTGGTGGAGGTCATGTTGGACTAATAATGTCACACAAGTTATTTGTGGATAGGCATTATTCTTTCAATCATGTGCCGCAGAAGCCAAGGACCTTAGTTTACCAAACCCATCTTGGCCTATCTTTTAGGACCGTAGTGCGGAGGTCGTTCAGATGTCAGTTCTGATACGATTGTTACGCGATACTACACTCATAAGAGTTTCTCTTGAGAATATTCTTGGAATACGAGTATTCGTTCCTCCGATAATATTCGAGAGATGGAACGATGATTATGGGAACCTCTGATAGAACATGTCTGGCAGGTTTAAACCCTAGTACACTCCCTTTGGGTGGTTCTTAACCGAGACTCCATGCTCGTGACTCTCAACAAACCCATGATTCGTGGTTGAGTCGTTCAAACATTGTTAATATCAATGGATCCCGGATCAGGGGTAAAACCTAAAATCCACCAAAGCGGCTGGTTGATATTAAGGATGTTTGAGCCGGTTCATGTACCGTTAATATCAATGGAACTTGGGTGTCGATAAGGTGAAAACCTAAATCCACCAAAATGGATGATTGATATTAAGGATACATAGAGCTTTCCCACGACCTTTGTGTGGTGTGCCTTGCTTGATCCTTGAGTGTGTTTGTTGCATTCATGCATTCACGCATTCATCCGCATTCATGTCATCAGAAAGAAGAAAATTTTCAAGGAACTTAAAGGGTTTGTTTGCAAAATTTTCAGACATGGAAAGACCAAAAAGGCATACAAAGAAGTACAGCTTCAAACAGCCCGACGTAAAAGAGTTAAGGAATCTGACATCATATGTATTAGATCCCTTGGGTTTCAAAGCTCGCTATGGGAAGCTTCTACCTCTGCTCACCACTCAGGTTGACGAAGGATTGATGAGTACCTTGGCTCAGTTCTATGATCCCTTGCATCATTGCTTCTTATTTCCGGACTTCCAGTTATTGCCGACTTTGGAAGAATACTCTCATCTTATTGGGATTCCGATTCTAGATCAAGTGCCGTTTAGTGGCCTAGAGAGTATTCCATCTGCTCGAGAGATTGCAAGTCTGTTGCACATAGATGAAGATCTGATTAGAGCTAATCTGACTACCAAAGGCGGAATTCAGGGTTTTCCTTCTGAGTTCCTCATTGCCCAAGCCACTCTCTATGGGAAGGCCATGAGTGAGGATGCCTTTGAGGCTCTATTTGTGCTGCTCATCTATGGATTGGTGCTGTTTCCCAACTTCGACAAGTTCGTGGACATGAACGCCATTAGGATCTTCTCAGTCCTTAATCCAGTTCCGACTTTGTTGGGCGATGCTTATGTCTCTTTGCACCTAAGGAATATGAAGGGTGGAAGAGTCATTGTCTGCTGTTTACCCCTGCTGTACAAGTGGTTTATTTCGCACTTGCCGCAGACAGTTGCTTTCAAGGAAAACAAGGGATGTCTACGGTGGTCTCAGAGACTCATGTCTCTCACCAATGATGATATCACCTGGTATGATCGCGTGTATGATACCGTTCAGATTATCGATTATTGTGGTGAATTCCCTAATGTGCCTCTTCTTGGCACATGTGGTGGGATTACCTACAATCCCATTCTTGCACGTCGTCAGCTTGGGTTCCCCCTGAAAGATAAACCTAATAACATTCTGTTAGAAGGTGTGTTCTTTCAGGAGGGTAAAGATCCCCAAGGCCTGAAAGCTAGATTTGTCCGTGCTTGGCGCAGTATTCACAAGAAGAGTAGGAATGAATTGGGTCCAAAGAACTGCATTGCTTTGGAGCCATACACCTCTTGGGTCAGACAGAGAGCTGCCACCTACCTGATGCCGTATGATCATCCAAGACCTACACCGTTGGATATGGCTGGGCCTTCAACCCTCCCTACCCAACGTGTAGAGGAGTTGAGAGAAGAAGACCTTTCGCGTGCTTGGATCCGTGAAAGAGAGGAATTGCTGCAACAGCTCAAGGAGAAGGACGCTATGATTGAATTTCTCGAGCACCGAGTGATCGACGATCCGAACGACACTTGGACTTCTCTGCTTCCTCAGTCATCCAAATTCTGGAAGAGGAGGTATGATCGACTTGCAAAAGAGAAAGCTGACATGGAGGCTGCCTATGAGAGAGAGATCAAGAAGTTGTGCACTTCTCGTCTTCCAGCATCCCGAGCTTCTAGGAATCCATAGGATGTCATTTACCTTTTCTCTTTGTAATGAATCAAAAATGTTGTATTTCTTTGTCTCAATATATTGAATGAAATATTTCCATGAGCAATTAAAATGTTTAAATATTCAAAATATTGCAAATAATACCCTAAGGGTTCCTTGAAAACAAAGCATTTGCACAAGCATTGCATGCATCATCTTTGCATAAACAGGTGTTCTCGTGCCGTCTTCTCACTATGATTCCTGTGTCCAGACAGGATAGCTGATCAAAGGCCGCACCGCTACTCAACGCGACTCAACCATCAACGCAATATGGATCAAGTACAAGCCGAGTTAGCCGAGATGAGGGCTAACATGGCCCAATTTATTCACATGATGCAAGGGGTTGCACAAGGTCAAGAAGAACTCCGAGCATTGGTCCAGAGGCAAGAAGCTACATTGCCACCGCCCAACCAGCCTCTGCAAGAAGGAAACCCAGTTCCTGACGTTCCTGCTGCTGCTATTCCCGTCAACAACTATGCTGTAGGTGAAGAGTTGAGGGGTATCCGAGTTGACGGTCAACCTATTGTTCCTGATGCTGCTAATGCCAGAGTCATCCATGCTCCGGCCCGTAACAGAATTCCGATTGTTGACAGACAAGAGGATTTGTTCACTATGCTCAGCGAAGACGAAGATATTCTGGGAAGAAATGATGCGAGAGATCGCAGAGTTGAGGCCCTTGCTGAGAAGATCCGGGCAATGGAATGTCAAAACTCCCTCGGTTTTGATGTTACAAATATGGGATTGGTTGAAAGACTGAGAATCCCGCACAAGTTCAAGGCACCGTCATTCGACAAATACAACGGTACCTCCTGCCCTCGCACCCACGTGCAGGCATACTACAGAAAGATATCCGCATACACTGATGATGAGAAGATGTGGATGTATTTCTTCCAAGATAGCCTATCTGGGGCATCCTTGGACTGGTATATGGAATTGAAGCGGGATTCAATTAGATGCTGGAGAGATCTGGGTGAGGCGTTCCTCAGACAGTATAAGCATAACATGGACATGGCTCCGACCAGGACTCAGCTGCAGAGTCTTTGTCAGAAGAATAATGAAAGCTTTAAGGAGTACGCCCAGAGGTGGCGCGAGCTGGCTGCGAGAGTTCAACCCCCTATGCTGGAAAGGGAGTTGACTAACATGTTCATCAGTACTCTGCAAGGTGTCTACATGGACCGGATGGGAAGCTGCCCATTCGGAAGTTTTTCTGACGTCGTCATCTGTGGCGAGAGAACAGAAAGTCTGATTAAAGCTGGGAGGATTCATGATGTGGGGTCCTCGTCTTCTTCAAAGAAACCCTTCTCTGGGGCACCTCGCCGTAGAGAAGGAGAGACCAATGCTGTACAACACAGAGGGGGTGTGTACAGAGCCAATGCAAACAGAGATCGGTACCGTCCAGTGGCTGCAGTGACTATTCCTGCACCTCAACCTCGTCCACAGCAACAACAAAGAGTTCAACAACAACCGCAACCGTAACAACAGCAACAGCAGCGTCCTTTCCAGCCTAGGCAGAGATTGCCGGCTGATAGAAGATTTGATCCACTGCCGATGACTTACGCAGAACTACTGCCCGAACTACTCCGGTTAGGGTTTGTAGAACTGCGTACGATGGCTACTCAAAAAGTGCTGCCTCCGGGTTATGATGCAAATGTCCATTGTGATTTTCACTCTGGGGCACCAGGCCACCATACTGAAAGATGCCGGGCTTTGCAACATAAAGTTCAAGATCTGATTGATGCTAAGGCAATCAATTTCTCTCCAGTGCCAAATGTGGTGAACAATCCTATGCCTCAGCATGGCGGGCATAGGGTTAACAATATTGAAGGAGGAGAGGCTGAAGATTTGATTGACAATGTGGAAGATGTTCAGACTTCTTTGTTGGTAGTCAAGGGCCGTCTGCTGAAGGGGGGTGTTGACCCGGGTTGTAAGGAAGATTGTGTGGGTTGTTCAGAAGCTGATAATGGTTGTGACCAGCTGAAGGCTGGTATTCAAAGATTGATTGATGAGGGCTGTCTCCAGTTCAGCCGGGCTGTTAAAGGTAATGGGGCAGTGTCTACTGTCACCATTTATTTCAAGCCGTCTGAAGGACGAGGACGAGGGACTGTTAGTACCTCAGCAACAAGCAATACTCCGGTCACCATCCCAGCTCCGGTAACCATCAGTGCACCAACTACTATTGTTGCGCCTGGCAGAAGGCAAGTTGAAAATAGTAGGGTTGTTCCCTGGAGGTACGACAACGCCTATCGCAATGATAGAAGGGCCGGTAATCAGGCAAGGCCAGTGGTACAAGCGCCAGTTACAATCAGTGCTCCGGTGAGAACTCCTGCAGTTGCAAGTCCTGTGGTGGACAATGTTGGAGGGCCAGGAGGTTTCACTAGGAGTGGACGACTGTTTGCTCCTCAGCCTTTGAGGGATGCTACTGCTGAGGCATCCGCAAGGGCTAAGGGTAAACAAGCTGTGGTTGACGAGGAACCGGCTCAGAAGGGGGCTGAGGGTTCCTTTGAAAAGGACGTTGAGGAGTTTATGAAGATTATCAAGAAGAGTGACTACAAAATTGTGGATCAGCTCAACCAGACTCCGTCCAAGATTTCGATACTCTCTTTGCTGATGTGTTCTGAGGCACATCGGGACGCTTTGCTGAAGATGCTGAACATGGCGTACGTCCCGCAAGAGATATCCGTCAACCAATTGGAGGGTGTATTAGCCAACGTGAGTACCAGGCACGGTGTAGGTTTCACTGACCTAGACCTAACGCCTGAGGGTCGTAATCATAACAAAGCCTTGCACATCACTTTGGAGTGCAAGGGTGCTGTTTTATCTCACGTACTGGTAGACACCGGGTCGTCCCTGAATGTCCTACCCAAGCAGATCTTGAAGAAGATCGATGTCGAGGGAGTCGTGCTCACTCCCAGTGACCTTATTGTGCGTGCATTCGACGGATCCAAACGGTCTGTGTTTGGTGAAGTCACCTTGCCGGTTAAGATAGGTCCGGAAGTATTCGACATAATCTTCTATGTTATGGACATTCAGCCTGCCTATAGCTGTTTGTTGGGACGTCCATGGATTCACGCGGCTGGGGCAGTCTCGTCGACTCTCCACCAAAAGCTCAAATATGTCTGGAATGGTCAGATTGTGACCGTCTGTGGCGAAGAAGAAATTCTGGTGAGTCATCTCTCCTCATTCAAGTATGTTGAGGTAGATGGCGAGATCCACGAAACCTTGTGCCAGGCATTTGAGACTGTGGCGCTGGAAGGGGTAGCTTGTGCTGAGCAGAGGAAGCCAGGTGCTTCAATTTCATCGTACAAGCAGGCCAAGGAAGTTGTGGACTCTGGCAGAGCTGAAGGCTGGGGCAAGATGGTTGACTTGCCTGTGAAAGAAGACAAATTCGGCATCGGGTATGAGCCTCTCCAAGCAGAGCAGAGCGTACAAGCAGGTCCGAGCACCTTTACCAGCGCTGGGCTGATGAACCATGGAGATGTCTTTGCTACTGATGGTGAAGACGGTGATTGTGATTTGGATGTCTGGGTCCGCCCTTGTGCACCAGGCGAATCTATCAACAACTGGACAGCTGAAGAAGTGGTCCAAGTTACTCTACTGACAGAGTAATTTTCCTTTGTTTTTTCATTTTGCATGAAAACCCTACGTTCTGCCCAAGGCGTAGTGGTTCATTGTAGGGCCACATCATGTTTACAATGTTTATAAATAAAGGACGTTTTGCAATCAAATTTTGAGATCTTTGTCTTTCTATTTTTTCTGTTTTCAAAACAATAAAAATGGCAATGTTTTTTGTTTTCTGTGACTTTATTGAAATCTTTTTTCTAAAAATAAAACATTAAACATGCAGAAATGATTTTTTGGCATCCGCTGTGAACGACTCTGCTATGGCTCAGTATGATTTCGACAATCCCATCTACCAAGCTGAAGAGGAGAGTGAGGAAGACTGTGAACTCCCTGCAGAATTGGTCAGACTACTGAAGCAAGAGGAAAGGGTCATCCAACCTCATCAGGAGGAGTTGGAAGTTGTTAATCTGGGTACTGAGGACGCCAGAAGAGAGATCAAGATTGGGGCTGCTTTAGAAGACTCTGTCAAGAGGAGGCTAATAGAGATGCTGAAAGAATATGTGGAAATATTCGCCTGGTCATACCAAGACATGCCTGGGCTGGATACAGACATTGTGGTGCATCGGTTACCTCTCAGAGAAGAGTGCCCGTCGGTCAAGCAGAAGCTTCGCAGAACAAGTCCTGATATGGCTGTCAAGATCAAGGAAGAGGTTCAGAAGCAGTGGGATGCAGGATTCTTGGCTGTTACCAGTTACCCGCCGTGGGTTGCCAACATTGTTCCCGTGCCAAAGAAGGATGGCAAAGTCAGAATGTGTGTCGATTACCGGGATCTGAATAGGGCGAGTCCGAAAGATGATTTCCCATTACCTCACATCGATGTATTGGTTGATAATACGGCTCAATCCTCGGTATTCTCTTTCATGGACGGTTTCTCAGGCTATAACCAGATCAAGATGGCGCCAGAGGACATGGAAAAGACGACATTCATTACACCTTGGGGCACATTCTGCTACAAAGTGATGCCATTTGGGCTGAAGAATGCCGGTGCTACCTATCAGAGGGCAATGACGACTCTCTTTCATGACATGATGCACAAGGAAATTGAAGTGTATGTGGATGATATGATTGCGAAGTCGCAGACAGAAGAGGAGCACCTGGTAAATCTGCAGAAGTTGTTTGACAGGTTGGTCAAGTTCAAACTGAGGCTGAATCCGAACAAGTGTACGTTTGGGGTGAGATCCGGGAAGCTTTTAGGCTTCATTGTCAGTGAGAAAGGGATTGAGGTAGATCCAGCAAAAGTCAAAGCTATTCAAGAGATGCCTGAACCGAAAACGGAAAAGCAAGTCCGTGGGTTTTTAGGGAGGCTGAACTACATTGCAAGGTTCATATCTCATCTAACTGCCACATGTGAACCAATTTTCAAACTGCTCAGAAAAAATCAGGCGATCAAATGGAATGATGATTGTCAGAAAGCTTTTGACAAAATCAAGGAGTATTTACAGAAACCTCCAATCCTGATTCCTCCAGTTCCAGAGAGACCATTGATAATGTACCTGTCAGTTACCGAGACTTCGATGGGGTGTGTATTGGGGCAGCATGACGAGTCTGGTCGAAAAGAGCATGCTATATACTACCTAAGCAAAAAGTTTACCGACTGTGAAGCAAGATATTCACTGCTCGAGAAAACTTGTTGTGCTTTGGCCTGGGCTGCTCGCCGACTAAGGCAGTATATGTTGAACCATACTACTCTGTTGATTTCTAGGATGGATCCAGTAAAATACATCTTTGAGAAGCCAGCTCTCACCGGACGTGTTGCCCGTTGGCAGATGATCTTAACGGAATATGACATTCAGTACACGTCACAGAAGGCCATCAAAGGTAGTATTTTGTCCGACTATCTTGCCGAGCAACCGATCGACGACTATCAGCCTATGATGTTTGAATTCCCTGATGAAGACATCATGTATCTGAAGATAAAAGACTGTGAAGAGCCGCTTGTCGAGGAAGGACCAGATCCTGATGACAAGTGGACACTGATGTTTGATGGGGCTGTGAATATGAACGGTAACGGTGTCGGGGCAGTGTTGATCAATCCCAAAGGTGCTCATATACCTTTTTCTGCCAGATTGACATTCGACGTCACCAACAATGAAGCTGAGTATGAGGCTTGTATCATGGGGATAGAAGAAGCCATTGATCTGAGGATCAAAACACTTGACATTTTTGGAGATTCTGCTCTAGTGATCAATCAGGTCAATGGAGATTGGAATACAAACCAGCCACATTTGATTCCATATAGAGATTACACCAGAAGAATGCTGACGTTCTTCAAGAAGGTGAAGTTGTATCATGTCCCTCGGGATGAGAATCAAATGGCTGATGCCTTGGCGACTTTATCCTCTATGATAAAGGTTCATTGGTGGAATCATGTGCCACATGTTGCTGTGAATCGACTCGAGAGGCCTGCGTATGTGTTTGCGGCCGAGTCTGTTGTTGCGATTGATGATAAGCCGTGGTATTATGACATCAAGAACTTCCTCAAGACTCAAGAGTATCCTGAGGGTGCGTCGAAGAATGATAAGAAGACCCTGAGAAGGCTGGCTGGAAGCTTTTACTTGAATCAGGATGACGTGTTGTACAAGAGAAACTTTGACATGGTCTTGCTCAGATGCGTGGATAGACACGAAGCAGACATGTTAATGCAAGAAGTGCACGAGGGTTCGTTTGGTACCCATGCTGGTGGTCATGCAATGTCAAAGAAATTGCTGAGAGCCGGATATTATTGGATGACTATGGAATCCGATTGCTTCAAATATGCTCGGAAATGCCATAAGTGTCAAATCTATGCTGATAAGGTGCATGTACCACCAAGCCCGTTGAATGTCATGAACTCGCCTTGGCCGTTTGCCATGTGGGGCATTGATATGATTGGGAAGATAGAGCCTACTGCTTCTAATGGACATCGCTTCATCTTGGTTGCGATCGACTACTTCACCAAGTGGGTAGAAGCAGCTTCCTATGCCAACGTCACCAAACAAGTGGTTGCCCGGTTCATCAAGAAAGAAATCATCTGTCGTTATGGAGTCCCCGAGAGAATCATCACTGACAATGGTTCAAATCTCAACAACAAGATGATGAAAGACTTGTGCAGAGATTTCAAGATTGAACATCACAATTCTTCTCCTTACAGACCGAAGATGAATGGTGTTGTAGAGGCAGCTAATAAGAACATCAAGAAGATTGTGCAAAAGATGGTCGTTACGTACAAGGATTGGCATGAAATGCTGCCTTTCGCTTTGCATGGGTACCGTACCTCAGTACGTACGTCGACCGGGGCAACCCCCTACTCCCTTGTGTATGGTATGGAAGTAGTCCTACCTATTGAAGTGGAGATCCCTTCTCTGAGGGTATTATTGGATGTTAAGCTGGACGAAGCCGAGTGGATTCGTACAAGGTTTAATGAGTTAAGCCTTATCGAAGAAAGACGGTTAGCAGCTGTTTGCCATGGGCAGTTATATCAGAGAAGGATGAAGCGAGCCTTTGATCAGAAAGTGCGTCCTCGGACATTTCAAATTGGTGATCTGGTTTTGAAGAGGATCCTTCCTCCCGGTACAGATAATAGGGGCAAGTGGACTCCTAATTATGAAGGTCCATATGTTGTGAAGAAGGTCTTCTCCGGTGGAGCCTTGATGCTTACAACAATGGATGATGAAGATTTCCCGTCTCCTGTTAACTCAGATGTAGTCAAAAAATACTTCGCATAAATTGACCCGCTGGACAAAAAGAATAAAAGAGTCCAGGCAAAAATGGGCATCCCGGCGAACCAAAAAACAGAAAGAAAAGGTTCGGGCAAAAGTTAGGGATAAAAATAAAAAAAATTGTACGCCCGGTAAGTCGAAAACCCGCAAGGGCGGCTTAGGCAAAAATGGGTATCCCGGTGGATTGAAAACCCGAAAGGGCGATCCAGCCAAAAGAGGGATTAAAGCGAAGACTACCGTCTGAGTTATCTGTCCTTCATCATGCTTCGTCAGCTGCCATCTCGAAAGATGTGATCGGTCAAGTCAGCCTTCTCAGAAAGCAAGGAGTTGGGAGGAAACTGATGATCTACGAGTTATAACAGAGTTGGGAAACAGTGAATGCCGTGTTCACATTGCCATTAGGATAGTTTATTTTTCCTTTTGTGCGCAATTACCTCTTTCTAGGAATTGCTTCCCAATGTACTTGCCTTTTCAGGCACACTTTTAATCAATAAAAAGTCGTTATTCAGATAAATTGCTCTCTTGTTTTTACTTTTACTGTTTTGTTTGCAAAAACGTCCGAATTTTTGATAAACATTAAAAACATGAAGGCTAAACAATGACGTGCAGAAAGATTAAAACATTTGAAAATCATTTTGAATGTTGAGGGCACTTGAGCGTATCTTGTCCATGTACTCCCCGGGGCATCTGTTATTCCATTGTGCAGGTCGTCACCTATGAGTATTTTTCCCCAGTAAAGTCGCCAGACAGAGTTACTTCCTTAACTATGGTTTGTTTAAGTCTTCCCCAGCAAAGTAGTTATTTCTCCAGCAGAGTTCATCCTACCGATGGATTGGACGGGTGTCCATAGCAGATTGATATCCGCTCCCCCAGCTGAGTTGTCTCTACTTGTGAATATTGTGGGTCGTCCCCGGCGGAGTAACGGTTACTCCCCAAAGCATAGTCTATTTTATCTGAGGTTTGTACGAGCCTTATCCCCAGAGAGTTGCCTGGTTTAGCTTCCCCAACGGAGCTTTTATTTCCCCAAGCGGAATTTTTGTGGATCGACTGGGCTATCCCCAGCAGTTTACCGCTGTTTTCCCCTAACAGAGTTTGCTTTATTACTCCCCAGCGAGTTGCCTTGTCCTCCCCTAGCGGATTCATATTTTGGTTCCCCAGCAGTTGTATCGCTTCCCCCAGCGGAATTGTATTGAAGATTTCTCAGCACAGTCGTCCTGTATATCTTCCCCGCAGAGTTCTCATCATATTGCATGGCATATAGTAATCATTGCATCCTCAAAACTGCGTAGCATTTCCATTCCATATGGAGCATTACGCCATAGAAAAATTCAAACATATGCATTCATGTGTTCGAGACCCCATCAGCCTGTATCCCCGGCAGAGGCGAATCATTTTGGTTCAACATCAGCACAGCCCGTCTACTACAGTTGCTTTGACAACATTCAGAATTGATTATCCCCACAGAGGTTTATTTCCTCACCCGATGGTGACAGAAAGTTTGTTTCGGTGTCGGTAAACACCGTTGTTTCGGTGTCGGTAAACATCGAGTCTCACCCAGTCATCGGTAAATGTCTGGTCATTTCTTTCGGTGTCGGTAAACACCATTGTTTCGATGTCGGTAAATATCGAGTCCCACCCAGTCATCGGTAAATGTCTGGTCTTTTTTTGGTGTCGGTAAACGCCATTGCTTCGGTGTCGGTAAACATCGAGTCTTTCCTTCAGTCATCGGTAAATGTCTGATAATTCCCCAGCTAGAAATCCCCAGTAGAGTCATCTGTAAATGTCCTACCTGGTTCCCAGTTGCGAATATTTGTTTGTTTCTCCCCAATAAATTTCTCATCCCCAGTCATCGATAAATGTCTGGTCATTTCTTTTTGATGTCAGTAAACATCATCTTTCGATGTCGGTAAACATCGAGTCTCATCCCAGTCATCGGTAAATGTCTGGTCATTCTTTGTTCTCTTGTTAATAAAATCAAGACCCCCAGAAGTCGTCGGTAAACGTCTTGTCTGGTATCACCACAAAGATTTTGTTCCTCCCCAAGCGGAGATGCCATCGGTAAATGGCCCAGTTTTCTTCGATATCGGTAAATATCGAATTCCCAGTTACAGCAGCCATCGGTAAATGGCCTTGTTGAAGTCGACATCGGTAAATGTCAAGATGCTTTGAAGCCACCATCGGTAAATGGTTTTGCTTCTTTTCTACAATCAAATTTTTTCCCAGCAGCCATCGGTAAATGGTCTGGCTGAAGTTGATATCGGTAAATATCAAGTTTTTAACCATCGGTAAATGGTTCTGTTTTTCTCAAGTTGTTTTCCCAGCAGCCATCGGTAAATGGTCTTGCTGAAGTTGATATCGGTAAATATCAAGTCTCCAGTTTTCCAACCATCGGTAAATGGTTTTGCTTTTCTGAAGCTGTTATGCAGTTGTCATCGGTAAATGACGTGGTTCTCTTTGTATTATATCCAGTCGGTGCAAATTTCTACGGTTCTTTTGGTATTCAATCCCTGTTTACCCTGAAAGTCTGACAGCAATCGCTATCATCCGTTCGGGTCCCCAGCTGATTGAATAGGGGCAGCTGTAGCACCTCAAATTTGCACCTATCATTGTACATGCATTTTCATATTAGGTCATAGCATATCATGGTCCACTGCATAGCATTGCATTGTCCCATTTGCCTCAAATGCAAGCAAATCAAGAAATTAGGTCAAACTGATCAGGAGATCAGTCAACCAAGCAAGCAAGGGTGTTTCTCAAGGAGCCAAGGCCCTAGGGTTTGTCCAATTTGTTCACATGACTTGGAGGTCCATTTGAAATGTTTAACTCAAGGGCTGGATGTTCAGAAGTCATCAGTTCATGCACAGTCAGTCAGAAACCCTAGAAAAGTCAAACTTGGTCAACTGTGGCTGATTTTATGGTTTTGATGGATGGATTTGGTTTGAGAGAGCTTATTCATGTCCCAATGGGCCTCATATATCATGGCAAACAATATCATTGAAGAATTTGAAGCCAATCAGAAAATTTCCAAAAATAGAAACTGGACCTGTAATTTTAACTGCCAAAAATGGAAACTTCTTGATCCCAAACTTACATCATGATACAAGCTTCAAATGAATTTTTGCCCAACATGAAAGTTGAAGATCTTGTTCTCCCATTTCCAAAAAGTCCAAGAACTCTCAAATCCCATGTATGGTTGTCAAGATATGATCAATTCATTTTCACAAATATTTGAACTTCAAAAGGCCATATCTCATGAACCATTTGGCCAATTTTGGTGGGGTTTTTTCCTACAAACCACATTTCATCTCCTCTTTCCAAAAATATAAATTTCATGTACCAAAAATCTATGGATCAAAATGGCATTTTTGGACTTGTCTTATTTAAATTCAAGTGTGGACCAAAGTTGACTTTTTGAATTAGGCATTTTTGCTCACTTTGGCCAATTGGGATTCATTTAAGAGGTTATTTGAAACATGTTTGAGGCCCAAACTCAGCCAGACTTCATACCTCCATGTACACATGTTCAAAATTAGCAATTTGGCAAAACCTCTTCATTTAAGCTAATCTTGTTTAGCACTTCCATTACCAATATTAAACAGCAAATATAAGTCACGTTTTCTGTCATTCTAAACCTAGCAGCAGCCATAATACAAACAGAATTCTCTCATTCTCCAAAATCACCATTTTCATATCTTTGCATTTTTGCTCAAACCCTTCAAAGCACTCGAGCCACTCTTCCTTCATTCATCACCTAGCCATCATTTGGAGCTCTTTTGAAGCAGCAAACCCCAGCTGGAAGCTCCTTTTCATGTTCTGTTTTCTCCATGGACCAACAATGGTGAAATTGGATTTGGACACTCCCAAGCCTTGCTGAGCTCGATTTCTTCAAGAATCCATCAATATCAAGCATAAGGAGGATCTGTTTGAGCCTGCATCATCCAAACAACCACTGTTTCTCGATTTTCTTCACAACCAAGTAAAGTTTCGAATCTCTCATTTCTCTAAATGTTGCCATGTTTTGTGTAGTTCTTGCCTTGCTGAGTATTGTGAACCTTGTATCATTCGAATTGGTTAACTATGCTGTGAGAAATCTGGATTTTTATTTTTGTGCTCAAACTTGTTTTAGTCGATTTGCTTTGATGATGATGATTTAATGAAAACCATGGCTAGATTATGACTGTGCTTGCTTCATTGGTTCGACTGGTATGCATATCCATGATTTCTGGGTGAATTAATCTTTTCATGTTTGAATGTTGAAGATGATTACTGCTGTTTTAAAACCCTAGAATCTGCCCAGAAATTTGCATGATTCGTGTTTGGTTTATTGTTGTTTAGATGTTGCATGAACATTGTTGTTCCATTGCCATGCTGCTTGTGCATTTCTGGATGAATTTCGCATGATGATGATGAACCATGAAGATGAAATGCTGTTGTTGTTGCATAAACCCTAAGGGCATTGAACCCAGAACTTGATTGGTTGTTGTTTGAATTTTTCTGCTTGCTTACTGTTCCATTGAGAATCAACCAATCACAACATTTCGTTGCCTGGCCTTAAACGATGCGTTTTGATAAATGATATGCATATTCACAAAAATGCCACTCGGTCAACCTTTGACTTATCAAACCATGTTCTTTTGCTCATTTTATTCCAAATTGATACAACATCTTACAAAAATCATTTCTCACTCATTTCAACTCCAAAATTCATGAAATTTTTTCCATCATATTCACATGAATGTCTATTATTTTATCATGATTTTTGCTGAATTTTTGGTCGGCTGGATTTTAAATGGTATTAGGTTTCTTGACATGTATGCACATTTTACACCTTTTGCCATTTCTTTTGTGAAATTGTGATGCTTTGTCCATTTGATCTGAAATTTTTTATGCTTAATCTACACTCATGCATGTTTATTTTGATGTAAAGATCATGATTTTATCTTATGTGGTTTGAGAGTTGTGATTTTTTGAAGTAGGGTGTGACAATTTGTGTCACACCAATGTTATGCAATTTCATGATTTTTGTTGACATGCTTCCTGACCTCCAATTGATGTGAATTTTTGCATGAACCGTCTATTATATGTCTAGTTTTGGTGTGAACTTTCCTGGAATTAATTATGCCATTTCCTAATTGTTTGGGATTTTTATCCCCTGTTTGACCAAAATGTTGACTTGTGTGATACATCTTGCCATTTCCTTTGTGAAATTCTCATACCTTATTGGATGATCATGAAATTTTACATGTGCATACTAGACATCTTAAGCTTTGCATTGGTGTTGATCCCATTCATTTCTCATCCGTTGTCATTGAGTTATGATTTTTTGAAGTTTATACATGTTTGTTCGACTTCTTTGTGCTTGCTTGAACTGGTTTTGACTTTCTGATTTTAATTGACCATCTTCCCATGATCCAATTGAGTTTAAATTTTATATGCATGTCATGTTATGGATTGGGATTGAGTATGAATTATTTGATGATTTTTGGAAATGTTTATGTTTGGTTTTGAGATAAGTCTTGCTGTTGACTTCTATGTGCTTTCATTTGCCGTGCCTTGCCTTCTTTTGTTTGTGAAATGATGATGATGCATGATATGAACTTGAGACCAATTGAGCTTGCTTTTTAAATGTTTGAATTTGATTTTGGTTGACTTTCATTTGCTGTTTTGACTTTCTCATTTATTTTTGACCTTAGGCTTGTCCTAGGGGTCTTGTTGCTTATGTTTGAGCTCATTGTTTCAGGTTAAGCACAAATGCTGCAAAGAAACCATTACCAATTTGATTAAGCTTGATTGTTTATCATGAGCTAACCTTTGTTTTGTAGGTGGCTTGACTCATATGATTTGAGTCTTGTGCTTTGCACATTTGCCTGTCTGTCTTGACTGTTGGTTTCTACCTCCTTCTGATTTAAACTGTTGAATTGTGTACTGATTTGTTTGACTATTTCAGGTACCACTTAGTTGCTTAAGTTCTTTGAACTTGCTTTGCTTTGCTATTTAGCAATTTGCTTTGAGGTATAATCCCTTTTTCTTCATGTAGTCTGGAAGACCTGGCCTGTTACTTGGCCAGGCAACTGTCTGAAGTCCTCCTTAAGAGGCAATGCTTGTGTGTGTTTACTTTTGTCCCAAGCAGGAAAAGTCCTTCAAATAAGGCAATTGGTAGATCAAAGGGATAAGCAACCTATCCCCTACTATTCTGTGAGTCTTCTCCTTGCTCCCATTACATGGTTGTAGCATTGAGATCAAAACCCAAGATCTATAGAGTCTTATATATGGAAAGAGCTCCATCTTTCTGAGCTCCCACACTTTCTGATATTTAAATGCTCTCCCTGATCAGGGATAAGAGCAATGAGGCACACCCCTCATATCCTTTCATCTGCTTCACCTTAGCCTCTCAATGGCAAGGTTAAGAGCAATCTTTGACCCTATTCCAGTTGGCCTCAGTGCCTAACCCTTTTGTATGAGCCTCCTTGTTTGGTTATAGAGTGTGCTGTTTGATTCTCATTGATTGATTGTTTACCTCATATGCACATGTTTGCTTGTATGCTTTATGCATTTATCATCATTAATTGCCCATTAATGCACGATCATCTCATTTGTCTCTGCGACACATCTTTGTTTGTTTGCCCATTGAGGACAATTGTAAGACCATCCATTGGCCATTGCTCCTGGGATATGGAAGTGAGTATAAGACCATCACATTGGCCACTCATCTTATCTTTGCTTGTTGCATTGTTTGTATATGAGGATACAATTGTAAGTCCCCGCAAGTTGGCATTTGTTTTCCTAGGATCATACTGTGTATGTTAGAGTAAGCCCAGACAGATTGGCATCTGACATCCATGTTTTGCTTTCTTTGTTTATGTGAGGATGCAATTGTAAGTCCCCGCAAGTTGGCATTTGCTTTCCTATGATCATATGTTGGATATTGGTATAAGTCCAGACAGATTGGCATCCGGTATCCAGGTTTCATTTTGTTTTAGGAGATTAGTGTAAGTCCATTGAGTGGCCTCTGATATCCATTTCTGTTTTAGGAGATTGGTGTAAATCCATCTAGTGGTATCTGATATCCGCTTTTGTTTGTGAGATTGGAGTAAGACCATTGAGTGGCATCCGGTATCATTTGTTTGTTTATTTTATCATTACTTATTGCCCATTCCAAAGGACACACTTGAATCATCTCCTATATGATCTCAAAAGGTGAACCTTCTAAGAAGTTTTACAATCCATACTCATCCATTCATCCCCATTATGTCCTAAACCTTTTCACATATTACTTTCAAACTCGACATAGATATTGTGCAAACATCTTCATGTTTTTTTTCAAATTAAAAACCTGGACCTCAAGTCCTTGACTCTTTCAAAACTCCATTTCATAATACTTCTTTTGAATCGATCTTAATCATACTTTGACTCCATTTTCATAATCACAATCAATTAACTTCACCCATTCACTTGTTTTGGCTTTGTCCATTGTTAATCTTTTCATGCATTAGCCATAGGTTTCAATTATCATTGTGGTTGATGTAAATCTTACCTATCCTTAGTGAGTCGACAGTAAGACTTCCGTACTGAAAACAGGGTTAACCCCTCTAGTGCGTCGAAGCTATCCTCACATGGTGGATGTTGGTCTTGGTCGAGTGTTCTCCCATTGATAATGAAAAGCCTCAGTGCTTGTGTTTAAAATTGAATCCACCAACTTTTGGAAATTTTTTAGCCGAACTACGGCGTTTTGATCCTTACCTTTGATGGAAGATACGTAGGCAACGGGTTCATCCGTTCAAACACAAAAATAATAAAACGTGTATATTCTTTTCTCATCATCCCAATCATGTTTGCACAATGTTTATGTCATAACAAATAACAATCTTTTACAACAAGTGTGAAAAGGGCTCCCTAGGAGTACCTAGGACGTAGTGGGTGCCTAACACCTTCCCATTGCGTAATTTACCCCTTACCCAGACTCTCTGATCTTTTTATTAGTTTTCTACGTGTAAAACTTCTTAGGCTTTTGTTCGCTTTTTAGCCAATCCTTTGGATAAATAAAAGTGCGGTGGCGACTCGAAATTTCATTGTATGCTTTGCTTATGGTTTAATCGATAAATCATAGAGCGACGAATACACCGCTACACTAGTTACCCTATTTAGTTTTCAGCAATCGATGCACATACGCCAACCGCTTTCTACATGCTCGCCTTTCTCATTTTCCACAACTGTGACACCCTGTTTTTTAGGTACCACATGAACAGGGATCACCAACTTACTATCTAAAATTTGATAAATTATACCAGCCTCTAGTAGTTTTAGTACTTCTTTCTTAACCACATCACTCATTATAGGGTTTAGCCTTTGTTGATGTTCTCTAGAAGGTTTAGAATCTTCCTCCAGCAAGATCCGGTGCATGCACATGGATGGGCTTATCCCTTTGAGATCAGATATGTTATATTCTAAAGTTGAGGGATACTTTCGCAAGATATCTAAAAGTTGTTTCGTTTCATCTTCATTTAAGGTGGCGCTCACTATAACCGGGCGATTTAGTTCTTCATCTAAATACTCATATCTTAGATTCTTGGGTAGTTCCTTAAGTTATATAGATGGTTTTTTAGGACATGGCATATGGTTTGGGATAAGTGCTAAGCATTCATAAAGGTTGTCATCTATGCAAGGCTCCATTCCAAATCCGTCGTCTTCTCTTATGGAAGTCGAGGGAAATTTCATTGTTTCAGGAGGTCCTTCTTGATCTAGCTCCCTTATGCATTCATCAATGATATTGATGGTATAACATGAGTCCTCTATGACTAGAGCCATTAGGAATTTGGAAAGTATAAATTCTATATTTTCATCACCTACCTCAAAAGTTAATTTTCCTCTTTTAACATCTATTATGGCTCCCGCTGTTGATAAGAAAGGTCTACCAAAGAGGACTGGGATTTCGTCGTCTTCTTTAATGTCCATTACCATGAAATCTGTTGGGATATAAAGTTGTCCGATTCTAACTAGAGTGTCTTCTAATATGCCTACTGGATATTTTACAGATCTATTGGCTAATTGAAGATACATCTTAGTCGGTTGCAATTCTCCTAGGTTTAGCCTTCTAAAAACTGCTAAAGGCATCAAGCTTACGCTTGCTCCCAAGTCTAGGAATGCTTTGTCTATAACATGATTCCCTAAAATACAAGGTATGGAAAAGCTTTCGGGATCTTTCTCCTTCTTAGCAAGTTTATTCTCAGCAATAGAGTTGCACTCTAAAGGTTTGGGATCATCAATCTTATGTTTCTTGGTCAAGATGTCCTTAAGGAATTTAGCATAAGATGGTATCTGGGTGATGGCTTCGGTGAATCGGATTTCTACGTGGAGTTTCTTGATTACCTTTATAAACGTTTCCCTTATCTTTCACTTCCTGGTCTTTTTGTCCCTCTAGTTCCTCTACTCCATTTGTAGACACAATGTTTTTCTTAGAAGCCTCTGGTTCACTCAAGGTTGGTTTTACAGGTTCGTCATAAGTGGTCCCACTTTGTAGGGTAACAATGTTAGCTTGCCCTCGAGGGTTGGGTTGAGGTTGTCTAGGAAATTGCCCTTCAGGTGTGGCCTGGGGGGCTTGTTGTTGTGCTATTTGTGATATTTGGGTTTCAAGCATCATATTGTGAGTGATTATCGAATCAACCTTAGTTCCTAATTGTGTGATCAGTTCATTTATATGAATATCTTGGTTCAGGAACTCTTTATTTTACTGAATTTGGGCCGAAATGAAGTTCTCCATTATTTTCTCAAGGTTTGGCTTTTGAGGAACGACCTGCATAGGTTGAATTGGTCTTTGAGCTTGAAAGCATGGTGGTCTTTGAGGTGTAGAGTTTTGAATAAGGTTATTGTTTTTATAAGAGAAGTTTGGATGATTCCTCCATCCAAGGTTGTAAGTGTTTGAAAACGGGTTTCCTTGGGAATAATTAACCTGGTCTGAGTTTGATTCAGTTAACAGATTTCATTCTGGTACAAGATGTCCTTTGGTTTCACATATTTCACAATCTACAACTA
Organism: Lathyrus oleraceus; assembly: GCF_024323335.1. Classification (NCBI taxonomy): domain Eukaryota; kingdom Viridiplantae; phylum Streptophyta; class Magnoliopsida; order Fabales; family Fabaceae; genus Lathyrus; species Lathyrus oleraceus. Next base: position 247,400,389 of record NC_066582.1, on the reverse strand, counting down.
CTGCAACTATAGGATTTCAAGACATGTGTTCAACCTTCAGGGCTAAAGCATCCATTTTAGCTTTCATCATGTCCATACAATTTACTTCATGTATTCCTCCTTTTCTCTCCCTTTCCTCCATTGATGCTCGTTCCGACTCCCATTGGTAATGGTTTTGTGCCCTATTTTCAATGAGAGCGCAAGCGTCAGGGTAAGATTTATTCATCAAAGCACCACTGGCGGCAATGTCGATGGACATCTTTGTGTTATAGTGAAGTCCATTATAAAAGGTGTAAATAATCAACCATTATTCTAGGCCATAGTATGGATAAGCTCTTAGTAGTTCTTTATATCTTTCCCAAGCTTCAAAAAGTGATTCACCCTGATTTGAGTGAATCGAGTTATTTGGTTTCGAAGGATAGCGGTCTTACTCTGGGGAAAATATCTTACAAGGAACACTCTCCTGAGGTCTTCCCAAGTAGTTATTGAGTTATCCAGAAGGGAATCTAACAAAGACCGTGCTCTATCTCTGAGGGAAAACGGGAATAGTTTGAGACTAATTGCCTCAGGCGAAGCACCGTTGGTCTTGAATGTATCAGCTAATTGGATAAATACTTTTAAATGCTGATTTGGGTTCTATGTAGCGTGACCCGCGTATTGATTTTGTTGAACTAGTTATAATAAAGAGGGTTTTAATTTGAAATTATTAGCAGGAATAACCTGGTTTAGTATACTAGAACTGGGTTCTTCGTTAGAAGGTTGGGCAAATTCCTTAAGTGGTCTTCAGTTTTGATCTTCGACCATTGCTCTCCTAATTCTTTGGAGCAAACGGCGTGCGCGAGTGTATCATCCTGGTTCAGCTATTGGATCCTCTAAACTTCAGGTACTGCGAGTTTTTCGCATTTACCGGCTAATAAGGCCTTAGTCAAGACGGTGTAACAACAGGGTACAAAAATTTAACGTAATTGGTCCCCGACAACAACGCCAAAAACTTGATGGGTGTGTATATGTTATCCACAAGTATACATAACACGTCAAAGTAATACAAAATATTATCGTTCCCATAGAGACCAAATTGTCAATCTATCGATTTCTATTGTTACCGTGTTTATCTAAGGTAAATCAAACAAGTAAATTCAAGTACACAGAAAGAGAAATAATGAAGTAAATAAATTCAGATAAAATGCAGGCTCAGATGTAATTCACATCAGTTAGGAAATACTTTAATTGTTTCTAAACAGATCTACTTATGGGGCAATATTTTCTACGTATAGAAGAATCAATTTAACAGGAACTGTCGCTTTCACATATTCAGAACCAAGTTTACTCCCTAATTAGTGCCCTTCGTTGTCGCTGATGAAGGGTGCTTGATGCATTAAAGTAGTAAACCCATTTTTAAGAAATTAAATTCTTGACTTACTTAAAAAGTGATTTTGATTTGAAAAGTTTAACTTAAAAGGGATCCATGGCTTTCGCTCAAGGATCCGGGTTTTAAACCTACTAACGCGTCCGCAAATAGTTTCAAAATCTTTTTCTAGTAGTGTTAAGAATTCCCAATTAACCGGATAGAGTGCTTTCGCTACTTTTGACCTTTTAAAACTAACCAAGTTTATCTTTAAGAGTTGGACGACTTTCGATCTTACCCAACTATATCCCGACTCTACTTTCATAGTTATCGACCAAAATAAGTACTGAAAACTTGTGTTAAAATCAAAGCAGCCCCTAAATCATTTCTATAGATACAAATAATGGAGTACCATCTTAACGACGATCCTTACATCCTAACCTTTAAAGATTTAGCCAGACATGGAAATAGAAATCAACATAGTAGAATTAATCATGTTTAAAAGAACAGGTAAATAATATGTGCAATTTAAATAAACGAGTATGTAAAAGCGAGACAGGAAAATAAATAAAGTAAAGATGCAAGATAAATAATACGTAAATGCGAATAAACTTGAATAAGAAACCTGCTCCAAATCGGAGACTTTAATCTGGTACAATTGAAAAGAAAACTTGACTAGAAAGTAAAATGACGACAAGATTATTTGTACAGTGCTCCAACCTAACTACAACTCAAGTGCGATAACCCCCCGATGTGACGGATTATCACTTTTACAATGGTGAACTTTAGGCTTAGTGTTGTGAACTAAGTTGGATGTGATTTCGTGAAGTGAAAACGCCTATTTATAGAGGTTCCAAAAAGCTAGCAAAAGACAAAGTTGTCCTCCAACTACCCTTAGTGGGGTCGTGCTAACAAAGGTGGCGCCCGCTATCCCCACCAAGGCGCCCGCCATGTGTATAATATGAAATAATCATGGGAACATGGCAGTTACCACCGGTTGACAGCTTACACGTCAGGGCACCCTCCCATGCGGCCGCCATGCTGGACGCCATGTGTACAAATTTCCATCCAAAACTTCGATTTCTCGCTCGCTTGGCTTCGTTTCTTCACAAAAGGCTCTTATACGACAAAGCACCTGAAATAGGACAAAAAGCAAACATAACACAAGAAAATGACAATAAAAACCTAATAAGCATGTGCAATCCGAGTCAAATACGCAGTGTGTTTCAGTGTTATCAAAAATCGACCAAGGTATTATGTCTTGTGGCATGTTGTGTGATTAGGTTGCAATTTTTTTGGGTGATAATTCATGTATTGCTTGCACCATGTGAATGATCATTATCTTAAATGTAGATTGGTTTGAATCAACCGTTCCTCTCTTAATAGATCACTAATGGAAAGGGTGGGATTCAAATGAAGATGTGGCTTAATGAGAGTTCTGAGGAGAGAATTCATTGATGTGCAAACATGATTCTGTGGAAGATTAGGGATAGGTTAACAAATTGTTTCAAATGTACATTCAAACACTAGATTTTTTTAAATTTCGTGTAAATATTCTAATTATTGTTGAATGTAACTTATATGTAGGAAAACATTTCTATATCTTTTGAATGTAACTTGGTTTTTTAAGATAGTGAACCTTTATATATGTTTCCTTATTTCCCAATTATCCAAGCGTCTAGAACTTAAAGATGAGTCTGACAAGGGCCTTACATGTGACCATAAAAACTTAAATTAAAACAAATCCAAAACTCAAGCCCAACATTCAAACCTCCAAGTCCATAACTCGAGATACTAAAATGATCTAAATCAAATATAAGTTAACTTTATGAATAAGAACATAACCCTTCTTAACTCACATTAGTTTCAACAAATACTTATAATCAAAGTCATTATAGAACATGATATGATATGAATGAATCCAATCACTTTTCAATAAATATAACAACAGTCAATGCTTTGGAATATAGAAAACAAGGTTTCTTAATGCAAAACCAAGGAGGACCTTCAACATTAAGATACAATTGTATGCACATCAGGATTGAAGACATGTTATGCACCAATCTAAGACTTGAATTCTAACTTTTAAATGATCATGGCCACGGGCCAAATGGTCATCTTAACTTAACACCTAAAAGGTGTAAGGCCCAATGGTCAATACTTAGAGTAATGGGTATACATTGTAATACCTCCTGGAGGTCTAAATAGAAAAATAAAAGGCATGACAAAATTGGGGTATGATAGAGGACCCTACATATGAGGGGAAGGCTCCTTCCTTGAAGCCTAACCGCTACCATAAATCTATTAGGTCATATTTTACTTATTCTTATTCTAGAGTTTTGGATTCATAAGGGATAGTGTATCTGCTCGATTCTCGATCAAAGTGGTTTTGGGCCCAAGATTTTTGGATCTTACCTCTACACCTCGATGTGAGTGCACCTTCATATTATAAATGTTGTGTATGATGTCAAAACTAGAAAATTTTAGCATTTATGTAAATTGGACAATATTCTCTGAGTCTAAATGCACATCTTATTATTAGGAAACTTAGGAATGGTTCAGAAAAGGTTTCATACATTAAAAACATGTTTTTATGTGAAAAACAAGTTTACGTTATCATATACACAAACAGGAAAACCCCAACTTGGTTTTTATGTTCTATGCATATACACAAACAAATTATACATTATCATTTTTTGTTTGGGTGTCATCTAGAATCAGAGTTGATAACATCCAATTGTCGCATCCACGAAAAACAACCGGCGGGAAAAGACAAACAAACAGAGCCGCCACCGTGCGTTATTTATCCCAAAGGAGGGAAAGGAAACGCTCGAAGTAAACCTGGAAAGGAAATGGTCTTACGACCGGAGATTGCAAGGATCGGGAGTCGGTTACGCAAGGGGAAGGTATTAGCACCCCCTCACGTCCGTCGTACTCGATGGGATCCACGCTCAAAAGAATAGAAAAAGGTTGCTGAATAACTGCTCAAAAAGAATGCACACACACTAGAATAAAACACAGATGGAAGAAGATGGAGAAAGCGGACTCGGCAGGATGTCGTATCCTGGGCCTACGTAGTTTGTCAAAAACAAACATCAGAGTCGACGTAGTTCGGGGAAATGGGAACGGGCTCGATAGGATATCACATCCTATGCCTACGTATCTTATCTGGAATGAGAATCAGAGCTACCGTAGTTCGGCTAACGCACGCCGAAACAAAACACAACACAAAGACGTTGAGACGTCAAAAGAAACACACAAAAGGAAACGGAATGCCAATCAATGGACTTACATCCAACTCCAGACAAACAAACCCGAACAGGAAACCAAATGCCAATCGTTGGACTTACATCAGACTCCAAACAAAACAAACAAACGCACACAGGAAACCGAATGCCAATCGTTGGACTTACATCAGACTCCAAACACACCACAAATAGGAAACCGAATGCCAATCGCTGGGCTTACATCAGACTCCAAGCACACCACAAATAGGAAACGGAATGCCAATCGCTGGTCTTACATCCAACTCCTAACACACACAAAAAGGTTATCAAACAGACAAGCTAATAGGGAGTCTGGACCTCGAGCCTAATAGCTGTCAAGCAAACACACACAAAAAAGAAAAGGTTGCCCGGAGAGATCTCGCACGATCTCCTGCCTACGTACCTCATCTGGTATGAGGATCAGGGCGACGTAGTTCCCCTTAGCAGGGAAAAACTTTATCCTAACCAGAGACTAGGGAGATAACAACTAAAAGGGAGACTACGACTCGAGCCTAGAAGTTGTCATGCAAATGATCCCTACGTTGAGGTCTCTAATCAGAACCTAACTCGCACAGGAAGCAAGCTAGCCTAAACAGCAAGTAAACAAGCACAAGCACAGGTGAACAGGTATCACACACTATATGCAAACAAGCGGCTCATACAAGGTTGGGCTTTAGTCAAGGGGTCATATCAACCTCGACAAACAAGCCAGATATGTAAGGGTGTTTAGGCTCTTAACCACTGACATTGACCGTCAGGGTGAGCAGATGAAATGGGAGATGAGGGTTAGACCTCATAGCTCTTAACCCTGGCCAGGGTGAGCTTCAAATCAAAGAAAACATGGGGGTCCAGAATGTGGGACCCTACTCCACTTGACTGACTCTATATACAAGATCTTGGGTTAGGTTCAAGAGCCTCAGCACGTAGTGCGGGCATAATGAACAACTTAAACGATTAGCAGGGGATTGATTGCTAATCCCTTCTATCTGCCAATTGCCTCTTCACTTAGGAGGACTTGAGGTACATGGCACAAATATAAACAATCACAGTCATTGCCTCTTAAGGAGGACTTCAGCCAAATGCCTGCCAAACAGAAACGACAGGGCTTCCAGACTACATGGAGTTAGAGAGTGATTACCTAGGTGGTATGCCAACCACAAGCAAAGCAAAGCTCAAGCAATGAGCTAAAGCGACTAAAGTACCTGTAAGAAAATCAAACAAGTCAATATTCACATTCAGACAAATCTCATAAACAGTCAACAATGTAACAACCAATATGCATAATGCAAGTCAACAACTCAAGTGAGTTCATCACCAAGGAACCTACAACACAGCAAAGGTTAGTGGATAAAGCAAATTTGCATCTCAAGTCATGAGATTGCATCAACCATTAGGACTAGAAGCTCGAACCTGAAATGCAAAGCTCAAAAGGTGAGTACAAACCACTAGTACCAAGACTAGGGTCAAAGGCAAAGCAAAAAGTCAAAACAGCAGCCAATATTCAACATGAAGCACATTTATTCAAGTAAGAACATGCCCTAAAAAGGACCAAACTCAAATCCTAAGGAAAATCCATCTAATGGTCATGCTAAGGCAAAGGCAATTTCAAATTACACAACTGGACATTAAGAGTAGAAATTCCATATTAAAACAGAAATGAATCAAATAACCATGGAAATTTTTATGTGCACACAAAATGTTAAACACAAGCATATTTCAAAAAATTGGAATCAGAAGAGATCAATTGACATGTCAATGAAAATGAACAAGATCAACATCAAAATGTGTGACACACATTGTCACACCATACATTCATGTGTCTAAAACAGAGATGAAAAATTCTAAAAATACCAAACAAAAGCCAAAAGATCATGTTATGTGTCATGAATGAGCATGTTAAATTTCATGGCAATTGGACAAGGTATGAGCATTTCACAAGAGAATTGGTGCAACATGCCAAATTTGCATACATGTTCAAACATCAGTTGACATTCAAAAATCCAGAAATGATAAAATCAAAAAATCAATACCACAAAATAATAGACATCTCAATGAACATGTGAAAAAAATGGCACTCAATTTGGATTAATTTTCTATTTGTTATGATTTTTTGAAGTTGGAGAAAATAATGGAATAATGTTGAAAAGAATAGGAAAATGTTAATGAAAATGAGAAATGAAAAACGCCATGGCTGGGAATCGAACCCTGTTCACATTAAAAATAGGCGCTGAAGAAAAATGAAATTCAGAAATGCTGCAGCTGGGAATCGAAGGGAGGTTGGACGCCTAGCCCAAAACGACGTCGTTTTGGAGCTAACCCTAGCACTATTCACATGTGGTGGCGGACGGTGGTTTCCACCGTCTTCTCCGGCCAGCCAGGCGGAGCGCCACCACCAAATTTTGCAGAATTTTACAAAATTTATATCGTTGGAAAGGTCTCGTTACGTAGATTCCAAATATCATAAAAGCTAAGCCTAATTCTCAACATATTTTATGGATCGAAGGAAATAACAAACCTAGATCTAAACTTTAATTCAACATAACTTCATCAATATTCATCCAAATTCAACAAAATTTATATCAGAATTCTCAGTGCATCAAGGCCTATCTAATCATGGTAATAGAATCAAGAATCATGAGGTTCGAATTTTCACCAACCTGAACTTGCAGTGACCAAAACAGTGTATTCAAGCCTCCAAAAGCTCAAATCCTTCTCCAGTATCCTTGCCTTGAAGCTTTGAATGAAAAACAACACTCGAATCCTCTTGAATCTTGCTTAATTTGAACTTTCCATTGACATGCACATGCACTTGAACAGCTCCAAACCTTGCTCAATTTCCACAAAAAATGTATGGATCTTGCTCAAAACTCTATGATGATGCAGGATCTATGAAGAAATTATGTGTTTATGTGGAGAAAATTTGAATTCCAATGAGAGAGAATTTTGGAGGGAAAAGCAAATTCTAGATCTAGAATGTGTGTAAAATGAAAATTCTGTTATGATTTACTATTTATATGCCATGTTAATTACCATGCTAATCCGAATTTGTAATGGTTAATTAGGATTAGTGAAAATTGAAATGCCTTGCCAAAAATGAATAATGGACTTGTATGGCCATGCACCACGTGAATTTTCTCATGCAAATACTTGGATTCACTTAAAATCAGCCAATGAACAATTTTGGAATGGTATTTGACATGCATGATGAATAGAATTTGAATTCCCCAATTTTCCTCCAAAATGCATATGAATGGACATTTAATCATTTGAACTTTTTTCATGTAATGCAATGCTTGATTTGGAAAATATAGGTCAAGACAAGAATTTTGCAAAAAGAGTGGCTTCAATTGGAGTTTTGAGTCAAAAGTTATGCCATGTTGAAGTTCCATGCATACTTCATGATCATTTGGCCATAACTTCTCAACCATTCATCATAAATTCATGAAATAGGACTTTTTGGAAAGATGAGAGAAATATCTTCAACTTTCATGTTGGACAAAATTTCATTTGAAGCTTCTTTGATGATGTAAACTCAAGTTGAATTTGAACCAAAATCTTTCCATTTTTGGAAACTTTCAATTACAGGTCACTTTCCATTTTTGGAAACTTTTGATCTGGCTTCAAATTCTTCAAGATAGATGTTTAACATGATGAATAAACCTCTTTTGGACATGAATGAAGTGTCTCAAACCATTTCTCCACCTCCTAGCCCTCAGTTGACTTTCTGTTGACTTTCTGGTTGACAGATGATCTTGACATGCTCTGATCAGCTTGAGCCTCAACCACTTGGGGAATTGGCTCAGAAATGAAACCCTAGCTCAAATAAGCTCAATATAATGATCATATGATCTCCATCCCAATGGAATGCCTCACCTCCTGGATAAACCCTAGTTGAAAGAATAACATTGATTAGGGTTGACCAAAGGTCAAAACCCTAATCCAAAGGAACTGAGCATGAACAATGAAGCCATGATAATGGTGACATACCCTTGCAAACAAGATAATGCTCAACCTCCTTGAGGGATCAATAAACCCTAATGCACTGCAAACCCTCAGATGGTTGATGATCAACTTATGGAGACCCTCAGGCTTGAATCTCTTAACCTCTCTATCTTCTGAGAAAGACTTAGGAGGATGACCTTCTTATTATCACATGATATGCAATATGCTAATGCATAATGTCCTAAAACATGAAATGCAATATGCTAAACTAGTCCCAAGAAGAGGAGGGCAAATTTTGAGGTGTTACAGCTGCCCCTATTCAATCCACTATGAACCTGTCGATATGAACAGCCTCGGCTTTCAGATGATCAGGGTGAAGAGTGGTTGAATACCAAGAACAGACGAACAATTTGCACTCCTCCGGGGATTATTCTTATTTTTTGCTTTTCTTTAACCCCAAAACTTTCTGATTGATTTTTTTCTTTTTTTTTTTTCACTTTTCTTGAACCCCGGAACATCTTTGATTATCATTTCCATCTCCGCCCGACAGAAATTTCCTCCAGTATCGCACTACTGAGGAATACCGTTGACCCAACGTCACGATGCTAAACTCCTCAGAGTAACATCTTCCAACTTCCATCTCGCACGACAGAAATCTCCTCCAGTATCGCACTACTGGGGAATACCGTTGACCCAACGTCACGATGCTAAACTCCTCAGAGTAACATCTTCCAACTTCCATCTCGCATGACAGAAATCTCCTCCAGTATCGCACTACTGGGGAATACCGTTGACCCAACGTCACGATGCTAAACTCCTCAGAGTAACATCTTCCAACTTCCATCTCGCACGACAGAAATCTCCTCCAGTATCGCACTACTGGGGAATACCGTTGACCCAACGTCACGATGCTAAACTCCTCAGAGTAACATCTTCCAACTTCCATCTCGCACGACAGAAATCTCCTCCAGTATCGCACTACTGGGGAATACCGTTGACCCAACGTCACGATGCTAAACTCCTCAGAGTAACATCTTCTAACTTCCATCTCGCACGACAGAAATCTCCTCCAGTATCGCACTACTAGGGAATACCGTTGACCCAACATCACGATGCTAAACTCCTTAGAGTAACATCTTCCAACTTCCATCTCGCACGACAGAAATCTCCTCCAGTATCGCACTACTGGGGAATACCGTTGACCCAACGTCAAGATGCTAAACTCCTCAGAGTAACATCTTCACCATCCGGTGAAACCAAATCTCAAACGGTAACCACGGCTTGAGTAGCATCTTCACCAACCGGCGAAACCGAATCTCAAACGGTAACCACAGTTTGAGACTAACTTATGCTTGCAATGATGATGCATGATTTATTTTTTCAGCGTAATGCTCCATAACCATGGAAATGCTACGCAATTTATTATGCAATATGCTATGCTTCTCTAAATTATGAATGCATAAAAAGTATCCCCCTCAGGGGACTCTACTAGGGAGCTCGAGGCACTCTGCTGAGGAACTCGATACCACTCCAACCTCCACCCTGCTGGGGAATAGCACTACTGCTGGGGAAAGGACCACCCTTACCAGAGATGAACTCCACTGAACTTGATCCGTTTGGAGACTTCGCTGGGGAAGAAACCACCAACGCACTATGCGGGGAAAACAGCAATCTTCGACTTGCTGGGGATAAAACAATCTCCACCCTGCTAGGGGAAACAACAACTTTCAGGCCTGACTGCCGAGGAAATACCGATCTCGACCTGCTGGGGAGATAACAATCCCGACCCTGCTAGGGAAAATACGGAATATTCCGACACAGAACAACTATCGACTCGTCGACCCCTGGTATCCACCACTTAAACACAGTGTCAACTTTCCACTTCAGACTTTGAAGAGTCTTCTTGATTAATCCTCAAGGATCGTCGCCATTCTTTCACCGTCTTTTCACTATTCTTCAATTCCTCGTCCCTGATTGGACTCTGCGGGGATCTCTTGTCAAAAGTTTCACCTCACAACCTGCAAGTGAGTGAAAATATCTAACAGCTCCTGCAAAAGAGATCGTTAGATAAAAACGTGCCCCAGGCGTGCCAAAATTTCAACACCTAGGACACTCTACCTTCCGAATAAGATTTCAAATTTTCAATCTTATGAACATGCATTGGAAGGGACCTGTATGTCTTAAAATGCAAAGATTCTTTATCGAAATAAACGGATGTTTTTGCAATCAAAGCGGTAATGAAAAACAAAAACAAAATTACTTGACTGAATATGCATTTTATTGATTGAAAAAGGTGGCTCAAAACTGAGCAATACACAGGAAGCAATCCCTGAAAAGAGGTAATTACGCACAAAAGGAAAAATCTATCCTAATGGCAATGTGAACCCGCGATCTCATCGAGTTCTAACTCGGTTACACCCCATATGTCCTCAGACTCTCCGTGCTTTCTGCCTTCTGAACAAGACGCTTCCGACTGATCTCTGTCGGGGATTATCCAGGTGCCTTAACCAAAGCATAAACGATCATGCTAGACGCAGTTGTTCGTTTCACTCCCTCTTTTGCCTGGACCGCCCTTTCGGGTTTTCAGTCCACCGGGATACCCTTTTTTTCCCAAGCCGCCCTTGTGGGGTTTTCGACTTGCCGGGTGTACAGTTTCTTTTCCTTTTTATCCCTAATTTTTGCCCGAACCTTTTCATTTTATTTTTTTGGTTCGCCGGGATGCCCTTTTTTGCCTGGACTCTTTTATTCTTTTCGTCCAGCGGGTCTCTTATACGAAGTATTTTTTAACTGCGTCCGCATTCACAGGGGATGGAAAATCCTCGCCATCCATGGTCGTCAACAACAAGGCTCCGCCAGAGAAAACCTTCTTGACCACGAATGGACCTTCATAATTGGGTGTCCACTTGCCCCTACGATCGTTTTGAGGAAGAAGGATCCTTTTCAACACCATATCCCCTACGTGATACACACGAGGTCGTACCTTTCGGTCAAAAGCACGCTTCATCCGCTGCTGGTACAACTGCCCATGGCAGATGGCCGCCAGCCTCTTCTCCTCAATCAGGCTCAACTCTTCGTACCGAGTCCTTACCCATTCAGCTTCTTCCAATTTCACGTCCATCAGGACTCTCAACGAAGGAATCTGAACCTCAACCGGTAACACGGCTTCCATCCCATACACAAGCGAGAAAGGCGTTGCCCCAGTAGACGTACGCACCGAGGTTCGATACCCATGCAATGCAAACGGCAACATCTCGTGCCAATTCTTATAGGTCCCGTCCATTTTCTGCACAATCTTCTTTATGTTCTTATTGGCTGCCTCGACCGCCCCATTCATCTTCGGACGATAAGGAGAAGAATTGTGATGCTCAATCTTGAACTCCCGACACAGTTCTGCCATCATCTTATTGTTGAGATTAGAACAATTATCAGTAATGATTCTCTCAGGAACCCCATATCTGCAAATTATGTCTCTCTTGAGGAATCTGGCCACGACCTGTTTCGTCACGTTTGCATAAGAGGCTGCTTCCACCCACTTGGTGAAGTAATCAATAGCCACTAATATGAATCGGTGCCCATTTGAAGCCGTAGGCTCAATCTTTCCAATCATATCAATACCCCACATAGCACACGGCCACGGAGATTACATCAAACTCAACGGATTTGGAGGCATGTGCACCTTATCAGCATAAATCTGGCATTTATGACACTTTCGCACGAAACTGAAACACTGGGCCTCCATTGTCATCCAATAATATCCAGCTCTTAACAGCTTCTTCACCATTGCATTCCCACTGGCATGGGTATCGAACGACCCCTCGTGTACCTCTTTCATCAATTGGCTTACTTCTTTATCATCAACACATCTTAGCAAAACCCAATCGAAATTCCACTTGTACAAAACCCCATCCTTGTTCAAATAGAACACCATGGCTAACCTCCTCAGAGTCTTTCAGTCCTTTTTAGATGCTCCCTCAGGATACTCCTGGGTCTTCAGATAGCGTTTGATATCAAAATAACACAGCTTCTCATCATCAGGCGCTGTGTCAACAACAAACACATAAGCTGGTTTATCCAGACGTCCCACCTCAACACTAGGGAACTGATTCCACCACTGCACCTTAATCAAGGCAGCCAGAGTAGCCAAAGCATCTGCCAAAGGATTCTCTTCTCTCGGCACATGATGCAACTCCACCTTGGTGAAAAACGTCAATAATCTCCTCGTATAATCCCGGTACGGAATTAAATGAGATTGATGCGTATACCATTTTCCGTTAACCTGGTTCACAACCAGAGCTGAATTTCCATATATAATAAGGTTCTTGATCCGCAAATCAATCGCCTCCTCAATCCCCAGGATGCAAGCTTCGTATTCAGCCACGTTATTGGTGCACTCAATGTTAGCCGGGCAGCAAAAGGAATATGAGATCCTTTCGGCGTAACCAAAACAGCACCAACTCCACTACCATTCACGTTAACGTCCCCATCAAACATCAGAATCCATTCGGATTCAGGGTCAGGCCCCTCCTCCGGGATTGGTTCCTCATAATCTTTCGATTTGAGAAACATGATGTCCTCATCAGGGAACTCAAACTTCATCGGTTGATAATCCTCAATGGGTTGCTGGGCGAGGTAATCAGACAATACACTCCCCTTGATTGCTTTCTGAGAGGTATACTGGATATCATATTCAGTCAAAATCATCTGCCATCTTGCAACACGTTCGGTCAATGCTGGCTTCTCAAATATATACTTGATTGGATCCATCTTGGAAATCAACAAAGTGGTATGAACCAGCATATACTGTCTCAGTCGGCGAGCAACCCATACCAAAGCACAACAAGTTTTCTCGAGCAGTGAATATCTTGTTTCCCAGTCGGTAAACTTTTTGCTAAGGTAGTAAATCGCATGCTCTTTTCGACCAGACTCGTCATGCTGCCCCAGTACACACCCCATAGACCCCTCGAGGACTGTCAAGTATAGGATTAAAGGTCTCCCTCCACAGGGAGGCATCAGAATTAGAGGCTCCTGCGAATATTCTTTTATTTTTCAATGCCCCTTGGCAATCATTATTTCACTTTACCGTTTGATCTTTTCTCAACAACTTGAATATGGGTTCACACGTGGCTGTTAGATGAGATATGAACCGTGAAATGTAGTCCAATCTACCTAAGAAACCATGAACCTCTTTTTCTGTTCTCGGTTCAGGCATTTCTTGTATTGCTTTTACTTAAGCAGGATCGACCTCGATTCCTCTTTCACTCACAATAAACCCCAGCAACTTACCGGACCGAACTCCGAAAGTGCACTTATTCGGATTCAACCTCAGTCTGAACTGTCTCAACCGGTCAAACAACTTGGCCAGATCTACCAAATGCCCCTCTTCTGTCTGGGACTTTGCTATCATGTCATCAACATAGAATTCGATTTCATGATGAATCATATCATGAAACAAAGTCACCATAGCTCTCTGATACGTGGCACCGGCGTTCTTGAGACCGAATGGCATCACCTTATAGCAGAAAGTGCGCCACGGTGTGATGAACGTTGTTTTCTCCATATCATCTGGCGACATTTTAATTTGATTATAGCCAGAAAAGTCATCCATGAAGGAAAACACCGAGAACTGAGCTGTATTATCTACCAATACATCAATGTGAGGTAATATGAAATCATCCTTCGGGCTAACTCTGTTCAAATCCCGGTAGTCCATACACATCCTCACCTTTCCATCTTTTTTGGCACCGGCACAATGTTCGCGACCCAAGGCGGATAATTAGTGACAGCGAGGAAACCAGCATCCAACTGCTTTTGTACTTCCTCTTTAATTTTCATGGCCATCTCAGGTCGAGTTCTGCGCAACTTCTGCTTCACTGGAGGACAATCTGCTCTCAATGGTAGCTTGTGCACAATGATATCGACATCCATCCCTGGCATATCTTGATAGGACCAGGCGAAGATATCAACATACTCTTTCAACAAGGCTACCATTCTGCTCTTGACATTTACCTCCAAAGCGGCCCCGACTTTCACTTCCTTTCTAACCTCCTCGGTGCCCCGATTAACAATCTTGACTCGCACCTCGTGCGGTTGAATCACCTTCTCCTCTGGTTTCAACAACCTGGCTAATTCCCCCGGCAGTTCACAATCTTCTTCGCCTTCTTCTTCGGCATGATAGATCGGATTGTCGAAGTCATATGAGGGTGTAACAGGATTGTTATCAATGAGATCCGGAGAATACAAAAGTCGGAACGAAGCCAATCAAAAGGAAAGAAAAATGAAAATAAACATTGCCATTTTTTATTTTTGTTTTTAAACTGCAAAAATAAATGATAAACAGGGAACACCGTTTTTAATGTGAAAAACATCCATTTATTACTGATGCAAAATGTTGCAAAATGAAACACATGAGGTGGCCCTTACAATGAACCATTACGTTTCGGGCAAAACGTATGGCTTTCATGCAGACAAAATTGAAAAACAAGAAATATTACTCTTCACGTAGAGTGACAGTGATGATCTTTTCGGCCTTCCAGTTCTGGATCTCCATCCCTGGTACGCACGGTTTTATCCACTGATCAAGCTCGCACTCACTGTCGACCTCTTCACCCACCACACAGATGTGGTCTGGATCTGGCATTCCAGCACTGGTGATCGTGAATGGCTGACGACGGCCTCTATTTTTCCCAGACAAACCTCGGCCCGACTGATAACCATCCCCAAACCTGTCTTCCTTCGTCGCGATGTCCATCATCTTTCCCCAACCTGGGGCTTCTCCACTCTTCACCACCTCAGCGGCCTGCTTGTACGAAGAAATGGACGGTTTTTTTCTCTTTTTTTGCAAAAATGGCATTCTCCACCTCGACGGTTTCGAATGCCTGACTCGGTGTTTCAAATATTTCACCGTCCATTTCAACATATTTGAACGATGACAGTTGGTTGACAAAGATATCTTCTTCCCCCCAATAAACTTTCTCAAATCGGAGACGTCCCCCATCCATCATTCTATGAATCGTCTCCCTCAACATCACACACCCATTCGCAGTGACAGTGCAAGCAACACAACAATTATCACAGCCAGGGAAAACTCCACTCTTCATCAAATGTCTCTTGACCACAGACATTGGAGTCCTCAGCTGATCCACGTTTGTCACCTCTATTTTTCTCTTATCTTCTGACATCACGTTCACCCCCATAGGACCATGCACCAGCATGGGGTTAACATTAACATTCGGTGTCGGTGCAAAATTGATGGCTTTAGAATCCACCAAATCTTGAACGACATGCTTAAAAGCTTTACAACCCTCAATGCTATGCCCGGGTGCACCAGAATGGAACTCTCACTTGATGTTCTCATTGTAACCTGCAAGCCTTTGGTCTGATCCTACCGGAGCCAACGTCCTCGGCTGAACCAACCCAAGATCCTTCAACCTCTTAAACAGAAGAGCATACGCCATGGGTGGCTTATCAAACTGACGATCAGCCATCCTTCTTCTCACTTGGCACCCAGCTCTCTGTGTTCTCTGTTGAGGTGGCTGTTGTTGCTGTCGTACAGATTGATTGCCAGCAGGAATCGTTACTGTAGCAGCATACGGGTGATAACGATCCCTACCGCGTCCCCTTTGGGCAGACACATCACTTGATTCAACCTTCTTCTCGCACTGACCATCGCCAAAGGGCTTCTTTACTCCAGACGACGAAGCATTTCCTTGTATCCTCCCCATCTTCAGCCAGCTCTCAATCCTCTCCACCTTCTCGGCAATTGCTTTCTGCCCCAAGGCGAACTCTTGCATGACACTGATCAGCTCACTCATCTTCTCTTTCAGCTCGAGAATGTCAGCGTTGGATGGATTCATCATTCCTGAGTCAATCAAACATGTTAGAAACTGACACCTGCAAAATAGAAGACAGGTTATTATGACTCACGCATGAATGCAATGTCTATCCATATGAGGAACACTCTGTCTTTCGATCCTGGTTTCATCGAGACAGATAATAATCTGACAGCAACATTCTGATGTCAATCATCTGATTTCACCATACAGAGCAGAGAATTATGATTTAGCAAAGATATCACACGACCATGTGTGTGCTATGTGAGTGCATACAGGAAAGCAAATAAAGCTTGAAGATCGATCACTGAATGACAATAACCATTGTATATAAAATGCATCTTACGTGCCAGAGTCATACATCAGGCTGACACAAATCAAATTACAATTCTCTAGAATCAAAAAGACAATACACGCAAGTGAATTCCGTCAACATGCTTGACGGTAATCCAACATAATAACAACAAAAGTCTACACTGAAGAAGGTCCCACAGACGGTTCTGCATCATCAACCATCCTGGTAAACTTCACGGCGAACCTGAGCTCAGTGTTCTCCTGCTGCAATCTCCCCACTTCCTTCTGGTGAATCTTCATCTGTCGAAAATAATGATCCCTCTCAGCAAGATAGTGATCTCTCTCAGCAATAATCTTCACGTTCTCTTCTTCCTTAACCTTTAGCTTTGCTTCCCACTCGGTGATAAGGACTTTGATTCTGGCTTCCCTCTGAGTCTTCACAAGGATCTGCTTCCTCTTCTCATCTTCAATAACCCTCAAAGCTCTAGCCAACTTCTCCTTGGTGATGTCATGCTCCTTCGTGGATGACTCCAAAGCTTGGCTAATCTTGCGGTAATAAGCGGTGTCTATCTCAAAGTGCTTCACCTCCAAGGCATGCCTCTTATCCTGGTCTTCTATTTTCCCTTTGATTTCCTGATTAGCCATCTGAATTCTAGCAACACTTATCTCCAACTCAGTCTTCTCTGCTCGCAACTGATCTCTGGCCTTCTTCATCTCAAGGAACTCTTCCATGCTGACAGAAGAACATGGCCCCTCAATCAATGGACACCAAGGATCACCCCCAGGAAATGGTAGATGCGTGAGCTCAATCCTCTTTCTGAGCCAATCATCAAACAGAGGAAAAGACCTGCTATTAACCCTACCAAAAGGAACCTTTCCCTTTCTCTGAATGTTACGCCATGCTCCGGACACTTGCCTCAACCGTGTCGGATTACCCTCAGCCGGGAAGTAAAAAGACTCCTGAATCTCACACTCGAGAGGAGGAACCTCCATAGCAAATCCCATTTGTCTCCTAAGAAGCGTCGGGTTGTAATTAATGCAACCTTGAACTCCTATAAGAGGCACATTGGGAAGACTCCCACAACTGTAAATGAAGTCTCGTCCAGCCAGACCATTGTGAGTCCAAGCTATGTCCTTGGCTCGCAAACCCATCAACCTGATTGACCAATTGACAGTAGGATCAAGAAAGACAAAGGCACCTCTGGAAGGCAAATACCCCATGAACCATTTGTGTAACAGTTAAGCACAACACCTAATCAATCCACCACGCCGCTTCTCGTTCCGATTATGGACCGAGTAATAGACATCCCCAACCAAGGTAGGAATAGGATTCCTCTGCACAAACAGCCTGATGGCATTAATGTCCACAAAGTTCTTCTGATTAGGGAACATGATGATCCCATAAATGCTTACAGCAAGCAGAGCACAAACGGCCCTCCAATTACCCAAAACAGCATGCTCCTTGGCCTTAGCCTCCAAGAAACTTAGATGAAAACCAGGCAACTTTCCCTTCTCCTTCAAACCCCCCCTTAGTCACTTCTGGGCTCAAATAAAGAGCACGAGAAATCTCAGCAACATCAGGTTCTTCCTTAGTGACATAGAATGGAATCTGATCCCTGATCTGAATACCCAGGATGCTGGCGTAGTCCTCCATCAAAGGTCCCAACAAGTAATCTGGGAAAACGAAGCATCTCAAACCCGGGTCATAAAACTGGAGAAGAGTATGGATGGCACTCCTATCTGTATCTGTGAGCCTGAAAACCACCTTCAGAATACCACCATAAGCCTCACGGAACATCCCCACATGGTCAGGCATAATCAATGCTACCATATCCTTCAGCACGTCAATCTCTGGGTCAAAGAAACTGTAGACAACATCATCTTTCAAGCCAGTCCTCATGCCTGGAACAAAGAAATCTCTCAATCAGGATCTCAATCAAGAATGTCCCCTGCATATGGATAAACATGAGTTAGATGCGGATAAATGCAAAATGTAAATGATGCTGATGTATGAATGCAATGCACTGTGCCATCCTCCAAGTCATCTGAACATCCACTGTACGGAAGCCCTGGTCTCTGAACTGATCACAACCATCTGAGGGACTGAATAACCACAAATCCAACTCGGGAGTTCCGAAATAAACGGAACCTGAGGATATACCACCATCATCACTGGAAAACCACTGATCTGATAACCACAAAATCATCTGTACCAACCCAGGGAATCCTGAAATAAACGGATCCCCACTGATAAATACCACGGACAGCACTCTGGCGTCTCAAAAATAAATATCCATAAACCAACTGAACCAAGGTCACCATCAGAAAGTCACCATCAGAACATGCATCTATAAGAATCAACCCTCCCCTCACAGGTGAATTCTAATAAGGTCATCCTAAGGCGGATAATGGTCTCGACAATCGGACAAGATACTCAACGGGTTTGCCCTTTCGGGTGTGCCGTTGCAACTCTCATAAGATCGTCTAAATCAAAGATCCGGGAAAGAACGGTCACCGAAGTCAACAGCCCTAAAGAGGTAACCCACCCAAAGTGGAATACTCCACCCGGAAGGGCTTTCTCCAAAGAACCTCGTCTGGCTTGTGGTATGTCACGTCGCAACAACATGTTGATCCAACATGTGAGGAAACGTGAGACCACACTAATCCTAGGTGTATACTCGGGCTTGGGTTTTAGCCCCACTCAGAACACCCATCCCAAATCAGAGGAACCAACCTGTACAGAATTCAGCACAGTGATAACACGATGCATGCAAACATTTTTTATGCAAATATATACACAACATAAAAATCATAAATGCAATAAATAAAGCAATAAAAGCAACCAAAACTATCCTAGAGAGCGCTAGGATTGACTCGCTTAGGGAAGATGGACCAGCAAGAGGTCAACTTCTAAGTCCCCAGCAGAGTCGCCAACTGTCGCATCCGCGAAAAACAATCGGCGGGAAAAGACAAACAAACAGAGCCGCCACCGTGCATTATTTATCCCAAAGGAGGGAAAGGAAACGCTCGAAGTAAACCTGGAAAGGAAATGGTCTTACGACCGGAGATTGCAAGGATCGGGAGTCGGTTACGCAAGGGGAAGGTATTAGCACCCCCTCACGTCCGTCGTACTCGACGGGATCCACGCTCAAAAGAATAGAAAAAGGTTGTTGGATAACTGCTCAAAAAGAATGCACACACACTGGAATAAAACACAGATGGAAGAAGATGGAGAAAGCGGACTCGGCAGGATGTCGTATCCTGGGCCTACGTAGTTTGTCAGAAACAAACATCAGAGTCGGCGTAGTTTGGGGAAATGGGAACGGGCTCGCTAGGATATCGCATCCTATGCCTACGTATCTCATCTGGAATGAGAATCAGAGCTACCGTAGTTCGGCTAACGCACGCCGAAACAAAACACAACACAAAGACATTGAGACGTCAAAAGAAACGCACAAAAGGAAACGGAATGCCAATCAATGGGCTTACATCCAACTCCAGACAAACAAACCCGAACAGGAAATCAAATTCCAATCGCTGGACTTACATCAGACTCCAAACAAAATAAACAAACGCACACAGGAAACCGAATGCCAATCGCTGGACTTACATCAGACTCCAAACACACCACAAATAGGAAACCGAATGCCAATCGCTGGGCTTACATCAGACTCCAAGCACACCACAAATAGGAAACGGAATGCCAATCGCTGGTCTTACATCCAACTCCTAACACACACAAAAAGGTTATCAAACAGACAAGCTAATAGGGAGTCTGGAACTCGAGCCTAATAGCTGTCAAGCAAACACACACAAAAAAGAAAAGGTTGCCCGGAGAGATCTCGCACGATCTCCTGCCTACGTACCTCATCTGGTATGAGGATCAGGGCGACGTAGTTCCCCTTAGCAGGGAAAAACTTTATCCTAACCAGAGACTAGGGAGATAACAACTAAAAGGGAGACTACGACTCGAGCCTAGAAGTTGTCATGCAAATGATCCCTACGTTGAGGTCTCTAATCAGAACCTAACTCGCACAGGAAGCAAGCTAGCCTAAACAACAAGTAAAAAAGCACAAGCACAGGTGAATAGGTATCACACACTATATGCAAACAAGTGGCTCATACAAGGCTGGGCTTTAGTCAAGGGGTCATATCAACCTCGACAAACAAGCCAGATATGTAAGGGTGTTTAGGCTCTTAACCACTGACATTGACCGTCAGGGTGAGCAGATGAAATGGGAGATGAGGGTTAGACCTCATAGCTCTTAACCCTGGCCAGGGTGAGCTTCAAATAAAAGAAAACATGGGGGTCCAGAATGTGGGACCCTACTCCACTTGACTGACTCTATATACAAGATCTTGGGTTAGGTTCAAGAGCCTTAGCACGTAGTGCGGGCATAATGAACAACTCAAACGATTAGCAGGGGATTGATTGCTAATCCATTCTATCTGCCAATTGCCTCTTCACTTAGGAGGACTTGAGGTACATGGCACAAATATAAACAATCACAATCATTGCCTCTTAAGGAGGACTTCAGCCAAATGCCTGCCAAACAGAAACGACAGGGCTTCCAGACTCATGGAGTTAGAGAGTGATTACCTAGGTGGTATGCCAACCACAAGCAAAGCAAAGCTCAAGCAATGAGCTAAAGCGACTAAAGTACCTGTAAGAAAATCAAACAAGTCAATATTCACATTCAGACAAATCCCACAAACAGTCAACAATGTTACAACCAATATGCACAATGCAAGTCAACAACTCAAGTGATTTCATCACCAAGGAACCTACAACACAGAAAAGGTTAGTGGATAAAGCAAATTTGCATCTCAAGTCATGAGATTGCATCAACCATTAGGACTAGAAGCTCGAACCTGAAATGCAAAGCTCAAAAGGTGAGTACAAACCACTAGTACCAAGACTAGGGTCAAAGGCAAAGCAAAAAGTCAAAAGAGCAGCCAATATTCAACAAGAAGCACATTTATTCAAGTAAGAACATGCCCTAAAAAGGACCAAACTCAAATCCTAAGGCAAATCCATCTAATGGTCATGCTAAGGCAAAGGCAATTTCAAAGCACACAACTGGACATTAAGAGTAGAAATTCCATATTAAAACAGAAATGAATCAAATAACCATGGAAATTTTTATGTGTACACAACATGTTAAACACAAGCGTCATGCAAAAAAATTGGAATCAGAAGAGATCAATTGACATGTCAATGAAAATGAACAAGATCAACATCGAAATATGTGACACACATTGTCACACCATACATTCATGTGTCTAAAACAGAGATTAAAAATGCTAAAAATTCCAAACAAAAGCCAAAAGATCATGTTATGTGTCATGAATGAGCATGTTAAATTTCATGGCAATTGGACAATATATGAGCATTTCACAAGAGAATTGGTGCAACATGCCAAATTTGCATACATGTTCAAACATCAGTTCACATTCAAAAATCCAGAAATGATAAAATCAAAAAATCAATACCATAAAATAATAGACATCTCAATGAACATGTGAAAAAAAATGGAATTCAATTTGGATTAATTTTCTATTTGTTATGATTTTTTGAAGTTGGAGAAAATAATGGAATAATGTTGAAAAGAATTGGAAAATGTTAATGAAAATGAGAAATGAAAAACGCCATGGCTGGGAATCGAACCCTGTTCACATTAAAAATAGGCACTGAAGAAAAATGAAATTCAGAAATGCTGCAGCTGGGAATCGAAGGGAGGTTGGACGCCTAGCCCAAAACGACGTCGTTTTGGAGCTAACCCTAGCACTATTCACATGTGGTGGCGGACGGTGGTTTCCACCGTCTTCTCCGGCCAGCCAGGCAGAGCGCCACCACCAAATTTTGCAGAATTTTACAAAATTTATATTGTTGGAAAGGTCTCGTTACGTAGATTCCAAATATCATAAAAGCTAAGCCTAATTCTCAACATATTTTCTGGATCGAAGGAAATAACAAACCTAGATCTAAACTTTAATTCAACATAACTTCATCAATATTCATCCAAATTCAACAAAATTTATATCAGAATTCTCAGTGCATCAAGGCCTATCTAATCATGGTAATAGAATCAAGAATTATGAGGTTCGAATTTTCAACAACCTGAACTTGCAGTGACCAAAATAGTGTGTTCAAGCCTCCAAAAGCTCCAATCCTTCTCCAGTATCCTTGCCTTGAAGCTTTGAATGAAAAACAACACTCGAATCCTCTTGAATCTTGCTTAATTTGAATTTTCCATTGACATGCACATGCACTTGAACAGCTCCAAACCTTGCTCAATTTCCACAAAAAATGTATGGATCTTGCTCAAAACTCTATGATGATGCAGGATCTATGAAGAAATTATGTGTTTATGTGGAGAAAATTTGAATTCCAATGAGAGAGAATTTTGGAGGGAAAAGCAAATTCTAGATCTAGAATGTGTGTAAAATTTTGTTGAATTCGTCGATTGTGTGACCAATACGTTTGGTTAAACTTTTTGATAAACTTTTGAAAAAGGTTTTTTTAAGTTAATCATAATCTATTATATTGTGGTTGGATTTTCAAATCAACAAAACCATACAAAATTTTAAACAAAATTGATTGCACACACGGTGTTCGGTAATTTGTCTCAATTGTATTGTAGAATTCAAGTGATTGTTGTTAAAATTATATTGATCAATTTGTTATCATTATCATAACTTGATTATATATATGCATATCCGGGTTTTTCCGATAACAATTAGGTTTAGACGGTTCATTCCAGGCCATTTCCATTAGTTGTTAAATTTGTTAAAACAATTTTTGTAAAGTTTTTTAACTTAGGATCTATTCACCCCCTCTATATAAGCCGCCTTCTTTTAACAAGTGGTTTCAAGAGCTCCGATTTATTCCGTGCTTCAATATTCACTTATTAGAAAATGGCTATCGAACCCAAATGGGCGTACAATAGAGCGCCCATCTTTACCAGTGAAAACTATGGCTAAACTATGGTAACATCCTAAAACCCCATACTTTATTTTTATTGAAAATTCACACGTAAGATGTTACTTCGCTGAAACACTGATTCATAAACATGCAACTTCAATAATCCACAGCGAAAAATAAAAGAAATCATAACATAAGTTTGAATTAAACATCACTGGAAACTCCATGAAAATGATTTACAACTCAATACATAAGAACATAAGCTCCTCGTTCCCCGATATTACAGAATCAGAGCATTATTCGACTAACAGAAAAAAAATCTAAGAGGGCGTCAAAGCCGTCCCACAGTCATCATGAGCTATCACTCTTGATTACCTATACAAACATTGCACAGAGTAATCCAACAAACAAAGAAGGGGTGAGAATACACTTACAAATCATAACGGTGAAATTTAGCAGCATGATGATAATAAGAACATATCATTAATACAAAACACAAACACAATCATATTTACAAGCACAAGTATCATTCATAATATATGCAATGCTACTATGCACCAACTCCTTCACCTATATGCATGTGGTACCAAAAATATATTGTGGAATCAGAGGAATGTTACTAATTTTATTCCACTAGTCCATGATCCTTCTCACCTAGACCAACGATCCCCACCAATGGATTTGAGACTCGCCCCTGGTCTTTTCCATCAAGACCAACAATCCCCACCATTGGATTTGAGACCACCAAAATGGACCGAAGTCCCACCTAACTCCAAAATATATGTATGCATGAAAGTGTGAATAAACAAGCATACATCTCACCAAAAAAAATCATATGTCACCAAAAGGTATTCATAATTTATTCACCAAATAATGGTCCCACATTCAAACCACACATTGCCAATGAAAGACCACCAAAATAGTCTCATCAGACTAATGTTCACCAAAAGAAGTATGAATCACCCAAAATTTATTTATAGAATCTATTCACCAAAAAATGGTTCCAAGATACCAATCATCCATTGCAAAACACTATCCACTAAATCGCCCCATCAAGACTTTTTATTTCAAAATATTTTCACCATTATTACATCCAAATTATACAAATTCTACCAACTATTGTAAAGTATTACATTTTCAAATGAAAAACTCTATAAGCTCTTAAATATTTTATTTTATTTTCAAATGAGTTTAATATAATTTAGATCATGATTCTTTGAAAAGAGTATTATCCATCTGAAATCCTGAATTTTCCAAAAAAATACTATTCACTCAACAACACTATTCACCCGAAAACATTATTCACTCAAAAACATTATTCACCTAAACTCACTATTCACCCAAAATACTGATTTTCTAGTGTTTGAAATTGCTCTATTGACAATTTTTCACGAGTGATAATTCTATTGAACAATATTGGCTTTATTGACACTCTAATATGATATGAAAATCACTTAAATTAGTCAAATAACTCTAGATGACAAATATCTCCAAGTTAACTCTAAAGAATTATAATTAATAATATTAAATAATAATAATAATTATTATTATTATTATTATTATTATTATCATTATAAAACAAATTAAATTCAGATATAGGAAACACTACAATACTTAAATTGAATCATACATATTGATAATGATCATTTTTATAAGGAATTACGAAAATAAATTTCATCTTATTTTAATTGAATCAACTTCAATTGTAATTAAATATATTTTAATAAAACAAAAACATATAATTTTGATTATATCATCCTATAAAATATCAATACGTCTAAATCATATTCGAACTTAAATAGAACCCAAATCTTAAGTAAACATGGCACAATCATATATCAATCATATATCAACACGACAATCAAAAATAGGATTCAAACAACAATAAGATAGGATAAGAAAAATCAATTCAAAAGAATTTAGGCCAAATGAGATTTATCCCAAATTTCATACGATCATAACAGACACGAAAAAACATACAAAATTATCGATAACAATTATACAGGACAAAAATGAGATTGATCCAAAATCCCACATAACATCAAACACAAAAGAAGCAGACAGATACGATCGGCGATAGCCAAATGGGATTTATCCCAATCCCATTTGATCGTAACAGAAAAATATAGAGAAATTAATATAAAAATCTAACCAAAGATGACCTTAATGGGAAGATAAAAGAACCCTCACCATCCTTCTGCCTTATAGTCACAGTAAGTAGTTCTCCCCCTTACATGATAAAATTGCTTTTCTTTCAAAACTTTACGAATTTCTGTTTTCCTTCTTAACAGCTTCAGATCGTTCCCAAACCAAACAACCACTTTTATAAAATTATTTTTTTTTGTTTTTCTTTCTGCCCTTCCCATTCACCTATCTTAACTGCCTATAATAACATATTATCCATATTCTAAAACTAATATAAAATCTTTTTAATAAAAACATAATATTAATAAAAACACTCCATTATTATCCCATATTAATTTCCTTAATAAATAATAATTTATTTAAATAAACATTATTATTAAATGAATAATTAACTAAAATAAATCCAATTAAATAAAATAATAAATATGACGTTACCCCGAGTCATCCAATATTTTTGTGATACCCTCATTTCTAAATCTCTCTTTAAAATATATAGTCTCAATTTCTAACGTAAAAATATAATTTTCTATTTATTATTAATAAAATAAATCCAATTAAATAATTATCCCATAAATATATTATTCTTATCAAAACGCTTAATTTCTAAATAATTATTCCAACTAATTAAATATATTTATTAAATAAATACTTAATAAAAATCTCTAATATTATAAATTATTTATAAATAATTATAATTACTCCAATTATTAGTAAATAATTGAACATCATCTAACTATTTTTAATAATTTAAAATAGATCCAAAACAACTATATTTGTACCAAATATTTGGGACACCCCTATTTCTATTAAATAATTATTTCAATTAAATAAATATTTGATTATAATAATAATGGATTATTTTTAGAAATTCTAATTATTCTGATAACTACTAAAAAATTATGTGATGATTACTATTAATCTAAATTTTATTTTCTCTTCTCTCAACCTCAATATTTTCCGTAATTACTAAATTATTAAAATACCCTCGAATACTCCCAAACATCAAAATAACTTGAACATTGTAGAATAATTTAAATACAAAAACATCAAACACATCAACACTTTAATAATTAAATAAAATTATTTATTTAAATTTGGGGTGTTACATAAAGCGCATCCTTATATATCTTCATGGTACATATAAGTATGGGCTTTGATATTCCAAGGGAAGCGATTGTAATCTGGTTGGTTATATCAATTCTGATTTTGTCGGTCGCAAATCGGATAGGAAAAGTTTTAGTGGAACTTGCCACGTGTTTTCAAACTCCTTAGTAAGTTGGCATAGTAAGAAACAAATTTTCGTTGCTTTGTCAACTACTGAGGCGGAATATGTCACAGTTGGTAGTTGTTGTGCTCAAATATTGTGGCTCAAATAACAACTACTTGATTTTGATATTAAACTACAACATATTCCTATTATGTGATACAACACTAGTGCTATTAATCTAACCAAAAATCTAGTGTTACACTCTCGCACTAAACATATTGAGATACATCACCACTTCCTACGTGACCATGTTGAAAAAAGAGATGTTGTATTTGAGCATGTTAATAGCAAAAATCAACTTGCAGATATCTTTACAAAGTCTCTTGCGACTGAACCGTTTTTCAACATTCGAAGGGAATTTAGTATACTTGATGTCTCAAATCTTGCCTAAATATCATTTATTGCATGCACTTTATATGTTTTTCCTCTAATTTTTCTTGGAGGCTCAATCACATACGAGTGCATCCTTCATAAATTCATATTGGAGGTAATATTGTTCCATTTTCTCTCTTTGAAAGTAAGTCTTTTACTTTTGCGTGTTGTCTATGTCCCAAATATTTCATGATTGTTCACTTCCAAATTTTCAATTGATGTAATTCAATTTATATGCTTATAGTGACTTCATGTTATTCTTCTTCCATACTTGAAATATGTTCTTTGTGTATAAGCATGTTATCTATTATTAGTTCTTGCATGATATATGTGAGGTTGTTGTTTATCTATTCCGGCATGAAATATGTTTGAACATGTTATATGCTTTTAGTGTGTCATTGTTATGATAACATTTATGTTTTTTGTTTGAGTGGTGATAAATCTAAATAATCACCTTGCTATAGCACATGCGTGTGCATCATTCGAGAGTATCAAAAGTATATGTCACATAAACGTGCCGCTTTTGAGGCAACTTAAGAGTCTTTTATTGCATTGTATCCTTCATCTCTCATGTTTATTGTATACGTTCTTTGGTATTATTTGTGGCAACTATGTTATATTGTTTCTTAAATTGCTTTTATTTATCTTTAGGTATTTTCAATGTTTACATCATTCTATGTGAGTACTGTTTTAGTGATGATTTTATCTTTGCAAACGCCCATGTGTTATATATTAGTATATATTTTATATAAGATACTTCTCATAGATTGTTTTGTCTATTTTTGATGTTGTCAAAGGGGAGGAACATTTGCAAGATGAATTTGGGATGCATACATTCAGGGGGAGCCTTCATGAAGACATAAAATGCATCGTTGCAAGTTTTGTCATCATAAAAAGAAGGGAGTATATGAGTGCACCTTCCTATTAGAAATATTGTATATGATATCAAAACTATGATATTTTAGCATTTATGTATATTGAACGGTATTCTCTGAGTCTAAATGCACATCTTAGTATTAGGAAACTTAAGAATGGTTTAGAAAAAGATTCATGGATTAAAAATAAGTTTTTTTAAATGAAAAACATGTCTATGTGTCGACACATACATGTTATGAGTCGACACATGTGGATAATTTTTAAAGGATGTAGCTTATGTAATGCATGCATTAAAACATTAAGCATTTCAGGTTGAATAGAAGAATAATTCTTCTATGAGTCGACACATACGAGTTATGAGTTGACACATATAGTTCCATTTTAAAGCACATAGCTTATATTTGATGTGCCGATTGTGGAGGGGTTTCAGGTAAAAAAATAGAATAAAAATTTATCCTATAAGTTGACACATGACCTATACAAGTTGACACATGCATCGAATGTGTCAACACATGACCTACAGAGGTTGGCACATGCATTAAAAGTCTTGAAAATTTTGTATTTTTTCTAAACCTCTTGCATTCCTTTTTGCCTCCAACTTGCACACACACACACACAAATATATATATATATATATATATATATATATATATATATATATATATATATATATATATATATATATATATATATATATATATATATATATATATATATATATATATATATATATATATATATATATATGCACTTCACACATGCATCATTTCAAGTGGTTGAAAAAAATTATATGAAAGCAGGAATATACAAAGAGTTTGATCCGTGCATTTTGATGCACATTCTTTTATATTTATACTTATGCATTTCCATGTTTTAGTTTGATTATTTTTCCCTTTTAATGTGTTTTTATAATTTATCTTATTTTTATACTTACTTGTTTTTCGCAGTTTATTTTCAGCATTAGCAGTCTGCACGAATAAATTCATAACTGAAGGTAGGAGTATCAGATCGAGGCGTGATACCAATCGTTGGAAAGCTAAGATAAAGAGCCACGACTTTCATGAAGAAGTCTGAAGCTAATTCAGACTGTAGCATGGTTGAAAAATCCATCGAAGCCTTCAGCACTAGATTTATATTTTGTGTTGGGTTATTTAGTTTGGGTCTGGGTTATGTTTTGACCAAATTAGGTTTATTATACTTTTCCTATAACCTAAGCAGCCGAAAACAGTAGACGGTATCACTATTCATGAAAATTTGAAAGCTTGTACGAATTCCATGGAGAACTAATCCCTCTTATTCGATCTGCCGTAATTCAGGTTCCAAAACTTGAGATTATTATAATGTTAATTTTAGTTTAATTCCTTTCAATGATATTTTGTGTTCTTGTATGCTTAATTCAATTGGATGAAATATATTGATTCAATTTGGTTGATTGTATGATCCTAACATAGGCACGTCACGTTTGCTTAATTCGTTTTTGTGTCTGATCAATCATGTTTGCTTAATCCATGAAAACTTATCTCGTTTGCTTAATTCGGACAATAGGATCATACATCTCACAAACTTCACCACGCTTGTCATTGATTTTGTATCCAAATAGGAATAGACAATCCGCTTAGGGTATTAAAATTATATTAATCGATGATAGTAGGAACTGAATCGGTAGATTGAATTATTTCATAACAGCTTATTTCAAGAATTGCTTTTAATAATCACTTTTTCTTAATCGAACATCAAACCAAACAACCCCCCCCCCCCCCCCTTAATTCAATTTACCTTTGGATAATAATAATCAAGAATCCTTGTGAGAACGATATCCGAGTTAAAATTATCGCGTACTACGTTTTTGAAAAACACTCGTTTTGATCCGCGCGCGACAACGGATCAAATTGGCGCCGTTGCCGGGGATTCTTGTTATTAATCAATATTAGAGTCATAGGTTTAGTGTTTTTGCGTTTAGGCTATAGGTTCCTCGCGGTTTTGGCCAATTCGTGTCTATAGTCGAAAAATTCGGTTTTTGAAAAAAGTGAGTCCGATCGAAAAGTTGTTCCGTCAAAAAACCCTTTTTTCTATTTTTAATGAATTTTTTACTGTTTTCATAGAGTCGAAAAAATCCAAAAAAAATCTCAAAATTCTAATTTTAAGTCATTAGATTAATTCCGGTGTTAGTTTATTTTTCTGAATTTATTTTAATCGTTTCCCTTCATTGTGTTTGTTTTTTACTATGGCTGACCAAAGAACTTTAAGGCAGTTAGTTGTCCCTGATGTGAATTATAATGGCCTGTGTATTGAATATCCTGAAGCTGACACTCCTTTTGAACTAAAATCTGGTTTGATACACTTGTTGCCAAAGTTTAATGGTCTTGCAGGTGAGGATCCACATAAACATCTCAAAGAATTCCAGGTTGTGTGCTCTACACCGTTGAGGCCTGAAGGAATAACTGAAGACCATATCAAACTTAGAGCTTTTCCTTTTTCATTGCAGGGTGCAACAAACGATTGGATATATTATCTCAAGCCAAATTCAATTGCAAGCTGGAATGCCCTGAAAAAAGTGTTCTTAGAGAGATATTTTCCTGCCTCTAGAGTTGCCTCGATAAGAAAGGAGATTTGTGGTATTAGACAGAGTAATGAGTCATTGACCGAGTATTGGGAGAGATTCAAACAATTGGTATCCAGCTGCCCTCAACACCAAATCACCGAGAAACTACTCATCCAATACTTTTATGAGGGTTTGATATCAATGGATAGGAACATTCTTGATGCTGCTAGTGGTGGAGCACTTGTTGATAAGACTCCAGCTGTTGCCAAAGCCCTTATCGAAAATATGTCCCTTAATTCCCAACAGTTCACTACTAAAGACAATTTTGTGCAAAGCAAAGGCGTGAATCAAATTCAGGTTTCTTCCAACAAAGCTTTAGAGACCAGAATTGACGAGCTCACTGCCTTAGTCAAACATCTGGCAGTAGCAAAACCTCAAATAACAACAGTATGTGGTATTCGTACTTCTCATGAGCACCCGACCGATACTTGTCCTATTCTGAGAGACGAGTCCATTACTGAGCTGCCTCAAGCTTATGCAGCCAACCTTTACAATCAAAACAGGTACAATAATACTCCTGACCTGTCCACCAACAAATACCATCCCAATTGGAGGAACCATCCTAACCTTCGATATGGAAACCCACAATAGAACCCACCTCAAGTGGCTGCCCCTGCACCTTCTGGACCATCCTTAGAAGATCTTGTCAAACAAATGGCCGCCAACAATCTCCAATTCCAACAAAGGACCGATTCTAGCATTCAGACCTTGAACACGCAAATGGGACAACTTGCTACTCAAATAAATAACATGCAAGTCCAATGGTCGAACCAGCTTCCAGCCCAAACAGTTGTCAATCCAAGGGATTCTAATGCTAATGTGAGTGCGATTTCGTTGAGATCTTGAAAGGTTACAGAAACAACCCCTGAAAAAAATAAAAAAATTATTGAGGTAACATCTGAACCTGAACCTACTCCATCTGAACCTGTTTCATCTGAAAAAATTAAAGAAAAGGAGTATGTGCCACCAGTCCCCTTCCCACATAGAGTTCTGAAAAATAAAAGAATTGAGGAGGGAGACAAGGAAAGAGAGATATTGGATGTTTTTAGAAAAGTTGCGGTAAATATTCCGCTTCTTGATGTAATTAAACAAGTTCCTAAGTATGCAAAGTTTCTGAAGGATTTGTCTACAAATAAGAGGAGGATTAAAGGAAGTGAGAGAGTTAACTTGGGAAGAAATATTTCTGCTTTTATTCAGCCCAAGCCTTCATCTGAAAAAGTTACAGGCGAGAAAAATGTTTCAGCCATCACTCAGCTCTTGCCACAAAAGCAGAAGGATCCGGGAACTTTTACTGTCCCTTGTACCATCGGGGATAGAAATTCGAGAATTGCATGCTTGATTTAGGAGCGGGCATTAATGTTATGCCTACTTATATTTATAATAACCTTAATCTTGGTCCTTTGCAGCATACATGTTTGATCGTCCAACTGGCGAACAGGAGCAATGCACGCCCGACTGGCGTAATGGAAGATGTCCTTGTCCAAGTTAACGATTTAATTTTTCCTGCAGATTCTTGCATTCTGGACATGGAAGGAGATACTAAGACAAGCAGAGCTCCCATAATTTTAGGAAGACCGTTCATGAAAACGGCGAAGACAAAAATTGATGTTGACGATGGAACCATGTCCATGGAATTTGGTGACATTGTCGCAAAATTTAACATTTTCGATGCCATGAAACACCCCTTGGAAGAGAATTCCGTTTTTCATATGGAATTGATATCTGAGCTGGTTGAGGACACTTGTTCTGATTTATTTTCACTTGATTTTCCATCTTTATCTGGTTTCGATGATATTTACTCATGTGTTGATTGTACTGACACTAACCTTTGTGTTGTGTGTGTGTTTAGATTGATGTTGCCTTGCAGCCTGATACATTTCCTACAGGTGAAGTTGTTGCTGATGAAGTTGTTTTTGCAGTTGATGCTCTTGACATCCCGGTTGCCCCAAGCATTCCATCCATCGAGCAACCCCCGTCTTTAGAGCTGAAACAGCTCCCTGAAAACCTGAAATACGCTTATTTGGAGACTAATGAAAAACTCCCTGTTATTATTTCTTCTAACCTTGATTTCGATCAGGAAGACAAGCTTTTGCAGGTTTTAAAGAAGCACAAGAAGGAAATCGGGTGGACATTAGCCGACCTCCCAGGTATTAGTCCGTCGATGTGCATGCACAAGATATTACTTGAGGACGGAGCGAAAACAGTAAGGCAGCCTCAAAGGAGACTTAATCCTTTGATTCTTGATGTTGTGAAGAAGGAGGTAACCAAACTCTTGCAAGCAGGTGTCATTTATCCTATCTCTGACAGTAAATGGGTAAGCCCAGTGCAGGTTGTACCTAAGAAATCAGGACTCACAGTGGTAAAAAATGAAAAGAATGAACTTGTTCCCACTAGAGTTCAGAACAGCTGGAGAGTTTGTATTGATTACAGGATATTGAACCAGGTTACGAGAAAGGATCACTTTCCTTTACCGTTCATTGACCAAATGCTTGAACGGCTTGCTGGTAAATCACATTACTGTTTTCTTGATGGTTTTTCAGGTTACTTTCAGATTCATATTGCACCGGAAGATCAAGAGAAGACCACTTTTACTTGTCCCTTCGGTAATTTTGCTTACATGAGGATGCCTTTTGGTCTTTGCAATGCTCCTGGCACTTTTCAGCGATGCATGATTAGCATTTTTTTTCTGATTTCATTGAAAATTGCATGGAAGTCTTTATGGACGATTTCACTGTCTATGGTTCCTCTTTTGATGCATGCTTGAGCAGTTTAATCTTGATTTTAGAAAGATGCATCGAAATTGATCTCGTTTTAAATTATGAAAAATGCCACTTTATGGTTGATCAGGGAATTGTATTGGGTCACATAATTTCAGAAAAAGGAATTTTTGTTGACCCTGCTAAAATAGATGTGATTTCTACACTGCCTTACCCTTCTTGCATTCGCGAGATTCGTTCTTTTATTGGTCATGCAGGTTTTTACAGGCGTTTCATCAAGGATTTCAGCAAGATAGCTCTTCCGCTATCAAACTTGTTGAAGAATGATGTCACTTTCAACTTTGATGACAAATGCAAACAAACGTTTGACTTCTTGAAGAAAGAATTGGCCTCCGCTCCCATAATCCAACCACCGGACTGGACCCTCCCTTTTGAGATTATGTGTGATGCGTCTAGTTATGCTGTTAGGGTTGTCCTTGCACAAAGGGTTGATAGGGTTGCCCATGTTGTTTACTATGCTTCTAGAACTTTAGATTCTGCACAGTCAAATTACACTACCACTGAAAAAGAACTGCTAGTTATTGTTTTTGCTCTTGATAAATTCAGATCATATTTGCTAGGTTCCAAGGTTGTTGTTTTTACTGACCATGCAACATTAAAGTACTTGCTGAAGAAGCCGGATGCAAAACCGAGTTTGATTCGGTGGATGTTGTTGCTCCAAGAATTTAATGTAGAGATTAAAGACAAAAGTGGAGTTGAGAACTTAGTGGCTGACCACTTGAGTAGGATATAGAGAGATGCATATCCTTTTCCTATTCAAGATGACTTTCCTGATGAGAAGCTTTTTCTTTTTCATGGGATTACACCTTGGTTTGCTGACATTGTTAATTTTCTTGGTGTTGGTGTTTTTCCTACAGGTGCATCTAGATCACAGATTCACAAACTCAAGAGTGATGCCAAATATTATGTTTACGATGATCCATATCTTTGTGAGTTTGGTAGTGATCAGGTAATTAGGAGATGTGTTCCTGACTATGAGATTGAATCCATTTTGAAATTTTCTCATGCATCTCAAGTCGGCGGACACTTTGGTCCGCAAAGGACTGCAAGAAAAGTCCTTGATTCAGGTTTCTATTGGCCAACTATTTTTAAGGATGCTTATGAGACTTACCGCACTTGTAAAGAGTGCCAAATAGCAAGTACAAACATCACTCGCAAGAGTGAAATGCCTCAGCAGCCTATGCTTTTCTGTGAGGTATTTGATGTATGGGGAATCGACTTCATGGGTCCCTTTCCTGTATCATTTGGTTTCCTTTACATTTTGCTTGCTGTTGATTATGTTTCAAAGTGGGTGGAAGCTATCCCCACTAGGACTAATGATTCTAGAGTTGTTGCAGATTTTGTCAGGTCTAATATCTTTTGCAGGTTTGGAATACCACGAGCTATCATAAGTGACCAAGGCACTCATGTTTGTAACCGCGCCATGGAAGCCTTGCTCCGGAAGTATGGAGTTGTGCACAGAGTCTCTAATGCATATCACCCACAAACTAATGGGTAAGCTGAGATCTCAAACAGGGAGATCAAACAGGTTTTAGAGAAAATGGTGCAGCCAAACAGGAAGGACTGGAGTCGTCGTCTAGAAGATGCACTTTGGGCCCAAAGAACAACTTTCAAGACACCCATTGGGATGTCTCCTTATCGACTTTTTTTTGGTAAGGCATGTCATCTTCCCATTGAGATAGAACACTATGCTTATTGGGCGGTGAAAAGTTGTAATTTGGAGATGCAACAAGCAGGTATTGAAAGAAAACTCCAATTACAACAGCTGGAAGAGCTTAAACTAGAGGCTTATGAAAGCTCTAGGATTTATAAAGAGAAAACTAAGCACTTCCATGATAAAATGATTTCTAGGAAGGAATTTTCTGTGGGCCAACAGGTTTTACTGTTTAACTCCCGCCTTAAGCTTATGGTTGGGAAACTTCGATCCAAATGGATTGGCCCTTTTGTTATTACTAATGTTTTCCCTTATGGTGTAGTAGAAATAAAAAGTGCAGGTACTAACAAGACTTTCAAAGTCAATGGGCAGCGCTTGAAGCTATTCCATGAAAGTTCAATGACTGAAGATGTCAGCATAGAGGAGCTTTCTTTGGAAGCACCTAACTACCCTGCAACTTGATCAGGGAGTCTTTCTTTCCTTCTCTCTACTTTATTAGTAATGTCTTTTCATTGAGGGCAATGCTTATTTTATGTGTGGGGGAGGGAAATCGTTTGTTTCGTTTGTTTTCCTTGTTTTTGTTAGTGTTTTGTTTGTTTTCAATCATAAAAAAATAAAAAAAATGCATCTTCTTGAAAGTTTTAGGCTATAGACTGACTAATTTGAGATTAGTTTGCGGAGACTTGGGAAAAATTCACAAGATCGGTATCGTCTTAACACCGTAAGTATCCTACATACGGAAATTGATTCGAATTCTTATTATGTTTTAGACTTAAATTCTCATTCTCTGACAGCTCTTGAGTAGTTTATTTTAGTAATCAGCACTATCTCACACACACTCTACGCAGGGAAGCCGATGAATATAAGTGAGTGTTCCGAAAAAGGAAAAAAAAGAAAGAAAAGGGAATGCACCTTCTAAGTTTGGTGACCCTCACCCGGTCACTTAACCCAACGGATGTAGAACCTTCAAAAAAAATTGAAAATAAGACTCGTTGTCAGTTGGTTCAGCAGTTTCTGGTGCTGAACTTGGTAGGGCGGATTACGATCCGATCCCCCGCAACTACAACTGAGTAAACAAAGAGTTATGCCACGTAAGTACTAGAATCCCTTGCAAAAAGGATCAGAGTCACTAACCGGTCGCCTTGCTATGGGTGTGTGGAGATAACGGGCTTAATGTGATTGCGCCTGAATGAAAAAGAGCAAAAAGAAGGATGAGTAAGTTAGGCTTTAACATAATAACATAATTCGAGTTGATTTGTATATTCAAGAGGTTTATGACTGCACAATTATGGATTAGTGTTCCTATGATATCCTTAGTGTGCAAGATTAGTACCTATCGATGCAAACTTAACCGAAGAAGACTTGTAGCCTAAGATGAGTAACTAATGATGTGTTTGTGTTTTCTTTGTTTTATTTTAAATTTTGCTCGGAGTGCAAAAGTTCAAGTGTGGGGGAATTTGATCAGTGCATTTTGATGCATATTCTTCTATATTTATACTTATGCATTTCCATGTTTTAGTTTGGTTATTTTTCCCTTTTAATGTGTTTTTATAATTTATCTTATTTTTACACTTACTTGTTTTTCGCAGTTTATTTTCAGCATTAGCAGTCTGCACGAATAAATTCATAACTAGAGCTAGGAGTATCGAATCGTGGCGTGCTACCAGTCATTGGAAAGCTAAGAGAAAGTTCTACGACTTTCATGAATAAGTCAGAAGTTAATTAGGACTGTAGCATGGTTGAAAAATCCGTTGAAGCCTTCAACACTAGATTTATATTTTGTGTTGGGTTATTTAATTTGTGTCTGGGTTATGTTTTGACCAAATTAGGTTTATTCTACTTTTCCTATAACCTAAGCAGCCGGAAACAGTAGACGGTATCACTATTCACGAAAATTTGAAAGCATGTACGGATTCCATGGAGAACTAATCCCTCTTATTCGATCTGCCGTAATTCAGGTTCCAAAACTTGAGATTATTATAATGTTAATTTCAGTTTAATTCCTTTCAATGATATTTTGTGTTCTTGTATGCTTAATTCGATTGCATGAAATATATTGATTCAATATGGTTGATTGTATGATCCTAACATAGGCACGTCACGTTTGCTTAATTCGTTTTTGTGTCTGATCAATCATGTTTGCTTAATCCATGAAAACTTATCCCGTTTGCTTAATTCGGACAATAGGATCATACATCTCACAAACTTCACCACACTTGTCATTGAGTTTGTATCCAAATAGGAATAGACAATCCACTTAAGGTATTAAAATTATATTAATCGATGATAGTAGGAACTGAACCGGTAGATTGAATTATTTCATAATCACTTATTTCATAACAGTTTATTTCAAGAATTGCTTTTAATAATCACTTTTTCTTAATCGAACACCAAACCAAACAACCCCCCCTCCTTAATTCGATTTACCTTTGGATAATAATAATCAAGAATCCTTGTGAGAACGATATCCGAGTTAAAATTGTCGTTGTACTACGTTTTTGAAAAACACTCGTTTTGACCCGCGCGCGACAGCGGATCTGAGTTCTCTTCATCTCCATCATATGTTCTATACATACACACAAATAAATTACACAAAATAATTTTTTATTTGGGTGCCATCTAGAATCAGAATTGATAACTTCCAATTTAGGTTGCTGAATTGTAAATTAGATTGAGAATCTTTGGGGATATCAAATAAGAAAACCAAGTTGGGATTTTCCTTCAAGATCAATTAGTGATTTGAATGTTTTGGACAAAATTACGCAAGTCAAATTCGATCGAGTGAAAGCTTTGAAGAACGGTTTTTTTTTCAAAGGAGTAGCGTGAGATGGTGGATCATCTTGGTGACAACAATTCACAATTTGGATTCGATCGAGTGAAAGCTTTGAAGGGATTTTATTACAAAGGAGTAACGTGGGACGGTGAATCAAATTGGTATTGTTTGGTGACGTGATCAAGATCATATCAAAGGAAGAGAAAGTGTTAGAATCAACATCAAACATAGGGCTTGCGGGGTTGTATTGCTAAATTTCTCTTGTAAACTACAATTACAAAGGTTAATTTTCATTATCTCAATTCGAGTTCGACTTGAGGGAAGACGTATCCACAGCGAGATCGATTGAGAAATTGCCTAAACAAATCCTCCCTCTCTCTCTCTCTATCTATCTATCTATCTCTCTCTCTCTCTCTCTCTCTCTCTCTCTCTCTCCTCTCTCCTCTCTCTCTCTCTCCTTCTCTCTCTCTTCTCTCTTCTCTCTCTCTCTCTATCCTCTCTCTCTCTCTCTCTCTCTCTCTCTCTCTCTCTCTCTCTCTCTCTCTCTCTCTCTCTCTCTCTCTCTCTCTCTCTCTCTCTCTCTCTCTCTCTCTCTCTCTCTCTCTCTCTCTCTCTCTCTCTCTCTCTCTCTCTCTCTCTATATATATATATATATATATATATATATATATATATATATATATATATATATATATATATATATCTATATATATATATATATATATATAATATATATATATATATATATATATATATATTATATATATATATATATATATATATCTTACTATTAACAAATTATCATTCATTTATTTTTAGTTGGAGTAGTTTATAACAAGAAAGGGAGTACAAAATTAGAAAGCAAAATGTGGAAGGTCAAAATAGGGAAAAGGGACCCAGATAGGAAAAGAAGGGCACATGGATTGCAAACTGCCATAACCGACAATAACCGTGACTTTGTCCTTCAGTTTAAATACGTGTTGGCTGTTGCTTCCTTCCTCTATTCAATTCATTCAAATCAAACACGCCTTTCACTACCACATTCTTTTGCCTCTAGCTATGCATTTACGCCACAACACTTCGTTACGCGTGTCACCATGGACCAGAGACATACAGTATCGTTTCAGAAAATGGTATTGAAGAATACCATGTGATTTTTCATACTCATTCGTTAATATGTTAGTTTAATTTTAGTTTTCTGGAAATAATATCAATATTTAATTCAGACACAAACATCTCAAAGAATTTATCTTTTAACATGTTTTTATACTATCGATATAAATTTTTTATTACATCCATTTATAAAAAATATTCTAAATATTTAAATGTGATTAAAAATATCAAACACATAAAGATCTAACGGTTTTAATTAAATAACGGTGTAAAATATCTTGCGTTCACAGAATATATCAATTAAATTTATTTTATATATTATTTTAATTTATGATCTTTAAATATAAATTTGATATTTCACATATATTAAAAGTGGATAAATTAAAGAGATATAATATTCTATCTATTTCATAAATAATTTTCATAATTAAAAAAGTTTGTTTTAAAAAATAATTTTTAAATTAAATTTTATCCCGATTACAAAACGATGTCAATGAAATAAAGGAAGTGATTCTTTCCGATGCGATGACACAAATCTCCGGTGTGATAAACTAGGGTGGACATGGAATATTTGAATGTTAGCACTTCAATGTAGGAATCAATAGAGTGTAACTTACAAAAATGAGAATGAGATCATATCGGTTATGACCAATAACAAAACTCATATATGGTAGAAGGTTAAAATCATCCTTGTTTGATCTGACATGCATTGCAGAGAGTTGCTCAATCAGATCCGACGGTGGGTAATATATCTGCAACTTGTATCAAGTGTGAGACCCTTTTGGTGGGGTTCTTCCTGTTTGTTTGTCTTTTGTGATGAAGCTTTGGGTTTGTCCTTGTAATTGAGTCTGTCTTACTGGATCATTGGCTAGCTCAGAATAATTGTCCCTAACTCTTTGTAGTCACAAGTGAAGTGGGGATTGCATAGAAGATTCTGGGTCGGCTTCCGGGGCGCTCATTTTCACCGTCTTGAATCACCTGGGTAGGTTTTTGGCCTAGAGAAGGGGAGCGTAAAAAGTCTTTTGAGTGGGAGTAGGTGAAACATTTTATATAACACCTTATTTTCTCTGCACATAAATATAAACTAAAATAAGAGTATTCAAACAATCAAATAGGATGTCACACATTCTCTTTTCACAACATACATGTGCCGTAACACTTTATCAGATAAAACAACAATCAACACCTTCACTTAGGATGTCGTCGCATGCTCACATTCACTTAGGGTATCATCGCAACGGAATCTCTCACAATATAGCATGCAATAATTAAATCATTTAAACTCTAAATGCACTTTATAGCATAATCAAACTCATAAATGAATCTCCTCAAAACAACGAAATATCGAACATGAGAGTGTACATTAACTATCTAATGAAAAGACAAGAAAAGAATTCGCAAGTATTCCCAAGTGTTACATATCAGAGCACGTAAACTAAAACGCGAAAAGAAAAAGGGAAGAAACAAACACATGCCTTCCTCAAACTCTAAGCAACTAGTCAGTTACTTGCTTATCTTACTCTGAAGAGGAACACATACCACATCAATAACAAAAAGGGTGAGAAATCACAAACAATAATAACATGCATATACTGCAAGGCAGGATATCACACAATATGTTCTACACAATCTCATTCACGGTATATCACAATACATTCTCACACCCATGCTCATCAACCAATTACAACTTAACAAATATGCATATAACTCATTATGCAATGCAACTCAACTAATGCAACTTTATGCATATGCATGTGGTACCATCTCAATATTTGGTTCTCTCAGGAGCCGGGTCCCCTCTCTGAACCCATGAGCCCTCTCTCTGAGCTTGGGACAAGCCACTAGTCCCCTCTCGGAACTAACATACACGTCTCTTGACACAACTCAATGATGCATGCTCATACACATCAAATCAATGCATTAAGACCCCTTTTTGATCTTAACATAATGCACTGATAACTTAAGTAATCCTCTATCTAGATTACCACACCACAACAATTCACATATGTACAACATATAATTCAGTGCAAATCAGGTATACAATCAATATCCTCAGTTAGATTACTACGCATACATGGAACAATACAATAGTCATAAATATCACCTCAAAACATAATGGCATCATCACACTCTTATTTCACACGACAACATCATTATAAAAACATCACTAAAATAAACATAACTCACCAACAAATAACACTACCCTAGGTCATGAGGTAGCTCTGTGTGTTAGCTTCTCAACACTTCGGAACGGAAGTTACGGCCAAAATCGTCGGACAGTGCAACAAAGGACAAAACAAACATTCTGGTAGTCAAGGGTCGACTCCCAGCCTCTATGGGTCGACTCTTCTCAGCTACGGGTCGACTCATATTGTGCAGTTTTTAAAAATTTTCTTTATGTTGGTTTGGGGTTGACTCCCAGAACGTATGGGTTGATTCCTACCGTTGTTTTTGTCTAAAAATAGTTTTTGACACGCATAGAAGTCTTTTACTATTATAAAACCATCCAAACACTTCTTAACACAAAAACAAATTATTTCAAACATCCCTTTTCTCAGATTAATACCTCATTCTTGTTAAGTTCTAATTCTACCAATTAACATATCAATTCAATTACCAATTCATTAACTCATCATTAATTCACATTTCTAAAATCTTCACCAATGCAACAATGGTGGAAAATACACATATATACACAGTATAGAATTTAGAATATTAACTCACACGAAATTCACATCAATATAATCAGGAGAATATCACTCCTCAAGATCACATATAGGAATTATCACAATCATCATCCCTATTAGAGGTTAAAGACTCATTTACCCTACCCCTCATGTGTAAGTCCTTATTGAAGGTTATTATCCCCTTTACCTTAGATTTTTCCAAAAAATATATTTAAAACTCTTTCAATGGATGCTCTCCCTATGCCCTAGCCCTTGCCTTTTCCTCTTTCCACCAAATTCTGATTTTACGTATGAAAACTCTCACAACTCCTTACTAACCTTTTTGTTAGTAACCTAATCCCTCAATTAGATACTTTTAGTGTTACCCTCACTTATCCCCATATTCACCAAAATTCTCTTATCATCTCTAATTTTATTTTAATAAAAATACTACTAATACTCCTTATTTTCTATCATTATATTTTCTCATTATAATTAAATAATTCAGTTAAAATACTATTACTTAATTATTAAAAATAGGCTCTAATGATTCTAGCCCACCTCTACCAATCTCTAATCACTCTCCATATTCCCACGTCAAGTCACACACCTCTGACACCCGTGCTAAATTAATTATCACATATAATAATTAAATTAAATCATAATAATTCAAATAGTTCAATAATCAAGAATTGGGGTGTTACATTTTTCACCGTTCATACACGTGGATTTAGGTCCATGTGGTAGGGAATAATGCCGCCGCATAAAACACTCAAGTGCAGTCAATTGTCGTTGTGATCTCAATGTCGATCTTTAACCGTTGATTTCACCTTCAGAACATCCCTTTATTTTTTTATCGAAGGTCCGTGTCCTTCGCTTGCCTATATAAAGGTGGTCTCTTATCACAATTTTTAATTTCACTTCTTCTTATAAACACCTTCCATTACTTTCATTTTTGGTTATCCTTCCCAAGCTCATGCAAAATTCCTACCGATCTATCACTAGTCTTCCTCATTTTGTCCTCACATTTGATCTATGTTCTAAGTTTCTGGTGATTTTCTCCCCGCCTTATTTGTCTCCGACTTTGCATTTTCTCTGAGGTAATGTTTCTCTCTTTACTTCATTATTGTTGCTCCCTTTAATTCCTTAGCTATGGAAGACATAGGAAACCCAAATATGGAATTTGTGGACTTATCTAGTGGGGACGACATAAGTAGTGTTTTTTTTGCGTATTGGGGTGGTTGATATTTAGCTATTGGATGTAGTCCCTCTAGCGTATGACCTCCCCCCGTTTAGGCTTTATATTAGGGATGTTGGCTGCAACTTTGCTTTTCTTGAGG
This sequence comes from Lathyrus oleraceus, assembly GCF_024323335.1. NCBI lineage: Eukaryota > Viridiplantae > Streptophyta > Magnoliopsida > Fabales > Fabaceae > Lathyrus > Lathyrus oleraceus. The sequence continues at coordinate 247,357,224 of NC_066582.1, read as the reverse complement.
TACCCATGGTAAACACAGAGACAGTTGGGGAGTACTAGACCAACTTAAGCACATGTACTTATATTAAATCCTTTAAGATCTTGAAGGGCTATGAACTTAGTGATGATGGGGTTAGGTGGTACCATGAATATCGAGCATGTTCTTGAACTCATAATCGTGATTTTTTGTTCAGTGACATTGAGCAAGAGATGGTTTGGAGGGGGCAATAAGCTCGAGCTTTCTATTGATGGAGATCAATATCCCTAGGTGGAAAGGGACGTTTATGGGGGGTATGTCTTTAATGAGGTGCATAGAATGGAAATTTCCTACCGAGACGTTGGTCTGAATTATGAATGGCCAATCTCTCACATAGAGCCTGACAAGATATTGTGCAACCGCTTCTTGGGATGTTTGTTTACCGTTCATGAGTGCTTGTTCTCTAGAATGAGATTTAGACTCCCTTTCAATGAGTTTGAAGTAGGGGTTTTAAACCATCTAAGGATATCTCTTTTGTACTCACACCCGATATGTTGGGTACATGTGAAGTTATTTTAGTATTGGTGTGATTACAAGAACATAGTGCAAACTCTAAAGTTATTCTTTATGTTATTCAACATGCAACATACCTCCTTCATGGCGGAGTGGGAGAAAAGTTGTCTTCCATTCCTCAGGAAAATAAATGTTTGATATTTTCATAGATAGCTTAAAAAAACTTCAAGGATAAGTACTTCTTAGTTGATCCGCAAAGTCATGAGGTTTATGAAAGTTTATGTGTCCTTCTGGTGTGTTAATGTCTTACCCCTGCTTCAGAGATGCTGAAATTTGTGGATAATGATGACTGTCCGTCATTGCATATATTTAGTCGAAGAATTGGATCAAAATAAGTGAAAATCGAGAAAATTTAAGGAAGAATGAAGGAAAAATAGCTAAGTATGCAAATCGTGGACTTGATGAAAATTTGAGTGAAAAAGGAGCAAAAAAAGAGTGAAGCTTCGAAAATAATCAAATCCACCATCGCGCAACATCGCACACGCGATAAGGCATTAAAAGTTGCATCACGCACGCGGTGCAGTTTATCGTGCGCACGATGATCACTTTTCTGAGCCTTTTTCTGATGCATTATAGTCCATTCAGACACTTTTAAAAGAATTTTTTCAGCACTTTCACAAGGGTTACAATTTTGGGAGATTGAAGCACGAATTAGAGAGAACAAGTGGTGATTTTAGAGCATTTTAAATCCATTGGAGGTCATCTCTTCAAGGGACTTCTTTTGTTATCCTTGTTTATCAATGGTGGTATTTTTAATTACACTGTGAGTAACTAAATTCTTCTAGGTTAGGTTGTGTTATAATGAATTTGTTTCTCAATTGTTGGATTCTATGTTGATTTGACCACTGTATGAACCTTTTGATCTATAATTATATTTAGCTGCTTCTTGTTCATAATGCTTTTTATGTGAGATATTCTTTTAATCTGATTTTGGGTACATAGGGAATACAGACCATTAGTTTATATGTTGGACCTATGACAATTATTGTACTTACGCTGGATGAATAGGGATAGGAGACTCTACATAGTGGCATAGAGAATTAACATTCTATACATCGCCTAACCCTGCTTACGTTGGCGGACTAGGAATAAGAAGCTCCTGGTAGTGGTTAGTGAGTTATTTCGTGAGGGATTGGCTACGGTTTTGTTAATTCACAGTGATGTTATAGTTATTAGATTATTCATACAGGGTATCAAACATCAACAAGGGAGGAATAGGGGATTCTACAACACAACCTGACCGCTTTCATGACATTATTTACTTTTCGCACTGAAACTTGAAAACCCCCTTTTTACTAGCTTTTCCAAATTTCACACATTTTGTCTTGCTTGGAGGCTGTCCTTGTGGATTTGATCTTTTTATTACTTCGACAATATCGGTACACTTGCCGAGAAGTCATCAAGTTTTTGGCGTCATTGTCGGGGACTATTGATTTTTCAATAAGGCGACATTTGTGCAATTTATTTTATTTTCATTTTTGTAGTCTTTTTAATTTTTGGTTTTAATTTCTTGTTTATCATAATTCTACTAAGGTATTTTCTATTTGTGTATGTGTAGTTCAGGATCACCATTAATTCCATTTGATCCAGAAATTGAAAGAACCGCACATGCTCTTAGAGAAGTAGTTAGAGAAGCAACTTTGGACGGAAGAATACCAGAAGAAGAGAAATTATCAAGCTCTTCTAACTCTGAAGAAGAAGTCATACCAGTTGCACAACCCCTCACTATAGGGGAATATTATAAACAAACTAATGAAGGACAAGTTTCTAGAGGGCTTGTACCGGAAGACCCTGCTAATTTTGATATTATAAACTTTGTACTTTCAGATTTAAGAGAAAATTCGTTCGACGGGAACGCGATTAGAGACTCATGAGAGCTTCTTACACGCTTTTATGAAATCGCTTCAATCTGAAAACCTACTAATGCCACTAAAGATCGGGTTAAATTGAGGTTGTTTGGGTTCTCACTGATTGGAAGAGTGAAAGATTGGTTGCTTTTTCTTCCGAATGGAATAACCCGGACTTGGAAGGAATTGGAGAATAAATTCCATGAAATATTTTTTACTACTACTCAGTTTACCGAGCGCCGAGCATAAACTGTTAATTTTGAGCAGCGGGAAATTGAGTCACTTAATGATGCTTGGGAGAGATTTAAACTTTTGTTGCAGAGATACCCAAATCATAACATGAATAATATGGAGCATATGCAAAATTCATCAAAGGTCTCAAGAGTCAAATGATCGAACCACAAATAAAAGACCTCATTAGGAAAGTGAAAGGTCGGTCAAGCTAGAAACAGTGGGCTCTCCTAAAGGTATGTTACCTCTTAATACCCATACTACTCTTTTAGCTCAAGTTGAATTGTTGAATAAAAAGCTAGTTGAAAGCAACTTAGGTAGAGCTAACGTGTGAGCCAGGTACAAGAACTTAGGTGTGATTTTTATGGAAGAGAACATACAAATGGAAGTTGTTGGTTAGAAGGTACAAGTGAGGAAGTCCAGTTTACTGGTTTTCAAAAGAACAACCCGTATTCCAACACATACAACCCATGTTAGAAATGTCACCCTAATTTCAGTTGGAGGAATAACCAAAATCCTAATTCCACCAAGGTATGCAACAAAACCAACAAGCTCTGTTTCAAACGAAGCCATCATAGTTGGAAGAAACCTTTCATAATTTCATTAAAGCCGCTCAAAGTAGATTTAATCAGATAAGAAATGAGGAGAAACTAGAATGCATCTATAAAAAATATGGAGATGAAGATTGGTTAATTATCCATGCAAATAGTTGTTATGCCAAGCTCATGTGGAGGATTCCCCGGTAACACCGTAGACAATCCTAAGAATCAAACATGCAAGGTTATTGATACATGTTTAGGGGAAATTATTGAACAGGGTAAAGATGAGGCAACTAAAGAAGGTGTGGTTGAACTAGAAGAAAGTGGAAATCAAGGCGAAAAGGAGGAAAGAAGAGTCACTCTTGATCAACTCATTGATAAAAACTCTCCTTGGAGAAGGACAGAGAAGCAAATCCTGACTGAACTGAATCCTCCTTTACCGGATTATATTAAACCACCATTCCTTATAATTAAGAAGAAACTGGTTCAAGAAGATGAAGCATTGATGTTTACAAAGTTCAAGAAAATGCTAGCTACTCTCCATATAAGTATTTCGTTCCATGAAAGTTTAAAACTCATGCCTAACTTTGTTAAATTTATGAAGGCATTACTAAAGGGGACTAAAGATAAAGCGGTCAAGGAGCATGTGAACATGACCGAAAAGGATAAAGTGGTAATCTCTCAAGCTTTTCCATTAAAATTAAAAGATCCAGGTAAGTTTACTATTTCTTGCAATATCGGTGAGGTGGATATTTCGTATGCTATGTATGATCTTGGATCTAGCATAAATGTCATGCCACAAAAAACTATAAAAGACTTCAAAATGGGTGAGGTCACACCGAGTAACATGACTCTCACTCTAGCTGACTCATATATTACTCAACCAGATGGTATTTTAAGTGACATATTAGTACATGTTGACGTACTAGTATTTCCTGCGAATTTTGTAGTGTTGGATACAAAAGTAGGTTCAGGAGGATTTGTTATTCTCGGACGACCATTCTTGGAGATCGGGAAAGCAAAGATTGATGTAGAAACTGGTGAACTTATCTTGAAGTCCAATGAAAAGAAAGTTGTTTTCAAGGTGTATGACTGGACACTGTGTGTTGAGAATTTGGACACTTGCTATCATCTGGAGGAAAAATGAAGCAAGGTAGATAAAGGACGAAGAAGAATTAAAGTAACTGGCATGAGGGTATTCCTTGCGCCAGATATAACTTAGACATAAGCTATCAAGCTAATGACATAAAACAAGCGCTTGATGGAAGGAAACCCATCAGTGAGAATTTATTTTTACGTTATAGTGAATTTTAAAATTTTAACAATGTTATTTCTTGTGTTATGACATGGAAGGGAAAATATGGAAAGAAGAAAAAAAATAAAGAAGGAAAGAGAAAAAGAAAAGAGAAAGGAAGTTCAGCCCCTTGTATCATCATGCAGCCTATCATGTGCATGATAGGGCTTTATCGCGCATGCACTATAGGCATCACAAGTGCAATAGAGTCGTTGGGGAGATTTATGGTATCGTTAGCAGCGCGTGTGCGATGCATCTATGACATCCGCGATATGACCACTTATGAGAGACATTGGGGGTAACCATTGGCATCACGTGCGATGCAAGTATAATCCGTATGATGTGCAACGGCTAGTTGGCATATAAATATTGATTTTCCAAATCAATTTTTATTCACGACTCTGTTCTACTCCTCTTATTTTTACTCTACACTACGAGCTATTTCTGTGCATTTTTCTTCTTTTTTTTCTATGTGTGTATTGTTTTTCTTTGTGTGTATTGTTTTTGCTGTTCTAGGTGTTTCGCAAGTGTACGAACGCGTCAGAGTAATATAAAAGATTGTCGAATCCACAGAGACCAAGTGTCAATCTATCGTTATCTATTGTTATGGTGTTTATCAAAGGCAATCAAAATAGGTATTTTTGTAGTGTGCAATGAAAAGTAAAGTGTTGAATAAAGATTAATTAATAAAGACAGGGTCGAATGTAATTCACGTAATTAATTGATAATCCAAGTACTTGCTAGTAGAGCTACTTATGGGCAGTGTTTCCTACTTTGAAAAGAACTAATTCAACAGGAACTGTCGCTTTCGCGTATTCAGAACCGAGTTGTACTCCCTAATCAAACCCTCTTATTGTCACTTATAAAAAGCCGCGCATTGCGTTAGAGTAGTAAACCTATTTTTAAGAAATATAGTATCTTGACTAAGTTGAAAAGTATTATAACCTGGATTTCTTAACCAAAAGAGGTTCTTACGAACCAGACTCTAAACTTATAAACGCGTCCGAAAATAGTTTTAAAATCTCTTTTCTTCTTAATGTTAAAATCTCCTAATGAACTAAACAAAGCGCTTTCGCTGTTTTTGAAATAGTTAAAAACAATTAAGTTTAAAAAGACGTTGGACGACTTTCGATCTTACGCAACGGAATTTAAGTGTGGGAAAACTTAATTTGAAAGTTAAAATAGGCCTTAAGTGTTTCTACGAACAATTGTACGGATTATCGGTTCAATTATGATCCTTACATTCTAACCTTATAAATTTAGCTTGACATGGTAAAGTAAAAGTGCATTAAAATAAATAAAAGTAGTGCGAGTGCGGAAAGTAAATAAGAGTAGTGCGAGTGCGGAAAGTAAATAATTTAAAGCGAGTGCGAGGAAATAAATAATTTAAAGCGAGTGCGAGAAATAAATAAAGTAAAAGTGAGTGCGGAAAATAAATAAAATAAAAGCGAGTGCGGGAAATAAATAAAATAAAAGCGAGTGCGGGAAATAAATAAAATAAAAGCGAGTGCGGGAAATAAATAAATTAAAGGCGAGTGCGGGAAATAAATAAAGTAAAGGCGAGTAATAAAAACCTGCTCCAATCGGAGGGCTGAGTAAATTGCAATGCAGAAAAGAAAATGGCGGCAGGATTAACTTCCTTCCAAAGTGCTCCAAACTCGATTACAGACTCTATCACAGACTTGATTACACGATTGTGGTAACACTCCAATGCGAAGCGATTACCACTATAAAATACTGAATATATGCCTAAGTGAAACAAAGTTGCTTCTGAGTTTGCCTCTGCTCTAAGTTTGGATGATTGTAAAAGTGAATTCGCATTTCTATTTATAGGCAAGTAAAAAGATGGAAATGACTTGGATGCCCTTCAACTTGAAAATAGGAGGGAACCGTTTTTCCTCTTGTGGCGCCCGCCACAAGGCCATGGCGCCCGCCACAAGCACAATATGGGGCGCCTTAGTGGAAGTAGTGGGAAAACGTGGGAGTTGATGGAAGTTGAATTTGACACGTCATGGCTTGGTCTGTGGCGCCCGCCATTGGGTAGGCCATAAGAGCAAAATGCTGAATTTTAGGGTTTTTGGCTCTTTTTCACTCCTTTTCTCGATCGGGGCTCCGATTAAAGTGAAAACCTGAAAACAAAGGAAAACATACCAATAACACAACAAAATGATAATAAAACAGCTAGAATGCATGTGAAATCGGAGTCAAAAATACGTAAATTTTAGTGTGATCAAACTCTCCCACACTTAAACCTTTGCTTGTCCTCAAGCAAAACATTAAAAAGCTCATAAAAGAAAAACTGGTGTAAACGAGTGCTTCAGGTAAAAATTCTAAGTTCAAGTCGGGATGTAGTGATAGGTACTAACTGAGTGAACTAAGGGTATCATGATGACACTAATCCGCGAATACGGACATAAACTTCATTCCTATATTAACCAACCCATATTATCCCACAATACCTAGGTCTGCCTCTTCATCTCTTTTGTGTCCTTTTCATTCAGGCGCAATCACATTAAGCCCGTTATCCGTACATGCTTCATAGTAGAGTGGCTTGTTAGTGATTATGATAAGAGCTTGGGGTTTCTGGCACATAAACATGTGTAAACCCTTTTATTGGACCCAACTGTAGTTGTGGGGGATCGGATCGTAATCCGCCCTACCGAGTTCAGTGCCAGATACCTCTGAACCAACTAGCAATGGGTACTGCTTTTCTTTTTCTTTTTCTTTTTGTAGCAATTTTTTACAATTCTTTGGTTTAAATGACTTTGTGAGGGTCACCTATACCAGAGTTTCCTTTTTGCTTTCTTTTATTTTTTTATTTTTTTCTGGATCATTCCCTTATTTGCATCGGTCCCCTACGTAGAGGATGCGTAGGCCGGAGCTGACTGCTGAGATAAACTACTAAGGACTTATACGGAAATGATGATTAAGGCCATGGTATATGGGGTTTCGGGAATGATTCCTATATTTACGAAGCTTATGGTGCTAAAACAGATACTGATGTTTCGCAAAGTTCTCCCAAGTCACCGCATCCTTACTCAAAAGATGTCTTTAAAACCTGAAAACTTTCTGAATAACACTATTTTCTTTTTTAAAAAGAAAATTTTGGTGGGGCTAAAGGTATGGGGAGGTAGGATTGTACTAAGGATCTACTATATTTGGTGACTCGTCAGACTCATGCATTATACTAAGAAGCAAAATAGACAACTAAAAGGAAATAACAATAAATAAACTATCTAAAAACAGTAAAGAAAAAGCGATAAAGGAAAAACGAGAAAAGCAAAATAAAGAAAAGACGATAGATTCTCCTCCCACACTTAAATCGAACATTGTCATCAATGTTTCGAAATAAGATAAGGAAGAGTTACCTGACAACCTATTGCTGACCACTAGTGCCCTCGCCATCCTGAGGTGGACGACGTGATCGGGTACGACGACGGTCTCTTTGATCCATCCTCGCCTGCAGGGCATCCTGAGCGGTCCTCACCTCTCGAAGGTGACCTAAAATGGTACCCTGAGTGTTTTCTACGAGAGCAATATGTTGCTGGTGGTAGTGTTGTTGACGGGCATGTGTATCTGTGATCGTTTGCAGGGACTGTAGAACAGTATCGTAGGACCTGTCTGTCCTCCGCTGCGATTCTTGCATGAAGTTCATATTATCCGTCATTTGTTGCTGGAGGGTAGAGAGTAGGTCGTCACGCCTTTTCTCTCTAGCCAAGTGGTCACGCCACATCTCCTCTGTAATATAGAAGCCAGGAGTGGTACCTGCAGAAGAAGAAGATGGTGCGGTGTGTGGTGGTGAAGGATGATGTGGGGACACATGTGGTACGGGAGATCTCTCTCTCCGATCGTATTCATCATCGGTGTCATGTCCCGCCTCATCAGGAATGTTAGGAGGAAGAGGACGCAAAACAGGTGGAGCATCTAAATCGTAGGTCCAATTCCTCTCATCACGTATATCTGTACGTCTAGTTCAAGGTAGAATAATAGATGGGATGGCTACACCATGAACCATAAGTGTATAACCTCCTTCTCTCCTTGAGCGACACAATTTCATGTCTCTTAGAAATTTTAAGTTAATTGTGCGAGGAGGTAAGGGGTCTAGGGTAGCCATCTCATTGTTCAGGTTAAGTGCCCGAGCAATAGACGTAATCAATCCACCAAAAGAAATCGGTCCTGCTTTATTCAAAGTTAAAGTCATATGAGCAAGCATGAACGGGACCGAATTAATACGTCTATTTGTGAGGCTTCCTTGTACAAATAGAAGCTCTCTAGCATTAACCTTATTTGGATTCTCTCGGCCAAAAATAGTGCATGCCAACAGATATCTAAAAACTCTGATGGTCGGATTATGGATAGTTGAGGCAAGAACTCCTTCAAAAGAGTTTATGGAAGTGTTTGATAAACGCTCCCAGAAGGAAAATACCTCAACAGACCATTCGGAATCCAAAGGGGCCTCACAAATAGCACCTTCCCCGTGAGGGATCCCTAACAAGCTGGCTAGTTCGTCGGTACTGAATTGGTATTCAACAGCAAACATTCTAAATTTGACAGTACCAACTGTGCTAGCAGTGTTAGGGTTGACAATATAAATTAAGGAACTTAAAAATTCGATTGTCAACCACTCATAGGTGGGTTCTTTGTTGATAAAGAAATTATGCAAACCTAAGTTGTCTAATAAATGGAAAATGCTATAGTAGATACCTAAAGTGTAGAGACAGTTTTCGTCAACATACCTTGTCGGGAGGATTTCCCGATTTTGCAACCGTTCAATAATTTTTCTTTGTCTCTCCCCCGGTTTCCCTCCTCGAAGAATGAATCCGTTAAACTCCATTTGAATGCTCTTGAAGAAGATGAAGTGGTTGGTGAAAAGGTTGGATTTTTACAAAATCCGACGGATGAAATCGAAAATGGAAAGTGGATTAGTGATTTGTGTGGTATCGTGGTTAGGAAAGTATGAGCTTTTTGTGGGTTCAAGGACTTTTGTTTCAAGGTGAAAAAATGGGTTTGGGAGGTTGTAAGTTGCAAAAATGGTGAAGAAAAGGGGTCTGCCCCGACCATTTACAGACGCTGTGGCGGGCGCCACAGGTCCTATGGCGGGCGCCACAAGGCAAAATCTGGCTGGGCCAGGTTTTGGTCCTTTGGTTTGGGCTTCTCTTGTCTTTGGCTTTGAGGGGTCTGGATAGCATTTGTCTTGTGATTCTCCTAGTTTCTTTGACTTTCATAATTTTATAAAAGTAAAAACGAAAATAAAAAAGTGAAACTGAAACAAAAACAAAAATAGAAATTAAATGTAAATAAATAAATAACTGAAAAATTAAAATACAAATAAAATAAATATAAAACATATATAGATAAAAATAGAAATACTAATGTATAATAGTAGTTTATATAATATTCAAATGCGATAATATAAAATGAGTAATGCAAATACGAGAAATATATAAAAGAGAAATAAAATGAAACGAAATGGTGAGATCAGGTAGTAGGGGTGTCGTCTGCCTGAGTGGATCCACGGAGCACGGCTTGTTGGTGTAAGCCCTAGAGGCCAATACTTTTGGTACTTGTATCGAATTATTTAAAGGCATTTTCTTTATTATGGTTGATTAATAAAGTCCCTAGAATAGATAGTCCGTTTAATGTATTAAGTATGACTTAATCATGAGAACACATTAAACATAAGGGCACTATTCTTAAAGTATCCGTAGTTGAGCTTTAATGTGAAGTGGGATAACATTAAAGCATTAAGACTATTATGTTTGTAGACTGATGATCACATCTCATGGATCATGGATAAAGAGTTATCAAGTCTTAAACATAGGTATGAATATTAGGAGTAATATTTATACCGGATTGACCCGCTATGAGAATACTATATAGAAAGTTATGCAAAGTGTCATAAGTTATTCTCATGGTGATAATAGTGTATACCACTCATCGACCTGAAACCACTATGGATCCTAGATGTAGAGTCGAGTGCTTTGTTGCTGATCTAACGTTGTCCGTAACTGGATAACCATAAAGACAGTTGATGGGTACTCCACGAAGCATGCTGAGGGACATGAGTGTCCTAGATGGAATTTGCCAATCCTGCGTAACAGGATAAATGTCTATGGGCCCAATATTGAACTGGACAAGGGTGACACGGTCTATACCTTGTGTTCAATATAGACATAAGGGCAAAGGGGTAATTATACACATAATTATTATCACAAGAGGTTTTGTCAGATCACATGACATTTTCGTGACTTGGGTAGCAGTGATGTGTTGCTAGATACCGCTCACTGTTTATTATATTAAATGCGTGATTTAATATAATTGCCAACGCCGCGAAAACCTATAGGGTCACACACAAAGGACGGATTGATGAGAGATAGAGTAACTAAGGAACACCGTAAGGTACGGTGCACTTAAGTGGGAGACGAAATATGGTAAGGTACCAAATACTTAAGTGATTTTGGGCATATTATAAGATATGGGCCAAAATACACTTAAGTGGGCTTTTTAGCTTGAAGCCCACACAAGTGGTTCTATAAATAGAACCCCTTGGGTAGAAGCATTGTCACTCCACTCCACAGTAACTCACTGAGACAGAAAACACAACTGAAGAGTTGGAATTTCGTATCTCTCTCTCACTCAAAGCCTTCATTCATAACAGCTAGCATGCGATTGAAGGAATCCGTTCGTGTGGACTGAATAGAGACGTTGTCATTGTTCAACGTTCGTGATCGCCCCGTGGATCTGTATCAAAGGTTTTGATCATTATCAGAGATCTGCACCAAAGGTTTGAATCGCCACAAAAGGTAACGATTCTATCACTGATCATGCCCATTCGTAAGGATCACTTAATGGAGAAATTTTTAAATTCCGCTGCGCCTTGGATGGCAATTCTCCAACAGTGGTATCAGAGCCACTTACGAAACCATGAATCTGATAACTGTTTTTGTTCTGTAATAATATGATTAAAGACAGAATGAATCAAAGGTTAAATTGAGATCGATCAAGTTACATATATGTGATATATGTAACCCTGATGCAAAATACATTATATATGATATAGTGTTCTTGTTTCGTTCATTCAAACCCTCGATGATTGTTTTCCTTTGAGCGATCAATGGTCTCTTGCTTCTTGATCCGACATTAGTATGGTGAAGCAATGACGTGTTGATCAATCATACTGAATTAACAATCGAGATGTGTTTGACGGTCTGAAATTGGTGCATCAGGGTTAGTGACGACACAAGGGTTGTGTTGTCAGAGAGTTATGCCATTGGGGTATGACTGCACAAGAGTTGTGCGTTCTAAACACTTTTCCGAACAGTGTTAACCGGTTAACGCGTATGGTTAACCGGTTAACGCAATGCGAAATAATTTTTTTTTGAGTTTTCAAACAGTGTTAACCGGTTAACGCTTTTGGTTAACCGGTTAACGCAAGACGAAATTCAGTTTTCTGAGTTTTTCAAACAGTGTTAACCGGTTAACGCATATGGTTAACCGGTTAACGCAAGCCAGAAAAGAATTTTCTAAAAGTTTTCAAACAGTGTTAACCGGTTAACGCATATGGTTAACCGGTTAACGCAAGGAAAAATTCACCGGTTCGGCTAGAAAAAGTGCTCTGAAGTATCAAGTGTTGATACGAAAGACGACGTCAATTTTAAATGAATTGTTCATTAAAATTTTCGAGCAGGGGAGCTGCCCCTTAGACCCCGCAAGGGGCGCTGCCCCCTTGACCCCTGTCCGCTGAACGGTCAGTGGAACCACCGTCCGCTGACCGGGCAGCGGAACACCCGTTCCCGCTGTCCGGGCAGCGGACCCCCGGCTAACTCTGCATAGTATGATCGGTCATCGAAATTTAATTTGATTTTAATTAATTAAAGGAATTAATAATAATAATAATAATAAAGTGTTTATTATTGTCTTGTGGTGATCGGTTATGGCCTTAGTTTTCCTTTGTTTTGTTTTGGGTTTTTAAAATACGACCTGCGTGTCGTGCCTCTCTCTTAATCTCCCAAATGTAACTTCTTTTCTCATCTCACTCCCTCGTATGTAAAACGAGTTTCTTTCATGTAATGTAATGATATGAAGAAAGCAAAGAGGTCAGTGCCAAAGGAGGACAACCTTGAAGATCTTGCTTGGAGAAGCTTAGATCGTTGTAGGTTAGCTTAGGTTCTCTCATTGGCTTGGGAGAACAATTGCGCTAGGGGCCATAACTGTTTCATTATGTATGTATGTATGTTGATGCATGTGAATGTATGTTGATGCATGTGAGAGACGGTTTATATGATAAACAAGCCGGTGAGATCAGAAAAATTGCAATTCCCTCGAAATAAATATTAAGTTTTAAGCTTTCCAAGTTTTAAAACTCATCAAGACTAGTATCGAATAATGTAGGTTTCGCCTACGCGAGGTGCATGTTCTATATTAGTAAGGTGCGATGGGATAATTGTAATATTCAACTGTTAAAACAATGGGTCAAACTTAACTAAACAAATTATAATAAGATTATATATATGTTTAGAAGCAAGAGTTGGGAATGATCCATATGATGGATTGGAATAAGGAGTTATTCACCCAATTGAAATTTTCGAGAGTTGTATGAGATACAATTGGAAGGAGTTCCTACCTAAATAACCTAGTTTTGTGTAATCCGCCTACGCGGACTTAGAACGAAGTGAAATATGGATCTCGACCCACTAGAAAATCTTCCAACGGGATTTTCCGAATCAAATGATGAGGGTCATTTGTTTTGAGTAAAATAGTGGGAGCATATTTAATTAAAGGCCTAATTGAATATGTCAATGATACTTATATTTTCATTAATCCTTATGTAGATTACCATGACAGCAAACACCTCTAATAACATCCTACGATTAATCCTTGATAAGGAAAAATTGTCTGGGATAAATTTTCTGGATTGGCACCGAAACCTGAGGATTGTCCTCAAACATGATAAAAAGTTGTATGTCTTGGAGACACCTGTTCCTGAAGAGGAACCTCCTAGTTCTGCACCTAAGGCAGAAAGAGATGCTTATAAGAAGCATGTCGATGATGCCAATGAAACTGCTTGTCTCATGCTGGCTACCATGAACTCAGAATTGCAAAAGCAACATGAGAACATGTCAGCATTCGATATGATCGAACACCTGAAGTTGCTCTATCAAGAGCAAGCAAGGCATGAGAGGTTTGAAGTTTCAAAAGCCCCTTTTCAAGGCAAGTTAGCTGAGGGAGCCCCTGTAGGTCCCCATGTACTCAAGATGATTGGGTATGTGGAAAACCTTGAGAGATTGGGTTTTCCCCTCGGAAAGGAACTTGCGACTAATTTGATCTTGCAATCGTTGCCAGATAGTTTCAGTCAATTTGTCCTAAATTTCAATATGATTGATATGGACAAATCTCTTCCTGAACTGCTCGCCATGTTGAGAACTGCCAAGCAGAATCTGAAGTCAAAAGGGAAGTCCATTCTGATGATCGGAAATGGAAAGAGACAAAACAAAAGGCCCACTAAGCAGAGTGATAAGGGGAAGGGCAAGGAAGTTGCCAATCCCAGACCCACTGTTGTTTTGAAGCCTAGTGGAGGCATAGCAAAAGAAGGCACCTGCTTCCATTGCGGTAAGACCGGACACTGGAAGAGGAACTGCGCAAAGTACCTGGAAGATAAGAAGAATGGAGTAGAGACTTCAACTTCAGGTATTTTTGTTATTAATTTATCTATTTCTGCATCATGGGTATTAGATACTGGATGCAGTTCTCACATTTGTACAAATGTGCAGGAACTAAAAGGGAGTAGAGATTTGGCAAAAGGTAAAGTCGACCTACGAGTTGGCTATGGAGCAAAGGTTGCTGCTTTAGCCGTAGGAACTTTTGTATTGACTTTACCTAGTGGTTTAATAATTCAGTTAGAGAACTGTTATTATGTACCTGCAATTAGCAGGAATATTATTTCCATTACTTGTTTGGACAAGTTTGGTTTTTCATTTATAATAAAGAACAATTGTTGCTCAATTTATTTGAATGATATATTCTATGCTACTGCACAAATGAACAATGGACTATATGTCCTTGATCTTGAAATGCCTATTAATAACATTAATACAAAAGGGTGAAACCTAACGAGTTAAAACCAACTAGGTAAGAATATTAAAACTCTTCGATCAGATCGAAGTGATGAGTATTTAATCCTAGAGTTTGATGACCATCTGAAAGAGTGTGGGATCCTATCCCAACTTACTCCTCCTGGAACATCCCAATGGAAGGGTGTATCTGAGAGAAGAAATCGAACCCTGTTGGACATGGTCTGATCCATGATGAGTCACACCAATCTTCCAAACTCCTTTTGAGGACATACACCATTGACATCAGCTTACACACTTAACTGTGTTCCATCCAAAAGGTTGAAAAGACACCATATGAGATATGGAGTGGTAAGAGACCACATATGTCTTACACGAAGATTTGGGGTTGCGAAGTTTATGTGAAACGACAAATTTCAACTAAGCTTAAGCCCAAATCTGACCAATGCTTATTTGTGGGGGTATCCTAAAGAAACAAGAGGATATTACTTCTACAATCCTTCGGAGGGCAAAGTGTTTGTCGCTCGAACTGGAGTTTTCCTAGAAAAGGATTTTAATTCCAAAGGAACCAGTGGGAGGAAAGTAGAGCTTGAAGAAATTCAAGAATCACAAAGCATCGATACACCTATGGAGGAATTAGAGCAGGAAACACAAGTAGTTGTGTAAGAGCAACCCGCTCAAGTAGAACAAGACCAGCGTAGGTCAGGAAGGATACGTCACCTACCTAAGATATATGGATATCTGATCAAGGTGATGTATTACTCATGGATCAAGATGAGCCTGTGACCTACTCATGGAATCTTCGTTTTGATGAAACAGTAAAACTATATGGATTCATCAAGAACGAAGACGAGACTTGTGCCTACAAGAAGGTTAGTGGGAGCATGATCGTATTCCTGGTATTATATGTAGATGACATATTACTCATTGGAATCGATATCCCTACCCTGCAACAAGTAAAATCTTGGTTGGGGAAATGCTTTTCTATGAAGGACCTGGGTGAAGCAGCCTATCAGAATCTATGGAGATAGATCATGAAATGCCTGGCCTAAGTCAGAGTACATAAACAAAGTGCTGAGACGCTTTAATATGTATGATTCCAATCTGGTTATGTGTTTTGCTTAAATGGTGGCACTATGAGCTTGAAAAGTTCAACGCAAGATGCAGTTACTGATTCTACAACTGAGGCCGAGTATATTGCTGCCTTAAGTGCAACAAAGGAAGCTGTTTGGATCAATAAACTTGGCATAGTCCCTAGCATTGTGGATCCCATTGGTCTCTATTATGATAACAATGGTGTTATCGCACAAGCTAAGGAGCCTATATCTCACCAACGATCCAAACACATACTTAGGCGTTGTGCGAAAATATGTAAAGTACCTACACTTGACAATGTTGGTAACCCACTGACAAAGCCTCTTGCGCAGCAGAAGCATGATGGCTATACTAGATCAATGGGCATACGGGGTATGCCTGATTGGCTCTAGTGCTAGTGGGAGATTGTTGGTGTAAGCCCTAGAGGCCAATACTTTTGGTACTTGTATCGAATTATTTAAAGGCATTTTCTTTATTATGGTTGATTAATAAAGTCCCTAGAATAGATAGTCCGTTTAATGTATTAAGTATGACTTAATCATGAGAACACATTAAACATAAGGGCACTATTCTTAAAGTATCCGTAGTTGAGCTTTAATGTGAAGTGGGATAACATTAAAGCATTAAGACTATTATGTTTGTAGACTGATGATCACATCTCATGGATCATGGATAAAGAGTTATCAAGTCTTAAACATAGGTATGAATATTAGGAGTAATATTTATACCGGATTGACCCGCTATGAGAATACTATATAGAAAGTTATGCAAAGTGTCATAAGTTATTCTCATGGTGATAATAGTGTATACCACTCATCGACCTGAAACCACTATGGATCCTAGATGTAGAGTCGAGTGCTTTGTTGCTGATCTAACGTTGTCCGTAACTGGATAACCATAAAGACAGTTGATGGGTACTCCACGAAGCATGCTGAGGGACATGAGTGTCCTAGATGGAATTTGCCAATCCTGCGTAACAGGATAAATGTCTATGGGCCCAATATTGAACTGGACAAGGGTGACACGGTCTATACCTTGTGTTCAATATAGACATAAGGGCAAAGGGGTAATTATACACATAATTATTATCACAAGAGGTTTTGTCAGATCACATGACATTTTCATGACTTGGGTAGCAGTGATTTGTTGCTAGATACCGCTTACTATTTATTATATTAAATGCGTGATTTAATATAATTGCCAACGTCGCGAAAACCTATAGGGTCACACACAAAGGACAGATTGATGAGAGATAGAGTAACTAAGGAACACCGTAAGGTACGGTGCACTTAAGTGGGAGACGAAATATGGTAAGGTACCAAATACTTAAGTGATTTTGGGCATATTATAAGATATGGGCCAAAATACACTTAAGTGGGCTTTTTAGCGTGAAGCCCACACAAGTGGTTCTATAAATAGAACCCCTTGGGTAGAAGCATTGTCACTCCACTCCACAGTAACTCACTGAGACAGAAAACACAACTGAAGAGTTGGAATTTCGTATCTCTCTCTCACTCAAAGCCTTCATTCATAACAGCTAGCACTGCGATTGAAGGAATCCGTTCGTGTGGACTGAATAGAGACGTTGTCATTGTTCAACGTTCGTGATCGCCCCGTGGATCAGTATCAAAGGTTTTGATCATTATCAGAGATCTGCACCAAAGGTTTGAATCGCCACAAGAGGTAACGATTCTATCACTGATCATGCCCATTCGTAAGGATCACTTAATGGAGAAATTTTTAAATTCCGCTGCGCCTTGGATGGCAATTCTCCAACACGGCTATCTCCTGCCTGAGCTCTGCGATCTCCTGGTATAGACAATCGGCTTCAGTAGCATGAGTGAGATCAGACACTCCCATCTGTAAAGTTAGGTCAGCCACCTCCTGTCTAAGCACTGCGATCTCTCTACGACACTCAGCAATCTGGGTGCGTATGTCGGGTGTCTGTAATGAATGATTATTAGAGAAAACAGTGATTCTAGGAGATGTTGGTGTAGGCGTGTATTCAGCAACGGGTGGCGATCTCGGTGCCTCGACGGTCTCTCCCTGGCCCTCTAGAGCATAACTCCAATTCGCTGGATCATGCACACTGGTCATCATAGGGTCTGGCAGTGTGAAATAATGGATAGCCTCACTGTCGACTAGCAATCGGGACTGACATGGGTGGAAAGAGGCTCTCCTCATCAATCCTCTGGTCAAACAGAAATCGATGTCCATGGTAGTGTATCCACAGTAGGTCTGAAGATGCAACAGCTTGCGAGACAGACCTAAAGCAACAGCAATCTGTGTGATGATTCCACCAACATGGATGACTCCTTCGGTGGATTTGGAGATACCGCTGAGATTGTCTAATAAAAAGTTCCCACATGCTACTGGGCGAGACTGGGATGCACAAAATAATAGGAAGATCTCCTCTTCACTCAGTAGTGCCTCTGCATCCGGTCTTCCCAGGAAGGAATGTGCTAATATCATCTGAAAGCATCTGAAGGCAGGGTTACGTATGACATAAGACAGCTGCATAGATGGATCCTGGCTTCCGCCACCTGATATATCACTCCAAAACTTCTCCATTTCCTTACCCAGGAAATATCCCATAGGTGTCTCCGGGATAGCATCAGGAGTAGTCTGGAAACCCAATAAGTCGCCGAACTCTTTCTGGCTGAAGGAGTACTCAACCCCGAAAAGCCTGAAAGCAACATACCCATCTGTTCCAGAGTATGGGTTATAGTCGAATGAACTCAGGAACTCCAAAGTCAGGTTCCTATATGTGTTATTCAAATCATCAGCAAACTCATCCCAGTGAAGCTGGTGGCTAAGGAATCGGATACTAGGCTCGATACCCAGTGCCTCCACACAGTGCTGGTCAGGATAACGTGTGGGTGCCATAGGGCGCTGATACAAAGCGATGTAACACTCCCTCTGAGCATTATCTCTATAGGCCACATGCATGTCATCAAAATCCTGCATCCTGGTAAAAGTTAAGAAAGTGATCTTGAAAATACAAACCATTCAAATCTTAGTCTTAATGCAAAATATGATAAAATAAAATAAAAATAAAAAAATTAAATAAATGCGAAAAAGTAAAATGAAAGGAAAAACCATGGGTTGCCTCCCACACAACGCTTGTTTAACGTCAATAGCTTGACGATTAGAATTTATACACCTGTAGTAGTAGGAATTGGTGGATCAATCAGGGTGTGGCTCGAGTAGTATGCTGGAATATCTCCTCCTTCGTAGAGCTTCAGTCTTTGTCCATTTACAATGAATGGACTACAGGTATCGTTCTTGATTTCTACGGCTCCGGATCTCAGAATCTTGGATACTTCGAAAGGACCAGTCCATCTTGAACGTAGCTTTCCAGGGAAGAGTCGCAACCTAGTGTTGAAAAGGAGAACAGAATCGCCTATATTGAAGTTTTTCTTTACTATTCTTTTGTCGTGATAGGCTTTTATCCTCTCTTTATATATTTTTGCATTCTCGTAGGCAGATTTCCTAAGCTCTTCTAATTTATGAATGTCTAGGGTACGCTTTTCTCCAGCGGCTAGGTAGTCTAAATTCAAAGTTTTAATGGCCCAATAGGCCTTTTGCTCTAATTCGAACGGTAAGTGACAAGATTTTCCATAGACTAGTTGGTAAGGAGTAGTTCCTATAGGGGTTTTGAAAGCGGTTCTATAGGCCCATAATGCTTCTTGAAGCTTCTGAGACCAGTCTCTCCTAGAAATAGAAACGGTTTTCTCTAGGATTTGTTTTATCTCCCTATTAGATACTTCTACTTGGCCACTAGTTTGTGGGTGGTACGGTGTTGCTACTCTATGCCTAACTCCATATTTTCTTAAAAGTTTGTCAAATATTCTCGATATAAAGTGTGATCCTCCATCGCTTATGACTAAACGTGGTGTTCCAAATCTAGGGAATATATAGTTTTTAAATAATTTGATTACTACCCTAGTGTCGTTTGTGGGTGCAGCTATAGCTTCAATCCACTTAGACACATAGTCTACGGCTACTAAGATATACCTGTTTCCTAAGGATGGTGGAAAAGGTCCCATGAAATCTAAACCCCATACGTCAAAGAGTTCTATTTCCTGAATGTTTCTTAAGGGCATTTCATCTCGTCTTGAAATGTTTCCAGTGCGTTGGTATCTATCACATTTGACAATGCAAGCATAGACATCACGCCATATGGTAGGCCAGAATAGGCCAGCTTGAAGAATTTTGGCGTGTGTCTTAGAGGTGCTCGCATGTCCACCATAGGGTGCAGAATGACAATGCTCGATAATACTATTTACCTCTTCTTCTGGAACGCAACGGCGAAAAATGCCATCTTTACCCCTTTTGAAAAGGAGCGGTTCGTCCCAATAGAAGTTTCTCACATCGTGGAAGAATTTCTTCTTGCGGTGGTAGTCAAGATCAGGGGGTACTATATCAGTAGCTAGGTAATTAACGAAATCTGCATACCAGGGTACGTTACTTATTGCTAAGGAATTTTGGGGGTGCTCATAAGGATCTAGGTTATTGTCTTCAATCGTTTCTACTATAGCTATCAGTCTATCATAGGCGAAATCATCATTTATGGGTACTAGTTCAGGTTTTAGATGTTCTAGCCTAGAAAGGTGATCGGCTACTACATTTTCAGTGCCTTTTTTATCTCTTATGTCTAAATCAAACTCTTGTAGTAATAGAATCCATCGGAGTAACCTGGGCTTGGCATCTTTTTTACTTAATAGGTAACGAATGGCAGAATGATCGGTGTAAACAATAATTTTTGCTCCTACTAGATAAGATCTAAATTTGTCTATAGCGAAGACTACATCGATTAATTCTTTTTCAGTTGTTGCATAGTTAAGTTGGGCAGCATCTAGGGTTCTACTGGCATAATAAATGGCATGTAATTTTTTATCTTTCCTTTGTCCTAGAACGGCTCCAACTGCGTAATCACTAGCATCGCACATTATCTCAAAAGGTTCCGACCAATCAGGTGGTTTCATAATGGGTGCAAATACTAATGCTTGCTTTAAAAGATTAAATGCGTCATTACATTTTTCGTCGAAAATGAATTCAGCATCTTTCATTAAAAGTCCAGTTAAAGGTTTGGTTATTTTGGAGAAGTCCTTAATAAAACACCGGTAGAATCCAGCGTGTCCAAGAAAGCTTCGGACTTCTCTGATGGTTTTTGGTGGTTTTAGGTTTTCTATAACTTCTATTTTAGCTTTATCTACCTCTATACCTTTTTCGGAAACTATATGTCCTAAAACTATTCCTTCGGTTACCATGAAATGACATTTTTCCCAATTTAGCACGAGGTTCACCTCCACGCATCTCTCCAGGATTTTCTCAAGGTTAGCAAGACAATTGTGGAAATCAAATCTGCAAATCGAGAAATCATCCATAAACACTTCCATGATACCATCCAGGTAATCTGCGAAGATTGACATCATGCAGCATTGGAAAGTAGCTGGGGCATTACAGAGGCCGAACGGCATTCGTCTGTAGGCAAAAGTTCCATAAGGGCATGTAAATGTAGTTTTTTCTTGATCTTCGGGGTGAATAGGTATTTGGAAGAATCCAGAGTATCCATCTAGATAGCAGAAGTAAGAGTGTCTGGCTAGACGCTCCAGCATCTGGTCTATAAATGGTAAAGGGAAATGGTCCTTCCTAGTTGCTTTATTTAATTTTCTATAATCTATACACATCCGCCATCCTCCTTCTAAACGTTTTGCTACATGTTCGCCTTTATCGTTTTGCACGACTGTGATGCCTCCCTTTTTAGGTACTACATGCACAGGGCTCACCCACTTACTATCCGAGATCTGGTAGATGATACCTGCCTCAAGTAACTTAAGAACTTCCTTTTTAACAACATCACTCATTATAGGGTTTATTCTTCTCTGATGTTCCCTAGAGGGTTTTGAATCTTCTTCGAGCGAAATCCGATGCATGCATACGGATGGGCTTATACCTTTCAGGTCAGAGATATTATATCCTAAGGCTGAGGGATATCTTCTTAAAACGTATAAAAGTTGGTTCGTTTCCTCTTGGCTCAAGGTAGCACTAACTATAACTGGACGATTCATCTTTTCATCGAGGAACTCATATCTCAGGTTCTTAGGCAGTTCCTTAAGTTCTAAGGTCGGTTTCTTAGGGCATGGCATAGGATCTGGGATAAGGGATAAACATTCGTAAAGGTTATCATCGATGTAAGGTTCTTTAAAGTCGTCATCTTCCTTTATGGGGGTTGATGGTAACTTAATTGTTTTTATAATTTCTTTTTGTTCTAATTCTCTAACACATTCATCAATGATATCTAAGGCATAACACGAGTCTCCCATCACAGGTGCCATAAGAAATTTCGAAAGTATAAATTCTATTTTCTCGTCGCCTACCTCAAATGTCAACTTTCCTTTCTTGACATCTATTATGGCTCCTGCAGTCGATAAGAATGGTCTACCTAGAAGGATTGGTATATCACTGTCCTCTTTGATGTCCATGACAACAAAATCAGTAGGGATAAATAACTAACCTATCCTAACAGGAACATATTCTAAAATTCCTATCGGATATTTAACAGATCTATCGGCTAACTGAAGTGACATCTTAGTGGGTTGTAATTCTCCTAAGTTTAATCTCTCACAAACTGCTAAAGGCATTAGGCTCACACTAGCTCCTAAGTCTAGAAAAGCTTTTTCGATGACATGATTACCCAAAAGGCAAGGAATGGAGAAATTTCCAGGATCTTTATCTTTCTTTGCTAATTTGTCCTCGGAAATAGCATTACATTCCAAAGGCTTCGGATCGTCAAGTCTACGTTTGTTGGTAAGGATGTCTTTAAGAAACTTTGCATAAGAAGGTATTTGGGTGATGGCTTATGTGAAAGGGATTTCTACATGAAGTTTTTCTATAACTTTCATAAATTTTTGATACTGTTTATTGATCTGGGTTTGTTTGAGTCTTTGTGGATATGGTATAGGTGGTTTATATGGCGGGGGTGGTACGTAAGTTTTATCTTTAGGTTCTTCTCCTTTATCTCGACCTTCCTGGTTTTCAGATTCCTCTGGTTCCTTTACTTCGTCCGGGGGTTTGGTACATTCCTTAGAAGTTTCGGGTTCACTCAATCTAGGGTTTGGTGGCTCATCATAAGCGTTCCCACTTTGTAGGGTAATGGAATTGGCTTGTCCTCTCGGATTTTGTTGAGGTTGTCCAGGGTATTGTCCTCCAGGAGTAGTCTGAGGGGCTTGGTTTAAAGCTACCTGAGAGATCTGGGTTTCAAGCATTTTGGTATGAGTAACTATTTGGTCAACCTTGGTTCCTAACTGAGTAATCAATTCGTTAACATGAATGTATTGGTTCATGAACTCCTTGTTTTGTTGGGTTTGAGCGGTGATAAAATTTTCCATAATTTTCTCAAGGCTCGGCTTTGGTGGCACAGGTTGCATAGGTTGATTAGATCTAGGGGCTTGATAACTAGGTCTCAGAGGTGCATTATTTTGAATAGGGTTATTGTTTTTATAGGAGAAGTTCGGGTGATTCCTCTATCCAGGGTTATAGGTATTCGAATATGGGTTCCCTTGGGTGTAGTTTACTTGCTCAGAGTGGGTTTCATTTAATAGACTGCATTATGCAGATTGGTGTCCTTTGGTTCCACATATCTCACAATCCGACGAAACTGCGGCTACAGTATTCGGGTTTATGCACATATGCTCGACCTTGAGGGCTAATGCGTCCATTTTAGCTTGCATCATGTCTATAGAGCTTAGTTCATGCACTCCTCCTTGGGCTTCCTTCTTCTCAACTGTCGCTCGTTCGACTCCCCATGATTGATGGTTTTGAGCCATATCTTCGATGAGGGCACTAGCTTCAGGATAAGGTTTGTTCATCAGAGCACCGCCTGCGGCAGCTCGATGGTCATCTTTGTGTTGTAATGAAATCCATTATAGAAGGTTTGAATGATTAACCAATTTTCTAAGCCATGATGTGGGCATGCTCGTAACAACTCTTTATATCTCTCCCAAGCTTCGAACAACGATTCTCCTTGGTTTTGGGTAAATCTAGTTATATGGTTTCGAAGAACGGCGGTCTTACTCGGGGGAAAATATCTAGCAAGGAAAACTCTTTTAAGGTTATCCCAAGTCGTAATGGAATTGGGTGGAAGGGAATCTAACCATGATAGGGCTTTATCTCTGAGGGAAAAAGGAAATAATCTTAAACGTATTGCCTCAGGAGAAGCTCCATTGGTTTTAAAAGTGTCTGCTAATTGAAGAAATATTTTTAAATGTTGGTTAGGGTTCTCGGTAGCGAGACCCTCGAATTGTCTCTGTTGCACTAGTTGCAACATGGATGGTTTAAGTTCAAAATTATTAGCTGGGATGGTTGGGTTTACTATACTAGAACTGGGTTCTTCGTTAGATGGTTGAGCGAAATCTTTAAGAGGTCTTTGATTTTGATCTTCGGTCATAGCTCTCTTAATTCTATGAAAGAATAAACGTGCGCGAGCGTAACGTTCAGGTTCCGCCAGAGGGCATACTAAGCTTAAACTTCCGGTGCTGCGAGTCCTTCGCATTGACCGGCGGGAAATAGCCTAAGTCTAAACGATATAGCAACAGGAAAATGAAATTTGACGAAATTGGTCCCCGACAACAGCGCCAAAAACTTGATGCGGTGTTTCGCAAGTGTACGAACGCGTCAGAGTAATATAAAAGATTGTCGAATCCACAGAGACCAAGTGTCAATCTATCGTTATCTATTGTTATGGTGTTTATCAAAGGCAATCAAAATAGGTGTTTTTGTAGTGTGCAATGAAAAGTAAAGTGTTGAATAAAGATTAATTAATAAAGACAGGGTCGAATGTAATTCACGTAATTAATTGATAATCTAAGTACTTGCTAGTAGAGCTACTTATGGGCAGTGTTTCCTACTTTGAAAAGAACTAATTTAACAGGAACTGTCACTTTCGCGTATTCAGAACCGAGTTGTACTCCCTAATCAAACTCTCTTATTGTCACTTATAAAAAGGTGCGCATTGTGTTAGAGTAGTAAACCTATTTTTAAGAAATATAGTATCTTGACTAAGTTGAAAAGTATTATAACCTGGATTTCTTAACCAAAAGAGGTTCTTACGAACCAGACTCTAAACTTATAAACGCGTCCGAAAATAGTTTTAAAATCTCTTTTCTTCTTAATGTTAAAATCTCCTAATGAACTAAACAAAGCGCTTTCGCTGTTTTTGAAATAGTTAAAAACAATTAAGTTTAAAAAGACGTTGGACGACTTTCGATCTTACCCAACGGAATTTAAGTGTGGGAAAACTTAATTTGAAAGTTAAAATAGCCCTTAAGTGTTTCTACGAACAATTGTACGGATTATCGGTTCAATTATGATCCTTACATTCTAACCTTATAAATTTAGCTAGACATGATAAAGTAAAAGTGCATTAAAATAAATAAAAGTAGTGCGAGTGCGGAAAGTAAATAAAAGTAGTGTGAGTGCGGAAAGTAAATAAAAGTAGTGCGAGTGCGGAAAGTAAATAATTTAAAGCGAGTGCGAGGAAATAAATAATTTAAAGCGAGTGCGAGAAATAAATAAAGTAAAAGCGAGTGTGGAAAATAAATAAAATAAAAGCGAGTGCGGGAAATAAATAAAATAAAAACGAGTGCAGGAAATAAATAAAATAAAAGCGAGTGCGGGAAATAAATAAAGTAAAGGCGAGTGCGGGAAATAAATAAAGTAAAGGCGAGTAATAAAAACCTGCTCCAATCGGAGGGCTGAGTAAATTGCAATGCGGAAAAGAAAATGGCGGCAGGATTAACTTCCTTCCAAAGTGCTCCAAACTCGATTACAGACTCTATCACAGACTTGATTACACGATTGTGGTAACACTCCAATGCGAAGCGATTACCACTATAAAATACTGAATATATGCCTAAGTGAAACAAAGTTGCTTCTGAGTTTGCCTCTGCTCTAAGTTTAGATGATTGTAAAAGTGAATTCGCGTTTCTATTTATAGGCAAGTAAAAAGATGGAAATGACTTGGATGCCCTTCAACTTGAAAATAGGAGGGAACCGTTTTTCCTCTTGTGGCGCCCGCCACAAGGCCATGGCGCCCGCCACAAGCACAATATGGGGCGCCTTAGTGGAAGTAGTGGGAAAACGTCGGAGTTGATGGAAGTTGAATTTGACATGTCATGGCTTGGTCTGTGGCGCCCGCCATTGGGTAGGCCATAAGAGCAAAATGCTAAATTTTAGGGTTTTTGGCTCTTTTTCGCTCTTTTTCTCGATTGGGGCTCCGATTAAAGTGAAAACCTGAAAACAAAGGAAAACATACCAATAACACAACAAAATGATAATAAAACAGCTAGTATGCATGTGAAATCGGAGTCGAAAATACGTAAATTTTAGTGTGATCAATTTGCAACAAAGGTAATGGGTAAGTTTTAATAATTTGATTCATGAAACTAATAAGAGTATTGGTTTATAATTTTACACGAATGTGGAGTTTAATCCTTCAGATTCCTATACCTCCTATGTGTGAGGTAAGTACATAAACTATTCTCCTTTTTATATAAATGCTCTTTTTAATTTGCAACCTCCTCTGGTTTGTGCTCTCGTTTACTATAGGCAAGAAGACAAGGTCATAAACGAGGAGATGGCCCAGGTAATGCTAGATCTTTTTTGTATACCTGATGCGGCATGGGCAATCAAGCGTGGGTTAGCACTACGTCTTAAAACCGCCAAGTTTTTCCAAATTCCTAGGGTGTGGGCCTCTTATTTTTTTCAAACTTTAGAGGCCACATCTAATCAATCACATTTCATTGTGAAGCGATGTTTATGATTATTAGCTCTCTTGAGGGGAGAACCTATTAATTTGGGGCGGTTAATTGCTAAAAATATCAAATATATGGCTAACACTGCACAAAAGGCTTGTGGGCATTTTTGTGTGATTAATTAATTGTGCAGGAGAGAAGGTGTGCCAGTATACCCTGATGATGATATGCTTAGTCCAAAAGCACCGATCAACGCTTCGACAATAAGGAAGTTGCAAAACATGCATCAAGGAGAAAATGATCAACGTGATCAAGAAGAAAATCAACAAGGTAATGATGAAGAATTCAACCAACCACAAGAACAATATCAACCACAACCAATGCAAGGTAAACAATAATTAGAATTTTAAAGAAGGATAAAATCTCACGCCGTAGGAGTTACGAGGTGGATAACGAATTTTTCACCCACTTTGTATGTCGAACCTCCCAGATTTGCACCCATACTCAGAGACTTCTATGAACAACAAAAAGACCATATGTCGGATCAGAGCTTAAGATCTTGGTTTGCATCAGCTGAAGACATGAAGAATTAATTCACAGACCAAGATCAAGAGCAAGCAAGGAGAAGAGATCACATGCACATATAATGAACAAGGCATAAAAATGAATTAAACAACACAATGCATGATATGCATGATCTTTTCCGCAACAATGATATGTGAAAATACATGTAGTTTATTTTTATTTTTAGAAGACTTTAATTTTTGTTTTTATTTGTTATTTTTAAGAGTAACCTAGAGAAGATAAATATTTATCATAAGTTTTCTTCCTCTCCCGTTGTATTATCCAAATCATTTCTTAATAAACAAGTTTGTAGTTGTTTATGTTTCTTTCAGATTGCAAGTTTAACACTTTAGCATTGAACATATGATCCAAAAGAAACTTGATCATCACAATAGAAACTAGCAAATTAAAGGCGAAGGATGAGAAAAGAATCAACAGACTTATACTCAACCTACATATACCTCATCTAGTAAGGTTTGAGCCAAATATTTCCATTGTTCATTTTTCTTTCTTTAGTGTATCCATGCATTATTATTTTTATCTGGTTTGATTTATTTCCGATGAAGTTATCTGGTTTGAACAACACACACAAAGGCATTTTTTTAATAACTTTGAGCCTTTGTAAACCAACCCTTTAGTAATAGGTTTATCCATTACTAAACACTTAGAGCCTAAGCCTTTCTTTCAGTGACGTGGCCTTAAAATCTTAGCCATATTACTTGAAAGATATTTTCTTTTAACCCTCTCTTGGGAGTTAGGTAGAAGTATAGTCCTTAACGTATATGAAAAATATTAAGTTTGGGGTTTCTCTTGGAAGTGAGCAAAGTTTTAAGTTTGGGGTTGGGGTACTAGAGAATATGATCCAAAATTTCAAAAATTATTGTGAAAAATAAGTGCAAAAAGACACTTCTTCAAAAAAAAATGACGAATGAGAAAAGAAAAGAATGATATTATAAGAAAGATCAAAACTCTCTAGTACTAGCAAAAAGGAACAAAGAGGTGTGGTGATAGAAGGAGATCTAGGAACCGTACTAGCAAAAAGGAACAAAGAGGTATGGTGATATAAGGAGAACTAGGAACCTAACTCCAAAGGTTTAAACCTACTCTCCTAAAAATATCCTACCCTAACATAAGCCAAGTTACAACCTAAAAAGTCCTTTAATGTGTGTGTTATGATTTCTATGATGAACTCGATTAGAACATTATCAAGCTATGTTTAATTGATTTTGCATGTTGATTGAGAGATCACTCTATCCATTAAGTGAGTTATAGTAAGCTAAGAGACAGGTTGAGTACTCGTCAACGTTGAGGATGTTTACCGAATTCTCCGGATAGAAGTTGGGAGCTAGAACCATGGTCAGTTAAAAGAAATATTTAATTTGGTGATGTTCGATTGTTATTGTGCGACTTGTTGTCTGTTGAAATATGCAGTTGCAGGCGAGTTACTTCAAGTTTGGGGTTGTGATGAAAGTCCAACATTGCATATATTTATTCAAAGAATCAGAGCAAAACAAGTGAAAGCCAATCAAATTTGAGGAAGAATGACGAAAGAATGAAGGAAAATAGCTAAGTATGCAAATTGTGGACTTAGTGAAAATTTGAGTGAAAAAGGAGCAAAAAAGAGTGAAGATTCAGAAATAATCACATCCAGCATCACGAAGCATCGCGCATGCGATAGGGAATTAAAATATGCATCGCACGCGCGATGCAGGGTATTATGCGCGCAATGCTCACTTTTCTGGGCCTTTTTTGACGCGTTCGGGACCATTCTAACGCCTTTCAAAGAGGTTTTTAAGCACTTTCACAAGGGTTACGATTTTGGGAGATTGAAACACGAATTAGAGAGCAAAATGGTGACTTTTAGAGCATTTGAAGCCATTGGAGGCCATCTCTTCAAGGGACTTCTTATGTTATCATTGTTTATCAATGGTGGTATTTTTAATTACATTATGAGTAGCTAAATTCTTCTAGGTTAGGTTGTGTTATGATGAACATGTTTCTCAATTGTTGGATTCTATGTTGATTTGACTACTCTATGAACCTATTGATCTATAATTTTATTCAATTGCTTCTTGTTCATAATGCTTTTTATGTGAGATACTTTTGTAATCTGATTTTGGGCATATAGGGAATACTAACCATTAATCTATGTGTTAGACCTAAGGCAATTGTTGTACTTACGCTGGTCGAATTAGGATAGGAGACCCTGAGTAGTGGCATAGAGAATTAACGTTCTATACATCATCTAACCCTGTTTACGTTGGCGAACTAGGAATATAAAGCTCTTGGTAATGGTTAGTGAGTTATTTTGTGAGGGATCAGGTATAACAGTTTTGTTAATTCATCGTGAGGTTATAGTGATTAGATAATTCATACAGGGCATCAAACACCAACAAAAGAGGAATAGGGGAATCTACAATATAACCTGGCCGCTTTTGTGACATTGTTTACTCGTTATTCACTTTTTTCACTGAAACTTAAAACCCTCCTTTTTACTAGTTTTTCCAAATTGCACATATTTTATCTTGCTTGGAGGCAGTCCCTTTGGGTTTTATCTTTTTATTACTTCAACAACATCAATACACTTGACGAGTGGGCATCAGATAGATTTCCTAAATATTGGAATCGTAAACACTTTTGGAGAATAAAAAGATATGTGTACAAGTAAGAGGAGTTGTCATCGAAAAATAAGAACTTGAAGGCTGAGCTCCTTGCCTTCGAGGGGGTCTAGGCTTCGCGGATAGAGAAAGTCCCTCAGACGCGTTGGCTTTTTAGTAGGAAAAAGGGTATATTGAGACATAGTTGTTGGTTGAGGCGACCGAAAAAGAAGAAAGGAAGAAGATTTGTGGTGAGGATAGGAAACTAATCCCATGCATATTTTAAATTGTATTATATATATATATATAT